>NC_139013.1:1200000-2400000 GCF_964374135.1 Grampus griseus
ACTTCCCAGGGGGCAATCAGAGGACTGTCAGGAAAGGACACAAGTCAGTCTGGGATGAAGTGAGGGAGCCACGTGGATTACAAATTAATAAAAAGAAAATTCTGGGAGTTCCCTGGCAGTCCAGTGGTTAGGACTTGGAGCTTTTACTGCCTTGGGCCTGGGTTCAATCCCTGGTCTGAAAATTAATATCCTGCACCCCATGCGGTACGGCAAAAAAAACCCGAAAACAAACAAACAAATCTTACAGTGATCAGGGTTGTGGTGAGGGTAAACAGGATCACAGCTAGAGAGTAGTCCTAGGCCTTATTTGGGTTTCCATAGGAAGGGATACAATGCTCCTACACATGATCACTATTAGATATTTTAATGAATTCATTTTTCAATTATAAATAAATATCTTAAAGAAGAAACTGGATTCACAGCTGTAAGAGGTAAGCCAGCTCCACTTGCAATAAACAGAGGGAAACCCACCTGCAGAGAAAAATCCAGTGAACTTCTTGGTTCCATTCTGCACAGGACCCCTCTGTTTATGAAACTGTGGGCTTCAGATTGGGACTTGAGCCCACGTTCTTTTAACTGAGATCACACACCTAGTCTCAGGACTTAACAAAGCTCAGGTTCTTGATGTCTTGTCACAGAAACAATTCAGTGAGAGACAAAGTGGTGGGTAAGAAGTTGATTTATTGGGGGGGCTTCCTTGGTGGTACAGTGGTTAAGAATCCACCTGCCAATGCAGGCGACACGGGTTCAAGCCCTGGTCCGGGAGGATCCTGCATGCCGTGGAGCAACAAAGCCCGTGAGCCACAACTACTAAGCCCACGTGCCACAACTACTGAAGCCTGTGAACCGAGAGCCCATGCTCCACAACAAGAGAAGCCACTGCAATGAGAGAACCGTGCACCGCAATGAAGAGTGGCTCTTACTCGCCGCAACTAGAGGAAGCCCACGCGTAGCAACGAAGACCCAACACAGCCAAAAATAAATTAATTTAAAATATATATATATTTTAAAAAGAGAAGTGGATTTATTTAGAGAGAAACACATTCCACAGACAGAGTGTGGACCATATCAGAAGGCAAGAGCGGCACCAGGGTATGGGGTTGTCAGTTTTTATAGGGATGGGTAATTTCATAGGCTAATGAATGGGAGGAGTATTCCAGCTATTTTGGGGAAGGGGTAGGGATTTCTAGGAATTAGGCCACCACCCACTTTTTGGCCGTTTATGGTTGGTCTCGGATCTGTCGTGGTGACTGTGGGTGTGTCACTTAGTGGGCTGATGTGTTACAATGAGTATATACTGAGGCTCAAGGTCTGGTGGAAGTCAACTCATCCGCCATTTTGGACTTATTTTGTTCTAATCAGTTTGGGTCGTGTCCTCAAGCTATGTCATTCTTTTAAAGATTGTGCCCTGCCACCTTCTCTCCCGTTTCATTTAGAAGCAGAAATTCCCCAAACGTGTTAGTCTGGACTCGTAGCTGACTCTCCACCTCAGTCGAATGCACAGGAGGTTACCAGTGGGAATCCACCTTTGTATTGTTGAACTCTGCATATAATCACCGGGCTTGGAGCTAGGTGGAGGCCAGGCACTCATTCTATTTATGATTTCGGTACCTGTGTGATGTGTGTGATGCCAAGTAGAGTCAGACAAGCAGCTGGTGTGTCAGGGAAACGTGTCAACTGTGCATTTAACCTGTAAAATCCAAGCATATTGGTTAAGCAGAGGGTGTGAAAGAGCTGCTTTTTTTTTTTTAAATTTATTTATCTTACTTGCTGATTCCAATAAACTGTACCCGAGGGGTCCAGGTATTAAAGTCAGACTAGTCACAAAACCAAGCGTTTCAGAAGACATGGACATTCAAGATCTTTTGTATTTCTAATGGTGCTACAATGGGTAAAAACCACTTTGAAAAAGTTTGCCGCTGGGTATTGGAAAAATACTTGTTTCTCCTTTACTCTCACTCTACTGCCATACTCAACACTATTTTTTTTCATTGAAGTGTAGTTGATTTACCATATTGTATTAGTTTCAGGTATGATTCAATACAATAGTAATTCAATATTTTTATAGATTATACTCCATTTAAAGTTATTACAAAATAATGGCTATATTTCCCTGTGCTGTACAATAGATCCTTGTTGCTTATTTCTTTTATACATAGTAGTTTGTATCTATTAATCTCCTTCACATATTGTGTCCCTCTCCCCTTCCTTCTCCCCACGGGTAACCACTAGTTTTTTCTCTATATCTGTGAGTCTGTTTCTATTTTATCATATACATTCACTTATTTCTTTCTTTTAGATTCCACATATAAGTGATAACATAGAGTATGTATCTTTGTCTGATTTATTTCACTAAGCATAATACTCTCTAGTTCCATCCATATTGTTGTGAATGTCAGAATTTCCATCTTTTTATGGCTGAGTAATATTCCATTGTATGTATGTACCACATCACCTTTATTCATTCATCTGTTGATGACACTTAGGTTGCTTCCCTAACTTGGCTATTGTAAGTAGTGCTGCTATTAACATCGGGGTGCGTGTGTCTTTTTGAAGTAACCACACTCAACACTTCTGACACCAGAAGTGTGGCTGTTTTATCACACCAACCAATTGTGGCACCAACTGGGTGTCCTACAGTTCAGTGAATTCTGACACTAATTCGGGTTAGTGAAAATCCCTCAGGTTAAGGGCTCAGTCCCATATGATTTGTCCCCACTTCAGAGGCCAATTGCAAATAGTGGGTACCCATGTTACCCAAAACTTCTGTCTGATTTGGCTGCAAATCAGAGGTTCCCCTAACTGCCCTCCTCAAATTGGATTATTCACTAGAACCATTCACAGAATTCAGGGAAATACTCACTTACTTAGATAGTTTATTATATTTTAAAGGGTATGATAAAGGATACAGATGAACAGCCAGACAGAGTTACAGAGGGAGAGATCAGGAAGGGTCCTGAGCATAGGAGCTTCTGTCCCTGTAAAGTAGGGGCATGCCACCCTCCTGGCACATGGATGTGTTCGGCAACCTGGAAGATCTCCAAGTCCTGAACTTAAGAATGCATGATCCATTATTAACTCAATCTCCAGTTCCTATCCACTTCCAGGGATGCAGGGATGAGGTGGGGCTGAAAGTTCCAAGCTTCTAATCATAGTTTGGTCTCTCTGGTGATCAGTTCCCATCCTAAAGCCATCCAGGAGCCTACCAAGCACCACCTCATTTAAAGCCAAAGACACTCCTTTCATCCAGGAAATTTAAAAGGATTTAGGTGCTCTGTGTCAGAAGCCAGGGTCCAAGATCAAATTTTAGAACAAAAGATGCTCCCAGGGGAATTCCCTGGAGATCCAGTGGTTAAGGCTCCACTCTTTCACTGTTGTGGGCACGGGTTTGAGCCTTGGTCAGGAAACTACGATCCGACAAGCTCCGCGTCGCAGCCAAAAACAAACAAACAAAAAACTCCTAGTGCTCTTATCTCTTAGGAAAATACAAGGGTTTGGGGGGCGCTGGGGAACCTGGCAGAGCCATATATATATATATATATGTGTGTGTGTGTGTGTGTGTATATATATATACATATATATATACATATATATATGTATATATATATCTTTGCTGTTATTTCACAACCCATCTCCCAGAGGTCTTTCCAAAGAAAAGCTTTCTTTCATACCAAGATTTGCAAGAATATTCACCATAGTAAAATATCTGGAGACAGCCCAGGAAAGAGGATGGATGAATGGGTTTCTCCACATAGTGGAGCATTATCCCAGCCCGATAACAAGGGAATCAGAGAAGTGTCACAATTTACCTCACAGAATGCCCCTGTTCCAGTATTCAGGCCATTTCTACAGGGTACCTTCTAGCTTCTCAATGAGACTGAACCCTAATTTCCTATTGGAAGCCAGATCACAAATGTGTTCACAATAACTAGCATGTGAGCTTTTGCCTCAACTGTACACAGAATCTGTTTTCTCCAAACTGATCTTTCAAATTGGTTTTGCAAATAAGCCTTCCCTACCCCCACACGTTCCATCTACTGGAAGAAATGCATGGAAAACATTGGACTTTTCTGGTATTTGTTAATAAAATTGCATTCTTCAACTTTCAGTCACCATTCTTCTTTAGGTCCAGTTTAGCTATTAAATTGCCAGTAAATCAAATGATTATATATTATTTAAATACAAAGGTCCCTTTCTTCAGTTAAGGCCTCTTTCTAAGTTTCCATCTCTGCTCCCCACCTTTTTAGGTGCCTGTGGCTGCACTAGAGGTAAAGAGTGTGGACAGAGGACAGGGCAGCAGGCAGGGAAAGACTCGTTGGACCACTGAGCTTGGAACTCACTGTCTTATTGTAACCGAAAGTGCGGTCCGGCTGCTCGCCACTCAAAAGCCAATAAAGAGGTCAGGTTTGTGGAAAGGAAAGTGCTTTATTTTGGATGCCGGCAACCGGGGGATGGAGAGGGTGGACGCCTGTCCTAAGGCTGACTCCACCCCCACCCCCACCCCCACCCCCCACCCCCGCGACAATCAGTGGGCAAGAGCTTTTATAGACGGAGGGAGGGGACCACATGCAGAAACAGCACAGTCAGCTCTAACAGTCATCTTGAAATTGGTCATCTGTGCTCTGATCAGCGTCATCTTGATTGTTTTAAGCACAATTAGTCTTCAGGTTCAGGGTCTGTTCTTTCACATTTCTTTGAGGCCAATTCTCAAAATTGTGGCAGCTATGTCATGGCTACAACCTGGTCATCATGCTGTTAACTTCTTCCACCTGGTGGGGGTTTCAGTATCTACAAGAGAGCTCACAGGATATGGCTCAGAATATTATCTATAGTCCTTAAGGAGGAACTAAAGATCCTTGATTTTTGCTTAATGACTAAACAATTATTATTTGGTCTCCTTTGACTGTTTTCCTTTGTTTCTGCATTTTCTCACTTCTCTGATTAAACTTATTCTTTTGCTAAAGTTTTTCCACAGACAAAAGCAGGCTGAGGACACGGTGTGTGTGGAGGGGCAAGGACCATAGGGTCCTGCTCCGTTTCATTCTCACGTGGGACACACGCCAAAATTTTAAAGAATAAACACCAACATAACACATCCATTCATTTATTCAACAGATATTTATTGGTTATTTGAAATGTACCAGATGTTTTCTACACACCTGAGATACTTTAGTGAACAAAACTGAGAAATTCCCTGCTCTTCATAAACTTATTTTTTTTGGGGGGAGGGGTGAAACAATAAATGGAAAATACAATCAGGAAATTACATTCTTTTTTTTTTAACTGTCTTTTAAAATTTATTTTCTTTCTTTTTTAAATTTTTAATCTTATTTAATTATTATTACTTTTGGCCATGCTGCAAGGCATGTGGGATCTTAGTTCATGGACCAGGGATGGAACTTGTGCCCCCTGCAGTGGAAGTGTGGAGTCTTAACCACTGGACCGCCAGGGAAGTTGCCACATTTTTTCTATTTTAAATTATTTTTATAAAGTATATTCTATAGAGCAGTACTATGGAAATAAACATACGCACATACATAATTTATATACATCACATTGGGGCCACAGCCAAGGGAGCTTTTAGTGTGGAGGGAACACTTTTGAGGGCAATTTTCTGGTGAAACCTAAGGTGGCGGTGGTAGGTGGAGGACTGGCGGAAGCGTCTCTGGCAAAGGGAACATACATAGGGCTTCTCTCCCGTGTGGATTCTCTCGTGAGCCCGAAGGTTGGTTTTGTGGTTGAAGGCCATTTCACACATGCTGCACATGAAAGGCTTCTCTCCTGCATGAATCCTCTGATGCACATGTAGGTCTGATGCCTGGAAGAAGCCTTTGCCACACTCAGCACAAATATATGTCCTCTCATTATTGTGTCTTTTCTGGTGAACTTTTAACCGAGAGGAATACCTAAAGATCTTGGGACACGTCTCACATTTGTATACTTTTGGGGCTCCGTGGAATCTTTCTTGGTGTTCCCCATGTGCAGAATTCCCCTCAGTGCTCTGGTGCGTAGAAACAGGCTCAAGGGTGACCTGGTCTGGCTTGAAGAGAAACTCTGGTTCCACCTCCACAAGGACATCTTGATAGGAGGGTCCTTTCAGGGATCCTTCCTGGGACCTGGAGGGGTCTGGACCTGCTCTTCTGGAGCTGAGTGGATTCTCCAAACAAACACCTCTTTCTTCAGGCCTCAGACTGTTCTCTTCTTGGATAATGAGTAGGAAAGGTATTTGATTGCTTGGACTAGTAATACGGTCATTTACTTGACAAGTTTTCAAAGAAATGTTGCCACCATTTTCTTTACCTTCACATTCTGTAGCGGGGGAAAAAGGGACTCAGTGAAGTTATGCCCAAGAAAGAGTCCACACAGATCATCCCTCTGGTATCTGGGCTTTCCCCACTCACTTTGTCTTGTTTCAAGGGAAGTATCTTGAGGCATCCAGAAAGGTGTCCCCATTTTCTCTCTTGCTGGAGTTCCTGTCGACAACTGTTTTGTGAAGTGAACAATGACTTCTCTTAAGGGTGTATTCTCACTAAAGAGGGCTTCCTGTCCCTGCATGTGGACGTGGACCTGTGAACAAAGCCTGATTACTATCTATAATAACATCTTTCTCTACTTCCAGGCAACTCCAACAGACTACTTATTCCTTACACCCCCTTTCCCCTCACCCTGGGGGTCAGAACCCTCTACTTACTAAGCCAGGTGGCTTCATGCCATCATCGGTCAGACCTTCCATGAATTTCTCCAGGTTTCTGCCGCTTGCATTCCATTTCTCTTGTAAAGTGGACCTGTCACCGCAGCGGCCATTGATCATAAACTGTTCCAGGACCAAACGAGAAATTATTTCATCCTTGCTGTGTTTTTCTGGCTGCAGCCATGAATGAAATAATTTATAGAGTCTTTGAAGCTCCTGCCTTGCACTTGAGTTATTATTGTTTTGAAATAAGCTGAGCTGAGTGCTCTGGAACTCAGAGATCCCCTCTCTCTCCTGGATGGCAGATCCTTGGCTGGGTTTAAGCTCTAGATTATCTGACACAGGATCCTTCCTTGATGGTTCATCTTGAAAGGAGATTCTGAGGTCTAAAGCCATTCTTAACAAGAATTCTCAGAGAACCGCAACTTCAGGGATTCAAGCTCTGCTGACTTGTTTCTTGGGGGATCTCTTTCAACAACTGGTGGATGTTTAAGAACTGCAAGCTAGAAATAGAAGAGATATGTAATAAATTACAACACTGGTATAATTGAAAAAAAAACAAACAAAATTCAGGTTCAGTTGAGTTCACGGATGAATTCTACTAGACATTTGGTGAATACACAAATGGAGAAAAGCGTAACCTCATCAGTCATCCCAGAAATGCAAAATAAAACTACAACAACATGCTACAAAATAACTACCAGAATCACTAAAATAAAATAGAGTTAGCATTGGCATGGATTGGAGCCCCTGGCACTCTCAGTCACTGCTAGTGGGTACTCACGTTGGAAATGCTTTGACTAGTATGTGCTAAATCTGTATTTATGCATTCCCTGTGACTCATCAATTTTACTCCTCGGCATGTACTCAACGGAAGAATATACTCGTGTGCATCAAAGGCATATACAATAATGTTTCTATCAACATAATTCATAATATTCCCATGCTGTAAATAATCTAAATGTCCAACATTCAATGGGACAGATTACAATTAATTGATGTAGAGGCATATTTGATAGCAATAAGAAGAAATTCTTCATGCAACAACATAGAATAACCACAAAACAGAATGTCAAATGAAATAATCCAGGCACCAAACAATACACTTTGTTTCTTCTTGTTTATGTTCATTGAAAAGCATATAAATACTATCAATATTATTTAGGATGTTGGTTAAAATTTTGGAAACAATAGTAGATCCTGGGATAGGTACATATGGAGGGCTCCATAGGACGACCACATCCCAGTTTGCCTGGGACTAAAGAGAGAGTTCGTGTGATGCTGTACTTCCAATTTTAGCTGGCGATAGTCTACCTCTTGATCTTGGAGGTAGTTACACATGAGTGTTTCTCTGTAAAAATCCACCAAGCTATATACTTTCACTTTTCCTTTTTTCTGTATGTGCATTACATTTCAATTTTAAAAGTTCAATTTTAAAGAGTAAATAGCGTCTTAAGTTGTAATTGGACATGATTTAACTGAACGAAGGCGATCTAGTACAAAGATGTTCTTTCAGTCATTATAAGAAAACAAAATATGACAAACAATTGACAAGAAAGTGAATGAAATAGGACAGGCTGGAATCCATATACATGATTTCATCTTGTGTTAGAAACTCGTACATCAGACACAAACATCTGCAAAACCACCTCAGCTACACCCCGTGTCAGCCCAATGATACATTCCTCAGGAAATTTTCCTTTTACTTTCACCTCTTTCTTTTCTCCAATTACTCTTCCTTATGAAAAACATTTGTCTCTGCTTCACTGATCTTATCAAAGTTATAATTTTATATTGATCTGTTTCTTTCTTTTTAAAAGTAAATTTATTTATTTATTTTTGGCTGCGTTGTGTCTTTGTTGCTGCACATGGGCTTTCTCTACTTGCGGCGAGCGGGGGCTACTCTCCGTTGCGGTGCGCAGGTTTCTCACTGTGGTGGCTTCTCTTGTTGCGGAGCACGGGCTATGGGTACGCGGGCTTCAGAGCACAAGCTCAGTAGTTGTGGTGCACGGGCTTAGTCGCTCCACGGCATGAGGGATCTTCCCGGACTAGGGCTCTAACCCATGTTCCCTGCATTGGCAGGAGGGTTCTTAACCACTGCACCACCAGGGAAGTCCCTATTGAGCTGTTTGTATTGCCTATCCTTTTCTACTGGAGTGTAGGATTCAGAGGAGAAACTGAGTTTGTATTATTCAATATTGATTTGTGACTGCAAATCAATGATCTGGGCAACCACAGGCATACCCCTTGGGATGTCAAACAGATAAAAGATTTAATCCTCTTTCTATATCATTGCTCTATTTTTGTGTGTGTGGTTTTTTTTATATATAGTCAACATTTCAAAGACTTGTATTATTATTATTATTATTTTTGTCCACACCAAGCAGCTTGCAGGATCCTAGTTCCCCCAACCAGGGATCGAACCTGCACCCTTGGAAGTGAAAGCACGGAGTCTGGACCACCAGGGAATTCCCAGAGTTTTTTTCTTTTGGCTGCGCCACGCAGCATGTGGGATCTTAGTTCCCCGACCAGGGATGGAACCCCCGCCCCCTGCATTGGAAGTTGGAGCTTTAACCACTGGACTGCCAGGAAAGTCCCTGGATTTGTTGGTTTTTTTTTTTAAAAAGCAAACCTTGTGCCACAAAATCAGAAAATGTGGGTGTTTGTTGGGATATGTGGGCTCCCAAATACTTAATTAATTTCTGTTAACTGATGTCATGTTTTATGTCAACCTCACCTGCTGATCTGATCAAACTAGCCACGCCTCATCTCATCAATGAATGAGGCAGAGATGATTCTAGGCAAAACCCTATAGGAGAAAGTTGAACACATCCTTGCCTTCTCCTAATCCACTTATCACACCTATTTAGTCAAACTTTTTTTTTTTTTTGCGGTAAGCGGGCCTCTCACTGTCGTGGCCTCTCTGGTTGCGGAGCACAGGCTCCGGACGCGCAGGCTCAGCGGCCATGGCTCACGGGCCCAGCCGCTCTGCTGCATGTGGGATCTTCCTGGACCGGGGCACGAACCTGTGTCCCCTGCATCGGCAGGGGGACTCTCAACCACTGCGCCACCAGGGAAGCCCTTAGTCAACCTTTTTAAAATGTTAATCTGCTCAGCTCATGCTCCACTTAATTCCCTCCATGGCTCCCTTTTGCTCTCAGGGAAAAGCACTAAGTCCTTCGTGGTTCCACCAGGCTTTGCCTGGGCTTGTCCTCACCCTTCCCACCCCACCTTAGGTACTGTGGCTGGTTATCTGCATCCGGGTATACTGGTCTCTATTGCTTTTCTTTTTTATGTATAATCCATACCTCCTCCTTCACCTGGGACTCCCCACGAGTTCTCTCTCTCTCTCTCTATATATATATATTATTTTTTGGCCACACCACATAGTATGTGGGAGTTTAGCTCCCCAACAAGGGATCGAATCTGTGCCCCCTGTACTGGAAGTGTGGAGTCTTAACCACTGGATGGCCAGGGAAGTTCCATGGGTTCTCTTTCTGGACTACCCCAGGCACACACAGACCACATGGTCACATTTGCAGACATGCACTCAATTTCACACAAACAAGGCCACGGAGCACTATTATGGCTAGGACCTTGGAATTCGAAATTGCCATATTTTGAATTTTCATCACAAGAAAAAGGAATGTAATGATGAATGCTGACGGATGTTAACTAGACTTACTGTGATCATTTCCCAATACATGCAAATATTGTATCATATGCAGTACATCTGAAATTAATACAATGTTATATGTCAATCATATCTCAATAAAAAACAAAACACAACAAAAACCCCCCAGACTGCCAATGTTCTCAACCTGGAGCCTGGCATTTACAAGCTGTGTGGCCCCAGACACGTTACACATCAGGCCTCCATCCTTGTCATGGGGGCTCTGATCTCTAATGACACCCAGCTCAGAATTTCCATGGGAGCTAAAAGAATTGATACATGTGAAGCACGTGAGCATTCACCGGTAACTGACACACACCCTTTCATTTTCAGCCCCACCATCATCTCAATCGGCCGTGAACCTCCACTGCCACAAGATGCAATAAAAATGAATTACTAGAACATAAAATTAACAAAAAGCAATGCCAGACTAACAGACATTCCTAGGAGAAGTCTACTTCAGTCAGGCCAGATTTTGCACAGCCAGAGCAGCTTTCACAATCGATGGTCCCCCATGCCTGAGAGACATCCATATCTTTGTACCTAGGAATTTTCTCCCCACAGCTATGCATAAATATACACGCATACACAATTGCACACACACACGAAATGGGAAACTTACCTCCTCCAGAAGACTGAACTTCAGACTGGGTAATCTTGAACTGAAGGCTGAGGACTCGCTGTGCGACTCACTTTCTGAACTGGGTTCATCTGACGTGCCTTCCCAAGGCTCCTCCCTTTTATAGGATCAGGGACAATAATGCATTTAAAGACGTGATTGGATAAAATGTAACTGTTGATGGAATCTCTGTTGGAATCTTCATCAGCTGCAGCTCCAGCTTTTCAGTATGGTATTATATAACAGCCCTGGGCCTGGGGCAATAGGCCACAATCAACCACACATATTCCTGCAGTGAAATATAACAACATTCGCACTTAAGTGGGGATATAATGTTTAATCTCACGTCAAATTTTGTCCTATGTGAGTCTTATACAAAGTTAACACTTTCCAATTTTCCAACACTTGTGGATTGCAAGTGCAGAAAAAAGGCTAAGATTCTCTCCTGGGAATTTCCTGACGGTCCAGTGGTTAGGACTCTGCACTTTCACTGCTGAGGACACAGGGAACTAAGATTCCTCAAGCCCTGTGGCACAATGCGGGGGTGGGGGTGGGGGGGATTCTCTCCTCCTGTGCATTGGGTCTGGTGAGTCAGAGGGTGCCCCAGTACCCCAAAGGAGGGGTTCCTAATCCAACAAAGAAATTGTAGAGGCTGAAACTAAGGTCATTTAGTGGGAAGGAAAAGAGCAGTTCTTATTTTATATAAAGGAAGCACATGATGTTTGATGGACTTTTGGGGACTGAGTTAGAGGAAGGGGTTAAAATGGGGAGAGGCTTCTGGTTTGAAAATGTGGTGGGAGGGGTGGGGTCTTACACTCACTAGGGGGAAAGCAGGAGGAAGAGATTTTAGGAAAACTCAGCACTTCTGTTTCCTGACTTCTTGTGGAGTGAGTGACCACCTGGAAGATCAGAGAAGAGATAGGGAAGCAGATGGAATGTTTTTTGGAGAGAAGGGACTTTTGCAGCAGTCCTAACATTATCTGCTTTCAAGTTATATCCAGAATCAAATCACGTTTTACCCTGCACTGCCCAGGCCCCATCATCCTTCCCTTGGATTAATGAGGTCAGCTCCTAACTGGCTTCCCCTCCTCCCAGTAGTCTTCCTTCCTTTCTTTTCTTTTTTTTTTTTTTTGGCTGAGCCACAAAGCTTGCAGGATCTTAGTTCCTGACCAGGGATTGAAGCCGGGGCCATGGCATTGAAAGCACGGAGTCCTAACCACTGGACTGCCAGGGAATTCCCACACAAGTCTTCTATTCCCAAAGCAGCCATCATAGGGACCCTGTTATAACCGAGCCTGGACACGTGCCTCCTCTGTGGAAGCTCCCCAGTGGCTTCGAGTTACTTACAGCAGGGCTCAGACTGCCTCTGGTAAAAAAACTTTGCCGCTCCCCGTGGCCTCACAGTTTCACAAAGTTCAATAAAGCCAAATTATCAGGGACTTCTTAGTGGTGCAGTGGTTAAGAATTCGCCTGACAGTGCAGGGGACACGGGTTCAAACCCTGGTCCAGCAAGATCCCACATGCCGTGGAGCAACTAAGCCTGTATGCCACAACTACCGAGCCTGCGCCCTAGAGCCCATGAGCCACAACTACTGAGCTCACGCACCACAACTACTGAAGCCCACATGCCTAGAGCCCATGCTTCGCAACAAGAGGAGCCACCACCATGAGAAGACTGCTCACTGCAACGAAGAGCAGCCCCCACTCGATGCAACTAAAGAAAGCCTGTGTGCAGTAACGAAGACCCAACGCAGTCAAAAATAAATAAATAAATACATAAATGAATAAATAAATTTATTAAAAAGAAAAAGAAAAGCGGGTTCATACTCGCTTCGGCAGCACATGTAATAAAATCGGAACGATACAGAGAAGATTAGCATGGCCCCTGAACAAGGATGACACACAAATTAGGGAAGTGTTCCATATTTTGTGCACTTCTCTACCATCCTGAAACCCATTGCCAATTCACATACACACACACACACACACACACACACACAGAAAAGCGGTTTCAGTTACCACCTACATGGCCTCAGTTCAGTCATTACGAGCTGTACCAGCTTCAGACTGTGGTGCTGGAACAGACCGTGATATCTGGCAAGAGGGGTCTGAGGAGAGGTCAGGCAGATCAGCTGCCCCTGGGCTGTCAGGCCATCCCCTCTCATCCCGCAGACTTTTGGGATGACAGCTCAGGAGACGCCTCCACCCTGGCTAAGTTAAGATGAAAACAGATGATCCTGGTTGCCTAGTGTGGTGAAAACTGGGCTCCCTTCCCTGGCCCATCTCCTCATTTCATACTCTTGCATCTGCCAGGGCATCTGGCCTAACCTTGGCCATTCCTCCATACACACACAGAGCAACTCATACATCCAGGAAAAAGTAACTAGATACGGAAGAAGAATCGCAACCTCACAAAAATCATAGTAAGCAACATATGTTATATAGTATAAAGAATTGGAAGTACAAAGAAATTAAAATAAAAGGATAAAATAATCCAGGACATGAGGAAAGAAAAAAGCCACAGGAGCAAGAAGATATGCTTCAAAAAATTGGGAAAATGTTGGTTATGGAAAACATTGATAAAGAAAGGACTGAGTAGAATACATAGGAGGATGGGGATATTTAAAGAATGAATCAGTGAGTCCGATGATCAGATTGAAGATGACATCTAAATGGCCAAGGGTAGGAGAATGAAATAGAAAGCATAAAAGAACAAAAGTTGTGATCAACCTGTGGGAAGGGATTTTCTCTGCTTTATGCCTCTGAAACAGTGGCTAACACCTATTGCTATTAAATACTAGTTGTGGGATACATAAAGAAAATGGAACTAGACACACCAAGATCTGGATCCAAGTTGTCTCCAAAAGAGGGGGAAAATATGTGATGCCCGGGCAGGAGACATGGGGTGGTGGTGGGGGAGGATGGGGTTCAGCGGTCTAAAGTCAGGTGCAGACATGAGATCCTTTTTTTTTTCTCCTAAATTATCCTTTTTTACTTTTTTAAAAACATCTTTAGGCTTCCCTGGTGGCGAAGTGGTTGAGAGTCTGCCTGCCGATGCAGGGGACACGGGTTCGTGCCCCGGTCCGGGAGGATCCCACATGCCGCGGAGCTGCTGTGCCCGTGAGCCATGGCCACTGAGCCTGCGCGTCCGGAGCCTGTTGCTCCGCAACGGGAGAGGCCACAACAGTGAGAGGCCCGCGTACCGCAAAAAAAAAACAAAAAAACCCAAAACTTTATTGGAGTATAATTGCTTTACAATGTTATGTTAGTTTCTGCTATATAACAAAGTGAATCAGCTATATGTATACAAATATCCCCATATCCCCTCCGTCTTGCGTCTCCCTCCCACCCTCCCTATCCCACCACTCTAGGTCGTCACAAAGCACCGAGCTGATCTCCCTGTGCTATGCAGCTGTTTCCCACTAGCTGTCTATTTTACATTTGGTAGTGTATATATGTCAGTGCTACTCTCTCACTTTGTCGCAGCTTACCTTTCCCCCTCCCCATGTCCTCAAGTTCATCTCTATGTCTGCGTCTTTATTCCCAGACACGAGATCCTTGAGTTGCTGGGCTCTGAAGGGCATGGTTGGAAGTGGCCAAAGTTTAGGGATGAGGCAGGACGACCCATGTGGGTGAGTCAGGGGACGAGAAGACAGAGGCACAGGTGACCGCTGTTGGGGGCACCATGAAGATGTTACCTGAGGGCATATGTATAGAGGCTGGCAGGAGTGGTAAAGAGGCCAGAATGCAAGAAGGCAAGGGTTCTGGGAATTCCCTGGAGGTCCAGTGGTTAGGACTCTGCGCTCTCACTTCTGAGGGCGTGGATTCGATCCCTGGTCGGGGAACTAATATCACACACACACACACGCACACACACGCACACAAAAATCCAAAAAAAAAAAAAAAAAAAGGCAAGATTCCTAATCAGGAAATGGCGCAGCTCATTTAACTTGAGGGGGTGTGGCAGGGTCTCTCCCATCTCCCAGTGGCCCTTAATCTTGAGCCATTTAGAATAGCTCAGAGACAGTTACCGACTTGGGTTCTTGGAATTTTGCCTTTTTTTTTTTTTTGGCTGCGTTGGTATTCATTGCTGCGTGTGGACTTTTAGTTGCGGTGCGTGGGCTTATTGTGGTGGCTTCTCTTGCTGTGGAGCATGGGCTCTAGGCGCGTAGGCTTCAATAGTTGTGGCTTGTGGGCTCTAGAGCACAGGCTCAGTAGTTGTGACGGACTTAGTTGCTCCACCGCATGTAGGATCTTCCCGGACCAGGGTTGGAACCAATGTCCCCTGCATTGGCAGGTGGATTCTTAGCCACTGCGCCATCAGGGAAATCCCTCTTGGACTTCTTTAATCAATAGAAATTGGTTAAGAGGCCAGGGACTTCCCTGATTGTCCAGTGGTTAAGACTCTGAGCTCCCAATGCAGGTGGCCCGGGTTCGACCCCTTGTCAGGGAACTAGATCCCACATGCATACTGCAACTAAGAGTTCACATGCTGCAATAAGACCATGGGAAACCAAATAAATAAGTAAATAATTTAAAAAATAAAAAGAAATTGATAAGAGGACAGATAAGAAATTTAGGCAAGGCTTTATTGGGACTTGTGCTGCATCAGGAGGGAGCAAAAACAAGTAATAGATGCACTTGCTGTCTCCTCACGAAGAGGCAAGCTGGTCTCTTAAATGGGGGGAAGAACAGGAGCGGATTAGTGGGTCTGCCTGCCCCCTTGGTGGTGTTCTGTGCAGGTATCATGCATAGTACACTGCTTTTGCTCCTGGCAGGCAGTCACCTCAAAGGTGGCAGTTGGGTTTTGGCCTTTTCATATCTTATTGTTTATAATTTGCCCCAAATTCTCATGCATATATTTTTAGTTCCTTAGAGTTTCTTTGTATTCTGCTGTTCAAGAAGACGTTTGTCCAGGGGCAACTACTGCAGTAAAGGGTCTCATGTCTCAGGTCCCAGCCTGTCTCAAGGTGAGGAGCCAATCTTTCATTATTTCACCTGCGGTGGCCTATCAGAACTGGGCAGCTGAGGGCCAGATCCCAGTCTTTCTTTTGTTTTCCTGTTGGATGTTAACGTCCAATCTCAGTAGAAAGGCTTTTGGTCTCTCTAAGGCTGTTGTTGATATAGATTATGCACACATCCATACTTACTATAACGCTTTGAAATTGATGGGGGGTTTTCCCCCTGTATCAGTAGTTTATTCCTTAATATTGATGGGGAGTATTCCATTTATAAATATAACAATTTCTTAACCATTCATCTGTGGATGGATGTTTGTTTTTGTTATCTAGTTGTTGGGTTTGAAGAATAAAGTTCCTGGAAAGTGCCAATACGTACAAATAGTTCAGTGGACACAGGTTTCCATTTCTCTTATAGTTATACTTAGGAAGAAGTGGATGATTAACTTCATTAACTGCCAGATTTATTTTTACTATTTTGCATTCCTACCAGCAATGTGTGAGAGTTCCACTTTTCTTCACATCTTCAACACCTAGATATTTTCAGTCTTTTAATGTTACCATTAAAATGAGTGTGCAGTGGGACCTCACTGTGGTTTTCATTCATATTTCCTTAAATAATAATACTGAATATTTTCATGTGCTTACTTATGATTCATATATCATATTTAGTGAAATGTGTTCAGATGTTTTGCCTATTCTTTTAGTAGTGTTGTTTACCTTATTACATGTTCTGTATACCTGCCTTTTGTCAGATATAGGTTTTTAAAATATTTTTTCTTAGGCCATAGATAGATTTTTTTCCATTTCCTTATCAGTACCTTTTGAACTGTAAGAAATTTAAATTTTATTAAAGTCTAGTTTATCATATTTTTCTTTTATGGTTTGTGTTTTTTTCCTGTGTAAGAAATCTTGGCCTAAAGCAAGAACAAAGAACATTCTTCCTGTTATATTTAAGATGGTATATATTTCTATCTCTTATATTAAGGTTTATGGCCCATTTTGAGTTCACTTGTGAATATTTTGAGGGAAGGGTTGAGGTTCTTTACTTTTATGTGTGAGGATATCACAGTTTTTCAGAATAATTTGTTGAAAATATTATCCTTTCATTTTTAATTTGGCAACTTTGTTGAAAATAAATTAATTATATGCATGTGGCTCTATTTCTGGACTCTTCCATTGCTCCATTGTCTATCCTTTCACCAATACCACATGGTCTCATTACTATAGCTTCATAGTGTTTTTTTTTTTTCATAGTAAGTTTTGAAATCAGGTCTTTAAAGTCCAAATTTGTTCTATTTAAGAAAATAGAAAGTGCTTTGACTATTATAAGCCTTTTGCATTTCCATATATATTTTGTTATTTTTTTAAAGAGAACATATTATTGTCTTCATAATAAAAAAGATGAAGCTTGGAACTAGATTGCTTGGCCTTGTATATTCTTTTCTCAATTCACATGTGAAGCAAGGAGTGTGGGCTAGTAGCTAAGTGCTTGGACTCTAGAGACACACTGTTTTTCTAATTCGTCTGAGCTGTGCCATTTACCAACTGGCTGACCTTGGTCATGTCCATTCTCCTCAGTACTCAGGATTCACATCTGTAAATGTGGGAAAATGGGACATTGAACTGTACAGCTACGCAGTGCAATGAAGACCCCAACCAGGTGTGAAAGTGAAGAAAAATTCCCTGCAAAGAGAAAAGCATGTATTAACACCCCAAAGTTAGTGAGAGCTTGGCTTGTTGGTATAGAGAGTGAAAGACTGCAGGGCTGGAGCGGGAGACTGGTAGGTAGTGAGATGAGCGGGGTAAGGGCTGCTGCATGTATTTTGGAGTCTATGATGAGAAATTTGGGTTGTATTCTTACTACTCTGGGAAGTTGTGGGGATTTAGCAAGACAAGACACATGATCTGTTGTTTTGTTTTTTTCAATGTCTTATTCCGAAATAACTGTATATTCACAGGAAGTTGCAGATATAGTACAGAGTATCTTTCACTTAGTTTCCTCTGTGGTAGCAACTTATGTAACCTTAATATCAAAACAAGGAATTTGACATTGGTTAAATCCTCGTATCTTTTTCACAGTTCACCGTTTTTACGTGTGTGTGTGTATGTGTGTAGTTCTATGCAGTTTTTTTGTTTTGTTTTTTGTTTGTTTGTTTGTTTTGCGCTACGCGGGCCTCCCGCTGTTGTGGCCTCTCCCGTTGCAGAGCAGAGGCTGAGGATGCGCCAACTCAGTGGCCATGGCTCATGGGTCCAGCCGCTCCGCGGCATGTGGGATCTTCCTGGACCAGGGCACGAACCCGCGTCCCCTGCATCGGCAGGTGGACTCTCAACCACTGCACCACCAGGGAAGCCCCTATGCAGTTTTATCATATGTAGAATCATATAGGCACAACCACAATCAAGATACAGAATTTTTTTGGCAGGTGGCCGAAAGGTTATATGTGGCCCCCAAATGCAGATACTACAAGTCACATAAAGAGAGGGAAGTCTGATATGGAGGAGGATATGCCTGCAGAAGTGAGAAGTATTTAGGGAAATAAAACCAATAGACCTTGAGGGCTAAAATCTTGAAAACAGCATTTGACATGAGCAACCAAGAATTAATATATTGCCAACAGGAATTTTGGTCAGGACCTTATAGTGACCATCCTGAATGGCTGGAGTATTTTTTTTTTTAATTAAAAAACCACTGGACCGCCAGGGAAGTCCCTAGAGTTGGTATTTTAAAGGGAAGGCCAGGGAAAGTTGCCCTTTAACTACATAAGCAAGAGTAGCCCTTAGGCACACTGGATGAAGATAAGAAATCCAGTGGGGTGGCATGAAGCTGAAATGTGTGGGGCAGTAGCCCATCTGTTCTCTGTAAGCACAACAATGAATGTATGCCTTGCACAATTGTCTAGCAAATCCCCTCACGAGGGGATGTCATCAATGTAGCGCCATACTTGGGTGTGTGGGGACAGCTGGATCCAATTAATTTCTTGTGAGTTGAGGTTGTATGTGATGGCTGAACCGTTGTGGTATCCCATGGGCAACTAAGTAAAGGTGTATAGTACTGAGTTCCTATGTAGGCAAAGGAGAGGCTGTTAAAATAGGCACTGGCTAGAATACATGTAAGAGCAAAGTATTGGCCTGTGAAGATTGAATGGCACATTCATTTGAATTATGTGAGGTATGGGGCCTCAATGGATGGGATCAATGTAGCTGTAATCCACCATGAGATGCCATTCCTCCTAGGACAATTAACATCTATGGTGGTGTCTCAGATCTAAACAAAATTAGTTACTTCTCACTTTAAGTTAATGAACCTGATCTGTATGTCAAAGATATTCTTTTGATATGTCTTCAACATGATTTCTGGTCATTTTATTTTCTCATTTAATGTGTTATTTTTGTCTATTAATTCCTTTTTTTATTTCGTGTTTAAATTTACTTGGAAAAGTTTGTGTAAATACACGAGGATAAATTTAACACATACACTTTCCTCCCCACCTGTATATGTATGAAACGAATCAATTATGGTTAAGATCCTTTCCGTAACATTTGGATTTGCTTACATACAGTAGCATCTGTTCTCACTCTCCCGATATGACCTCCTGACTGTTTGATTCATTCCCATAGTGCTCTTTTAGCCCCTGCCAGATGCCTGTATACAGCTGCACGATTGTAGCTCGTGAGATATGCCCTTCAAGATCCTGCCCCAGAACTGTGGACAATAGGCAACTATTTTCTTCCCAAAACATTAGTGCTAATTATATTTATTATTACAGTATGCACCAAATATGGACAATTGGTATGTGACAAAGACAAAAAGATAGACAGAGAGAAAGAGTCTTCAACAAATCCTAGTTTATATGCACTGGATAACTTTAGAAATTAGGACCTAAAATCTGCTCCTCTGTTAAATATGGGTGATAATATTGAGAATGTCTAGAGCTAATAGCACTTTAAATTATAACTGTGCTTCCTCTGATTGTTCTAAAATGTACTGAAATTCCCCAATCACTTTACAGAACCCCAATTATTATGAATTATGTTGGATTACTTATGGCTTTTCTGTCAACAAGAACAAAGACACAAAATACTAGAGGATTCATACTGAAAACAGTATGGTTTTGACTCCAAAATAAAATGCTGGAAAACTGCGTCTCAACTTTTAATTTATACCTTTTTATTTTTTTATTTTTTTTGGCCATACTGAGTAGCATGTGGGATCTTAGTTCACAGACCAGGGATAGAACCCACACCCCCTGAAGTGGAAGTGTGGAGCCCTAACCACTGGACCACCAGAGAATTCCCTAATATGCATTCCTTCTGATCCTTTGTGAGAAAAACATTTTCAAAGTTTGGGGGTTTTTTTCCCTCAAGAACTGCCTGTACTTGAAATATCTTGCCTGCTCTACTTTTGTTTCTTGCATAATTGAAGTAGTGAATTGAATAATTTAACTGAATAAGTGCCATTATTATATCAATAGACTGTCTTTTGTTTCCAATGAAAATTTTGGTTTCAGGGTGTAAGAATGTATCAAAACATCAAAATGTACACCTTAAATACATGCAGTTTATATGTTCCGTCAATTATACATTCATGAAACAAATATTCAAAACCTGTCACTTCCTAATAATTTTATTATGTTTTATTATCATCTGTGTCCTACAGGTTATTGTAGCTACTGGAATAGTATGGCAGAGTTAGAATGATGGACCTCTGACAACTTTTCCCAACTCCATGTTCAGTGACATCATGTTGACAGTTTGAAATTGGCCATGGTGGGAGTATTTATATCAGGGAAATTGGAAAACACTACAAACCAGGACTTAACTGTATTATTAAAGCCTAGACTTAAGAATATAGGAACAATGCAGATTAAAATTGTACGTATATGGTGTATGTGGTAATTAAATTGTACAGAATGCACAAAAATTGAGGAACAAAAATGAGCGTATTACTTGTTAATGAAAAGGGAAATAGTCACAACATAAAAAAGTAAAATAAGCATAAGATATAAACAGATATTTTACCAAGAAGGTAAACAGATGGCAAATAAACACATGAAAAAAATGCTCAACACCATGAATCCTTAGGGAGATGTAACTAAAACTACTGGTTCCTTACTAAAAGTGTAAATTCAAAAGACTGACCATACCAAGAATTGGCAAGAATGTGGAAGCATTTTACATAAACCTGGTGGGTATACAAAAGCAAACCATAATTTTAGGTCACCATTTGGCAGTTTTGTAAGTTAAACACTCACCTATTTTATGACTCAGGCATTATACTTTGAGTTACTAACACAAGACAAGTGAAAATGCATACATACATAGAATTACACACAAATGTTCTAGCACCTTTACTCACAATAGCCAAAACTGGAAGTAACCCAAATTCTCTTAACCAGACAAATGAATAAACAAATGGTATAAGTATAGAAAAGATACTACTCAGCAATAAAAAGAATGAACTACTATGGATCATTGAAGAATCTGAAAATAATTATGAACCATGAACGAAACCAGAAAAAAAAAAAGTAAACATTTTATGAATAAAACCATATAAAATTCTAGAAAATACAAAATAATCTATTATAAATAAAGGTAAATAAATGATGGCTTGGGGGCCTGGGGAGAAGAGCCTGAGTTAAACTGGGGGTGAGAGACATGTTCATTATTGTGATTATGATGAGGTTTCATGGGTTTATATGTATGTAAAATTTAAATTGTATACTTCAAATAGATACAGTATATTGCATGTTGACTATACCTGAATAAAAATTTACAAAATGGTTCAAAAGAAAAATATAGATATCCCACTCTTTTCAGAAAATCAGGCCTGGCAATCCTATATTGCCTCTCTTTCTAATGACCTTGGAGGAGCAGCCTTGCCTTAGTGGTAGAAAATACTGATGAGTAATAGATTCCTTCACACCTGAGTTAACAGGAATGTTGGCTGGTCACAGAGCCACACTGTGGACTAAGGCAGCAGTCCCCAACCATTTTGGCACCAGGGACAGGTTTTGTGGAAGACAATTTTTCAGCAGACAGGGGAGGGGATTTGGGCAGTGAGGTGGGGTGTGTGATGGTTCAGGAGGTAACGTGAGCAATGGGGAGCAGCAGATGAAGCTTCACTCACTCGCCCACCACTCAGCTCCTGCTGTGCAGCCCACTTCCTAGTAGGCCGAGGATCGGTGCCAGTCCGAGGCCAGTGGGTTGGGGACCCTGGACCAAGGGATCTCCTTTCGCTCTATGCTTGTTTCTTTGTGTAGCAATGGCCTTTAGCTGAACATCCAAGAGAGGCTATAGGAATCCAGAAAACCAATAGCTTATTTTCTTTCACAATGACCTCAGCTAAAAAAGATACACTTGCCTGGAGGTTCTGAGAATTTCTGGGCATCTGTGCCCACTGATATTGCACAGTCACAGTCAATTTGTTGATGCAATTTTAGAAGGGGCACACTCCATCTACTCCACTGCACTCTCCTCCGCTCCAGGGTTTCTTTACCAAGATGGTTCCCCCTGGCCCTAGTCTCACAGTGGCATTATCTAGTGAACTCTGGGGATCATGGCATGTGGCTCTTTTGCAGGATAACTGCTGAGCATTATGTGATATTTACTGTGAATAAGAAAAACAATTTGTGTTGTTATCAGAAGCACTGGAGGCTGTCATAACTTCCTGGCTCCTCAGGGTGTTTTCTGAGCCCACAAAAAAAACCCTGATACCCAGTCCACAAATTAGGACTCTGAAACCCTGCAGTCTTTCCTAGGAGACCCTGGGTAACAATGTACATTAGGCCAAAACCAGAAAGAGAGCTATATTCTTTATTTATTTTTTTTGCAGTACGCGGGCCTCTCACCGCTGCGGCCTCTCCCGTTGCAGAGCACAGGCTCTAGATGCGCAGGCTCAGCGGCCAAGGCTCACAGGCCCAGCCGCTCCACGGCATGTGGGATCCCCCCAGACTGGGGCACGAACCCACGTCCCCTGCATTGGCAAGCTAACTCCCAACCACTGCATCACCAGGGAAGCCCGAGAGCTATATTCTTAATCATACTGACATGTGAGGCACACAAAGCATGGGACCTCCATGAGAGCTGTGCAGTCCTTAATGCTGGTAGAGCCCAGTTGTTTTCAGATCACCTCACACAGTGAATAGAACCCCAAGACCAAAGGTGGCTTAAACATTAATGCCTTTATTATTAAAAAATGCAGAACAATAGGAGGCATGCAGTTCCCAGCTTTGTGACTCGGAGGCTGGGAAAATCCAAGAGAAGTGTCACCAGAAACTAACGTGTCCCTGAATATGCAGTGCTCCCTGACAAGTCACCAATAGAACTCAGACAGGGTCCACTGGGCCCAGACTAGGTCGGGTCCAGGCCCTACTTTGGAAATGAGAAGGGAATGAGGACCCCATAAGAGCTAAGACTACTCATTGCTTCCCCCGCAAATGGGGATGGGACAGAGGTCAGCTTCCCTGAGTATGTTGGGAGGTAACTTTTGCACACTGTGGACCTCCCAGGTGATAGAGATGAAATGAATTCTCCCATAGATGGCACTGACATAAAGCTGGCAAGGGTCCTGGGCAGGTAAGAAATTATAACACAGTTCCTTAAAGATTATCACATACCTGGGACTTTAGGGAAATCTTTCCACTGCAGACTTTCAGATATATGGGCTTTAATTCAGGCAGATGGCTCCCTCCCAACTTCTCTCCTCCAGTGTAATTATACTAGAACTGTACATCCCAGCATATCTACGGCTTTTCACTAGTCTGAAGGCTCTGGTATTGAATGAGATCAGATTAGCAGCTAACAGATTACCTGCGTTCACTGCACTCGTAAAACACCTTCCACTGTGAACTCTCTAATGTTGAATGAGGTTGGAACTTTGGCTAAAGGATTTTCCAGTCTCCACACTCACAAGGCCTTTCTCCAGTGTGAATTCTCAGATAAATGGCAGTTGGGGCATGTTCAACAGCCATTTATGGCATGTTCAACGAAGTTAGATTTGCAGCTAAAAGATTTTCCACATTCTTTTCACTGATGAGGTCGTTCTCCAGTGTGAACTCTCTGGTGGTAAATGAGACTAAACTTTCGGCTAAAAGATTTCCCACATTCATGGCATTCATAAGGCCTTTCTCCAGTATGAATTCTCTGATGTTGAATGAGGATGGATCTTTGACTAAAGGATTTTCCACACTCTCCACAATCATAAGGCCTTTCTCCAGTGTGAACTCTCAGGTGGTTAATGAGGTTAGATTTGCAGCTAAAGGATTTTCCACATTCCTGACACTCATAAGGCTTTTCTCCAGTGTGAACTCTCAGGTGGATAATGAGGTTAGATTTGCAGCTAAATGATTTTCCACACTCCTGACACTCATAAGGCCTTTCTCCTGTGTGGACTTTCCGATGTGAACTGAGGCTGGAGCTTTGCTTAAAGGATTTCCCACACTTACTGCACTCATAAGGTCTTTCTCCAGTATGAAGTCTCCTGTGGTGAATGAGAGTGGAGCTTCGGCTAAAGGATTTTCCACATTCATCACACTGATGAAGCCGTTCTCCAGGGTGACCTCTCTGATGTTGAATGAGGTTGGATCTTTGACTAAAAGATTTTCCATATTCCCTGTATTCATAAAGTTTTTCTCCAGCATGAGCTTTCTTATGGCTATTGAGGCTGTAGCTTTGGGTAAAGGACTTCCCACATTCATGGCATTTATAAGGCCTTTCTCCAGTGTGAACTTTCTGGTGCTCAATGAGGTTCCATCTTCGGGTACAGGCTTTTCCACATTTGCTGCAATTATAAAGCCCTTCTCTAGTGTGGACTCCTTGGTCCTCAACAAGTGTGTCTATGCAGCTAAAGGCTTTCCTGCCTTCTCCCCAGTTGTGATGCATTTTTCCACTGTGAAAGACAGCCTCACACTCATTATTGTTGTTTGGGTTCTCTTCAGTGTGAGTGACTGGTTGATGGAAAAATCTCGTGCTGGCTAAGAAGTCTTTCCCTATCTCCCTACAGGAAAAGGATTTCCCTGACACATAGGTTGTGTGGCTCTTTATAAACAAGGCTCTGTCCACAGAACTTCTGATGTGTATCTCTCCAATGTGCTGCCCTTGATACTGTTGAAGGTTGGCAGAGAAATAGAATCGATTCCCACAAGTGTATGGTTTCTGCCCAAGATGTGTTCCCTGGTGATCAGGCAAGTGCAAAGTATCTCCCAAGATTGGGCCACACATCTCAAAGGGCTGGGCCTTCTGGGGAGATGAACCTGCCTTGAGAGTCCTGATCTGTGACACTCCATCTACAGAAATGCTCTGTTGAGAAGGTGCTTCCTTATCTTCTACTCCATGCCAACAGCCTGAAAGTAAAGAAGTGATGATGAAGTACATGTTAACCTTATTGAGAGGGGGCAAAATCATCACAAATGTAAATTGACACATCAAAGAATCAGTCCATGAAACTGTTTTCAGGAAAAGGAAGTTGGGGTCAGCTTGAGGAAACAACTGCTCTGCCCTGCTGGGTCCCTAAGGTCACAGGATGGTGCAGGCCTCACTAGGCATAGGACAAGAGTAAAGGGTGTGGCTCAGGAGAAAGGCCTGTTCTACAGCTTATTCTTCTGTCAACAGCTTTTCTTTTTTTGGCTGTGCCATGCGGCATGCAGGATGTTAGTTCCCCAACCAGGGATCGAACCCGTGACCACTACAGTGGAAGCGTGGAGTCTTAGCCACTGCACTGCCAGGGAAGTCCTGTCAATGGCTTTTAGCAGGATTATATCTGCTGATGACATGTGATGCTGTTCAGAAGTCTTGTTCAGGCCCAAAAATATCTGACTGAAAAAAGGTAACAGGTGTTTAAGGATTATTAGACACGTGCACTCTTTAGGACACTACAAAATGGTAAAGCACTGAGGAGGGAAGAGTGTGAGGAATCCGTGAGGTAAACAGTCCAGAGAGGTGGGGAATAGTCTCAGCTGGAGTCAGAATACAAATGACTAGTATTAGACATGACAAGTCAGCAAAGTGTTAAGAATGGAGAAGGAAAGTTGGAGGTGAAGTGTGGCCACTGGTGATGACATCACCAAAACAAAACTAAAACAGGACAGGTTCTTGATATGATTGATATGAACCAAGCCCTGAAGTCATGTCCTCCCCCAACTGCCATTTATCGGGATCAGGCCCCATCTGGGCCCATCTTGTGGAGAATGGGATCATATCCATCCTGGGAAGCACAGAGGACTCTTCCTCTAACCCCAGCTGAGCTACTGCATGAGAGATGGATGATACAAATCCTAAGGGAAGGACAGGAGAAGTCAGTAGCCAATACTGTCCCAGACAACTCAGACAAAACAGATCACAGGAAAGATATTTCAAATATTACAAGAAGTACCCATGGGCACAGCTAAAGGGAAGGTGGCAGAGTAGTAAAACCAGGTATTTTCCCACCTGGACAGAAACTACAATGGTAGAATCAATCTGATGTAAATACTTTGCAATGCAAAATTGCTTTAATTTAGGTCAACTGCAGCTGTTACTATTACCCTGATATAAAAAAAAACAGGCAAAGACACTAAAAGAAACCTACAGGGCAATATATTTGATGATTATTTGTGCAAAATTAATCAACAAAATACTAGCAAACTGTATTCAGCAGCATAGTAAAAAGATTATACACCATAAACACCTGGGATTTATTTCTAGAATGCCAGGATGTTTCAACATACAAAATTAATCAGGGTAATATGTCATTTTAACAGTAAGAAAAAAACTTATTATCACCTCAATCAATGTACAAAAACCATCTGACAAAATTTATCACCCTTTTATGACGAAAATACTCAACAAATTATATATAGAAGGAAACTAGCTTAACATAATGGAAGCAAAAAAACTGAAACCCACAGCAAACATTAAACTCAATGGTAAAAGACTGAAAACGATTCCTCCAAGATCACTAACAAGAAAAGAATGCCAGCTTTCACCACTACCATTCAACACAGTATTAGAAATTCTAGACAGAGCAATTAGGCAAGAAAGACAAATAGGCATCCAAAAGAGAAAGGAAGAAGTAAAACTCACTACAGCTCATGACATCTTGAAGATTCCACCATAAAACTGTTAGAATAATTGAAGTTTGCAAAGGAAGAAGATATAAATACAAAATGAAAAAAATCAGTTATATTTCGATACATTAACAATGAACAATCTGAATGGGGAACTAAGAAAACAATTCCACATATAAAAGTACCTGTCAAGGGACTTCCCTGGTGGTGCAGTGGTTAAGAATTCACCTCCCAATGCAGGGGACGTGGGTTGAATCCCTGGTCAGGGAACTAGATCCCATGTGCATGCTGCAACTAAGAGTTTGCACGCCACATCTAAGGAGCCCACCAGCCGCAACTAAGATTTGGCACAACCAAAAAAAAAAAAAAAGTACGTGTCAAAAGTATAAAATAATTAGAAATAAACTTAACCAAGGAAGTAAGATTTGTACAGTAAAAAGTACAAAACACAGCTAAAAAAAATTACAGACAATAAATGGAAAGATTTCTATACTCATAGGCTGGAAAACTTAACACTGTGAAGATGTCAATACTCTCCAAGCCATCTACATATTCAATGCAATTCCTATCAAAATTCCCATGATGTTTTCTGCAGTAATAGAAAAATTCATCCTAAAATTCATATGGAATCTCAAGGGACACCAAATTGCCAAAACAATATTGAAAAAGAACAACAAAGGTGGAAGAGTCACAATTCTAAATTTCAAATATTACTGAAAACCTACAGTAATCAAAACAGTGTGATACTGGAATCAAGGCAGACATATAGACAAATGGGATAGAATAAAGAGCTCAGAAATAAACTCTCACATATGCAGTCAAATGATTTTCAACAAGGAGGCCAAGAACATTCAATGGGGAAGGACAGACATTTTAACACATGATGCTGGGAAAACTGAATATACACATGCATAAGAAGGAGGTTGGATGGATACCGAGTACATAAATTAACTAAAAATGCATCAAAGATCTTAAGAGCTACAACTATAAAACTCTTTAAGAAAACATAGTGGAAAAGCTTCATGACACCACATTTGGCAATGATTCCTTGGATACGACAAATTCACAAGGAATGAAAGAAATACAAACTGGATTTCATCAAAATGAAAACCTTTAGTACATCAAAGGATAGTATGAACATAATAAATGGCAACTCATAGAATAGGAGAAAATATCTGCAAATCACCTGTCAGATGAAGGGTTAACATTCAGAATATATAGAGAATTCCTAAAACTCAAGAACAAAAAATCCAAGCAACTTGATTCAAAAATTGGCAAAAGACTTGAACAGACATTTCTCCAAAGAAGATATACAAATGGGCAATAAGTGCATGAAAAGATGCTCAACATCACTAGGCTGTCAGGGAAATGCAAATCAAAATACAATGAGATACCACTTCACATTACTTAGGATGGTTATTACTCAAAAAAAAACAGAAAAGAAGTGTAGGCAAGCATGGGAGAAATTGGAACCTTTGTGAAGCTGCTATGGAAAACAGTATGGTGAGTCTTCAAAAAATTTAAAAAAGAATTATCATAAAATGCAGCAATTCTGATTCTAGGTATATACTCAAAAAGAACTGAAGCACGGACACTAAAAGATATCTGCACACCCATGTTCATAACATCATAATTCACAAGAGCCAAAGGCAAAATCACCCAACTGTCTACCGATAGAATAATGGGTAAACAAAACGTGGTATATACAATGTTATTCAGTCATAAAAAGGAAGCAAACATACTACAACATAGATGAACCTTTAAGATACTATGCTAAGTAAAGTAGGCTGGACATCAAAGGAGAACTACTGTCTGATTCCACACACATGGGATACTCATAATAGGAAAATTCATATTTACAGAAAGTAGAATGGTGGTTATCAGTAGATGAGGGAAGTTACTGATTAAGGGGAACAGAGTTTGTCTGAAGATGAAAAAGTTCTGTGGATGCATGACTGATGGTTGCACAATGAGAGTGTACAAAATGCCACTTAGAAATGTAAATATTTTGTTTTGTATATTTTGCCACAACTAAAATAAAGTAAAGAGACTTCCCTGGTGGTCCAGTGGTAAAGAATCCGCCTTACAATGCAGGGGACATGGGTTGGATCCCAGGTTGGGGAACTAAGATCCCACATGCTGCGGGGCAACTAAGCCCGTGCATCTCAACTACAGAGCCCACACGCTCTGGAGTCCACCCGCCACAACTGCAGAGCCCACGTGCTCTGGAGCCCTGTTGCCACAACTAGAGAGAGAAAATCTGCAAGCCACAACTAGAGAGAAGCCCACGTGCCACAACGAAGAGCCTGTGCACTGCAACGAAGATCCCGCATGACACAACAAAGACCAGGTGTAGCCAAAAGAAAATACAAGATAAATAAATAAATTAATTAAATATTTAAAAAAAGAGAAAGAAATATAAACCTTTAAAAAATAAAGTAAAACGAACTTAAGGAAAGGACCTCTCAAGATCATCTGTGTAAGCAGTGACTATATAAGTGACTACACTTCCAGGCACAGTCAGGAACAAATAAATGTGAGGTACAGGAAGGGAGCAATACTAGGGTGCCATGGAACTAGACAGTCACCCAGCGAGAGAGAGGGCATGACAGGTGGGATCCATTAGGCTGACCTAAAGAACAGCGATACCTAATCCTTCCCTGTGAAGCTTCGGGGCAGGAGGTGCTGGAGTGATAAGGATGAGAAGTAGACATGCACTCAGCTCAACCCTTGAACCACAGCACATACCCAGGCAACTGGGAAAGGAAGCAGTACCCATGGTTTAGATGGAGACATACTTGACCCTGGAGAAAAGAGGAAGGCCAAGCCTTGCCCAGGGCATAGGGGCAGGTGTAAGAGCTTACCCAATGAAGATGTAAGTGCAAAATTCTCCAGCATCACATCGTGGTACAGGCATCTCTGAGCCTCATCAAGGAGAGCCCATTCCTCCCAGGAGAAATACAGGGCCACATCCTCAAAGGTCACACTTCCCTGCTAGGACAGAGACAGATGAAATCATCAACAGCCTCACTCCTGAAGACCCACAATCTATCTCCTCACACATCTACCCCATGTCCATCCTCCTCCTAAGATCTCAGAGGAGATCCCAGATCCTGGTACCATTGGTGTCTGCTGTCTTCTCATACTCCCAGCACTGTGTTCACTCTGCTGTCCACTCTGCAACCACATGGGGCCTGTTAAGACCTAGATGCGTACACCTCCCTCATCTGATCCAGACCTCCCACTGCCTGCAGAACAGATGCCTAACCTCACAGGCAGTCATTCCAAGTCTGACTCTTACTCCCCACACCCAGTTTGTTCTCACCAGAAAGGAAGGAGACCTGCAATTCCCTAAACCAGCTTAGCCTCACCTCCAAGCACTTCCCGTTTTAGTGATAAGCTTCTACATCTCTTTCCATTGGTGGCCTGAAATGGGAACCCCTCCATCAAACCCCTGGACTCAACTCAAGACCCTGAGCTAATATTCTCTAAGGTCCCCACACACAAAGGTTGGGAAAATGGCACGTGACAAGTCTCATGACACCACAAATTTGGAGAAAATAGGGGTTGGGACCAGTGAGGGAGGACGAAACCGCCACTTACCTGATTAGGTTCCGAAAGCACTTCCGCAGCCATGGAAACCTGTGGGAAGAGGCAGGTCTTAGAGGGATGTGAGCATGGCATCCTACCAGGGGCTCAGGCCTTCCCTGCACCCCTGGGAGTCACCAGAGCCAGGTAATCTCGGACCGACCATCTAACCTCTGTATTGACTCTCAGCAGTTTTGTGTCCTTGGGGAAAAAACCCCAAACACCCTCTGCCGCAATGTCCTCAGCAGCCCTACAATTTGTGCTTCCACTGAACAGACTCTGGGGATTTTTTCAAACTTAACTTAGATCATGTCCCTTTTACGCAAAAATTTCCATGGCTCCAAGAGCCCTAAGAAGGAAGGTACAACTCCTCAGCCTGTCACTGCAGGTGCGACTCTACCCACACTTTGTTCCCTGCAGAAGCAACACGGACCCCAGTTTTCCCCAATCCTCCCGGCTCAATCCGACCTCCCAGCCTTTGCACCTGCCGGTGCCTCCACCTGTGACCCTCTGCCACGCGCCATCACACCGTCTGTCAGAAACAGGGCCCCACACACGGCCACCTCACCGTCCTGGACACCGGGGCCTGGGCTGCGGGCACGAGAGCAGGCGCCCCGCACTCGGGGCTTTAGTGTCTGGTGGGGCGAGGGCGGTGAGGACCCGCAGAACGAGCGTTTACCTGAGGCGGGTCCCTCGGCGCCGCCGCCGCCACCTGAGCCACAAGCCGGGGCAGAGAGGGGACAGCCGAGCGTCCCGAACGGACCGGGCACCAACGTCTCCAGACCGGCCCCGCAAGCGGCGATGTGCCCGACTATAGAACCGCCTCTAGTCACTGGGGACAAAGCCTCTTCCCGCGCCTCCTCTGTCTGTCTCCCCAATACAGACTCTGCGCTCTGACCCCAAGGACTGCCAAAATGACCGCCACAAAATACAGGAAGTCTCGTCTTCGCCCAGTGCGCCCTCCCGGAAATGCCGAAAGTCTGGATGTTCATTGGGTGTTCTTCGCTGCCGCTCAGCGCATAGCTTTCTGGGTAATGGAGTTCCCGCCGGCACACAGGCCCGCAGGAGCGGCGCCTTTGCTGGAATCTCCCAGGGAAAGGGTCAAGCAATGCCACGGGGCTGCTCAGAGCTGAAGGCCTTGTTCTTCTAGGTCGGAGAGAAGCTTCGCTTCCTTTCAAAGGGGCGAAGGCCAATTTCTGGGGAGCCCGAAGTGCATTTAGAAATCCTTCAATGCTATTGATCTCTGAAGTGTTTAGAAATTCGGATTCCATGCGAACATTGTCTGGTAGATGTGAACATTGTCTGGTAGATGCAAGTGATTATACATTATCCTATTGTCCTGTAAATGCACGCAGACTGAGGCATTAAAGTCATTTTTGTGAGCTTTAGTACGTTTTGTCTGGGAATTTAAAGAAAAGGAAAAAATCACCTGGGCCACAGTAGACAAGATAGAGGAGGCATATTGGACGGCTCTGACGAAGCCGGATGTGGTGGGATCCGGGCCTCTCCTTCCTGGTAGTCAATGATTAATGATTATGCCCAACTCAGTGAGAAACACCGTCTTATCCATAAAACATTAAATCATTTTATCTAAAAAACATAAATCTGTTTAACACATGCACATTCCTTTTTGTACTACACAGCTGACAGTTTCTCTTGTATGAAATATAACATTGGCTATTGTTTATTAAGGAGTACTACTCTCTGTACATTTATAAAATAGAAAGTTGTTGATAAACAAAATTTAACTGACTACATGTTAAAGATCTAAATGGGGGCTTCCCTGTTGGTGCAGTGGTTAAGAATCTGCCTGCCAATTCAGGGGACATGGGTTTGAGCTCTGGTCCGGGAGGATCCCACATGCCGTGGAGCAACTAAGTCCCTGCGCCTCAACTACTGAGCCTGTGCTCTAGAGCCCATAAGCCACAACTACTGAAGCCCGCACACCTAGAGCCTGTGCTCGGCAACAAGAGAAGCCCCCGCAATGTGAAACCCGCACACTGCAACAAAGAGTAGCCTCTGCTCCCGGCAACTAGAGAAAACCAGCGTGCAGGAACCAGGACCCAACACAGCCAAAAATAAATAAACTAATTAATTTTAAAAAAGAAAGAAAATAGTTTTCAAAAAAATTAAAAGTATATAATCATGAATGTATCTCTTAAACATGAAATTCATTCATGAGCAGAGCATGTATGTGCATTTCACACCTACAAAAATAACAGTGACATCAAACACATGGTCAGAGTTTATGCATAACAAATTTCCTCTCCCCAAAAAATTTCCTTTTTAGATCATTTGAATCACGATCCAGTCATTTTGTCTTTTAGACCAGTTGTAATTAATATTTCTCTCTCCTTCAAAACTTTTTTTTCGTGAAGAAAATGGATCATTTGTACAAGATCATTTCCATCATTCTACTATCTAATTGCAGCTGTTTTATATTGTCTAACACCTTCTTCCAAATGGCCAATAAATGCATAATTTGCTCCAAAGGGTGATCTAATGTTTGTTCATATTTTTGTCAAGGATAGTTCCCAGGTGGTACAATGTCCTTCTCATTGCCTACAATGGAGAGCCATTATGACAGGCTGTATTTAACCCTTTCTGTGACATGAGGATTGATCATGAGGATTGATCAGCACAACCATGTGCCCCAATATCAGTTTCCCACAGCCTGTCATCGGTTGGTTGCAGCTGTCACTGATGATCATTCTGTAGATCCACTACTATACTAGAGGAAGCAGAATGTTAATATTCTATTACAATTTTTGTATTTTCACTTAGAATCCTTCTAAAAAAACTTTTCTGCATCCTCTATTTGATTACCTTGAAATAGTCTGTACTGGAAAGACAGTAGAAATCATTCATATTTCCCTTTATTTTTATGTTTCCAGAATAAATAGTCAATTCCTTAACTTTCTGAAAGGTTTCTGACTCTGGCTTTGTAGCATTACGAGCATGTGGTTACTTAAAGTACTTGATGCATTTAAAACTTGTCCAGGTAATTTTCTTTGAGATTTAATTTGTACCATAACTGTGGAGGGGAATGCTTTTCAAGTTGAATCCTGTGGCATCCTCATTCTCACGTGACCCCAGTTGTGTGGTAGACTGTCCTTGTGTCCTAGATTGAATAGATGTTCCATCTTGAACATTTCCTGCACTAGATCTGGAATTGGCAAATTTTTTAAAGATGCTATTTTCTTTCATGAGAAAGTGCATTTGGAGAACACAGCCTGAGTAATTTGGATGGTAATTACTCAGAACAGGGCTATCATCTGTAGATCCCTTTAATGAGAGGAGATACAATATACATATATGGTTTAAACATGGTTTAAACAAATACAGATCAAGTTTAAGTTCATTCTTCCAAACAAGTTTAAAATGATATAATTTTTCCTTAAATTGTTTCCTTTCAATTTTTCTAACTTTTGATCAAACTGTGACGAATCTCTTGTATAATGTACTTATTAATTTTAAATATAAATATTTTCTTGAAATATAAACATGAGTAAATTTTTTAAATCTCCATAAGGATTTTCCACAGATATGTTTCAGTACAAATGTACAGTCAAAACTGTTTTTTAAAATGTACTTGGGGAATTCCCTGGCGGTCCTGTGGTCAGGACTCTGTGCTTCCACTGCCAGGGGCCCAGGTTGGATGCCTGGTCAGGGAACTAAGATCCTGAAAGCAGTGCAGTGCGGCCAAAAATAAAAAAAGTACTTTAAGTATTACTATTTTGTATGGATAGACTACAACTTTATTACACAAAGAGATTTATATATTTGTTTTACTTTTGTCATTAAATTTGATTGATTGTTTTAATTTTATTTTGATATAATATAGTTTAATAAATAAGTAAAATATTTATATTTACCCCAAAGTCAAAATTATAATTGAGGTAAATTAATTCAGATATATCTAGTTTCTATTCGTCCCTCCACATTGTTTAATCTCTGCCCGTCTATATCATTACTTATTGAAGGTTATAGTTCATTCTTTAATTGTTTTTAATGTAATTGTATAGATAGATAGGTAGAGAGAAAATGTGTATTTATCTACATTATTTATATTCTTATTCCTTCACAATCATAAGAATAATTGTAGAATACTAAACATCTTTTAACCCACTTGCCTTTTCTCACTTAAGAATATATCCTGAAGGTAATTTCATACATGGAGGAAAATGATCTTCATTCAGTTCATGGCTGTAGGAAAATATGTTCTGTGAATGGTGCATCCTTTATTCAAATACCCCTTCATATGAACACTTGTATGAATTCCATCTCAAGACCTTTATTAATAACCACTGCACCCATAAGTATGTACTCCTATAATCCAGTTAAATTAAGAAAACGTGTTACCAAAAGAGAGGAAATCATGTGCTATGTTTAGCAGTAGATACAGCTGAGCAGAAGAAGGTGACACATTTATGTTCATTTATCTTTCTAGCATTTATTCATTTATTTCTATCTCAAATTAAAATCAATATCTCCTAGATATGAAAGTGAAGGGTTGGACTTCCCTGGTGGTGCAGTAGTTAAGAATCCACCTGCCAATGCAGGGGACACAAGTTCGAGCCCTGGTCCGGGAAGATCCCACATGCCGTGGAGCAACTAAGCCCGTGTGCCACACTACTGAGCCTGCGTACCACAACTACTGAAGTCCGCACGCCTACAGCCCATGCTCTGCAACAAAAGAAGGCTCTGCAATGAGAAGCCCGCACGCCACAGCAGAGTAGCTCCCGCTCACTACAACTAGAGAAAGCCCACCGAAGACCCAACGCAGCCAAACAAAAATTAAAAAAAAAATAAAGAAGAAGAAAGTTAAAGGCATGTCAACCTGGAAATGGAAATCATCTTCCTCACTCAGACTGGAGTTGTGATCCTGGGAAACTCCTCCCTCTTTTGTCTTTTAAACTTCACTTTGTTGACTGGATAGAAGTTGAGATCCACAGATCAGATTATCAACCACTGGCCTTAGCCAACAACTTGTCTCTCTTCTCCATAGGGATCCCACAGACAATGGCAGCTTTTGGATTGAAATATTTCCTGGATGATGCTGGATGTAAACTTGTCTTCTATTTACACACACTGGCCAGAGGGGTTTCTCTCAGCACTACCAGTCTTCTGAGTGGTTTCCAGGCCATTAAGTTTTGCCCCAGAACCTCTTTATGGGTGGACTTCAGAATTCGATCCACAAAGTGTATTGGTTTCTGTAGTTTTCTTTTCTGGATCCTACAACTCTTGGTAAATGTCTGTATTCCTATTAGAGTAATTGGCCCAAGAAGTAGCAAAAATATAAGTGTAAAAACAAATTATGGATACTGTTCCCCACTCATGCCTGATAAATTTATCAGCTTATTACATGTAATTATATTATCTTACACGGATGTTATATGTTTGGGCTTCATGATCTGGAGTAGTGGGTACATGGTCCTTTTCCTGCACAGGCACAAGGAACAAGTCCAACACATTCACAGCAACAGACTCTCCCCCAGACCTTCCCATGAGGCTACAGACACGCACACCACCCTGATTCTAGTGAGCTCCTTTGTCTACTTTTATTGTCTCCCTTCCATTTTGAGTCTTTGCATTACTCTTATTGTGAATCCAAAACAGTAGCTAATGGACACGTCTGTGCTAATAGCATCACTTTACCTGCTTTCCTTTGTGTTCATCAGCAGTGACACCCATGTCTCTAAGTTCTTCTGTGATTTCTGAACCAGGAAAAAAAGTTTCCTAATCTAGCTCAAATAGCTATAAGTCTTATGATTTCTCCAGTTGGATCAATATTAATTTGTATTTTTAATTTTTTAAATTACATGATTGTCGGTCCAAATTATTCTGCTAGAATTGGGGATATAATAGTAAATAAGAACAACCCTTGCTAAATAAGCAAACAACAGATCTATACACAAATTTTGAATTCCCTTTTACTAAACAAACAAAAAAATGGAATATATATATATATATATATATATATATATATATATATATATATATGAATACACAGGCAAACACAGAGAGATGCATTCATGTGCAGACAGAATTCATAAAAGTTACCATGGCATAAACATTGCTTTTCTCCACAAGATAGAATTATCAGACTTTTCACTTTGCTAAACCAGAAACAACAGCCTCTAAGTGGAGTGGCTCCTGCTAACACCAAGACTTAATACCGAACATAGCTGCAGTTATAACCTTCCCCAGAAATGTAATCAGAAGCAGTAAGTGTGGAATTGTGAGGTCGGTACCAATTGGACCATCTGTCACATGGGCCGTCTCCATTTCTCAAAGGAAGATGAGGTAACCCACCTCAAAAGAACTTTTTTCTCCAAAGGGAGATGACCTTATGTGAAATAATCCTTTTTTGTGTTTATGACTTCCCTGTGTTGCCTTTAAAAATCTTTCTCTTTCCGTGGAGCTTTGAAGCTCCTCTCTACTTGCTACATATGATGCTGCCAAATTCATAAATCATTCAATACACCCATTTAGATCTTTAACATGTAGTCAGTTAAATTTTGTTTATCAACAACTTTCTATTTTATAAATGTACAGAGAGTAGTACTCCTTAATAAACAATAGCCAATGTTATATTTCATACAAGAGAAACTGTCAGCTGTGTAGTACAAAAAGGAATGTGCATGTGTTAAACAGATTTATGTTTTTTAGATAAAATGATTTAATGTTTTATGGATAAGACGGTGTTTCTCACTGAGTTGGGCATAATCATTAATCATTGACTACCAGGAAGGAGAGGCCCGGATCCCACCACATCCGGCTTCGTCAGAGCCGTCCAATATGCCTCCTCTATCTTGTCTACTGTGGCCCAGGTGATTTTTTCCTTTTCTTTAAATTCCCAGACAAAACGTACTAAAGCTCACAAAAATGACTTTAATGCCTCAGTCTGCGTGCATTTACAGGACAATAGGATAATGTATAATCACTTGCATCTACCAGACAATGTTCACATCTACCAGACAATGTTCGCATGGAATCCGAATTTCTAAACACTTCAGAGATCAATAGCATTGAAGGATTTCTAAATGCACTTCGGGCTCCCCAGAAATTGGCCTTCGCCCCTTTGAAAGGAAGCGAAGCTTCTCTCCGACCTAGAAGAACAAGGCCTTCAGCTCTGAGCAGCCCCGTGGCATTGCTTGACCCTTTCCCTGGGAGATTCCAGCAAAGGCGCCGCTCCTGCGGGCCTGTGTGCCGGCGGGAACTCCATTACCCAGAAAGCTATGCGCTGAGCGGCAGCGAAGAACACCCAATGAACATCCAGACTTTCGGCATTTCCGGGAGGGCGCACTGGGCGAAGACGAGACTTCCTGTATTTTGTGGCGGTCATTTTGGCAGTCCTTGGGGTCAGAGCGCAGAGTCTGTATTGGGGAGACAGACAGAGGAGGCGCGGGAAGAGGCTTTGTCCCCAGTGACTAGAGGCGGTTCTATAGTCGGGCACATCGCCGCTTGCGGGGCCGGTCTGGAGACGTTGGTGCCCGGTCCGTTCGGGACGCTCGGCTGTCCCCTCTCTGCCCCGGCTTGTGGCTCAGGTGGCGGCGGCGGCGCCGAGGGACCCGCCTCAGGTAAACGCTCGTTCTGCGGGTCCTCACCGCCCTCGCCCCACCAGACACTAAAGCCCCGAGTGCGGGGCGCCTGCTCTCGTGCCCGCAGCCCAGGCCCCGGTGTCCAGGACGGTGAGGTGGCCGTGTGTGGGGCCCTGTTTCTGACAGACGGTGTGATGGCGCGTGGCAGAGGGTCACAGGTGGAGGCACCGGCAGGTGCAAAGGCTGGGAGGTCGGATTGAGCCGGGAGGATTGGGGAAAACTGGGGTCCGTGTTGCTTCTGCAGGGAACAAAGTGTGGGTAGAGTCGCACCTGCAGTGACAGGCTGAGGAGTTGTACCTTCCTTCTTAGGGCTCTTGGAGCCATGGAAATTTTTGCGTAAAAGGGACATGATCTAAGTTAAGTTTGAAAAAATCCCCAGAGTCTGTTCAGTGGAAGCACAAATTGTAGGGCTGCTGAGGACATTGCGGCAGAGGGTGTTTGGGGTTTTTTCCCCAAGGACACAAAACTGCTGAGAGTCAATACAGAGGTTAGATGGTCGGTCCGAGATTACCTGGCTCTGGTGACTCCCAGGGGTGCAGGGAAGGCCTGAGCCCCTGGTAGGATGCCATGCTCACATCCCTCTAAGACCTGCCTCTTCCCACAGGTTTCCATGGCTGCGGAAGTGCTTTCGGAACCTAATCAGGTAAGTGGCGGTTTCGTCCTCCCTCACTGGTCCCAACCCCTATTTTCTCCAAATTTGTGGTGTCATGAGACTTGTCACGTGCCATTTTCCCAACCTTTGTGTGTGGGGACCTTAGAGAATATTAGCTCAGGGTCTTGAGTTGAGTCCAGGGGTTTGATGGAGGGGTTCCCATTTCAGGCCACCAATGGAAAGAGATGTAGAAGCTTATCACTAAAACGGGAAGTGCTTGGAGGTGAGGCTAAGCTGGTTTAGGGAATTGCAGGTCTCCTTCCTTTCTGGTGAGAACAAACTGGGTGTGGGGAGTAAGAGTCAGACTTGGAATGACTGCCTGTGAGGTTAGGCATCTGTTCTGCAGGCAGTGGGAGGTCTGGATCAGATGAGGGAGGTGTACGCATCTAGGTCTTAACAGGCCCCATGTGGTTGCAGAGTGGACAGCAGAGTGAACACAGTGCTGGGAGTATGAGAAGACAGCAGACACCAATGGTACCAGGATCTGGGATCTCCTCTGAGATCTTAGGAGGAGGATGGACATGGGGTAGATGTGTGAGGAGATAGATTGTGGGTCTTCAGGAGTGAGGCTGTTGATGATTTCATCTGTCTCTGTCCTAGCAGGGAAGTGTGACCTTTGAGGATGTGGCCCTGTATTTCTCCTGGGAGGAATGGGCTCTCCTTGATGAGGCTCAGAGATGCCTGTACCACGATGTGATGCTGGAGAATTTTGCACTTACATCTTCATTGGGTAAGCTCTTACACCTGCCCCTATGCCCTGGGCAAGGCTTGGCCTTCCTCTTTTCTCCAGGGTCAAGTATGTCTCCATCTAAACCATGGGTACTGCTTCCTTTCCCAGTTGCCTGGGTATGTGCTGTGGTTCAAGGGTTGAGCTGAGTGCATGTCTACTTCTCATCCTTATCACTCCAGCACCTCCTGCCCCGAAGCTTCACAGGGAAGGATTAGGTATCGCTGTTCTTTAGGTCAGCCTAATGGATCCCACCTGTCATGTCCTCTCTCTCGCTGGGTGACTGTCTAGTTCCATGGCACCCTAGTATTGCTCCCTTCCTGTACCTCACATTTATTTGTTCCTGACTGTGCCTGGAAGTGTAGTCACTTATATAGTCACTGCTTACACAAATTTTCTTGAGAGGTCTTTTGCTAAGATTCTTTTTTCTTTATTTTAGTTGTGGCAATTTTGCAAAACAAAATATTTACCACTTCTAAGTGGCATTTAGTAATTCTCATTGTACAACCATCACAATCATGCATCCACAGAAGTTTTTCATCTTGTAAACTTCAACTCTGTACCCATTAAACAGTAACTTCCCCCATCCACTCACAACCACCATTCTACTTTCTCTATCTGAGTTTGACTATTCTGAGTGTCACATATTGGCAGAATCATCAGCAGTTTTTTTTTTGGTCTGGTTTTTTGACTTAGCATAATATCTTAAAGGTTCATCTGTGTTGTAGTATGTGTCAGAATTTCCTTTCTTTTTAAGGCTGAATAATATTCTATTTTATGAATGTAGCACATTTTGTTTACTATTAATTTATAGGGGGACACTTGAGTGCTTCTACATCTTGGCTCTTGTGTATAATGCTGTTATGAACATGGGTGTGCAGTTATTTAGTGTCCCTGCTTCAATTTTTTGGGGTATATACGGAAAATTGGAATTGCTTCATCTTATGTTAAATCTGTCTTTAATAGAATTAAAATTACAGCTGCACAAAGGTTCCAATTTCTCCCATCTTTGCCAATACTTCTCTTTTTTTTGGGTGATAACCATCCTAATTGGTATGAAGTGGTAGCATAGTTTGGTTTTTTTGTTTGTTTTGTTTTTGTTTTTTTTAAACAGGCATGTTCTTTTATTTATTTATTTATTTTTGGCTGCATTTTGTCTTCGTTGCTGGGCGCGGGCTTTCTGTAGTTGTGGCGAGTGGGGGCTACTCTTCATTGTGGTACGCGGGCTTCTCATTGTAGTGGCTTCTCTTGTTGCAGAGCATGGGCTCTAGGTGCACGGGCTTCAGTAGTTGTGGCATGTGGGCTCAGTAGTTGTGGCTCGCGGGCTCTAGAGCCCAAGCTCAAGAGTTGTGGTGCACAGGCTTAGTTGCTTCGCAGCCTGTGGGATCTTGCCGGATCAGGGATCACATCCGTGTCCCCTGCATTGACAGGCAAATTCTTAACCACTGCACCACCAGGGAAGTCCCAGTATCATACTGTTTCAATTTGCATTTCCCTAACAGCTGGTGATGTTGAGCATCTTTTTGTGTGCTTATTACCCTTTTGTATATCTTTGTTGGAGTAATGTCTGTTGAAGTCTTTTCCCAATTTTTTTTTTTTTTTTTTTTTTTTTTTTTTTTTGCGGTACGCGGGCCTCTCACTGTTGTGGCCTCTCCCGTTGCGGAGCACAGGCTTCGGACGCGCAGGATCAGCGGCCATGGCTCACGGGCGCAGCCGCTCTGTGGCATGTGGGTTCTTCCCGGACCAGGGCATGAACCCGTGTCCCCTGCATTGGCAGGTGGACTCTCAACCACTGATCCACGAGGGAAGCCCTTTTCCCAACTTTTGAATCAAGTTGCTTGATGTTTTTGTTTTTGAATTTTAGGAATTCTCTATATATTATGGATATTAATTTTTTTATCAGATATTTGACTTGTAAATATTATCTCCCATTATGTAAGTTGCCTTTTTACTATTTTCTTAGCATCGTTTGATGTACCAAAGTTTTTCATTTTGATGAAGTCCAGTTTGTTTTCCTTTTGTTCCTTGTGCCTTTGATGTCATTTCCAAGGAATCACTGCCAAATGCAATGTCATGAAGTTTTCCTCTGTTTTCTTTGAAGCATTTTATATTTGTAGCTCTTAAGTTTATATCTTTGATCCATTTTGAGTTAATTTATGTACCTGGTGTCCATCTAATTTCATTCTTATGCATGTGGTATTCAGTTTTCCCAGCATCATGTGTTGAAAAGCCTGTCCTTCCCTGTCGAATGGTCTTGGCCTCGTTTTTGAAAACCATTTAACCATATATGTGAGAGTTTATTTCTGAGCTCTTTATTCTGTGCCATTGGTCTGTATGTCTGCCTTGATTCCAGTATCACACTGTTTTGATTACTGTAGCTTCACACTGATAACTTGAAATTTAGAATTGTGACTCCTCCAACTTTGTTCTTCTTTTTCAAGATTGTTTTGGCTGTTTGTTGTCATTTGAGATTGCATATGAATTTTAGGATGAATTTTTATATTACTGCAGAAAACATCATTAGAATTTTGATAGGGATTGCATTGAGTCTGTAGATGGCTTGGGGGTCATATCAACATCTTCACAATATTAAGTTTTCCAATTTATGAACATAGAAGTCTTTCCACTTACTGTCTTTAATTTTTTTTTAGCAGTGTTTTATACTTTTTAGTGTACAAGTCTTACTTCCTTAGTTAAGTTTATTTCTAAGTATTTTATTCTTTTGATAGATAGTTTTATAAGTGGAGTTTTTTCTTAGTTTCCTGTTCAGATTGTTCATTGTTAGTGTGTAGAAGTACAACTGTGGAAAACTGCCGCCATGTCCTGCCTGCCGTCTGCCGCACATGGTAGGTAGTTGATCCAAGACCTTGCTTCATACGTGTGGAGGGAAGCCCTTCCCCTGAAGTTAGTTATGACTTACAGCAATTGGGTAAACTACACCTGTGTGTAGAATTGAAACATTTTTCTTTTCTCCCTGCCTGGTGCCTCCAGAAATTGGGGACTCTTGGGTTCTGAACAGCCTTATCAGGGGAATGGAAAAGGCTGACTCCTGGCATGTGCAGGAATCTCAATATTTTGGGAACTTCTAGAAGAGAAAAATCCACCAAGGCATAATCTGGTGGCATGCCTTTGGCATGGCTTTCCTGGCCTTGAGAGGCCTTTTGGGAATTCATTCTGACACTCCTTCTGAGGAATTCCACCACAACTAGTTTGGAGGAGCCTAAGTGGTCAATTGACCACACTTGTTTTACAAACAGATTAGTTTCGATTTGGCTGTTTGGTGGAGATGAGGGTAATTTCAAGGAGAAAAAAGGCTATGTTTTAGTGGATATTAAATTCTAGTTCTGTTAATTGAGGTTTGTATTTATGAAAGTTATTATGTTAGCCATACTTTTGCCCTGATGTTCTGGATGGAAAGAAACTTATCTAGTGAAATTGCCACAGAGTGTGTGACAGTGTGACTGTGTCACATTAAGTGTGACACTGCTTGCTTTAAGTCTGCTACTAAAAGCACATGTACAATGCTTGTGTGACAATTGGGTATAAGAAATATATGGTCTAGGGCTTCCCTGGTGGCACAGTGGTTAAGAATCCACCTGCCAGTGCAGCGGACATGGGTTCGAGCCCTGGACCAGGAAGATCCCACATGCCACGCAACAACTAAACACGTGCACCACAACTACTGAAGCCCACGTGCCTAGAGCCCGTGCTCTGTAACAAGAGAAGCCACCAAATGAGAAGCCCACGCACCACAATGAAGAGTAGCCCCTGCTCACTGCAACTAGAGAAAGCCCGTGTGCAGCAACAAAGACCCAATGTAGCCAAAAATAAATAAATCAATTTATTTTAAAAAAAGAAAGAAAGAAGTATATGGCCTATAAAGTGTTTGCCCATTAACATTCCTCTGAGCCTGTTCATGAGATCTGATTAGTTTTTCCCCACCTTGTATAACTAGGCAAATATAAAGGAGGCCTAGCACTGAGGGACATGATCTGAACCTGGGGTAGGAGCCAGCACCCCAGCCTAGAGGGACGGATATTTTAGTCATCAATGTTTTCTACTGAGAGATTTGCAATCAGAAGGGGAAATGATGGGAAAAATCTCCATGTGTTGAGGTATAGGGGAGTCATTCTGGCTTAACTTAAATTTTACTGATCAGAGCAGCCTATTTGTGATCTTTCAGACATGCGTTGTACATCTGCTTTGGCCATTGAGGAAGGGAATGTGTTTGAAAGTCAAAATGGAGTAACTTGTTCAGACATCCAAGGTGAAACTAAGGGGCCATCGTATACATGATTTTAGTCACGTTCTTGTGTTATTGAAAGTTGAGTTTTGAACTGTTTTGCAGACTAGGAGAAAAACCACAGGCAGGTGTGTTATCTCAGAATGTGGTTACTGCTTGTGTTTTGCTTAATTGTCATAATCTCTCCTGTGTTGTGCCTGTTAGATGTCTTAAATTTCATCTCTAGCCTGAAGGAGGAAATCTATTCCACGACTGAACAGCAACACTGGCCTCACTGTGAAGTGAGTCTAATTGCTGGGTCTCCAGCGAGATGTGATTGTCAACCTTCTCTGGACTTCCATGAAAAATTGACCTGGCTACTATGACTATTTGGGGACTACTGACAATGGGGGAGAAAGACTCTCACCATATTTTTGTCCTGCATGCCAGTACATCAGAAGGAGCCCTGTTGAACTAAGATCTCACATGCTTCATGGCACAGCCAAAAATTAAAAAAAAGAAAAAAAAAGAAGGACCCCGTTGGTAAACGTTACTATACAGCTGACTGCCCATGAGCCTCCCTTGGCTATGCTGTGTGGAATGGAATAGGCTGGCTTCTGGACACATAAGTCCAACTAGTGGGATTAACTCTTTTTTGTTTGGAAGGATCTAATGGGTCCAACCTTAATGGCACTCAACCTAGCATGGGGAGACAGATCTGTAGTGCAACTGCTGACCATTGGCCAGGTCACCAGAATGTTTCTTTAAAATCCGGACCTCCCCATGGGGGTAGCTCTGGGTTTGTGAAAACCCGGGGTGGCCTTACCTTCCTTATAACTGGACAGGGCACTCTTACTATTGACTCTCTTTCCATTGACCTTGTAAGATCTTGGCTCCAAAATTTGCCCACATCCTGGCAAATGACTCTTCTGAGCATAGTAGGTATCTTGATACTCTGAGGCTGCTGCTGTCTGTATTGTATTTGTGGTATCTGGTTGCAGTGCCCCCTACATACTTGACCCCAGGGATATCGCGGAAGAGGGTAGACCAAGATTGTAAGGGTCGTGCAGTGTGTGTAGGGGTAGAGTGTATGGTCAGGCCACTCAAGATGGCTGTTCTCTTGCTCTCTGTACATCCCCTGCCCGACCATTGCCTGCTTCATCTATACCCTATGCACATGACTGACCTTCCTACTCACTTGCCCCAGGCCCCAGCTAGTGATCATTCTTATCAAAGGGGTGGTGAGGGGTTTGCCTCTCTACTGGTTTCCCTGGTAACTAATGAGCCCACCTGATGCCAGTTCCCCTATAACTGGTAATCTTCTGTTCCCCTGGGAGCAAGGACTGTTGTCATGTCCTGCCCATTGTCTGCTGTACAGGGTGGGGTGTCACGTCAGGACCTTGCTTCAGATTTGTAAGCTCCCCCATCCATTAAACCATTGATGTCTCTGTTGCTGGGAGGAAAAAAAAAAAAACACAACTGTTTAATTCTTTTTTTTTTTTTTTTTTTTGCCACACTGCCTGGCTTGGAGGATCTTAGTTCCGGACCAGGGAGTGAACCCAGACCTTGGCAGTGAAAGCTCTGAGTCCTAACTACTGGACCACTAGGGAATTCCCACAACTGTTTAATTTGTATGCTCTTCCTTTGCTGAATTCATTTATTCTAACAGTTTTGTGGTGGAATCTTTAAAATTTCATGAGCTATGGATGCCTTTTGTCTTTCCTGCCTAATGCTCTGTCTAGAATTTCCAGCACTATGTTGAATAGTAGTGGTGGAAGCTGGTGTCCTTTTCTTGTTTTTGATATTGTAGGAATACTTTTCAGTCTTTTACCGTTGAGTACAATATTTGTCATGGATTTTAAATCCTTTGCTTTTATTATGTTAAGCTAATTTCCTTCTATTGATAGTTTGTTGAGTATTTTATCATGAAAGGGTATTAAATTTTGTCATGTAGTTTTTGTGCATTGATTGAGGTGGTATGATTTTTTTCCTCATTCTGTTAATGTGATATATTACACTGAATTTTGTATCTGTTTTAAAAATATTTATTTATTTATTTATTGGCTGCATCAGATCTTAGTTGCAGCACGCAGGATCTTCCTTGCAGCATATGTGATCTTTCATTGTGATGCATGCTTCGTCGTGGCGTGCAGGCTCAGTAGTTGTGGCTTAAGGGCTTTAGTTGCCCCGCGACATGTAGGATCTTAGTTCCCTGACCAGGGATCGAACCCATGTCCCCTGCATTGGAAGGTGGATTCTTAACCACTGGAACACCAGGGAAACCCCTGAATTTTTTATGTTGAACCATCCTGGCAAGTTGTGTCTTGTAGAAAGCATATAGTTGGATTATGTTCTTTTATCCATTCTGCCAGTTTCTCTTTTGCTTAGAAATTTTATTCCATTGACATTTAGAATAATTACTAATGAGGGGGGAATTACTTCTGTCATTTTGCTATTTGTTTTCTACATGTCTTTTGGTCTCTTTTGTCCCTTGTTTCCTCATTACTGTTTTTTGTGTTCCACTTGTGTTTTGGTAGTAAAATGTTTACATTTTTTGTCGTTTCCTTTGTGTACTTTCTATAGCTATTTTTTTCTTTGTAGTTACCATGGAAATTACATTTACCATGCTAAAATTATAACACATTATTTGAATTTATACCCTTTTAGCTTCAACGATATTGAAGTGAAAGGGGGTGGAGGGATAAACTGTTGGTTTGTATGTCCCATGATTTTTTTTTGTTGTTGAAAAATGGGTGTTTGTGTCTTACATTGTGGTAACTTGAGATTCAGTTCTCCCTCTTCCTAGGGTTTGCTGGGATCTGTTTGTTTGTCTTTCTGTTTGTTTGTTTAATGGCTATAGGGTGTCTCCAACCTGGAGATCAGTCTGAGGTATAAAGTTAAGGTCTACTCAGATTTTTTTCTTACCCAGATATGCATGGTGACTTTGTAAATTCCCCTGCATATATGATTGATTTTGAGTGCCTTAGTCCTTGAATTTCTGCCTATCAAAATGGGACTAAGAGAAAAATGATGTGAGGGGGGTGGACGGAATAGACATCTGCCCTTTAAATCCCCTGTGAAATTGCTTCAGCTAGTGAGGGGAGGGCCTTTGCAACATTGGTAGTGTGGTTTCCAACAATGGCTGCCCAACTCTGTAGCACTACCATCATTAGAAGCAGCAAAAAGAGCACAGATTTCTGATATTTGGAGGACAGATGCCTTATTGCCCAACCTGGCTCCTAGAAGCTTCTCCAGGAACATATACATGGTGCCTGCCCCAGGGCTCAGAGTTAGGGGAGTTGGAGAATGAAAACCATTACCATGCTAAGAGCTGAAAGTGATCAAAATTAAAGCAGTTTAGCATTGCAGAGGGGTTACATCAGATTGATTCTACCAGTATAGTTGTCCAGAAGGGAAGACACATTGCTGGTTCTTACTTTTCTGCTCTCTTACCTCTGTCTGTCCTTAGGAACTTTTTTGTAGTATTTAAATAGCTTTCTGGTGGTCTATTGTGTGCTGAGTTGTCTGGGACAGTATTGGCTACTGACTTGTCCTGTCATTCCCTTAGGAATTGGGTACTCTTGGTCTCATGCAGATCCTCAGATGAGGCTACAGAAAATGTCCTCTGCTTCACAGGATGGACATGACTCCATTCTCAACAAGATGGGCTCAGAGCAGGCCTGACACAGATGAATGGCATTTGAGAGAGGACATCACTTCAGGGCTTTGTCAAAATCATACAAAGAACTTGTCCTGTTTAATTGTGTTTTGGTACCATTGCTAGTGGCCACACCTCACTTCTACCTTCCCTTCTCCATTCTTAACACTTTGCTGACTTGTCATTTCTACTAGTCATTTTTATTCTGACTCCAGCTGAGAGCTACTCCCCACCTCTCTGGACTGCTTACCTCACTTATTCCTCACACTGTTCCCTCCTTAGTGCATTCTCACTTTGTAGTGTCCTAAAGTGTGCAAGTGTCTAATTATCCTTAAGCATTTTTTACCTTTGTTCCAGTCAGATTTTTCTGGGACTGGACTGGACTTCTGCACAGCATCCCGTTGTCAGCAGATATAATCCTGCTAAAAGCCATTAGCAGAAGAATGAGCTGTAGGACATGCCTTTCTCCCTGGGCCACACCCTTTACTCATGTCCTGTGCCTGGGGAGGCCCACACCATCCTGTGAACTTAGGGAACCAGTGGGGCAGAGCAGCTGCTTCCTCAAGCTGACCCCAACTTTCTTTTCCTGAAAACAGTTTCATGGACTGATTCTTTGATGCATCAATTTACATTTGTGATTGTTTTGCCCCCTCTCAATATAGTTAACGTGTACTTCACCATCACTTTTTCAGGCTGTTGGCATGAAGTGGAAGATAAGGAAACATCTCCTGAACAGAGCATTTCTGTAGAAGGAGTGTCACAGATCAGAACTCTTAAAGCAATTTCATCTCCCCAGAAGGCCCAGCCCTTTGAGATGTGGGGCCCAATCTTGAGAGATATTTTGCACTTGCCTGAGCACCAGGGAATGCATCTTGGGCAGAAACCATACACGTATGGGAAACAATTTTATTTCACTGCCAACCTTCAGCAGTACCAGGGGCAGCACATTGGAAAGATACCCATCAGAAGTTCTGCAGACCAAGACTTGTATGTAAAGAGTTGCACAACCCACTTGTCAGGGAAATCCATTATCTGTATGGAGATTGCGAAGGACTTCTTAGCCAGCATGGGATTTTTCCATCAACAGGTCATTCACACTGAGGAGAAGCCAAACAACAGTAATGAGTGTGAGGCTGTCTTTCACAGTGGAAAAAAGCATCAGAACTGGGGAGAAGGCAAAAAAGCCCTCAACTGCACAGACACACTTGTTGAGGACCAAGGAGTCCTCACTAGAGAAGGGCTTTACAAGTGCAGCAAATGTGGAAAAGCCTGTACCCGAAGATGTAACCTCATTCAGCACCAGAAAGTCCACACTGGAGAAAGGCCTTACGAATGCCATGAATGTGGAAAATTCTTTACCTACCTTTCCAGCTTCATTATACATCAGAGAGTTCACACTGGAGAAAGGCCTTATGAGTGCAGTGAATGTGGGAAATCCTTTAGCCAGAGCTATAGCCTCAATAGCCATAGGAAAGTTCACACAGGAGAAAAACCTTATGAGTGCAGGGAATGTGGGAAGTCTTTTAGTCAAAGATCTAACCTCATTCAACATCAGAGAGTTCACACTGGAGAAAGGCCTTATGAGTGCAGTGAATGTGGGAAATCCTTTAGCCAAAACTTTAGCCTCATTTACCACCAGAGAGTTCACACTGGAGAACGGCCTCATCAGTGTGGTGAATGTGGGAAATCCTTTAGCCGAAGCTCCAGCCTCATTCACCACAGGAGACTTCATACTGGAGAAAGGCCTTATGAGTGCAGTAAATGTGGGAAATCCTTTAAGCAAAGCTCCAGCTTTAGTTCACATCGGAAAGTCCACACAGGAGAAAGGCCCTATGAGTGTGGGGACTGTGGAAAATCATTTAGCCATAGTTCCAACCTAAAGAACCACTGGAGAGTTCACACTGGAGAAAGGCCTATTGAGTGCAATGAATGTGGCAAATCGTTTAGCTGCAAATCTAACCTCGTTAAACACCTGAGAGTCCACACAGGAGAAAGGCCGTATGAGTGTGGGGACTGTGGAAAATCCTTTAGCCAAAGTTCCAGCCTCATCCAGCACCAGAGAGTTCACACTGGAAAAAGGTCCTGAGTGCAGTGAATGTTGGAAAAAATTTTCAGCTGCAAATATAACCTCATTCAACACGAGAGACTTCACACTAGTGAAGGGCCATAGATAGCTGGGATGTGCAGTTTCCTTCTAGTGTAATTACAGTGGAGGATAGAAGTTGTGAGGGAGCCATTCATCTGAATTAAAGCCCATACATCCAAAAATCTGCAGTGGGGAGTGTTATGTAGGAATCCTTAAGGAGCTGTGTTATACTTTATTTCCTGCCAGGCTCTTTCTAGCTTTATGTCACTGCCAGTATGACAGAATTCATTTCACCTGTGTTACCCAGCAGGTTCACACAATGTGCAAAAGTTATCTCCCAACATGTTCAGGGAAGTTGACTTCTGTCCCATTCCTGTTTGTGGGGTAAGTAATGAGTAGTCTTAGCTCTTGTGGGATCCTCATTCCCTTCCCATTTCCAAAGTAGGGCCTGGACCCGATCCAGTTTGGGCCCAGTGGACCCAGTCTGAGTTCTATTTGTGACTTGACAGGAAGGACTGCATTTTCAGGGACATGTTTGTTTATGGTGACATTTCTTTTGGATTTTCCCAGCCTCTGAGTCACAAAGCTGGGAATTGCAAGCCTCCTATTGCTCTGCATTTTGCAATAATAAAGGCATTAATGTTTAAGCCACCTTTGGTGTTGGAGTTCCATTCACTGTGTGAGGTGATCTGAAAACAACTGGGCTCTACCAGCATTAAGGACTGCACAGCTCTCATGGTGGGAGGGGGGTCCCATGCTTTGTGTGCCTCACATGTCAGTATGATTAAGAATATAGCTCTTGGGCTTCCCTGGTGGTGCAGTGGTTGACAGTCCGCCTGCCGATGCAGGTGACTCGGGTTCGTGCCCTTGTCCGGGAGGATCCCACATGCCACGGAGCAGCTAGGCCCGTGAGCCATGGCCGCTGAGCCTGCACGTCTGGAGACTGTGCTCCACAATGGGAGAGGCCACAGTGGTGAGAGGCCCGTGTACCACACACACACACACACTATATATATATATATATCTTTCTGGTTTTGGTCTAAGGTAAATATATTGTTGCCCAGGGTCTCCTAGAAAAGACTGCAGGGTTTTAGGGTCCTAATTTGTGGACTGGGTATCAGGATTTTTTGTGGGCTCAGAAAACACCCTGAGGAGCCAGGAAGTTATGACAGCCTTCAGTGCTTCTGATAACAACACAAATTTTTTTTCTTATTCACAGTAAATATCACATAATGCTTAGCAGTTATCCTGCAAAAGAACCACATGCCGTGATCCCCAGAGTTCACTAGATAATGCCACTGTAAGACTAGGGCCAGGGGGAACCATCTTGGTAAAGAAACCCTGGAGTGGAGGAGAGTGCAGTGGAGTAGATGGAGTGTGCCCCTTCTAAAATTGCATCAACAAATGCTCCATTGACTCTGACTGTGCAGTATCAGTGGGCACAGATGACCAGAAATTCTCACAACCTCCAGGCAAGTGTATATTTTGTAGCTGAGGTCCTTGTGAAAGAAAATAAGCTATTGTTTTTCTGGATTCCTATAGCCTCTCTGGGATGTTCACCTAAAGGCCATTGCTACAGAGGCAGAGAAACAGAGAAAGGAAATCCCTTAGTCCAGGGTTCCCTAACCCACTGGCCCTGGACCAGCAGGCACTGATTCGTGGCCTGTTAGGAAGCGGGTTGCACATCAGGAGCTGAGTGGCGGGCGAGCGAGTGAAGCTTCATCTGCTGCTCCCCATTGCTCATGTTACCTCCTGAACTATCACACCCCACACCCCACCCCCACCCCCCCCCGTATGTTGAAAAATTGTCTTCCACGAAACCGGTCCCTGATGCCAAAAAAGTTGGGGACCACTGCCTTAGTCCACAGTGTGGCTCTGTGACCAGCCAGCATTCCTGTTAACTCAGGTGGGAAGTAATCTATTACTCATCAGTAGTTGCTACCACTAAAGCAAGGCTGTTCCTCCAAGGTCATCAGAAAAGTGAGGCAATATAGGATTGCTAGGCCTGATTTTTGTTTGTTTGTTAGTTTTTGTTTTTTGGCTGTGCCATGCAGCTTTTGGGATCTTAGTTCCCTGACCAGGGATTGAACCCAGGCCATGGCAGTGAACCACTGGACCTGCCAGGGAAATTCCCCAGACCTGAGTTTTTGAAAAAAGTGAGAGATCTAGATTTTTATTTTGAACAATTTTGTGAATTTTTATTCAGGTATAGTTGACATGTGATATACTGTATCTATTTGAAGTGTATAAATTTTTACATATAGAACCACAAAGTCTCATCATAATCATGATAATGAACATGTCTATCATCTCCAGTTTACCTCATGCCATTTTATAATGTCCTTCCTCTCCCCCACCCACAGATCACCATTCATTTACTTTTATTTATAGTAGATTAGTTTGTATTTTCTAGAATTTTATATGATTTTATTAATGAAATGTTTACTTTTTTTCCTGGTTTCATTCATGATTAATAAATATTTTGAGATTCTTCAGTGATCCATATATAAGCAGTTCATTTTTTTTATTGCTGAGTAGTTTCTTTCCTATACTTATAGTATTTGTTTATCCATTTGTCTGGTTATGGTTATTTGGGTTATTTCCAGTTTTGTCTATTGTAAATAAAGGTGCTAGAACATTTGTGTGCAATTCTATATGTATGTATGTATTTTCACTTGCCTTGTGTTAGTAACTCAGGGTGTAATGCCTGACTCATCGAATAGGTGAATGGTTAACTTATGAAACTGCCAAACTGTGACCTGAAATTGTTGTTTCCTTTTACATACCCACCAGGAGCATGCAAAATGCTTCCACATTCTTGCCAATACTGGTATGGTCGGTCTTTTGAATTTCCTTAAATTTTGAATTTAAGCAACCAGTAGTTTTAATTGCATTATTTTCCATTTGTATATCTTCTTGGTAAAATGTCTGTTCATATCTTTTGACTATTTTTCTTTTCATTAACAATTAAATACCTTATTTTTATCCTCAATTTTTTGCGTGCTACATACAATGTAATTACCACAAAAACCATGTATATACCTTAAATTTAATCTGCATTGTTCACATATTCTTCTTTTTTTTTCTGCAGTATGCAGGCCTCTCATTGTTGTGGCCTCTCCCATTGTGGAGCACAGGCTCCGGATGCGCAGGCTCAGCGGCCATGGCTCATGGGCCCAGCCACTCTGCGGCATGTGGGATCTTTCCAGACTGGGGTATGAACCTGTGTCCCCTGCATCAGCAGATGAACTCCCAACCACTGCACCACCAGGGAAGCCCTATTCATATATTCTTAAATCTTGACTTTGAATAATATACTGAAGTCCTGGTTTGTAGTATTTTCCAGTTCGCCTGATACAAATACTGCCACCACGGACAATTTCAAACTAGGAAACCGATGAAACAATGATTGTTAATCAGCAAGAACTTGCCCACCCTTCTTTGGGACCCACACTTGACCAACCTAACTTAAAAGCTGAGTCTTAATGCAGGCAGACATCTCCAATGAAGACTGTAAAATGGCACTATGAAATCATTATGATTTTAATTGCATTTCTCTCAGGATACTTTTTCTTTTAAAATTAATTAATTAATTTTTTGGCTGCGTTGGTCTTCCATTGCTGTGCCTGGGCTTTCTCTAGTTGCGGCGAGCAGGGTCTACTCTTTGTTGCAGTGTGCGGGCTTATTATTGTGGTGGCTTCTCTTGTTGCGGAGTGTGGGCTATAGGCATGTGAGCTTCAGTAGTTGTGGCACGCAGGCTGTAGAGTGCAGGCTCAGTAGTTGTGGTGCACAGGTTTAGTTGCTCTGCTGCATGTGGGATCTTCCCAGACCAGGGCTCGGACCCGTGTCCCTGCATTGGCAGGCGGATTCTTAACCACTGCACCACCAGGGAAGCCCCATCCCTCAGGATTCTTGATGTTGAAGTTTCTTTTTTTTTCTCAAAAGATGCTCTTTATTCATTCACATATATTATTGCATTTAATGCTCACTTCGTACCCATGAACAGAGGAAGCAGAAAGATAATTCCTTCACAGACGAAGAGTTTGAGATCCATAATAAAGTCCTTCTTCCCAATTAACAGCGAGTGAACAGAAGATCAAAAACCACCTCTGCTTTCAGCTCTCCAACTTCACCCTTCTTTCTTGAAGGCAATGGAGTGTTCAGCCCTCATTTTCACATATGTTTATTGTTATTAAAAATATTTTTAGCAAACAAACTTGAAGTATAACCAAAAATCCATACTTCAAAATGTATAGAAATTATATTTACATATAATTTTTCACATTAACTCATTCAAAGTGTATCTATTATATTACAGGTGTTGGTTGAAACATCTAGGCATCTTAGTATTTTATCTTCATATCATGCAAACTAAGTCCTAACCAGGACTTAGTTGTGTCCTGTCTGGTTAAATTTCTATTCCTATTTTTTGCCTACTTTTATTTTGTGAGGTTTGCCTATTTTCTCTTTTTTTTGACAAATAGGAGAGCAGGGAAACAACAAAGACATCTGTGAGATTTCACTCATTCACCAATAATGTGAGTGAATTTTTTCTGAATGTAATTGTAATTGGGAATAGTTTCGCATGTTTTCTTCAATTTTTTTTTACTATGCATGACATAATGACCACATACATTATACATGTTTAAGATAAATCTGCATTAACATATGCTACCTCAGGCCTAAGTCGAAACATTCAATTACACAGTAAATTAAGCCCGGTTTTGTAGTGTTTGCCAGTTTCACACCATAGCCAATGTCAAATTGCCAACATAATGTCACCGAACATGGAGTTGGGAAGCATTGCCAGTAGGCCACCATTGTATACTTTTTCCACCTTACAGGTTCAGCAGCAGCAAATAATTTTAAGATTGTAGTTACCATAGTAGAATGATTATAAAGTGACAGCTTTTGCATATTTGTTTTGTGAATCATTTCATGGGTGTATAGTTGACTTAGAATAAATTACAAGTATTTGAAATGTACATTTTGACATTTTGATACTTGTGCACACCCCTGAAATCAGTTTCCTCCTGCCATTTTTAATTCATCCTCAACATTAAAATTGCTGTTGCAAGGGACTTTCCTAGTGGTCCAATGTTTAAAAATCCGCCTTCCAATGCAGGGGACCTGGGTTGGATCACTGGTCAGGGAACAAAGACCCCATATGCCGTGGGGCAACTAAGCCCGCGTGCCACAACTACAGAGGAGCCCAGATGCAGAAACGAAAAATCGTACATGCCACAACTAACACCCTATGCAGCCAAATAAATAAATATTTTTTAAAAATTACTGATTCAAGAATATATTCTACTTTTGTGATGACTATTTTCAAGTGTTTATATAAACGGAATGACTGTTGGATCCTACCCCTATGTTAGATCATTTATCATATCATGCACATTTTTATGCTTGTGTAACATCATGTATGTCGTGATTTTTAAATTTATAATTCCAGGTATCATGTCATTGAATACATAATTTCTTAGCATGTATTTCTAAAATAAAAGAGCCCTCACATAACTCTGGTAACTTTATTGCACATGAAAGTATTCTAAATATTACTGCATATCAGCACAACTGGGGACACAGTGTGTTAGATTTTGAATGCTAACACCCTTCAATGCAGCCTGGACGTACAAGCTCATGTACCACAGCACAAAAGATGTGTGACAGAAATGAAACCTCGGGAAAATAAAATGGGAGGTGCTGACCCAGCATGGCAGGGGTGGCCACACAAACACTCCAGGTAGATTGTGGGACAGGCGTGTTATAGGGATGCTCAACATTCTGGCGTGTGGGCCACACACAATCACACAGTTCTCGTGGATCCATGTGATGAGGTGGGTGCAGACTGGCTTAGAAAGTATAGCCTCTCCCACATCACTGCAAGTTTGATGATGCACTGATGGTGTTCAGTTCAGGGACTGGGTCATCACCTTGTTACAAGCGGGAGATTCACACCTGTGAGCAGCTTTATCAAGCAAAGGACTTGGGGTGGGGTTTTACATGGTTTATGTGAGGTGTCAGCCTGCATTCAGCCCTTGGCATTTGGATGAATGTTTGTCAAGGGTGAGTCCTGAGGAGTTGTGGGCACGTTCTTGCTGATTAGCAATCATTCGGTGATTTATGTTTTTCTGGTGGGTAGGAGGAGCTGTAAGGAGATGGGTGAGGGGGTTAGGAGGAAGAGCCTTGTTTACCGGGAGAGTGCTGCAGTGGACATTCTTTATCCTTCAGGGACCCTCACAGGGTTCGAAATACTTACCAGGACAATTTGTACCCAGGCACATTGTGAAGTGGGTTCATGAAGAACATGGACACGACCTTGGAAACAAATCACTGCACATGTCTTATGGTGGAGGTACGTGTCATATTTGGGGCGATGCTGAAGACCCTGTGTGGTTTGTTGTGTTCATGCTGCTGTCCCTGTGAACAATTTCACAAAAGGAAAGGTGTTTGCAGGGAGATGTACACTGGGGGAGGTGGAGCTGGAGGCCCTGGTGTGGATGCAGACGTGAGCTGTGGGTAGTTCATGGTCGGGACACAGCTGATGTATTCTGTGCAGGGAGGTGCAGAAGAGAAGCCAGTGCACCTGTTCAGTGTAGAGGATGCACTCTCATCAAAGGGATGGCAGCTGAATGCCATTCTGGAAGTCCCTCAAACTTTCTGAACTGCAGACCCCTCCTTTCACAAATAGGAAAAATAATAATACATTCCGAGCACTGGGCAGGTTGGGTTGATAAGTGGGGTCATTCACAGGAAAGCCATCAATGTTTGTTCCCAGTGAAAAGATAGTCCTGTCCATTAGCATGGGGTAGAGGGAATGAGAGGGGCTCTTGGGGAGAAGGGTACAGAGGGTGTCAGGTTGGGCAAGGTGTTCTTTGAGTCCCCAAACCTACTTGGGGAGTGAAAGAGGACTACAGTGACCAGACTGCTTGTGACCTGAACCAGGTGACCTAACATTGAATCCCAATTCCTAGTCCATTGCTGGGGGTTCACAAGCAGAGCAGAAGATACCCTGTATGTGGGCCACACTTTCCTCTCAAGAAATGGTCCATTTGCTGCAGGATAAATGCCCCTACATCCTCCCACTCTGTTACCATCTAAACTACAACCCCAATGCCCTCTGTGACCTTTCTGATTCCTGCTCCATCTGAACTCCCTGGGTCCTCTCCCACAGTTCCTTGGGTAGGAAATGGGACTTTCAAATCCCCTTCACAGCATTTGTTCCCTTTGAGCAGCCACAGCAAGGAGCAGAGGCTGCAGAGTCTAAAGACCTCTTTGTGAATTCTGACTGAGTCCCCTCTGGGGTTGTGACTTTGAGGAAGTCCCCTCTCAGCCCTTCCATTACTTCAGGTCTGAAATGGGGATATTATCAATACCTCCTATGGATTGAGAAGATTGTGGAGGGTACATGTGAGATCCAAGTCCCTCAGTGCCCAGGTGGCTCCCTAGGTGCCCTTTTTGGTGGTGCGTAAGGATCCTCCCAATACTCTGTCCTTGTCTACAGAGAGTAGGTTTATGTTTGACTGAAATGGATTTAACAGTGTTATGGGAAAAATTTATTCTGACACTTGTTAAAATGGTAAGGAATTCTTTATTCAGAACTATCAATATTTTGGATGTGTCAAGATTCTGACAATATAGGTGAAATATTGAGTTCAACTTTAAGACAGCTGAGGATTTGAGCCAAGGAGTAGAGTGAATGAGTCAGTGGATGGAAAATCACTAACAGAAAACAGGGCAAGGGGTGTTCTTGGTAAACCAACTTAAAAATCTTGCCGTAGAGGTCAGATATCGAGGATAGGAAATGGGTGTTTGATCAGATATCACTGAGGGAGTTATTCTTACTAAGCGGGCTTTGAAGATTTCTTGATAAAACTTGGCTAAGCAGGCCCTGCAAGGATGGGTCAAAGACCAAGATCTGTGGGAAAGAACGCTCAGAGGATTCCGACTAAAGCTTAGGCAAGTAGAGAGGCTTTGTCAGTCTCTGGTGTTGAAGGAAGTGACCTTTTGTCCTCCAAACAATATAGGTTCATTTCTCATTTGGTTCTTTTTGTTCGTTATGGACCAGCTGAAAGGAAATCAAGGTGGCAGTGTAAGAGGACATGAGCTCACTTCTCCACATGAACACATCAAAAATACATCTACAGTGGAACAATCTTCACTGAAAACTAAATGGAAACTGGCAGGACTCCTGTACAACCAAGGCTGTAAGCATCATACACACACGTAATCCGGCAGGAAGGGAAGAAAAGCACTGGGGTCTAGAGATGTGGGACTCAGAGGAGAAGGGAGATCACAGGTGGCAGACACCCACCCGGGGCAGTGAGCTGATCGAGCCACAGACTGGGTGACCAATTCCTAGGTTCTATATGGCAGAGGCAAGCCTCCTGACTTGTTGGAGGACGAGTGGGACAGAGAGAAAGGTTGGAGGATCCTGGACTCTGTTTGGAAGGAGTATGCATGCTCCCACCTGGTCCTGGGACCGGGCAGAGAGAGATCTGCTTCAGCAGCTGCCGGTTTCCAGTGAGCAGGTTCACCACACACCCCGGCCAGAGCAGAAGAAATGCTCTGGCTACACTAACTCCATGCCCCAACATGTCGCTGGATCTGGGGCAGTCAAGACCAGGGAAAGACTCCATTTATGGATGAAGAGGCAAGCTAGTCCCAGGGCAGAGCCCAGGTGGGGCTGCAGTGGCCATTGTGGGAACTTGCTCCACTGGTACATGAGAAGCAGCCCACATCTCTGATGGTAGCTGTTTGGCCACAGCTCACCCACTCCACCATACATGCAGAGAAACCACACTGGCTCTGCCTTCTCCCTGTGGAGCGGTGCCACAGCAGGGCGGGAGTGGTGGAGGCTGGAGACACTGGTCAGCTGGGAGAGAGTAAGGGGTCTTGTCCCAGAGGCAGGATAATATATGAATAATTGCCCAGCCTGAAGACCAAAGAAAGAGCCCAGAGACAAGGACAGAGACATCAATGGTTTAATGGATAGGGGATCTTACTTATCCAGAGCAAGGTCCTGGAGACACACTCCCACCATTGTCTGCAGACAGGAGGCAGAATGTGACTGCAGTTCTTTTTTACTGGGGGCAGAAGGAGTTTACCTGATTTAGAGGGAATTGACGTGAGGTTAGCTCATCAGTTCTCAGGGAAACCATCATAGGAGAACAGCACTCAGCCCCTTTGATAAACTATTAATGTGAAGAAGTTATGATCTAAAGATTAGAAAAATCACTACCTGTGGCTAGGGCAAGAAGGTAGGCATTGACTGAATAAGCCTTATGATTAACAGGGAAGGTCAGCCATGTGAGTAGGGTGCAGATGAATCAGACTGGTGGGGCAGGGATGTACATAGAGCAAGAATACAGCCATTTGGGGTGGCCTGATCATCCGTCAGTGTTTCTCAGTGACTTGGGCACAATCACTGACTATGCAACCAGGAGAGCCTTTGCTGGGGGGACCAAAAGCTGTGCTTTCCCTCTTGTTTAGCTGCATCAGGCCAGCCCAATATCTCCTTTCCAGATTCCCAGTCAGGGTCCTGTCTTTTTTCTTGTCCCTGATCATAGCTTACAAAATGACTCTAGCACTTCAGGGTGCACGCATTTCAAGAGCAATAGGATGTTTATTTACTTCTAGTTACCACTGGATGTCGACGTGGTTTGGCTTCAAGGAGTCTGAGATTAAATAAATGCTCTGAATTGTACCCCCCCTTTTCCTCATGTATCCCCACCCAGACCTTAAGAGGGATGGAGCCGCTTCCTCGCCCCCCCACCCCAGCTGATTTCCCAGCGCTCCTCTCGGTGCTGTTTGGCTTTTTTCCTGGTTCTTCCAGTGTGGGGCGCCACTGCTTCAGGCCACGGAACTACATTACACAGAAGAACTTGCGCTAAGGGAACGTTCATCCAATGAAAATCTAGAAAAGGAGCATTTCCGGAAGGGGAACATCAGGGAGGGGTACTTCCGGTGTCTTCGTAAGGAGATTTTGATTGTTGTTGAGACTGTAGACCTGTTCAATACCTCCGCTGTGCGATGTTGGGAACAAGGTGAAGGGCCCAGGAAGCGGAAGTGGAGGGTTTGTGCGCACTAGACAGGGGCGGGGCGGGGACGACGCCGCCGCTTGCGGCGAGTAACCGTGCCGACTCCGACCCGGTCGCTGGACTGTCGACGCTCCGCTCCGCGCAAAGGCTCCGATGGCGGCTTCTGCACTGAGGGACCCACCTCAGGTAAACGCTGCGGTCTCCGGGTTCTCGCCTGCCCGTTTCCCCACCGAAATACAAACGCCCCGAGTGAGCGGCGCCTGGTCACGTCTGGTCCAGGACAGTGAGGGCTTCAGGGGTGTTTTATCTATTTCTGACCACCAGTGTATGCGGTGTGAGTGAGGCTTGGAGATGCAACCGAAGCAGGAACATTCCGGAGACGTGTATTCCGTCTTGTTTCTGCGAGGAATCAAGTTTGAGGCCAGGCTGTATCTGCAGTGGTAGCTGAGAGGCTATACTTTTCTTCTTAGGGCCCTCGGATCGGTGGAGAGTTTTGAACAAAGGAAGGACACAATCTGAGTTAGGCTTTTAAAAATTCTCCAAAGCCTGTTCAGTGGAAGAAAAGACTCTAGGTGGGCGATGAGGACTTTGAGGCAGAGGGAAGTTGTGGAATTTCCAAGGTCACAACTGATAAAAGGTAGCACTGGGGACAGAGGCAGGGAGGGGAGATTAGCCAGTCAGCCCGAGATTATCTGGCTCTGGTTCCGCCATGGGACCAGGGAAGGCCTGATCTCCTGGAATACCACCATGGTCACTTTCTTCTATGGCCTGCTTGTTCCCACAGATTCCCAGGGCTGCAGAAGCACTTTTGGTTAATGGAGGTTGTCCCAATCCCTCACTTGTTTTGACCCCCACGTACACATTCTCTGTATTTGAGGTGTCTTAGGGCTCTTCACCTGCCATTCTACTAGCTTTTTGGTTGGGGGACCTTGGAGAACCTCATGCTCTGGGTACTGAGTGCAGGCCCAGACGTTCTATGGAGGGAGTATGGAAGGTTACTCCAGAACCCACACCAGTATGTGGAAGTACTTTGAGGTGAGGTTGAGTTGGTTTAGGTAAGTGCAGGTCTCCTTTATTTTCTGGTGGGAATAAACAGCACAGAAAAGCAGGATTTCGGCTTCAAATGACTGCCTGTGTGTTCTGGAGGTATTGGGAGATTCAGATCAGAGGAGGGAGGTTTTCTACCCCAGGTCTCAAATGGCTCCATCTTTTTGGGCAGTAGGGGAAGTGTGTGGGAAGATGGATTGTGGGTTTTCAGGAGTGAGACCGTTCATGGTTTCATTTGTCCCTCTTATACCAGGGCAGTGTGACCTTTGAGGATGTGGCCGTGTACTTCTCCTGGGAGGAATGGTGTCTTCTTGATGAGGTTCAGATACACCTGTACCTTGATGTCATGCTCGAGAACTTTGCTGTTGTATGCATGCTGGGTAAGGCCCTCACACCCACCCCTATCCTCTGAGCTAGGTTCTTCCTTTCTTCTCTTCCTCAAGGGCAGCTCTGTCCTCACATCTGGTACATGGGCACTGCTTTCTTCTTAAATTCCTTGGTTATGTGCTGTGGTTACTATGGCTAGGCAGAGTGCATCCCTAGTCCTTAGTGCCCGAACACCAGTTAGCCCCAAAGTTGCAGCTAAAGATTCAGGGTCAGTAGTCTTTTTTGTAGATTGTTTTTAATTTTATTGAAGTATTGTTGATTTACAATTTTGTTTTAATTTCTGCTGTACAGTAGGTCCGTGGTTATCCATTTAAAATACAGCAGTGTGTACATGTCAATTCCAAACTCCCTAACTATCCATCCCCTTCACCCTTCCCCCTTGGCAACCACAAGTTCATTCTCTATGTCGGTGAGTCTGTTTCTGTTTTCTAAATAAGTTTATATGTATCAACTTTTTTTTTTACATTCTGCATATCTTTCTCTTTGTGACTTAACGTCACTCAGTATGACAATCTGTAGGTCCATCCATGTTGCTGTGAATGGCATTATTTCATTCGTTTTAATGACTGAGTAATATTCCATGGTATATAAGCACCACATCTTTTTTATCCATTCAACTGTCGATGAACATTTAGTTTGCTTCCATGTCTTGGCTATTGTAAACAGTGCTGCATTGAACATTGGGGTGCATGTATCCTTTCAAACCATGTTTTTCTCTGGATATATGGTGAGGAATGGGATTGCTGGAATATATGGTAACTCTATTTTTTGTTTTTTGAGGAACCTCCATGCTATTCTCCATAGTCGCTGTACCAATTTACAGTCCTAGCAGCAGTGTAAGAGGTTTCCTTTTTCTCCACACCCTTTCCTACACTTGTTATTTGTAGGATTTTTAATGATGGCCATTCTGACTGGTGTGAGGTTGTACCTCATTGTATTGAATAATTTTGATTTGTATTTTTCTGATAATTAGCGATGATCAGCATCTTTTCATGTGCCTATTGCCCAGTTGTGTTTTTGCTTTAGAGAGATGTTTATTTAGGTCTTCAAGGTTGTTTGTTTTTGTTATTGAGTTGTATAGCTGTTTATATATTTTGGAAATTAAGCCTTTGTCAGTCACATTATTTGGAAATAGGACATCTTTTTGTTTTCTTTATGGTTTCCTTTGCTGTGCCAAAGCTTGTAAGTTTGATGAGGTCCCATTTGTTTATTTTTGCTTTTATTTCTGTTGCCTTGGGAGACTGTCATGGTCAGTAGTCTTGCCATCCACCTGATCAATCCCTCCTTGTTTGCCCTGTCTTTGGCCAGGTGACTGTCCAAATGAATGGTACCCAAACTTTGCTCCATTCTTGTACCTGACATATTTTTGTGCCTGACTGTGTGACAGTGTTGTCACTGACATTGTTACTACTAAAACAGACCATAGGATGTTTTTTCAAGACTTTTTTCAAGATTCCAATTTCTCTATATCCACGCCAGCATCTGGTTTTTTGTTTCTTTTTATTTTTTTAACATTTATTTATTTATTTCAGTTTCGCCAAGTCTTAGTTGTGGAAGGCAGGTTCCTTAGTTCTGGCTCACTTGTTCCTTAGATGCAGCTTGCAGACTCCTTAGTTGTGGCATGTGAACTGTTAGTTGTGGCATGCATGTGGGATCTAGTTCCCTGACCAGGAATTGAGCCCCGACCCCCTGCGTTAGAAGTGCAGAGTCTTAACCATTGCTCCACCCCGGATGTTCCAGCATCTGTTATTTTCTGTTCTCTTTTTTTGTTTTGTTTCGGCCTTGCTGGGGGGCTTGCAGGATCTTAGTTCCCCAAGAAGTGATGACCAGGGATCAAACCTGCGCCCCCTTCAGTGACAGCGTGCAGTCTTAACCACTGGACTGCCAGGGAGGTCCCTGTTATTTTCTGTTCTTTAGATCATAGCCATCCTAATGGGGGTGAAATGGTATATTTTTCCCATTTCAATTACATCCCTTTCGGTGTGCTTATTGGCCATTTGTACAGCTTTAGAAAAATATCTGTTAAAGTTCTTTTTTATTTATTAATCAAGTTGGTTTTTTGGTTGTTGTTGAATTACAGATTTATCCATAAATTGTGGATATGAATCCCTTTTTATATACGTGTTTTGGAAATGTTTTCTCCCAATCTGTGGTTTCTTTCTTACTGTGTTTATAGTGTCCTTTGATGTTAAAAAGTTCTTCATTTTTTTCCTTTCTTCCCCCAGCTTTCTTAGGCTATAATGACACATAAGTTTGTGTAATTTAAAGGTATGCAACCAAAATTGTTCGTTTTTATGAGGTCCAATTTGTTTATTTTTTGTTTTGTTGCTTTTGCCTTTGTTGTCAAAGGCAAGAAATCATGGCTGAATCCAACGTTTTGAAGCTTTACTTGTTTGTTTTTTCTAACTCTCCCTGTAAACAAGGCTCTTACATGTTAGCTCTTACATTTAGGCCTTTGATATATTTTGAATGAATTTTTGTGTCTGGTGTTAGGTAAGGTTCTAATTTCATTGTTGTGCATGTGGGTATCTGGTTTTCCCTGTGCCATTTGTTGAAAAGGCTGTCTTTATTCAATGAAAATCATCCTCTTGTTAGTAATTATTGCATCATATATTTGAGGGCTGATTTTTAGACACTCTAGTCTCTGTTCTATTCCACTGGAGTATATATCTGTCTTTATGCCAGTAGCACCTTATGGTGTTTTGCTTACTGTAGCTTTGTAAGAAAGTTTGAATTCATGTGTTGTGAATCCTTCAACTTTTTTTTTTTCACAATTGCTTTGGCTGTATTGAATCCCTTGAGAGTCTATGTGAATTTGAGTCTGAATATTTTTTTTTGAATTTTTCTATTTCTTGAAGACATCATTGTTTTTGATAGGGATTGCATTGAATCAAAAATCCCCCATCTGAGTGTTAAAACTGATGAACCTACACGAACACATCATTATCACTCAAAATCTAAAGTTTGCAATAGGGTTCACTCGTGGTGTTGTACATTCTGTGGGCTTTGATAAATGTATAATGACATGTATTCACCGTTATAGTATCATACAGAATGTGTTCAATTTTCAATTAAAAATTCTCTGTGCCCCACCTGTTCATCCCTTCTTCCCCCATACTCCTTGGTGTCCCCTGATTACTTTTTTACTGTCTCATTAGTTTCCCCTTTTTGAGAATGTCATATCCTTGGGCTCATACAGTATGTAGCCTTTTCATCTTGGCTTATTTCACATAGTAACATGCATTTTAAGTTTCCTTGACTTGATAGCTCATTGCAGTTTATTTGTAAATAATGTTGCTGTTCTCTAGATGTATCATGTTTATCCATTCATCTACTGAAGGATTTCTTGATTACTTCCAAGTTTTGAAAGTTTTGAATAAAGCTACTGTAAATATCTGTTTGAAGGTTTTCGTGTATGTGTCCCTTTTCAACTCCTTTGTATAAATACCGCAGAGTACAATTGCTGGAGGATATAAGATTATGTTCATTTCAGTTTAGTAAGAAACTACCAAACTGCCTTTCAAAGTGGACTACCATTAAGCATTCCAATCGGCAATGAATGAAATTCTTGTTGCTCCACACCCTCACCAGCATTTGGTGTTGTCAGTGTTTGGATTTTGGCCATTTTTATAGGTATGTATTGGTATCTGCTTTTGAGTTTAATTTGCATTTCCGTGCATCTTTGTATATGTTAAATTTTTATGTGTATATCTTCTTTTAATAAAGTGTTTGTTAAGGTGTTTTGCTCATTTTTTATTTGGGTTGTTGTTTTCGTACTGAATTTTAAGTTTTTTTTTTTTTTTTTTTTTTGCGGTACGCAGGCCTCTCACTGTTGTGGCCCCTCCCGTTGCGGAGCACAGGCTCCAGACGCGCAGGCTCAGTGGCCATGGCTCACAGGCCTAGCCGCTCCGTAGCATGTGAGATCTTCCCGGACCGGGTCACGAACCCATGTCCCCTGCATCGGCAGGCAGACTCTCAACCACTGTGCCACCAGGGAAGCCCAAGGGTTTTTTGTACTTAACTTTTAGTCCCATTATCTATTTTGAGTTAATTTTTTGTGAAGGGTGTAAGGTTTGTGTCTAGAATTCATGTCTTGGCATGTGATGTTCGGTTGTTCCAGTACTATTTATTCTAAAGACTTTATTTTTCCCCATTGTATGGCACTTGTCATCTGTCAAAAGTCAGATGAGTGTATTTCTGTGGCTCTGTTTTTGTGCTCTCAATACTGTTCATTGATCTGTTTCTCTGTCCTTTCTACAATACTGCACTGGCTTGATTACATTTTGTTTTTGTTTTTTTTCACCATGCCACGCAGCTTATAAGTTCTTAGTTCCCCAACCAGAGATTGAACCCTGGGCCCTCAGCAGTGAATTTGCAGAGTCCTAACCAAGGGTGCCAGGGAGTTCCCAGGCTTGATTACCTTAAATACTAAATCTTGTTTTTCTTTTCCTTTCTCTTTTTTTCTTTCTTTTTCTTTTTAAGATACTAACTCTTGAAGTTGAGTAGTGTCAGTCTGCGACCTTTGTTCTTCAGTATGGTTTTGGCTATTCTGGGACTTTTGCCTCTCTGTATAAACTTTAGGATCAGTTTACTTATGTCCACAAAATAATGTGCTGGGATTTTGATTTGGATTGCATTGAATCTAGGTGCAGTCTAGGTGAAATTAGGAAGAACTGACTTCTTGACAGTAGTGGGTCTTCATATTTATGAACATGAAATATCTTTCCATTAATTTAGTTCTGTTTATGTAGTCCTTTGATTTCTTCATCAGAGTTTTAGAGTTTCCCTTATGTAGATTTTTTTTCTTTTTATATTTATTTATTTCTGGCTGCGTTGGGTCTTTCTTGCTGCAGGCGGGCTTTCTCTAGTTGCGGCGAGCAGGGGTTTCTCTTCATTGCGGTGCGCAGGCTTCTCATTGTGGTGGCTTCTCTTGTTGCGGAGCATGGGTTCTAGGCACATGGGCTTCAGTAGTTGTGGCACGTGGGCTCAGTTGTTGTGGCTCACAGGCTCTGGAACACAGGCTCAGTAGTTGTGGCTTATGGGCTTAGTTGCTCCACAGCATGTGGGATCTTAATGGACCAGCAATCAAACCCACATCCCCTGCATTGGCAGACAGATTCTTAACCACTGTGCCACCAGGGAAGTCCCCCTTCATGTAAATCTTGTATATGTCTTGGTAGATTTATAATTAAGTGTTTCTTCCTTTCTCTCTCTACTTGTTTAGGGGGGTGTTAATGTACATGGTCTTGTGTTTTTAATTTCAAATTTCACTTGTTTATTCTTGATGTATTGGAAAGTGATTGACTTTTGTATAGTATCCTTGTATCCTGAAACTTGGCTATAATTGCTTCCAAGTTCCAGGATTTGTTTTGGGGGGTTTTTTTTTTGGTGTGTATATTTTGGTTTTTACATAGCTGGTTATATCATCTGAGAATTAAGGCAGTTTGATTCCTTCCTTCCCAATCAGTATAACTTTTATGTAACTTTCTCCTATCAGTCCATTAATTATGACTTAGAGTATAAAGTTGAAAGGGAGTTGCCAGAGGGAAGAGCCTTGCCTTCTTCATCTTATTGGGAAAGTTTCTAGTTTTTCTCTAGTTTTTCATCTGGTAAAGATGAGAGTATAGGGTTTATTTCAATTGTCAAGTTGAAGTTCTTTTTCTATTTTTAGTTTACTAGGAGATGGAGATTTTGATCATAAATAGGTGTTGGATTTTGCCAGATCTGGTTTTCCGAATCTATCAATGACATCATGTATTGGTGGATTCTTTTTCTTTTTTCTTTTGGCTGTGCCACAGCTTGCAGTGTCTTAGTTCCCTGGCCAGGGATTGAACCTGGCCTAAAGCAGTGAAAGCGCCAAGTCCTAACCACAGGACTGCCAGGAAATTCTCACATATTTGTATTTAAAGTGGGTTTCTGGACTTCACTCATGGCACATTGGTTAAGAATCCACCTACCAATGCAGGGGACATGGGCTTGATCCCTGGTCCAGGAAGATTCCACGTGCCACAGAGCAGTTAAGCCTGTGAGCCACAACTACTGAGTCTGTGTGCTGCTACTATGGAAGTCTGCATGCCCAGATCCCGTATTCTACAAGAGAAGCCACCACAATGAGAAGCCTGCACACTGCACTGAAGAGTAACCCGTTTGCTGGAACTAGAGAAAGTGCACATGCAGTAAGTTGATACAGCCACTATGGAGAACAGTATGGAGGTTCCTTGAAAAACTAAGAAAATAACTACCATATGACCCAGAAATCCCGCTACTGGGCTGAGATCCCACTACCCTGAGAAAACCAGAATTCAAAAAACTACATGTACTACAGTGTTCATTGCAGCACTATTTACAATAGCCAGGACATGGAAGCAACCTAAATGCCCATTGACAGTTGAATGGATAAAGAAGATCTGGTACATATATACAATGGAATATTACTCAGTCATAAAAAGGAACAAAATTGAGTTATTTGTAATAAGGCGGGTGGACCTAGAGTCTGTTATACAGAGTGAAGTAAGTCAGAAAGCGAAAAACAAATACCATATGCTAATGCATATACATGGAATCTTAAAAAAATGGTACTCATGAACCTAGGGACATGACAGGAATAAAGATACAGATGTAGAGAATGGACTTGAGGACACAGGGAGGGGGAAGGGTAAGCTGGGACGAAGTGAGAGAGTAGCATTGACATATATACACTATCAAATGTAAAATAGTTAGTTGGAAGCAGCTGCATAGCACAGGGAGATCAGCTCAATGCTTTGTGACGACCTGGAGGGGTGGGATAGGTAGAGTGGGAGGGAAGCTCAAGAGGGAGGGAATATGGGGATATACGTATACAGATAGCTGATTCACTTTGTTATACAGCAGAAACTAACAAAACATTGTAAAGCAATTATATTCTAATGAAGATGTAAAATAAATAAAGTGGATTATTTTGAGAGAACATATAGCTGACTCCTGCGTATGGATTCACTCTGATAATCTCTCTTTTCATTGGTGCATTGAGACTACCAGTGTTTAATATATTGATATAAGTGGATAAATATTTAATGTATTTGTTACCATTTTCTACCATTGACCATATTCTTTGTTCCTATTTTAGTCTTCCACTCTTGTTTTTATTGTTTAAATCGAGCATCTTGTATGATTGCATTTTCTCTCCTTGTTAGCATATCAGATATACTCCTTTCTTTTCATTTTTTTAATGTAGTTGTGCTAGAGTTTGCACTCTGTATTTACATCTGATTGAAGTCCACTTTCATATAACACTGTATGGCTGCCTTGGTAGTTTGAATACCTTATAAGTTTAAAAAAATCCTAATTGCTATCCTGCATTGTATTATTGTTCTCATTTGTTTTAATTTTACATAAGCATACATAAATGGGTGTGTTTTAAAATGCATAACAGGGCTTCCCTGGTTGTGCAGTGGTTGCGAGTCTGCCTGCCAATGTAGGGGGCACAGGTTCAAGCCCTGGTCTGGGAGGATCCCACATACCTCAGAGCAGATAGCCTATGTGCTACAGCTTCTGGGCTTGTGCTCTGGAGTCCATGAGCCACAACTACTGAGCCTGCATGCCACAACTACTGAAGCCTGTGCACCTAGAGCCTGTGCTCCGCAACAGGGGAGGCCACTGCAATGAGAAGCCTGTACACCGCAACAAAGAGTACCTCCCGCTTGCCACAACTGGAGAAAACCCACATGCAATAATGAAGATACAATGCAGCCAAAAATAAATAAATTCATTAATTAAAAAATGCATAATGGAGTATACAGTTACTATTTTTCCTTAGAAGACATGCATATGGGCAATGCCTTCATGAAAAGATGCTCAATATCACTAATGGTTGGGAAATGCAAATCAAAACCACAATGAGGATTTTCCTGCTGGCACAGTGGTTGAGAATCCACCTGCCAATGCAGGGACATGGGTTCAAGCCCTGTTCTGGGAAGATCCCACATGCCCTGGAGCAACTAAGCCTGTGAGCTACAACTACTGAGTGTGCACTCTAGAGCCCAGGAGCCACAACTACTGTGCCTGTGTGCCACAACTTCTGAAGCCCGCACGTGTAGAGCCCGTGTTCTGCAACAAGAGAAGCCACCACAATGAGAAGCCCGTGCACCACAGCGAAGAGAGCCCCTGCTTGTGGCAACTAGAGAAAGCCCGCATGCAGCAACGAACACCCAACACAACCAAAAATAAATAAAGAAATAAATTTATTAAAAAAAGAATAATCCACCTGCCACTGCAGGGGACGTGGGTTAGATCCCTGATCCAGGAAGGTCTCACGTGCTGCAGAGCAGCTAAGGCCCTGTGCCACACTACTGAGCCTGTGCTCTAGAGCCCATGAGCCACAACTTCTGAGTCCAAGTGCCACAACTACTGAAGCCTGTGTGCCCTAGATCCTGCACAACAACTACTGAGCCCATGCGACAGAACTGCTGAAGCCTACACACTCTAGGGCCTGTGTGCTGCAATTTTCGAGCCTGCATGCTGCAACTACCGAAGTCTGTGCGCATAGAGCCTGTGCTCTGCCACAAGAGAATCCACCACAATGAGAAGCCCGTGCACCACAACAAAAGCCTAGCCCCCACTCACTGCAATTAGAGAAAGCCCACATACAGAAATGAGGACACAATGCAGCCAAAAATAAATAAAAAGTTAGGGAAAAAAACCACCATGAGATACCACCTCACACATGTTACAATGTCTGTTGTGAAAAAGCCAAGAAATAAGTGTTGGTGAAGTTGTGGAGAAAAGGGACCCCTTGTGCACTGTTGGTGGGAGTGTACATTGTTACAACTACTATGGAAAACTATGGAGAATCCTTACAAAATTCAAAAAGGAACTTCCATATGGTCCAGCAATTCCACCTCTGTGTATTTATCCACAGGGAGTGAAATCATCATCTCAAAAAGATATCTGTACCTCAGGTTTATTTCAGCATTATTTACAATATTCAACAGATGGAAACAACCTAAGTGTCCATTGATGGATGAGTGGATCTAACAAACATGTAGTATATGTGGCATATTATTCAATAATATACAACCATAAAGAAAGATAGAAATTTTGCCATTTGCCTCAACATGGATAGACCTTGGGGACATTATGCTAAGTGAAATAAGTCAGAGAGAGAAAGACAAATCCACTTGTCCCACTGTTTCCACGGAGGATTGGTTCCAGGAGCCCCTGCATATACTGAAATCTGTGGATGCTGAAGTCCCATAGTCAGCCCTCTGATTCTGAAGTTTTCCCATTTGTGGATTCATCTAGCTACAGATCATGTGATCCTGTGTGTATTTGTTGAAAAATATCTCTGTACAAGTGGACCCAAGTAGTTTTAACCCATGTTGTTCCAGGTTTACCTGTACTACATGAGTGTACTTACATGTTGAACTTTTAAAACAACAACACCCCCACCAAACTCAGATACAGAGAAAGGATTAGTGATTGCCAGAGCAGGGCAAGGTGGTTAGATGAAGTGAGTGAAGGGTGTCAGAAGTTACAGACTTCTAGTTATAAGATGAGTAAGTCCTGGGGATGTAGTGCACAGCATAGTGACTTTAGTTAATACAACTGTATTGTACATTTAGAAGTTTCCAAAGGGTAGATCTTAGAAGTTCTCATCAGAAGAAAAAAATGTAATTATGTATGTTAACTAAACTTATTGTGGTGCTCCTAGCAGTGTATACATAAATCATGTTGTACAACTTAAAGAAATACAATGTCCCGGGCTTCTCTGGTGGCGCAGTGGTTGAGAGTCCACCTGCCGATGCAGGGGACGCGGGTTCGTGCCGCGGTCCGGGAAGATCCCACATGCCACGGAGCGGCTGGGCCCGTGAGCCATGGCCGCTGAGCCTGCGCGTCTGGAGCCTGTGCTCCACAAGGGGAGAAGCCGCAACAGTGAGAGGCCCGCGCACCACAAAAAAATTTAAAAAATAAAATAAAAATAAAGTGTTTAAGTGTTTACTGTAAAAAAAAAAAAAGAAAAAAAAGAAATACAATGTCCCATGTCAGTTTTATGTCAATGAAAGTTTTTTATTCTCTTATGGTCTTCCTTTCTCTATGAAACCCAAATTTGTGATCTATGTCATTTTTTCTCTCTGAAGAATCCTTTTAATATAGTTCCACAATTTTTCTGTGTCTAAGAACGTGTTTATTTCATCATCAGTGTTGAAGATTTATGTCGCTGGTTACCAAATTCTAGGTTGGTGATGTCCCCTCCCCCTTCCCACTTTAAATATTTTACTCCATTCAGTTCTTATTTCCCTGAGTTCTGAGGAGAATTGAAATGTAATTGGGTGGTTTTTTTTGACTTCTCTTGGGAAAGGTGTTGATTCCTTTAGCCTCTTTTAGTATTTTTTCTTTCTGCATTTGAATGTGATAAGCCTAAGATGTAGTGTTTTTGGCATTAAACCTGCCTCATGTTCACTGAGCTTTCTGGATCTGTTGGTTGGTATCTGACATCATTTTGTTAGAAATTCTCCATCATTATTGCTTCAAGTATTTATTCCGTTTCTTTTTTTCTTTCTGTTTGAGATGTTTCCATATGTGTGTGTTAAACATTTTGTGTTTGTCCCACGGATGTTTTATATTTGGGTGTTTATTTTTTATTTTAATTTTTGTATTTTTTCAGTTCATTTTTCAGTTTTGGAAGTTTCTCCTAACAGAAAAAGAAGTTCAAATATTCTCTCCTCAGCTGTGTCCAGGGTACGAATAAGCCCATCATAGTCATTCTTCATTTCTGTTATGGTGTACTTGATCTTTAGCATTTCTTTTTGGTCCTTTGTTAAAATTTTCATCCCTCAGCTTACATTTCCCTTCTGGAATTGTATGCTGGCTGCTTTATCCCTTAGTAGACATTAATTAACATATTAGTCATAATTATTTTATATTCCCAATGTGATTGTTCAAACATCCCTGTGATATCTGATTTTGATTCTGAAGCTTTGTCTTTTCAAACTGTTTTATGGAACACTGCAGATCTTCAGAAGGTGCCATGGTTGCAAAAGAGTTAGATCAATTAGATTCTGCCAGTACAATAGTTGTTTAGGTGGGGAGACACATTCCTAACATTTTGTACTCCATCCATTGTACATCTTTTCCTCTGGCTCCACCAGATGTTCTTTTTCTTGGCCCCACTGTGTGGCATGCCCGACCAAGAATTAAACCTGTGCCCCTTGCATTAGAAACAAAGAGTCTTAACCACTGGGTCACCAGGAAAGTCCCTGCACCAGACATAAAATGTAATATTTATATATTGTGTATTGTGTACTGAGTTCCTCTCGGCCAGTATTGGCTATTCAGCCATCCTGACTATGTTAGAACTTGTATCATTTGTGTCCCGTGTAGTTGGTCAAATCGGGATGGAGAGTCCTTTGGGCTTCATGGGATGGACATGACTCTGGTCTCAGCAAAAAGCCTCAGAGGTGGCCTGATTAAGATGAATGACAGGGCTTCCCTGGTGGCAGAGTCGTTGAGAGTCTGCCTGCCGATGCAGGGTACACGGGTTTGTGTCCCAGTCTGGGAAGATCCCACATGCCGCAGAGCGGCTGGGCCCATGAGCCAGGGTCACTGAGCCTGTGTGTTTGGAGCCTGTGCTCTGCAACAAGAGAGGCCACAACAGTGAGAGGCCTGCATATCGTGTTAAAAAAAAAAAAAAAAGAATGACAACTGGGAAAGGTCTTGATATTAGGTCTGTGTTTGAATGACAACAGGGAGAGGCCTTGATATTAGGTCTGTGTTTAAGTCATATCAGGAAGTATGAATTCCTCTTGACTAGTGTTTTAGTGCCATTGTCAGTGGCTACAAATCACTTCTCGTCTTTCTCCATTCGTGACATTCTACCAACTTGTTATTTCTACTACTTCCCATTTTTATTCTGACTGCACTCTCGGATTCATTACCTATCACCTCTCTAAACCACTTATCTCATGTGGTCTTCACACTGTTTTTCCCATAGTACGTACTGACACTATTTGTGTCCTGAACATAGGGATCCTTTAATATTTCTGGAATGCCAGTGACCTGTTGCAGTCAGATTTTCTGAGACCTGGACATACACTTTTTTTTTTTTTAACATCTTTATTGGAGTATAATTCCTTTACATTGTTGTGTTAGTTGCTGCTGTATAACAAAGTGAATCAGCTATATATACACATATATCCCCATATCCTCTCCCTCTTGCATCTCCCTCTCACCTTCCCTATCCCACTCCTCTAGGTGGTCACAAAGCACTGAGCTGATCTCCCTGTGCTATGCGGCTGCTTCCTACTAGCTATCTGTTTTACATTTCTTAGTGTATATATGGACATACACTTCTGTACGTTATCAGAGATCACTAGGAGATGCAGTCCTGGTAAAGGCCACTGACAAGGAGTGAATTGCACAAGACGCCTTTCGCTTTGGGCCCCATCCAGTCCTTGTGTCCTGTACTTGGTGAGAACAGCTGCTTCTCAATTTGACCCCAAATTCATTTCCTGAACACAATCTTGTGGACTGGTTCTTTCACTTGTCAAATGTAGACTTGTGATGGCCTCACTCCCCGCAATAAACTCAACATGAACTTCATCATCGCTTCTTTGTTTTCAGGTTCTTTTCCTGCAGTTGAGGATGAAGAGATGCCTTCTGAACAGAGTGTATCTGCAGAAGGAGTGTCACAGATGAGGACCCCCAGGGCAGGTTCATCTCCTGAGAGGGCCCAGCCGTGTAAGATGTGCATCCCTGTTTTGAGAGACATTTTGCACTTGGCTGAAGAGCAAGGAACAAATAGGGGGCAGAAAGCATACACATGTGGGGCATGTGGGAAACAGTTCTATTTCACTGCAAACCTTCAAGAGCACCAGAAGCAGCACATTAGCGAGAAACCCTTCAGCTGTGATATGGGGAGACCCGCATTTTTCAAAAGCTGCACAATCCATGTAATGGAGAATCTCTCTACCTACATGGAGATTGGGAACAACTACGTGGCCAACATGGAACTTCAGCCACAGACCACTAATACCAGGAAGAAACTGAACAACAGTAAGGAGTGTGAAGCTGTTTTTCACAGTGGAAAAGGTCATCACAGCTGGGGAGAAGGCAAGAAAGCCTCCAGATACACAGAAATACTTATTCAGGTTGAGAGAGTCCTCACTACTGAAGGGTTTTGTGAGTTCAGAGAATCCGGGAAAGCCTTCACCCAAAGAACTAACCTTATTCAGCATGAGCAAGTTCACACTGGAGAAAGGCCTTATGAATGCAGCCATTGTGGAAAATTTTTTAGCCACAAATCCCATTTCCTTACACATCAGAGAGTTAACTGTGGAGGAACACGCTATGACTGCAGTGAATGTGGGAAATCCTTTAGCCTAAGGAAGTACCTCAGAGCACATAGGAAAATCCACAGTGGAGAAAAGCCTTATGAATGCAAGGAATGTGCTAAATCTTTCATCCAAAAGTGGAACTTAATTGAACATCAGAAAATTCACACTGGAGAAAAACCTTATCAATGCACCCAATGTGGAAAATATTTTGCCCGCAAATCCAATTTCCTTGCACATCAGAGAGTTCACACTGGAGAAAAGCCTTACGAGTGCAATGAATGTGGGAAATCTCTTACTACTAGCTCTGGCCTCTATTATCATCTGCGAGTTCACACTGGAGAAAGGCCTTATGAGTGCAGTGAATGTGGGAAATCTTTCACTACTTGGTCGATCCTTTGTAATCATCAGAGAATTCACAGTGGAGAAAGGCCTTTTGAGTGCAGTGAATGTGGGAGATTCTTTACTCGAAATGAAAAACTCAGTGCCCATATGAATGTTCACACTGGAGAAAAGCCTTATGAGTGCAATAAATGTGGGAAATCGTTTACGAGTAGGTCGAACCTTTGTAATCATTGGAGAGCTCACAGTGGAGTGAGGCCTTTTGAGTGCAGTGAATGTGGGAAATTCTTTAGCCAAAAGGCACACCTCAATGCCCATAAGAAATTTCACACTGGAGAACAGGTTTATGAGTACAATAAATGTGAGAAATCTTTAACTCCTAGGCTGAACATCAAGTGTCATCAGAGAGTTCATACTAGAGAAAGGCCTTATGAGTGCAGTGAATGTGGGAAATCTTTTGTTGCTAGGAGTGGCCTCCAGTATCATCAGAGAGTTCACAATGGAGAAAGGCCTTATGAATGCAGTGAATGTGGGAAATCTTTTACTGCTAGGTCGAGCCTTCGTGACCATCAGAGAATTCACACTGGAGAAAGGCCTTATAAGTGCAGTGAATGTGGGAAATGTTTTACTGGTAGCTCTAGCCTTCTTCGTCATCAGAGAGTTCACAGTGGAGAAAGGCCATATGAATGCAGTGAATGTGGGCAGTCATTTACTAGTCGATCCTCTCTCTATGATCATCACAGAGTTCACACTGGAGAAAGGCCTTATGGGTGCACTGAATGTGGGAAAGCCTTTAAGCAAAGACAGCTCCTCCGCATCCATAGGAAAATCCACACTGGAGAAAAGCCTTTTCAGTGCAAGGAATGTGGTAAATCTTTCACCCAAAGGTGCCACTTGATTAAACATCACAGAGTTCATACTGAAGAAAGGGCTTTATGAATATCACAAACATGGCCAGCAGTGATATTGAAGGAGTTCCAGGTGGTAAGAGAGTGAGAAGAACCTGTGCAGCTAATGGACCATTTCTAGAGAGGAAACTGAGACACAGAGATGATGTGTCATCTGTTTGTGATCTCCCAGAAATGGACAGTGATCTGGGCTTCAATGCCAGGTTGCCTGGTTCAGGATATCGAGAGTCTGGTCACTTCACTCCTCCCCTGCCCCCACCCCCAGGTTTGGGGACTGAAAGAACACCTTGTCCATCCTGACACTTCTGTGCTCTGATCCCCACACCAGGAGCCCTGCTCACACCCCAGCCCCATGCTGATGGACAGGATTATCTTTTCTCTGGGAACCAATATTGATGACTTTCCTGTGACTGACTCCATTTATGTATCCAACAAATCCAGTGCTGTGATTCAGTTATTATTATTGGCATTTGTGAAAGAAGGGGTGTCCAGCTCAGAGATGTTGAAGGACTTCCACAAGGGCTCACTAATGCCAGGCCTTTGATGAGAGTGGTTCCTCTACACCCTGCACCCGTCCACTGTCTTCTCTCCTGCCCCTCCAAGCAGGGCCTCCACTTGCTGTGTCCTGACCATGAACTACCCACATCTGACATGTGCATCACTACCAGGGTCTCCAGCTTCATTTTCACCAGTACACATCTCCCGGAAACACCGTCCTGCTTGGGAAGTTCTCCACAGGGACAGCAGCACTAAGCCAGGGACTCCGGACTGGGTCATTGGTGTAACCCCAGATTTGACACAGGCTCTATCGCCATATGCAGTGATTCGTTTCCAAGGTCCTGTCCATCTTTACATACCCACCTCAAGATGTTCCTGTTGCCCTGTTATGTGGTTGACCCACTCACTGTTCTGGGCAGTGTGACGGACACAGAAGGACTAAGAATGTCCAGCATGGCCCTACGTGACCTGGTCTCCAAGCATCCTCTTCCTAAGCCCTTGATCCATTGCCTCACTGTTCCTCCCATCCCTCGAGAAAAAGTGTTAACTCACCAAAATGATGATTGTTAATTAGCAAGAACTTGCCCTCCCTGCCTTGGGACCCACACTTGATCAACCTACCTTAAAAACTAAGATTGAATGTAGGCTGACCCCTCCCATGAAGACTTTAAAATTCATCTATAAAAAGTTATGATTTTAATTACATTTCTTCAGGATTTCTTTTTTCTTTTTGACCGTGTCACACAGCATGTGTGATCTTAGTTCTTCTGATCAGGAATCTAACCCATGCCCCCTGCTGTGGGAGCCTGGAGTCCTCACCACTGAACTGCCAGGGAATTCCCTTTCTTAGGATTGTTGATGTTGAATTTTTGTTTTTCATGTGTCTGTTTTTTACCTGTGTCTCCTCTCTGGTTAAATTTCTATTTCTGTATTTTGCCTACTTTTATTTTGTGAGATATGGCTATTTTCTTTTTTTTTGACAAAAGAGAGCTGGTGAACAGCAAAGACATCTGTTAGATTTCACTCATTCATCAATAACGTGAGTGATTTCTTTTCTGAATGTAATTGTAATTTGGAATAGTGAAAGAATATGTTCTCAAGTTTTTCTCAATTTTATACTATGCATAATGTAACGGCCACATACATTATACAGGTTTAGGAATAATCTGCATTATTAATATATTCTACCTTAGTGTTAAGTCCAGACATTCAGTTACACAATAAATTAATCTCTGGTTTGTAGTGTTTGCCGGTTTCCGTGTATAAATATTCCAACCATAATCAAGGTCAAATTGCCAACATAATTTCACTGAACATTCATTTGGGAAGCATTGCCAGTAGTCCACTATTGTATTCTTTTTCCACCATTACAGGTACAGTAACCGCAATTTTAAGAATGTAGCTAATAAACCATAGTAGAATTATAATAAAGTGATAGGTTTTGCATCTTTCTTTTGAAAATCATTTACTGGATGAATAGTTGACTTAAGTTTTACCTAGTTGAAATGTACATTTTGACATACTTGTGTATAGCTCTCCAACCGGTTTCCTCCTGCCATTGTTAATTTATCCTCAACATTAAAATGACTGATGCAAGAGCATATTCTACTTTTGTAATAGCTATTTTCAAATGTATATATAAATGGAATGACTGTGTTGGACCCTTCCTGTATCTTATATCATTTATCCTGTTTATGCACTTTTTTTGTGTTTGTGTATCAAGACTTACTTCGTAGTTTTTAAAATTTATAATCCTAGGTATCATGTCTTTGAATACATGACTTCTTAGAATGCATTTCTAAAATAAGAGAACCCTGGGACTACCCTCATGGCACAGTGGTTAAGAATCCGCCTGCCAAGGACTTCCGTGGTGGCACAGTGGTTAAGAGTCCACCTGCCAATGCAGGGGACATGGGTTTGATCTCTGGCCCGGGAAGATCCCACAGGCCACTGAGCAAGTGAGCCTGTGCACCCCAACTACTGAAATCTGTGTGCCTTAGGGCACACGTTTGGCAACTACTGAAGCCTTTGCTCTGCAACAAGAGAAGCCACTGCAATGATAGCCCTTGCAAAGCTTCGAAGAGTAGCCCCTGCTCATTGAAACTAGAGAAAGCCTGCACACAGCAATTAAGACCCAACACAGCAAAATATATATATATATATAATAAAAGAGCCCTTCATAACTCCAGTAACTTTATTACACGCGGAAGTATTCTAAATGTCAGTCCATGTCAGCACAACCAGGGACACTGTGTGTTAGATTTTGAATGCTAACACCCGTTGTTTCAGCCTGGACCTACAAACTAATGTACCATTACACAAAGGATGTATGACAGAAGTGAGACCCTGTTGGGGAAATAAAATGGGAGGTGCTGACTCCGCACAGCAGGTGTGGCCACACAAACACTCCAGGGACATTGTGGCACAGGTATGTGTTAGGAATGCTCAAAATTCTCATGTGTGAGCCACACACAGTCACACAGTTCTCGTGTATCCGTGTGGTGAGGTGAGTGCAGACTGGCTTGGAAAAAACAACCTCTCCCACATCACCGCAAGTTTGATGATGCACTGATGGTGTTCAGTTCAGGGACTGGGTCACAACTTGTTAGAAGCTGGAGATTCACATCTGTGAGCAGCTTTGTCAAGCGAAGGACTTGGGGTGGGGTTTTACAGCCTTTATGGGAGGTGTCAGCCTGCACTGAGCCTTTAGCATTTGGACTAAAGTTTGTCAACGGTGAGTCCCGAGGCGATGTGGGCACATTCTTTCTTATTAGCAATCATTTGGTGATTCATATTTTTCTGTTGGGGTAGGAGGGACAGTGGGGCAGTGGGTGAGGGGGTTAGGAGGAAGAGGCTTGGGGTCAGGGAGAGTGCCACAGTGGACATTCTTAGTCATTTTGGGCCCCTCACAGTGCTCAGAATAGTGACCAGGACAATTTGGACACAGGCACATCCTGAAGCGAGTTTGTGCAGAAGATGGACAGACCCTTGGAAACAAATCACTGCATATGGCATATGGTGGAGGCCAGTATCACATCTGGGGTGACACTGAAGACTCTGTGTGGTTTCCTGGGTTGGTGCTGCTGTCCCTGTGAACAACTTCACAAAAGGGAAGGTGTTTGCAGGGAGATGTACACTGGGGGAGGTGGAGCTGGAGGCCCTGGTGGCGATGCAGACGTCAGGTGTAGGTAGTTCATTGTTGTAAGACAGCAGATGAAATCCATTCAGGGAGGTTTAGAAGAGAAGCCAGTACACCTGTGCAGTGTAGAGGAAGCACTGTCATCAGAGGCCTGGCAGCTGTGTGCCTTTGTGGACACTCCTCAACCTCTATGCAGACCCCTCCTTTCACAAATTGGAAGACTAATAATAGACTGATCAGTGGGCAGTTTGGGTATATAAATGGGGTCATTCACAGGAAAGCCATTGATGTGGGTTCCCAATCAAAAGATAGTTGTGTTCATCTGCATGGGGCTGGGGTATGAGCAGGGTTCTTGGGAGGGAGACAGAGGGTATCAGGATGGACAGGGTGTTACTTGAGTCCTCAAAGCTGGATAGGGAGGGAAACAGAGTGCAGTGACCAGAATCCCCATGCTCTGAACCAGGCAACCTGGCATTGAATTCCAGATCCCTGTCTCTTGCTGGGAGATCACGAGTAGAGGACAGCCACCCTCTGCCTCTTTCCTCCCTAGACATGGTCCATTTGCTGCAAGATTAACGCACCTGCATCCTCCTACCCTCTTATCACCTCACACTCCTCCACCCCCAGTGCCCTCCATGACCTTTCTGTTTCCTACTACATCTAAACACCCTCAGGGGCTTCTGGTTGTCCAGTGGTTAAGACTCCAGTCTTCCACTACAGGAGGCACAGGTTTGATCCGTGGTTGGGAAACTATGGGCCCACATGCCACGTGGCATGGCCAACACACCCCCCAAAACAAAAAGCACACCCTCAGTCCCCTCTCTCATTTCCAAGCTAAGGGAATGGGACTCCTCAGAACCCCCTGACACTATCTGTTGTCCTTGGATCAAGACATAAGAAGGACCTGGGGCTGCAGAGTCCAGAGACTTCTGCGTGGATTCTCTCTGACCCCCTCTGGGATTGTGAGGTTGAGGAAGTTCCCTGTCAGCCCTTGTTTTCCATTTCCTTAGTCCCGGAATGGCAGTATTAGCAATTCCTTCCATTGATTTAGAGGACAGGGGAGGGTACATGTGTCATGAAAGCCCCTGAGTACCCAGGTGGCCCCCTAGGTGCCTCTTTTGAGAGGTGGATAAGGATCCTCCCTTCCTCTGTCTGTGTCTATAGAAGTAGGTTCAGGTTTAACTGAAATGAACTTAACAGTGGTAAGGAAAAAATTATTCTGATATTTATTAAAATGGTAAGACATTCTTTATTCAGTACCACTGGGATATGTGTCAAGATTATTACAATATGGGAGAAAAATTTAGTTCAACTTTAGATATAGTAAAGACAACTGAGGATTTATAGACAAGGAGCAGATTGAAGGGTTCAGTGGATGGAAAATTATTAATGGGAAACATCAAGCGTGAGGGGGGTTCTTGTTACATTGACTTAATAAGAATCTTGCTGAAGAAAGACCTGAGACATCGGATATCAGAAATAGGAATTGAGGATTTGATCAGAGGGTCAGGTATCAATGGTTGGATTATTACCTAACTACCTTTGCAGTTTTCTTTCTGAGACTGAGCTAAGCCATTCCTGCAAGGATGTGGGAAAGGCCAAAGACCAGTGGGGAAGAGAGCTCAAAGGAATCTGACTAAAGCTTAGGCAAAGAGACAGGGGTCCCATGTTCAATCCCTTGTCGGGGAATTAGATCCCCCATGCATGCCGCAACTAAGCGTTCACATTCCACAACTGAGCAGTCCGCATGCTGCAACTAAAGATAGCGCATATCACAATGAGGGTCTGGCACAGCCTAAATAAATAAATAAATATTTAAAAATAAAATATAGGTTAGACAGAGACTGTCAGTTCCTGTTGTTCAAGAAGGAAGAGACCTTTTTTCCTCTGAAGAACACAGGGGTTTTTTTTCTCATTTGTTTGCTTTTGTTCCTTAAGGAATAGCTGAGAGGAAATCAAGGTGTACATGGAAACTGGCAGAAGGACTCCTGTACAACGAAGGATGTAAGAAACATACACATGTAATTGGACAGGAAGAGAAGAAACGTACTGGGGTCAAAAGATGTGTGACTCAGAGGAGAAGGGAGATCACATGGGCAGACACCCAGACAGGGCAGTGACCTGATCGAGCCACAGATTGAGTGACCCAGTCCTAGGTTCTATATGGTAGAAGCAAACCTCCTTACTTGTCGGAGGACCAGTGGGACAGAGAGAAAGTTTGGAGGATCCTGGACTCTGTTTGGAAGGAGTGTGCATGCTCCCACCTGGCCCTGGGACCAGGCAGAGAGAGGTCCGCTTCAGCAGCTGCCGGTTTCCAGTGAGCAGGTTCACCACACACCCCAGCCAGAGCAGAAGAAATGCTCTGCCTCCATTAACTCCATGCCCCAACATATAGCTGGATCTGGGGCAGTCAAGACCAGGGAAAGACTCCATTTATGGATGAAGAGGCAAGCTAGTCCCAGGGCAGAGCCCAGGTGGGGCTGCAGTGGCCATTGTGGGAACTTGCTCCACTGGTACATGAGAAGCAGCCCACATCTCTGATGGTAGCTGTTTGGCCACAGCTCACCCACTCCACCATACATGCAGAGAAACCACACTGGCTCTGCCTTCTCCCTGTGGAGTGGTGCCACAGCAGGGCGGGAGTGGTGGAGGCTGGAGACACTGGTCAGCTGGGAGAGAGTAAGGGGTCTTGTCCCAGAGGCAGGATAATATATGAATAATTGCCCAGCCTGAAGACCAAAGAAAGAGCCCAGAGACAAGGACAGAGACATCAGTGGTTTAATGGATATGGATCTTACTAATCCAGAGCAAGGTCCATGATAGACGCTCCACCATGGTGCAGACACATTAGCTAGGAAGTGGCAGCAGTCTTTTTTACTGTGGAGCAGAGGGAGTTTACCTGATTTAAAGGGAATTGATGTGAGGTTGGCTCATCAATTCTTAGGGAAACCAGCAGAGGAGTATGCCACTCACAGTCCCTTTGATAAACTATCAATGTGAAGAAGTTATGAACTAAAGATTAGAACAATCACTAGGACTTCCTTGGTTGCAAGTGGTTAAGAATCCGTTTGCCAATGCAGGGGATGTGGGTTCGATCCCTGGTCCGGGAAGATCCCACATGCTGCGCAGCAACTAAGCCCGTGTGCCACAACTACTGAGCCTGCGCTCTGTGACCCGCATCCCTCAACTACTGAAGCCCACACCTAGAGCCCATGCACCCCAACAAGAGAAGACACCAGAATGAGAAGCCCTGAGCAGCACAATGAAGAGTAGCCCCCTGCTTGCCACAATTAGAGAAAAGCCCGTGGGCAGCAATGAACACCCAACACAGCCAAGAGAGAGAGAAAGAGAGAAACAAAGAAAGAAAAAGAAAAAAGAAAAAGAAAGACACACGATCACCATCTGTGGCTAGAGAAAGAAGGTAGGCATTGACTGATTAGGTCTTATGATTAAGAGAGAAGTTCTGCCATGTGAGCAGGGTGCTGGTGAGTCAGACTTGGTGGAGCAGGCGGTGTATAAAGAACAACAATACAGCCATTTTTGGTGCCCAATTATACCTCAGCGTTTCTCAGTTGGGCACAATCACTGACGATGCAGGCAGGAGAGCCTTTTCTGGGGGACCAAAAGTAGTGCTTTCCCTCTTGTTTAGCTGCCTCAGCCCTGCTGAATATCTCGTCTCCATATTCCCAGTTACGGCCCTGTAGCTTTTTTTTTTTTCTCTGACCATAGCTTACAAAATTACTTTTATCACGTCAGGCTGCATGCATTTCAAGAGCAATAGAATAATGTTTACTTGCTTCTAATTACCAGTGGATGTAAACTTGGGTTGGCTCCAAGGAGTCTGAGATTATGTCCAAACACTTAAGTAATCAGTAGCATTAAAGACTCTTAAATGCTCCGATGAATCTCGCCAATTCTTTCATGGATCCCCCACACCTTAAGAAGGATGGAGCCTCCTCCCCTCCTGCCCCCCCCCCATTGATTTCCCAGCGCTCCGCGCGATGCTACTCGGTTTTTTCCTGGTGTTTCTAGTGGGGAGCGCCACTTCTTGAGCCTTTACCCTTACATTACCCAGAAGAACTTGCGATAAGGCGAAGTTCATCCAACGAAAATGTAGAAAATGAACATTTCCGGGAGGGGGAACATCAGGGAGGGGGACTTCCGGTGTCTTCGTGGCAGACGTCTTGATTGTTGATGAGGCTGTGGACCTGGTCAATAGCTCCGCTGTACGGTGTTGAGAAAGAGGTGAGGGGTCTAGGAGGCGAAAGTGGAGGGTTTATGCGCACTACACAGGGACGGGTCTTAGGGACGGAGACGACGACGCCGCTTGCGGGGAGTAACCGTGCCGACTCCGACCCGGTCGCTGGACTGTCGACGCTCCGCTCCGCGCAAAGGCTCCGATGGCGGCTCCTGCACTGAGGGACCCGCTGCGGTCTCCGGGTTCTCGCCTGCCCGTTTCCCCACCGAAATACAAACGCCCCGAGTGAGCGGCGCCTGGTCACGTCTGGTCCAGGACAGTGAGGGCTTCAGGGGTGTTTTATCTATTTCTGACCACCAGTGTATGCGGTGTGAGTGAGGCTTGGAGATGCAACCGAAGCAGGAACATTCCGGAGACGTGTATTCCGTCTTGTTTCTGCGAGGAATCAAGTTTGAGGCCAGGCTGCATCTGCAGTGGTAGCTGAGAGGTTGTACCTTTCTTCTTAGGGCTCTCGGAGCGGTGGAGAGTTTTGAACAAAGGAAGGACACAATCTGAGTTAGGCTTTTAAAAATTCTCCAAAGCCTGTTCAGTGGAAGAAAAGACTCTAGGTGGGCGATGAGGACTTTGAGGCAGAGGGAAGTTGTGGAATTTCCAAGGTCACAACTGATAAACGGCAGCACTGGGGACGGAGGCAGGGAGGGGAGATTAGCCAGTCAGCCCGAGATTATCTGGCTCTGGTTCCGCCATGGGACCAGGGAAGGTCTGATCCCCTGGAGTACCACCATGGTCACTTTCTTCTATGGCCTGCTTGTTCCCACAGATTCCCAGGGCTGCAGAAGCACTTTCAGTGAATGGAGGTTGTCCCAATCCCTCACTTGTTTTGACCCCCAGGCACGCATTCTCTGTATTTGAAGTGTCTTAGGGCTCTTCATCTGCCATTCTACTAGCTTTTTGGTTGGGGGACCTTGGAGAACCTCATGCTCTGGGTACTGAGTGCAGGCCCAGACGTTCTATGGAGGGAGTATGGAAGGTTACTCCAGAACCCACACCAATATGTGGAAGTACTTTTAGGTGAGGTTGAGTTGGTTTAGGTAAGTGCAGGTCTCCTTTATTTTCTGGTGGGAATAAACAGCACAGAAAAGCAGGATTTCGGCTTCAAATGACTGCCTTGTGTTCTGGAGGTATTGGGAGATTCAGATCAGAGGAGGGAGGTTTTCTACCCCAGGTCTCAAATGGCTCCATCTTTTTGGGCAGTAGGGGAAATGTGTGGGAAGATGGATTGTGGGTTTTCAGGGGTGAGACCGTTCATGGTTTCATTTGTTCCTCTTATACCAGGGCAGTGTGACCTTTGAGGATGTGGCCGTGTACTTCTCCTGGGAGGAATGGTGTCTTCTTGATGAGGTTCAGATACACCTGTACCTTGATGTCATGCTCGAGAACTTTGCTGTTGTATGCATGCTGGGTAAGGCCCTCACACCCACCCCTATCCTCTGAGCTAGGTTCTTCCTTTCTTCTCTTCCTCAAGGGCAGCTCTGTCCTCACATCTGGAACATAGGCACTGCTTTCTTCTTAAATTCCTTGGTTATGTGCTGTGGTTACTATGGCTAGGCAGAGTGCATCCCTAATCCTTAGTGCCCGAACACCAGCAGCCCCGAAGTTGCAGCTAAGGATTCAGGGTCAGTAGTTTTTTTTGTTGATTGTTTTTAATTTTAATGAAGTATTGTTGATTTACAATTTTGTTTTAATTTCTGCTGTACAGTAGGTCTGTGGTTTTCCGTTTAAAATACAGCAGTGTTTACATGTCAATTCCAAACTCCCTAACTATCCATCCCCTTCCCCCTTCCCCCTTGGCAACCACAAGTTCATTCTCTATGTCTGTGAATCTGTTTCTGTTTTCTAAACAAGTTTATATGTATCAATTCTTTTTAGATTCCACATATAATCGATAACATACGTTATTTGTCTTTGTGACTTACTTCACTCAGTATGACAATCTCTAGGTTCATCCATGTTGCTGTGAATGGCATTATTTCATTCGTTTCAGTGGCTGAGTAATTTTCTGTGGTATATAAACACCACATTTTCTTTATCCATTCAACTGTCTGCGGACATTTAGGTTGCTTCCATGTCTTGGATATTGTAAACAGTGCTGCATTGAACATTGGGGTGCATGTATCCTTTCAAACCATGTTTTTCTCTGGATATACCACGAGGAATGGGATTGCTGGAATATATGGTAACTCTATTTTTCGGTTTTTGAGGAAGCTCCATACTGTTCTCCACAGTGGCTGTACCAATTTACAGTCCCAGCAGCAGTGTAAGAGGTTTCCTTTTTCTCCACACCCTCTCCAACACTTGTTATTTGTAGATTTTTTAATGATGGCCATTCTGACTGGTGTGAGGTGATACCTCATTGTATTCAATAGTTTTGATTTGCATTTCTCTGATAATTAGCAATAATGAGCATCTTTTCATGTGCCTATTGCCCATCTGCGTTTTTGCTTTGGAGAAATGTCTATTTAGGTCTTCTGGGTTGTTTGTTTTCTGTTACTGAGTTGTATGGCTGCTTAGATATTTTGGAAAATTAAGCCCTTTTCAGTTACATTATTTGGCAATAGGTTATCTTTTTGTTTGGCTTATGATTTACTTTGCTCTGCCAGAGATTATAAGTTTGATTACGTCCCATTTGTTTATTTTTGCTATTATTCCTGTCGCCTTTTTAGGGTCAGTAGTCTTCCCCCTGCCTGGTTGTAGATCCTTCCTTGTTTGCCCTTTCTATGGCCAAGTGACTGTCCAAATTAATGGTACTCAGGTTTTGCTCCATTTTGGTACCTGACATTTTTTTGTGTGACTGTGTGACAGTATTGTCACTGATGTGGTCACTACTACAACAGACCATGAAGTATGGCTGCAAGACACTTTTTCAAGGTTCCAGTTTCACTGTATCCACACCAGTGTCTGTTATTTTCTTTCTTTCTTTCTTTCTTTCTTATTTATTAATTAATTAATTTATTTTTGTTGTGCCGGGTCTTAGTTGTCACAGGCGGGCTCCCTAGTTGTGGCTTATGGGCTCCTTAGTTACTTCTTGTAGGCTTCTTAGTTGCACCACACAGGCTACTTAGTTGTGGCATGCAAACTCTTAGTTGTGGCATGCATGTGGGATCTAGTTCCCTAACCAGGGATCGAACCCCAGCCCCGTGCATTGGGAGCATGGAGTCTTAACCACTGTGCCACCCGGGAAGTCCCAGAATCTGTTATTTTCTGTTTTTTGTTTTGTTTTGTTTTGTTTTGCCCTCACTGAGGGGCATGCAGAATCTTGGTTCCCCAAGAAGTGATTACCAGGGATCGAACCTGCACCCCCTGCAGTGACAGCATGCAGTCTTAACCACTGGACCACCAGGGAAGTCCCTGTTATTTTCTGTTCTTTTGATCATAGCCATCCTAATGGGTGTGAAATGGTATATCTTTCCCATTTCAATTACATCCCTTTTGGTGTGCTTATTGGCCATTTGTATATCTTTAGAAAAATATCTGTTCTAGTCCTTTTTTTATTAATTAATCAGGTTGGTTTTTTGGTTGTTGTTGAATTACAGATTTATCCATAGATTCTGGATATTAATCCCCCTTTTTTTTTTTTTTTTTTTTTAGGGGTTGAGCTATTCTTTTTTATTTTATTGATTGATTGGCTGCGTTGGGTCTTCTGCTGCTGCGCGCGGGCTTTCTCTAGTTGCAGCGAGCGGGGGCTCCTCTTCATTGCAGTGTGAGGGCTTCTTATTGCGGTGGCTTCTCTTGTTGTGGAGCACAGGCTCTAGGCACGCAGGCTTCAGTAGTTGTGGCTCACGGACTCAAGAGTGCAGGCTTAGTAGTTGTGGCATGCGGGTTTAGTTGCTCCATGGCACGTGGGATATTCCTGGACGAGGGCTCGAACCCATGTGCCTTGCATTGGCAGGCAGATTCTTAACCACTGTGCCACCAGGGAAGCCCTTAATCCCTTTTTGTATACGTGTTTTGGAAATGTTTTCTCCCAATCTGTGGTTTCTTTCTTACTGTGTTTATAGTGTCCTTTGATGTTAAAAAGTTTTTCATTTTTTTCCGTTTCCCCCCCCCCCAGCTTTCTTGAGTTATAAATGACAAATAAGATTGTGTAAATTAAGGTATGAGACAAAAATTGTTCATCTTTATGAGGTCCGGTTTGTGTAGTTTTCGTTTTGTTGCTTTTGCCTTTGTTATCAAAGGCAAGAAATCATGGCTGAATCCAACATTCTGAAGCTTTTCTTGTTTTTTTTTCTTAGAATTTTTTAGTGTTAGTTCTTATGTTTAGGCCTTTTATATATTTTGAGGCCTTTGTTTAGTCCTATAGTTTAGGCCTTTGATATATATATTACGTTTAGGCCTTTGAGTTTTTGTGTATGGTGTTAAGTAAGGTTCTAATTGCATTGTTGTGCATGTGGGTATCTGGTTTTCCCAGCACCATTTGTTGAAAAGGCTGTCCTTATTCAGTGGAAACCATACTCTTCTTAGTAATTATTGCATCATATATTTGACGGCTGATTTTTAGACACTCTAGTCTCTGTTCTATTCCATTGGAGTATATATCTGTCATTAGGCCAGTAGCACTTTATGCTGTTTTGCTTACTGTAGCTGTATAAGACAGTTTGAATTCATGTGTTGTGAATCCTTCAACTTTTTGTTTTTCACAATTACTTTGGCTGTATCGAATCCCTTGAGAATCTATGTGATTTTGAGTCTGAGTTCTTCTGTTTCTTGAAGGCATCATTGTTTTTGATAGGGATTGTGGTGAATCAAAAAAATCCCCCATCTGAGTGTTAAAATTGATGAACTTTCACGAACACATCATTATCACTCAAAATCTAAAATTTGCGATAGAGTTCACTCGTGGTGTTGTACATTCTGTGGGCTTTGATAAATGTATAATGACATGTATTTACCATTATAGTATCATAAAAAATGTGTTCATTTTCAACTAAAAATTCTCCGTGTCCCACCTGTTCATCCCTTCCTCCCCCATACTCCTTTGTATCCCCTGATTATTTTTTTACTCTGTCATTAATTTCCCCTTTTTGAGAATGGCATATCTTTGGACTCATACAGTATGTAGCCCTTTCATCTTTGCTTCTTTCACACAGTAATACGCATTTAAGTTTTCTACATGTTTTTTCATGACTTGATAACTCATTGCAGTTTAGCTGTAAATAATATTGCTGTTCTCTGGATGTATCATGTTTATCCATTCATCTACTGAAGGACTTCTTGATTACTTCCAAGTTTTGCAAGTTGTGGATAAAGCTACTGTAAATATCTGTTTGAAGGTTTTTGTGTGGATGTCCGTTTTCAAATCCTTTGTCTAAATACCACAGAGTACAATTGCTGGAGGATATAAGATTATGTTTAGTTCAGTAAGAAAGTACCAAACTGCCTTTCATAGTGGACTGTACCATTAAGCATTCCAGTCGGCAATGAATGAAATTCCTGTTGCTTCACACTGTTGCCAGGATATGGTGTTGTCAGTGTTTGGATTTTGGCCATTTTTATAGGTATGTATTGGTATCTGCCCTTTTTAAATTATTTATTTATTTTATTTTTGGCTGCACTGAGTCTTTGTTGTTGCGCATGGGGTTTCTCTAGTTATGGCAAGCAGGGGCTATCCTTTGTTGTGGTGCACAGGCTTCTCATTACAGTGGCTTCTCTTGTTGCGGAGTACGGGCTCTAGGTGCACGGGCTTCAGTAGTTGCAGCATGCAAGCTCAGTAGTTGTGGCTCTTACCTCTAGGGTGCAGACTCAGTAGTTGTGGCGCATGGTTGCTCCCTGGTGCTTAGTTGCTACCCGGCATGTGAGATCTTCCCAGACCAGGGCTTGAACCCGTGTCCCCTGCGTTGGCAGGCAGATTCTTAACCACTGCACTACCATGGAAGCCCTGGTATCTGCTTTTGATTTGTATTTCCTTGCATCTTTGTATATGCTAAATTTTCATGTGGATGTCTTCTTTTAATGAGGTGTCTGTTAAGGTGTTTTGCTCATTTTGTATTTGGGTTGTTGTTTTCATACTGAATTTTAAGGGGTTTTTGTACTTAACTTTTAGGCCCATTATCCATTTTGAGTTAATTTTTTGTGAAGGGTGTAAGGTTTGTGTCTAGAATTCATTTCTTGACATGTGATGTTCAGTTGTTCCAGTACTATTTATTCAAAAAACTTCATTTTTCTCCATTGTATTGCACTTGCTCATGTGTCAATGGTCTGATGAGTATATTTCTGTGGCTCTATTTCTGCGCTGTCAATACTCTTCATTGATCAGTTTCTCTATCCTTTCAACAATACCACACTGGTTTGATTACTTCTTTTTTTTTTTTTTTTTTTTGCCTGCTAGGCCTCTTGTAGGATCTTAGTTCCCCAACCACGGATTGAACCCCTGGCCCTCAGCAGTGAAACCGTGGAGTCCTAACCAAGGGACCACCAGGGAATTCCCAGGCTTGATTACTTTAGATACTAAGTCTTATTTTACTTTTTCTTTCTTTCTTTGTTTTTTTTTTAAGATAGTAAGTCTTGAAGTTGAGTAGTGTCAGTCTGCAACCTTCGTTCTTCAGTATGGTGTTGGCTATTCTAGTACTTTTGCCTCTGTGTATAAACTTTAGGATCAGTTTATTTATAACCACAAAATTACTTCCTGGGGTTATGATTTGGACTGCATTGAAACTATAGGTGAAGTTGGGAAGAACTGACATCTTGACTGTAGTGGGTCTTCCTATTTATAAACGTGAAATATCTTTCCATTTATTTAGTTCTTTGATTTTTTCATCACAGTTTTATAGTTTCCCTCATGTAGATCTTGTACCTGTCTTGGTAGATTTATAACTAAGTATTTCTTCCTTTCTCTCTCCATTTGTTCGGTGGTGGGGGTATTAATGCACATGGTCTTGTGTTTTTAATTTCACATTTCACTTGTTTATTCCTGATGTATAGGAAAGTGATTGACTTTTGTATCTTATCCTTGTATGCTGAAACTTTGCTATAATTGCTTCCTAGTTTCAGGATTTTCTGTTGTTGTTGTTCTATATTTTGGTTTTTACATAGCTGGTTATATCATCTATGAATGAAGGCAGTTTGATTCCTTGCTTCCTGATCAGTATAACTTTAATACAACTTTCTCTTCTCATTGCATTAGTTATGACTTATAGTGTGAAGTGGAAAGTGAGTTGTAGGAGGGAACATCCTTGCTTTCTTCATCTTACTGAGAATGTTTCTAGTTTTTCTCTAGTAAATATGATGATAGCTGTAGAGCTTTATTTAGATAAAGTTGAAGTTGTTACCTATTTTTAGATTACTAGGAAATGGAGATTTTGATCATGAATGGGTGTTGGATTTTCTAAGATCCCCCCCACCCCACATCTGTTGATGAGATCATGATTGGTGGATTTTATTTTTATTTATTATTATTTTTTTGGCTGCACCACAGCTTGCAGTGTCCTAGTTCCCTGACCAGGGATTGAACCTAGGCTAAAGCAGTGAAAGTGCCGAGTCCTCACCACTGGACTGCCAGGGAATTCCCGCAGGTGGGTATTTAAAGTGGATTTCTGGACTTCCCTGGATTGCATAGGGGTTAAGAATCCACCTGCCAATGCAGGGGATATGGGTTTGAACACTGGTCCGGGAAGATCCCACATGCTGTGGAGCAATTAAGCCCATGCACCACAACTACTGAAGCTGGCATGCATAGAGGCCATGCTACACCACAAGAGAAACCACCACAATGAGAAGCCCGCGTACCACAACAATAGAGTAGTCCCTGCTTGCCGTAACTAGAGAAAGCCCACACGCAGCAACAAAGACCCAATGCAGCCAAAAATAAATTAAAAAATAGGGCTTCCCTAGTGGCTCAGTGGTTAAAAATCCACGTGCCAATGCAGGGGACATGGATTTGAGCCCTGTTCCAGGAAGATCCCACATGCTGCGGAGCACCTAAGCCCGTGCACCACAACTGCTGAGTCTGCACTCTAGAGCCTGAGAATCACAACTCCTGAGCCCGTGTGCCACAACTACTGAAGCCCATGCACCTAGAGCCCCAGCTCTGCAACAAGAGAAGTCACTGCAGTGAGAAGCCCATGTACCACTATGAAGATTATCCTCTGCTCGCCGCAACTAGAGAAAGCTGTGCACAGCAACAAAGACCCAATGCAGCCAAAAATAAATAATAAGTAAATTAAAAATTTTTTCTTAAATTAAAAAAAAACAACACAATGAGATACCACCTGACACGTGTTACAATGTCTGTTATGAGAAAGAGAAGAAATAAGTGTTGGTGAAGTTGTGGAGAAAAGGGACCCCTTGTGCACTGTTGGTGGGAATGTATACATTGTTGCAACTACTATGGAAAACAGTACGGAGAATCCTTAAAAAATTAAAAAGGGAACTTCTGTATGGTCCAGCAATTCCACCTCTGTGTATTTATCCACAGGGAGTGAAATTATCATATCAAAAAGGTATCTGTGCCTCACGTTTATTGCAGCATTATTTATCATATTCAAGAGATGGAAACAACCTAAGTGTCCATTGATGGATGAGTGGATCTAACAAACATGTGGTATATATATTATACAATCATAAAAAAAGATGGAAATCTTGCCATTTGCCTCAACATAGATAGACCTTGAGGACATTATGCTAAGTGAAATAAGTCTGAGAGAGAAAGACAAATCCACTTGTCCCACTGTTTCCACGGAGGATTGGTTCCAGGAGCCCCTGCATATACTGAAATCTGTGGATGCTGAAGTCCCATAGTCAGCCCTCTGATTCTGAAGTTTTCCCATTTGTGGATTCATCCAACTACAGATCATGTGATCCTGTGTATATTTGTTGAAAAATATCCATGTACAAGTGGACCCAAGCAGGTTTAACTGTACTACATGAGTATACTTACATGCTGAATCTTTAAAACAAGAACAACACCAAACTCAGATACAGACAAAGGATTAGTGATTGCCAGAACTGGGCAGGTGGTTAGATGAAGTGAGTGAAGGGTGTCAGAAGTTACAGACTTCTAGTTATAAGATGAGTAAGTCCTGGGGATGTAGTGCACAGCATAGTGACTTTAGTTAGTACAACTGTATTGTATATTTAGAAGTTTCCAGAAGGGTAGATCTTAAAAGTTCCCATCACACACACACAAAAAAAGTTCCCATCACAAGAAAAAAAAATGTACCTATGTATGTTAACTAAACTTATTGTGGTAGTCATAGCAGTGTAAACATAAATCAAATCATGTGGTACAACTTAAAGAAATACAGTGTCTCATGTCAGTTTTAGGTCAATGAAAGTTTTTATCTTCTCTGATGCTCTTCCTTTCTCTATGAAACCCAAATTTTTGATCTACATCATTTTTCCTCTCTGAAGAACTACTTCTAACATAGTCTCACAATTTTTCTGTGTCTAAGAACGTGTTTAGGGCTTCTCTGGTGGTGCAGTGGTTTAGAGTCCGCCTGCCGATGCAGGGGACACGGGTTCTTGCCCCGGTCCGGGAAGATCCCACATGCCGCGGAGCGGCTGGGCCCGTGAGCCGTGCCTGCTGAGCCTGCGTGTCCGGAGCCTGTGCTCCGCAACGGGAGAGGCCACAAGAGTGAGAGGCCCGTGTATCGCAAAAACAAAACAACAACAACAAAAAAAACAAAAAACAAAAAACAAAGAACGTGTTTATTTCATCATCAGTGTTGGAGATTTATGTTGCTGGTTACCAAATTCTAGGTTGGTGATGTCCCCTCTCTCTTACCACTTTGAATATTTTACTCCATTCAGTTCTTATTTCCCTGAGTTCTAAGGAGAATTCAAATGTAATTGGTTTTTTTTGGCTCCTCTTGGGAAAGGTGTTGATTCCTTTAGCCTCTTTTAGGTTGTTGTTTTCTGCATTTGAATGTGGTAAGCCTAAAGATGTAGTTGTTTTGGCATTAAACCTGCCTCATGTTCCCTGAGCTTTCTGGATCTGTTTGTTGGTGTCTGACATCATTTTGTTAGAAATTCTCCATCATTATTGCCTCAGTTATTTCTTCCGTTTCTTTTTTTCATTCTGTTTGAGATGTTTCCATATGTGTGTGTTAAATTTTTTGTTGCTCTCACACGCGTGTTGTATATTCCGGTATTTTATTTTATTTTATTTTTTGTCATTTTTCAGTTCGCTTTTCAGTTTTGGAAGTTTCTCCTAAGAGAACATGAAGCTTAAATGTTCTTTCATTAGCTGTATGCAGGGTATGAATAAGCCCATCACATCATTCTTAATTTCTGTTATAGTGTACTTGATCTTTAGCATTTCTTTTTAGTCCATTTTTAAAATTTTCATCTCTCAGCTTACATTTCCCTTCTGGCATTGTATGCTGGCTGCTTTATCCATTAGTAGACATTAATTAGCATATTAGTCATGATTATTTTATATTCCCAGTGTGATCGTTCACACATCCCTGTGATATCTGATTTTGTTTCTGAAGCTTTGTCTTTTCAAACTGTTTTGTGGGACACTGCAGATTTTCAGAAGACGCCATGGTTGCAAAGAGTTAGATCAATTAGGTTCTGCCAGTACAATAGTTGTTTAGGTGGGGAGATACATTCCTAACATTTTGTACTCCATCCACTGTATATCCTTCCCTCTGGCTCCACCGGATGTTCTTTTTTTTTCGGCCACACTGCATGGCATGCCCGACCAAGAATTAAAGCTGTGCCTCCTGCATTAGAAACAAAGAGTTTTAACCACTGTACCACCAGGAAAGTCCTTCCACCAGACATTCTTTTTTTCTTTCTTTTTTTTTTTTTTTTTTTTTTTGTCGGTACACGGGCCTCTCACTGTTGTGACCTCTCCCGTTGCGGAGCACAGGTCCAGACGTGCAGGCTCAGTGGCCATGGCTCACGGGCCCAGCTGCTCCGCGACATATGGGGTCCTCCCGGACCGGGGCACGAACCCGTGTCCCCTGCAACGGCAGGCGGACTCTCAAGCACTGCGCCGCCACGGAAGCCCACCAGACATTCTTTATGTAATATTTAAATGTTGTGTATTGTGTACTGAGTTCCTCTGGGCCAGTGTTGGCTATTCAGCCATCCTGACTATGTTAGGACTTGTATTATTTGTTTCCCGTGTAGTTGGTCAGATTGGTATGGAGAGTCATTAGGGCTTTACGGGATGGACATGAATCTGGTTTCAGCAAGAAGCCTCAGAGGTAGCCTGATTACGATGAATGGCAGCTGAGAGAGGCCATGATATCAGGGCTGTGTTCAAGTCATATCAGGAAGTATGAATTCCTTGTGACTAATGTTTTAGTGCCACTGTCGGTGGCTGCAAAGCACTTCTCTCGATTTTCTCCATTCGTGACATTCTGCCAACTTGTCTTTTCTATTTCCCATTTTTAGTATGACTCCGGCCTCGGATTCATTCTCTAACACCTCTCTAAACCACTTATCTCATGTGGTCTTTACACTGATTTTCCCATAGTACCTACTGACACTGCTTGTGTTCTCAACATAAGGAATCCTTTAATATTTCTTGAATGCCAGCGACATGTTTGCAGTCAGATTTTTGGAGGTCTGGACATACACTTCTGTACACTATCACAGGTCACCAGGAGATGGGGTCCTGGTAAAAGCCATTGACAGAGGAGTGAATTATAGAGGACGCCTATCGCCTTGGGCCACATCCAGTCCTTGTGTCCTGTACTTGGTGAGAGCAGCTGCTTCTCAAGTTGACCCCAAATTCATTTCCTGAATACGATCCTATGGACTCGTTCTTTCACGTGCCAAATGTAGAATTGTGCTGGCCTTACTCCCCACAATAAAGTCAACATGAACTTCACCATCACTTCTTTGTTTTCAGGTTCTTTTCCTGAGTTGAGGATGAAGAGATGATTTCTGAACAGAGTGTATCTGAAGAAGGAGTGTCACAGATGAGGACCCCCAGGGCAGGTTTGTCTCCTGAGAAGACCCAGCCCTGTAAAATGGGCATTGCAGTCTTGAGAGACATTTTGCACTTGGCTGAAGAGCAAGGAACAAATAGGGAGCAGAAAGCATACAGATGTGGGGCATGTGGGAAACAGTTCTATTTCACTGAAAACCTTCAAGAGCACCAGAAGCAGCACATCAGAGAGAATCCCATACAATATGGTATGCAGAGACCCTCATTTTGGAAAAGCTGCCCAATCCACACAATAGGGAATCTACCTACCTACATGGAGATTGGGAATGACTTCGTGGCCAACATGGGAGTTCAGCCACAGGCCACTATTACCAGGAAGAAATGAAAAAACAGTAAAGAGTGTGAAGCTGTTTTTCACAGTGGAAAATGTCATCACAGCTGGGGAGAAGGCACGAAAGCCTCCAGCCACACAGAAATACTTGTTCAGGATGAAAGAGTCCTTACTAGTGTAAGGTTGTGTGCGTACAGCAAATGTGGGAAAACCTACACCCAAACATGTAAACTTATTCAGCCTGAGCAAGTTCACACTGGAGAAAGGCCTTACTAATGCAGCCATTGTGGAAATTATTTTAGCCACAAATCTGGTCCCCTTGGACAGCAGAGAGTTAACTGTGGAAGAACACTCTGTGACTGCAGTGAATGTGGCAGATCCTTTAGCCTAAGGAAGTACCTCAGAGCACATAGGAAGATCCACAGTGGAGAAAAGGCTTATGAATGCAAGGAATATGCTAAACCTTTCATTGAAAAATGCATGTTAATTGAGCATCAGAGAGTTCACACTGGAGAAAAAGCTTATCGATGCACCCAGTGTGGAAAATCTTTTGCCCGCAAATCCAATTTCCTTGCACATTAGAGAGTTCACACTGGAGAAAAGCCTTATGAGTGCAGTGAATGTGGGAAATCTTTTGTTGCTAAGGGTGGCCTCCACTATAATGAGAGAGTTCACAATGGAGAAAGGCCTTATGAGTGCAGTGAATGTGGGCAGTCATTTACTAGTCGATCCTCTCTCTATGATCATCACAGAGTTCACACTGGAGAAAGGCCTTATGGGTGTACTGAATGTGGGAAAGCCTTTAAGCAAAGACAGCTCCTCCGCATCCATAGGAAAATCCACACTGGAGAAAAGCCTTTTCAGTGCAAGGAATGTGGTAAATCTTTCACCCAAAGGTGCCACTTGCTTAAACATCACAGAGTTCACACTGAAGAAAGGGCCTTATGAATATTGCAAACGTGGCCGGCAGTGGTATTGAAGGAGTTTCGGGTGGTAAGAGAGTGAGAAGAACCCGTGCAGCTAATGGACCCTTTCTAGAGAGGAAACTGAGACACAGAGATGATGTGTCATCTGTTTGTGATCTCCCAGAAATGGACAGTGATCTGGGCTTCAATGCCAGGTTGCCTGGTTCAGGATATTGGGAGTCTGGTCACTTCACTCATCCTCTGGCCCCACCTCCAGGTTTGGGGACTGAAAGAACACCTTGTCAATCCTGACACTTCTGTGCCCCGACACCCACACAAGGAGCCCTGCTCACACCCCAGCCCCATGCTGATGGACAGGATTATCTTTTCTCTGGGAACCAATATTGATGACTTTCCTGTGACTGACTCCATTTATGTATCCAACAAATCCAGTGCTGTGATTCAGTTATTATTATTGGCATTTGTGAAAGAAGGGGTGTCCAGCTCAGAGATGTTGAAGGACTTCCACAAGGGCTCACTAATGCCAGGCCTTTGATGAGAGTGGTTCCTCTACACCCTGCACCCGTCCACTGTCTTCTCTCCTGCCCCTCCGAGCAGGGCCTCCACTAGCTGTGTCCTGACCATGAACTACCCACATCTGACATGTGCATCACTACCAGGGTCTCCAGCTTCATTTTCACCAGTACACATCTCCCGGAAACACCGTCCTGCTTGGGAAGTTCTCCACAGGGACAGCAGCACTAAGCCAGGCACTCTGGACTGGTCATTGGTGTCACCCCAGATTTGACATGGGCTCTACCGCCATATGCAGTGATTCATTTCCAAGGTCCTGTCCATCTTTACATACCCAGCTCAAGATGTCCCTGTTGCCCTGTTATGTGGTTGACCTGCTCACTGTTATGGGCAGTGTGAGGGACACGGAAGGACTAAGAATGTCCAGTGTGGCCCTACGTGACCTGGTCTCCAAGCATCCTCTTCCTAAGCCCTTGATCCATTGCCTCACTGTTCCTCCCATTCCTCGAGAAAAAGTGTTAACTCACCAAAATGATGATTGTTAATTAGCAAGAACTTGCCCTCCCTGCCTTGGGACCCACACTTGATCAACCTACCTTAAAAGCTACGACTGAACGTAGGCTGACCCCTCCCATGAAGACTTAAAAACTCATGTACAGGGCTTCCCTGGTTGCACAGTGGTTGAGAGTCCGCCTGCCGATGCAGGCGGTTCATGCCCCGGTCCAGGAGGATCCCACATGCCGGGGAGAGGCTGGGCCCGTGATCCATGGCTGCTGATCCTGCGCGTCTGTAGCCTGTGCTCCACAACGGGAGAGGCCACAACAGTGGGAGGCCTGCGTACCGCAAAACAAACAAACAAACAAAAAATGTATAAAAAGATTATGATTTTAGGGGCTTCCCTGGTGGTGCATTGCTTAAGAATCTGCCTGCCAATGCAGGGGACATGGGTTAGAGTCCTGGGACGGGAATTTCCTACATGTCACGGTGTAACTAAACTCGTATGCCACAACTACTGAAGCTCGCGTGCCTAGAACCCATGCTCTGCAACAAAGAGAAGCAACAGCAATGAGAGTCTCATGCACTACAACGAAGAGTAGCCCCCACTCGTGCAACTAGAGAAAGCCCGTGCACAGTAGCGAAGACCCAATGTAGCTATAAACAAACATAAATAAATAAATGTATTTTTTTAAATTGTGATTTTAATTGCATTTATTTCAGGTTCTATTTTTTTAACCCTATCACGCAGCACGCATGATCTTAGTTCTGACCAGGAAAGTAACCCATGTGCCCTGCTGTGGAAGCCTGGAGTCCTCACCACTGGACTGCCAGGGAATTCCCTTTGTTAGGATTGTTGATGTTGAATTTTGTTTTTCATGTGTCTATTTTTTACCTGTGTGTCCTGACTGGTTAAATTTCTATTCCTATCTTTTGCTTACTTTTATTTTGTGAGATATGGCTATTTTCTCTTTTTTTGACAAAAGAGAGCAGGTAAACAACAAAGACATCTGTTAGATTTCACTCATTCATCAATAATGTGAGTGATTTCTTTTCTGAATGTAATTGTAATTTGGAATAGTGAAAGAATATGTTCTCAACTTTTACTCAGTTTTATACTATGCATAATGTAATGACCACATACATTATACAGGTTTAGGAATAATCTGCATTATTAATATATGCTACCTTAGTGTTAAGTCCAGACATTCAATTACACAGTAAATTAATCTCTGGTTTGTAGTGTTTGCCGGTTTCCGTGTGTAAATATTCCAACCATAGCCAAGGTCAAATTGCCAACATAATTTCACTGAACATTAATTTGGGAAGCATTGCCAGTAGCCCACTATTGTATTCTTTTCCCACCATTACAGGTATAGTAGCTGCAATTTTAAGAATGTAGCTAATAAACCATAGTAGAATGATTATAAAGTGATAGGTTTTGCATCTTTGTTTTGAAAATCATTCACTGGATGAATAGTTGACTTAAATTTTGCCTATTTAAAATGTAAATTTTGACATACTTGTGTACAGCCCTCCAACCAGTTTCCTCCTGCCATTGTTAATTCATCCTCAACATTAAAATGACTGATGCAAGAGCATACTCTACTTTTGTAATAGCTATTTTCAAATGTATATATAAATGGAATGACTGTGTTTGCCCCTTCCTGTATCTTACATCATTTATCGTGTTTATGCACACTTTTTTGTGTTTCATGATTTACTTAATAGTTTCTGACATTTATAATCCTAGGTATCATGTCTTTGAATGCATAATTTCTTAGAATGCATTTCTAAAATAAGAGAACCCTGGGACTACCCTGGTGGCACAGTGGTTAAGAATCCACCTGGGCTTCCCTGGTGGCGCAGTAGTTGAGAGTCCACCTGCCAATGCAGGGGACACACGTTCGTGCCCTGGTCCGGGAAGATTCCACATGCCGTGGAGCGGCTGGGCCCGTGAGCCATGGCTGCTGAGCCTGCGCGTCCGGAGCCTGTGCTCTGCAACAGGAGAGGCCAGAACAGTGAGAGGTCCGCGTACCGAAAAATACAAAACAAAACAAAACAAAACAAAAATGCCTGCCAAGGACTTCCCTGTTGGTGTAGTGGTTAAGAGTCCACCTGCCAATGCAGGGAACACAACTACTGAGCCTGCGCTCTAGAGCCCACGAGCCACAACTACTGGAGCCCATGTGCCTAGAGCCCATGCTCCACAACAAGAGAAACTATGGCAATGAGAAACCTGCACACCTCAATGAAGAGAAACCACTACAGTGAGAAGCCTGCACACCTCAATGAAGAATTGCCCCCACTTGCCGCAACTAGAGAAAGCCCATGCACAGTAACGAAGACCCAACACAGCCAAAAATAAATAAATTAAATAAATAAATTAAATAACAAACAAACTGAGACTGGAACTTCCCTGGTGGTCCAGTGGTTAAGACTCCAATGCAGGGTGCACTGGTTCGATCTCTGGTCAGGGGACTAAGATCCTACATGCTGTGTGGCAAGGCCAAAAAGAAAAAAAAAAGAAAAACAAACTGAGACCATGAGACCACCTTACACTCATTTGGATGGCTAATATGTGATATATATATTTGTTGTGAAAAATGTAAGTTTTTAATCTAATGTATTTTTTAATTGAGCATTTATTTTTAAAAAAAACTGTAGAATTGTTGATGTTGCACATCTGGTTATACCTCATAATGGCCTTGTCAGTATTCTTTGGACAAAATTAGAATTTTGGACTGGATTTATAATATATATCAGTACCAACCATTACATATGTTTATTGTTTCTCCTCCCACCATATGTCTCCTCTATTTCTGCATTCCAAACATGGTGGATATCTTCAGATCTCTGATAACTCTGTGAAGTTATGTGTGGGGCTCTAGAGGTGTTTTTCGTCTACTTGGAACTCCTGGATCTGAATATGCTTTAAAAATTTGTTTTTAAAGTAACCATATAAGATACAAGTACATAAAGACACAAACTTTTATGTCTAAATTTCCTGTTTCTTTCCATAGTACTTACTTAATTAAAACTTTCTGAAGAGTTGCTACTAGGTAGTAAAGTATAAGTAGATTAAGTAAATTCTGTATAACTAGATAAAATTTTCATTTTCTGCATATTCTATTAACTCTAGAAATGCAAGAATTTATCTGTTCTTATTCAGCAATATATCCCAATTAATGAATGAAAATTGAAAGCCCCTTAGTCAATCACCTTTTCATTGTATTATTATTTGTACCTGACCATCACCTAAGTTAAAAAATAAAATTAGGGACTTCCTTGTTGGTGCAGTGATTAAGAATCTGCTTGCCAATGCAGGGGATACGGGTTCCAGCCCTGGTCCAGGAAGATCCCACATGCTGTGGAGCAATTAAGCCCATGCACCACAACTACTGACCCTGTGCTCTATAACCCACGAGCCACAACTACTGAGCCTGCATACCACAACTACTGAGTCCCATGCGTCTAGAGCCTGTTCTCTGCAACAAGAGAAGCCACCGCAATGAGAAGTCCGAGCACCACAATGAAGAGTAGCCGCCACTCGCCACAACTAGAGAAAGCCTGTGCACAGCAACGAAGACCCAATGCAGAGAAAAATAAATAAAAAATAAATAAATTTAAAACAAATTGAGGTCCAGAGCTCTCACGTTGCTGAACTAGGGAGGAGTAGATCCCAAAATTTCCCTTAAAAAAATTAATTGATTCACTGCAGAAATAAGAAGACAAGTGTTTAACAATATTAGGAAAATAATTTTTTTGGAGCAGAAATCATAGAAAAATCACTGCTGATGAGAACAAAGGGGCTGAAAGCTGGGAAATCCGGAACTAGTAGCAGAGATGTTTCCATCAGCCACTGGTCTGGATTTACAATTACAGTAACACAAAGACTCAAAATGGAAGAGAGGCAGTAAAAAGAGATGAAGAAACTCACCAGGATAAGGATGGTGCATGTGGCTTTGGCCACGTGGGGAGGTCTGGGGTAAAGTCTGTTGCTGTGGATGTATTGAGCTCGCTGCTTGTATCTGTGCAGGACAAATATCATGCACCCACTAGTCCAGATCTTGAAGCCCAAATAACATCCAGGGGATAAAATATAAATGCATGTAATAAGCCGAGATTTCTGTCTGACGTGGCTGAGAAACCGTATGTAAAAATTTTTTTCACACATTTGTGCTGTTTCTAGGACCAATCACATTCATAGGAATATAGACATTTACCAACAGCTGAAGGAACCAGAAAAGGAAAGTAAAGAAGCCAATGCATTTGGGGAGATTGAATTCTGAAGTCTATCCACTAAGAGGTTCTGGGGCAAAACTTAATGGCCAGGAAGCCATTCAGAAGGCAGGTAGTGCCGAGAGAAACCCCCGTGGCCACTCTGTAAATACAAGACAAATGTATACCCAAGATCATAGAGGAAGTGTTTCAATCCAAAAGCTGTCATTGTCTGTGGGATCCCTCTGGAGCTAAGAGCCAAGTTGTTGGGGAGGCTAATAAAATAGTCTTGTTCAGGCTTCAGAGACAACAATAGGCTTTTGACTAAACAAAGACTCTGAAAGAGCTACACATCAAGCTGCTAGACTACATGCAGGTCAGCAGAAACGGTGCTAGTCAGTCTTGGGATCCAACAGATAAAGAAGGGAGTAAGTCACAAAGCTTCCTGGGACTTGGGAATCTGGCCAGTTCCTGGAATTCAGCGAACATTCTGAGACTTACAACTAAAGTATCAAAATATTTGCGTTAATAGTCAGAGCTGCGTACTTGCACGCAAGCTGATGACTATCAGCTTGCGGCTTGGCGTTAAAAGCAGGACTCCTTTGGGCAGCACTCTGTAGTCCCACCCGTGAGGTGGACTCACCGCCCGGGACCTTTCCAACTGGGACTCCAGATTGCTGTTCAAGGGAATTCCTAGCTGCCACTTGGATCTGGAAGTAGGTGTCGGCCCAATTCGGTGATGTATGCTCTGTTATATACCCTGTTAATATTATTGCTCTCCCTCTAATGATTGTATATTGAAATTTATATAGTCTGTTAATATTCTTATTTCTTTCTTTCTAATGATTGTATATTGAAGTTAAGTTAAATCACTTTCTATTAAAGATTTGATTGAAGCTGTTTATTCGTGTGAGACAAGTGGTTATTTTGCCAGCGAATCCAACGAACCTTAAAACTGAAAGCAGGCTTTTGGCAAAACAGTTGTTGGCCAAGATCAGTTTGTTGTCAGTCTGATCAGTGGGTCTCAACTTGTAACTGGTGAGCAAGGTGAAGTTATGAAGACAAAGGCAGGAGGAGTTTTCTAGGACCCCAGCTCCAGTGTGAGTGAGGAACATAATCCCTATTTCCAAGTTGGCATGCCCATCACTTTCATATCTAGGAGATATTGATTTTAATTTGAGACAAAGAAATGGTAGAAAGATAAACATAAATGTATTACCTACTTCTACTCAGCTGTATCTTCTGCTCAGCTGTATCAGATAAATGGGCACTGAGTAATCTGGAGAAAGTAAATCTTGCCTAATATACAGGTGCTTCTAAGCTCAGCCAGTTATTCAATTGTTTTTGATAGTTATATTTTCTCCAAAAAACAGAAAAATCTATCTTGGGTTAGGAATCCACCAATATTGATAATTTTGTAAAGTCTATATTAAGAAAATTGTGCGTGGCACACGAAACTGCTCAGTTTTCAGTGAAACCTCTGGGTAGCCTCTGTACATAAGATAAAACCATTTTCAGTAATAGATAAAAATGTGGAAATACAAAGTGAAATATTATCTAAAGATTAGCACATTCACTAGCTGGGGCCAGGATAAGTAGGTACGCATTGACTGATTAGGCCTTATGATTAAGAGGGAAGGTCAGGGAATTCCCTGGCTGTCCAGTGGTTAGGACTCCACCCTTTCCCTGCTGTGAGCCTGGGTTTGATCTCTGGTTGGGGAACTTGTAAGGTCGGATCTTAACAAACGCTACCGCGAAACAGAGGAAAGCTTCAAGTGAGCTTTATTAGGTAGCGCTCCTGGGAGAGGTTCACTGGTCCGAGAGAAAGGAGCCAGAGAAATCGCGCCCGGGCGAGGGTTTGGACAGAATTTATAGGGGAAGAAGGGGAAGGGGTGTGGTGAATCCGGGAGGGCGCAGGGTAGTCCTTATTTGGTGGTCTCTTCTGGTATCGTGGCAATATCTGGTGCCGGTTGTATCAGTCTTGGGATCGTTAGTCCCGCCCCTAGAAAGGCGGGAAGGCTGGGCCGGGTGGAAAGTCCCCAGGTCAGTTCCTGGAACTGGGTGGGTGGGAGCTCCAGGTCAATTCCGAGAACTGGGTGTGTGGAACGTTCCGGGCTGATCCAACCTGTGAGTCTGATTGCGTTCCCCTGCCTCGGGCCAGTTGGCCTTACAGAACTAAGATCCCAAAAGCCACACAGTGCGGCCAAAATAAATAAATAAATAAAATAACAATAGTAAGAGAAGTTCATTCACGTGAATAGGGTGTAGGTGAATCAGACTGGTGGAGCAAGGAAAGTACAAAAAGCAAGAGAACATCTATCGTGTGTGGCCTGATCATCAGTTTTTGTCACTGAATTGGGCACAATCACTAACTATGCAGTCAGAAGAGTCTTTTCTAGGGGGACGAGAAGCTGTGCTCTCCCTCTTGCCGAGCAGGCCTGTCCAAAATCTCCTCTCCATATTCCCAGTCAGTGTTTTGTCTGACTTTTTTCTGGTCCCTGAACAAAGCCCACAAAATCACTTTAACTCTTCAGGCTGCATGTATATCAGGAGCAATAGGATAATGTTTAGTTTTTGTTCCTGTTACCAGTGGGTTTAAACGTCGGATGTTTTAAAGGATTCTGAGATAATGCACTCCCCGACCCCATGGGTCCTCCGCCCCATTAATAAGGCTGGAGCCCCCCCACCCCGAGCCCTAGAGGTCATTTCCTAGTGCTCCTCCGGGTGCTTCTTGGCTTTTTCCCAGGTGCTTCCCGGTGTGGGGCTTCCTTCCTTGAGACTTTTACACTACATTACCCAGAAGAATTTGTGCTAAGGGGCAGCGACTTTCATCCAATGAAAATCGAGCAAGGGGGCATTTCCGGGAGGGCGAACATCCTGCAGAGGGACTTCCGGTTTCTTCGTGGCTGCCATTTTAATTACGGTGAAGTCTCTGTAGATGGTCAGGGGCTTCTGTGTGCGGTGTTGGGAGCGAGGTGACAGGCTAAGAGGCGCAAGAGGAGGCTCTGTGCGCACTGAACCGGGGCGGTTTTGAGGGTCAGGGACAGACCCTTGCAGTGTACGTGCAGAGTGGGACCCGGTCGGTCGACTGTCGCCACTCCTTTCCGTCCAGAAGTTCCGATGGCGGCGCCTGCGCTGAGGGACCAGGCTCAGGTAAACGCTGTGCGTTCCGGGTTCTCCCCGGCCTGTTTCCCCACCCAGATACGAACGGCCCGCGTGGGAGGTGGCTGTTCACGTCGCTTTATCCCAGGCCCAGGGTCTAGGACAGAGAGGCCTCCAGGGGTCTTTTCCCTTTTTCTGCCTGCGTGAGACTTGGAGATGCAACTGAAGCAGGAACATTCCGGGAACCTGGAGTCCATCTTGTTTCTGCAAGGAAGAAAGTTTGAGGCCAGGCTGCATCTGGAGTGGTAGATGAGAGGTTGTACCTTTCTTCTCCGAGAGGAAAGCCCTCCGAGAAGGGCTCCGAGAGCCCTCGGAGCGGTGGAGAGTTTTGAGCACAGGAAGGACACCATCTGAATTAGGCCTTTAAAAATACTCCAGAGCCTGTTCTGTGGAAGCACAGACTGTAGGGGGTGATGAGATTATTGAGGCAGAGGGAAGTTGTGACTTTTCCAAGGTCACAACTGGTAAGAGGTAGCACCGGGGACCGAGGCACGGAGGAGAGGTTTGCCAGTCATCCCGATGTTACCTGGCTCTGGTACCTGACAGAGGTCCAGTTGTGAGAAGGACAGAGATGCCCTTGGGAAAAAGAGAAAGGCAGAGCCTAGCTCAGAGCATAGGGGTGGGTGTGAGGGCTTTACCCAGCATGCATACAAGTGCATGAGCCTCTGGAACACAGCCATCGTCTCTTTCGTCCATAGTTTGCCTTTTCTTACATGTTACCAGGCTGCAGAAGCACTTGGAGCAATTGGAGGTTGTCCCAGTCCCTCGCTTGTTCTCACCCCGCACGCACACATTCTCTGTATTTGAGGTGTACTGGGGCTCTTCACCTGCCATTCTCCCACCTCTTTGTTTTGGGGACCCTGGAGAACCCCATGCTCAGGTTCCTGAGTGAAGGCCGGGTTCTGTGTAGGGGGTTCCCATTTCCCAACACCAATGGAAGGAGGCGTGGAAGGTTACTCATGAATCCAATACCAGTATGTGGAAGTGCTGTGAGGTGAGGCTGAGCTGGTTTAGGTAAGCGCAGGTCTCCTTTTTTCTGGTGGAAATAAACAGGGAAGGGCAAGATTTAGACTTGAAATGACTGCCTATGTATTCTGGAGGAAAAGGGAGGTGCAGATCAAAGGAAGATGGTTTTCTTCCCCAGGTCTCAAGAAGCTCCATCTGATTGGGTAGTTGGGGAAATGTGTAGGAAGATGAATTGTGGGTTTTCAGGAGTGAGACTGTTCATGGTTTTATTTGTCCCTGTTTACCAGGGCAGTGTGACCTTTGAGGATGTTGCCGTGTACTTCTCCTGGGAGGAATGGTGTCTTCTTGATGAGGTTCAGATACACCTGTACCTTGATGTCATGCTGGAGAACTTTGCACTTGTATGCATGCTGGGTAAGGCCCTCACACCCACCCCTATCCTCTGAGCTAGGCTCTGCCTTTCTTCTCTTCCCCAAGGGCAGTTCTGTCCTTCTCACATCTGGAACACAGGCACTGCTTTCTTCTTCAATTGCTTGGTTATGTGCTGTGGTTACTATGGCTAGGCAGAGTGTATCCCTATTCCTTAGTGCCGGGACACCTGTAGCTCCAAAGTTTTGCAGGTGAGGATTTAGGTTCAGTAGTCTTGCACTCAGTCTGATAGATCCCTCCTTGCTCGCCCTCTCTGCCCAGGCGATTGTCAAAATCCATGGTACCCAAGTTTTGCTCCATTCCTGTCCGTGACATTTTTTTGTGCCTTACTTCACAACAGACTGTTGTCACTGACATGGTCGTTACTAAAACAGACCAGGAGCTGTTTCTGTAAGACCTTTTTCCAAGGTTCCAATTTCTGTTTATCAACACTGGCATCTGTTAAGCATTCCGGTCAGCAATGAATGAAATTCCTGTTGCTCCACACCCTTATAGCATTTGGTGTTGTGAATGTTTGGATTTTGGCCCTTCTTACAGGTATGTAATAGTGTGTACTTTTCAGTTTAATTTGCATTTCCTTGCATCTTTGTATATGCTAAATTGTCATCTGTATATCTTATTATTATTAATTTTTTTGCTACGTTGGGTCTTCATTGTTGCACGTGGGCTTTTTCTAGTTGCGATGAACAGGGTCTACTCTTCATTGTGGTGCGCGGGTTTCTCATTGCAGTGGCTTCTCTTGTTGCAGAGCATGGCCTCTAGGCACGCAGGCTTCAGTAGTTGTGGCACGTGGTCTTCAGTAGTTGTGGCTCACAGGCTCTAGAGCGCAGGCTCAGTAGTTGTGGCACACGGGCTTAGTTGCTCCGTGGCATGTGGGATTTTCACGGACCAGGACTTGAACCTGTGTCCCTGCATTGGCAGGCGGATTCTTAACCACTATGCCACCAGGGAAGTCCTGTATATCTTCTTTTAATGAGGTGTTTGTTAAGGTGCTTTGCTCATTTGGTATTTGGGTTTTTGTTTTCTTACTAAGTTTTAAGAGTTTTTTTGTATTTAGCATTTAGGTCTGTGATCCATTTTGAGTTAATTTTTTGTGAAGGTTTGGGTCTAGAATTCATTTCTTTGCATGTGATGTTCGGTTGTTCCAGTACTATTTATTCAAAAGACTTAACTTTTCTCCATTGTATTGCACTTGTTCATCTGTCAAAGGTCAGTTGAGTGTATTTCTATGGGTCTATTTCTGGGTTTTCAATACTGTTCACTGAACAGTTTCTCTGTCTTTTCAGCAATATCACACTGGCTTGATTACTTTAGATACTAAGTCTTAAAGTTGAGTAGTGTCAGTCTGCCAGCTTTGTTCTTCTTAAGTTTTGTGTTGGCTATTCTCGGACTTTTGCCTTTTTGTATAAATTTTAGGATCAAAGTATTTATGTCCACAAAATAACTTGCTGGTATTTTGATTTGGGTTGCATTGAATCTATTGATGAAGTTGGGAAGAACGGACATATTGATGATACTGGGTTTTCCTGTTTATGAACGTGAAATATCTTTCCATTTATTTAGTTCTTTGATTTCTTTATTAGAATGTTTGATCGTTTATTTGTTTTTTGGCTGCACTGTGAGACCTGAGGGATTTTAGTTCCCCTACTAGGGATCGAACTCAGGCTCATGGCAGTGAAAGCATGGAGTCCTAACCATTGAACCACCATGGAATTCATGATTTCTCTATCTAAGTTTTATAGTTTCTCTCATGTATATCTTGTACATGTTTTGGTAGATCTGTAACTCAATATTTCTTTCTATTGCTCTCTTTTTTTTTTTTTTTTTGAGCTGGTGGTAATTTACATGGTATTGTGTTTTTAATTTCAAATTCACTTGTTCATTGATGGTATATAGGACATAATTGACTTTTGTATATTAAGCTTATGTCCTGAAAGCTTGCTATAATTGCTTCTTAGTTCCAGGAATTTTTTTTTCCTCTATTTTTTGGGTGTTTTACATAGCTGATCATGTCATATGAGAATGAAGACAGTTTTATTCCTTCCTTCCTGATCAGTATGCCATTTATATAACCTCATCTCATTGCCTTTGTTTTGACTTCCACTGTAAAGTTGAAAGGGAGTTGTAAAAGGGAACATCCTTGCCTTCTTCATCTTAGTGGGAGAATTCTAGTTTTTCTCTAGTAAGTATGATAGTAGCTATAGGGTTTTATTTAGTTTATCAAGTTTAAGTATTTTTTCAATTTTTAGGTTATATCATATGGAGATTTTGAATATGAGTGGCTGTTGGATTTTGTCAGATCCTTTTTCTGCATCTATTGATGAGATCATGAGTTGGTTTTTAACCTGTTGATGACATGGATTATATTAATTGATTTTTTAATGTTAAGTCAGCATTGTATAACGTGGATCATTCTCAGTTGGTCATGGTGTATAATCCATCCTTCCTTCCTTCCTTCCTTCCTTCCTTCCTTCCTTCCTTCCTTCCTTCCTTCCTTCCTTCCTTCCGTCCCTCCCTCCCTCCCTCCCTTCCTGCATTGGATCTTCGTTGCTGCGCACAGGCTTTCTCTAGTTACAGTGATTGAGGGGCTACTCTTCATTGTGGCACGCGGGCTTCTCATTGCAATTGCTTCTCTTATCGTAGAGCATGGACTCTAGGCGCGCGGGCTCAGTAATTGTGGCTTTCAGGCTCAGTCATGGTGGCTCACGGGCTTAGTTGCTCTGCAGCATGTGGGATCTTCCCAGACCAGGGCTCCAACCCCTGTTCCCTGAATCGGCAGGCGGATTCTTAACCAGTGTGCCACCAGGGAAGCCCTCCTTTTTCACTTTGATATTAGTAATTTGTGTCCTCTCTTGTTTTTGTGACTAGGCTGACTAGCATGTTTTTGATTTTATTGGGCATTTTAAAGAACCAGCTTTTTTTTTGACTTTGTTGATTTTTCTCTACTGATTTTTAAAATTATTTCTTTTTTTCTTCCTTTGTATTTCATTTTCCCCTAGTTTCCTAAGATAGAGGCACAGATGACTGATTTTAGGTTTTTCATCTTATCTAATATATGCATTCAGTGCTACCGATTGCCATATAAACACTGCTTTCACTGCATCGGCATTTTTTTTAAGTTTATTTTTCGGTGCGTTGGGTCTTCGTTGCTGTGTGTGGGCTTTGTCTAGTTGCAGTGAGTGGGGGCTACTCTTCATTGTGGTGCACAGGCTTCTTATTGTGGTGGCTTCTCTTGTTGCAGAGCGTGGGCTCTAGGGGTGCGGACTTCAGTAGTTGCAGTGTGTGGGCTCTAGAGCGCAAGCTTAGTAGTTGCGGCACACGGGATCAGTTGCTCTGCAGCATGTGGGATGTTCCCAGACCAGGGCTTGAACCCGTGTCCCCTGCATTGACAGGCAGATTCTTAACTGCCACCAAGGAAGTCCCCATCTGCATGTTTTCACAACTGCTGTGTTTCTTTCTTTCAAAATGCTTAAAAATTTATCTTAATATTTATTCTTTGACCCATGTTTTATTTGGAAGTGTATTGTTGAATTTATCAGTGTTGTGCAATTTTACAGCTATCCTTTTGTTACTGGTTGCCGGTGTAATTCCACTTTGTTCTGAGAACTGATCTTGTATGTTTTCTATTCTTTTAAATTTGTTAAGGTGTGTTTTCTGGCCCAAGGTGTAATCCATCTTGTGAATGTTCTATGTCAGTTTGAGAAGAATATTCTGCTGTTTTTGAATGGAGTAGCCTAGTAATCTGTAGGTGACTGTTACATCCAGTTGACTGATGATGGTGATCCTCAGTTTACCAGCATCCTTATAGATTTTTTCTTTTCTGGATCTGTTCATTTCTTAGAGAGGTTTGTTGAATGAAGTCTCCAAGTGTTATAGCAGATTCATCTATTTTTTACTTGTAGGCCTGTTTTGCCTCATATTTTGACATTGTGTTGTTAGATGCAGACATGTTAAGGATTGTTGTGTATTCTGGAGTATTGACCCCTTTACCATTGTGTCATTCTCATTATCCCTGATGACTTTGCTTATGCAAAATCTGCTGTGATATCAGTATAGTTATTACCACTTTTCTTTTTTTTCTTTTGATTTGTGTTGACCTCTTTTTCTGTATTGACATACTTTTAATTTATATGCATCTTTTTTTTAAGCATCTTTTTAAAAATTTTTTGTGGTATGTGGGCCTCTGACTGCCGTGGCCTCTCCCACTGCGGAGCATTCGCTCCGGACGTGCAGGCTTAGCGGACACGGCCCACAGGCCCAGCAGCTCTGCTGCATGTAGGATCCTCCTGGACCAGGGCACGAACCTGCGTCCCCTGCATCGACAGGCAGATTCTCAACCACTGCACCACAAAGGAAGACCTTTAAGCATCTTTTAAAAAAATTTTTTAAATTTTGGTTATGCTGGGTCTTAGTCGAGGCTCGCAGGCTCCTTAGTGGTGGCTCACTTGCTCCTTTATTTGTGGCACATGTGCTCCTTAGTTGCGGCAGTGTGCTCCTTAATTGTGGCTGGTGGGGTCCTTAGTTGTGGCCTATGGGCTCCTTAGTTGTGGTGTGCAAACTCTTAGTTGCGGCATGCATGTAGGATCTAATTCCCAGACCAGGGATCAAACCCACGTCCCCTGCATTAGAAGGTGGATTCTTTTTTTTTTTTTGGGGGGGGGTACACGGGCCTCTCACTGTTGTGGCCTCTCCCATTGCAGAGCACAGGCTCCAGACGCACAGGCTCAGTGACCATGGCTCATGGGCCCAGCCACTCCACGGCATGTGGGATCTTCCAAGACCGGGGCACGAACCCGCATCCCCTGCATTGGCAGGCGGACTTTCAACCACTGCACCACCAGGGAAACCCAGAAAGTGGATTCTTAACCACTGCACCACCAGGGAGCTTCCTCTATGTGCATCTTTGTATTTAAAGTGGGTTTCTCGGAGACAACATATAATTCAGTCTTGTTTTTTGATCCACTCTGATAATCTCTCTTTTAATTGGTGCATTGAGACTATTGATGTTTAATATATTGATACAGTTGGGTAAACATCTAACATATTTGTTGCCATTTTCTTTCCATTGCCCTTTTTCTTTGTTCCTAGTTTAGTCTTCCACCCTTCTTTTTGTGGTTTTAATGAAGCATTTTGAATGACCCTTTTTCTCTTCTTTGTTAGCATATCATCTATACTTGTTCCTTTTCATTTTTTAATGTAGTCGCGATAGAGTTTCCAGTATGTATTTACAACTAATTCAAGTCCACATTCAAATGACACTGTGGTTTCGTGGGTAGTTTAAAAAGCTCATAATTTTAAAAAATCCTGATTTTCCATCTTCTCCATTGTATTATTGTTGTCTTTTGTTTTAATTTTACATAAACATACATATATGGGTATGTTTAAAAATACATGATGGAGTACACTTTTGCTATTGTTGTTTTGTACAAACTGTTAAATCTAAATAGACAATTTTCAGAAGAAGATATGCAAATGGTGACCTTCTACATGAAAAGGTGCTCAAAATCACTAATGGTTGAGGAAATGCAAATTAATACCACAATGAAATACCACCTCACAGCTGTTATAATGTCTGTTATGAAAAAGACAATAAATAAGTATAGGAGAAGATGTGAAGAAAAGGGACCCTGTGTGCACTGTTGGTGGGAATGTACATTATTTCTACCACATGGAAAAGAGTAGAGAATCCTTACAGAATTAAGAAAAGAACTACCATATGGTCCAGCAGTTCCATCTCTGTGTATTTATCTAGGGGAGTGAAATCATCATCTCAAAAAGATATGTGTACTCCATGTTTATTGCTGCATTATTTACAATATCCAAGACATGGAAACAACTTCAGTGTCCGTTGATGGATGAGTGGATAACAAACACATCATATATATGGAATACTATTCAGTTTTATTCAACCATTAAAAAAAGAAGGAAGTTTTGCATTTACAGCAACATGATTGGATTTTACAGACATTATGCTAAGTGAAATAAGTCAGAGAGAAATCCTGTTGTCCCTATGTTTCCACAGAGGATCGGTGCCAGGATCCCCTGCATATACTGAAATCTGGGGGTGTTTAAGTCCCATAGTCAGACTTCTGATTCTGAAGTTTCCCATTGTTTTAAAAATATAAATTAATTAATTATATTTATTTTGGCTGTGTTGTGTCTTCGTTGCTGCTCGTGGGCTTTCTCTAGTTGCAACGAGCGGGGGCTACTCTTCGTTGTGGTGCATGGGTTTCTCATTGCAGTGGCTTGTTGCGGAGCACGGGCTCTAGGCGCACAGGCTTCAGTAGTTGTGGCACGCAGGCTTCAGCATTTGTGGCTCGTGGGCTCTAGAGTGCAGGCTCAGTAGTTGTGGTGCACGGGCTTAGTTGCTCCATGGCATGTGGGATCTTCCCAGCCCAGAGCTCGAATCCATGTCCCCTGCATTGGCAGGTGGATTCTCAACCACTGCACCACCAGGGAAGCCCAAGGTTCCCATTTTTGGATTCATCCAACTAAAGATCATGTAGTGCTGTGTATTTATTGGAAAATATCCCTGTATAAATGGACCCAAGCAATTCTAACCCATGTTATTCAAGGTTTAAATATACTACATGATTATACTTACATGGGAAATCTTTGAAAAAATAACAACAACAACAAACTCAGATGCAGACAACAGATTAGTGATTGCCAGAACACAGGAAGGTGGGTAGATGACATGGGTGAAGGGTTTCAGAAGTTACAGACTTCTAGTTATGATTAAGTCCTGGGGACGTAATTCACAGCATAGTGATTTTAGTTAACAAAAATGTATTGTATATTTAGAAGTTTTTAAGAAAGATCTTAAAAGTTCTCATCAGAAGAAAGAAAATTGTAAGACATAATTCAACTGAACTTATGTGGTAGTCATTTCAGTGTGTAAATATATAGAGTAATGTTGTACAGCTTGAAGATATATGATGTTCCCCAACAATTATGTGTCTGTAAAATATTTTTTATTCTGATGTTCTTCCTTTCTCTATGAAACTCAAACTTCTGATCTATATCATTTACCATCTGTCTTTTTTTTTTTGGCCATGCTGTGCCACATGCGACATCTTAGTTTCTCGACCAGGGATCAAGCCCATGCCCCCTGCAGTGGAAGCATGCATGGTAACCACTGGACTGCCAGGGAAATCCCTTCATCTCTCTGAAGAACTTCTTTTAATATATTCCCACAATTTTTCTGTATGTAAGAAAGTGTTTATTTCACCATCACTGTTGAAGGGTAATTTTTGCTGGATACCAAATTCTGGGTTGCTGAAGGTCACCTCCCACACCCACCCTGAGCACTTTAAATGTTTCACTTCATTCTCTTCTTGTCTGCATGAGTTCTGAGGAGAATTCAACTGTAATTGTTTTTGTTGCTTCTCTGTGGGTAAGGTGTTTATTCCTATGGCTTCTTTCAGGACTTTTTTGTACATTTGAATGTGATATTCCTAGGTGTAGTTTTTTCACATTAAACCTACTTGATGTTCTCTGAGCTTCCTGGATCTGTGCTTTGGTGTCTGATAGTAATTTGGTGGAAATTCTCCATCATTATTGCCTCAAATATTTTTTCTGTTCCTTTGTCTCTTTCTCCTTTAATGTTTCCATATGTGTATGTTAAACCTTTTGTAGTTGTCCCACCAATATTGGATTTTTTTTTTGTCTTGTCCTTTTTTTTTTTCAGTTTTGGAAGTTTTTCCTAAGAGAACATCAAGCTCAGATTCTTTCCTCACCTATGTCCAGTTTATAAATAAGCCTATCACAGTCATTTTTCATTTCTGTTACGGTGTTCTCGATCTCTAGCATTTCTTCTTTTTTTTTTTTCTCTAGCATTTCTTGATTCTTTGTTAGATTTCCCATCTCTTTGCTTACATTGCCTTTCTGCTCTTGTATGCTGTCTGCTTTATCCATTCGCAGACATTAATTAGCATATTGATTATAATTGTTTTATATTCCCAGCATGATCATCCCAACATTCCTGTGATATCTGATTCTGGTTTTGAAGTTTCGTGTGTTCAAACTTCGTTTTGTGGGACACTGCAAATCTTCAGTAGACTCCATAGTTGCAAAAGAGTTACAACAGTTAGATTGTTCCCATTTAGGTGAGGAGATGGATTCTTAACAGTCTGTATTCTATCCACTGTTCATCCTTCCCCACTCTGTCTCCACTGGATGTTCTTTTGGTGGTATTTAAATATCGTTCCTTGGTCTATTGTGTACTGAGTTCCCCTGGGCTCATGTTGGCCACTTACCTGTCCTGACTCTGTTAGGGCTTGCATCATTTCTGTCCCATGTAGTTTTTCAGCTGGAGATGGAGAGTCCTTGGTGGTTTCATGAGATGGACATGACTCTAGTTTCAGTATAAAGAGCTTAAAGATAGCCTGTTAAGATGAATGGCCACTAGGAGAGGGCTTGTTATAAGGTCTGTGTTGAGAAATAATACCTGGAATGTATCTTATTTGACTAGTGTTTTAGGGCCATTGTCAGTGGCCCCCAATTACTTCTCTTGTCCTTTCTCCATTCTTGACATTCTGTTAACTTGTGCTTTTTACTACTTCCTTTTTTTTTTTCTTTTGACCATGGCCCATGGCCTGTGGGATCCTAGTTTCCCAACCAGGGGTTGAACCCACGATCCCTGCATTGGAAGCATGAAGTCTTAACCCCTGGACCACCAGGGAATTCCCTACTTCCCCTGCTTTTTTTTTTTTTTTTTTTTTTTGCAGTACGTGGGCCTCTCACTGTTGTGGCCTCTCCAGTTGCGGAGCACAGGCTCCGGACGCACAGGCTCAGCAGCCATGGCTCACGGGCCTAGCCACTCTGCGGCACGTGGGATCTTCCCAGACCAGGGCACAAACCCACGTCCCCTGCATCGGCAGGTGGACTCTCAACCACTGCGCCACCAGGGAAGCCACCTACTTCCCATTTTTATTCTGACTCCAGCCTGGGATAATTTCCCTACCACCTCTCTAACCCATTTATCTCATGTGGTCTTCACATTGTTTCCCCCTTAGTACTTACTGGTATTGTTTATGTCCTCAACCATGTATATATCCTTTAATATTTCTTGAACACCAGCTACCAGTTGCAGTCAGATTTTCTGGGGCCTGGAAATACACTTCTGCATAGTATGATAGGTCACCAGTAGATGTGATCCTGGTAAAAGCCATTGACAGAGGAGTGAATTGTCGAACTTGCCTTTTTTCTTGGGCCACATCCAGTCCCTGTGTCCTGTACTTGGTGAGAGCACCTTCTTTCCCAATTTGACCCCAACTCCATTTCCTGAACACAATCCTATGGACTGCTTTCTTCATGTGTCAGATATACAGTTGTGATGGTGTCACTCACACCCAATAACATGAACAAGAACTTCACCATCATTTCTTTGTTCTCAGGTTCTTGGCACCGGGTCGAGGATGAAGAGACACCTTTTGAACAGAGCGTATCTGCAGGAGTGTCACAGATCAGGACTTCCAGTGCAGGTTCATCTCCTGAGAAGGCCCAGCTCTGTAAGATGTGCCTCCCAGTCTTGAGAGACATTTTGCACTTGGCTGAAGAGCAAGGAACAAATAGGGGGCAGAAAGCATACACATGTGGGGCATGTGGGAAACAGTTCTATTTCACTGCAAACCTTCAAGAGCACCAGAAGCAGCACATTAGAGAGAAACCCTTCAGCTGTGATATGGGGAGACCCGCATTTTTCAAAAGCTGCACAATCCATGCAACAGGGAATCTCACTACCTACATGGAGATTGGGAACAACTATGTGGCCAAAATTGGACTTCAGAAACAGGTTACTAATACCAGGAAGAAACTGAACAACAGTAAGGTGTGTGAAGCTGTTTTTCACAGTGGAAAATGTCATCACAGCTGTGGAGAAGGCAACAAATTCTCCAGCCACACAGAAATACTTGTTCAGTCTGAGACAGTCCTCACTTGTGAAAGGTTTTGTGAATGCAGCAACTGTGGGAAAGCCTGCACCCAAAGAAGTAACCATAGTCAGCACCAGAAGGTTCACACTGGAGAAAGGCCTTATGAATGCAGCCAATGTGGAAAATTTTTTACCCACAAATCTAGTTTCCTTACACATCAGAGAGTTCACAGTGGGGAAAGGCCTTATGAGTGCAGTGAATGTGGAAAATCTTTTACTACTAGGTCTGGCCTCTATTATCATCTGCGAGTTCACACTGGAGAAAGGCCTTATGAGTGCAATGAATGTGGGAAATCTTTTAGTAATAGGTCAATCCTTTGTAATCATCAGAGAGTTCACAGTGGAGAAAAGCCTTTTGAGTGCAGTGAATGTGGGAAATTCTTTAGCCGAAATGGACACCTCAGTGCCCATAAGAAAGTTCATACTGGAGAAAAGCCTTATGAATGCAATAAATGTGGAAAATTTTTTACTGCTAAGACGAGCCTTCATTACCATCAGCGAATTCACAGTGGAGAAAAGCCTTATGAGTGTAGTCAATGTGGGAAATCTTTTACTACTAGCTCTGGTTTCTATTATCATCAGAGAGTTCACAGTGGAGAAAGGCCTTATGAGTGCAGTGAATGTGGGAAATCTTTTACTAGTAGTTCTGGTCTCTATTATCATCAGAGAGTTCACAGTGGAGAAAGGCCTTATGAGTGCAGTGAATGTGGGAAATCTTTTACTACTAGTTCTGCTCTCTATTATCATCAGAGAGTTCACAGTGGAGAAAGGCCTTATGAGTGCAGTGAATGTGGGAAGTGTTTTACTGGTAGCTCGAGCCTTAATCGTCATCAGAGGGTTCACAGTGGAGAAAGGCCTTATGAGTGCATTGCATGTGGGAAATGTTTTAGTATTATATCTGATCTTTATGTTCATCAGAGAATTCACACAGGAGAAAGGCCTTATAAGTGCAATGAATGTGGGAAATGTTTTACTGATACGTCAAGCCTTCGTCGTCATCAGAGAGTTCACACTGGAGAAAGGCCTTATGAGTGTACTGAATGTGGGAAATGCTTTAGCCGAAGACAGCTCCTCTATATCCATAGGAAAATCCACACTGGAGAAAAGCCTTGTGAGTGAAAGGAATGTGATAAATCTTATTGAAAGGTGCTACTTCATTAAACATCAGTTCACACTGGTAAAATGGCCTTATGAATATAGCGAATATAGATGGGACTAATGTTCAAGGAGTTTGAGATTGTAACAGGGTGGGAAGAAACCCTGCAGTTACTGTGCAGCAAATGTACCCTTTCTTGGGACAAACTGTGGCACAGAGAGAATGTATCATCTGTTGTGAACAGATGATATCCGGATTCAATGTCAGGTTGCCTGGTTCAGGACATAGGGAATCTGGTCATTTCAGTCCTTTTCTCCCCCTTCCCCCGTTGAGGACTCAAAGACACGTTGTCCATCCGGACACTTTTGCCCCCCACCCCAGGAGCCCTGCTGATACCACAGCCCCATGCTGATGAAGAGGGCTGTCTTTTCTCTGGGAAATAACATTGATGGCTTTCTTGGAAATGACTCCCATTCATCTACCCAACCAAAACAGTGCTCATAGTGTTTTTATTCACATTTGTAAAGGAAGGCATTTGCAGCCCAGAGACATTGAGGGAATTCCACAAGACCTCACTACTGCCAGGTCTTTGATGAGAGTGGTTCCTCTACACTGCACCCTTCCAATGGCCTCTCCTGCTTTGAGCAGGGACTCCCATTTTCTTTGTCCCAAAGATGAACTACCAACTTAGTAGTTTTCCACCTGGACCTCCAGCTTCATTTTTTCCAGTGTACATCTGCTTCCTGCAAACACCCTCCCTCTTGGGACGTTCTTACAGTGACAGCAGCACTAAGCCAGGCACTGCAGAGAGGATCATTGGAGTCACCCCAGATGTGACACTGGCTCCACTGCCATATGCAGTGATTCGTTTTCAAGGTCCTTTCCTTCTTTTTCATAAACCCACTTCAGGATGTCTTCGTTTCCCCATTATGCAGTTGACATGCTCACTGTTCTGGGCAGTGTGAAGGACACTGAAGGACTAGGAATGTCCACTGTGGCCCTCACATGACCTGGTCCCCAAGGCTATTCCTCCTAATCCTTATTACCATCCCCTTACTGCTCCTCCTCCACCACCCTCCCCAAAATGTAAGTCAACAAATAATGATTTTTAATCAGCAAGAACTTTCCTGCTCCCATTTTGAGACCTACATTTGACCAACCTAGCTTAAAAGCTAAGACAGAATGCAGGCTGACCCCTCCGATGAAGACTGTAAAATCGCAGTATAAAATCAGTATGATTTTAATTGCTTTTTTCTCATGTTTCTTTTTTTTTTTTAATTTTGGGTGCACTTTGTGGCATGTGGGATTTTAGTTATCCAACCAGGGATTGAACCTCTGCCCCCTGCAGTGGAAATGCAGAACCATAACTAGTGGACTGCCAGGGGATTCCCTCAGGATTTTTCAGTTTGAGTTATTATTATTATTTTTTAATCTGTCTATTTTTTACCTGCATGTCTTGTTTTGATAAATTTCTATTTCTGTCTTTTACCTGCTTTTATTTTGTGAGTTTTTGTCTGTTTTCTCTTTCCTTGACAAGTAAGAGATCAGGGAAACAACAAAGGTATCTGTGAGATTTCACACATTTACCCAATGTGAGTGACTTCTTTCCTGCATGGAACTGTAATTTGGCATAGTGAAAGAATATGTTCTCAATTTTTTCTTAATTTTGGTCTTATGCATAATGTAATGGCCACATACATTATATATGTTAAAGATAAATCTGGGGCTTCCCTGGTGGAGCAGTGGTTGAGAGTCCGCCTGCCAATGCAGGGGACACGGGTTCGTGCCCCGGTCCGGGAAGATCCCACATGCCGCGGAGTGGCTGGGCCCGTGAGCCACGGCCGCTGAGCCTGCGCGTCTGGAGCCTGTGCTCCACAACGGGAGAGGCCACGACAGTGAGAGGTCTGCGTACCGCAAAAAAAAATAAAAGATATATCTGCACTATTAACATATGCTACATCAGGTTTTTTCCTTTTTTTATTCTCAGTCCCCCCCCCATTTTTCCCCAGACCACACAGCTTGTGGGACCTCAGTTCCCTGACCAGACATCAAACCCAGGCCCCAGCACTGAAAGCCCAGAATCCTAATCACTAGGCCACCAGGGAACTCCCATATCCTACCTCAGTCTTAAGTCCAGATATTCAGTAACACAGTAAATGAAATCCTGGTTTGTAGTCTTTGCCAATTTCCCTGGTGTAAATACTTCCAGCATATCCAATGTCAAATTGCCAACATAATGTCACTGAATATGGAGTTGGGAAGCCTTGCCAGGAGCCCACCATTGTATTCTTTTTCTACCTTACAGGTACAGTAGCCACAAATAATTTTAAGAATGTCGCTAATAAACCATAGTAGAATGATTATAAAGTGACAGGTTTTGCATATTTGTTTTAAAAATCGTTTAATATATGTATAGTTGACTGAAAATAAATTACATGTACCTTAAATGTACATTTTAACACTGTGATACTTGTGTAAAGCCCTGAAACCAGTTTCCTCCTGTCACTTTTAATTCATCCTCAAAATTAAAAATACTGATGCAAGAGCATATTCTACTTTTGAAATAACTTTTTTCAAATGTATATATAAATGGAATGACTGTGTAGGAACCTTCCTGTATATTACATCATTTACTATATTTTGTAGATTTTTTGTGTTTGTGTATCGTGATTTACTTAGTGGTTTTTACAATTTATAATCCCAGGTATGTCTTTGAATACATAAATTTTTTTTAATTTATTTTATTTATTTTTGGCTGTGGTGGGTCTTCGTTGCTGCACACAGGCTTTCTCTAGTTGCAGCGAGTGGGAGCTACTTTTCTTTGCAGTGCATGGGCTTCTCATTGCGGTGGCTTCTCTTGTTGTGGAGCACGGGCGCTAGTCACATGGGCTTCAGTAGTTGCAGCACTTGGCACGTGAGATCTTCCCAGACCAGGGATCGAACTCATGTCCCCTGCATTGGCAGGCAGATTCTCAACCACTGCACCACCAGGGAAGCCCCTGAATACATAATTTCTTAAAATGTGTTTCTAAAATAAAAGAGCCCTTTCATAACTCCAGTAACTTTATTACACACGAAAGTATTCTAAATATCAGTGCATATCAGCACAAATGGGGACACTGTGTGACAGATTTTGATTGCTAACACACTTTGATGCATCCTGTACCTACAAACTACCACAGCACAAAGGATTTATGATAGAAGTGAGAACCTGTTTGGGAAATAAAGTGGGAGGTGCTGACCTAGCACAGCAGGTGTGGCTACAAAAGTCACAAATACTCCAGCGAGATTTTGGGGCAGACATGTGATAGAGATGTCCAACATTCTGGTGTGTGGGCCACACATAATCTCCCAGTCTTCCTGGATAATGTGTGATGAGGTGAGTGCAGACTGGTTTGGAAAGAACAACTTCTCCCACATCATTGCAAGTATGATGATGCACTGATGGTTTTCAGACCAGGGACTCGGTAACCACCTTGTTACAACCTGGAGATTCACACTTGTGAGCAGCTTTGTCAAGCAAGAAGAAGGACTTGGGGTGGGGTTTTACAGGCTTTATGGGAGGTGTCAGGCTGCATTCAGCACATAGCATTTAGACTTAGGTTTGTCAAGCATGAGTCCCGAGGAGATGTGGGCACGTTCTTGATGATTAGCAATCATTATTTGGTGACATTTTTCTGTTGGGTAGGAGGAGCAGTTAAGCAGTGTGTCCTAGAGTTAGGAGTAAGAGCCTTGGGGACTTGGAGAGGGCTACAGTGAACAGTTTATAGTCCTTCAGTGTCCTTTACAGTGCTCGGAATAGTGACTGGGAGAATTTGGACACAGGCACATCATGAAGCAGGTTCATGAAGATGGACATGACCTTGGAAACAAATCACTGCATGTGGTGGTGGAGGCCTCTGTCACAACTGAGGTGAAACTGAAGACCTGTGTGTGTTGCTGTGTGGTGCTGCTGTCCCTGTGAAAATCTTCCTAATAGGGAGGCTGTTTGCAGAGAGGTGGTGTGCACTGGGGATAGTGGAGCTGGAGGCCCTGGTGGCGATGCAGACGTCAGGTGTGTATAGTTCATGATTGGGACACAGCAGATGGAGTGCCTGCTGGAGGGGCCCAAAGAGATGCCATTGGACAGGTGCAGCTTAGAGGAATCACTCTCATCAAGGGCCTGAGAGCTGTGTACCTTTGTGAAAGTCCCTCCACCTCTCTAACTTGCAGGCTCCTCCTTTCACAAACTGCAGTAATAATAATTACTAGGTGTCACTAGGTAGATTGGGTAGATAAATGGGGTCATTCACAGGAAAGCCATCAATGTTGGTTCCCAGTAAAATATACTCTTGTCCCTCAGCATGGGGTGTAGGGTATGAGTACGACTCTTGGGTGGAGCATCACAGGGTATCAGGATGGGCAAGGTGTTCTTTAAATGAGTCCCCAAAGACTGAAAGATTGAGTTCAACATTAAGTAAAGACAGCTGAGGACTTATAGCCAAGAAGTAGAGTGAAGGAGTCAGTGGATGGAAAATTACCAACAGAAAACAGGGTAACGGGTGTTCTTGCTAAACCGACTTAATAAGAATCTTGCTATTCAGATCAGATATAAAGGGTAGGAAATGGGTGTTTGATCAGATATCAATGGGGGAGTTATTCTTACTAAACTGGCTTTTCAGGTTTGATAAAACTGGGCTAAACAGGCTTGTCCTCCAAACAATATAGGTTCATTTCTCATCTGGTTGTTTTTGTTCATTATGGACCAGCTGAGAGGAAATCAAGGTGGCAGTGTAGGAGGGCATGGAGCTCACGTTCCCCCACGAACACATCAAAAATACATTTACTTTGGAACAATCCTCACTGTAAACTGGCAGAAGGACTCCTGTTCAACCAAGGCTGTAAGAAACATATACATGTAATTGGGCAGGAAGGGAAGAAAAGCAATGTGGTCAGGAGTTGTGGGACTCAGAGAGGAAGGGCGATCACTTGGGCAGTGAGCTCCCTGGGGAGTGAGTGGCTTGAAGTACAGACTAGGTGTTCCAGTCCTCGTGTCTATGTTGTGGAGACAAGCCTTCTTGACGGGGTGGAGGACCACTGGGACAGACAGAAAGGCTGGAGGAGCCTGGACTTTGCTTGGGAGGAGTGAGCAAGCAAATGCCTGTCCCTGCGGCCAGGCAGAGAGAGGTATGCATTAGCAGATTTTTGCAGGTTTCTTGTGACCAGGATCTTAGCACACCCAAGTCAGAGTGGAGCAAATGCTCTGGCCTCACTAACTCCATGCCAGAGCACGGGACTGCATGTGTGGCCGCCAAGACCTGGGAAAAGAGTCGACGTTTGGAAGCAGAGGCAACCTGGTCCCAGTGCAGAGTCAGAGTGGGGCTTTGGTAGCCATTCTTGGCACTTACTCCCCAGGTATATCAGAAGCAGCCCAGTCTTCTGATGGCAGCTGGCTGGCCACAGCTCACCCACCCCACCATACATGCACAGAAACCACAGGGGCCTGCCTCCTCCCTATGGAGTGGTGCTGCAACACAGAGGGAGTGAGGGAGAGTGGAGATACTGATCAGCTGTGAGAGAGCAAGAGATCTTGTTTCCAATGCAGGGCAGAGATAGGCCTCTAGCAGCTGTTGAGTTCACCATGATCACCTCATCATGGTCCCCAGTCCAGTTAACCCTGTCCAAGCCAAGAAAATGCTCCAGCCCACTGCATGCCACAGTGCAGCACTGGATCTGGGGCAGCCACAACTGGGGAAAAGACCCTAGGTTGCATCTGAGCATAGCCACAGAGGCCTACACAGGCAGCATACCAGACCCCTGTATGCACGAAAATCCCACTTGCTTCAACACTCCCTTCCTGTGGCTAAAGTCCCAGTGTGGGGAGAAGGAAGGATACACAATTAATGGGAACAGAGCCAGCCCCAGCCCGACCCTCATGGCTTCTGGTCCTGCAACTTGAGATCAGGTCTTGCACCCGGTGCTGGTTGTAGTCCCTCAATCTCCAGTCTCAGCCCTTATTGTGGTAATAGCTGCCATCACGCTCTGAGGAAAGACGTGACTTGCACCCACATCAAATCCAGCCGTCCCACCAAAAGCATTGGGTATACCCACTCTGCATAGTCATAGTCCCTCAGAAGGACACCCCTTCAAGACCCCAAAGGGAAACAGTATCACCTAAGTTTATAGAGGTAGAGAAAGTTAAATAAAATGAAAATTGCTAATGAAATACTCTCAATTGAGAGAAAGAGAAAACCCCTGAAAGAATAAACAATGAAACAGAAATAACTGTTACAATGTAAATAATTCAAAACACTGGTAATAAAAATATTAACTGAACTAGGAAAAATAATTGAGCTAAACACTGGATATTTTAACAGAGAACTAGAAAACAAAAGGAGACCCAATGAAAAATAAATACTTCAAGGGAGTTCTCTGGTGGCCTAGTTGTTAGTATTCTGGGCTTTCACTGCTGTGGCCCGGGATCAATCCCTGGTTGGGGAACTGAGATCCAACAAGCTGCGTGGAGTGGCTAAAAAAAAATGTTCAATGGCTCAAATAAAAAGCACGCTAGCAGGAATGAACAGCAGAGGAAGAGAGACAGAGAATGCATAAGTGGTCTGGAAGATAGAATAATGGAAATCACAGAATCAGGAAAGCAGGCAGAAAAACTATGTTTTTTAAAGGAAAGGAATGTACACGATCTCTAGGATAACGTTGTGTTCCAATATTCGAATTATAGGGGTTCCAGAAGGAAAAGAGAGGGAGCATGGGAACAAAAATATTTTTCAAGACATTATGGCTGAAAATTTCCTTTACCTGAAGAAGGAAACTGGTATTAAGGTACAGGAAGTATTGATACACAGGATCCCAAACAAGATGAACCCAAACAGACCCACACCAAGACATATCATAAGAAAATGGCAAAAGTTGAAGATAGAGTTCTCAATGCATCAAGAGAAAAAGAAAGAGTCATAAACTAGGGAATCCCAATAATGCTATCAGCTGTTTTCTCTGCAGACATTTTGCAGGCCAGAAGGGAATGGCAGGATATATTCAAAGTGCTGAAAGGGAGAAAGCTGCAACCTAGGATACTCTACCCAGCAAGATTATCATTTAGAAAAGAAGGAGAGATAAAGAACTTCCCAGATCAGCAAAACCCAAAAGAATTAATCAATACTAATCCTACCATAATAGAAATGTTGAAGAGTCTTCTCTAAATGGAAAATAAATAATAATCTTCAGGAAAGGGAAAATCCCACTAGGGAAGGCAAATATATAGTAAAGAATGAAGATCATTTAAATAAGCTGGTAAGTAGATTTTTAAAAAATGTAGACGGAAGTAGAACTACACACAACAGGATAAGCACAAAGATGTAAAATATGACATCAAAAACACAACTACAGTAATTATTATGATTTTTTTGTGGGGGCCCTGTAACATGACTTGTGGGATCTCAGTTCCCTGAACAGGGATGGAACACTGCCACGGCAATGAAAGCGCTGAATCCTAACTACAAGACGAGCAGGGATCTCTCTAGAAATCAACTACAATAAGAAAAACGGGAAAAGAACAAATATGTGGAGTCTAAATAACATGCTACTAAACAAATGGGTCAGTGAAGAGATCAAATGGGAAAGCAGCAAATATCTTAAGACAAATGTAAACTGAAGCACAACACTCCAAAATTTATGGGATGAAGCAAAAGCAATTCTAGGAGGGAAGTCTATAGCAATGCAGGCCTCAAGGAACAAGAGACAACTCAAATAAATAGCCTAACCTACTATCTATGAGAATTAGAAAAAGAAGAACGACAAAGGTTCCCTTCCCCCTTAAGAAGACTGGAGCCCCTAAACTACTACCTATGAGAATTAGAAAAAGAACAACAAACCTTCCCCGCTCCCTTAAGAAGATAGGAGTCCCTTTCCCGCCCTAGAAGTCATTTTCCAGTGCTTCCGTGGTGCAGCTTGGCTTTTTCCCGGCGATTCAGGTGCGGGGTGACATTCCCTGAGTCCTTGGCACTACATTACCCAGAAGAATTTGCGCTAAGGCAGCGACGTTCATCCAATGAAAATCCAGGAAGGGGGCATTTCCGGGAGGGCGAACCTCCGGGAGAAGAACTTCCGGCGTCCTCGTGGCGCCCATTTTGATCGTGGAGCTAGTCGGAAGGTCGGAGTGTGCGGTGATGGGAGCGAGGTGACGGGCCAAGAAGACGCAGGAGGAGGCTTTGTACACACTGCAAAGGGACGGCCTGAGTGTTGGGGACACCGCCGCCTGCGGGGTGCATCGATACAAAGTCCGACAGGACCCCTCGACTGTCGCCACTCCTCTCCTCCCAGGAGCTCCGATGGCGGCGGCTGCGCTGACGGACCCGGCTCAGGTAAATGCTGCGGGCTCCGGGTTCTCCCCTGCCCGTTTACCCACCCAAATACGAAACTCCTGAGTGAGAGGCGTCTGGTCCAGGAGAATGAGGCCTGCAGGGGTGGTGTCCCTATTTCTGACCACCGTTGTAATGTGGTCTGAGTGAGGCTTGGAGATACAACTGAAGCAGGAATATTCGGGAACCCGGAGTCCATCTTGTTTCTGCGAGGAACGCAGTTTGAGGCCAGGCTGCACCTGGAGTGGTAGATGAGTGGTTGTGTTTCTCTTCTTAGGGCCCTGGGAGCGGTGGAGAGTTTTGAATAAAGGAAGGGCACAATCTGAGCTAGGCTTTTAAAAATAATCCAAAGTGTTCAACGGAAAGCAGAGTGTAGGGGAATGATGAGGACACTGAGGCAGAGGGAAGTTGTGGCTTTTTTCACGGTCACAACTGGTAAGTAGGAGCAATGAGGATGGAGGCACAGAGGAGAGGTTAGTGATTCAGCCAGAGTTTACCTGGCTCTTGTATTGGGCACAGGTCCAGGGAAAGTGTGAGCCCCTGAAGCACTGCTTACGTCACTTTCTCCATCGCCTTCCTTTTCCCACAGATTCCATGGGCTGGAGAAGCACTTTGGGCAAGTGGCGGTTGTCCCAGTCCCTCACTTGTTCTCACCCCCCACGCACACATTCTGTGTATTTGAAGTGTCTTAGGGTTCTTCACCTGCCATTCTCCCAGCACTTTGGTTTGGAGACCCTAGAGAACCCCATGCTTGGTTTTCTGAGTGCAGGCCAGCTTTTGTGGAGGGGGTTCTAGTTTCCCACCACTGATGAAATGAGGTGTGGAAGGTTACTCCTGGAACAGGTACCAGTATGTGGCAGTGATTTTTTTTTTTTTTTCTTTTTGCGGTACGCGGGCCTCTCACTGTTGTGGCCTCTCCCATTGCGGAGCAACAGGCTCCGGACGCGCAGGCTCAGCGGCCATGGCTTACGGGCGCAGCCGCTCGGGGGCATGTGGGATCTTCCCGGACCGGGGCACGAACCCGTGTCCCCTGCATCGGCAGGCGGACTCTCAACCACTGCGCCACCAGGGAAGCCCGGCAGTGTTTTTTTAATGTTATTTTTGGCCCCACCACACGACATGCGGGATCCTTAGTTCTCCCACCAGGGATTGAACCTGTGCCCCCTGAAGTGGAAACTCGTAGCTTTAACCACTGGACCACGAGGGAAGTCCCTGTGGCAGTGTTTTGAGGTGAGGCTGAGCTTGTTTAGGTAAGTGCAGGTCTCCTTTTTTCTGATGGAAATAAACAGGGAAGAACTGGAGTTAGACTTGAAATGACTGCCTGTGTATTCTGGAGGCAATGGGAGTTTCAGATCAAAGGAGAGAGGTTCTCTTCCCCAGGTCTTGAGAGGCTCCATCTGGTTGGGCGGTAGGGGAAATGTGTGGGAAGATGGACTGTGGATTTTCAGGAATGAGACTGTTCATGGTTATATTTGTCCCTGTTATACCAGGGCAGTGTGACCTTTGAGGATGTGGCCGTGTACTTCTCCTGCGAGGAATGGTGTCTTCTTGATGAGGTTCAGATACACCTGTACCTTGATGTCATGCTGGAGAACTTTGCCCTTGTCTGCATGCTGGGTAAGGCCCTCACACCCATCCCAATCCTCTGAGATAGGCTCTGCCTTTCTCCTTTTCCCCAAGGGTAGTTCTGTCCTTCTCACATCTGGACCATGGGCACTGCTTTCTTCTTAAAGTTATGTGCTGCAGTTACAATGGCTAGGCAGAGTTCATCCCTACTCCTTAGTGCCATGAAACTTGTAGCCCCAAAGTCTTGCAGGTGACCATTCAGGTTCATCAGTGTTGCAGTCCGCTTTAGAGATCCGTCCTTGCTTGCCCTCTCCTGGGCTAAGTGAGTGTACGGATCCATACTACCCAAAGTTTGCTCCATTTCTGCACCCGACAGTATTTATTTATTTATCTGTCTGTCTATCTATCTATCTATTTATTTATGGTTACATTGGGTCTTCTTTGCATGTGGGCTTTCTCTAGTTGAGCCGAGTGAGAGCTACTCTTCTTTGTGGTGCATGGGCTTCTCATTGCAGTGGCTTCTCATCGCAGAGCATGGGTTCTAGGCCTGTGAGCTTCAGTAGTTGTAGCGTGCAGGCTCTATAGCACAGGATCAGTAGTTGCGGTGCATGGGCTTAGTTGCTCCACGGCATGTGGGATCTTCCCGGTGCAGGGATCGAACCCATGTTCCCTGCATTGGCAGGCAGGTTCTTAACCACTGCACCACAGGGAAGTCCTTAAAATATTAAATAAGGAACTACAGTATGATCCAGCAATTTCACCTCTGTGTGTTTATCCAAAGGGTGTGAAATCATATCAAAAAGATATCTGGGGACTTCCCTGGTGGCACAGTGGTTAAGAATCCACCTGCCAATGCAGGGGACACAGGTTCGAGCCCTGGTCTGGGAAGATCCCACATGCTGTGGAGCAACTAAGCCCGTGTGTCACAACTACTGAGCCTGTGCTCTAGAGCCCGTGCTCTGCAACAAGAGAAGCCACTGCAATGAGAAGCCCAGGCACCACAACAAAGAGTAGCCCCTGCTCGTCACAACCAGAGAAAGCCCACGTGCAGCAACAAAGACCCAAAGCAGCCAAAAATAAATTTATTTAAAAAAAACAACAAGATATCTGTACTCCCTGTTTTTTGCAGCATTATTTACACTATCTGAGACATGAAAAGAACCTAAGTGTCCATTGATGGATGAATGGGTAACAAATGTGCTGTATGTGGAACACTATTCAATATTGTTCAACCATTAAAAAAGAAAGAAATCCTACCATCTTTAATAACATGGATGGACCTTGAGGGCATTATGCTAAGTGAAATAAGTCTTAGTTCAGGGAAAGACAAATACAGTTGTTTGCCAGTTTCCAGAGAGGATTGATTCCAGGAGCCCCTGCATATACTGAAATCTGCAGATGATGAAGTTTCACAGTCAGCCCTGTGATTCTGAAGTTTTGCATTTGTGGATTCATTCAACTACTGATCACGTGGTTCTGTGTTTATTTAATTAAACATAACCATGTGTAAGTGGACCCATGCAGTTCTTACCCATGTTGTTCAAGAGTCAGTTGTACTCCATAATTACACATACATGGGGAATATTTTCCTTTTTGCTGCGACGAGTCTTAGTTGCGGCATGCAGGATCTTCATCGAGGCATGTGGGACCTTTCGTTGGGATGCTCAGGCTCTTCGTTGTGGTGCAAGCTTCTCTCTAGTTGTGGTGTGCAGGTTTTTCTCTTCTCTAGATGTGGTGCGCAGGCTCCAGGGTTTGTGGGGTCTATAGTTGTGGCACGCAGTCTCTAGTTGAGGCGCATGAGCTCAGTAGTTGTGGCGTGTGTGCTTAGTTTTCCCGCAGAATGTCAGATCTTAGTTTCCCGACCAGGGAATTGAACCTGCATCCCCTGCATTGGAAGGTGCATTCTTTACCACTGGACAACTGGGGAAGTCCCTGGAATCTTTAAAGAAAAAAAAAAAACACACACACACACCCCAAACTCAGAGACAGCACAGAAATTAGTGGTTGCCGGAGTAGGGGATGGGTGAACAGGGTTAGATGAAATGCGTGAATGGTGTCAGAAGCTACAGACTTCTAGTTGTAACGTGAATAAGTCCTGGGGATGTAATGCATAGCTTAGTGATTATAGTTAATTTTACTGTATGCTGTATTTCAAATTTGCCAAGAGAGTAAATCCTAAAAGTTCTCATCAGAGGAAAAAAATTGTATTGTGTTAACTAAACTTATTGTAATCATTGCACAACATATACACAAATCAAATTATGTTGTACAGCTTAAACAAATACAATGTTTCACATCAATTATATGTCAGTGAAAGTTTTAAAATTCTACAGTGCTCTTCCTTTCTCTGAAACCCAAATTTCTGATCTTTATTATTTTCCATCTCTCTAAAGAACTTTTTAAAAATGAATTCCCATGATTTTTGTGCATCTAAGAACATGTTTATTTCACCATCACTGTTGAAGAGTAATTTTATTGCATTCTGAATTCTAGGCTGACATTGGCCACCCCCCAACCCCACCCCCGCCAAGTTTTAAATGTTTCACTCCTTTCTCTTGTTTGCATGATTTCTGAAAATTCAGATGTTATTCTTTTTGTTGCTTCCCCATGACTAAAGTGTTTATTCCTCTGGTTTCTTTTGGGATATTTTTTTTCTTCTGTATTTGAATGTGATATGCTTAGGTGTAGTTTTGTTGTTGTTGTTTTTTAAAATAAATTTATTTATTTATTTACTTATGGCTGTGTTGGGTCTTCATTTCTGTGTGCAGGCTCCCTCTAGTTGCGGTGAGCGGGGGCTACTCTTCATTGCGGTGTGCGGGCTTCTCATTGTCATGGCTTCTCTTGTGGAGCGTGGGCTGTAGGTTCACAGGCTTCAGTAGTTGTGACATGTGGGTTCAGTAGTTGTGGCTTGTGGGCTCTAGAGTGCAGGCTCAGTAGTTGTGGTACACAGGCTTAGTTGCTCCACAGCATGTGGGATCTTCCTGGACCAGGGCTTGAACCTGTGTCCCCTGCATAGGCAGGTGGGTTCTTAATCACTGTGCCACCAGGGAAGCCCCAGCTTAGGTGTAGTTTTTTGGCATTAAACCTGCTTGATGTTCTCTGAGCTTCCTGGATCTGTGGGTTGGTGTCTGACATTAATTTGGTGGAAATTCTCCATGATTATTGCTTCAAATATTTTTTCTATTCCTTATTCTTTTTTTCTTTTGATGTTTCTATATATGTATGTTAAAGCATTTGCAGATGTTATACAGTTTTTAGATATTCTTTTTTTTTAGTCCTTTTTCTCTTTGTTTTTCAGTTTTAGAAGTTTCTACTGCAGGAACCTCAAGCTGAGAGATTCTTTCCTGAGTTGTGTCCAGTCTTAATAAGCCCATCCTATTCATTCTTCATTCCTCTTCTCTTCTTTTTGATCTCTAGCATTTCCTTTTGGTTCTTTATTAGAATTTTCATCTCTGCTTTCATTGCCTTTCTTGTCTTGTATGCTGTCTGCTTTATCCATTAGCAGGCATTAATTAGCGTATTAATCATAATTGTTTTACATTACCAATTTGATCATTCCAACGGCCCTGTGATATCCCTCCCTCCCTCCCTCCCTCCTTTCTTCCTCTCCTCCCCTCCCCTCCCTTCCCTTCCCAGCATGCAAGATCTTAGTTCCATTACCAGGGATCGAACCAGTGCCCCTTACAGTGGAACTGTGGAGACTTAACCACTGGATCCCTAGAGAAGTCCCTCCCTGTGATATCTGATTCTAGTTTTGAAGCTTCCTTTGCCTTTTCAAAATTTGTTTTTAGGCCTTTTAGTTGGTCCTGTAATTTTTTTCTTTGTAACTGGCATGATGTATTCCCTAAAAGGAACCATTGTAGATAGACCTTTATTGGTGTGTTGGTAAGATGTGGAGAGCGGAAGCATGCATGTTGCTGTTAGCATTCATATTATATTTAATTTTCAATCTTTTAATGAGCCTGTGTGTCTGGATCCTGAACTTCACAACTTCTTTTCAATTTAATTTTCCCTCCCTTAGTTGGGACAGGATGGGTATTGGGGGCTGTAGTTGGGTATTTCCTCTTTCCCAGGTAAGTTAGGCTCTGATAAAATGACAGTAGGTTTGGTTCTGGCTAAGTAGTTTCTACTGAGGGCAGACTTTGTTAAAAACAGAATGTTCTGGCTATTTTGTTTTTCTAATCTTCATTTCTCTTTTTAGAAGGCTTTGTTTAGTTTGTTTTGTAGTTCCTCAAGTTGTAAAGGTACGTTGTTGATTGATGATATTTCTTTGTTTATATGTAAGCATTTATAGATGTAAATTTTCTCCTTAGTACTGCTTTTGTGGCATCTTATAAGTTTTAGTATGTTATATTATTGTTTTCTTTAGTCTCTTAAGTATTTTCTAGTTTCCTGTGTGAGTTTTTTTTCATGGACCTATTGGTTGTTTCAAAGCATGTTGTTTAATTTCCAGAAATTTGTGGATATTTGTTTTCCATATGTGATTGATCTCTATCTTCAATCTGTTTCAGTTGGAGAGGACAGTTTGTATGATCTTTATCTAATTTAAACTATTGTTCCTGTCTATTGCTGAGAGCAGAGCATTGAAGTGTCCCCATACTATAGTAGAACTGTTTCTCTTTTCAGTTCTGTCAGGTTTTGCTTTATATCTTTTGATTATCTATTATGAGGTGTGTAAATATATATACTTATTTTAATTTTTTTATTTATGTTTGGCTGCGTTGGGTCTTTTTTTGTGTTTTTTTTTTTGCGGTATGCAGGCCTCTCACTGTTGTGGCCTCTCCCATTGTGGAGCACAGGCTCCAGACATGCAGGCTTAGCGGCCATGGCTCATGGGCCCAGCTGCTCCACAGCATGTGGAATCTTCCCGGACCGGGGCATGAACCCATGTCCCCTGCATCGGCAGGTGGACTCTCAACCACTGTGCCACCAGGAAAGCCCTTTTAAAAAATTTATTTATTTTATGTATTTATTTTTGGCTGTGTTGGGTCTTCATTGCGGCATGCAGGCTTTTCATTGTAGTGGCTTATCATTGCAGAGCACAGGCTCTAGACGTGTGGGCTTGAGTAGTTATGGCACGTGGGCTCAGTAGTTGTGATACATGCACTTAGTTGCTCCACGGCATGTGGGATCTTCCCAGACAAGGGATTGAACCTATGTCCCCTACATTGGCAGGCAGATTCCCAACCACTGCACCACCAGGGAAGTCCCTAGACTTCTTTATTGTTTGATATGAATAATAGCCACCCCTGTGTTCTTTTGGTTACTATTTGCATGAAATATCTTTTTCTAACCTTTCATTTTCAATTTAATTGACTTTTGTCAACAGCATACAGTTGGATCATTTTAAAAAATCTGTCAGTCTGTCTTTTGCTTTGAGTGTTTAATCCATTTACATTTAGAGCAATTACTGATAAGAGGTATTTTTTGTCATTTTGCTCTTTGTTTTCTGTATGCCTTAGAGCTTGTTGTTCCTTAATTTTTGATATTTAATCTTTTTGTATTAAATTTGTTTAGTGATATGTTTTAATTGTCTTTTCATTTCCTTTGTGTACATTATATGATTATTTGTAGTTACCATGGGGATTACATTTTATATCCTAAACCTACCAGCATACTAATTTTAATTTACACCAGCTTACCATCAATAACATTACAAAAACATTTCTGCTTCTGTAGTGCTCTGTCCCCACTATTTTCTAGTATTGATTTTACAAAATTACATACTTGTATGTGGTGTGTTTAAGTTGAGACTATGGTTTCTTTAAATGCATTATTCTCTGCAATCAGGTAGAAAACGAAAAAGTGCTGTTATAAACTTACAATCACAGTAGCTTTTATAATTTTCTATGAACTTACCTTTATCAGAGACCATCATTTCTTCAAATAACTTTGAATTACCGTTTAGTGTTTTTTTCATTTCCACCTGAAAGAATTCATTTAGCATTTGCTGCAAGACAAGTCTAGTGTTAAAGAACTTCTTTAGCTTTTGTTTACATTGGAATATGTTAATTTTCCTTAGTTTTTGAAGGATGTTTCCCTGATGTAGGGTTATTGGTTGACACGTTATTTTCCTTCAACAATTTAAATATATCAACCCACTGCTTTCTGGCCAGATTTCTGATTAGAAATGTGCTGATAACCTTCTTGGGGATCCCTTGTCTGGAATGAGTCACTTCTCTCGCTGATTTCAAGATTCTTTGTCTCTGCATTTCAACAGTTTTATTATAATGTGCTGCAGTATGGCTCTCACAGTCTATTCTGCTTGGAGTTTATTTAGATTTGGGGATGTTCCTATTCATATCAATCCATAAGTGTGCTATGTTTTTCTGTTCTGAATCCCTCTAGTGTTTTGTTTTCTTTTCACTTCAGCAATTGTACTTTTCAGTTCCCAAATTTCCTTTTTTGCAATACTTATACTTTCTTTCTCTTTATTGTTATTCCTACTTTGTTCAGGCAACACTTTTTTTCTGTACACCTGTTTCTTTTTAGGAATTGTACTTTGCAGTTTCCAAATTTCCATTTTTACAATACTTATACTTTCTATCTCTTTACTGTTATTCCTACTTTGTTCAGGCAACACTTTTTTTTCTGTACACTTGGTTTTTTTTTTTTTATTTTTTTTTTTAGTTATTTGAACATCCTTTAGTCAGTTTTTAAGTCTTTCTAGTTAGTTCGCCATCTATTTTTTGTGTACCTGTTTATAAGTTACAGTTGCAGTTGATTTGTTATTTTCCTTTGCATCATACGTTCCTGTTTCTTCGTATGTCTTGTGAGTTTTTGTCATTGAAAACTGAGCATTTGTGTCTTATAATATTGTAATGCTGGAGATCCTGTATTCACTTTAACAAGTGTTTGCTAGTATGGGCTTCTCTTTGTTTTTGATGTTTTCAGGTGATTCTTTCCTGGACATCAACATGAGCTGTAAACTTAAGGGGTTTTCACTGTGCATTTCTTGGGGGTGCACTATGACTTTTGAAGTTCCTCTATATAAGTGGCTGATTTTGAATGTCTTAGTCCTTAAATATCTCACTCTCCAAAAGTGAAAAACCAGAAAAATGAAGAGCGGGAAAAGAGACACTGGCCTTAAAATCAGGTGGGGTGACGGATTCATAACACCTTGTACTCCATCCACTGTTGTTCAGGTTGGGAGTGGATTCCTAACACCTATTACTCCATCCAGTGTTTTTCAGGTAGGGAGATGGATTCCTAACCCATCCCCTGTTTTACAGGTGGGGAGAAAAACACCTAACATTTTGTTTACATTTTGTTTCCTAGCATTTTGTACTCCATCCACTGTACATCCTTCCCTCTGGCTCCACTGACATTTCTGTTTGTAGTATTTAAATATCATTCCTTTGTCTGTTGTGTGCTTAGTTCCTCTGGGTTCGTATTTGCCACTCACCCATCCTGACATTCCATTAGGCTTTGTGTCATATGTGTCCCATGTAGTTGTTCAACTGGGGATGGAGAGTCCTTGGGGCTTCATGGGATGGACATGACTCTGGTCTCAGCAAAAAGAGCTCACAGGTAGTCTGGCCAAGATGAATGGCAGCTGGCAGAGGGCTTGATATCAGGTCTGTGTTTTAAGTCATATCAGGAACATACCTTGTGTGATTAGTGTTTTAGCCCCATTGCCAGTGGCCCCAAATCACTTCTTTTGTCTTTTCTCCATTCTTGGTACTCTGCCAACTTGTCATTTCTACGACGACTCATTTTTATTCTGACTGCAGCCTGGGATTTATTCCCTACCACCTCTCTAAGCCACTTCTCTCATGTAGTCTTCACATTGTTTTCTCTATAGTACTTTATGACATTGTGCAGGTATATTTGAATGGCATTAGGCAGGTATACTTTAATGTTCCATGAATACCAGCTACTGTTTCAGTAAGATTTTCTGGTGCATGGGCTTATACTTGTGCACAGTATCACAGATCAGCAGCAGATGTGGTCCTAGTGAAAGCCATTGACAGAAGAGTGAACTGTAGAACATGCCTTTCACCCTTGGACCACATCCAGTCCTTATGTCCTGTGCTTGGTGAGGCTGCATCAATTCTGTGACCTTAAGTCCCAATAATGCAGAACAGCTGCATCCTCAATTTGACCCCAACTCCATTTACTGAACACAGTCCCATGGATTGGTTCTTTCATGTGTCAGACATACAGTTGTGATGGTGTCACCCCCATCCAACATCAACATGAATTTCACCATCACGTCTTTGTTTTCAGGTTCTTGGCGTGGAGTCGATGAAGAGACACCTTCTGAAGAGAACATATGTGTGGAGGGAATATCACAGATTAGGACCCCCAGGGCAGGTTCATCTCCTGAGAAGGCCCAGCCCTGTAAGATGTGCGTCCCAGTCTTGAGAGACATTTTGCACTTGGCTGAAGAGCAGGGAGCAAATAGGGGCCAGAAAGCATACACATGTGGGGCATGTGGGAAACAGTTCTATTTCACTGCAAACCTTCAACAGCACCGGAAGCAGCACATTAGAGAGAAACCCTTCCGATGTGATGTGAGGAGACTTGCATTTCTGAAGAGCTTCACAGTCTACGCATCAGGGAATCTCTCTGTGTACAGTGAAATTGGGAAGAAATTAGCAGCCAACATGGGACTTCAGCAACAGGCCACTAATATCAGGAAGGAACAAAACAACAGTCATGAGTGTGAAGCTGTTTTTCACAGTGGAACAATTCATCGGAGCTGGGGAGAAGGCAGAAAATCCTCCAGCCACACAGATATGTATGAGAGAGTCATCACTAGTGAAGCGTTTTGTGAGTGCAGCAAATGTGGGAAAGCCTGCACCCAAAGTTGTAATCTTATGCAGCACCAGAGAGTTCACACTGGAGAAAAGCCTTATGAGTGCAGCGAATGTGGAAAATCCTTTAGCCGAAGCCACCACCTCAGTGTGCATAGGAAGATCCACACTGGAGAGAAGCCTTATGCATGCAAGAAATGTGCTAAATCTTTTCTCCAAAGGTCCAGCTTCATTCAACATCTGAGAGTTCACACTGGAGAAAAGCATTATGAATGCAGTGAATGTGGAAAATCTTTTAGCAAAAAGTCCAATTTCCTTCAACATAAGAGAGTTCATACTGGAGAAAGGCCTTATGAGTGCAGTGAATGTGGGAAATCCTTTATCCATAGATGTCAACTTTTTATACACCAGAGAGTTCACACAGGAGAAAGGCCTTATGAGTGCAGTGAATGTGGGAAATCCTTTATTCATAGATGTCAACTTCTTATACACCAGAGAGTTCACACAGGAGAAAGGCCTTATGAGTGCAATGAATGTGGGAAATCTTTTACAGTTAGGTCTGTCCTGCAAAATCATCAGAGAATTCATACTGGAGAGAGGCCTTATGAGTGCAGCCAATGTGAGAAATCCTTTATCCATAGATGTCAACTTCTTATACACCAGAGAGTTCACACAGGAGAAAGACCTTATGAGTGCAGTGAATGTGGGAAATCTTTTACAGCTAGGTCTGCCCTCCAAAATCATCAGAGAATTCATACTGGAGAGAGGCCTTATGAGTGCAGCCAATGTGGGAAATCCTTTATCCATAGATGTCAACTTCTTATACACCAGAGAGTTCACACAGGGGAAAGGCCTTATGAGTGCAGCCAATGTGGGAAATCTTTTACAGCTAGGTCTGGCCTCCAAAATCATCAGAGAATTCATACTGGAGAAAGACCTTATGAATGCAGCCAATGTGGGAAATCCTTTATTCATAGATGTCAACTTCTTATACACCAGAGAGTTCACACAGGAGAAAGACCTTATGAGTGCAATGAATGCGGGAAATCTTTTACAGCTAGGTCTGCCCTCCAAAATCATCAGAGAGTTCACACAGGAGAAAGGCCTTATGAGTGCAGTGAATGTGGAAAATCCTTTATTCATAGATGTCACCTTCTTATACACCAGAGAGTTCACACAGGAGAAAGGCCTTATGAGTGCAGTGAATGTGGGAAATCCTTTATTCATAGATGTCAACTTCTTATACACCAGAGAGTTCACACAGGAGAAAGGCCTTATGAGTGCAGCCAATGTGGGAAATCTTTTACAGCTAGGTCTGGCCTCCAAAATCATCAGAGAATTCATACTGGAGAAAGGCCTTATGAGTGCAGCCAATGTGGAAAATCCTTTATCCATAGATGTCAACTTCTTATACACCAGAGAGTTCACACAGGAGAAAGGCCTTATGTGTGCAGTGAATGTGGGAAATCTTTTATTCATAGATGTCAACTTCTTATACACCAGAGAGTTCACACAGGAGAAAGGCCTTATGTGTGCAGTGAATGTGGGAAGTCCTTTATTCATAGATGTCAACTTCTTATACACCAGAGAGTTCACACAGGAGAAAGGCCTTATGAGTGCAGCCAATGTGGGAAATCGTTTACTGCTAGGTCTGGCCTCCGAAATCATCAGAGAGTTCATACTGGAGAAAGACCTTATGAGTGCAGTGAATGTGGGAAATTGTTTATTGTTATTTCTGGCCTTATTAAACATCAGAGAGTTCACACAGGAGAAAGGCCTTATGAGTGTAATGAATGTGGGAAATCTTTCACTGCGAGAGCTGGCCTCCAAAATCATCAGAGAATTCACACGGGAGAAAGGCCTTATGAGTGTAAGGAATGTGGGAAATCTTTTACTGCGAGATCTGGCCTCCAAAATCATCAGAGAGTTCACACAGGAGAAAGGCCTTATGAGTGTATGGAATGTAGGAAATCTTTTACTTCTAGGTCTGGCCTCCGAAATCATCAGAGTGTTCATACTGGAGAAAGGCCTTATGAGTGCAGTGAATGTGGAAAATCTTTTAGCCAAAGACAAATCCTCAGTACCCATAGGAAAATCCATACTGGAGAAAGGCCTCATGAGTGCAAAGAATGTGGTAAATCTTTTATCCAAAAGTGCAGCTTAATTCATCATCAGAGAGTTCACCGTGGAGAAAACGCCCTATGAATGCAGCCGATAAGGATGCCACTGGGGTTTGGAGGAGTTTGACATGGTAACAGAATGGGAGGAACAGGTGCAGTCATCGTGCAACAGATGGACAATTTCTAGAGCAGAAACTCAGGGTGAGAGAAGGGGTGTCATCTGCTTGTGAACTCCCAGCAATGGACAGGGATTTAGGATACAGTGCTAGGTTGACTGGTTCAGGCCATGAGGAGTCTCGTCACAGCACTCCTCTTTCACTCCCTACCCTGCTTTGGGGACTCAAAGAACACTTTGTCCATTCGGACACCCTCTTGTCACCCCCACACAGACACAAAGAGGCCTGCTTAGGACACCCCCTCCTCCCCACATGTGACTTGACAGGACTGTCGTTTCACTGGGAACAAATATTGATGGCTTTCCTATGAATGATCCAACTTATGTACCCAATAATGATCTGGTCCTGCTAACTCCATACCACAGGTTTTCAGTGGATGTGGGGCAGCCAAATTCGAGGAACAGACTCTACCTTGGGATGTGGATGTGACTCAGTCCCAGGAGAGAGAAGACTAATCAATATAGAATGCCACATTAACAGAAGGAAGGATGAAAAATAACATGATCATCTCAGTAGACAGAGAAGAAGCATTTGACAAAATTCAGCATCCATTCATGATGAAAACCCATACAGGTGGGTATAGAGGGAACATATCTCAATAAAGGCCATTTATGACAAACCCACAGCAAACATCATACTGGTGGAAAGCTGAAAGGCTTTTTCCTAAATTCAGGAAGAAAAGAAGGATGCCCACTCCCAAAACTTCTATCTCACATAGTATTGGAAGTCCTAGCCCCAGCAATCAGACAAGCAAAAGCATCCAAATTGGAAGGTAAGAGGTAAAACAGTATTTTCAGATAACATGATACTTTATATAGAAAACCCTAGTGTCCACCTCAAAACTTTTAGAACTAATTAAAGAATTCAGTAAAGCTATAGGATATAGTACAAATATACAGACATCTGTTGCATTTCTATACACTAATAATGAACTATCAGAAAAAGTAAAAAAATAAAATTGCTTCAGATTGCATCAGAAAGAATAAAATACCTAGTAGCAAATTAACTGAGGGCTTGAAAGACATATATTCAATAAACTATAAAACATTGATGAAGATTGAAGATAAAGAAATGGAAAGATATCCTGTGCTCTTGCATTGGAAGACTTAAGATTGTTACAATGACAATACTGTGCAAAGCAATCGTGAAATGGACAGAAGACATAATGGAGTTAGAAAAACTATCCGAAGTGATGCAAATGAAGAACACACGTGTATTGTCATATGTGTTCAGTGTCTCAAGAAATATAGCAGCAATCTTGTGAGTAAGGCATATTCTAGTAAATGGGATATATTCATGTCCAAGACATAAAAAGGAGTCAGTTCTTATGGAAGCAATATTGTAGTTGATGGAAACTGCACCTAGGTAATTAGATTTCATGGAATATTAGAATGAGATGTTCCTATAAAAGGGAGAAAAAGAGCAAGTTACAGTTGAGGAAAAACGGGGGTTTGGGATGGGTTGAAAGAGTAAATAGAGTGTCCAGAGTAGGACTTTAGTGAAGGTGGACAGTTGTGGAAATACTGTGTTAAGGACAGCTTGCTTTCCTCTTTTCCAATTTTTACATGTTCATTTTCTTTTCTGTATTAGAGAGGACCTCTGGCATATTAGGGAATACCAGTGTAAGGCAGTGAACTGCCATCCTACTGATCTCAAGCATCCTATTTTTGTCCTTTATATCTAGTCTTTTCAGTCCAGAACCATATAAAGTCGCACAAATTACATTTATTTCTCACCACTCTTTAATGTCCATTCTGACACAATCTCTCTGATTTCCTTCAAGTTGTTTTCCCTTGGTATCTTTTATACAATACATGACAATTTGTAAAATTTCCCTCACTTGGTATACAGTAAGATATCCTTATAAATAGATTCAGATTATGTGGTTTATTGTTTTTATTGTTGCTGTTTTGCTCCCATCCAAGATAATACAAAAGTGCTGCCTTGTCCTTTTCAGTGTACCATATCAGGAAACAAGATGTCTGTTTTCCCAGTATTGGCAGTGTTTCCTTTGATCACTTCTTTATGGTGATATGCTTTGGATTTTGTTCCTATTACTCTGGGAGGCTGAAGAAGGGGTGTAGCAAGACACTGTGATCATCTATTTGTTTCTAAATCTCTCTGGCTTCTGTGTGGAGAGTGAACTTAGGAGGGAAGAACTGATGTAGGAGAGAGGACAGAATCCTTTGTGTAGTTGGGAGCCCTTTGATGATGGACCAGCCCAGGATGGTGGCATTGGAGATGGTGAGGACAGGATGACCTGGGACACATTAGGAGGCAGAGTTGGCAGGACGTGTGCATAATTGAGATGATGGGGTGAGTCCCAGAGAATGATTTTTTTCCCTTCAGTCCTCAAGAGCGATCCATTGCATTTGTGGGCCCGAGAGGCTTACCTTGTTTTCTTAGATTTCTGAATCAGCTGTCAGCTATGTTGAGTAACTGCAGCCACAGTTTCCAATACCTGGGACATAAAATAGGCAGGACTGCTCCCTGACAGTTATTTGGGTAGATGAGTTTTGTGTGGCCTTGCTTTCCTTGGGCCTGCCAGGGTTAGATGAGGCTGGATAGGAAGACTTGTGTGGTGGTGGTGTCTATCTGTAATATCTGTAGCTGTATGTGTTTGAGCCTGCCAGGGAACATTAGCTATTCTTTGAATAGAAATTCAAAACTTGCCCTCGAACTTCACTTGATGAAAATTAAATCCCTTGTTAAGGAAGTTTAGGGTCATCCAAAAGTACTGACAGCTACTTTGAATATTTATTTCAAGCCATTTAATGTAATTGTTGATATATTTGGGTTGAAATATATCCTTTTATTTTGTGTATTTCTTACCTTGCCCTTTGTTCTTTATCTTGGCCTTTAAAAAATTTTTAACCCTCTATTTATTAGTTATTTGTAATTCAATTTTCTTTACTTCTAGCTTTGAAAATGTATACCTTTATTCTATTTATTGTTTAAGCCCCAAATCACTTATTTAACACATTAGAGCATAAAGTTATAAATACATTTTTTTCTTCTTTCTGTGTATTATAAGGGGTTTAAAACATTAATTTTTCCCATAGGAATATAAGTTTTTCAAGGTATGCATAGGGATTCTGTCATTCTAAATCTGTAAGGAAATATTACTCATGCTTTACACAATTGGTGACATGTATGTCAATCAACACATGCATTTCTCTCTTCAGTTATCATTCCTTTTGTCATCACTGATCTTTCAACTGGAATTACAATCCATTGTTCATTGTCCTTGAATAGAACTTTTTTTTGAATAGAACTTTTAATGTTCATTTTTCCAGGTTAATTGTGCATTAATTTTCTCATTTCAAATCATTTTGTTTCATCCATTCTTGAAGGACATATTTGCTGTACATAGAAATCTTGGTTGGCAATTTTCTCTTCAGTGGTGGGAGGAGGTCATATTGACCTTTCTACTTCTGTGGTTTTCTTAATCTTCTTGAGCTACAGAAGATATTCTGTATGCTAAGGTGTGCTATTTTGATGTACTTTACTCTGAACCTATCAAGATCAAAAGGAAATAGGGAATGACTCCCCTTCCCCGCCCCACCTCCTTAGTAGCACAGCAGGCCCCCCTATGGGTTTATTCTTACAGGAAATGCAGAAACACAACCAGTTCCCTTGTAAGGGGTTCTAACCTTCTGCGCTCTAGTCCAAGTGATTTTCATCTGTCCCATTCTGTAATTGTTGATTGTTGGTCTCCAGCAGCTATTTACCTTCATGGATTTCACCACTTCTGGGGGTTGCTTTTCCAGACACCCTGAATTGGGAAGACGCTGGGGGTTCTGGAGTTACTGAGTTCATGCCAGTTTTTGCTGGGGTTTCTCAGAAGGACTCAGGCCCAGGAGTGCAGGGTGGAGGGTCCTATGGGCGCCCCACAAGGGCTGGTTCGCTCGTGTCTCTTCCTGCTCCCGTGTACCAGAGGGAACATTTTGAGGCCTTTTCCTCTGCGGACCCATGTGCACCAAGTCCAGGGGCGCCACGTGTGATCTGAGGTGACCTATCAGAGGAGTCAGTGATAAATGAAGAGAGCTATGTGGTCTTCAGGGTGGGAGATAGGGGAACCAGACTCCCAGATGAGGGCAGGGTGACCTGGGGACATGGGGAAAACCTGGAGATGGTGGCACCGCACAAAGGTGGGACATACGAAAGATCCCTGGGCTAGGACTCCTCCCTGGTCCCATAGGCTGTGTCCCCCATGCTCCCTCAGGGTTAGCCCAAGACACAAAATCCAGAATGTTTGTCCAAAGGCTGAGTCCTTCTTTTTCATTACTGTGGCCTGGCTCCCTCACAGATGTGCACCCCTGAGTGGTGGTGACCAATCCCCCTCCTCCTGGCTGAATCCTACTTCAGGGCCCAGAGGCCACGTGCGCTTTGATGAGGAAGAAATAAAAGAAGATTTGTGGCCCCTGGGCCCACACTCGAGGGTCTTGGTCCACTCCAGGATGCCCCTGCCCTAAGAGGTCCCGATGCGGGGTTTCAGCCTCAGAGCCATCACTTCCACACTCCCACCTGGACAGCCTTAAGACAGTCTCCCAGGACAGGAAGCATCCTTGACACTGGTCTCAAGACACCCGCCCCCCACCACCAACAATCCCCACTCAGTCAGCCACAGGAACTGATCTTTTTCCTGAGGCTGAGGAGGTAGAAATGCGGCCTGACCAGCAGAGATGGACCCCTGGGTATCTGCATACAGTTTCTGTGCCTTGAAGGAGGGACCCTGCAGGAAATGAGGGGCCTTTGGTTACTCAGAGCCAGACTCTGGTGTATACAGACAAGAGACAATAATGCAGGCCCTGGAGGAAGGGGGCCGTTTTTCAGTAGACAAGTGATCGTCCTAAAGTGCTGTCAGGTGCAAGATGTATTGCTAAATGAGTGAGAGACACCAGTGTTTTAATGGATATTGGATCTAAGTCATCCAAAGCAAGGTCCTGGAGAGACACCCCATCTTGGTAGGCAGGCAGTGAGCAGGATGTTTCAGCAGTTTTAGCTTCTGGAAAAGGAGGTTACCAGCTTTAGCGGGAATTGACATCGTGCTGGCTCATTGGTTATCACGGAAAGCAGCAGAGGAGCATGCTCCTCACATCCCCTCTGATAACACTATCAAAGTGGAGAGCCTCTGATCTAAAGATTAATCACTAGCTGAGGCCTGGGCAGGTACCCAGGTGTTTGCTGATTAGGCTTTATGTTTAAGATGGAAGGTCAGCCATGTGAGTAGGGTGCAGGTGAATCAGACTGCTGGACCAGGGGATGTACAGAGCAAGAGGACAGCCATGGTGGGTGGCCTGATCCATCTCTTGCTGAGCTGTGCACAGTCATTGACTATGCAGACAGGAGAGCCATTTCTGACGTGACCAGAACCAGCGCTCTTCCTCTTGTCCAGATGCTTCAGGGCTGCCCAATATCTCCTTTTCCATATTCCTGGTCAGGGTCCTGTCTTACTTTTCTCTTGTCCCTTGCCAAAGTTTACAAGATGACTAACGCTTCAGACCGCATGCGTTTCAAGAGCAATAGGATAATGTTTATTTGCTTCCTGTTACCAGTGGATGTCAACTTGTGTTGGTTTCGTGGAGTCTGAGATAACACCCAAACACTTCAGCAATCAGTAGCATTATAGAGCCTTAAATGCTCAACACTCACCGGAAAGTTTCCCCACCCCCTTAAGAAGAATGGAGCCCCCTACCCCCCACCCCCCGCCCTCATAAGAAGAATGGAGCCCCCTCCCTCCACCCCGCACCCCACCCCCGCCCTAGAAGTCGTTTCCCAGCGCTCCTCGGGGGCTGCTTGGCTGTTTTCAAAGTGATTCAGGTGTGGGGCCCCGTGCTTCCTTGAGGCCTTTGCACTACATTATCCAGGATAACTTGTTTTAAGGCAGCAACGTTGATCCAATGAAAATCCAGAAAGGGTGCATTTCCGGGAGAGGGCCGTCTTCCTGGAGGACATTTTGATTGCTGTGGAGTCTGAGGAGCTCGTCAGAAAGTCGAGGTGTGTGGTGTTGGGGGTCAGTTGATGGGGCAAGAAGGCATAGAAGGAGGTCTTGTGCGCACTGTACAGGGGCGGGTCTCGGGGCCGGGGAGACCGCGGTCTGCGTGCAGTATCCACGCCGAGTCCGACCTGGTCACTGGGCTGTGGGCCCCTCCTCTTGGGGACTCGGTGGCGGCGGCCGTGCTGAGGGACCCGGCTAAGGTAAACGCTGCGTGCTCCGGGTTCTCCCCTGCCCGTTTCTCCACCCAAATACGAACGGCCGGCGTGAGAGACGCCTGTTTACGTCTGGTTCAAGACAGTGAGGCCTTCAGGTGTCGTGTCCCTATTTCTGACCACCAGTGTAATGTGGTCTGGGTGAGCCTTGTAGACGCAACTAAAGGAGGAGCATTTGGAACTTGGAGTCCATCCTGTTTCTGGGAGGAAAAAAGTTTGAGACCAGGCTGCACCTGGAGTGGTAGGTGAGAGTTGTATCTTTCTCTTTGGGCCCATGGAGCGGTGGAGAGTTGCTTTTTTATAAATGAATGAATGAATTCATTCGTTTACTCATTCATTTATTTATTTATTCATTGATTGATTGATTGCTGCGTTGGGTCTTCGTTGCTGCGCGGAGGCCTTCTCTAGTTGCGGCGAGCCGGGGCTACTCTTCCTTGCGGTGCGTGGGCTTCTCATTGCGGTGGCTTCTCTTGTTGAGGAGCCACGGGCTCTAGGCACGTGGGCTTCAGTAGTTGTGGCTCGTGGGCTCTAGAGCACAGGCTCAGTGGTTGTGGCGCACGGGTTTCGTTGCTCCGCGACATGTGGGATCTTCCCGGACCAGGGATTGAAGGGTATCCCCTGCATTGGCAGGCGGGTTCTCAACCGCTGCACCACGAGAGAAGTCCCTATGGAAATTTTTGAGCATAGGAAGGACATGATTTGAGTTAGGGTTTTAAAAATACTCCAAAGCCTGCTCAATGGAAGAACATAATGTAGGGGGGTGATGAGGACAGTGAGGCAGAGGGAAGTTGTGGCTTTTCCAGGGTCCCAACTGGTAAGCGGTATCACTGTGGACTGAGGCACAGAGGAGAGGTTTGCTAGTCAGCCTGAGGTTATCTCGTTCTGGTACCGCCAGGGGGCCAGGGAAGGCCTGTGCCCCTGGAGCACAGCCCTGGTCACTTTTCCTCCATCGCTTGCCTTTCCCCACAGATTCCAAGGGCCAGAGAAGCACCTTCGTTAAATAGAGGTTGTCGCAGCCCCTCACATGTTGTGACCCCACGCACACATTCTCTGTATTTGAGAAGGGTCTTGGGGTTCTTCGCTAGTCATTTTCCCAGCCCTTTGGTTTGGGAACCCAGGAGAACCCCATGTTCAGGGTCCTGAGGGGAGGCCAGTTTCTATGGAGGGGGTCCCATTCCCCACCTTAAATGGAAGGAGTTGTGTAAGGTTACTCCTGGATTCGATACCAGTTGTGGAAGTGCGTCAAGATGAGGCTGAGTTGGTTTAGGTAAGTGCAGGTCTCCTTTTTTTTTCTAGTGGAAATAACACAGAAGAGCAGGTTTTCTGCTTTAAATGTCTGCCTGTATATTTTGGAGGCAATGGGAGCTTCAGATTAGAGGAGGGAGGTTTTCCTCTCAAGGTCCCAAGAGTCTCCATCTGGTCGGACAGTAGGGGAAATGTGTGGGAAGATGGATTGTGGGTTTTCAGGAGTGAGACTGTTCATGGTTTTATTTGTCCCTGTTTACCAGGGCAGTGTGACCTTTGAGGATGTGGCCGTGTACTTCTCCTGGGAGGAATGATGTCTTTTTAACGAGGTTCAGATACACCTGTACCTTGATGTCATGCTGGAGAACTTTGCACTTGTCAGCGTGCTGGGCAAGGCTCTCACACCCACCTCCTTCCTCTGACCTAGGCTCTGCTTTTGTTTTTTTACCTAAGGACAGCTCTGTTTCTCACATCTGGACCCTGGGCACACCTTGTTAAATTCCTTGGTTATGTGCTGTGGTTACTACAGCTAGGTTAGTGCCTCCCTACTCCTTAGTGCCTGGACACCTGTAGCCCCAAAGTCTTGCAGGTGATGCTTCAGGGTCAGTAGTGTTGCAGTCAGCCTGGTAGCTCTCTCCTTGCTTGCCCTCTCTGACCAGGCGAATGTCAAAATCCATGGTACCGAAGTTTTACTTCATTCCTGAACCGGACATTTATTTGTGCCTGACTGTACAACTGTCACTGACTCGGTCACTTCTGAAACAGACCATGAACATTTTTCCAAGTTTCCAATTTCTCTGTATTCACACCAGCATATGTTATTTTGTTTTTTTCATAATAGCCATCCTAATGGATGTGAACTTGTATATCTTTTTCATTTCGATTGCATTTCCATAGTGGTGTGCTTATTGGTGTGTTTATTGGTATATCTTTAGAATAATTCAGGTCCTTTTTCCTTTTTTTTTTTTTTTTTTTTTTTTGTGGTACGCGGGCCTCTCTCCCGTTGCGGAGCACAGGCTCCGGACGCGCAGGCTCAGCGGCCATGGCTTACGGGCCCAGCCGCTCCGCTGCATGTGGGATCTTCCCGGACCGGGGCACGAACCCGTGTCCCCTGCATCGGCAGGCGGACTCTCAACCACTGCTCCACCAGGGAAGCCCCCTTTTTCCATTTTTTAATCAAGTTGGTTCTTTGGCTGTTGTTGAGTTCAAGGCATTATCCATATATTCTGGATATTAATCCCTTGTTGTATACCTGATTTTGAACTATTTTCTCTCATTCTGTGGTTGCTCTTTTACTGTGTTCATAGTGTCCTTTGATGTACAAAAGTTTGTCTCTTTTTCCGTTCCCCCCCCCCAGCTTTATTGAGGTATAATTGATACATAATGTTGTGTAACTTAAAGGTATCCAACAAAAATTGTTCATTTTTATTAGGTGCAGTTTTTGTATTTTTTCTTTTGTCGCTTGTGCCTTTGTTGTCATAGTCAGGAAATCATAACTGAATCGAACATTTTGAAGCTTTTCCCCTTTGCTTTTTCTATGAATTTTACAGTTTTAGCTCTTATATTTGATATATATATATTTAAAATTTATCATTTATTCATTTGGTTGCACTGGGTCTTATTTATGGCAGCTGGGCTCCTTACTTGTGGCTTGAGGGCTCCTTAGTTGCAGCTCACAAATTTTTAGTTGTGGCACGCATGTGGGATCTAGTTCCTCGACCAGGGATTGAACCCAGGCCCCCTGCATTGGGAGTGCGGAGTGTTAACCACTGCACCACCAGAGAAGTCCCAAGACTTCTGATATATTTTGAGTGAATTTTTCTATGTGATATTAGGTGAGTTCCCAACTTCATTCTTGTGTATGTGGGTATCCAGTTTTCCCAGCACCATTTATTGAAAAGGCTGCCCTTATTGAATACTAATGGTCCTTTGGTCAAAAGTTATTTGATCATAAATATGAGGGTTTACTTTTAGGCTACTCTCTGTTCTATTCCATTGCTGTGTATATATGTATTTATGCCAGTAGCATAGTATTTTGCTTACTGTAGCTTTGTAGTAACGTTTGAAATCAGGTGGTGTGAGTCCTTCAACTTTGTTCTTTTTCATAATTGCTTTGGCTATATGGAATCCCTTGAGAGTCCATTTGAATTTTTGGAAGAGTTTTTCTATTTTTTGAATATGTCATTGGGAATTTAGTAGGTATTGTATTGACTCAGGAATCCCCCAAGCAAGTGTTAAAATTGATGCGTCTATACTGACACATTATTATCACTCAAAATTTGAAGTTTACATTAGAGTTGACTCTGGTATTGTACATTCTATGGGCTTTGATAAATGTTTAATGATTCTCATTCCCCATTATAGAGTGGTTTCAATGGTTTTCAGTGTTTCAATCCTTTGTGCTCCACCTGTTCATCCTTTCTTCCCCTGTACTCCTTGGTAAGCACTGATTTTTTTTTTAACTGTCTCTATATGTTTTCCCTTTTCTAGAGTGTCATATAATTAGAGTCATACATTATGCAGCCTTTTCATCTTGGTTTCCTTCACTTAGTAACATGCATTTAAGTTTTCTGTTTTTCTTTTCTTTTTAACCCCCGCCACGTGCCTTACAGGATTTTAGTTCCAGAACCCGGGCCATGGCAGTGAAAGTGCCGAGTGCTAACCTCTGGATCATGAAGGAACTCCCTTGCATGTCTTTTCATGACTTGATAGCTCATTTCATTTCAGCTCTAAATAATGTTCCTGGTATCTTGATATATCTTGATTGTCCATTTGTCTGCTGAAGGAATTCTTGACTACTTCTAAGTTTTGGCAGTTATGAATACAGCTACTGTGAATATCTGTGTGAAGGTTTTTGTGTAGATGTAAGTTTTCAACTCCTTTTTTATAATACGAAGGAGTAGAATTTCTATATGATGTGTAAGAGTTTAGTTTTGTAGAAAACTGCCAAACTCTCTTTCAAAGTGGGCTGTACCATTAAGCATTTCAATGGGCAATGAATGAAATTCCTGTTCCTCCACACCCTGGGCAGCATTTGTGTCAGTGTTTGGATTTGGGCCATTCTTTTTTTTTTTAATAAATTTATTTCATTTATTTTATTTTTGGCTGCATTGGGTCTTTGTTGCTGCACGCAGGATTTCTCTAGTTGTGGTGAGTGGGGGCTACTCTTTGTTGCAGTGCATGGGCTTCTCATTGTGGTGGCTTCTCTTGTTATGGTGCAAAGGCTCTAGGCGGATGGGCCTCAGTAGTTGTGACACGTGGGCCCAGTAGTTGTGGCTCACGGGCTTAGTTGCTCTGAGGCATGTGGGATCTTCCCAGACTGGGGCTCAAACCCGTTTCCCCTGCATTGGCAGGCAGATTCTTAACCCCTGCGTCACCAGGGAAGCCCAACTTGGGCCATTCTTATAGGTATGTAATGGTATCTCTTGAGTTTAATTTGCATTTCTTTGCCTCTTTGTATACGCTGAATTGTCATACATACATTTTCTTTTAATGAGGCTTGTCTATTAAGGTGTTTGGCTCATTCTGTATTTGAGTTTTTGTTTACTTGCTGAGTTTTAGTTTTTTTGTATTTAATATTTACATCTATGATCCATTTTGAGATAATTTTTTTGTGAAGGGTGTAAGGTTTGTGTTTAGATTTTTTCTTTTTTTGAATATATGATGTTCAGTTGTTCCAGTACTGTTTATTAAAAAGACTTCCTTTTTCTCCATTGTATTTCCTTTGTTCATCTGTTAAAGTATATTTAACAGATGAGTATATTTCAAATATTTGAGTATATTTCTATGGGTATATTTCTGGATTCTCAATACTGTTCATTGATCAGTTTTTCTATGCCTTCAACAATAGCAAACAGGCTTGAGTACTGTACATACGAAGTCTGGAAGTTGAGCAGTGTCAGTCTGCAAGCTTTGTTCTTCTGCAGTATCCTGTTGGCTATATTCGGACTTTTGCCTCTCTATATGAACTTTAGGATTTGTGTATTTATATCCACAAAATAACTCACTGGGATTTTGATTTTGATTGCATTGAATCTATAGATGAGTTTCATAAGAACTGACATCTTGAGAATAGTGAGTCTTCCTATTTTAGAATGTCAAATATTTTTCCATTTATTTAGTCCTTTGAATTTGTTCATCAGAGTTTTATAGTTTCCCTCACATAGATCTTGTACATGTCTTGGTAGAGTTATAACTAAATATTTCTTTCCTTTCTCTCTCTGTCTCTCTCTCTCTCTTTTTCTTTTTTAGTGCTATTGTACATGATAATGTGTTTTTAATTTCAAACTCACTTGTTCATTTCTGGTTTATAGGAAAGTGATTGACTTTTGTATATTAACCTTGTGTCCTGAAACCTTGGTATAATTGCTTTTTGGTTCCATGATTTTGTTTGTTTGGTCTATTTTTCAGGATTTTTACATAGCTGATCATATCATCTGAGAATGAAGACAGTTTTATTCCTTCCTTCCCAAGCAGTATATCTTCTCTATAACCTTGTCATCTCATTGCATTAGTTATGACTTCCAAAATAAAGGCAAAAAGGAGTGGTAAGAGGGAACATTTTTGCCTTGTTTTTCATCTTAGTAAGAAAGCCTGTTGGTGTTCGCTAGTAAGTATGATGATAGTTATAGGATTTTATTTGGATTAACAAGTTGAAGTTTTCCTCTTTTTAGTTAACTAAATGTTGGAGATTTTTATCATGAATGGGTATGGGATATTGTCAGATCCTTTTTCTCTATCTATTGATGAGATCATGTGCTGTTTTTTAACCTGTCGAGGACGTGGATGATATTAATTTTCAAATGTGAAGCCCCGCTTGTATACCTTGCATCAGTCCCACTTGGTCATGGTGTATGATTCTTTCTGTATAGTTTTTCCATAAATTTCCTAATATTTTGTGAGGATTGTTGCATCTGTGTTCATGAGAGGTATTGGTTTACAGTTTTCTTGTAATGTCTTTGGTTTGGTATTAAGAGAATAATACTGGGCTCTTAGAATGATTTAGGAAGTATTCCCTCTGTTTCTGTCTTCTAAAAGAGATTGTAGGGAATTGTATAATATCTTCCTTAAATGTTCATCAGAATTGACCAGTGAACCAATCTGAGCCAGTTGCATTCTGTTTTGGAAGGTTATTATTTATTGATTCAATTTCTTAAATACATTTAGACCTATTCAGATTTTCTATTTTTTCCTGTGTGGGTTTTGGTAGACTGCATCTTTCAGGCAATTGATCCATTTCATCTAATTATCAAATTTATGGTTTTGTTTGTTGTCATATATTTTATTGTTGTCCTCTTAATGTCCATGATATCTGTAGTGATGTTTCTTCTTTCATTTTGATGTTAATAATTTGTGTTCTCTCTCCTCATTTCCTTCAGTAACAATAATAGAATGTTTTTGATTTTATTGGTCATTTTAAAGAACCAGCTTTTCTTGGCTTTGTTGATTTCTCTCTGTTGGTTTTAATTATTTCTTTCTTTCTTCCTCTGGATTTAATTTTCTCCTAGTTTTGTAAGGTGGAAGCACAGGTGATTGATTTAAAATTTTTCTTTTTTGTTAATATAAGCATTCAATGCTATAAATTTTCCTATAAACACTGCTTTCATTTCATCCACGTATTTTGAAAAGTGGTATGTTTGTTTCTTTCAAAATACTTAAAAATTTATCTTGAGATTTCTTCTTTGATCCATGTATTATTTGTAAGTGTATTCTTTAATTTCTCAGCATTTTGGAATTTTTCCAACTATCTTTCTGTTACTGGTTTCTAGTGTAATTCTGTTGTGGTCTGAGAGCAGATGTATGATTTCTGTTCTTTTTTACAATACTTATTTATTTATTTTTATTTTTGACTGCATTGGGTCTTAGTTGCTGCACACGTAATTCTCTCCAGTTGTGGTGTGCGAGTTTTCTCTCTCTAGTTGTGGTGCGTGAGCTCCAGAACACACGGGCTCTGTAGTTTGCGGCCCTCAAGCTCTCTAGTTGAGGGTGTCGGCTCAGTAGTTGCAGCTCATGGGCCCAGTTACCTTGCGGCATGTGGGATCTTAGTACCCCGACCATGGATCGAACCCACGTCCTTTGCACTGGAAGGCAGATTCTAAACCACAGGACCACCAGGGAAGTCTCAATGATTTCTGTTCTTAAGTTAAATTTGTTAAGGTGTGTCTTTTGGCCCCAGATGTGGTCTATCTGGTGAATGTTCTATGTCAGCTTGAGAAGACTGTCTCTTCTGCTGTTGTTGGATGGAGTAGCCTAGTAGTCTGTAGGTGTCATTTTATCCAGTGCATTGATGATGGTGTTCCTGAGTTCAACAAATCCTTATGAATTTTCAGTTTGCTGGATCTGTTCATTTCTGGTAGAGGGATGATAAATGAAGTCTCCAACTATTATAACAGATTCATCTCTTTCTACTTGTAGTTCTGCTTTGCACCATATTTTGACATTCTGGTTTTAGGTACAGATATGTTAAGGATTGTTGTGGATTCTGGTGAATTGACGTCTTTATCTCTGATAACTTTGCTTCCTTTAAATCTGCTCTGAGATTAATATAGTTACTACCACTTTTTTTTTTTTTTTTTTTTGGTGGTACACGGGTCTCTCACTGTTGTGGCCTCTCCCGTTGTGGAGCACAGACTCCGGATGTGCAGGCTCAGCGGCCATGGCTCACGGGCCCAGCCGCTCCGCGGCATGTGGGATCCTCCTGGACCGGGGCACGAACCCGTGTCCCCTGCATCGGCAGGTGGACTCTCAACAACTGTGCCACCAGGGAAACCCCTATTATTTGTTTTAGTAGTACATAAACCTACCTGTGTTGTATAAAAATTTATAATGGAGTGCACTGTTGCTATTGTTGTTTTGAACAAACTGGTATCTGTTAGATCTGTGTAGACATTTTTGTAAAGACGACATGCAAATTGTGAAGATACTTGAAAAGATGCTGACTATCACTAATTTTCAGGGAAGTGCACGTGAAAACCACAATAAGATACCACCTCACACCTGTTTTAATGTCTGTTATCAGAAAGAGAAGAAATAAGTGTTGGTGAATATGTGAAGAATAGTGACCCCTTTTGCACTGTTCTTGGGAATGTACATTGTTGCAACCACTATGGAAAAGAGTATGGAGAATCTTTAAAAAATTAAAGAAGGAACTACATTATGATCTAGCAATTCCACCTCTGTGTACTTCTCCAAAGGGAGTAAAATCATTATGTCAGAAAGATATCTGGACTCTGTGTTTACTGCAACATTATTTATAATATCCAGGACATGGAAACAAGCTAAGTGTCCATTGGCGGATGAATGGCTACCCAAAATGTGGTTTGTATGGAATACTATTCAATATTTTCAACCATAAAAAAGAAGGAAATCCTGCCGTTTGCAACAGCATGGATGGAGCTTCAGCAAATTATGCTAAATGAAATAAGTCAGACAGGGAAAGACAAATACTGTTGTCCCTCCGTTTCTGCTGAGGGTTTGTTCCAGGAGCCGCTGAATATACTGAAATCTGCGGATTCTAAAGTCCCATAGTCAGGCCTCTGATTCTGAAGTTTTGCGTTTTCAGATTCATCCAGCTACAGATCATTTACTGCTGTGTGTATTTATTGAAAAATGTGAGTGGACCCTCACAGTTCTAACCCATTTTGTTCAAGGTTCAACTGTACTACATGATTACACTTAAATGTGGAATCTTTAAAACAAACAAACAAAAAGCCAAACTCAGATACAGACAACAGATTAGTGGTTGCCACAGTGGGGGAAGAAGAGGGGGTGGATAAAATGGGTGTAGTGTGTCAGAAGTGAGAGACTTCTATTTATAATAAGATGAATAAGTCCTGGTGATTTAAGCACAGCATAGTGGCTCTAGTTAGCAATACTGTGTTGTATATTTGAAGTTCGATAAGAGAGTAGATCTTAAAAATTCTCATCAGAAAAATTGTAACTATGTTCACTAATTGTAGTAATCATTGCACAATGTATACACATGTCAAATCTCCTTATACAGCTTAAACAAATACAGTGTTCCATGTCAATTGTATGAAAATGAAATTCTTTAAATTCTCTGATGTTCTCCCATTCTCTATGAAACCCAAATTTCAGATCTATATCTTTTTTCATCTCTGTGTAAAACTTCTTTTTATAAATTCCCACTTTTTTTGTGTCACAGGAAGTCTTTATTTGAACATAAGTTTTGAAGGGTAATTTTGCTGGATACTGAATTCTAGGTTGGTAATGTGTGTGTATCATCTTCACTCCACCCCTGCATTTCAAATGTTTCACTCAATTCCCTTATTGTCTGGGTGAGTTCTGAGGAGAATTCAAATGTAATTCTTTTTGTTGCTCTTCTGTGGTTAAGGGGTTTATTCCTCTGGCTCTTTCAGGATTTTTTTCTGCATTTGAATGTGATATGCCAAGGTGTAGGGGTTTTTTTGTTTAGTTTATTGGTTTTTGTTTTTTTGTTTTTTTTTTGCATTAAACCTGCTTGTTGTTTTCTGAGCTTCCTGGATCTGTGGGTTAGTGTCTGACATTAATTTGGTACAAATTCTCTACCATTATTTCTTCAAATATTTCTTCTGTTCTTTTGTCTCTTTCTCATTGTGATGTTTCCGTGTGTGTGTGTGTGTGTGTGTGTGTGTGTGTGTGTATTTTTAAAAAATTTTTATTTATGTAGCTGTGCTGGGTCTTAGTTGCTAGGTGCGGGATCTTTAGTTGGGGTATGTGGGATCTAGTTCCCTGAATAGAGCTCTAACTGAGGCCCCTGTTTTGAGAGCACAGAATCTTATCCACTGAACCACAAGGGAGGTCTCTCCATATGTATATGTTAAACCTTTTGTAGTTGTCCCACAGTTCTTGGATATTGTGTTTAATTTTTTTTTTTTTTTTAGTCCTTTCTCTTTTTTATTTTTTCCCAAAGTTGGAAGTTTCTCCTAAGAGAACATCAAGGTCAGAGATTCTTTCCTCAGCTGTGTCTTATCTTTCTTTATCCATTCACATATAATCTGTAAGCATCTATGGGTTTAAAGTGGGTTTCTTGGAGACAAAATATAATTGAGTCATGTTTTTAGATCTACTCTGGTAATCTTTCTTTGAACTGGTGCACTGAGACTATTGATGTTTAATTTATTGATATAGTGGAATAAGTATCTAATGTATTTGTTACCATTTCCTATTCATTGTCTTTGTTCCTGTTTTAATCTTCCACTCTTCTTTTTATGATTCTAATCGAGTATTTTGTATGATTTCATTCTCTCTGCTTTGTTAGCATATCAGTTGTACTTCTTATTTTTTTTTTTATGTAGTTGCCCTGGCATTTACAATATGTTTTTACAGCTAATCGAAGTCCACTTTCGAATAACACTGTATGGCTTGACAGGTAATTTGAGTACCTTCTAATTTTAAAAAATCCTCATTACTTTCCTCCATTGTATCATTGTTGTCATTCATTTCACTTTTACAGAAAAATACATACTGTGTGTGTGTATAAAAACGCACAATGGAGTACACTGTTGCTAGTGTTATTTTGAACAGTGTTATCTGTTAGATTTGAATAGGCTTTTTCCATAGAAGACATGCAAAAGGCAAACAGATACATGAAAAGATGCTCAATATAACTAATGGTTGGAGAAATGCAAATTAGAACCACAATGAGCTACCACCTCACACCTGTTATCATGTCTGTTATGAAAAAGACAAGAAATAAGTGTTGGTGAGGATGTGGAAAAAAGGGACCCTTTGTACACTGTTGGTGGGAATGTACATTGTTGCAGGCACTATGGAAAAGAGCATGGAGAATCCTTACAAAATTAAATAAGGAACTACAATATGGTCTGGCAGTTCCACCAGTGTGTGTTTATCCAAGGGGGCTGAAGTCATAATCTCAAAAAGATATTTGTACCCCATGTTTATTGCTGCATTATTTGCAATATCCAAGAGGTGGAAACAACCTAAGTGTCCACTGATGGATGAATGGATAACAAACATGTATATATGGAATACAATTCAATATTATTCAACCATAAAATAAGGAAATCTTATCATTTGCAACAACATGGTTGGACTTTGAGGGCATTCTGCTAAGTGAAATAAGTCAGACAGGGGGAGACAAAGTTGTCCCTCCATTTCTGCAGAGTATTGATTCCAGGAGTCTCTGCACATCCTGAAATTTGTGGATGCTGAAGTCCCATAGTCATCCCTCTGATTCTGAAGTTTCACATTTGTGAATTCAACCACAGATCATGTAATGCTGTGTATTTATTGAAAAGTATCCATATGTGAGTGGACCCATGCAGTTCTAACCCATGTTGTTCAAGGGTCAGCTATACTACCTGATTACACTTACATGTGGAGTCTTTAAAAGCAAACAAAACAAAACAAAATACCCCACCAAACTCAGATACAAATAACAGATTAGTTGTGGCCAGAGCTGAGAAAGTAGATTGGATGAAATAGTTGAAGGGTGCCTTGGATGAAATAGGTGAAGGGTGCCAGAAGCTACAGAGTTTTATTTATAAGATGAATAAGTTATAAGGTTATAAGTTTATATATGGATAAGTTATAGTATGAATAAATCTTTTGCAGTTGTTCCAGAGTTTTTGGGTATTCTGTTTTTTTGTTTTTGTTTCTGTTTAATGGAAGTATACTTGATTTACAGTGTTGTGTTAATTTCTGCTGTACATCAAAGTGATTCATTTATACATACATTATTATTTATGTATTATTTACACCATGGTTTATTATAGGATATTAATTATAAATCCCTGTGCTTATACAGTTGACCTTGTTGTCTATCCATTCTATATATAATTGTTTGCATCTGCTAGTCCCAAACTCCTACTCCTACTCCCCCACAACTCTCCCCCTCCCCATTGGCAACCACATGTCTGTTCTCTGTGTCTGTGAGTCTGTTTCTGTTTTGTAGATAAGTTCATATGTGTCATATTTTAGATTCCACATATAGGTGATATCACATGGTATTCGTCTTTCTCTTTTTGACTTCAACTAGAGTATGATAATCTCTAGTTTCACCTATGTGGCTGCAAATGGGATTATTATTTTTTTTTAATGGCTGAGTAGTATTCCATTGTATATATGTACCAGATCGTCTTTATCCATTCATCTGTTGGTGGACATTTAGGCTGTTTCTTTGTCTTGGATATTGTGAATAGTGCTACTATGAACATAGAGGTGGATGTATCTTATTTTTTTAAATCTTTAAAATTTTTATTGGTTGATGTTTAATTCTGATGTCAGGTGACTAATTTAGTCGATTATCTTTTTTTTGAATTTTATTTTTTTTATACATATATACACTAATATGTATAAAATGGATAACTAATAAGAACCTGCATGTATCTTTTTGAATTATAGTTTTTTCTGGATATATGCCCCAGAGTGGGATTGCTGGATCATATGGCAACACTATGTTTAGCTTTTTGAGGAACATCCATACTGTTTTCCATAGTGGCTGCACCAGCTCACATTCCCACCAACAGTACAGGAAGTTTCCCTTTTCTGCACATCCTCTCCAGCATATTATTTGTAGACCTTTTTTTTTTTTTTTTTTTTTTTTGCGATACACGGACCTCTCACTGTTGTGGCCTCTCCCATTGCGGAGCACAGGCTCCGGACGCACAGGCTCAGCAGCCATGGCTCACGGGCCCAGCCGCTCCGCAGCATGTGGGATCTTCCTGGACTGGGGCACGAGCCCGTGTCCCCTGCATCAGCAGGCGGACTCTCAACCACTGCGCCACCAGGGAAGCCCCCCATGTAGACTTTAATGATGGCCATTCTGTGCTGTTGTGAGGTGGTACCTCATTGTAGTTTTGATTTGCATTTCTTTTTCTTTCCTTCCTTCCCTCCCTCCCTCTTTCTTTCTGTTTCCTTTTTTTTCTTTCTCTTTTTCTTCCTTTCTTCCTCCCTTTCTTCCTTCTTTTAGTCCTTTTTCCCTTTGTTTTCCAGTTTTGAAAGTTTCTACTACGAGAACATCAAGCTCAGAGATCTTTCCTCAGCTCTGTCCAGTCTATGAATAAGCCCATCACAGTCATTCTTCATTTCTGTTCTGGTGTTTTTGATCTCTGGCATTTCTTTTTGGTTCTTTCTTAGAATCTCCATCTCTCTGCTTACATTGCCCTTCTGGTCTTGTATGCTGTCTGCTTTATCCACTAGCAGATATTAATTAGGATGTTAATTGTGATTCTTATATATTCCCAATATGATCATTCCAACATCACTGTGTTATCTAATTCTGGTTCTGAAGCTTTCTTTGTCTCTTCAAACTTTGTTTTTTGGTGCACTGCAAATGTTCAGTAGAATCCAGGGTTGCAAAATAGTTACCTCAGTTATATTGTGCCCGTACAATTGTTGTTTAGGTGAGGAGATGGATTCCTAACACTTGGTTCTCCATCTGCTGTACATCCTTCTCTCTGGCTGTACTGGAGGTTCTTTTTGGAACACTTAAATATCATTTCTTTGTCTGCTGTGTGATGAATTCCTCTGGGCCAGTGTTGGCCACTCACCTGTCCTTACTTTCCATTAGGACTTGCATCATTTGCATCCCATGTAGTTTTTCAGCTGGGGGTGAAGAGTGCTTGATGCTTCATGGGATGGACATGACTCTGGTCTCAGCTTAAAGAGTTAAGAGGTAGCCTGGATAAGATGAATGGCAGCTAGAAGAGGGCTTGACATCAAGTCTCTGTTCAAGTCATATGAGGAACGTTATCTTGTGTGACTAGTGTTTTAGTGCCATTGCCGGTGGCACCAAATCACTTCTCTACTCCTTCCTCCTTTCTTGACACTTTGCCAATTTGTTATTTCTATTACTCCCATTTTCAGTCTGATGCTAAGCTAGAATCTATTCCCTACCACCTCTCTAAACCACTTACCTCGTGTGATCATAATACTGTTTTCCCTATAGTACTTACAGACATTGTTATGTTCTCAAATACGCAGGTATCCTTTAATATTTCTTGGACACCAGCTATCTGTCCCAGTCAGATTTTCTGGGGGCTGGACATACACTTCTGCACAGTATTGCAGGTCACCAGGAGATGTGGGCCTGGTAAAAGCAACTGACAGAGGAGTGAATTGTAGAACTCGCTTTTTGTCTTGGGCCTCAGCCAGTCCTTGTGCTCTGTACTTGGTGAGAGCAGCTGCTTCCTCAGTGTGACCCCAACTTCATTTCCTGAACATGATCCCTTGGACTGTTTCCTTCACGTGTCAGACATACAGTTGTGACGGTGTCAGCACCACCAGTGGAGTCAACAAGAACTTCACCATCAATTCTTTGTTTTCAGGTTCTTGGTGTGGAGTCAAGAATGAATAGAACATATCTGAATAGAACATATCTGAGGATGGAGTGTTAACAGATGAGGACTCCCAGGGCAGGTTCATCTCCTGAGAAGGCCCAGCCCTGTAAGATGTGTGTCCCAGTCTTGAGAAACATTTTTCACTTTGCTGAAGAGCAAGTAATAAATAGGGGCCAGAAAGCATACACATGTGGGGCATGTGGGAAATAATTCTATTTCACTGCAAACCTTCAACAACACCAGAGGCAGCACATTAGAGAGAAACCTTCTGATGTGATGTGGGGGGAACTTCGTTTTTGAAGAGCTGCACAGTCTATGCAACAGGGAATCTCTCTACCTACATGGAGATTGGGAAGGACTTCATAGCCAACATGGGATTTCAGCAAGAGGCCACTAATACCAGGAAGCAACAAAACAACATTAAGGAGTGTGAAGCTGTTTTTCCAGTGAAAAAGGTCATCACAGCTGGGGAAAAGGCAAGAAAGCCTCCAGCCAGACAGAAATACTTGTTGAGGATGAGAGAGTTCTCACTAGTGAAGGGTTTTGTGAGTTCAGCAAATGTGGGACAGCCTGCACCCAAAGGACTAACCTTATTCAACACCAGAAATTTCACACTGGAGAAAAGCCTTATGTGTGCAGTGAATGTGGGAAATCTTTTATCTAAAGGTGCCTCTCATTCTACATCAGAGAGTTCACACTGGCAAAAAGGGCCGTATGAATGCAATGATTCAGGAAAATCTTTTATCTGTCAGTATGGTTTCCTTACACATCAAAGAGTTTACACTAGAAAAAGGCCTTATGAGTGCAGTGAATATGGGAAACTCCTTTAGTTGAAGCTATGACCTCAGTAACCATAGGAAAATCTACACTGGAGAAATGCCTGGTAAGTCCAAAGAACGTGGAGAATCTTTTAGCTGAAGTTCAACCTCATTTATCATCAGCATTCCCACTGAACAAAGGCCTTATAAATGCAGCAAATATGGGAAATTGTTTAGCTGAAACTTCAGCCTCATGCAATGCCAGAGAGTTTACAGTAATGAGAGGCCATAGAAATGTCGTGAGTATGGGAAATCCTTCAAGCATAACTCGAGGTGCTTAGCTCATCAGAAAGTCCACACTTGGTAAAGGCCTATGAGTGTGCTGAGTTTGGGAAATCCAGCCTCATTCAACAATAGGAAGTTCATACTGGAGATAAGCCTTTTAAGTGCAAAGAATGTGAAAATCTTTTAGCCGGAAGTTCACCCTCATTCAGGACTGAAGAGTTCACAGTGGAGAAAGACCTTATGAGTATGTGGGAAATCTTTTATTTGAAGCTTCAGCTTCATCCAACACCAGTGTGTTTACACTAGGGAAAGGACTGAGATGTACAGGGATGCGCAATTTCTTTAATAGAATTACACTGGAAGAGAATCCCTGTGATGGGGATGTCTACTTGAATTGCCTCTCATATACCTGGAGGTGTGTCTACGGTGGGGAGATTCCTCATACATCCCAGGTATATGGGGAGCTGTAAGGATCTGAGTTGCACTTTCTAACGTGCCCGTGTCTCTTAGCAGATTTATATTGGTGCCAATTTCTGTGGCTACAGCGATTTCACCTCTGCCACCTGGCATGTCTAAACAGTGTGCGTTCGTCCTCACACCATCATGTTTAGGGAAGCCGATCTCTGCCCCCTCACCATTTGTTGGAGGAAAGCGTCAGTAGTCTTAGCTGTTCTGGGATCCTTATTCCCTTCTCTCTGATGATGTTAGGCGGGACCTGACCCAGATTTGGCCGAGATACCGCAATTTCAGTTCTGTTCGTGGCTTGCTGAGAAAGACTGCCTTTTCAGGTAAATGTTTCATGTGATACTTCCAGCCTCCAAGTCACCAACCTGAGAATTTTCTGTCTCACAGTGCCTTGGGGTTTGCAGTAAAATAGTGTTCAAGCTGCCTTTGATCTTTGTGTTCTATTCACTGTGTGAGGTGATTTCAAAATAGAATTTGGCTCTGCCAGTGTTAAAGGATGAACAGCTTTTAGGGGAATTCCATACTTTTTCTCAGAGGTGAGATAATGATGGAAGAATATAGCTGTCTTTCCAGTTTTGGCCTAGATCCAAAAGCTGCTCTCTTGGGCCACATTTTTGCCCAAGGCTTCCTAGGAAGGACTGTAGGATTTTGTGTTTCTACTTCTGGGCTGGATGCCAGGATTATTTTGTGGGCTCAGAAAACATTTTGAGGAGGTGGGAAGATGTTGTGACTATCAGTGCTTCTGGAAGCAAAATGAATCGCTTTTCTTGTTCACATAATGCCCATTACTGCTGCTGGGAATCCCTACCCCAAATACTGCAAAGGAGGCATGTATCCTGATACCCAGAATTCAGTAGGCTAGTGTCACTGTAAAAGTACAGAGGTAAGGGGGGGCAATCATTGGTACAGAAACACTTGATTAATAGAGAGTGGAGACTGCAGCCGCATAGATGGTATGTGTCACTTATAAAACTGTATCCACAAATGTTCCAGTGATTGTGACTGTAGGATCAACGTGCACAGAAGCTATTAGGACCTCTAGGCATGTTCATCTTTTTTATTTATTGTCAGAGAAGTTTTTGTGTATTCCTGTAGCTTCTGTGGGATGTTCACCTCAAGGCCATTGATGCACAAGAAAGAAAACAGGCTTAGATAAAAGGGAGATCACTTAACACAGCCGTGTGGATTTGGGATGCAGCCATCATTCCTGGTGATTGAGATGGAAAAGAAATTCATTGCTCACCAATATTTGCTGCTACTGAGGCAAGTCTTCCCCTCTTTAGTTTATCAGGAATGAGAGTCAATACAGTGTTGCCCAACCTGATTTTATGAAGACAGTGGAGGTCTCAATGTTATTTTGAACGCTGTAAAGCTTTTGTCAATATAGGTGATGTGTAATGAACTGCAGTTGTTTAAAGTGTAAAATTATTTTGGACATACATATGAACCCATGAAATCATCATCGTGGTAATGAATATATCTGTCACCCCTAATTTACCTCATGTCCTTTGGAAACCTCTCCTTCCCACCCTCAGCCCTCTAGGCAACTATTAGTTTGCCTTTATTTATAATAGACTAATCTGTATTTCTAAAATTTTATTTGAATTAATTAATAAAATGTTTTCTTATTTTCTGAGTTCGTTCATTGTATATAATTATTTTGAGATTTCTTTAGTGATGCTTATGAGCAGTTCTTTCTTTTTTTTCCTGAGTAGTACCTTTTCTGTGGATAACCATTTGTTTATCCATTCACCAATTTATGGGTATTTGGGTTATTTCCAGCTTTTTGGCTATTGCAAATGATGCTGCTATGAACATTTGTGTTTAATTCTTTATATGTGTATATGTTTCACTTTTTTTGAGCCAATAACTCAAAGTATCCGGAGTCACAGGATAGATGAAGGCTTACTTGTGACTGCTAGACAGTGGTCTAAAATGGTTGTTCGATTTTGCATACCTATTAGGAATGTATGAAAGTTTCAGTTCTTTCCTATTGTTACCAGTACTTATTATGGTCAGTCTTTTGAAATTACCCTTTTAATAACTGTGCAATAGTTTTAATTTCATTTCCTTAAGGATTCATGATGTTGAGCATTTTTTCATGAAAAAAATTTTTCATTCTCACACCATGACCAATTTCAAAGTGTCAGTGTGGCATCACTGAACATGGAGTTGGATAAAGTTGCCAGTAGCCCACCATTATACTATTTTTAAACTTTATTTATTTAATTTTTCGCTGTGTTGCGTCTTCGTTGCTGCGTATGGGTTTTCTGTAGTTGCGGAGAGCGGGGGTTACTCTTTGTTGCCGTGCACAGGCTTCTCATTGTGGTGGCTTCTCTTGTTGCAGAGTACGGGCCCTAGGCACACGGGCTTCAGTAGTTGTGGCTCGTGGGCTCTAGAGCGCAGGCTTAGTAGTTGTGGCCCGCAGGCTTAGTTGCTCCGTGGTATGTGGGATCTTCCTGGACCAGAGCTCGAACCCGTATCCCATGCATTGGCAGGCGGATTCTTAACCACTGCACCACCAGGGAAGTCCCTTGAATATTTGATTTTAAAACAATTTAGTGGAAGTGTAATTGACAACATATAAACTGCACATATTTAAAGTGTACATTTGATATTTGATACATACTTACACTCTGAAACCAAAAATTTCCTCCTGCCTTTAAAAATTCATCTTTATTAACATAAAATGATAATAAAAGGACATTCTACTATTTTTAATGACTATTTTCAAATAAATACAAAAAATGGAAAAAAAACTATGAAGCCTTGTTAATCCTTCCCCCAATACTCCATCTTTATTTATTATATCTTTATCTCTGGTTTTTAAACTTTATTTATTTATTTTATTTTTGGCTGTGTTGGATCTTCGTTGCTGCCCACGGGCTTTCTCTAGTTGCAGTGAGCGGGGGTTACTCTTCATTATGGTGCGTGGGCTTCTCATTGCGTTGGCTTCTCTTGTTGTGGAGCATGGGCTCTAGGTGCACGGGCTTCAGTAGTTGTGGTGTGTGGGCTCAGTAATTGTGGCTCACAGGCTCTAGAGCTCAGGCTCAATAGTTGTGGCACACAGGCTTATTTGCTCTGCAGCATGTGGGATCTTCCCGGACCAGGGCTCGAATCCGTGTCCCCTGCATTGGCAGGCGGATTCTTTTTTTTTTTTTTTTTTTGCGGTACGCGAGGCTCTCACTGTTGTGGCCTCTCCCGTTGTGGAGCACAGGCTCCGGACGCGCAGGCTCAGCGGCCATGGCTCACGGGCCCAGCCGCTCCGCGGCATGTGGGATCTTCCCAGATCGGGGCGTGAACCCGTGTCCCCTGCATCGGCAGGCGGACTCCCAACCACTGCGCCACCGGGGAAGCATCTTTATTTTTTACTAATGATTATTTCGTTATTTCATTAGTTCATTTTTCATTTGTCTCCATGCAGAGTGATTATTTTATTTTTTGTTTTTGGTTTTTTGTTTTTGTTTTGGCCTCACCAAGGGGCATTTGTGATCTTAGTTCCCTGCCCAGGGATTGAACCCCTGCCCCCTGCAGTGGAAGCGCAGAGTCTTAATCACTGGACTACCAGGGAAGTCCCTTATTTTTAATCCTAGACATCATGTGATTACCTCTTCATAGTGCATTTCTAAAATGTAAGGCATCTTTCATAACTTCAATAACATCCACAGAAAATTAAAAATATTTTCAAATACAACCCCCCAGGTGATATTTTGCATATATCCTATTTCCTGTAAATTTTGTTTAGTGGTTAAAGATGAAAGCTATAGCAATATGCACTGACCATTTGATCGGGATTTTACCTTCATTGAGGTTTACCAGAAGTGATAGTAGATTGTTATAATTGATAGGGAAGGATGCCAATATTTTTAAAGGTGTACATTCTTCTCAGTATTTGACATTTATTATCATTTCATTGATAAGCAAGAGATGTTATTTTATGTCATAATCCCAAAGTGTTTTCTGGTACTGGTTCGGTGTGAATTTAGTCTTGATTTGCTTGCACAGACATGGGCATCTTGATTATGATATTGGATGCACATTATGTCTGGGCATTCTTTATTTAAAAATACTTTTTTAACCATTAAAAAAAATTGAAGTGTAGTTAATTTACAATGTTATGTTAGGTTCTGGTATACAGCAAAGTGATTCAGTTATATATGTGTATGTGTGTGTTGTGTGTATTCTTTTTCAGATTCTTTTACATTATAGGCTTTTACAAGGTATTAAATATAGTTCCTGTACTGTACAGTAAGTTTTTTTTTTTTTTAGATTCCACATATACGTGATATGATGTGATCATTGTTTTTCTGGTGGTTAAGACTTCACCTTCCAATGCAGAGTGTGCAGGTTTGATCCCTGGCTGGGGACCTAAGATCCACATGCCTCACGGCCAAAAAACCAAAACATAAAACAGAAAGAATACTGTAAGAAAGTTAAAAAAGACTTTAGAAATTGTCCACATTAAAAATATATATGATAATCTCTAGGTCCATCCATGTTGCTGTATGGACTTTTTTCTTTTGGTTGCACTATGCAGCTTGCAGATCCTAGTTCCCTGACAAGGGATCAAACCCAGGCCATGGCAGTGAAAGCGTGGAGTCCCAACCACCAGACTGCCAGGGAAGTCCCTGCATGGGCAGTCTTTACATGAGATTCCATAGGTACTGAATCTTTACTTGTTTGATGGCATTGGTTGGTAATATTGTGTTTAATCTCATTTGAAACAAGATTTCACCCATGGTAGTATGGAGACGTGTGGCCTATAGGCAGTATCATGGAGGCTGACTTTGGTGGAAGAGGAGTTATTAGTGGCAATAGAGATAGGAAGTGTACTGGTCTCAGTGTTGATATCTATCATTGTGGTTGGTGGGAGTGATCAAGCCAAATAGCCAACAACATGGTTCCCATTGATCCTAATCTGACGCTTGTGTGGTTCCCTGTGGTGTGCATGAAGAGAGTGTAGCTTACCATGGATTTGTTAGTCCACCAATGGATGTGTAGTCCACACAGGGTTGGAATTTCTCGGATAAGGAAGGGGTACAGCAACAGAGTAAGGATTAAAGTAGGGGGTCATCCGGAGACCAGTAGTAGGGCATTTGTTTGTCCCTTGAGTATCACCCAAATTGTGTCACTTGTTCTGGGGGAGATTAGTTCCACTTTTTTTATATATATAAATTTATTTATTTATTTATTTATTTTTGGCTGTGTTGGGTCGTCGTTTCTGTGCGAGGGATTTCTCTAGCTGTGGCAAGCAGGGGCCACTCTTCATCGCGGTACGCGGGCTTCTCACTGTCGCGGCCTATCTTGCTGCGGAGCACAGGCTCCGGACGCGCAGGCTCAGTGGCCATGGCTCACGGGCCCAGCCGCTCCGCGGCATGTGGGATCTTCCTGGACCGGGGCACGAACCCGTGTCCCCTGCATCGGCAGGCGGACTCTCAACCACTGCGCCACCAGGGAAGCCCTAGTTCCACTTCTTGATGTTGAAGTCAGGTCCGGGTTGTTCCACAATGCCTTTAGTGGAGCAAAGTACATGGTTGGCAGATTAGGTTGCCTCTTCAGAGAGTAGTGGTGGGGTTTTTTGGCTTGCACTGGATGATAAGTGAACACAGGATGAGGATGGTCCCAGAGCTAGTGTTGCACTTAAGGTCCACACTGGGATCCAGGGAGAAGCGACTGGGCTCTGGATTCTCTATGAGGGAAACGTGAAAGTACGAGGTGGATGTTCCCTTGCTGGGGGTAGCAATATCAGGGCTCTCGTGTCCGGGGAAACTGGAAACTGCATTTTATGGCATGGGTGTGTGTATCAGCAAAGGTCCCCATGGCTCAATTGGTGGTCTCCTCATTTCCCATGCATTTAAATATAGTATAATTATGTGATAGGTGTCTGGATTTAATGTAGTGACAATTATGGACAGTATTCTTGACCAACTGGGGGATTGTCTTCCAAGTTCTCTCAGCAGCCCTGTTTTAAATGCCCATTATATCATTCTGTGATACCAGCTACTGTACAATGATAGGGTAACTGAAGAACACAGGAGTATTTTTTTATTCAGGTGTAATAGACATATAGAAGTGTATTAGTTTCAGGTGTAACATAATGATTTGATATTTGTATATGTTTATTTCAAAATGATCACCACACTAAGTCTAGTTAATATCTGTCACCATACATAGTTACAAAATTCTTTTTCTGTGATAACTTTTCAAAATTCTCTTAGAAACTTTCAAATATTCAATACAGTATTAACTACAGTAACCATGCTGTACGTTATATCCCCGTGACTTATTTATAAGTGGAAATTTGTGCCTTTTGATCCGTTTTACCCACCCTCCACCTCCTGCCAGTGGCAATCACCGATCTATTCTCTGTATCTCTGAGTTTGGTTCTTATTTTTGATGTTTTTGTTTCTTTAGATTCTGCATATAAGTGAGATTATATGATATTTTTCTTTCTCTATCTGACTTATTTCACTTATCATAATACTCTCAAGGTCCATTTGTGTTGCCCGAAATGGCAAGATTTCCTTCTTTTTTGATGGCTGAATAATATTCTGTTGTGTATGTGTCTCTGTGTTTGTGTATGTATCACATTAAAAAAAAAAACATTTATTTACTTAGTTGTTTATTTGGCTGCATTGGGTCTTAGTTGCGGCACGCGGGATCTTCGTTGCGGCCCACGGGCTTCTCTCTAGTTTTGGTACAGGGGATCTAGAGTGCTCGGGCTTTGCCGTGCATGGGCTTTATTGCCCCACGGCATGTGGGATCTTACTTCCCTGACCAGGGATTGCACCTGCATCCCTGCATTGGAAGCATGGAGTCTTAACCACTGGACCACAGGTAAGTCCCATGTATCACATTTTCTTTATCCATTCATCCACCAGTGGACACTTAGGCTTTTTCCATGTCTTGGCTACTGTAAGTAATGCTGCACTGAACATGGAGGTTCATATATCTTTTTTCATTTTTTTCCCCAAATAAATACCCAGAAATGGAATTGCTAGATCATATGGTAGTTCTATTAATTTTTAGGCAGAACTCCATATTGTTTTCCAATTTACATTCCCACCAACAGTGCACAAGTGTTCCCTTTATCCACATTCTCACCAACGCTTATTTGTTTTATTGATAATGAGCATTCTAAGAGGTGTTAGGTGATAAATCATTGTGGCTTTTATTTGCATTTTCCTGATGATTAGTTGTGTCGAGTATCTTTTCATGTTCCTCTTGGCCATTTTTATGTCTTCTTTGTAAAAATGTCTATTCAGATCCTCTGTCCATTTTTTAATTGGATTGTTTGACTTTTTTACAAATAGTTTTTATATGAGTTCTTTATATATTTTATTCTTTTTTATGCAATTGTAAATGGGATTGTTAGATTAAATTTTCTCTTTCTGATAGTGTATAGAAATGCAACTGTTTTTTGCATATTGATTTTGTATACTGCAATTTTACTGAACTTGTTTATTAGTTCCAACAGGCTTTTTGGTGTTTAGTCTTTAGGGTTTTCTATGTATATAATATGTCGTCTGCAAATAGTGACAGTTTTACTTCTTCCTTTACCATTTTGATGCCTTTATTTCTTTGTCTTGCCTACCTGTACTGGCTGGGACTCTCAGTACTATGTTGAATAAAAGTTGTGAGAGTAGGCATTCTTGTCTTGTTCCTGCTCTTGGAGGAAAAGCTTTCAGCAATGCTTTTTTAATAACCAGTGTTGTGTTTTCCTTGTGGTGACGTGGTAGCCTATATCTAACTGTATAACTCGTGGAAGTTCTCAAAGGGTATAAAAGCTGTTTTGTTATCTCCTCAGTAATATTATCAGAGGTTAGTACCTTGCATGGGTAGGCCAGGAGGAGACCAAAATAGGAATCTCCAATTGTTAAGGCATGTTCAATGGCTACTTGTGCTGTAGGAAGAGTACCCATGAAGTCTTTTTGCAGCGTTTGGTGTCCTGTCCACTCTGTGAATTTATCCTCCCATATAGTGGGCCTAGTGTCTAGTTTCCTGGTATGTTACAGTCTCTAATGGCTTTATGTAAATCATACTTTGTGGATCAATTCCTGTATTAACAGTCTATTTCCATAATCCCTATAATGCCCCATTGCTCTGATCTCGCATGTGCTCATAGATAGAAGAAACATGGTGGTTTGTCCTGAAATTCTGTGGCTCTCCTCTACCAAAAGGCTTACCTGCTTTGGTGGTTTATTTAGTTTGCCAGCTTTAGCCTTGTATTGTGCCTCCTGCATGTCTTGGTCTGTGTGAGCTGACATGTGTTGCACCAGGATTAGCAGAGGGGGAGCCACTGTGGTGATTTCTCCCACCCCATTTCGCCTTGTATTTTCCTGCCCTAATTTTGCCAAAGTCTCAAACAAATAGTCCACTATCCACTGACTAGGAGTCAGTAAAAATATGAATGTTAGGGAAATTTTATCCAGAGCATGTGGTACCAGTAGGAGAATTACATGCACTCTGCTTATTCGACACTGTGGTCTATTCCCCACGTGGAAATCGGAGTGAGTGAATAGTGGGAATAGACTGCATTGTATGAATTCCTTACACCCTGTGCTTGCTCCATTGATAAAGGAAGACCATTGCCTTTCTTATTTTGAGAGCACTAATGTTCATCCTCTGGTCCCCACTGAAAAAGAGGTAGAGTCATTACTGGAGGTTTTGGCAAGTTACTGTCTGGTGGAGGGTATGTTGCTACTTCCTCTTTGAGTGCCTCATGCAGCAGGGCCTGTTTTAGCTTGGTATATACATTTTAGTTTTTATTTTATTTTATTTTATTTTATCTATGGATGTCTGTATGGCTAAGTTGGGTCTTCATTGCTACACATGGGCTTTCTCTAGTTGCGTTGAGCGGGGGCTTCTCTTGTTGCGGAGCACAGGCTCTAGGCGCCCGGGCTTCAGTAGTTGTAGCATGCAGACTCAGTAATTGTGACTCGCGGGCTCTAGAGTGCAGGCTCAGTAGTTGTGGTGCACGGGCTTAGTTGCTCTAGGTATGTGGCATCTTCCCGGACCAGGGCTCAAACCCGTGTCCCCTGCATTGGCAGGAGGATTCTTAACCACTGCGCCACCAAGTAAGTTCCCCCCAAACATTTTTTTTAAGTTACTTAAAGTCTTACTATGTTCTATGGATAGGCCACATACATATTACATAATGAGCCTTATATGTTTTATCATAAATTTGCCTTTGAATTTTAGGACTTTTTAAATTACATTTTAAGTGAAGTGAGCTTTCAGTTCTTATTAAAAGTAAAGACTATAACACATGATCAACCCATATACAACAAGTTTTCATCTCTGAACCTCCAAGCTTCTATTGTTTATGCATCTCTATATCACTCATCTTATATGGGTTTGGGGTTCATTCTAATACGGATTTTTAAAGCAAGTTAATACATATACATGTGTGTATTCATATTCATTCAGAATCCTAAGAAAATTGTAGCATACTATGTATTCTCTTTCCCATCTCCTCTTCTCTTCCGGAGATAACGTCATACACATGTCTAGAGAGGTTCTTCATTCAGTTTTACAAATGTTGATATTCTGTTGTATGAATGGTGCATTATTTATTTAAACATCTTCTTTTAGTTGTATGTTTGTTTCCAACATGGGATTCTAATTACTAGGCTTTGAATCCATAAACACATATTAATGCCCATTTAAAATGAGAAGGTGGGGGACTTCCCTGGTGGTTCAGTGGTTAAGAATCCACCTGCCAATGCAGGGGACACAGGTTCGAGCCCTGGTCCGGGAAGTTCTCACGTGCCAGGGAGCAACTAAGCCTGTGCTCCACAACTACTGAGGCTGCACTCTAGAGCCCGCCAGCCACAACTACTGAGCCCACATGCTGCAACTACTAAAGCTCATGTGCCTACAGCCCATGCTCAGGAACAAGAGAAGCCACCAGAATGAGAAGCCCGTACACCGCAATGAAGAGTAGACCCCACTCGCAGCAACTAGAGAAAGCCCGCAGGCAACAACTAAGACCCAATGCAGCCAAAAATAAAAATAAACAGATATTTTTTTAAAAGATGGAGTTGGGTGGAGCCTGTGGATACCGGAACCCGGATGTGCGGTTGCCTGGAAACTACAAGTTTTCCGCTTGAATATATTCGCCCCTGCTTTATGGGCTTATGTCTGCCCATATTAACTACATTCCCACCTTTCCTTGTAAGATTACATTATGTATGGAAATGAAATGAGCCTTAAGGCTTAAAATTGCCTCCTTGGAATTCTCAGTGGGAGGACAGAGACAATATGAAGATTTGAGAGCTGCTGCTGAACGTACATAAAATTTTTATGTAGGTGCTCCTACAATTTGCTGATTTGCCATAGTAAAGCACATTATGTGAAAGACAGGATGTAAACATGAACATTTTAACGGGGGTTAGTTGTGTCTGGTGGGGCAAGGAGAGTGCCAGTTACACTATTCACTTGTATTTAAATGTCTTCACGCGGTAGTGTTGTTCTGTGTTTGAAATGAAATTAACTATGATCACCTCTGCATGGACAGAGCAGAGGAATGTCTCACATTATTTACTGGATGTGAACTTTTGAAGACAGGGATCTCACCTCCGTCACTCCCTGCTCTTTCCTCTGCAGGGCTGACAAGTATAGAGCCCACAGGAACAGATTTCAGTTTCTTGCATTTCAGACTGCAATTTCAAATTGCACAGTCAGGGTTCACATTTCCCCAAATTTATCAAAAGAAAAATGTTTTAAAGGTTTAGATCATTTGAATCAGGATCTCAGCATTGTTACCTACATTGCATTTACCTATTTTGTCTTTTAGGCCTCTTTTAATTTTTCTCTCTCTTTCTTACTTTTTTTTTTTTTTGTTTTCTTTTTTGAAGAAGAAAATGGATCATTTGTTTAGGATCATTTCCACCAGTATATTAGCTAATTGCAACTTTTTTTGTGGGGGGGGGGGGCCGCACAGCCCGGTTTGTGGGATCTTAATTTCCCAACCAGGGATCAACCTGAGTCCATGGCAGTGAAAGTCCAAGTCTTAACCATTGGACCACGAGGGAATTCCGTAACTACTGCCTTTTGATGTTGCCTAACGCATTCTCTCAAATTGCCAACAAATGCAGAATTAACTCTAGAGGATAATCTAAATCAGGTTCAGCTTTTTGTCAATTGATACTTCAGAGGTAGTGCAGTGTCTTTTTCATTGCCTACAACTGGGTGCCATTATGACATGTACATAGCTCTTTCTGTGATGTGACGATTGATCAGTCCATGTGCTTCCCCAATACCAGTTTCCCACCAACCTGTTGTTTGCTGGTTTCAGTTGTTACTGATGATCATTCTGTAGGTCTATTATTAGAGGAAGCAAAATGTTGATATCTTATTTCTAGTTGTGAATTTTCACTTAGAATTCTGTAAAGAAGACCTTTTCCCTATTCTCTATTTGGTTACCCTAAAGTAGTCTGTACTGGAAAAGCAGGAGAAATGATTCCTATTTTCCCTTTATTTTTCAGATTCCAGAATAACTAGTCAATTCCTTAAACAATGTAGCTTTCTATCAATTAGGAGAATGTGGATATTAAAATACTTGCTGTGTTTAAATCTTGTTCAGGTGCTTTTCTTTGATGTTTATTGGGGAATGGGATTCTATTCAAGTTGAATCTTGTGGCATCCTCATCCTAAAGTGACCCCAGTTCTCTGATAGTTTCCTTGTGTCCTGGTTTGAATAGATGTTCTTTTTTGTTTTTGCGGTACGCGGGCCTCTCACTGTTGTGGCCTCTCCCGTTGCGGAGCACAGGTTCCGGACGCGCAGGCTCAGCGGCCATGGCTCACGGGCTCAGCCGCTCCGTGGCATGTGGGATCCTCCAGGACCGGGGCACGAATACGTGTCTCCTGCATCCGCAGGCGGACTCTCAACCACTGCACTACAAGGGAAGCCCTAGATGTTCTATCTTGAACATTTCCTGCTTCAGATCTGGAATTGGCAAGTTTTAAAAATACACTATATTCTTTGAGTGAGAAATTGCATTTGAATAACACACCTGAGTAATTGGGATGGTAATTACTCCAGAGAGGACCATCATATGTAGATGTGTTTAATGGAAAGAGGTAAAATAAATATACATGGCTTAAATCAAATACAGATCAAGTTAATATTTATTCTTCTAAGCAAATTTAAAGTTATACAGTGTTTACTTTAATTCTTTTCAATTTCTTTTTTCCCCTTTTGATCAAAGCCCCAGTTTCCACTGTGTACTGTACTTACTTATTAATACCAAAATATTAATATCAATATTTTATGTAAAATAAAATTACACATAAAATGTTAAGATCTTTATAGGTATTTTCAATGCATGTATTTCAGTAGAAATATACAATCAAAATTTATATTTTAAAATATACTTGAAATATTACAATTTTGTATGGATAAACTACAGATTTATTATATGGTCAATTTTATATGTTTTGTCATAATTTTGTCATTGAATTTGATTGTTTTAATTTCATTTTGGTATATTTTTTGATAATTATATATAAAATATTTTTGTCCAAAATTCAAAACTATAACTCAGGTAAATTTGCATATGTCTAGATTCTATTCCTGTTCCTCCATACTGTTTTGTCTCTGCCCCATCACTCTTTTAAGATTCTAGTTAATTCTTAAATATTTTAAAATATTAAAATATGTATTTAAAATGCAGTTGTATATATGTGCATGTGTGTTTATTTACATTTATATTCTTATTCCTTCATAATCATAAGAATAATTGTAGAATACTGTACACTCTACCTGAGGAAGTAAATTTTTTTTTAATAAATTTATTTATTTTATTTATTTATTTTTGGCTGTGTTGAGTCTTCGTTGCTGTGCGCAGGCTTTCTCTAGTTGCGGTGAGCAGGGCTGCTCTTTGTTGCAGTGTGCGGGCTTCTCACTGCAGTGGCTTCTCTTGTTGCAGAGCATGGGCTCTAAGCACACGGGCTTCAGTAGTTGTGGCACACGGGCTCAGTAGTTGTGACTCAAGGGCTCTAGAGCGCAGGCTCAGTAGCTGTGGCACACGGGCTTAGTTGCTCTGCGGCATGTGGGATCTTCCTGGACCAGGGCTTGAACCTGTCTCCCCTGCATTGGCAGGCAGATTCTTTACCACTGCGCCACCAGGGAAGTCCCAGAAGTAAAATTTATACTTTAAGACAGGACAAGAAAAATTACACATAAAATTCTCTTTGTGTTTTTTTGAGCCTCCTCCGTCCCTCCCTAATGTGCAGTGTGCATCTGCATTACACATTAACCAGAGCTCCTCAAGGTGGAAGTGCCTGCTCAATCGTAATGATCAATTTTTTCCTTTCTTCTGCAGTGTTACTTCTTAAAATGGTGTTCATTCCCAGCTCTCTAGGGGGTCATGGTGACTTGCTGTTTGTTTTGTATGTGCTTACCTGGACTTTGTATCCTTGGTGGACTTTATGTAAAATATATGTCATTTTGATGTACAATCCTTTCTCTCAAAAATGTATATGACTGTGCCTTCAACTTCTAACAGGCAGAGCAGTTCTCAGACCTTTCTGAGAATCTGCTTTCCAGCTTATAATCTTAAGTTTGGCTTGAATAAAATTCTCTTTTTTTCTTTTTAACTTGATAGTTAATTGAATTTTTGTGGATATAACTCACCTCCATTTTTTTCCCTTAAGAATGTATCCTGGGGATTTCTCTGGCGGTCCAGTGACTCTGCGCCTCCACTGCAGGGGTCACAGGTTTAATCTCTAGTCAGGGAACTAAGATCCTGCATGCTGCGTGGCCAAAAAAAAAAAAGAAAACAAAAGATATTTCCTGAAGGTAACATCACGCATGGGCATGGTAAGGAGGACCTTCATTCAAATTATGCCTGTAGAGAAAGATAGTATGTGAATGGTGCATCATTTATTCAAACAACAGCCTTTATGTAAAAAAAATCAATTTAGATGAATTTCATAAGGATTCCAGTTAATTTTTCATATAGATTCCAACTGATTTTTTAAAATTAATTAATTTTATTTTTGGCTGCATTGAGTCTTCGTTGTTGCATGTGGGTTTTCTCTAGTTGTGTTGAGCGGGGGCTCCTCTTCATTGTGGTGCATGGGCTTCTCTTTGTGGTGGCTTCTCTTGTTGCAGAGCACGGGCTCTAGGCATGTGGGCTTCAGTAGTTGTGGCACACGGGCTCAGTAGTTGTGGCTCACAGGCTCTAGAGCACAGGCTCAGTAGTTGTGGTGCATGGGTTTAGTTGCTCCATGGCATGAGGGATCTTCCTGGACCAGGGCTCAAACCTGTGTCCCCTGCTTTGGCAGGCGGATTCTCAACCACTGTGCCACCAGGGAAGCCCCCAACTGATTTTTTACAGTTGCATTATCAATTAAATGGAGGAATGATATCCTACACAACAATTCACATGTAGCTGGGGCAATTGGACATTCATAGGAAAAAAAAAAAACAACCGACCTCAACCTAAGCCTCAAACAATATACAAAAATTAACTCAAAATAAATCACAGGTTTGAATCTAAATTGTAAAACAATTTAAAGAAATTTAAAAGAAAACATTTAAATTCCTAAAAATAAAATAATAATAAAGTAATTAAAAAAATTTTTTTAAAGAAAACATAAAAAAATCTTTCTCACCTACGACTAAGCAGAGATCTTAGACATGGCAACTGAAGTAAAATCTATGGGAAAAAAAAGTTAAACTTCCTCAAATTTAAAAACTTTTTCTCTATTGAAGAACTGTGAAGAGGGTGAAAAGGCAAGCTACAGAGCAGGAGAAAATATTTGCAAACAGAATACTCAGCAAGAGCCTTGTTCTTAGAATATATAAAGAGCTCTTAAAATTCAACAGCAGTCCAACAGGAAAATAAACAAAAGACAGAACCTGAAGAAGAGAAACAGATGACAAATAAGCACATAAAATGATATTCAATATTATTAGGCATTAGGGAATGCAAATTAAAACCAGAATCAGATACATATATCAGAATGGCTAAAATGAGAAAAAATAGTGATGACGCTAAATGCTGGTGAACATGAGAAAATGAAAGTTTTATACCTTTCTTGTGAGAATATAAAATGATGCAGCCACTGTGGAAATAGTTTGGAAGTTTTTTACAATAGTAAAAATGCACTGCCCCTATGACGCAGCAATTGCATTCCTAAGTATTTGTCCCAGAAAAGTGAAAACATAATAATACAAAATCTGCACACTGTACAAATGGCAGCTTTATTTGTGATAGTCCCAAACTGGCAATAACTCAGTTATCCTTCACCAAGAGAATAGTTAAATGAATAATGATATAGCCATAGCATGGAATACTACACAGCAGTAACATGGGATGACTGTTGATACACGCAATGACTTGGCACAGATCATAAGTCCATTACACTGAATTTAAAAAACCAAGCTTAAAAGGTCACAAACTATAAAATTCCATTTGTATAACATGTATAACACAACCAAATTATAGAGGTGGAAAACAGATTAGTGGTGGCCTGGGACTGGGAATGTGGGGGTGGCAGCAGGGGGAATAGGTAAGGTGAGGCTATAATTGTAGCACAAAGGAAACGTGGTGACAGGAAAGTTCTGCATCTTGAATTTGGTGGTATTGCATAGAACTATACACAGGTACACATACACACAAGTACATATAAAACTGGTGTAATCTGAAAAAAACCTGGTTATTTTGCAGGTTTTTTGCAACATCCTTGATATTTTGTTTTTGTTTTTTGTTTTTTTTTTTTTTTTTTTTTTTTGCGGTACGGGCCTCTCACTGTTGTGGTCTCTCCCGTTGCGGAGCACAGGATCCAGACGTGCAGGCTCAGCGGCCAAGGTTCACAGGCCCAGCCGCTCCGCGACATGTGGGATCTTCCCGGACCAGGGCACAAACCCGTGTCCCCTGCATTGACAGGCGGACTCTCAACCACTGCGCCACCAGGGAAGCCCCATCCTTGATATTTTAGTACATCTTTGTAAACTGTTACCATTGCAGAAAACAGCACAAAAGTACATGGGACATCCCTGTACATTTTTTTTTTGCAATTTCATATGAACCTACAATTATTTAAAATTTAAAAATAAAAATCATATGTGTGTGTGTATATGTACATATATGTGGATATACACACATACACATACAGGATGATGGAGAAGCAAATGTGATGTATCCAAATAACATATTGTCACTTGGCAATGAAAAGAGATGAACTCAGGAGTTCCCTGGTGGTCCAGTTGTTAGGACTCCACACTTTCCCTGCCGAGGGCCCAGGTTCAGTCCCTGGTTGGGGAACTAAGATCCCGCAAGTGGCATGGTGCGGTCAAATAAATAAATAAAATGTTTAAAAAAAGAGAGAGAGAGAGAGATGGACACATGATTTACATTGATATGGATGGATTTCAAAACTGCTGAGAGAAAGGAGCCTTACCAACAAGAGTACATACAAAATAATTCCATTTATATAGAGTTCTGTAATAAGTAACCTAATATTTGGTGGAAAAATAAATTCAAACCATTGTTTTCTTTAGGACTGGGGGTGAGGGCTGACTGGGAAGGAGCATGAGAGGACTCCCTAGGTGATGGTAATGTTCTATATAACTCGGTAAATATCCATTTACAATTAGAGGATTTCACTGTATCTATATTTTATATCAAAAGGATGGACTGTTAGGAATTCCCTGGCAGTCCAGTGGTTAAGAGTCTGGGCTTCCGCTACTGGGGGCCTGGGTTCGATCCCTGGTTGGGGAACTAAGATCCTGCAAGCCGCACAGCAAAGCCAAAATAAATAAATAAATAAACTAAACAAATATTGAACTCCGTGATTAGCATGCTGAATTATTTAAGGGAAGTGTACAGATGTGCGTAATTTACTTTGAATGTATAAAAAAATAAGATGGATTTATGGGTGGATAGAGCCAGGTGCTAAGTTTACAGTTAGCTGTCCCTTATGAAATTTATTCTATTTTGCTGTTTATTTGAAACCTTCACAATAAAATAAGGGAAAAAATCAATTGCAGATGGATTGCATATAGATTACAGAGGGATTTATCTTTAAATGGAAAAAACACTCAATGGATATAATTCATATGAACAAAACCTCTTTGAATTTCTCAATTACATTTAAGGGTTTAAAAAGTGTTCTGAGATCAAAAGTTTTGAGAACTTCTAGCTTAGAAAAATATTTGCTTATATGCATTATAATACATAGACAAAAACATGTATAGTATCATTGTTGTACCTGTCCCAAACTGGAAGCAACCCAAAGGATCAGCAGCGGGAGAATGGCTAGATAATTTATGACAATAGAATTCTTAACAGCAGTGAAAATGCGTAAGACAGAGAACATGCAGTGACGTGGATGAGTCTTACAGAGATTTATTGTGTGAAAGAAGTTAGACCAAACAGATTCCATAAGATATGATTGCATTTATACAAAGGTATAATACAGGAAATTTTCGACTATATGTCGAAGAATTATACACTACAGGGAACACTATCAGGAAAAACCATTAAATGATGTCCTAAAAAATAGATGATTGGGGCCTCTCTTGTGTCTCTGGAAGCCACTTAAGAGGCAGATAGGGTTGAGGGACATCCCCTCCCGCCACTCTGAGAAAATAGAAGAGTTTACTGGAAGTATTTCAATCCAAAAGCTGCCATTGTGTGAGGGATCCTTTCTGAGAAAATAACTAAAAGTCTGGCTGAAGCAACTTGATGAAGAATCAAGTTTGTTGGTCTACCTTTGTGCCCAGTGAAAATCATGTTGTATATTATGGACAATTGTGCAAATCTGAATCTCTCTTTAATGCAGGGGAGAAAGAGTTCATGCATTTTACTGTTGTCCATTCCATACGTAACTAAACGTAAATTTAAGTTCATTAGTTTTAAATATTATTTGTCAGGCTTAATCGAATTTCCGTTTTGCTTCACAGTCTATAAACTCCCAGGGTCATCGCAGCATGTGTAACAGCAGCGTCTCCTACAGTGCCATACCTTACTGAGGATTCTCAAAAAAGTGATTCTGAGAGTTGTGACCCCTATACCATGAGGAAGAGCTTTGATTACACCCTGAAAACCTGGTACTGTGTCTTGGAATCTAACAGGATAAAAAAGAACAAACTATAGGGCACCTCACTAATCTCCAAATATCAGGTAAGTTTTGTGTGATTTTCCAAATTGACAGGAACTACATCTGAGAGGGTTTTTTTAAAAAATATATTTATTTATTTGGTTGCATTGGGTCTTAGTTGTGGCAGGTGGGCTCCTTAGTTGTGACATGTGCACTTATAGTTGTGGCATGCATGGGGGATCTACTTCCCTGACCAGGGATTGAAACTGGGCCCCCTGCATTGGGAGTGTGGAGTCGTACCCACTGTGCCACCAGGGAAGTCCCTTTTTTTTTTTTTAATGTGGACCATTTTTAAAGTCGTTACTGAATTTGTTACAATATTGCTTCTGTTTTGGTTTTTTGGCCCCGAGGCATGTGGGATCCTAGCTCCCTGACCAGGAATCTAACCCACAGACCACTCAGGATGTCCCCATCTGAGAGTTTTTAAGATCTCTTTTGAGCAGATCTTGTTGCTGCTAGAAAATATAAAATGAACAAGGAAAGGATATAGAAGTAAGGAGTAGCAAGGACTGAGTAAGAAGGGGTCTGAGCAAAGTCAGTATTTACTGTTACTTTGAGGTGGTTTCGCCTGGGAGGGGATCCCATCAAGGTAGGGTAGGAATCGTTTCCTCTAGGGGTGCGTCATGTTCCCATGTAAACTGAGATTAATCAGAGCGGGATCAAGCCCTAGACCACAATTTTCACTTTATAGTTATGAATTGGAGTAGAAAGTGACCCAATGTTTGCAGTCAGCAAATGTCATCTGGCAACCTTGGTTTACTAACTGGAAAGCATTTGGATTGGTTTGACATGAAAAGTACTCACCCCTCTCCCAAACCTAAGTCCTGTGAGATTTGAAGTAATGGGAGAATTAAGGATTCTTCTTTGTCTACTGTGTATTCACAGGCAAAAAGAATATTAGAGATAAACAACCAGGACCTACTGTATAGCACAGGAAACTATATACTCAATATTTTGTAATAACCTATAAGAAAAAGGAATTTAAAAAAAGATACATATTAACATGTATGTGTAACTGAATCACTTTGCTACACACCTGAAACTAACACAACACTGTAAATCAACTATTCTTCAATTTTTAAAAAAAGAATATTAGGGAATATATGAATTTCTATTAAAAAAATGGAAAAGGTAAACCCAAAATAGTGTGAGCAAGCTTTATAGTGGAAAAATTTGGTGCACAATTGTATATACATGTGTGTGTATATACATTCTCAAGAAATGAAATATATTGCCTCTGCATTCAATCTGATACAATAGGATGTTTTGTTTGAAATACAAAGAGGAATTCCAGCCTCACACAGTTAATTGTGAATATCCCATGAAGTCTTTGGAAGACTCCCCTATATATCCACAGGAGAATAAAACTGAGTAAAGAAACTTAAAAAGAAAAATGAAATGTAATTCCAGTGGTAATATAGAAAAGCCAAAAAAAAAAAAAAAATAGTGCCATAAAATCCCTGAGTATCTTACGTAAAATAAAATCTTAAATTGAAATACTTTTTTTTTAAATTTTTTGGTGGGGGAGGCCCACACTGCATGGGCATGTGGGATCTTAGTTCCCTGACAAGGGATACTATCTCTGTTTTTATTTATTTAGGCTGCATTGGGTCTTCGTTGCTGCGTGCAGGTTTTCTCTAGGTGCGGTGGGGCAGGGGGGTGTGCTATTCTTTGTTGCGGTGCGCGGACTTCTCATTACAGTGGCTTCTCTTTTTGCGGAGCATGGGCCCTAGGCACATGGGCTTCAGTAGTTGTGGCTGGCAGGCTTAGTTGCTCCGTGGCATGTGGGATCTTCCCAGACCAGGGCTCAAACCTGTGTCCCCTGCAATGGCAGGCAGATTCTTATCCACTGTGCCACCAGGGAAGTTTTATACTATTTCTAAATATCCTAAGCCATTTCTGAAGGACGTGGTAAAACTAGGTTCACGGTCTTTGTATAACTATTTACCTATAGGTCCCGATTTGGCTAAATCTAATAGGGCAGTTTCTGTTTTTTGTTGTTGTTTTTTTATAATTCCATTTTTAATACCTTACCTTAATCAAAACTGTCTCAGGGGCTTCCCTAGTGGAGCAGTGGTTGAGAATCTGCCTGCCAATGCAGGGGACATGGGTTCGAGCCCTGGTCTGGGAAGATCCCACATGCTGCAGAGCAACTAGGCCCATGAGCCACAACTACTGAGCCTGTGCGTCTGGAGCCTGTGCTCCGCGATAGTGAGAGGCCCATGCACGGTGATGAAGAGTGGCCCCCGCTTGCTGCAACTAGAGAAATCCCTGGCATAGAAACGAAGACCCAACACAGCCAAAAATTAATTAATTAATTAATTAATTAATTAAAAAGAAAAACAAACAAAAAAAACTGCCTTGGAGATGGGACTTCCCTGCCAGTCCAGTGATTAGGACTGTGCTTCCATTCTGGGGGCATGGGTTCGATCCCTGGTTGGGGAACTAAGATCCCACAAACTGAGCATTGCTACCTCAGAGAACTGGCACTTGGTAGACATTTGCATGTGAATAAAGAAGGAAAAGGGTAATTTAGTGCCCTGTAGAGGACATATTACACCCCATGAAGAAAAAAGCAATCTTCGCAAAGCGTAACTTAGAGACACGCGTGTCATGGGTGATGAGCACGAAGGGGCTGAGAGTCGGGAAACATAAAGCCATGAACACACATGTGTTCACCAGCCATTGGGCTGGATTCACACTTAAGCCTACACAGAAAGTCAAAATGGAAGAAAGAGAATAAAGTAAAACAAAGAAGCTCACCAAGATCGGGATGGTGCCTGTGGCTCTGGCCTCGTGGGATGGTCTCAGGGAGAGGCTGTTGCTGTGAATGTGTTGGACTTGCTGCTTGTGTCTGTGCAGGACAAGGATCGTGGAGCCACTAGCCCAGACCATGAGACACAAAAACACAGTCAATGAAAAATATTATCCTTGCCAGAAGTGAGCTTGTAAGTTTGTCTGGAGTAGGCTCAGAACAGTATTCATATACTTTTCCCAAACTTACATTTTTGGTGTTGCTTAGGCCATGCACCTTTATAGCAACATCATATTTACTAGGAGATTCAGGATCCAGCAAGAGGAACAGCAGAAGCCAGTGTACTTTGGGATTCTAATTTTGACCTCCATCCACTTAGAGCTACTGGGACAAAGTTGTTTTTTTTGTTTGTTTTGTTTTTGCGGTACTCGGGCCTCTCACTGTTGTGGCCTCTTCCGTTGTGGAGCACAGGCTCTTGACGCACAGGATCAGCGGCCATGGCTCACAGGCCTAGCCGCTCCACGGCATGTGGGATCTTCCTGGACCGGGGCACGAACCCGTGTCCCCTGCATCTGCTGGCGGACTCTCAACCACTGCGCCACCAGGGAAGCCCTGTTTTTTTTTAATATATCTTTATTGGAGTATAATTGCTTCACAATACTGTGTTAGTTTCTGTTGTACAACAAAGTGAATCAGCCATATGTATACATATACCCCCATATCCCCTCCCTCTTGAGCCTCCCTCCCATCCTCCCTATCCCACCCCTCTCGGTCATCGCAAAGCACCGAACTGATCTCCCTATGCTATGCTGCTGCTTCCCACTAGCTATCTGTTTTACGTTTGGTAGTGTATATATGTCGATGCTACTCTCACTTCACCCCAGCTTCCCCCTCCCCTCAGGAAGCCACCAAGGAGGCAGGTAGTGCTGAGGGAAACCCCTCTGGCTACTCTGTGAAAATAGAACACAAGTTTATATCCAGCAACAACCAGGAAATATTTCAGTCCAAACACTGTCATTTCATGAGGGATCCCTTTGGAGAAAAGAACTAAGCAGTTGGCTAGGACAAGTTAGTTGAGGATTTGTTCTGTGGGTCTGAGACTTCATCCAGTGATCAAAGTGAAAGTATAAAAGCAAAGAAGTGAGGAGTTACCCAGGATCCCAACTTTCATCTGAGTGAGGAAGATAATCACCCAGTCTAGGTTAGTAGAAACCATCACATCAGTACCTGAGGGATAATGTTTAATTGTAGTCAGAAGAATCTGAAAAAGAAAAGAAAGACTATATTAAATCTTATTCCCAAAAGTGTTCAATGTTTAATCTGACATTAAAAGCAAACTGAGGGCTTCCCTGGTGGCTCAGTGATTAAGAATCCACCTGCCAATGCAGGGGACACGGGTTCGATCACTGGTCCGGGAAGATCCTTCATGACGTGGAGCAACTAAGCCCGTGCACCACAACTACTAAGCCTGCGCTCTAGAGCCTGCAAGCCACAACTACTGAAGCCCACGCACTTAGAGCCTGTGCTCCACACAAGAGAAGCCATCACAGTGAGAAGCCCACGTATGACAATGAAGAGTAGCCCCTGCTCACTGCAACTAGAGAGAAAGCCTGTGCACAGCAATGAAGACCTGGTGCCACCAATAAATAAAATTTAAAACAAAAAAACCTGAGAATGTCTTTATGAAAGCAAAGGTTTTTTAAATTATTATTGAAGTACTTTATGTAAAAGCACAGTTCTGAAAACAATGTAAAAGTAGGGTACCAGCAGACATACTCTGCCATATACACAGACTGTAAAACTTTGCAGCTGTAACAAATTAATCTGGAAATTATCTACACTACTATGGAGTTATCATCAAAATGTATTTTAATTGCAATAAAAATCAGGGTGCAGGGAACTTCCCTGGTTGCGCAGTGGTCAAAAATCCGCCTGCCAATGCAGGGGACACAGGTTCGATCCCTGGTCTGGGAAGATCCCACATGCTGTGGAGCAGCTAATCCCATGTACCACAACTACTGAGCCTGTGCTCTAGAGCCCATGAGCCACAACTCCTGAGCCCACATGCCACAACTACTGAAGCCCGTGTGCCTAGAGCCCGTGCTCTGCAACGAGAAGCCACTGCAATGAGAAGCCCATGCACTGCAACGAAGAGTAGCCGCTGCTCCATGCAACTAGAGAAAGCCCATGCCCAATGAAGACCCAACGCAGCCAAAAATTAAATAATAAATTAATATTTTATTTATTTATTTATTTGTGGTACGTGAGCCTCTCACTGCTGTGGCCTCTCCCGTTGCGGAGCACAGGCTCTGGACACGCAGGCTCAGCGGCCGTGGCTCACAGGCCCAGCTGCTCCGCGGCATGTGGGATCTTCCTGGACCGGGCACGAACCCGTGTCCCCTGCATCAGCAGGCGGACTCTCAACCACTGTGCCACCAGGGAAGCCCCAATAAATTTTTTAAAATGCTGTGGAAGGGGCTAGGTGGAAGCACAGAAACCATGTAGAAGATTCTGAGTGTGAGATGATGGTGGTTGTGACTCGGAGGGAGCAGGGTGGATGATGAAAAGTAGTCAAACCCTGGTAGCTTCGGAAGGTGAAGGCAATGGGACTCCTATGTGATAGACGTGAGGAGAGAAACAGAGGCTTCGAGGATGAGTCTGAGAATTTTTTCCTGGACAACTGGAATATGAGGTGCTCTTGAGAGAAATAGGGGAGGTTGAAGTTGGAGTAGGTTTTTATTACTTTTTAAATTTTTTATTATTATTTCTTTTTGCCCACACCACGTGGCTTGCAGGATCATAGTTCCCTGACCAGGGATCAAACCGCTGCCCTCGGCAGTGGAAGTGCAGTCTTAACCACTGGACTGCCAGCGAAGCCCCTGGAGTAGGTTTTTAGGGAAATAGAAACTTTGGATACATTTTTGTATGGTACATGTGATGTATATAGAATTAGTACTTTAAGTCTATTGAATTTGTTACAATATGATTCTGTTTTATGTTTTGGTTTTTTGGCCCCGAGGCATGTGGGATCTTAACTCCCCAACCAGGGATTGAACTTGCACCCCCTGCATTGGAAGGCCAAGTATTAACCACTGGACTGGCAGGGAAGTCCCAGTACTTTATTTTGTTTAACAGGTAAAGAATTATGTTAGGGGGAAAATTAGTGTTGGCTTCCAAAAGTGCATTTTCTATATTAAAAAATAAAGTCAAGGGCTTCCCTGGTGGCGCAGTGGTTGAGAGTCCACCTGCCGATGCAGGGGACATGGGTTTGTGCCCTGGTATGAGAAGATCCCTCATGCCGCGGAGCGGCTAGGCCCGTGAGCCATCGCCGCTGAGCCTGCACGTCCAGAGCCTGTGCTCTGCAATGGGAGAGGCCACAAGAGTAAGACACCCACGTACCGCAAAATAAATAAATAAATAAATAAAGTCAAGATTTGGAAAAATAAAAGAAGGAGCTTGGTTATGAACCTATTCAGTCTCAGGTACCTGCCAGACATCTAAGGATAATGTCCAGTAGGAGTTAGGTACAAATCTGAAATTTGGGAGAAGTAACTTGGCTGAATACATCCATTTGAGAACTGTTAGATGGTATATCAGTCATAAGACAGGGTGAGATCCCACAGAAATGAAATAAGAGTTCAGGATAGGAAAACAGGGAGTACAGAAAAGTCTCTTGAAAAACTGTCACACAAAAGTAAGAGACATGAAAGAAGCAAGGAGCATATTTGGCCAAGGAGTAGGCAGACTATTGTTTATAGAAAAGACAGTATTTACAATGCAGTTTGTAAAAGAAAAAAACAGAGCATCAGTGGTTCAAATCAAAGGAGATCTGATCAAGCACAGGGTCAGATCCAGATTGGTCATTTTCTCCAGGAAGTTCTATCCCTTGTGCTTTTCCCACGTGAAGCTGTTTTGGTACATGCAGGTATTGTATTACCATGTTTTCACAGTAAATTGCATCTTTAATCACCTGAAAGATGATCATTTCTATCTCAAATTATGACAGGGTTTTGAATTTCCTAATATTTTGTTAAGGATGTTTTTCATCTATGTACATGTGGGTGTTGGTCTGCAGTTTGCTATTAACAGTACTGCCTGATTTTGGTATCAAGTTAAAGATAATCTCACAAAACTAGCTGAGAAGACTTCCATCTGAAAAAAAATAATAATTTGAGTGGAATTGGAATTATTTCTTCCTTAAATGTCTAGAAGAAGTCATTAGTCATCTTGGCATGAAATCATAGTAGGAAATTTTTAAACTACCAATTCAATATCTATAATAGAGGGCATTTCAGATTACTCATTTCTTCTTCAGTGAACCTGAGTAGTTGGAGTATTTCAAGAAATTTTTTTCTCAATTTCTGGTTTTTGTAGAGTTGTTGGAAATTGTTTAAAATATCACATATAGGGACTTCCCTGGTGGCACAGTGGTTAAGACTCCATGCCCCCAAGGTAGAGGGCCTGGGTTTGATCCCTGGTCAGGGAACTAGATCCCACATGTATGTCACAACTAAGAGTCTGCATGCTGCAACTAAGGAGCCTGCCTGCCACAACTAAGACCTGGTGCAACAAAATAAATAAATATCACATATAATCCTTTTAATGTCTTTAGTGCCATCCCACCTTTCATTCTTCGTATTGGTAATTTTTTTTTTTTCTGATCAATCTACCTAGAGATCTATCAATTCTCTTGATCTGAAGGACAGTTTTGGAGTTCGCTGATTTTTCTGTTTCCTATTTTATTAATTTCTGCTCTTTATCCTTTCTTTCCTTTTGCCTACTTTGGTTTTTAAATTTTTATTTTTTTTTTTAAATCAAAGGGCACGGTTTATTTATTTATTTGTTTATCTATCTATGGATGGCTGCATTGGGTCTTCGTTGCTGTGCATGGGCTTTCTCTAGTTGGAGTGAGTGGGGTCTACTCTTCATTGCAGTGTGTGGGCTTCTCATTGTCCTGGATTCTCTTGTGGAGCACAGCCTCTAAGTGCACAGGCTTCAGTAGTTGTGGCACGTGGACTCAGCAGTTGTGGCTTGCAGGCTCTAGAGCTCAGGCTCAGTAGTTGTGGCTCATGGGCTTAGAGCACATGAGCCACAACTTGAGACCACGTGCCACAAATACTGAAGCCCACGCACCTAAAGCCCATGCTCCACAACAAGAGAAGCCATCACAGTAAGAAGACTGCACACTGCAATGAAGAGTAGCCCCCCACTCACTTGAACTAGAGAAAGCCCGCATGCAACAATGAAGACCCAAGGCAGCCAAAAATAAATTTAAAAAAAAAAAAAGGTCTTAAAAAAAAAATTTGCTGAGAATTTCCCAAATCATCAAGTCTTGTGTCTTTTCTGTTTTTCACATCTTCCCTATATTTACTTTTCCCTATCACATTTTACTATAATCAGTAAGAAGAAATGAGGCCACAACTTTCAACACTTTTTAGAAATGTCCTCAGCTAAATGTCCATAAAAAGACTTGCACATGAATATTTGCAGCAGCTTTATTTTTATATTTAGAATCTGTGGGGGGGGGGGACTCCAAATATCATTTAAGATATATTGATATGGTGTGGTATATCCATATAGAACATTACTCAGCAATAAAGAGAATGAGCTATAGATGATTCTCAAAATAATCATGTTGCAAGACAGCAGACAGAAGTAAACTTTTAAGGTTCCACTTAAAATTCTAGAAAAGGCAAATTTATCTATACTGAAAGTCAATCAATGGTTGCTTAGGGGTGGTAGGTAAAGTATTAGGAAAGGCACTGAGAAAGGGTGATGGATATATCCAATATCATGACTAGATGATTTCAAATGTGTATACATATATTAAGGCTTACCAAACTGTACAGTGTGTGCAGTATACTGCATGTTGACTACAGTTCTATTCTCATTCCCAGGGTTCCTGCCCATGCAGCATCAGCTGAAGAGCCCAAGGAGGCACAGAAATTGAGGAAAACTACATTCTTTGCTCTGCCACTGACCCTGGTCATAAGAATGAGACAGCCCCAGAGAGCATGACAATCTCCATACATGATCTCATCCAGCAATAGTGACTTGAATGTTTATGGATGTGTTTTTAGCATGGACACACCCATTCTCATTTGCAGCAGTCTCTCCAATCTCAATTATTCACACCCAGTGTTTCTGCATCAATTTTGTTTCTTTCCTGGACACAGTAAGTCTTACAGCCATTGACTCCTGTACCAGATTCAGGGCATATGGCACTTGGCAGGTCCTAAGGAACAGCTGCCCCTCAACAGTGCCAGGGAATGTGGCATATATGGTGAAAACAAGACACTGAAGCCATGCTGCTCCCAAACATGTTGTAGGTTGTTAACAATACCACCCTTCTCAAGGTGATGTCTGGACCCTCGAATAACTGAAATCTAGACAAAATCAGGCCCACAAAGCCCTGAATTCTCACCCAAGCTTTTGTCAGCAATGGAAATTAACACCAAGATTGGACTGAGAACTGTTCTCTGTCAACCTGTTCTATTTGAGGTACACAGTAGGGAGCCCACCACAAACAGTTTACCTCTTCAGTTTGGCAGAGTCTAACGGTTTCTAAACCACTCCAGACACTAAAAAGAACCTCAGAGATTAAAGGTGGCTTAAATAATAAGGTATTTATTACCACACAAACCAGCGCAACATGAGTCAAGTAGTTATCCAGCCTGGGTGACTTGGAGGCTGGAAAAATTCATCACAAGTATCACATGAGACCAACAATGTCCATGAATAAAGTAAACCTTTTCTGCTACCAGAGCACAGCTTAGATCATCTTGGCTAAAGGTGGATCATGTCCATACCTTTTCCGGTCAGAGGGAAACAAATGAGGACCACCATTTAATTCAGATTTCTTATAATTTCCTCCAGGGATTGAAGAGAGCATGAAGTTCTGCCTCCCCTAAAAATATTAGGGTAACCTGGTTGAGTTGAGATGGTTTCAGCCACAGGCACTAACAAATTTGGCAAGGAACCTGAGCAGGTCTGAAAGTGCAACATAGCTTCTGAAAGCTTCCCCTGCACCTGGCATTCATAAAATACACCACAGTATTAATGTCCAGATATATGTGGTTTGACACATGATTGATGTCTCCCTCTCTAAAGGCAGACACAGAGCTCCTCGCCATGAGTTCTGTTGTGTTGGAAGCACTCCTACAGCCTTCCGGCAGTGTGAACTTTCTGGTGCCTAATGAGATGGGAGCTTAAGCTATACGATTTCCCACATTCATTGCATTCATATGGCCTTTCTCCAGTGTGAACTTTTTGGTGCCGAACAAGGTGGGAGGTTCTGATGAAATCTTTCCCACATTTGCTGCACACAAAAGGCCTTTCACCTGTGTGAACTCTCTGGTGTGCAATAAAGTCAGAGCTTCGACTAAAGAATTTCCCACATTCAGTGCACTCAAAAGGCCTTGCCTCAGTATGAATTCTCTGGTGTTTAATAAGGGTATATTTGTGGCCAAAGGATTTCCCACATTCACTGCAAACATAAGGATTTTCTCCAGTGTGGATACTCTCATGCTGAACAAGTGTGGATTTGTGTCTGAAGACTTTCCCACAATCGTGGCACTTATAAGGCCTTGCTCCATTGTGAACTCTCTGGTGTACAATTAGGTTGGAGTGATGGCTGAAGTATTTGCCACATTCGCCACACTTATAAGGCATTTCTCCAGTGTGAATTCTTTTGTGCTGAGTAAGGTTGTCCTTGCGGCTAAAGGCTTTTCCACATTCACTGCACTCATAAGGCCTTTCTCCTGTGTGGATTCTCTGGTGCTGGACAAGTGTGGCTTTGCGGCTGAACGCTTTCCCACATTCATTGCACTCATAAGGCTTTTCTCCAGTATGGATTCTCTGGTGCTGGACAAGTGTATCTTTGCGACTGAAAGCTTTCCCACATTCACTGCACTTGTAATGCATTTGTCTAATATGATAGGCCTCCCCACTCTCAGTGCTCCTTGTTTTCCTCTTACTGTGGGTGGCCTTTTGCTGGTGACTGCCCAAACTGGTCTGGAAGTTCTTCTGCTCCTCCTCACATGCAAAGGGCTTCTCTGACAGGTGAGGTTCTTCATAGGCCCTACAGTTCTTCACAAATGAGTTCTTGCCTTTGTCTCCTCTTAAGAGTTTCTCTACATTGTACAGCTTCTGGTGCTGGTCAAAGTTTACACTGAACCAGAATTGTCTCCCACATGCCCCACATGTGTAAGGTTTCAGTCCATGGTGTGTTTCTTGGTGTTCATCCAGGTGCAAAATATCTTTCAAGATTGGGCCACATAAGTCACAGGGGTGAGCCATCTGGGTCGATGAATCTGCCTTGAAAGTATGAACGTGTGACACTGCTACAGAAACACTCTGCTCAGAAGGTTCCTCTTCATTCTCCACTCCATGCCAACAACCTGAAAGCAGAAAAATGCTGCTGAACAGCATGCTGTCTTCAGTGGGAGTGGGTAATCCCATCACAAATGTGTATCTAGCATCTAGCATACCGAGGATTGAGTCCACAGGGTTGGTGGCAGGACAACAGCTTTGGGATTAGGTTAAAGAAAGAGCTGCTGTGCAGTACTGGACTCTGTGGGTCACAGAATGGGGAAGGTCTTACAGCAAAGACACAGGATGGGGTGTAGCTGAGAGAGAAGAGGCAGGCAAGATCTCCAACTCACACCTTGCAAATGACTTTTAGAAGGGCCTTGACTGACTATTGGTGACAGGTGAGTACTATCCAGAAATGTTATGTCCAGGCCCAGAAAATGTGATTTAAAATGAGTAACTGGTATTCAAAAACTATTTAAGTACATGCTTATGTTTCATGACACATTAACACTGTCCAACAGACGAGAGCACCACAGAGGGAGCAGTAGAGAGCACTGATGAGTGGGGTGGGCAGCCCTGGGTCACAGATCAGAATAGAAGTGAAAAGTATGTAAAGAGTCCAGAATTGGGAGGAAAAGAGAAATAAGGTATGGCCTATAGCCTGGGCACCAAAGAGCAGTGGGCATAGGACAGGTTTCTGGTGCTATTTGCATCCATCCTTGAAGTTATATCCTGCCCAGGCTCCCACTCACCAGGGCCTGTCCATGTCTCTTTTGCTGTGGCTAGTCAGGACCTCTCAATCAGGCACTAATCTTTCCCCTGCTACAGTTCAGCAACCACAGAGGATCTAGAAGATACAAGTCACACAGGAAAGACAGGGCAAGTGAAGAGGAAAGCAATGGCCCAGGGTAGCCCACCCAGGAGAGATTAAATACAAAATGAAAACCTTAAAGGAACAATCTATGGGCCCCACAATCAGTGACCATAACTGTAATTCATGACAGAGATAGGCCCAAGGGAATGTCAATCAAAGAAAGGGGACATAATCTGGAGCAAAAAGGCATCATGAGTGTAGACAGAGCCATCCACCCAGGAAGAAGCCAGGCAGGATAGTATCCACTGGACTGACCATAAGACTCTTGACCTTCAAATCCTTCCTGGCAATTTTGGGGCAACAGAAGTCGGGAAGCATAGGGAGCATACCCAGCCAAGACCTGGCACCCAGAGGATGTATGTGAGGGAGTGCTCACGGTCCAGATATATAGGAAGGAAATCGCAACTTCTAGGGGAAAAACAGGAAGAGCAGAACATAACCCAGAAAACTGGGATATGCAGGGCCTTACCCAGGAAAACCATAAGAGCAAAGCATAGAAGGCACTGCATTGTGATATGAGAGTCTCTGAGCTTTATCAAGAGGTCCCCATTTCTCCCAGGAAAAATGCACAAACACACCCTCAAAAGTCACATGATCCTACATGAACAGCACAATAGCACAAGGGCAGCCTCTCTCCCCAGGATTCCCAGTGTATCCACCACAATTTCACATTCCTCCCCAGGTCCCCAAAGCAAAACAATACAGCAGGCCCTGGTGTAATTGATGCCACCTCTTTCCTCATTTTCCATTAATCATTTCACCCAGCCTAGAACAAAAAGCAAGTGGACAGATAGACACACTGTATAGTCTGGGCCTGGCAGGCAGGAACCAACCCTTCTTCAGCCAGCTAGCTCCCATGGGATCCAGAGATTATGCCTCTCATACACAAATTTGACCTCCACGTTCCCCTTAAATCCCTCAGTACCTGAGCCCCCAGGTCATGAATTCAGATTCCATCTCCATGGACACATCACTCTTTAGACCACACCTCCCTCGTTATCTAAGTAGGTTCCCAAAGTAGGTACCTCCCAGATGTAAACCTGCACATGGCATCCAGAGAATGCTTGGTTAATGCATCCAGGGTTACATCCATCACCAGTCAACAGCCTCCACTGCCATAGGTATTTTCAAACTCAGCTTTTAATTTCTTCCTTCCTTGATTAAACTTCAGCAATTCAGAAGCACATGCAGATTATGAGATAAAGCCAGACCTTTTCCACCTTGCTACTGCATGCTGGGGATACTATACCCTCATCCGTCACAGGCTTAACACTTACCACTAAACTCTCATTCAAAGCCCATACCCACTGGCCTTCTACCCCAAGCATAGTGACTCTGCAGCTGACCCAATTTAGCTCTGAACTAACCTACCAGCTCAACTAAAACTCCCCAGTCCCCACCAAAGGTCACCACAAAAACCTGAAAAGCACACGGAGAGGGGAAGAAGGACCAGCTTTGGTCTTTCATGTCATCTCTATTACTGCTTTACTTCAGAATTATCTCATATCTACTTTCTCCCTTTCATCAACTGCCAGATCCTATTTTCCCTGCTCACCATGGACACTAACCTCCCTTTTCTTGCCTCTAAGGTAACTCTTTCTTCCACTCCACTGTGCCCACTTCCTTTCCAGACCCCCAAAGGCACTGCCACCATGACATAAAAGTTCTCTCTCTAAATCTGATACACAGCTCTACCCTAATCACATACTGGCTGTCACCTTGTGGATGTCTCCAACTTGAATCGCTCCTCTGAACTCCATACCCATGTGTCCACCTGTCCACTTGATACGTCAACTCAGATGTCTTTGGACCACTGCAGATTCAACATGATCAAAACCTAACTCTGGGGCTTCCCTGGTGGCGCAGTGGTTGAGAGTCTGCCTGCCGACGCAGGGGACACGGGTTCGTGCACCAGTCCAGGAGGATCCCACATGCCACAGAGCGGCTGGGCCCATGAGCCATGGCCGCTGAGCCTGCACGTCTGGAGGCTGTGCTCCTCAACGGGGGAGGACACAACAGTGCGAGGCCCGCATACCGCAAAAAATAAAAAAAAATAAAAATAAAAACCTAACCCTGGATATTACCTCTGAAAGTTACTCTCACCACCAACTTCACTATTTCAATTGAGAACTTCTTCTTCCTTATGTCTTCTCAGGCAAAAAACTGTGGGGTCATCTCTGACCCTTTCCCATCTTTCTCTCACACTCCACATCAGAAAATCTGGTTGGTCCTACTTTAAAAATAAAAACAAACAAACAAACCCCACCAGAATCCAAGCACTTGTCTCTTACCCCTGTAGTCACCACTCTGGCCCAGCCATCATCAGCAGTCCTCTTTACTACCCCCATAGTCTTTTCTTCACTGTGCAGCCAGAGAAACCCTGACCAGAATAAGATCACTCCCTTCTCTGGTCCAAACTTTCCATGGGTCCCACCACTTTCAGAACAGAAGCCCAGCTCCACAGGCTGCCATTTCAGAGCTGAAACCTGTCCCCTGCTCTCTGATCACTAGACATAATGGAGATTTAAAGTTCCCCGAACAAGACCAGTTCAGTCTCAAGTGATGTATTTGCATATGCTGGTTCCCATGGGCACTGTTCCATACTTCTTCCCATTACTTGCTGAAAATGGAAACCCTTCCATATAATTCCAGAATAGCTTGCAGGGCACAAGGCCTCTGGTGACACCAGGATCCCCAAACCCAATGGCAGGCAGAAGGGTAGGTTAAGATTCCCAAGACACCATTATCTGCCATAATGGGTTGCCAAGATCATGGTTGACTGAGCACCTGTACACTTTGCACTCACTTATCCAGGGATCTTAATCACTTCTGCCACCACAGCAATCTGGCAGGAAGAGGGAGCTGGGAGTGGCAGGTTACCACAGTGGGATCTCAAAGACAACTGTTCCTCTCATCCCTACCTTGCCCTTTGGTGAGGATGATTTCAGATTGTCTAACTTAAGATACTCAGACCTTAGTGTTGCCTCCTACCAGCTATGTAACCATGATCCAAGATTTCTCTGTGTTCTCACGTACAAAGCAGGGATAATGGTGGTATCCACCTAACAGGTCTGTCTGTATCAGATGTGTTAGGCGTCAAGTACCTTTGAATTCACTTTTACCGTCCACATTCTTAACAGTTTTGCAAATGTTTTTGGCTTGAATGAAGTACATAATAGGTTCTTGTAAGTTTTGGGTTTGTTTTTAAGTCTTTAATAAAACTTGATATTTAAGACTTTTCGTTGTAATCACATACTTAGAGACAAGTTTTTCAATCATTTAAGCAGTGGTATAAATTTATCATACCTAAACATTTTTAATTTTTAACTGCCTGCTAACGTATACTTGCCAGGTATACACTAGATCCTTTCACCAAACCAGCCTACCTGGTATATATTCCTCTGAAGGTGAGCATGCTGGTGGCCCTTCATTAGAGGTGTTCATCATCTCTCCTCACCTGATAAGTCAGGGAACTGATGTAACAGTGCCCTGGATTGGGGTGGGGCTGCTCCACTAGCCTGGCTGACTTTTCCTCGGCTCCACAGAGGGGCATGCTGAGTCCACAGAGTGACAAATTTATAGCACCTTACACCTTGCTCTCCATCTCAGGTCAGGTTCCTAATACCCTACAGCCCTCTCTCCTGCTGACACCACCCATAACCCTTTCATATTCCAGGAGCTCTCCTTTCTGGAGGAAATCTCAGGGACGTCCATCCCTTTTCCCAGTACTCATTCACCTCAGGGACCACATAAAATAACAACCTTAACATTCTCCCCCTAAACCTCATCTCCAGGCTTTGATAAGACCTCACTCCTCAGAGGTCTCCAGCCCAGCTTGTTGTGCAGAACTCCAGACCAGCATATCCAAATGCCTATGTAACGCCAATACTGTGAAACACTATGGATTTACCATGTCCTAAGTCCCACTCCTGTTCCCCCTGAAAGGTGCTTCCCTCGTCCAACTTACCCATTTCCATTCTTTCAGATGTTCAGGGAAAAACAAAACAAAACTTGGGTGGTCCTTCACATCCCTTTTTCACTCACAGCCGTATCTAACACACCAGAAAATTCTGTTGGTTCTATCTTTAAAATCTCTCCAGAATTTAATGATTTATCCAGTCCCAATCCCTCCCCTGCCACTGTTCTGGTACAGTCACCACCACAACGTTCCTGGAGTTTGTGGCCTCCTCACCGGTCTCCCTGCCTCCATCCTCATCATCTCCACCCCACCCTAGTTTGTTTTCCCCTGAGCTTTGGGAATACTTTTAAAAATCCCTGATCACGTCATGTTCTTCCACGGCTCCCAACGTCCTCCTAATGAAAGCACTCGCCTCACCCTGACGTTCCAGGCATTACTACTCACACTCTCTGTTTCCTTAAGATGTGAACACCCCAGTTTCCCGAAAGTTCCCGACTCAGTGACAACCCCAAATCTTTGCTTCTGCTAGTGGCTCGGCGGGGTACCACTCTTAAACGTCTCACCACACTGGCTATTAGAAATGGCGGCTTGGGCTTCCCTGGTGACGCAGTGGTTAAGAGTCCGCCTGCCGACGCAAGGGACACAGGTTCGTGCCCCGGTCCGGGAAGATCCCACAGGCCGCGCAGCGGCTAGGCCCGTGAACCATGGCCGCTGAGCCTGCGCGTCCGAAGCCTGTGCTCCGCAACAGGAGAGGCCACAACAGTGAGAGGCCCGCGTACCGCAAAAAGAAAAAGAAAAAAAAAGAAATGGCGGCTCCATCTGCAAACGCCCTGGAGTCTGGACCAGAAGAGCCTCAATAGGCACCACTCGGGGTCCTACGATTCGAAGGTGGGGGGCGGGACGCGTCAAGATCCGGGAAACGCAGCACCCACCTAAGCCGGTCCGTCCCCAAGGCCGCCGCCATCACAGTCTGGACCACATAGATTCGGGAGGGATCCCAGGTCGGAAACCGGGCATAGCCGTCGCTCGGCCAGGCGGCGGAATTCTCGCGAGCGCTGCCACAACCGAGCCACTCTGCATCGAGGACAGGGTAGCCTCTCGCGCCTTCTCACTTTCCGTCACCTCTGAATCGAACCACAGCTCCCGATGTTATGCTCTGATGGGTCGACCAAGAGCCAACAAAATGTCCGCCGCGAAGATACCGGAAGTCCCTCCCAGAAGACTTCCGCACGTATGGAAATTCCCTTAAGAGTGCCGCCGCTGCGCGGCGCACGGGCTCCTGGGTAATGTAGTTCCCGCTGAGCCATCGGCCGCAGCGACTCATTGACGCCCTCGCGTGGAACCGCAAGGGACGCTGGGGCCTTGCGGCTCCGAGGACGGGGCGGAGCTTCACTCTTCTTAAGATGCCATCGCCCAGTTTCCGTGTAGTGTACACTGCAAGGATCGAAGAAATGTTTAGAAATGTTCTCTCAGATATTCCCCAAAGCTATAAAACCTAATGGACACACCACTTCAAATGTCACTTTGAGTCAACTCATATTTCCTTGTTTTTAAAATACTTACAGATGGAAGAGAGAAGCAAAGATGCAAATATGAAAAAATAAGTAAATTATACGATATGCTGTATGATGATAGGTGCCTTTTGGGAAAAAAGCTGGATTTCGGGGAAGAGCAGGGAATGAGACGGTGTAATATTAAATAGAGTAGTAATGAGAAACCTCATGGATACTTCAGGCAAGACTTGAAAAATGATTAATTAAATCATGTGGCATTTTTGTGCATATCCAAGAACTGTATCAGCCAGTGTCATGTCCTAAGCAAAGCTAGGTGCTGATGCCCATGGAATTAGGTGAGTGAGGAAGGGAGTTTTAAAAAGGAGGTCAGGGACTTCCCTGATGGCACAGTGGTTAAGAATCATCCTGCCAATTAAGGGGACACAAGTTCGAGCCCTGGTCTAGGAAGATCCCGCATGCCATGGAGCAACTAAGCCCGAGTGCCACAACTACTGAGCCTGCGCTCTAGAGCCTGTGAGCCACAACTACAGAAGCCCACGTGCCTAGAGCCCATGTTCTGCAACAAGAGAAGCTACCACAATGAGAAGGCTGCCAAAATAAATAAGTAAATTTATAGGAAAAAAGAAAAAAGAGGTCAGAGGGACTTCCATGTTGGTCCAGTGAGTAAGACTCCACGCTACCAATACAGGGGGCCTGGGTTCCATCCCTGGCTGGGGAACTAGATCCCACACATGTGCCACAACTAAAGATCCCACATGCTGCAAGTAAGACCTAGTGCAGCCTAAATACATAATTTTTTTTCTTTTTTTTTTTTGCGGTACGCAGGCCTCTCACTGTTGTGGCCTCTCCCGTTGCAGAGCACAGGCTCTGGACGCTCAGGCTCAGCAGCCGTGCTCACGGGCCTAGCCACTCCACGGCATGTGGGATCTTCCTGGACCGGGCACGAACCCATGTTCCCTGCATCAGCAGGTGGACTCTCAACCACTGCACCAGCAGGGAAGCCCTAAATAAATATCCTTTTTTAATTCAAAAAAAAGGCGGTCGAGAGGAACATGGGCTAAAGGCCTGTGAAGTGCCTCAGGGTCTTGCAAAACTTTTGAATTTTCTTTAAGTAAAAGGAGGAGTCTTTCCAGGATTTTAATCAAAGATGGACACTACCTGACTCATAGTGTTGAAGGGTCATGTTGGCTGGAGAGTTGAGAATAGACTGCAAAAAAACAAGCTTAGGATACAGAAAATCAGTTAGATGACCACTGCAAAAATCCAGCTAGAGGATGGTGTTAATCAGGCTGGGGGCAGACATGGTGATGAAAAGTGGTGAGACTCAAGATATATTTTGAAAGTGGACCCAATCAGATTTCCTATGGGGCTGGTTCTGTGGTATGAGAAAAAGAAGGAGTCAAGGATGATCCCTAGAATTTTTAGTCTCAGCAACTGGAAGGATGGGGTTGGCATCGACTGAAAATGGGAAAGCTGTGACCAGAGCAGAATTAAAAGAAAGCTCACACACTGAAAACACCAAATGCTGGTGTTTTTGAATGAACTCTCATTCATTGCTGGGTGGAATGCAAGTGGCACAGCCAATTTGCAAGACAGGCTCGCAGTGTCTTAAAAAACTAAACATAGACTTACCATACAATCCAGAAATTTTGTTCCTTGGTATTTACCCAAAGGAATTGAAAACGTTTGTCCACACAAAAACCTGCACATCATGGATGGTTTTAGTAAGTTAATTCATAACTGCCAATGTTCCATCTTGGAAGCAAGCAAGATGTCCAGGAGGTGAATGGATAAATAAACTGTGGTACCTACAGACAAGGAAATACTATTCAGCTCTAAAAAGAAATGAGCTATCAAGCCACGACAAGACATGGAGGAAACTTAAATGCATATTACTAAGGCAAAGAAGCCAATCTGAAAAGGCTACGTACTGTATGATTTCAACTCTGACATTCTGGACAAGGCAAACCTATGGAGACAGTAAAAATATCAGTGGTTACCAGGCCTTAGGCAAGAGGGAGGGATAAAAAGGTGGAGAATTTCTAGGGCAGTGAAACTCATCTGAATGGAACTCTAATAGTGGATTCAAGTGTAAGCCCTGACAGTTGTTTTATTTTCTTTTTTGTAACGCAAGTGCCTGACAGTAAACTTTGTTTGCCAAGGCATCAAAGAGGCATCCACTTCAAAGATGTCTATCTGTAATAAACAACATTGTCAGCCAGGTGATTAGATAAACAGTCAGGCTGCCTTTCCCACTGTGGCTCCTTTGCTTTAGGAGCTGTTGGTTGATTTCAGTAACTGACAATTTGGGCTACTTGTTTTTTTCTCTTACTGTGCTTTAAACTCCTACTCTTATGTTTTTAATTCCCCAATAAAGAGTGAGCCCATGAAACCCTACACCCCCACTCTCGATCACAATAAAAGCAGAACCCCAGGCCCATGAACTCTCTCTCTCACCTCGACCTTGCTATGTGGATCCAGATGTTGTATGTAATTTCCAGGTTTGTAAATAATAAACCTATATGGACTTCCCTGGCAGTCAATTGGTTAAGACTCCACGCTTACACTGCAGGGGGTGCAGGTTCGATCCCCGATCAGGGAACTAAGATCCCACATGCTGCACAGCCAAATAATATCAATAAATAAATAAATGTAGTAAAAAAAACTGTTTTAAAATAATAATAAACCTGTATTTTTTTCAGTTTCCTGGATATTGCTGAAGGGCATCTTGCAATCACAATGAGAACCACAAGAGCCAGTCCAACCACAACATTCCTCACTGACAGACTGAGACCAGCTCAGAACAATGGATACATGCCACTATACATTTATCCAAACACATAAAATATACACCAAGCGTGAACCCTAATGAAAACCATGGTCATTGGGTGAAAATGTGTAATTTTAGGTTCATCAATTGTAACAAATATATCATTCTAGTGGGGGGTGTTGATAATGGGGAAGGTTATGCATATATGGGCGCATGGGATATACGGGAAATTGCTGTATATTCCTGTCAATTTTGCTGTCAACCTAAAACTGCTCTAAATAAATAAAGTTTAAAAAAATTTTTAAAATGAAAGCTGAGAAGTTTGAAGATGTTGAGTGTGTTATGTCTACCAGATGTCCAGGAATAGGTTACAAAGTAGATCATTAGACAATCACTGGATTTTTGGATGGAAACATACATTTGGAAGTTTTGAGCTTAAAATGATATTTACAACCATGCCATTGCATAAGATTACTAATAGAATATGTATAGGTTGTGTAAAAGTCCCCTAATATGATTGTGTTACTGTCGATTTCCCCTTTTATGGCTGTTAGTATTTGCCTTATGTATTGAGGTGCTCCTATGTTGGGTGCAAAAATATTTACAATTGTTATATCTTCTTCTTGGATTGATCCCTTGATCATTATGTAGTGGCCTTCTTTGTCTCTTGTAATAGTCTTCAAAGTCGATTTTGTCTGATATGAGAATTGCTACTCCAGGTTTCTTCTGATTTCCACTTGCATGGAATATCTTTTTCCATCCCCTCACTTTCAGTCTGTATGTGTCCCTAGGTCTGAAGTGGGTCTCATGTAGACAGCATATATACGGATCTTGTTTTTGTATCCATTCAGCCAGTCTGTGTCTTTTGGTGGCAGCATTTAATCCATTTACATTTAAGGTAATTATCGGTATTTATGTTCCTATTCCCATTTTCTTAATTGTTTTGGGTTCGTTATTGTACGTCTTTTCCTTATCTTGTGTTTCTTGCTTAAAGAAGTTCCTTTAGCATTTGTTGTAAAGTTGGTTTGGTGGTGCTGAACTCTCTCAGCTTTTGCTTGTCTGTAAAGGTTTTAATTTCTCCATCAAATCTGAATGAGATCCTTGCTGGGTAAAGTAATATTGGTTGTAGGTTTTTCTCCTTCATCACTTTAAATATGTCCTGCCAGTCCCTTCTGGCTTGCAGAGTTTCTGCTGAAAGATCAGCTCTTAACCTTATGGGGATTCCCTTGTGTGCTATTTGTTGTTTTTCCCTTGCTGCTTTTAATATGTTTTCTTTGTATTTAATTTTTGATAGTTTGATTAATATGTGTCTTGGCATGTTTCTCTTTGGATTTATCCTGTATGGGGCTCTCTGTGCTTCCTGGACTTGATTAACTATTTCCTTTCCCATATTAGGGAAGTTTTCAACTATAATCTCTTCAAATATTTTCTCAGTCCCTTTCTTTTTCTCTTCTTCTTCTGGGACTCCTATAATTCGAATGTTGGTGCATTTAATGTTGTCCCAGGGGTCTCTGAGACTGTCCTCAGTTCTTTTCATTCTTTTTTCTTTATTCTGCTCTGCAGTAGTTATTTCCACTATTTTATCTTCCAGGTCACTTATCCGTTCTTCTGCCTCAGTTATTCTGCTTATTGATCCCTTCTAGAGTATTTTTAATTTCATTTATTGTGTTTTTCATCATTGCTTGTTTCCTCTTTAGTTCTTCTAGGTCCTTGTTAAATGTTTCTTGCATTTTCTCTATTCTATTTCCAAGATTTTGGATCATCTTTACTATCATTATTCTGAATTCTTTGTCAGGTAGACTGCCTATTCCTCTTCATTTGTTAGGTCTGGTGGGTTTTTACCTTGCTCCTTCATCTGCTGTGTGTTTTTCTTTCTTTCCATTTTGCTTATCTTACTGTTTGGGGTCTCCTTTTTGCAGGCTGCAGGTTCGTAGTTCCCATTGTTTTTGGTGTGTCCCCAGTGGCTAAAGTTGGTTCAGTGGGTTGTGTAGGTTTCCTGGTGGAGGGGACTGGTGCATGTGTTCTGGTGGATGAGGCTGGATCTTGTCTTTCTGGTGGGCAGGTCCACTTCTGGTGGTGTGTTTTGGTGTGTCTGTGACCTTATTATGATTTTAGGCAGCCTCTCTGCTAATGGATGGGGCTGTGTTCCTGTCTTGCTAGTTATCTGGCATAGGGTGTACAACACTGTAGCTTGCTGGTCGTTGAGTGAAGCTGGGTGTTGGTGTTGAGATGGAGATCTCTGGGAGATTTTTGCCATTTGATATTATGTGGGGCTGGGAGGTCTCTTGTGGACCAGTGTCCTGAAGTTGGCTCTCCCACCTCAGTGGCACAGCCCTGATGCCTGGCTGGAGGACCAAGAGACTGTCCTCCACATGGCTCAGAATAAAAGGGAGAAAAAATAGAAAGAAAGAAAGAAGATAAAATAAAATAAGATAAAATAAAGTTATTAAAATAAAAATAATTATTAAGAAAACATTTTTAAAAAGTAAAAAAACAAACAAAAAAAAGTAAAAAAACAAAGAAAAAACATGGACGGACAGAACCCTAGGACAAATGGTGAAAGCAAATCTATAGAGACAAAATTTCACACAGAAGCATACACATACACACTCACAAAAAGAGGAAAAGGGGAGAAAATAATCTATCTTTCTCCCAAAGTCCACCTCCTCAATTTGGGATGATTCATTGTCTATTCAGGTATTCCACAGATGCAGGGTACATCAAGTTGATTGTGGAGATTTAACCCACTGCTTCTGAGGCTGTTGAGAGAAATTTCCCTTTCTCTTCTTTGTTCGCATAGCTCCCGGGGTTCAGTTTTGGATTTGGCCCTGTCTCTGCATGTAGGTCTCCTGAGGGCATCTGTTCTTATCTCAGACAGGACGGGGTTAAAGGAGCCGCTGATTCGGGGGCTCTGGCTCACTCAGGCCTGGGGTAGGAGGGGTACGGAGTGCGGGGTGAGCCTGCAGCGACAAGAGGCTGGCATGACGGTGCACCAGCCTGAGGCACGCCATGTGTTCTCCTGGGAAAGTTGTCCCTGGATCATGGGGCCCTGGCAGTGGCGGGCTGCACAGGCTCTGGGGACTGGAGGTAGGGAAAGTGACCTGTGCTCGTACACAGGCTTCTTGGTGGCCGCAGCAGCAGCCTTAGCATCTCACGCCCGTCTCTGGTGTCCATAATGATAGCTGTGGCTCATGCCCATCTCTGGAGCTCCTTTAAGCAGTGCTCTTAATCCCCTCTCCTCGCGCACCAGGAAACAAAGAGGCAAGAAAATGTCTCGTCTCTTCAGGTGCTCCAGACTTTTCCTGGACTCCCTCCCAGCTAGCCGTGGTGCACTAACCCCTTTAGGCTGTGTTCACACCACCAACCCCAGTCTTCTCCCTGGGATCTAAGCTCCGAAGCCTGAGCCTCAGCTCCCAGCCCCAGCCTGTACCGGTGGGTGAACAGACAAGCCTCTTGGGCTGGTGAGTGCTGGTCAGCACCAATACTCTGTGCAGGAATCTCTCCATTTTACCCTCCGCACCCCTGTTGCTGCATTCTCCTCCGTGACTCTGATGCTTCCCCCCTCTGCCACCTGCAGTCTCCACCTGCGAAGGGGCTTCTAGTGTGTGGAAACCTTTCCTCCTTTGCAGCTCCCTCCCACTGGTGCAGGTCCCATCCCTATTCTTTTGTCTCTGTTTTTTCTTTTTTCTTTTGCCCTACCCAGGTACTTGGGGGAGTTTCTTCCCTTTTGGGAGGTCTAAGGTCTCCTGCCAGCGTTCAGTCAGTGTTCTATAGGAGCAGTTCCACGTGTAGATGTATTTATGATGTATCTGTGGGGAGGAAGGTGATCTCCACGTCCTACTCTTCCGCCATCTTCTCCTGTCTCTGTATAGGTTGTGAAGAGAGAAATAACTGCTGATTGAGCTCCTGTTTATTACAATATTAAGGGAATGCATTTAAGAAAAACAAATCCAGAGACTTCCCTGGTGGTCCAGTAATTAGGATTCCTTCTGGGCTTTCATGCTGTGGCCCGTGTTCAATCCCTAGTCGGGGAACTGAGATTCTGCAAGCTGCACAACAAGCCAAAAAAAATTTTTTTTAATTAAAAAATTAAAAAACCAGGGCTTCCCTGGTGGTGCAGTGCTTGGGAGTCCACCTGCCGATGCAGGGGACACGGGTTCGTGCCCCAGTCCAGGAGGATCCCACGTGCCGTGGAGCGGCTGTGCCCATGAGCCCTGGCCACTGAGCCTGCGCATCTGGAGCCTGTGCTCCATGACAGGAGAGGCCACAGCAGTGAGAGGCCCACATACCGCAAAATAAATAGATAAATAAATAAAACAAATCCAGTATATTAAGAATACAAAGGAAAAAAAAATGGTGTCAAAAGCTCCTGAAAGGAACTTTAAGGAAAATCTTAAATTCATTAATGATGATGGAGTTGTGAAGATAAAAACTCTCATTAGAACGATTAGAGAACTACATAGGAGTTGCGGTAATAGAAACAAAAAGAGAGAGAAAATGCTCATAAAAGTTTAGCCATAAAGCATGAGGAAGAGAAATGGTAGAACAGAAAATGTACTAGATCATAGAGTGAAGGGTAGCTATTTTATGAAGTACACAAATTTTATTGATGCTATTTGTAAAACAGATTAAAAGACTGAAGATTAATGATGGGTGGTTTATCATCAATAGATTTACAAAACCAAGAACAAAACCCCTCAGAAGCTAAGTCATGGGAAAATCATCCTTAGATGGCATTAATGGAGGGATTGACTCTAAATTCAGGGGAGGCATCACTACCTTCTCAACATAAGGGAGCCCATAAGATATTTGTTTTAGATTTGGGAGGCAGAGGGTATTGTCAAATAAAATCAAATAATGATTTTCTTTTCTCTGTATAAAGGCAGAATGTTAATATAGAAGTAATCCTGGGGGAACTTTATATGAAGTAACAAATAGTTTTGAGATTGTTGAGGTTTTCGGTGAATATATTAAGCTAGGAACACCAAGCTGGACAGGCAAGTAGCAGAAGTGGGGAAGGTGCTGCTGGAATAGGGGACAACTGGAGCATTCAGGTTAAGTCCTTGACCAGGATTTGGAATCTTTTAAATGAGAGATCAGTAATGATAGCTCTTTAAGCAGATGGACTAAACATTTATAGATAATTAGTAGGACAATTCAGGCTAGAAGAGGTCCTAGGTTATCTGGACATTCCCCAACTAAGTGATGTGAAGTTTGCAGGTGGTGGCAGTTAGTAAGGCTAATAAGTAATTGAAATACAGAGTCTTTTTAGCCAACAGGAGCAATGGAATGTTAGAGCAGTGATTGTTGAGTTCAGGAATTATGTAGCTTTGAAGAGCAGAGAATGTGTTTGTGAACCTGATGATGGATCTGGCCTTCCACTGTATCTGCATCTTATGCTCCCTGCAGTAAGTGGCTAGCATGTGCAACTGGGCCAAGGGTTATTGGAATAGGGTACAAGTACACTTCCCTAACTGCTGGGATCTAGTGGTTGTGCTGTAAGGACAGTTCTCATTAGAACCATAAATAGGAATTATATGTTCCACTATAAATGGTCTATGACACACCATGAAGATGCTACTGAGTTCATAATAAGAATTCAAGTGGGGTGAGTCTACAAAGCAAAACTAAGATTTTAAGAAGCCCTTAGCATTCTGGATGTCAGATCAAAGAGTGCAGATTTAAGGTAAAAAAACAAAAATAGGGACTTCCTTTGTGGTCCAGTGGGTAAGACTCCGTGCTCCCAATGCAAGGGGCCCAGGTTCAATCCCTGGTCAAGGAACTAGATCCTGCATGCATGCTGCAACTAAGAGGTCTGCCTACTGCAACTAAGATCCTGCATGCCACAACTGGGACCTGGCACAGACAAAATTAATTAATTAATTAAAAAATAAATATTATAAAACAAAAACAAGATTAAAAAAATATTTTAGAACTACAGTTCAGCTCTGCAATATGTGTTCCCTTCAAACAAAAGGCAACTTATAGGCATACCTCATTTTATTGTGCTTTGCAGACACTGAGTTTTTTTTTTACAGATTGAAGGTTTGTCACAACTCTGCATCAAGCAAGTCTATTGGTGCTGTTTTTTTCCAACAGCAGTTGCTCACTTTATGGCTATGTCACATTTTGGTAATTCTTGCAACAATTCAAACATTTTCATCATTATTATATTTGTTATGATCTTTCTCAGTGGTCTCTGATGTTACTATTGCAAAAAACTGTGACTCACTGAAGGCTCAGGTGATGGTTAGCATTTTTTATTTAGAAATAAAGTACCTTTTAAATAAAGTATGTTCATTGTTCTTTCAGACATCATGCTATTGCACACTTAATAGACTACAGTATAAACATAACTTTTATAAGCACTGGGAGACCAAAAAATTCATGTGACCTCCTTTACTGCAATATTTGCTTTACTGCAGTGGTCTGGAACCGAATCCACAACATCTGAGGTACGCCTATAGTGAGGCTCTTTGTAAGAGATGGTGGCTGAGCAAATGGAACATGGAGACTGCAGCAAAGGTTCTCTGGGCTGATAAAAGTGTAGGTGGAAATTGTGCAATGAGGAAGTCATCATCTATGGTCTTAATAAAATTTCCATGCAGAGATGATCCTAAAATTTAACTCCAAGTTTAATGGTAAATATTGATATGAAGATTTTTAAAACTGGTTTTAATATTTAAGAATCTCACAATAATTTCAGAGCCAAAGAAAGATTAATCAGCACTTTGTATTTTCTGAATTCACTTTAGATTATCAGGCTTCAATAATGTCATGTTGCATAATCTAAGTGCTACTGATTTCTCACTATACCTGGGAACAATTATCACATCCTAGATACTGCAGTTCCAAAAGTATTGTAGTTTGTAACAGCTGTGCTCTCTTGAGGGTGGTCTTTGGGCCTACAAAAAAACCCTGACATCCAAGGTACTTATTAGGACCACAGATGCCAGCAGTCTTTCCCAGAATGCCTTGTACATTGTATGGCTTTTTCTGACACCAAATATGTCATTCCATCACCAATTCTCCAATTCTCCAACACCAACTGGGTATCCTACAATTCAATTCAATTCTGACACTAACTACTTGGAGTTAGTGCAGACCCCACCCATTAAGGACTCAGTCCCATAAGACTGCCAACCACAAAATGGGTCCCAAGGCTACCCCCACTTCTGCCAAGTCGACTACAAATCTGGTTTGATAATTTGCTAGAATGACTTATAGAACTCAGGAAAGTGCTATACTTACAATTAGTTTATTATGAAGGACACAAGTCAACAGCCAGATAAATTGAGGTCCAAAAGAACCCCAAGCACAGGAGCCTCTAACCCAGTGGAATCAGGGTATACCCCCCTTCCTGGTTGGATGTGTTTACCAACATGGAAATTCCCCAAACCCTACTGTTTAGGGATTTTTTACTAAGGTATCACTACATAGGCACGGTTGACTAAATCACTGGCCATTGTGACTGAACTCAATCTCCAGCTCCTTCCCCCCCCAGATGTCGGGGGTGGGGCTTAAAAGTTCTAACCCTCTAATATCTGGTGACCAGCCCCCATGCTGAAGATCTGTACAGGTCTCCACCTTGAGTCATTTCATTATCACACAAAAAAACTCTTATTACTCAGGAAATTCCAAGGGTTTTAGAAGATCTCTGCCAGGAACTGGGGACAAACATCAAATATTTACTTTTTTATTTTACCAGACAGGAATACAGCTTAGACAAAAACTGCAGTAAGACAGACTTTCGTACACCATACTGTTCCCTGAGACCCTCATGAAACCTGTCCACCTGTTCACACTAGCAAAGCCAAATTCTATTTTCATTTTGTTTTTCAAATTCTGTTTTCAACTACCCCACATAGTGAATAAAATTGTTAAGATTAAAGGTGACTTAAACAATAAGATTTTTATTATTGTACAAATCAGAGCAATATGCAGCAGATCGTTCCCAGGTTGGCGACTTGGAGGACAGAAAATGCTTCAAAAGTTTCACCCCTAAGACCAACAATGCCGTGAAGAAGGAAAACTTTACAAGCCACCAGCAGTTCCCAGACTGGGTCCTTTGGTCCCAAACTGGGTCAGGTCCATGCCATAACTAGTTAGAGAGAAGGGAATGGGAACTCCCTAGGGGTTTCGACTACGATTTCCTCTAGAGAATGGGAGAGAGAGTACAAACATCTGTCTTCTCTGAGCATGCTGTGGTGACTGATGCACACTATGAGGACCTGCCAGATGGTAGAGGCGAGTTGACTTCTGCCACAGAATCTGGCAGTGACTTAATTATGGCAAGGTTCCTGAGCAGGTAAAATATGAAATACCGCTCCTGAAAATTTCTCACATACCTGGAACTCATGGCAGATTGCTCCTCATAGAGGCTCTCTAGTGCTATCACACTGAGCAAAGAGACAGCAAATTCCCTGAAGTTCAAAGGCCATTATCTTATGTAGATTTCCTTATCCAGAAGGTATTTTTTCCACATTAGCTGAATTCCTAAAACTTAGAACTGAGTTGTGAGATTTTGGTGTTGAATCAGAGCAGACTGGTAACTGAAGGCTTTCTCATGTTGGCTGTACTCTTGAGGCCTTTATCTAGTGTGAAGTTTATGGTGCTGAATGAGGCTGTAGTTTTGGCTAAAAGATTTTCCACATTCACTGCATTCATAAGGTCTTTCTCCAGTGTGAATTCTCTGATGTAGAATGAGGCTGAAGCTTTGGCTAAAGGATTTCCCACATTCCCTGCACTCATAAGGCCTTGCTCCTGTATGAACTCTTCGATGTTGAATGAGGCTGGAGCTTTGGCTAAAGGATTTCCCACATTCACTGCACTCATATGGCCTTTCTCCCGTGTGAATTCTGCGGTGCTGAATGAGGCTGGAGCTTTGGCTAAAAGATTTCTCACATTCACCACATTCATAAGGCCTTGCTCCTGTGTGAATTCTCTGATGCTGAACAAGACTGGAACTTTGTCTAAAGAGTCTGCCACATTCAGTACACTCATAAGGCTTTGCTCCAGTGTGAATTCTCTGGTGCTGAACAAGTTTGGATTTGCAGCTAAAAGCTTTCCCACATTCGGCACACTCATAAGGCCTTTCTCCAGTGTGAATATGCTGGTGCTGAACAAGTTTATATTTGAACCTGAAGGCCTTCCCACATTCACTGCATTCAAAAGACCTTTCTCCAGTATGAAGCGTCTTGTGCCGAAGAAATATGTGCTTGTAAGTGAAGGTTTTCCCACATTCACTGCACTCATACAGTCCTCCAGAGTGAATTCTTTGGTGCTGAACAAGTGTACGTTTGCAGCGGAAGGCTTTCCCACATTCACCACACTTGTAAGGACTTTTTCCACAGTGAAAGGCCTCCTCACAGCCAGTACTGCTGTGTATTTTCAGTACTGATTTGGGAGTGGCCTGGTACTGGAAAAGGCCCACAGTGTCCTTTCCACCCTTCCCACAGGTGAAAGGCTTCCCTGACAAATAGATTCCATAGCTCTTCACAAAGGAGGTCCTGTTCATACCCTTGCTGCAGGGTTTTTCCCCACTGTGCTCCTTCTGGTGTTGGTCAAGATCTGCCCTGAAACAGAATTGTTCCCCACATGCTACACATGTACACAATTTCTGCCCAGTATATGTTCCTTGATGCTCAGCCAGGTACAAAACGTCCTTCATGACAGGAACACACATCTCACAGAGATGAGCTTTCTGGGTTGACGGATCTGGCTTTAGAGTCCTGATTTGTGGCATTCTTTCCTGAGAAACTCTCTGTCCTGAAGGAGCCTTGTCATTCTCTATGCCACACAAACAACCTGAAAACAGAAAAATGCTAATGAAGTACGTGGGGACTTCACTTTGGGGACTGGTGGCAGCCGCATCACAAATATGTGTCTGACACACCAAAGAATGAATACGTGAGGTGGTTTTCAGGATGACAGAGTTGGAGTCAGGACGAGGAAGAGGCTGTTTTGCAGTACTGGGACTCTAAAAGTTTACAGAAGTAGGGAAGCCTCACAAGATGAAAAACTTTTAAGAATGTGATGCAGCAGAGTGAGAAGAGGCAGGCAATTTTAAACTCACTCCTCACACCTTGAGCAGTGCTTTAGCTGCTGCTAACATGTGAGTGCTGTACAGAAATTTTTGTCCAGGGATAGAAAAATCCATTTGAAAATGACTAACTGGTTTTCAAGGACTATCAAGGATATGTGCACACCACCTGTTACATGTGAGCCAACACTGGAGAACACTGCAGATGCAGCTGTAGAGAAGAATAGGTAACAGGTGGAGGAAGGAAAGTTGGGTATAGCCAGGGGCCAGAAGTCAGAGTTAAAGTGACAAGCTGGCCAAGTATAAAGAACGGGGAAGAAGAGATGGAAATGAGGTGTGGCACACAGCAGTGGCACCAAAACACTAGTTTGAACAGGTTCCTGGTATGATGTGAACACAACCCTGATGTCATGTCCTTGCCAGGTCCCCTCTAGCCCATCGTGCCACAGTGGGCCATTCTATGAAGCACCCAGGACTCTCCCCTGCAACCCACACTAACTACATGGGACTTAGAAAATTCAAGTCCTAAGGGACAGACAGGACAGGCAAGTGGCCAGTTCCAGCCCAAAGAAACATCACATAACAGAGCACAGAAAAGAAAAATAAATGTTACAAAAAGAACCTCAGATGAGGGTATCACAAACACAGCTCATGGTGCACCTAACTAGTGCCTATGCCCAGTGACGTACAATTCTTGGCACAGGCAGGCATGAAAGAACAGTCAGAAGAAGGGAGCAAAACCTAGGAACCATGGATCTGGAAAGTCACCCAACTAGGGAGGAGGTAAGCAAGATGGACCCATTTGGCTTCCTACTAGGCTTCAGAAAAGCAGGTATTAGGTCTCCAAGGAGAGAAAAGGGCAGTGCAAACAACGCAGCCCTAGCAACAGCAGCACCTTCCAAAGGAACTAGGAAAGGAAGTAGTCCCCATGGTTTGGATGCAGGAAGGACAGAGCAGCCCCTAAGGAAAAGCAGAAAGGCAAAGTCTAGCCCAGGTCATAGGGGTGGGTGTGCAGGCCTTACCCAGTGAGGATATAAGTGTAAAGATCTCCAGCATCACATCATGGTACAGGTGTCTCTGAGCCTTATCAAGGAGACTCCATTCCTCCCAGGAGAAGTACACAGCCACATCCTCCAAAGTCACACTGCCCTGTCATGATGGGGACAGATGAAACCACTGGTCCTCTCTCCTGAGGACCCACAATCCATCCTGCACACATCCAGCCCATGCCCAAGTTTCTTCCAGGCTCCCTACTTCAGATGAGACACCAGAACCTGATGCCATTGGTACTGCTTTCTCCTCATGTTTCCACTAATCACTGTGCCCAGCCCTCAGCAACTACAGACAGGTAGGCAGAGAGATGCCCTCAGAGAGATGCTCAGGGACAGAACTGCATGGCTCCATCTCTTCCTGCTGGGCAATTTCCAGGGGGTCTTCCATATCATGCCTCACAATAAAATGTGGAGTCACCCATCACCCTTAAGTCCCCTGTACCAGGGCCCAGGTCCATCAATTCATGCTCCCTCTCTCCACATGTACCTCTCTCACGTCTCCAGACCCGACGGTTGCATCCTCGCAGCCACTGCCAACTCTCTGTCCCACACTATAGTCATCTTCCTGGACTCACCCCAGAGAACCTGGCAAATTCAAACAGAATCCAAATTCTACCCAAGACCTCTGATGGATCCCAACACAATTTGAAGGCCTTTCTGCCTGTTTCTAATTCTAGCTTCAACATTAGTCATACAGAACCATATGTGTATTTCAGATACCCATAACCCTCTCCTACTTCTAGGTTGTACTCATTCCCTCAGCAGCCACAATCCTCTTCTCTCCACCTAACCCTCATTAAAATCCCAGCCACAAAGCTACCCACACTAATCATAGTGATTCTCACAGATAACCACATTTGCCCTTATGTTATATACATTATCTACTGAAACATCCCACCAAAACTCACCACAAAATTCTAGCAAATGCATCTTATCTCTGTTAGTTCTCTGCCTCTGCATCTGTCGGTCTACTCTTCCTTTGGAAGTCTTGGACACCTGCCAACACCTCCGGCCCCACACATACTCGCTTCACGGCTATTTCTCTCCCACGTCTGTGTTTATGATGTCCATAACCCCCAACAAGGTGCCCAAGCAATAGATCAATTCTTGGAACTCATACACTTCTTTCTGACCTGCTAGTAACATTATCACCATGGCCTGAATTCCACCTTCTAAATACAATCCATAGTTCCACACTGGTGCAGACACTAGCCACCACTTTCAGATGTCTCCATCCCGAACCACACCCCAGATTTCCAGACCTCTGTTCTGCCCACCTGATGTCACTACTCCTTTGTTTTCTGAGAAATCTCATAATTTTAACACAGCCAAAAACAAAATTCCTGATATCCCCAATGAAAATCACTCTTACTACTGATTATCTCATCTCAGTTAATGAAGCTTCCAGTCTTTCAGCTGCTAAGACCAAAACTTTAGTGCCATCACTGACTCTTACCGTTCTCTCTCCCACCCTCAAAATCAGAAAATCTGGGCAGCCCTTCTTAAATAATGGATCCAGAATCCAACCACTTCTTCCAACTCCACAGCCACTACTCTGGTCCATGAACACGCACTAGGACTTCTGCAGTACCCTCCTCCCTGGTCATCCTTCCTCCTCCCAAAGTCTGTTTTCCACTCTGTAACCAGATGGAGCCTGTTTAGACCTAAGTAAGATCATCTCCCTCCTCTTTTCCAAATCTCCCATTACCTCCACAACAGATGCCCAACTTCTCAGACAGCCACATTACAAGACTGACTCCTGTACCCTTGCTCTCTGTTGCTAAAAGAAAGGAGACATGCTGTGCCCTGTTCCCAGTTTGTGGACACACTACCAAACATTTGAACATGCTGGTACTTGTTTCTGGGATAACCTTCTACACCATTTTTCACAGATGACCAGAAAGCAACTCTTCCATGAAACCCTTGGCCTGGACTAGAATGTGTCTAGAGGATTTCTCCCAGATCCCCAAACCCAAGGGCTGGGGAAATGGCAGGTAAAGAGTCCCACGACACCACAATCTCAAGTTCATACGAGTGAGATCCAAGCCAGTGAGGGCCTGGGACACCCTCCACTTCCCTGTGTAGGTTCCCTAAGTGCTTCCTCAGTCATGGGGACCTGTGGGCAGAAGCAAGCCATAAAGGTGTATTCCAAGGGGCTCAAAACTCCCTGTACCCCTCGCCAGCCCTGGAGGCCAGATGACCTTGGGCTAAAAGACTAAACTCTCTGCTTCAGACCTCAGTGCTGCCTCCTCCCAGTTCTATGTTGGACAAGGACTCAACCTCCCTGTGCCTCACTACCCTCATCACCCCCATTCCAATCTGTTCTCCCTCAGAGTAACTCTTGGAAAGCTTTTAAAACCCTAAATCAGACTATATCCCTCTTCTCTTCACAACCCACCATGGCTGCCAAGGTCCTCAGAACGGAGGTACAAACCCCTCAGCTTGACAGTGCAGGTGCGAGTCCACCTCACACTCTCCACTCCATGCAAATACAAGACAGTTCCAGGTTTCCCGAATCCTCCCTCCTCAGTCCCACCTCCAAGCCTTTGCACCTGCCGGTCCCCCCGCCTGTCACGCTCTCCCACGCACCATCACACTGTCAGAAACAGAGCCCATACACGACCGCCTCACCGTCCTGGACAGAGCGGCCTGAGCTGCGGTCACGTGGGCAGGGGATCTAGTGTCTGGTGGGGTGAGAAGGTGAGGGCCCGGAGGACGAGCGTTTACCTGAGGCGGGTCCCTTAGCGCCGCCACCGCATTCGGACTCTGTGGGTGGAGCTGGGCCGGTAGCGGCCGGAGAACAGAGGGGACCCAGCCACGGCCGGCCTTATCCAGGGTCTGACGCGGGACACCTCGGGCGGTGTCGCCGAACTTCAGACCCGCCTCTGTGCAACGGGGACACCTCCACTCGGAACTCCTTAGTTCAGTCATCTCAGCCCCCACGGAGCGCTCTGGAACTAGAACAAATCCAGAGCGATTAAAATGGCCGCCACGAGGAGGCGGCCGGAAGTCCCTCCCCGATGAGAAGCGCATGCGCAGGAATGTCTTTACCCTGGGTTTTCATTGGCTTAGACATACTGCCTCTCGACGCACTGTCCTCTAGGAAATGTAGTTCTCAGAGGTCTAGCTAGGGTTCCAGCTGGTGGTCCCACCCCCACAAATCCAGAAGCACTGCGAGGGGTCTAACTAGGCTGGAGAGGAGACTTTCGTTACTTCTTAGAGTGGCTGTAGGGAGACTTATGGGGAGTGTTGTCTGCAAGTAATCACTAAAAGTTTTCAGAAACACTATTTCAGACCCCATTAAGCATGTTCCCAGACGGTAAAAGTAATATTATAAGTGCTCCCAAAGTCTACAGATACATACTGGGTATATAACCTGAGAAAACCATAATTCAAAAAGAATCATGTGGGCTTCCCTGGTGGCGCAGTGGTTGAGAGTCCGCCTGACGATGCAGGGGACACGGGTTCGTGCCCCGGTCCAGGAAGATCCCACATGCTGCAGAGCGGCTAGGCCCGTGAGCCATGGCCTCTGAGCCTGTGCGTTCGGAGCCTGTGCTCCGCAACGGGAGAGGCCACAGAGTGAGAGGCCCGCGTACGGCTAAAAAAAAAAAAAAAAAAAGAATCATGTACCACAATGTTCATTGCAGCTCTATTTACAATAGCCAGGACATGGAAGCAACCTAAATGTCCATCGACAGATGAATGGATAAAGAAGATGTGGCATATATATACAATGGAATATTACTCAGCCATAAAAAGAAACGAAAACTGAGTTATTTGTAGTGAGGTGGATGGACCTAGAGTCTGTCACACAGAATGAAGTAAGTCAGAAAGAGAAAAATAAATACCATATGCTAACACATATATATGGAATCTAAAAAAAAAAAAAAAAAACTTCTGAAGAACCTAGGGGCAGGACAGGAATAAAGACGCAGATGTAGAGAATGAACTTGAGGACAAGGGGAGGCGGAAGGGTAAGATGGGATGAAGTGAGAGAGTGCATGGACTTATATATAATACCAAATGCAAAATAGATAGCTAGTGGGAAGCAGCTGCATAGCACAGAGGGATCAGCTCTGTGCTTTGTGTGACCACCACCTAGAGGGGTGGGATGGGGGGGTGGGAGGGAGACGCAAGAGGGAGAAGATAATGGGGATATATGTATAGCTGATTCACTTTGTTATAAAGCAGAAACTAACACACCATTGTCAAGCAATTATACTCCAATGAAGAGTCTACAGATACAAATGGACAAACAATTCCATAAAGTCATTTGGACATAAAATATGTACATTGTTAGTGCCAACTAAAGAATGCTGCTAGCCATCTGGATCTATAAGGATTGAGTCATTAGCCACTGCAGTCACTGATCCCCAGCACACGCTGAAGAAAGATCAGGGCAGAGATAAGGAATGAGGCACTCTGTGCTCTGGGAAAACTGGCAGAACAGGCTTTCAGAAAGTTACATTTTTTGAGGAGAAATTTTTTATGAACCTGGATTCTTGCATCTTCCCATACTTAGAAAAACACCAAAACCATTAACTAAAATTCCTCGTGACTAGAGGCATGTGAGATCTTAGTTCCCTGACCAGGGATGGAACCTGCACCTCCTGCACTGGAAGTGCAGAGTCTTAACAACTGGGCTGCCAGGGAAGTCCCCTGACCTCCCTTTTCTCTTCAGAACAGTTTCTCAGAGCTATCTGAGAGGCTGTCTCCTGGGCGGTAGTTCTCAGTAAGATACTGAATAAACTTGATTCACAGCTTTTATTTATTGTTCTTTACATGCACGTAACCAATGCAGGGGATACAGGTTCGAGCCCTGCTCCGGGAAGATCCCACATGCTGCGGAGCAACTGAGCCCCTGCGCCACAACTACTGAAGCCCACGCGCCTTAGAACCCGTGCTCCACAACGAGAAACCACTGCAATCAGAAGCCCACGCACCGCAACAAAAGGTAGCCCCTGCTCTCTGAAACTAGAGAAAGCCTGTGTGCAGGAACGAAGACCCAACGCAGCCTCAATAAATAAATGTCTTTAAAAATAAAAAAAATAATAATAATAATAAAAGAAAGGAAGAAATGCAATACATGTCCTGCATCCAATTTGTGCCTTAGGAGAGGCAGTCCATGGGCATTGCCGGGGTGAAGATTTTAGTATAAGGGGTGAAGTCAACTCCAACTTTGAGGTCTTGGGTTGGGACAACGTCATTTGAACTGTTATCATCTGAGGTGATGTCATCTCCAGCAACAAGCTCCTGGGTCAGGATGATGTTGTCTGGGATGTTGGATGGGACTGTCCATTCTAAGAGGGTACCTGCTTGAGTTGATGTGGACCTCAGCATTTGCCATGTTTAGTTGAAACAATGGCTTCCTTGGAGGGTTGGAGCTTCTTGAAAATTGATAAAAGTACTCAGACCAGAAGCAGAAAAATCAAGTCACAAGAATGGTGTGTAGCTGCACTTGACAGGTTTTTGGTTTATTTGTGGAGGAAGTTTAGGTTTAAATTATAACTCCGAAGTGAAAAAGGAATGTCCTGGCAAGGCCTCATATTGTGGCGTTAATACAGGTTGAGACGTGTGATTTTGATTTAACTGTGAGACAAGAGATTCCTAGAGGTTCTTGCTATTTTTACCAAGGGGACAATTTTTAAGTAATGACCCAACAGTTTATAATAAATGTGGAGATGTGGCCATTGTGAGCCAGGTCATCCCATGCTAAGATTCTTGCCTGAAGTTTGCCCAAGGGTGTTGTCCCTTGGGTCCTGTGCTTTATCAGGGATGTCCTGGCTAAAGGATGGAAAGAAGCAACATTTCACTGAGCTCCACCATGTCTGATGGTTGGCAGTGCTGTTCATCTTCCACTGCAGTTCACTCAGTTAATCCCAAGGGGCTCTCCAGGTAGGCAAGGGGCCTGAATGGAGGTGACCTTCCAGCACCATGGAATCTGGCATGTAACTAAAGACAGAGGATGCCACCACTCCTACAGGTGGAATATGCCAGAGGTTCCAGGTTTGTTTCCAGGCTGTTTTAATCTACGGAGGCCTCAGTAGCTGTGCTGAGCTTGGACTGTGTTGTTTCCATGACTCAAAGTATGGTGGGCAGCTGAATACAGAGAGTCACAGGCTCAGGGTCTGTGAGAGCCTTTATTTCCAGAAGACACAGGAGGTAGACAGTCATCGGTGTTTTTTTTTTTTTGCAGTATGCGGGCCTCTCACTGTTGTGGCCTCTCCCATTGCAGTGCACAGGCTCCGGACGCGCAGGCTCAGCGGCCATGGCTCACGGGTCTAGCCACTCCGTGACATGTGGGATCTTCCTGGACAGGGGCACGAGCCCGTGTTCCCTGTATCGGCAGGCGGACTGTCAACCACTTCACCACCAGGGAAGCCCCATTGGTGGTTTTAATGGCAGACAGCATGGGCAGAGAAGGCCAGCTTCTTGTATCAGAAGCCCTTGGTCAACTTACAGCCATCATGTGTCCAGACTCCAGCAGGTTTAAGGAGAAACGGCCAAATCCTCTATGGTAGAGTTTCTGAGGGCACTATCAGGAATGCCTGCTGATTTTAATTTGGAAGTAAAATTTGTAATGACGAATATGTTGGAGTAGCCAGAAAAAGGTGTATTGTATCCCTCTTAAGATAGAAACAAACTGCAGTAGAGGCTATTGAAACAGGCACTGAACAGAACATGTCAGCCAAATCTATAGAGCAAAAAATATTCACCCGTTATTGATTGAACAGAATCAGTAAATTTTACTGGGTATTGGATATGGAACCTTGATGAACAGGACCATAGCATTAAGGTTGTAGTAATCTATAAAGTGGTGCTCATTTTTTTCAGATTTAAGAACAAGCAAAATTGGACTGTAAATGGAGAAGCAGTGGGGTATAATCACCATTTTATTACACATAAGTTTTAATCCTTGAAGGTCCTGTTTTGACTTACATGGGGTCACATTTATCAAGCCAATTTGTAAATGTCAAAGTCTTGATTTTAATCCATTTCTATTGTGCCAAAGCATCTATGCCCAATATGGAATATCTGAAATAAATGGGTACTGTGACTATGGGAGACTGAGGCAAGGTTATGTCAGGGAGGGAGAAATTTCCCCCTCTACTCCTCTTGAGTTCCTGTGACTGGACTAATAATAAAATTGACACAAGGGACTTCCCTGGCCGTCTAATGCTTAAGACTCTGTGCTTCCACTGCAAGGGGCATGGGTTAGATCCCTGGTCCAGGAACTAAGATCCCGAATGCCGTGCAGTGTGGTCAAAAAAAAAAAAACAAAACCTGACACAAGACAGATTAACAGGACAAAAAGGAACACTTTAAATCATGTGCACTGAGGTCTCATAGGAACATGTCTCTTCCGTCAGTGTTTTTGTTCTAATCCCGAGTGTGAAATGTGAAACAAAATGGAGTCACTTATGTCAAGGCTTTTAAAATGGTGCTGGGGGACTTCTCTAGTGGCTCAGTGGTTAAGAATCCACCTGCCAATGCAAGGGACACAGGTTCGATCCCTGGACCAGGAAGATCCCATACGCCATGAAGCCACTAAGCCCGTGCACCACAGCTACTGAGCCTGCAAGCCACAACTACTGAAGCCCACACACCTAGAGCCTGTGCTCCGCAACAAGACAAGCCACCTCAATGAGAAGCCCGTGCACCACAACGAAGAGTAGCCCCCCCTTGCCGCAACTAGAGAAAGCCTTTGCACAGAAACGAAGACCCAACAAGCCAAAAATAAATAAATATATTTACATATATATTTAAAAATGGTTGATGATAAATTTGATGTTATGTATTTTTTACTACAATACAAAGAAAATAATCTTTAAAAAAATACAGATAAGTCTTTAAAAATAGAGAAACTAGGACTTCCCTGGTGGTGCAGTGGTTAAGAATCCGCCTGCCAATGCAGGGGACACGGGTTCGAGCCCTGGTCCAGGAAGATCCCACATGCTGCGGAGCAACTAAGCGCATGTGCCATAACTACTGAGCCTGTGCTCTAGAGCCTGTGAGCCACAACTACTGAGCCTGGGTGCCTAGAGCTCATGCTCCACAACAAGAGAAGCCACTGCAATGAGAAGCCCAAGCACCACAATGAAGAGTAGCCTCCACTCGCTGCAACTAGAGAAAGCCTGCGCACAGCAACGAAGACCCAATGCAGCCAAATATAAAAATTAATTTTTAAAAAAAAGTACTTGTAACGTCCAGCAAAACCCATCAAAAACATAAATTAATTAATTAATTAAGTAATTTTAAAAAGTGGAGAAACTATCCCAGCTGCAGGGATAAAGTTGCAGACATCAGAGTCAGAGATATGGCGGTATGATAAGGGCGTTTGATGGTTTTGAGATAACAGCTTTGTGCTAGGACGGGAGAGGAACCGTAGGAGCTAAGGACAGTACACGTCTGACAGCCAGTAACCTTAGTCCTGACTCAGCAAGATGGAAAGGTCAGAGCTGTCAGTCACAAAAAAACCTCTTTGAAGAAACTGGGACTTCACAGATACCCGCAACATAAGCAGAGAGCATCTAGGGAGCTGAGAGTCCACAGTCCTACAACCACATAGAATTGAACTCTGCCAACAACCCAACCAAGCAAGAATCTGATTCCCCAGAGCCTCCAGAAAGGAACACAACCTGCCAGCATGCAGGAATACCTGGAGCCCCAGGGACTGGGGGAGAGCTCTTCCTCTGGGTGACTGCATTAGTGTCCAGATGACTCCTTTCCACACTTGCATGGATGCTACCCCTGCAGTTACTGTCCTGGCATCAAACATCAATTTGATTCTTCTGACTCCGATTAAACATTATCCCTAAGTTATTGATGTGATGGTTTCTACTAACCTGGACTGGGTGATTATCCTCCTCACTCAGATGAAAGTTGGGATCCTGGGAAACTCCTCACTTCTTTGTTTTTTTACTTTCACTTTGCTCACTGGAAGAAGTCTCACACCCAGAGACCAAATCCTCAACCACCTTGTCCTAGCCAACTGCTTAGTTCTTTTCTCCAAAGGGATCCCTCATGAAATGACAGTGTTTGGACTGAAATATTTCCTGGTTGTTGCTGGATATAAACTTGTGTTCTATTTTCATAGAGTAGCCAGAGGGGTTTCCCTCAGCATTACCCGCCTCCTTGGTGGCTTCCAAACCTTAAAGCTTTGCCCCAGTAGCACTAATTGGATGGAGCTCAAAATTAGAATCTCAAACTACATTGGCTTCTGCTGTTCCTTTTGCTGGATCCTGACTCTCTTAGTAAATACACATATTGCTATAAAGGTGCATGGCCCAAGCAATGCCAAAAGTTTAAGTTTGGGGCTTCCCTGGTGGCGCTGTGGTTGAGAGTCCGCCTGCTGATGCAGGGGATACGGGTTCGTGCCCTGGTCCAGGAAGATCCCACAAGCCGCCAAGCGGCTGGGCCCGTGAGCCATGGCCATTGAGCCTGCGTGTTCGGAGCCTGTGCTCTGCAACAGGAGAGGCCACAACAGTGAGAGGCCCACATACTGCAAAAAAAAAAAAAATATATATATATATATATACATATGTGTATATATATATATATATATATATATATATATATATATATATATATATATATATGTATGTAAGTTTGAAAAAAGTATATAAATACTGTTCTGGGCCCACTCCCGACAGACGTACAAGCTCTTAGCTTTTGACATGCCTTCCTCATTAAGCTTAATCATTTCTAGCTTCTGATTTAAAGTGAAAGACATGAAGTGATTCTAACCTTTCACTGGAACACTGGAGGTTATTGTAGGGTTATTAGTTGGCCTAATTTCAATATTGTTGTGTCTCAGGGAATAGGGAGGCCAAGGAGAGAGAGAAAGACAGGGTAATGGCCAATCAATGGAGCAGTCAGAACGCACATTTATCGATTAAGTTCACCATCTTACAGGCGTACAGCTCATGGTGCTCCAAAACAATTACAATAGTAACATCACAAAAACAAAAAACAAAGTAACAAAAAAAACCAGCTGGGAATTCTCTGGCAGTCCAGGGGTTAGTACTCTGTGCTTTCACTGCCGAGGGCCCGGGTTCAATGCCTGGCCAGAGAACTAAGATGTCACAAGCTGCATGGCACAGACAAAAAAAATTTAAAAAGTAACATCAAAGATAACTAATCACAGATCTCATAAGAAGTATAATAATAATGAAAAAGTTTGAAAACTTGTGAGAATTACATGTGACACAAAGAAACAAAATGAGGAAATGCTGTTTGAAAAATGGTGCTGATAGATTTGCTCAGTGCAGTTTTGCCACTAAACTTCAATTTATTAAAAACAAATACAGTATCTGTGAAGCACAATAAAACAAGATACATCTGTAGTCTGCCTTAAAAAACAAATATATTTTTGAGAAAATTGATAAAATTCAGCACTGATAAATATTTATCACATTTTAAAATATTTTTATTTTGTGTGAGAAAGTTATTGTCATTATGGAAATACTCTTACATTTTAGAAAAGCATTCTCAAGAAACTATGCATTAAACGACACAATCTCTGGGTTTTAAGTAAAAGAACCCACTAATGTGCATGAGAGATGAAATGCGAATGACTATAAATAATGACAGAAGATTGGGAATCCATAAGGCAGTCTTTTCTACTTTTGTATATATTTGAAAATAGCAATTACAAACAGTAGACTATATCCTGTATCAGAAATCTTATAAGTTGAAAAGCACAAATTTAAAAAGGGTGTAAGGAAATTTTATGCATCAAACCATCAAAATCGACATTTTTAATATATACATAAATCAATTATATATCAATTAAACTCTTTTAAGTTACAAATATTGAAACATCATCACTCTCTAATCATTTCTCTGTTTAGAATGATGTGATACTGCCAACTCTTCCCAACTCTATTCAGTGACATCAGGTTGGTAGTTTGAAATTGTTCATGGTATTTATACCAAAGAAACTGGCAAACACTACAAACCAAGGCTTGATTTATAGTATTACTGAATGCAGTATATTGAATGTCTACACTTAGAAAAGTGATGGAGAATATGTTAATAATGCTGATGAAACTTAAATGTTTGGTATAGGTGTCCATACACTGTGCATTCCATCAAAAAAAAAAAAAAGTAAAAAATAACAAAATATTCTTCCAGTATTCAACAACGATTCCATGCAGCAAAGAAGTCACTCACATCATTGAAGAATAAGTAAAATACCAACATGTCTTTGTTGTTTGTCTTATTGTAACTAAAAAGCAAATAGCCAAATTCACAAAATAGAAAATAGGACAAAAAAAAGAATAGACATCTTACTAAAGAAGATATACAGCAAACACATGAAATAATGCTAAACGTTGTAAATCCTTAGGGAAATGCAATTAAAACTAGTGGATCACCTCTACACACTTATTTTAAAAGGGTAAAATTAAAAAGTAACCTTACCAGGTATTGACAATGGTGTGAAGGAATTGGAAGTCTCACACACTGCTGGTGGGAATCCAAAAAAACACAAACATTTTAGATTACAGTTTGGCAATTTCTTAAAAAGTTATACTATTCACCTACCCCATGACTGAGGTACTGCACTGAGTTATTAATACAAGAAAAATGAAACATATCCATATAAGTAATTGTAAACTAATGTTCATATCAGCTTTTATTTATAAAAGCTAAACACTGGAAATAACTGAAATACCCATAAACAGATGAATGTATGAACATAGTCAATTATACATGGAAGAGAAAGCTTCCATTTCTAAGCATTCTTAGAAATAAGAATGTTCATGTCAGTACAATGAATTATTCTCAAAGTAATTATGTAGCATCAATGAAGCCAGAAAAAAAAAGTAAACACTTTATGATCAATCATAACATTCTAGAAAATGCAATCTATTGTAAAGGAATGTAAATAAATGGTTGTCTGTATGGCCAGGGAGAGCAAGGAGACTAGAAAAGGGCATGAGGAAAATATGCTGGTGACAGAGAGCTCATTATCATGATAATAATAATGGTTTCACAAGTGTATACATGTGAAAACTTATCAAATTGTACACTTTAAATATGTACAACATTTCTATGCCCATTATACCATCATGCAGGTTTAAAAAGTGGTTCATAATAAAAATCTAAATATACCACTCTTCAGAAAATTACTCCACTACCTCATTCCTCATGCCTTGAGGGGCAGCCTCTCCTCAGGGACAGGAAATACTGGCAAACAGTGAAGGCCATTTCCGGCTGAGTCAAGAGGACTGCTGGTTGGGTCACAAAAACCACATGCCTGGACCACAGTATCTCACCATCCTTCTTCTGTTGCCTGTATAGCAATGGCCTTGAGGTCAACAGCTCAGAAAGGCTAGAGGAATCCCCCAAAACCCTTATTTTGTCTGCCAATGACTTCACAACATAAACATACCTGGAGGTCCTGAGATTTCTGGACACACTCATCCTGCAGTCATTGTCAGTAGAACATTTGTGGATGTACCTTTAGAAGTGGTACGTTCCACGTAGCTTGCTGCAGTCTCCTCCACTCCCTAGTAACCAGTGTTTCTGTACCAATTGTGGTCTTCCCTGCCCCTGCAGCCTTACAACTATGGACACTAGCCTGTGGAATTCCAGGTATCAGGTTATATATGGTTGCTTTGGAGGAGAACTGGGGTTAAGATTTCCCTCAGTAGTGCTGGCCATTGTGTGTTATCCCCTGTGGGCAAGAAAAAAAAGAATCCATGTTGTCTCCAGAAGCACTAGAATGCACAGAACTCTCGTATCCAGGCAAAAAATTATAACAAAGTATTCTTTCCTAGGAGGCCTTGGCAGCAATGCAAACTAGGCCAAAATGAAAGCCTTATATTTGGCCATCATACCATGTCCTCTGAGGCACCCAAAGTTTGGATCTCCACAAAAGTCATTTATCCCTCAAGTTGACGGTCCTATTGTGCTTTCAAACTATTCCACACAGTGAAGAGCATTTCCAAAATTAAGGTGCTTAAACAAAAAGGTCTTTACTATTACACAAACCAGAGCAACGTGCAACAGGCAATTTCTGGTTGGGTGACTTGGAAGCTGGAAATATTCATCACAACTACCCGAGACCAACTGTGTCCCTGAAAAAGCTAGTTCTTCTCTGCAAGCTGCCAGCAGAACTCAGATAGCGTTCTCAGGGCCAACACAGGTCAGGTCCATGCCCTAATTTGTCAGAGAAAAGGGAATGAAGACTCCATAAGGGCTCAGGATATTCACGATTTCCTCCAACAAATGGGACAGCACAGAGGCCAGTTTCTCTGAGCATACTAGGCTTGTGACTGATGCCAACTGTGAGGGCCTGCCAGATGCTAGAGGTGAGATAGTTTCTGCCACAGAAACTGGCAGTGACCTTGGGCAGGTTACACATGCTTCCAACACATCCGTGAAATTTATGGTGAATCAATCCCTAGTCTGTGGATATCTCAACATGAGATTCGATTCATGCAGATGGTTCCTCACAGAGGCTTTCCTCCAACACAATGATGCTAAGTAAGAAAGAAGCACATTCATTGCATGTGCAAGACTTTTTCCAGTGTGAACTCTTTGGTGTTGACCGACGTTAAATTTGCAGGTAAAGGATTTCCTATACTCATTGCACATGAGCTCTCCTGTGTCGAAGGAGACCAGAGCTCTGAGTAAAGGATCTCCCACATTCACTGCAATCAAAAGGTCTTGCTCCAGTGTGCACCGTCTGGTGTCGAATGAGGTGGGTTTTGCGGCTAAAGGATTTCCCACATTCACTGCACTCATAAGGCCTTTCTCCTGTGTGAACTCTCTGGTGCTGAATGAGGACAGATTTCTGGCTAAAGGCTTTCCCACATCCACTGCACTCATAAGGCTTTTCTCCAGTGTGAACTCTTTGGTGTTGAATGAGGACAGATTTCTCACTAAAAGATTTTCCGCATTCGCTGCACTCATAAGGCCTAACTCCAGTGTGAGCTCTCCAGTGTCGAACGAGGTGGGTTTTACAGTTAAAGCCTTTCCCACATTCACTGCACTCATAAGGCCTTGCTCTAGTGTGAGCTCTCTTGTGTCGAAGGAGGCCAGAACTTTGGCTAAACGATTTTCCACATTGATCACATTTATAAGGCCTTTCATTAGTGTGAACTCTCTGGTGTTTAATGAGGATGGATTTCTGGATAAAAGATTTCCTACATTCACTGCACTCATAAGGCTTTTCTCCAGTATGAACTCTTTGGTGTTGAATGAGGTCAGATTTCTGGCTAAAAGACCTCCCACATTCACTGCACTCATAAGGCTTTGCTCCTGTGTGAACCCTCCAGTGTCGAATGAGGTGGGTTTTACGGCTAAAGAATTTCCCACATTCACTGCACTCATAAGGCCTTTCTCCAACGTGAATTTGCTGGTGCTGAACAAATCTGTATTTGCATTTGCTACACTCATCAAGACCTTCTCCAGTGCAGACTCTCTGGTGGTGAAGTATATGAGTGTTGCCAAAAACTTCCCTGCATTCAATCCACTTGTTATGACTTTTTCCATTGTTTAAGGCCTCCCCAGACTCAATGCTGCTGTGTGGCTTCTCACTGTTGGGAGTGGCCTGGTACTGATGAAGGCCCAAGGTAGCTAGGAAGTCTTTTCTATCCTCCCCACAGGGGAAGGGCTTCCCTGACACATGGAGTCTGCAGCTCGTCACAATCGAGGACCTGTCCACATCCATTTTAAGGTTTTTCTCTCCATTGTCATGCTCCTGATACTGGTGAAGGCTTGCATTCAACCAGAAGCTGCTGGACCCCCCACCAGAGTATGGTTTCTGCCCAAGATATGCTGCCTGGAGCTCAGTCAGCTGCAAAATGTCTTTCAAGACTGAGACACACTTCTCACAGGGATGAGTCTTCTGGTTTGATGGAACTGACTGAGAAGTCCTGACCTGTGACTCTCCTCCAGAAACACTCTGCTCAGAAGGGATCTCCTCATCCTCTGCTCCACACTGACAATCTGAAAGCAGAGGAATGCTAATAAAGTGCTAATGAATCCATGGGAATGTTTTCAGAATGAGGCACTAATTTGAAGGGAGGGCTGCTCTGCAGTACTGGGCCTCTAAAGTTCACAGAAGGGGGGTAACTTTCCAGGACAAAGGGCACAAATACAGGGTGTAAAACAGGGAGGAGAGGCAGTATCACTTACTCCTTCCTCTGCCAACAGCCTTCAGCTAGATCTTGTCAGCTGGGAACATGTCCATACTATGCAGAAGGATGACTGTGTCCAGGCCCAGGGAAATACAATTGGAACTGTGTAGCTGGTGTTCAAGGACTATTTAAGAATGTGTGCACACCTCACAACACTTTACAGGCATATGTCATTATCATGGCACTTTGCTGTATTGCCCTTTGCAGATACTGCATTCTGGTTTTTTTCTTTACAAATTGAAGGTTTGTGGCAACCTTACATCCAGCAAGTCTATCGGTGCCATTTTACTGACAGCATTTGCTCACTTTGTATCTCTGTGTCACATTCTGATAATTCTCACAATCTTTCAAACTTTTCCATTATTATTATATTTGTTACGGTGATCTGTGATCAGTGATCTTTGATGTTACTACTATGACTCACTGAAGGTTCAGACAATGGTTAGGATTTTTTAGCAAAAAAGTACTTTCAAATTAAGGTAAGTATATTGATTCTTAGGCATAATTCTACTGCACTTAATACACTAAAGTATAATATAAATATAACTTCTATATGCAGTGGGAAACAAAAAAATTCACGTGACTCACTGTATTGCAGTGGTCTGGAACTGAACCCACATCTCCAAGGTGTCTGGATAAGTGTAAGTCACTGTGGGAGAAACTACAGATGGTGCAGTGGAGAGGGACATGATGCATACAGCTCTGAAAGGTGGGGACAGTCAGAAACTGGAAATGACAAATCAGAAAAGTGTCAAGTATGAAGAAGAAAGTGTAGAAATAATTTGCTTCAAGTGGCACTTGCACCAAAACACTGGTGGACACAGGGTAGGTTCCCGGTATGACTAAACACAGCCTCATTTTCATGCCCTCCCCTCGCCCCCCCTCCAGTTGCCAGTCACCAGGACCAGGTCTCCTCTGAGACCAACTTACCATGTTCACCCTGTAAAGCAATCAGGGCTCTCCCCACACACCCCCTGTTCTGTAACTACGTGAGACTGGAACGAAACAAGTCCTTAGGGAAAGACAGGACATGTGAGTGGTCAGCACTGACTCAGAGCAACTCAGGAAACAGCAGACCCCAGGAAAGGAAAGACTATTACAACAAAATCCCAAAACAGGGTCTTTCAAGAAAAGCTTATATATAAATAGTGCCAGTGACAATACCTGCAATCCTGATATAGGCAGTCACAAGGAAGTCTTAAAATTAAGTTCTCATCACAAGGAAAAAAAATGTGTAACTCTATATGGTGATAGATGTTAACTAGACTTACTATTGTGAGCATTTTGCAATATATACAAATACCAAATCATTATGTAATACACCTGAAACTAATATGTCCTATGCCAATTACATCTCAAAAAAAAGAGGAAAGGGGAAGAATCTGGGACACAAGGTACCATAGATCTGGACACAGTCATCTAGCCAAGGAGAGGACAAGAAATGTGAGCTCTATTAGGCTGACTGCCAGACTGACTCCCAGACACTTCCCTGCATTCCTCGGGGTATCAGACATTGGGGCTGCTTGAGGAGTACAGTGCTTGGGGCAGTGTACACAGCTCAGCACTGACATCCACAGCACATATGCCAGGTAAGTGGGGAAGTTAGCAGAGACAATGGTCTAGCCATGGAATGGAGAGAGCTGCCTCTTGGATGGGGGAAAGACAGAGGACAGTTGAGGACACTGGGAGGAATATGAAGGCCTTACCCAGGGATGTTGTAAGTTCAAAGTTCTCCAGCATCACATCATGGTACAGGAACCTCTGTGCCTCATCAAGGAGCCCCCACTCCTCCTGGGAGAAGTAAATGGCCACGTCTTCAAAGGTCACACAGGCCTGCCATTATGGGTACAGTTTGTTCCATGATCAGCTTCTCTCACAGGACCCCAAGTTCTTCCACCCACCCACTCATACCCTGCTCACTGCCCCCTGCCACTTCCTCATCTCAGAGGAGATACCAGGCCCTGGTGTCATTGATGTGAACACTCTTCTCATGGTCCCTTTGATTACCCTGTCCACCCACAGCACCAGGCAGGTGGACAGACAGATGATATCTATGCTCTGGGCCTGGCACACAGGGAAGGACTACCTCTTACAAGGCAATTCTCCTAGGATGTCCCAGATCATGCCTCCGAGACATAACCAAGGGTGTGGGCTCACATTTTAACCTTATGTCCTCAGTGCCAGGGCCCTCAGGCCATCAGCTCACACTCCCTTTCCACATCACTCTTTGTACAACGTCTCTCTCAGTCACCACCTCTTTCTTGCCCTGCAACACAGGCATCTGCCTCTCCTTCCTACGTGTCATGGAACACATGGCATATAGAGTGCTCAGCAAATTCAAGCAGGATCCAACTACCCAGACCTCCATTGGTCCCCACTGCCGTTGGCAGTCCTGCCTGACTCTGCTCCTTGCTTCAACCTCAGCCACCCAGAACCACTTGTGCATCTCATACAGTCATGTCCCTCTTCCACATGAGCTACACTTGATGTGCTCTCCCGTCACAGACTTCCTCTCCTTTCCTAACCATCCTTCAAAATAGAGTCCCAGACACTTTCCACCCCAGGTCCAGTGACTCTCCCAGATGACCACTTGTGCCCCTTAAACTAAGCCACCAACCTGACTAAAACCCCCCAGAAACAGAAGGTCACAGCAAAACCCTGGTGAACCCATAGAGCAGTGAATAAGCAGTAGACCTGGCCTCACTGTCAATCTTGTCTCAAATGCTCCTTTGCCGTCATTTCTGTCTCATGTGCACTCATCCCTCAGAAATCTAAATCACCTAGTAGCTCATCCTCTTTCCCACACTGTTCCCATGACCACTTATCTCCTTCACCTATGTTTGTGATGACTATCATCCTCCACCTTGGTGCCCAAGGACAAGGCCCAGCCCTCAGACCCCACTCTCCCCTTCCTGGGCTATTATTAACACTATCATGACCAAGACTATCACCACTAAATGTGACCAAATGTGACCCACAGTGTTATGGACTGAATGTATGCATCCCCCCAAAATTTGTTATGTTGAAGCCTTAACCCCAAATGTGATGGTAGTTGGAGGCATGGCCTTTGGGAAGTAATCAGGTTTAGATTAGGTTGTAAGAAGGAACCCTTATAAGAGGAAGACAGGCATCTCTTGCTCTGTCCACCTCCTTGTACCAAGAAAAGTCTACGTGAGGATACAGGGAGAAGGGAACCATCTGCAAGATGGGAACAGAGTCCCCCACCAGGAATCCAACCTGCCAATACCTTGATTTTGGATTCCCAGCTTCTAGAACTGTGAGAAATAAAAAGTATTCTATTCTAGCCGTCTAAGCCAAGACACACAGCTCCACCCTGGTCCACATACTATCCACCACCTTCTTCAGGTGTCTGTCCTGAAACTCTCCCCAGAGACCTAGAGCTGTGTGTCCAGCTGCCCACTTAATACCTCTACTGATTTGTTCTCTGAAACATCTCATACACTTAACATGACCAAAACAAAACCCCTAATACTGATTGAAAATTAATCCTGGGGCTTCCCTGGTGGCGCAGTGCTTAAGAATCTGCCTGTCGATGCAGGGGTTAGGGGTTTGATCCCTGGTCCGGGAAAATCCCACTTGTCACAGAGCAACAAAACCTGTGCACCACAACTACTGAGCCCACGCACCACAACTGCTGAAGCCCGTGCACTCTAGGGCCCACGAGCTGCAACTACTGAAGCCCGTGTCCCTAGAGCCCATGCTCTGCAACAAGAGAAACCACCACGATGAGAAGCCCGCACACCGCAACAAAGAGTAGCCCCCCACTTGCCACAACTAGAGAAAACCCAGGCACAGCAACGAAGAGCCAACGCAGTCAAAAAAAAAAAAAAGAAAAAAAAAAAGAAAATTAATCCTACTACCAAATTCCAGATCCCAACTGATGGAGCTTCCATCCCTCTGGCTGCTACACCCCAAAACCTTACGGTCATCCCTGAGTTCTACTCTCACAAAATCAGAAAATCTGAGCAGATCTAATGAAAAAACTGAATTCAGAATTTTAATCATGTCTACCACCGCCAAGGTCACCACACTGGTCCACATCATCAAGAATCTCCTGGACTGGTTACAGTAGCGTCTTCCCTGGTTTTCCTACCACCTTCCTCACCCCCCGCCCCATTCGGTTCTCCATTCTGCAGTCACAGGAAGCCTGATAAGAGCTGGGTCAGATCATCTCCCTCCTCCGCTCCAAACCTCCCATTGTTCCCATCACCTGCAGAATAGACACTCAACTTCTCAGAGGGCCATTCCAGGCCTGACTCCTGCCCCCTTGCTCTCTGTTCCCATGAGAAACAAAGGAGACTTGAGATTCCCTTGAACTAGCTCAGTCTCCCTTGCAAGCACCTGCACATTCTGGTACCTATACGCGAGACAACCAGTCTAACACTCTGAAGAGCTTCTGGAAAACTTCTGAAAGCCTAAATCAGGAGAGTCCTTTTCTGTTAACAAATGTCAATGCTCCCGGCCTCCTGAAAATGGCAGCCTGGCATTTCAAGCGCGACTCTGCCTCACCTTCTCTGTTCCCTGAACACACAAGGCAGATCTCGGAGTTCCCGAATCCTCCCGGCTCAACCCGACCTCCAAGCCTTTGCACCTGCCGGTCCCTCCGCCTGTGACTCTCTGCAATGCGCCGTCACACCGTCTGTCAGAAACAGGGCCCCACCCACGGCCGCCTCACTGTCCTGAATACCGGGGTCTGGGCTGCGGGCACGTGAGCCGGCGCCCCACACTCGAGGCTTTAGTGTCTTGTGGGGTGAGGGCAGTGAGGGCCGGAGGACGAGCGTTTACCTGAGGCGGGTTCCTCAGCGCCGCCGCCGCCATCGGACTGTGGACGGGGTGGGGAACGGCGGGAGAGGAGGGGGGATGCGGGCACAGTGGACCCTACCCCAGGCCTGGCGCGGACAGCGTCTCCTCTCCGACCTTCTCGGTATCGACTCGCCGCTGTGGAACCTGAGACGGAGCGAACATACCCCAAGCACCTACAAAACGACCGCCACGAGGAGAATGCCGGAAGTCCTGCCCCTATGCGGTGCTCTCACAGGGAAGTGCCCTCCTCCTGAGCTTTAATTGGCTAATCGTCGAAGGCCCCCGGCGCAGCGTCCTCTGGGAAATGTAGTTCCAACAACTCTGGGACCGAGCGTGGAGCGCTGCTTACCTGGACCTCCCGGTAAAGTGGCCCGGTTAGAGCACCTGTGCAAAGATACAAGAACCCTGAGATAAAAGTTTGGGACATAGGCCTTTCTGTTTCAATCATCTTTAAGACTGTGGAGGCCCGCTTGGAACAGGACTTCTGAAAGGACAAATATGCATGGAAGGCTGTGGTCCAAGGCCATTTTGCTGTCTATAAGCTCAGTCTCCGGAACCAGAGGGAGCACATATCACTTAAAATTGAAGGGGTCTGGGACTTCCCTGGTGTTCTTAAAATTGAAGGGGTCTGGGACTTCCCTGGTGGCGCAGTGGTTGAGGGTCCGCCTGCCGGTGCGGTGGACACAGATTCGGTCCCTGGTCTGGGAGGATCCCACGTGCCGCGGAGGGGCTGGGCCCGTGCGCTGCAACTACTCAGCGTGCATGCCACGACTGCTGAAGCCCGTGCTCCTGGAGCCTGTGCTCCGCAGCAGGAGGGACCACCACAATGAGAAGCCAGAGCACCACAATGAAGAGTAGCCCCCGCTCACAGCAACTAGAGAAAGCCCGCGCGCAGCAACGAAGACCCAATGCAGCCAAAATTAAATAAATAAATTTATATTAAAAAAAATTGAAGGGGTCTATGCTCGAAATGAAAGAGAATTCTAAATATCTAGGCAAGAGACGGCTTACGTGTACAAAGCAAAGAAAACAAAGTAACTCCTGGTGGAAAACCGAACAAAACCAGAGTAACCTGGGGAAAGGTAGCTTGTGTTCACGGAGACAGTGGCATGGTTCGTGCCGAATTCCCAAACAACCTTGCTGCCAAGGCCGTGGACACAGAATCTGTGTGATGCCATACACCTCAAGGATTTAAACTTATTGAAAAATGAATACATTAAAGTGTGGAAAAAAACAAAATGAAACAAATATTGAGGGGACACAAAATCTGATCTCTTTGATGAGAAGTGATTATCATTCTTACTGTTATAGCAGGGATTGCGTGGGCATGAGGAGTTGAGATTATTCCAGAAAAAGTTGTGAAATGAAAATCACTGAAAGCCACTAATGATTATGTACTTATTTAAAGATAATGGCTGGATAGCTCTGGGAAAATATCAGTAGAGGATTAGAAAACAAAAGTTAAGATCTCAAAGAAAACTGAACAGGACACACTGGAGTCTGAGAAGAGACAGTTATCTGAGCAGTGGCTATGCTGAAACTTTGGCCACTCAGGATTTTGTTTTAGAAATGTGATTATTTTTTCATTCGTGAAAATATTAATACTTTGAAGTATAGCTTAAAAGGACTTTCAAAGTAGGCTTAACAGTAAAAAGCAAAAATGGATGTGGAATCTAGGGTGTCATGTTTAATAAATTTTATTTTATTTTATTTATTTATTTTTCGGTCTTCATTACTGTGTGCGGACTTTCTCTAGTTGCCCAGAGCAAGGGCTACTCTTCATTGCGGTGCGCGGTCTTCTCATTGCGATGGCTTCTCTTGTTGTGGAGCACAGGCTCTAGGTGTGCAGGCTTCAGTAGTTGTGGCTCGCAGGCTCTAGAGTGCAGGCTCAGTAGTTGTGGAGCATGGGCTTAGTTGCTCCATAGCATGTGGGATCTTCCCGGACCAGTGATCAAACCCGTGTCTCCTGCATTGGCAGGCGGATTCTTAACCAGTGCCCACCATGCAAGTCCCTAAGTTCTTTAATAAATGTTCAGTGAGCATCTACTGAGTTTCAGGCACTACTGTAGGTGCACAAGAAAAGTCAGAAAACAAGACAGACAAGCCTGTCCTTGTGAGTTTTCGACCATTTAAGGAACACAGACAGGAAACATGAAAGAAGTGCTAAATTAAAAGTACATTAGAATGAAAGAGAATAGGTGAAGATGTCCTCTTAGGGTTCTGGGACGCAGGTAAGTCTGGGTTGCAAGGTTGGGGCGGCATTTGGCCACAGTACTTTGAGGATAGCAGGAAGCCTCGGTGTTGGTTACATTGTCCTGGACAGGTCCTGCTCCCTCAGGCCAGTCCCGAGATTGTCTCAGCAGTTGTGTGGTAAAGGGCTGGCACTGTTCTCAGCCAGAGTCCAGGGCTCACTCTGATGGCTTGACCCCCACACAGGACCCCTCTGCCAGCTTGGACAACTGGGAAAAGTGGAGAGTATGCCCCAAGTGTGACAGGTGGTAAAGGAATTGGACAAAGCTTAATGGCCTAGAAGTCACTCAAGAGGCAGGTGATGCTGAGGGAAACCCCTCTGCCCATTCAGTGTAAGTAGAACTTTACATCCAAAATCATACAGGCAATATTGCCATCCAAAAGCTGCTATTATCTGAGGGATTTCTTTGGAAGGAAAGCACCAAAGAGCTGGCCGTGACCAACTGATTAAGAATCAAGTCAATAGAGGGAGCTTCCCTGGTGGCGCAGTGGTTGAGAGTCTGCCTGCCGCCCCGGTCCGGGAAGATCCCACATGCCGCGGAGCGGCTGGGCCCGTGAGCCATGGCTGCTGGGCCTGCGCGTCTGGAGCCTGTGCTCCGCAACGGGAGAGACCGCAACAGTGAGAGGCCCGCGTACAGCAAAAAAAAAAAAAAAAAAAAAAAAAAAAAAAGACTTAATAGATTTTTTCACAAGCACAGAACTATTTTTGCAGCATTTTTGGTAATAATCAAGATTGAATAAATCAGGGTGCATCCTCCTAAGAGAGCACTGGGCAGTTGTGGACATGAGGAGTAAGTTATTTCAACTATGCAGACCTAAACTGTCAGTAACTATCAGAATACTTTGTGCAGTTAGCTTTATTTTGGCAAGAAAGTGAATATAATTCATATAGTTTATGCATTTCTATATATTTATGCATTTATATCTTAATAATGGAAAAATAAAAACTGTATACAAGGAGCACCTGTGAGATGAGAAGGAAGAGGACAGAGGAGAAAGGATGAAACTATAGCGCTCAGAATGTACTTGTTTTGTTTTTGTTTTAGAATTATGTAATTATAGCGTCTGAATAGATATAACAAAATAGTTTAAGATATAGTCACATAAATGAAAACAAAACTAAAATAAACCTGTGTAACAAACTTTGGATTTAACCAAAAAAGAGGAATTATTTCCAATGAAAACTAAAGTTAATATGACAGTGTTCTACATTAATAAATAAGAGAATGAAATAAAGATCAAACATTTCCATGATAATATTTTGAGTAAAAAATTTATTTAAATTTTGAAATTACATACATGTTGTTTCTAAAAACTTCTTAAAAGAAATGCCATATGGACAGATGTGCAAACAGGAAAAGGCAAAAACATAGTGTGCTCTTTTTCCTAGTTCTGACCAAGTTTTTACTGTGTTACCAGGTCATCCAATCCAGATTGTTAGACCCATTCTTTTTTTAAGTTAAAAAAGTTTCAATTAAAACACTATGTGAGGAGTAACATCAGCAAAATGGTGGACTAGTAAGCTCCAAGCCCTCTTTCCCCCACAGAGATTAAAAACAAAACTGTCAACTGAGAATTCTATACCTGGCAAAACTCCCTTTAAAAAATGAGGGATGGACTTCCCTGGTGGCGCAGTCATTAAGAATCCGTCTGCCAATGCAGGAGACATGAGTTCGAGACCTGATCCGGGAAGATCCCACCTGCCGCAGAGCAACTAAGCCCATGTACCACAACTACCGAGCCGGCACGCCACGACTACTGAGCCTGCGCTCTAAAGCCTGTGAGCCACAACTACTGAGCCCGCTTGCCTAGAGCCCATACTCCGCAACAAGCTAAGCCACCACAATGAGAATCCCACACACGGCAACGTAGAGTAGCCCCTGCTCGCTACAACTAGAGAAAGCCCATGCACAGCAATAAAGACCCAATGCAACCAAAAATAAATAAATAAATAAACAAACAAACAAATTTATTTACTTAAAAAAAGAGCATATATGTATTTTAAAAAGAAAAAAAGGAGAGGGCTTCCCTGGGCATAGTCTTCACTTTTCCCAGTTGTCCACATGCCACAACTACTGAAGCCTGCGAACCTACAGCCCATGCTCCAGAACAAGAGAAGCCACCAGAATGAGAACCCCGGGCACCGCAATGAAGGGTAGCCCCCACTCGCCGCAACTAGAGAAAGCCGCGTGCAGCAACGAAGACCCAACGCAGCCAAAAATAAATATAAATTAATTTTTTTAAAAATGAGGGAGAAATAAAGACATTACCAGATAAACAAAAGCTGAAGGGAGCTCATTACCACTGGACAGGTAGGGATTTTTATGTTTTGTGCCCGACTATATCCCCAGTTTTAACACATACCTGCATTTGATGGTAACACATGACATATATGTCAAGTTTAAATATATATTCCAGGTGGAGAGGGTGAGGGCTTAATGGGAGGTAACAGCAGTGCAGAGAGGAGAATCAGAATAAATCGCAGAAGAATGTAGGGAGTAGAAACCTCAAGACTGCTTCAGCACCCTGCCTAAATGATGAACCTATTAACATTCTTTAAAATTAAACAGAGGGGCTCTTTCCCATCTTGCAAGATGGAAGGTGAAAAGGCTGAGAAGCCAGATACTAAGGAGAAAAAACCTGAAGCCAAGAAGGCTGAGACTGGTGACAAGGTTCAAAAGGTGAAGCAGGTTAAGAAGGGGAAACCCCACTGCAGCCGAAACCCTGTCCTGGTCAGAGGAATTGGCAGATATTCCTGATCGGCTATGTATTCCAGAAAGGCCTTGTACAAGAGGAAGTATTCAGCATCTAAATCCAAGGTTGAAAAGAAAAAGAAGGTGAAGGTCCTTGCTACTGTCACAAAACCAGTTGGTGGTGACAAGAATGGTGTTATCCAGGTGGTTAAACCTCGCAAAATGCCTGGGTATTATCCTACTGAAGATGTGCCTTGAAAGCTGTTGAGTCACGGCAAAAAACCCTTCAGTAAGCATGTGAGAAAACTGCGCCAGCATCACTCCTGGGACCATCCTGGTTATCCTCACTGGGCACCACAGAGGCAAGAGGGTCATTTTTCTGAAGCAGCTGATCTGTGGCTTGCTACTTGTGACTGGGCCTCTGTCCCTCAATCGGGATACTCTGCGAAGAACACACCAGAAATTTGTCATTGCCACTTCCACCAAAATTGATATCAGTGGTGTGAAAATCCCAGAACATCTCACTGACGCTTACTTCAAGAAGAAGCTGCATAAGCCCAGGCACCAGGAAGGTGAGATCTTCAACACAGAGAGAGAGAAATACGAGATTACAGAGCAGCGCAAGGTTGATCAAAAAGATGTGGACTCACAAATTCTGCGAAGAATCAAAGCTGTTCCTCAGCTCCAGGGCTACCTCCTCTCTGTGTTTGCTCTCACAAACAGAAGTTATCCTCACAAAGCAGTGTTCTAAACTTCTTACAAAGAACCTAATTAAATAACTCAGTCCATTTCCTTTGTGTCTTTTCTCTCTCTCTTTTTTTTTAAATCTGCCTGAAGGTATGGTATGACTCAGCCAATTTGATGGGATGTTAGCCTCTACTAAGAGGAGTGGGATTGGAAGGGAGTGCTATCAGCTGCAGTGGAATTCCCTCTTTGGATCAACATTCTTAGCTTCCTAAGTGTCTTCTCAGTTTTTCACAAAGCACCTACAAATACAAAGTAGTGGCATTTCCCCAACCATCACTGAACAAGTCCGTACTAACTGTACATGGATAAGAAACAACTGTGGGCTCTTCAGGCCACAAACTTCCCTCCCTTTCCATGAATTAACATCCATTTCTGCCCAATTCAGTCTTTCTCCATAGTCATTACTATTAGTTTCTTGTGTATCTAGTTTCTTAAAGCATACACAACAAATTAGTATAATTACCTTTCCCCGTTTTTAACCAAAAACCCCATGTGCAGTACATGCTGTTATACAGATAACAAATGAATTTGATTATTCCATAGGAAGTGTCCATCTTTACTGATGCATAGTATAGTAGTGCATTCTATGGATATTTGGGTTTCCATTATTTGTAATTATACAGGTTTCCCCTGCTATCCAAAAGTGGAGTATGCCTCTGAAACCTTCTGTAAGCCAAAATAGCAAAAATTGAAGAAATTGCCTTATGACACATCTTGCTAACAGAGGCATAAAATGGGATAAAACACAGATGCTCACAGACAATTCAAAGTGATGGCTCTGGATGCTGAGATGCCAGAGTGTAGTAGTTCCCAGGGAAAGAGCTTGGCAGTGCCACTCCCACTGCCCAGACATGCTGCCGTCTCTAGTGGCTCTCTGCAAAACAAACTGCTGTTTTCCCCCTCTGCCTTTTTTCATAAATGTGAAAATCTCAATTTTTTTCCAGTTAACAAAGACAGGTACGAATGAAGTTCTTTCGGTTAAAGCAAACTTTCAGAAAGTACTGGGTACCGGAGTGCGATGTAGTAACTTGAAGTGTGCATACAGATGAGCAAGTACCAGGTAAGAATTAGCTTTTTGCTGAGTCAAAGGATTTAGGCAGTTTTGGTAGATGGTGCCAAACTGCTTTCCATGGAGGTTGTACCAATTTATGCTCATGTATAAGAGTGCCCGTTATCCTACAGGCTCCCTAAAATGATGGGTCATTAGACTTGGATTTTTGGCAATAGATAGGTGAAAAATGACTGATGGGTTTTTAAAGTTGGTTTTATTGATAATTTACATTTGGTAAAATTGATTTTTTTGTGTGCAGTGCTGTGGTATCTATACAGTTTGGGAAGCACCACCATCACCCAAGTTCCTTCATGTTTTTTCAAAAGTCAGTTTCCACTCCTAGTAACCACTGATCAAATTTTAGTTTTCCTAGTTTTGTCTTTTCCAGAACATCAGGTACTATGTTTTCTGGCATAATATCTGTGACATTTGTTCACATTTTAATGGTTCAGTAGTTCTTTTTATTGTCAGTCAGCATTCTATTGTATCAATGTATCACTGTTTATTCTAAAATATACCCATTGAAAGATATTTGGTTTGTTTATAATTATTGGAGATTATGAATAAAGCCACTATAAACATTCACATACAAAAAAAAAATTAAACAGAGGGGACTTCCCTGGTGGTCCAGTGGGTAAGGCTCTGCACTCGCAATACAGGGGGCCCGGTGTTCAATCCCTGGTCAGGGAACTAGATCCCGCACACTGCAACTAAGATTTCACATGCTGCAACTAAGAAGTCCACATTCCACAACAAAGACAGCACGTGCCACAACCAAGATCCAGAGCAGCCAAAATAAATAACTAATTAATTAATTAAATACTAAAATTAAACAGAAAAGAGAGATGACTAGTAGAATAGTAATACCAAAAAATTATATTGATGAAGCGAAATATAGTAAGAGCTATAAGGAAAGAAACAGAACTACTGCTAAGAGAAATTAGGAAATAAATTTGTTCAAAAGTTTGACCATCTTAGAGTAGGAATAAACAGTTTGTATTAGAGACAAGAAAGGCTTTTAAATCCAAAATTTGCCCTCCTTACTGACCACAGCTGACCCTTAAGAACTGCAGTCATTCAATAACAAATAAAGGCTCTTAACATTCCTCTGATTAAAAAGATTCTACAGGGGTGTAATTGGAGTTAATTAAGAAAATGCCGGACTTCCCTGGTGGCGCAGTGGTTAAGAATCTGCCTGCCAACACAGGGGACACGGGTTCGAGCCCTGGTCGGGGAAGATTCCACATGCTGTGGAGCAACTAAGCCCGTGTGCTACAACTACAGAGCCTGCGCTCTAGAGCCCGCCTGCCTAGCGCCCGTGCTCCACAACAAGAGAGATCACAGCAATGAGAAGCCCATGCACCACAACGAAGAGTAGCCCCTGCTTGCCGCAACTAGAGAAAGCCTGTGCACAGCAACGAAGACCCAACGCAGCCATAAATAAATAAATTTATTTTTAAAAAATGCCTCTCTCCAAGAAAGGGATATGAAGATACTCAGCACAGTGTTTGTGGTCTGAATATTGGTTGAACCAAACTGTTTAATGTCTTGTAAGTGGTACACTAAGAACCAAGAAGTATCTGAGATCTTTATACTGAATGGAGGTGAGATATTATTGGAATTAAGATATTAAGTACATATAAAACATGCTTCTATTTCACAGTAACATTTATATCTGGGAATTCTTCACATCCCTGATCATTCCTGCCATTTGAAACTTGCAAACATTCAGTCATGTTTTTCTTATGTGACTCTTTCAGTTCACAAAATGGGAAAGGACGATCATCTCTTTCAGTGATGAGAGAAATTTAGAGAAAAATTCCTATCAACTTCCACTAGCAAATTGCACCTGGAAAATAATTTTTAATAGTGTATGTAAACAATGGCTATAGAGATGCTAAAACAATGCTCAGTAGCTGTGAGTTCAACACACTCTTTACTGATCTTCAGTGCATGTGGAGTGAAGGCTTTAGAATGGATGTGAGGATCAGTCAGTTTGGTCAGAAATGAAAGAGGAATTCAGACAGGCTATCAGAGAGAATGTGGAGAAGAAAATCAGGCAGCCATAAAGCAAGTAGACAAGGGTGACATATGTCTCTGGTTCCCTCTATTTTCTCACATCTCTGGGGGCTAGAAGCCTGAGATCAAGATGTCAGCAGGGTTGGTTCCTTCTGAGAGCTGTTTCATGACTTTCCCAAAACTTCTGATGATTTGCTTACAATCTCTAATGATTCCTGTTACACAGAAGCATCAACCCAATCTCTGCCTTCGTCTTCACCTGGCATTCTCTTCTAAGGACTGTATCCAAATTTTCTGTTCTTATATGGATTCCAGTTATATTGAATTAAGGGCTTACACTACTGCATTCTGACCTCATCCTAACTTAATTCTGGTATGTGTAACAGACGAATGCCACAGACATAATAACGTTCAAAACAAGGAAAACACAAAAGAGAAAATTTTGTAGGTCACCATTTACTTCCACTCAATTATAGTCAAAAAAAAATCCATGGTGATAGTGTAAATAGTGGTTACCATTGTAGGAGGAGCTATTGACAAGGATGGGCCACCAGGAACCTACCGAAGTGTTGGAAATATTCTAAATTTTGATCTGAGTGAAGAATATTTTGGTCTATACCTGTGTAAAAATTTAAGTGAACCCATAAGATTTGTGTGCATCATTGTACATTTTAGTTAAAAAATGAAATAAAGAGTAAGTGGAAGGAATTTTCTGGCACTCCAGTGGTTAAGACTCCGCACTTCCACTGCAGGGGGCACGGGTTCAATCCCTGGTCAGGGAACGAAAATCCGCATGTGGTACAGCCAAAAAACAAAAAGAGTAAATGGGATTTAAAAAAGGAACAACACACTTCCCTTTCAAGAACTACTCAACTTCTTCTAATAGCTTGATTTTATGAGTAAAGTCAAGAATTTTTTTTTTTTTTTTTTTTTTTTTTTTGCTGTACGCGGGCCTCTCACTGTCGTGGCCTCTCCCGTTGTGGAGCACAAGCTCCGGACGCGCAGGCTCAGCAGCCATGTCTCATGGGCCCAGCCGCTCCGCGGCACGCGGGACCCTCCCGGACCGGGGCACGAACTCCCATCCCCCGCATCGGCAGGCGGACTCTCAACCACTGCGTCACCAGGGAATCCCTGAAGAATATTTTTGTTGGCTTTATTTTTCATCCAATTGGAGCATAGTTTTTGTTGAGTAGAGATGACTAAGATACAGAAGATCCAGGAAATAAATGAAGTAAATTCACAGAGAAAACATGAGAAAGTATGATGCATACCCTGTTATAGCAATTGGCCATGGCCTGATGCAAGAATTCTACTGTGGAGGACAAGAAGGGAAAGAGAAGTTCCGAAACAGATATAAGTGAATCTTTAAAATTGATGACCAAGGAATAGAAGTGTATAGACTTTATTTCCATAAGTTGCTGAGATCAGGCAGGATGATCACAATGCTAATGACAGCAGGGATAAAAACCACTAATTCACCCACAGCATCAGGCTGTGTTCTGTACTCTTCTCTTAAACATTTTATCCTAATAACATTTTTGCACAGTAGATGCCATATTACCCCATTTTAACAAGAAGGAAACTGATGTACAGAGTTCATTAACTTGCCCAGGGTCACACTGCTCAAAAGTAGCAGAGCTGGGATTTGACACCATGTGGAATGGCTCCAGAGATGTGTTCCTGGGTGCTACACTAAGGAGGAAACAACTCATAGCAGCTGTGTGGGGCCAACAACCATGGAGGAAGGTAGACATGAGGTAAGGGGGAAGTGTGAGTGGTAGGATTTAATGGTCACAGTGGTCGGGGAGAGGATGATTTGCTGATGATTTTGGTCCAAAGAGGACATCTCGCAGACATCAACTATCATCTACTCTCACCCACATTTCATAAAAGAAAGGACTTTCGTTTTTGGTTTTTTGGCTGCGTTGGGTCTTCGCTGCTGCGCGTGGGCTTTCTCTAGTTGCAGCGAGTGGGGGCTACTCTTCGTTGCAGTGCGTGGGCTTCTCATTGCGGTGGCTTCTCTTGTTGCAGAGCACAGGCTCTAGGCGCACGGGCTTCAGCAGTTGCAGCACGCGCGCTCAGTAGTTGTGGCTCGCGGGTTCTAGAACACAGGCTCAGTAGTTGCTGTGCACGGGTTTAGTTGCCCCGCAGCATGTGGGATCTTCACAGATCAGGGATCAAACCCGTGTCCCCTGCATTGGTAGGCGGATTCTTAACAACTGCACCACCAGGGAAGTCCCTATATTTAATTTTTTGATGTCTCTTCCTAAAATTTCACAAATCTTTGCCTTTGGGCAAAAAAATAAATGGTATTTCATATTTTTATTTCATTAGTTATACCCAAATTTTCTCCTTTCAATCTTAAGTGGTGTTTTCCAAATTATAATATTAAAAAATTTAATTATAAAACTATAAATTTCATTGTTAAAATTTTAACAAATCTATAGGTGTATAATTTTTTGGGTGTGTGGTACGCGGCTTCTCACCGCTGCGGCCTCTCCCGTTGCAGAGCACAGGCTCCGGAAGTGCAGGCCAGCAGCCATGGCCCACGGCCCGGCCACTCCGCGACATGTGGGATCCTCCCGGACCGGGGCACGAACCCGTGTCCCCTGCATCAGCAGGCGGACTCCCAACCACTGCGCCACCAGAGAAGCCCTAGGTGTATAAATTTAAGGTGAATCTTCACTCTGACACCCCCTACCCTGCTCCGTTCCACCGTCTCACCTCAGATAGGTAACCCTGCTTCACCTAGTGAAGTATCCTTTTGGAGAATTTACATTCAGTCACTAAGATTTCTCTTAAATCACATCTGCTGCTTTATGGCTGAGTGAATTCATCTTCTTCGTCTCTTACACAACATACTAATCAATGTCTAAGGGATATGAATGGACATGAGTAATAAGATATGTTCTTCTCCTACTCACCCACCCCACCCCCAGCTAGATCATTTTATCACTAGTGTTGTAGTTTGTTTACCGAGGCATGTCCTCACACTTAAATACAAATTGTTCTCTTTATTTCAGTTACTGAAATATGATTGATATATATTTTACAAAGCATTTAATTTACTGAATCCTAAAGTGCACAATCATTTTGGAAACAAGATTAGAAAAATATATCATATAAAATTGTATGTATTCATCATGCTAAATGATTTTCAAAACTATTTAAATTTTTGGTTGTTTTGTAACCTTTTATATGTTCTGTCAGATGCAGCTACAAAACGGAACGTGAGAGAGGCCCAGGAAAACAAATTTTATTATAGTCACAAGCCCTAGAGACACAGGCACTCATGGCAAGAGGAGAACACATGGGGAGAGGTCACCAAGGGAGTGGACTCAATCAAGTAGGTGGGGAGGAGGGAAAGAGAAGGAGGGGGAGGAATCTGTGGGCTAGTGTCTTTATTGAGTTCCAGAGGGGACAAAGGGTGAAGGAGGATTTCACTGGAAGGTTTGAATGTTCCTTGGTCACAGTCAGGGGAGCGCAAAAAGAGGAATTTGTGGCAGGGGCCAGCCTCCACACTGGTGCACCTGGTCACTCTAGTGGGATGTTTATGCCCAGTCTGTGAGGGTGTTGAGGCAGCAGGAAAACCTGAATTTTTACAGTTTACAATGTAGCAAGCCAATTTTTAAAAATATCTAAAATTTAAATCATCTGACTATTGGTTGTTTTGTTTTGTTTTGTTTTGGCTGCATTGGGTCTTCGTTGCTTCATGCGGGTTTTCTCCAGTTGCGGCGAGCGGGGGCCACTCTTCGCTGCGGTGCGTGGGCCTCTCATTGCTGTGGCCTCCCTTATTGCAGAGCACGGGCTCTAGGCACGGGGGCCTGAGCAGTTGTGGCTCTCAGGCTCTAGAGCACAGGCTCAGTAGTTGTGGTGCACAGGATTAGTCGCTCCGTGGCATGTGGGATCTTCCCGGGCCAGGGCTCGAATCTGTGTCCCCCGCATTGGCAGGCAGACTCCTAACCACTGTGCCACCAGGGAAGCCCTGACTATTGTTTTTGATACAAAAGACAGATGATATAATTTTTGTTTTTTCTTTTTTTTTTTTTTTTTTTTTTTTTGGCCACACTGCCCGGTATGCAGGATCTTAGTTCCCTGACCAGGGATTGAACCTGTGTCCCCTGCAGTGGAAGTGTGGTGTCCTAACCACTGGACCGCCAGGAAATTCCCAACATAATTCTTTATTATAGGAAACTGACCTTAATGTCAGTTTCCAATGTATATATGAAACATTCAATGTCCTTTTCAATGCAACTTGGCTTTTTCTGGTGTTTATGAGAAAATCATATTTTATAATGTGTGATTTTTTTTCTAAGAATTACTTATTCATATACATATCCCCCCAAGAAAGCACTGAGATTATAATCACCTCTTATTGTTCTGTATATTTACATGTTTTCATTGAGTTTTACTTTTTTATTTGTTTTAGGAATCTTTCAGCAATAGGTATGATAAAAGTGAAAAAAGTTCTAATTTTTATAAATACAAATGTGCTAAAGATGTTTTAAGTCCACAGGTTTGGTACATGCTTACTAATACTTTGCCCAGGCAAAATTATGAAGATATATTGCAGCATTTTTACCTAAGAGATTGACTGTTCCTTATGTTTAGATCTAGTGTCTATTTATTTTCTCTAAGATTAAAGTTGGAAATATAGCTCTAATGTCTTAATTAAATCTCCAAATATTTTAATAGCATATATTAAATAAGTCATTTCTCCAAACTAATTCATCAACTTTTATCATGTATAAACTTCTCTAGACTTATCATATAAATAACTGCAAACACAGATAATTAGCAAGCTCCTTGTTCTATTCTATTTTTTGGCTTTTGCCAGTAGCATCCTATAGTTATTATTATACTTTATACATAGTAAGGCAAGTTCATTTTGTTAAACTGATTTTTTTTTTACAAAATTTGTGTTATTTTATTTATTTATTTATTTAAAATTAATTGATTTATTTTTATTTATTTATTTTGGCTGTGTTGGGTCTTCCTTGCTGCTCGTGGGCTTTCTCTAATTGCGGCAAGCGGGGGCTACTCTTCATTGCAGTGCGCGGACTTCTCATTGCAGTGGTTTCTCTTGCTGCAGAGCATGGGCTCTAGGAGCGTGGGCTTCAGTAGTTGCAGCATGTGGGCTCAGTAGTTGTGGCACACGGTCCTTAGAACACAGGCTCAGGAGTTGTGGCGCACGGGCTGAGTTGCTCCACGGCATGTAGGATCTTCCCGGACAAGGGCTCGAACCCATGTCTCCTGCATTGGCAGGCGGATTCTTAACCACTGCGCCACCAGGGAAGCCCCAGCATTAACTTTTGTAGTTATTTTTATATAATTTATAGACATTTCATTTATATGCGTCAATTTTTTGGAGTTACTGCTGTACCAAAATTGTGCAGGAGCAGCTTCTTCAGGTGGAATCCTGTGACATCGGTGCTCAATTTCCTTGCTTCTCTTACATGGCAAATAGTTTCAGGATTATCTTGGAAAGCTGGTGTCCTAAATGTAATTAAGGTATTTTTTCCTCTCCTCAAGACACTCTGTTTACTTATACTGGGTCTTATATTGAGTCCATAAACTGGGTACTAGAATTAGGCATTTTTGTAGGGTTGTCCAAATTTTCCAGAATTTTTTTTCAATGGAAAGGGAAACGAAATACATATCAGTTTAAAATCTAATACTATATTAGTTAGTATTGTTTTTATCAAATGTGGATTTTAAGTTTTATTAAAATTCTTTGGTTTTATATTTGCATTTATTTTGTCTCACATAAAAACTCTTTCCCATTTATTTTAAAATGTTTTATTCCAAAATACTCTACCAATGCATTATAGTAAAATATATAGACAATACATAAGGTTTCTTTGTAGGTAGTTTTTATATATTTATTTATTCATTTATTTATTTATGGTTGTGTTGGGTCTTCGTTGCCGTGTGCAGGCTTCTCATTGTGGTGGCTTCTCTCATTGTGGACACGGTCTCTAGGCACATGGGCTTCAGTAATTGCTGCACACAGGCTCAATAGTTGTGGCTCACGGGCTTAGTTGCTCCACAGCATGTGGGATCTTTCCGGACCAGGGATCGACCCCGTGTCCCCTGCATTGGCAGGCGGATTCTCAACCACTGAGCCACCAGGGAAGCCCTGTAGGTAGTTTTGCCTCATATTTTCCCCTTAGGGATATACAGTCAAAATTCTGTATTTGCAATTCACTTGAAGTATTTCATTTACACATGGAGACCAACAACTGGATATTCAATCACTGTTTTTAACCTGTGTATTTAGTGGTTTTAAAACGTTTACTTTGCTTTAATATAATTTAATAATTATGCGAAACACGTACACTTGTACAAATAAAACACTCTAACAAGTTTTTTCCTTAAAAGTCTAGCTTTAAATTCTGCCCGATCCTATACAAATATGTGTTCTATGCCTGTATTTTCATTCCTTCATATAATTGGAAAAACTCCAGCACACTCTGCACACAGTTTTGTAGCTGGCTTTTCAATGCATAATGCATCCAGGTCATAACTGTAGATCAGAGTGTAGAGATTCTCTTCACTCCGTTTACAAATGTAGAAAACTCTGTTGCACAGATGGACCATAATGCATTCACCCAGATCCCATAAATAGGCATTACATGTTTCCAAGTAGAACCAGAATCTTCAGGAGTAACCCCTGCACCCATAAACACATACTTAATGCTCATTTAAATTGAGAAAGTCTGTGTTACACTTAGCACTGGAAGTTACTGGGCATGGTGGTGATGGTAACATATTTCTTTTTGTTGGTTGAATTGCGAATTCCTCTGGCTCCAACTAAAATCAATGTCCCATAGATACTGATGTGATGGCTTCTTCAAAGTGGGAAATGGGAATTATCTTAGTCACTCAGATGGGAGTGGGAATCCTCGGGAACTCATTCCTCCTTTGTCTTTATAACTTCACTTTGCTCACTGGACACAAGGTCAGACCCACAGATTTGATTCTCAATCAACCAGTCCTAGCCAACTCCTTGGTGCTTTTCTCTAGAGGGATCCCTCATACAATGACAGCTTTTGGATCAAAATATTTCCTGAGTGAGGCTGGATGTAAATTTCTCTTCTATTTTCAAAGGGTGGCCAGAGGGATTTGTCTTAGCACTACTTCCATCCTCAGTGGCTTCCAAAGCATTAGGCTTTGCCCCAATTTCTCTAAGTGGATGGAGCTCAGAATGAGATCACCAAAGTGCATTGCCTTCTGTTGCTTCCTTTGCTGGATCTTGCATTTTTTGGTAAATATCCTTATTCCTTTTCAAATGACTAATCCAAAGCACAGTGAAAACTTTAGTACTAATATCAAAGTAAATTATGGATACTGTTCCTCACTGAATCCAGACAGGATTATAAGTTTTGTAGTTACAGCCATATTCTTCACAATAGACTTCATATGTTCAGGCCTCATGGTCTGGACTAGTGGCTCCATGGTCTTTTACCTGTACAGGCTCATGTATCAAGTCCAACACATTCATAGCAACAGCCATTCTTCTAGATATGCTGCTGAGGCCAGAGCCACATATACCATCTTAATCCTTGTGAGCTCCTTTTTCTCCTTTTACTCACTGTCTTCTCTTTTGTCTATTTGGATGAGTTCATTTGTTATTCCAGACCAGTGGCTGGTGGATACCTCTATATTTTTGTCTTTATGTTTCCCAACATTCAGCCCCTTTCTGCTGATTTGCAGTGATACTCGTGTCACTCGTAAGGCAGTTTTTTTTTTTAATCTTCTAGGCAAGGAAAACACTTTGGCCTCTCCTGTTGCGGAGCACAGGCTCCGGACGCACAGGCTCAGCGGCCATGGCTCACGGGCCCAGCCGCTCTGCGGCATGTGGGATCTTCCCGGACCGGGGCACGAACCCGTGTCCCCTGCATCAGCAGGCGGACTCTCAACCACTGCGCCACCAGGGAAGCCTGGAAAACACTTTTTGCTAATTTGGTTGTGACCACTTTATTCTATTCTCTACAGAAATTCAATTTTTTTCCTCATCTATTAATATTTGGTTGACTAATAATTTTCATATTCTTGATAGGAAAGTATATTCTATACAGATGGGAACAATTAGGTCCTAAAATTCATATTCCTATAAGAGATCTAATATTGTAAGTGAATATTTATACAATTAAACTAGCTGTTTTAGCTACATCAAAAAAAATTTCATGAAATTCTGAAATAGTCCAACAGAAAATTTTTTAATTTGGGAATTTGGACAAAAATCTGTCACTTTGCAGTTTTTGTTTTTTTTTACTTTGCAGTTTCTTGGTGTGTGTATATATACTAGTAAATTATAACAAGAAATTTGTGGGCTTCCCTGGTGGTGCAGTGGTTAAGAATCCGCCTGCCAATGCAGGGGACACGGGATCGAGCCCTGGTCCGGGAAGATCCTACATGCCGCAGAGCAACTAAGCCCGTGCGCCAGAACTACTGAGCCTGCACTCTAGAGCCTGAGAGCCACAACTACTGAGCCCACGTGCCACAACTACTGAAGCCCGCATGCCTAGAACCCATGCTCTGCAACAAGAGAAGCCACCGCAACGGAGAGTAGCCCCCGTTCACCGCAACTAGAGAAAGCCCGCGCCCAGCAACGAATACCCAACACAGCCAAAAATAAATAAATTTATTTTAAAAAATTTGCCATTTCAATAATTTTCAAGTATACAATTCAGTGGCATTAAATATGGGCCCGAAAGTGCCTTCGGTTTTTTACGTAAAAATAAAAGACACATTTTTCGTTTTCACCAAGAACTTTATTGAACAACGTATTCACCCTTTTGTTCCACTACCTTCTGCCATTTTTCAGGCAACTTCATAATTCTATCTTCTCAAAACTTTTAATCTTTTTGAGCAAAGACCTGTTCCAGGTGCCTTTTACAGTCTTCCAAGGAACTGAAATTTTTTCCATTAAGAGAATTTTGTAAAGACCGAAATAAATGGAAACGCGAAGGTGCAATGTCTGTTGAATACAGCGGACGAATCAGAACTTCCCAGCCAAGCTGTAACAGTTTTTTCCTGGTCATCAAAGAAACATGCAGTCTTGTGGTACCCTGATGGAAGATTATGCGTTTCCTGTTGGCTAATTCTGGGCGCTTTTCATCGAGTGCTGCTTTCAGTTTGTCTAATTTGGAGCAGTACTTGTTGGAATTAATCGTTTGGTTTTCCGGAAGGAGCTCATAATAGAGGACTCCCTTCCAATCCCTCCATATACACAACATCACCTTCTTTGGATGAAGACCAGCCTTTGGTGTGATTGGTGGTAGTTCATTTCACTTGCTCCATGATCTCTTCCATTCCACATTATTGTACAGTATCACTTTTCATCGCCCGTCACAATTTGTTTTAAAAATGGAACATTTTCATTATGCTTCAGTAGAGAATCACATGTGGAAATATGGTCAAGAAGGTTTTTTTGCTTAACTTATGTGGAACCCAAACATCAAAGCGATGAACATAACCCAGCTGGTGCAAATTATTTTCAACGCTTGATTTGGATATTTTGAGTATGTTGACTATCTCCTGTGTGGTATAACGTTGATTGTTCTCAGTTAATGTCTTAATTGATCGCTATCAACTTCAACTTGTCTACATGACCGTGGAGCATTGTCCAGCAAGAAATCTCCAGCATGAAATTTTGCAAACCACTTTTTTTTTTTTAAAGAGGATGTTGGGGGTAGGAGTTTATTAATTAATTAATTTACTTTTTTTTTTTTTGCTGTGTTGCGTCTTCGTTTCTGCGCGAGGGCTTTCTCTAGTTGTGGCAAGCGGGGGCCACTCTTCATCGCGGTGCGTGGACCCCTCACTATCGCGGCTTCTCCTGTTGCGGAGCACAGTCTCCAGACGCGCAGGCTCAGTAGTTGTGGCTCACAGGCCCAGTTGCTCCGCGGCATGTGGGATCCTCCCAGACCAGGGCTCGAACCCGTGTCCCCCGCACTAGCAGGCAAACTCTCAACTACTGCGCCACCAGGGAAGCCCCTGCAAACCACTTTTGACATGTTCAATCAGTCACAGCACCTTCTCCATACACTGCACAAATCTTTTTCTGCATTTCAGTTGTGTTTTTACCTTTCTTGAAATAATAAAGTATAATATACCAAAAGGTTGCCTTTTTTCTTCCATGTTCAATATTCAAATGGCTACACAAAAATTCACCAATTTCGATAAGTCTTTTTTAAAATGCATACTGATATGACAGCTCTCACATAAGATCTAACAACATTGTTTCGAATGAAGTTAAAGACAACTAAGTGCTACTATAGCCATCTTACAGAAAAAAAAAAACGAAATTTTTAGCCCACCGATTATTTTCAATATTTTGCTTCTACCACCCCTAGCTTAAAAAAAAAAAATCAAACCAAATGGAAAATGTGTATCCATTGAGAAATAATCCCCCATTCCCCTCTCCATCCAGACCCTGGAAACCTCTAATCTACTTTCAGTCTGTACAAGCTTTTCTATTCTAGATATTCCTTACAAGTGGAATTGTACAATATTTTTCCTTTCATGTCTGGCTTTAATTGTTTGGCATGTTTTGAAGGTTCATCATATTGTGGCATGTATCAGAACTTTATTCCTTTTCATGACTGAATAATATTCCAATGTATGAATGTACCACATTTAAAAATCTATTCATGTGTTAATGGACACTTCAGTTGTTACCACCTTTTGGCTATCGTGAATAATGTTGCTATGAAAATTGTTGCACACGAATGTGTTTGTGTCCCTGCTTTCAATTCTTTCAGGTTTCCCAAGGAGTGGAATTGCTGAGTCCAGTGGCATTTCTGTATTAAGTTTTTGAGGAGCTGCTAAACCGGTTTTCATATTATTAAACTGTTTTTCACATTGCAGCATTTTACATTCCCATCAGCAATGTCCGAGTGTTCCAATTTCTCCACAGTCTCATCCATACTTGTTATTTCCCCTTTTCTCCCCATAGTCATCCTGGTAGATGTAGACTGGTATCTCACGGTTTTGATTAGAATTTCCCACGTGTATAATGATGTTGACATTTTACTGAAAAACAGGAATATTTTACTCCTGTTTTTATTGATCCCTTATTTTACAGTAATTTACTCTGTTTTTCATGATCCTTTCCCTCCATTTTCCCCTCTCTTCTGGCCTCCCATCAGTGAACAAACATGGACTGATACCTACTTTCTTAACGGGAAAACTCCCTTTCGCCCACCACTTCCTTAAAGCTTTATCTGTTCCATTTTCTGAGGCTCCCTGGCTCCTCTTCCCCCGTGCCCATCCCAGTCGCGCTTGCAGCCCACATGTAAAATTCCTTTCCTCATAGTGCCTCTTCTATTCCCCAAATAAGTCAGGGAAAGCCATTTTTCTTTCTGTGAGTAAACTGCGCATAGCAAAACTGATTGCAACAGGATGTAGACATATCCTATTAGGAACAGATGTAGTATATAATATGACTTGAGCCTGTCATTTTGGGATTTTCCTCCCCTCTTATTCAGCTCAAAAAATAATTTCCCTAACTCCAGTAAGTCTCTTTCTAGAAGGGGTTCCTACTCAAATCATATTTCTTCCAGCCTTTAAATTATTTGGAAGTTTCATGCTGTACTATGTGGATTTCCATGCAGTCAAAGCTCAGGGCAGAGGAGGAGGATTGAATTCCTGTGTGGACCTGACCGAAAATGGTATGTGAGCAATGAAGATGCCTGAGAAATCTGCATGGGTCACCAAGGTGTCTGGAAGAAAGCTAAACTGTGCCTGTTCAGCGTGAGACTTCACAGGGATGCACAAAGAACTGCGGCTAGGGCTGAGAACCGGCCGGAGATTGCACAGGCTGCACAGCGCCGGTGATATTAGAATCCTGACCGACCAGAGTGGGGATACCTCCCTGAACAACTTAGGTGGTCAGTGGAGACCCCAGAAAGGCTTCACCTAGGAGTAACAGGGTGCCCTAATATATATGCTCCTACCCTGGTCAGGCAGCATTGCAGCAGCTGGTGGAGGGGCAAGGAGGGAATGAGAGCAGCAACGATCCCTTAGCTGCCTGCATTTAGGCTTTGACGGTGTCCTACCTCCCCATAGGGGTTTCCTAGTCTAGGAATTCTCTTCAAGTAATTTACAACCCTCTCTTTTAATAACGGGATGAGTTATGCTTCAGCAGAATCGCGCATTGAATTGTGTCGCTTTTCCAGACACCCCGACTCTGGGAAGACGTGCAGGTGTGGGCGGTGGGGAAACCACTGCCAGCCTACCCCATCCGCAGCAGGGCCTCCCTCAGAAGGACCCTGGCCCAAGCGCAGGCTGGTCTAGGGTCCTCCCTGTGCTCCACGCTGGGGGGGTGTGTGGTTCTGTGACAATCTCTCCCTTCTCCCGTGTTCCAAGGGAACGCCGTTAGTTCTTTTCCTCCAGGAACAGATGCACTTCAAGGCAGCGAAGACATGTGTGATCTGAGGTCGCATCTTGGAGAGGACAATGAGACCTAGGCACAGTGGGTGTGGCAGGAGGGACAGGCTGCAACTCCGGACCCTACAGTGCCCGCTGGTTGCGGGCTCACAGTGACTCAGGCAGAGAGGAGGGGGGCGCGGGAGCCGGAGGAGACATCCAGGGAGAGTGGGCACCTCCTCTCTGCCTGAGTCACTGAGCCCGCTGGCTGCGGGCTCACAGTGACTCAGGCAGAGAGGAGGGGTGTGCGGGAGCCGGAGGAGACATCCAGGGAGAGTGGGCACCTCCGTGGACGTCTTTAATGGCACTCCCCTTGGGGTTGAGTCTCCATTCCTGGCCGCAGAGTCTGCGGTCCCCCCTTTTCACCTAAGGGCCGAATCCCAACTTTCACACGCAGCCGCCAGGGGGCGCCGGCCGGTCCAGGAGAGATGCAGGCTACGAGTTGCCCTGGGGCCTTTCCCCGGGGGAGAGCAGGGAGCTGCAGGGACGCTCAGACCTCCAGACCCCGCGGAGGTTCCCGGGTTCACCAGAGTCCTCCTGGGAAGGGTCAACCTGGAGCCCCCAGACGGTCTCCCCCGGCCCCTCTGGGATTCAGGCACGAGGTCTCTACTGCTGGTCCCAGGATGAAGGTCCTCACCCCTCCCCCTACAGAGGTCAAGCGCACACCCCGGTCGCCAGCGACAAGTCCGCGCTGCTCTCCGGAAGCCGAGTCCCCGCCTGACGCCCTCGAGGCAGAGTCTCAAATTTTCGCCTACAAAGTCAACTCCCGACATTTCCAGGTGACACCCCAGGAGGCGCAGCCAAACCTGCCAACCCTGATCTGGTCAGATCACAAGCCCGTTTTGCGGTCAGGGGTCGGAGAGGGGTGTGAGCGGCTCTCACACAAGGGAGGGAACTCAGGACTTTTCGCAAAGGGTGCTGACTGTGTCTTCCCCCAACCCCCGCGCCGGGGGAGACCTCCCATGTAGCCCGCGACAACCCGGGTCAGCGTAGGGGTTCCCATGTGGGGTCGAAGCGTCGCCGACCCCTCATCCGATCACTTTCCGGGCAACCTCCGTACAGGCCCACAGGGTAGACCGCCGCCCGGGCCATAGAGCCCTAACACGGCCTCCGGGACTCCGCGATCTCGGTGTGGGCTCCCTCCTCTGTGGCTGGTGGGGCCATGGGAACTACGCTACCCACAATGCCGGAGGCCGAGGGCCAAGACTAGCAGCCAATGAACGCCCGAAAGCAGGACGTTTTCTCGTTCGGACCAGAGGATGTGGGTGGGACTTCTGGCGCCGCTGTTGTGGCAGTCACTATGGCTGCTCCAGTGTCCAACAGCGATACGGGTACTTTAGGAGAGCGGAGTCAGGATCGGGGTGACCAGAGCGAGGAGGCTTTAGAGGAGAGGTTGTCCCCACTGCACAGCGGCGAGTCTGCAGAGCCGCGGCGGTAGATGACGATTGTACACGAGTTCCGTCTCTGTCGCCCACCACCTAAGACCCCGCTCCTCCCAGACTCCGATGGCGGCGGCCGCGCCGAGGGACCCGCCTCAGGTAAACGCTCGTCCTACTGGCCCTGACCGCCCTCACCCCACCAGACACTAAAGACCCAAGTGCGGGGCGCCTGCTCATGTCTATGCAGTATAGATCCCTGTGTCCAGAAGAGTGAGTATCTCATGGGTGGAGTCCCCATATCTAAAAAACAGTGTGATGAGATGTTGGGAGAGTGTTACAGGCAGAGGGACCGGTTTATGTAAAGTTGTGGAGGGGCGATTGAGCCAGAATCATTCCCACTTGGGATGGCAAGTTGAGGAGTTTTAATCTCAGGACGGTATGGAGGGTTGTGAATAGAAGAGGCACATGGTGTGAGTTAGGCTTTTCAAATTTTCCAGAAGTTGCTCAGAGTAAGAACAGACTGGAAAGGGGATGAAAACACTGAGCCACAGGGCGGTTGGGTTTTTATCCAAGATCATACAGTTGTAAGAGCACGAAGAACAGAGACTCAGAGATAATGCAGTCATCCCAGGTCACCTTGCTCCAGGGCTGGACAGGGGTACAGGGAGACCTGAGCCTACTGAGCCTGCCATGATTACATCTGTCTAATGACCTCCCTCTTCCTACAGACTCCCATGACTACAGAAGTGCTTATGGACTGTACAAAGGTGAGTGGAGGATATTCCAGGCCTTCAATGGTCCTGACCCACCCTTTGTCTCTGGGATTGTGTCCTGGGATTTTTCCAGTCCATGAACCTGGAGACCCTGAAGAAACCCCAAGCCCACATTTGGTTGTCTCTGGGAGGCACCATTTGGGACTCCAGGGGAATTACCTGACAAGAGGACATATGCCCTAATGCCAGGCTCAGAGTTTAGATGGCGTCTCCCTGCCCAGGTGCTTGTTGTTGGTGTGGGCAGACACAGTGATCTTGATACCATGAGAAGAGAGCAGGTATCTGAGGCCCCAGGGCCTGATATTTCCTCTAAGGTGGGAACACTGGAAGGAGGATGAGCAGGGGATGGATGTCTGGGTAAAGGAACTTGGGTCCTAGAAGAGAAGTTGATCATGGAATTATCTGTCCTCATCCTGGCAGGGCTGTGTGACCTTTGAGGATGTGGCCATTTACTTCTCGCAGGAGGAGTGGGGGCTCCTTGATGAGGCTCAGAGACGCCTGTACCACAAGGTGATGCTGGAGAACTTTTTACTTACAGCCTCAATGGGTAAGGCCCTCACCCAAGGGTCCTGGTCTCTATCTTACCTTCTGTCCCCCAGAGGCAGCTCTGCCCTTTCCACAGACAGACCATGGGCTCTGCTAACTTCCCCACTTTCTTGGCATATGTGTTGTGGGTACCAGTGCTGAGCTGTGTGCACTGCCTGCCCCAAGTAGTTCTAAATCCTGTTGCACCAAGCTTGCAGGGAAGGATCTCGGATTTAGGAGTCTTGCAGTCAGCCTAAAACAAAGCATCTCACCTTGTTTGCCCTCACTCTGGCAGAATGAATGTGTCCAGATCCATGACACCTGGTGTCCCGAGTTCTGATTGAGTCGGTAATTTTAATAATATTTATAATTAGTATTTAACAATATGTATATATGATATATAATTTTTACTGATGTTAGATATGGGGTCCTGATGGATGGGACCACAATATTATAGTAATCCATCATGAGGCACCTTTAATTTTTCCAGATTTAAGGACAGACGTAATTGGGCTTTAGAATGGAAAAACAGTGGGGATAATCACCCCTTCATTTATTAGATTTTCTATAGTAAGTTTTAATCCTTGAAGGTCCTGTTTTAACATACATTGGGCTATATTACCTATTTTAACTGGGTGGCCTGTGAGGTACCATTTTATTAAGCCAATTTGTGTCAAAGACTTATGTTAATTTAAAATTATTATTCAGCATGTTAGAGCAGCTGTGCCCAATATGGGATAGTTTTGGGTGCTATGACATTGGAAAATTTAAGAAAGGCTACAGTTCAAGTGAGACATACCTATTTTTCTCTGTCTTGTATTTAGTTACATTCCTAACAGTATACAGTTATGGTGTGTAAAAATAGTGTAATCCTGGGACTTCCCTGACTGTCCTGTGGTTAAGACTCTGTCCTTCCACTGCAGGGGGTGTGGGTTTGATCCCTGGTCGGGGAATTAAGATCCTGCATGCTGTGTGGCCAAAAAAGTAGTGGAATCCTCACATATAATTTGAGCCCCACTAATAATTACGTTTACGAAGTTTGACCATTGGTCCCTTTTAGTAAATGTTAAAAGTTATTTATTTATTTATATTTAAACCATTATACTTAAACCATTGTACTAAGGAATGATTGACATTTAAAAAGGTGTACACATTTCCTGGATACAACTCAATAAGTTTGGGAATAAGTATACATCCTTGAAACCATCACCACCATCAAGACCATAAACATACATATCCACTGCCTCCCACCCCTTTATTATTATTATCATCATTATTAATTGGTGTGTGTGTGTGTGTGTGTGTGTGGTAAGAACACTTAGGTTGCTTCCATATCTTAACTATTGTACATAATGCTGCAATGAACAGAGGGGTGCATATATCTTTTCAAATTTGTGTTTTTGTTTTGTTCAGATAAGTACCCAGAAGTGGAATTGCTGGATTGTATGGTAGTTCTATTTTTAATTTTTTGAGGAGTCCCCATATTGTTTTCCATAGTGGCTGCAACAATTTACATTCCCACCAATAGTGCATAAGCGTTCCCTTTTCTCCACAGCCTCACCAGCACTTGTTATTTGTTGTCTTGGTAACAGCCATTCTGAGAGGTGTGAGGTGATACCTCATGTGGTTTGATTTGCATTTCCTTGATGGTTAGTGATGTTGAACATTGTTTCATGTGTCTGTTGGCCATCTGTATGTCTTCTTTGGAAAAAAGTCCATTCACATCCTCTGCTCATTTTTTAATTGGGCTGTTTGTTTGTTTTCTTTGATATTGAGTTTACATGTAAGTTTTTTGGGGTTTTTTTACATGTAAGTTTTTAATCCATTTTGAGTTGTTTTTGTGTATGGTGTAAGGTAAGGGTCCAATTTCATTCTTTTGCATGTAGATATCCAGTTTTCCCAGCACCACTTATTGAACAGGCTACCCTTTTCTAGTTTGTATTCTTGGCCCCCTTCGCAAACATTAGTTGACCATATATGCAGAGGGTTATTTCTGTGCTCTCTATTCTCTTCCATTGCTCTATGTGTCTGCTTTTATGCCAGTACTATACTATTTTGATTACTGTAGCTTTGTAATATATATAATTTGAAATAAAGAAGTGTGACGGGGCTTCCCTTGTGGCGCAGTTGTTGAGAGTCCGCCTGCCGATGCAGGGGACATGGGTTCATGCCCCGGCCCGGGAAGATCTCACATGCCACGGAGCGGCTGGGCCCGTGAGCCATGGCTGCTGAGCCTGTGCGTCCGGAGCCTGTACGCCACAACAGTGAGAGACCCGTGTACAGCAAAAAAAAAAAAAGAAAAAGAAGTGTGATGCCTCTAGTTTTGTTCTTCTTGCTTAAGAATGCCTTGGCTATTCAGGGTCTTTTGTGGTTCCATATGAATTTTAGGATTTTTTTTTCTACTTCAGTGAAAAATGCCATTGGCATTTTGAAAAGGGTTGCATTGAGTCTGTAGATAGCTTTGGGTAGTATATTTAAGAATATTAATTTTTCCAATCCATGAAGAGAAGACCTCTTGCCATTTAGTTCTGTCTTTAATATTTTTTATCAATGTTTTATAGTTTTCAGTGTAAAGATCCTTTCACCTCCATGTTTAAATCTCTTCCTAAGGGTGTTTTTTGTTTTGTCTTTTTATCATCATAAAAGGAATTGGTTCTTAGTTTCTTTTTCTTTTTTCTTTTTTTTTTTTTTTGCGGTACACGGGCCTCTTACTGTTGTGGCCTCTCCCATTGCGGAGCACAGGCTCCGGACGCGCAGGCTCAGCAGCTATCTGATTTTTATCCTTCTTTCTATTAATGTGGTATATCACATTTATTGTGTTTGCTGAAATGTCTTTGCATCCCAAAGGTAAATCCCAGTTGAACATGCTGTATGATACTTTTTTTAAAAAAATAAATTTATTTATTTATTTATTTTTGGCTGTGTAGGGTCTTTGTTGCTTTGCATTGGCTTTCTCTAGTTGCGGTGAGCAGGGGCTACTCTTCGTTGTAGTGCATGGGCTTCTCATTGTTGTGGTTTCTCTTGTTGTGGAGCACGGGCTCTAGGCACGCAGGCTTCAGTAGTTGTGGCACATGGGCTCAGTAGTTGTGGCTTGTGGTCTCTACAGCTCAGGCTCAGTAGTTGTGACACACGGGCTTAGTTGCTTTGTGGCATGTGGGATCTTCCCGGGCCAGGGCTCTAACCCATGTCCCTTGCATTGGCAGGCAGATTCTTAACCACTGCATCACCAGGAAAGCCCTGTATGATACTTTTAATGTGCTGTTGAATTTGGTTTACTGTATTTTGCTGAGGATTTTTGCATCTATGTTCATCAGGGATATTGGCCTTTGATTTTCTTGTGTTGTAGTGTTCTTATCTGACTTTGGTGTAAGGGTGATACTGGCTTTGTAAAATGAGTTTTGTTGTGTTCCCTCCTCTTCAGTTTTTTTGAGGATTAGTATTAGATGTTTCATAGAATTTACCAGTGAAACCATCAAACACTGGGATTTTCTTTTGGGGGAGGTTTATTATTACTGATCCAATATCCTTACTCATTATTGGTCTTCTCTGATTTTCTATTTCTTCAAAATTAAATCTTGGTAGGTTGTATATTTCTAGGAATGTATCCATTTCTTCTAGGTTATCCAATTTGTTGGTGTATAATTATTCATAGTAGTGTCTTATGATCCTCGTATTTCTGTGGGATCAATGGTAATGTTTCCTCTTTCATTTATAATTTTATTTATTTGAGTCCTCTCTTTTTTTCCTTAGTCTAAGAGGTTTGTCAATTTTATCTTTTTCAAAAAATCTTAGTTTTGATCTTTTCTATTGTTTTTCTAGTCTCTATTTTGTTTATTTCCACTTTTATCTTTACTGTTTCCCTCCTTCTGATAACATTGTGCTTATTTTGTTCTTTTTCTAGTCTTTGAAGTGTGAAGATAGTGTGTTTACAATCTTTCTTTTTTTCTTAGTGTAGATATGTATCTGCTATAAAACCTTCCCCTTTTAGAACTGCTTTTGCTGGGTCCCGTAAGTTTTGGTATTTTGTGTTTCCATTTTCATTTGTCTCAATATATTTTTTGATTTCCCTTTTGATTTCATCTTTAATTCATTGGTTGTTCAAGAGTGTGTTATTTAATTTCCACATATTTGTGAATCTTCCCATTCTCCTCCTGTCATTATTTTCTATGTTTATCTTATTTTGGTCAGAAAAGATATTTGATATGATTTCAGTTTTCTTAAATTGGTTAAGACTTGTTTTGTAGCCTACCATATGATCTATCCTGGAGAATTTTCCCTGCACTCTTGAGTAGTGTGTGTTCTGTATTTGATGAAATGTTCCATATATGTCTGTTAGATACATTTGGTTTATAGTGTTCAAGTCCACTGTTTCCCTGGCCGTGAAGGTTTTTTGTTTTTTGGGGGGTTTTTTTTGGCGGTACGCGGGCCTCTCACTGTCGTGGCCTCTCCCATTGCAGAGCACAGGCTCTAGATGCGCAGGCTCAGCGGCCATGGCTCACGGGCCCAGCCGCTCTGTGGCATGGGGGATCTTCCCGGACTGGGGCACGAACCCGTGTCCCCCGCATTGGCAGGCAGACTCTCAACCACTGCGCCACTAGTGAAGCCCATGAAGGTTTTTTAAGATGTCAAAACATCATATTATACAGAAAGCTTATAAAAGAACATGATTAATACTCTCCCATCATAATCAGCATGATTCACAAATATTTCTCTTTTTTCAGTTTGTTTGCATGGAACAGAGAAGAAAGAGACACGTTCTGGGCAAAATGTTTCCCTAGAAGTTTTGTCACAGGTCAGGACTCCAAAGGTAGGTCTAATCAGCCAGAAGGCTCATCCCGGTGAGAAATGTGTCCCAATCCTGAAAGACATTTTGCACTTGGCTTACCTACCTGGGCAGAAACCATACTTGACTGGGGCATGTGCAAACCTACGACAGCTTCAGAAGCATTTCAGTGCAAATAAAAGTGACATGGATAGGGCATCATTTGTAAAGAGTTGCATATTCCATGTGTCAGGGCATCCCTTCACCTGTAGGAAGGTTGGAAAGGACTTCCCAGCTACTTTGGGTCTTCTCCAGCACCAGATCACTCCCACTTGTGAGAAACTCAACAAAATCACCAAGTGTGGGGAGGCCTTTCATGTTAGGAAAAGTCATTACAAGTTGTGTGAATGTGGGAAAGCTTCCAGCTACAAACAGATTCTTGTTTACCACCCAAGTGTCCCTACTAGGAAAAGGGTTTATGAGTCTAGCAAATATGGGAAAGCCTTGCGCTGTAAGTACTCACTTGTTCAGCTCCAGAGAGTCCACACTGGAGAAAGGCCTTACGAGTGCAGTGAATGTGGAAAATCGTTTAGGCAAAGAGCCACCCTCATTATACACCAGAGAGTTCACACTGGAGAAAGGCCTTATAAATGTGGCGAGTGTGGAAAATCCTTTAGTCAGTGCTCCAATCTTATTGAACACTACAGAATTCACAGTGGAGAAAGGCCTTATGGGTGTGAGGAATGTGGAAAAGCCTTTGGGTGCAAATCCAATCTTGTTCGGCACCAGAGAACCCACACTGGAGAAAAGCCTTATGAGTGCAGTGAATGTGGGAAATTCTTTAGACAAAGCTTCACGCTTGTTCAACACCGGAGAATTCACACCACAGCAAGGCCTTTTGTGTGTGTCCAGTGTGGGAAATCCTTTAGCCAAAGAGCCACTCTCATTAGACACCAGAGAGTTCACACTAGTGAAAGGCCTTATGAGTGTGGGGCATGTGGGAAAGCCTTTGGATCCAAATCCAAACTCGATTGGCACAACAGAAGTCACACTGGAGAAAGGCCTTATGAGTGTGGTGAATGTGGGAAGTCTTTCAGACAAAGCTACAGCCTCGTTGAACACCAGCGAATTCATAGTAGAACAAGACCCTTTGAGTGTGGCCAGTGTGGGAAGTCCTTTAGCAGAAGAGCCATCTTCACTAAACACCAGAGAATTCACACTGGAGAAAGGCCTTATAAATGTGGCGAGTGTGGGAAATCCTTTAGTAGAAGCACCAGCCTTATTCAGCACTACAGTATTCACACTGGGGCAAGGCCTTATGAGTGTGGGCAGTGTGGAAAATCCTTCAGGCAAAAGTCTGTCCTTATTCAACACCAGGTAGTTCACACTGGAGAAAGGCCTTATGAATGTGGCGAATGTTGGAAATCCTTTAGCCAGCGCTCCAGCCTCAATCTCCACCGAAAATTTCACACCAGGGAGAGGCCCCATGAACACAGGAAGTATGGGAAATACTTTACTCCAAACAGCTAACATTGTTTAGTACCAGGAAGTCCACACTCTGAGAAAGGCCTTAGACCTCAAGGAATTGCTGTCTCCTCATTCATTATAATAGCACTAGACAGCTTCTGTGAGGGAGCCGTCTGCCTTGAAATTGAACCTCATACCTCCCACTTTCCAGAGGGGTGATATTCCCAATGAGTTCCAGGGACCTGTGAAGCTTACAGGAGCTACAGTCCATGTTCTAAACTCCCCAGGGCCCTTGTCAGAGTTACATCTCTGACATTTTCTCTGGTAGAACCCACCTCACCTCTCCTGCCTTGCACAGTATTTCATTGGTCACCCTGATGTGCTAACACACAAGGCAGATGTCTGTGCTCTCTCCTTTTCCCTGGAGGAAATCTTGAGTAGTCTGTGCCCTTACATTTTCCTATTTCCAGTTGATTAAGTATGAGTCTGACCCTTCATCAAAATTGTTGGTTTCACATGACATTTGTGGTTGATATTCCTGCCTCAAAGTCACCAACTGGTAATTGCCTTGCCCCCTCCCCCCACCATTGCTCTGGTTTGTGCAGCAATAAAGGTCTTATTGTTTAATCTACCTTTAATCTTGGGGGTTGTATTCACTGTGGGGGGTGGGTGGAAAACAGAATTGGCCTGTTTGTATGAAGGGATGGGTCCTCAGCCTCTTGTGCCTCAGCAGGGACAGTATAATGACAGGAGAATAGTTCTCATTCCAGTTTTAGCCTAATTTGCATTGCTCCCCAAGACCTCCTAGGAACTAAAATAATGCTTTGTGGTCCTAATTTGGGACCTGGCAGTCTACATATTGTATGACCACAGGTTACCTTGAGGAGGGGTCACTTATTTTGGCAAGCTCCAGGGCCTTTGGGACTGCCATGACTTTGTCTCATATTCCCAGAGGGTGTCCTATAATGCCCAGTACTGTTGAGGGGAAGCTTTTCACCGGGTTCTACAAAGGAACCAAGTGTCCTGATGTTCATAATTCTGTGGACTGGTATCCCTCCTCACACTACAGGAGCTGGGTTTCAACCATACTTGGTAGTAAAATCCTGGGTGGGATTAATAGTCAGTGGAAGAGCATGCAACAAATTAAATGGAGTGTGCCTCTTCTAATGTGTGTCCATAAATCTTCCAGAGACTGTGGCTGTGAGGAATCACAGACCCTCCAAAGGCTGTGTACCTCCTATAGCTGAATTCATTTTCAGCAAACAATCTAAAGGTTTTGTGAATTCTCATTGTCTTTCTGGGCTGGTCAACTCAAGTCCATTGCTGTAAAGGCAGGGAAATGAGAACAGAGAATGGAGATCCTGTTGTCCAGGGATGTGTCTTTTGTGGTCTAGCCAGTGGTCCTGTTGTCCCAGACTGCAGCGGCCTCCATTGCTTGCCCATATTTCCAGCACTGATTCAGGGCTGCCCTTCCTGAGGAAAGGGAAAAAATAGAGTGGAGTCAATATTGAGTTGTTAAACTTTATGGTTTCCAGAAAGAGGGGGAGGTCCAGATTTTTTTTATTTTGAACCATTTGTTTTAGAAACTTTATTGAGGCATAATTGACATGCAGTAACCTATACATATTTAAGGTGTATAGTTTGAAAATTTTTGCCATATGTGTAAACCCATAAAACCATCAGAATCACGATAATGAACATAACCATGATTTACCTCATGCCCCTTTACAATCTCTTGTTGCCCTTCCCAAGCCTACAGGAGTCCAGTGATTTACTGCCTTCAACAATAAATTAGTTTGCATTGTCTAGAATTTTAGTTGAATTGAAGTATAAAAGTGTTTGCTCTTTTTTTTTGATATTTTTCATACTGCCTAATTATTTTGAAATTCATCAATGTTGCTTGTATGAATAGTTCATTTTTTTTTACTGTTGAGTAGTATTCTTGTCTGTGGATATGCTACTATGTGTTTATCCATCCATCTGCTAATGGGCAGTTGGGTTGTTTCCAGTTTGGTGTTGTTAGAAATAAAGCTGCAATGAACATAGGCATACAGTTCTTTATATGAATATGTGTTTTAATTCTCTTGTGCCACTACTTCAGAGTATGTGAATGTTTCAATATTTAACAAACGGCCAAATTGTGATCTAAACTGGTTGGACACTTCTGTGTTCCCACCAACAGTATATGAGAGGTCCTATTCCTCCACATCCTGCCAATACTCGGTATTGTCAGTCTGTTTAATTTTAGCTGTTTTAACAGGGGTGTAATAGCATCTCACTGTGATTTTAATTGCAGTTCTCTGATGTTCATGATGTCCAGCATTTTTTTCCTGTTTATTTGCCACTTGTATATCTTCTTTAACGACTGTTACTACCAGTTGCTTATTTTGAAATGGATGTTGGCTGATGTTTCCTTTTCCATTAATAAATAAAAGACATATGTCTAACAAAGACAGGTGTTGGAACTTCACTCATTCCTCAGCAGTGATGTGTCATCTTTACTAAAAGGAAGTATTATTTTTGAATACTATCAGAATATTTTCTCAATTGTTTGTTGCTATTCTGGGAGTGTAACACTTCCAGAGTCTATATACTTTCAAGCGTTGTCTACGTTCCTAACATATTCTCTACCACTTTCGTAAGTCTAGACATTCAAATAAACAAGGCCCATTTTGTAGAGTTTTTGTCAGTTTTTCTGGTGTATCTATGCCCATCCTGGCCAATTTCAAGTTGCCAAAAGGATGGCACTAAACATGGATTTGGGAAGAGTGTGCAGTAGAACAATATTATAATGTATTTCCACCATGCTGATGGAGTGGTCACAAATAACCTCAGGAATATATATGAGTAAAACATAGTAAAATAATTTGGAAATGACAACTCTTTTTTTAAAATTAATTAAGTAAGTAATTGGTTTTATTTATTTATTTTTGGCTGCATTGGGTCTTTTTTGCTGCACGCAGTCTTTCTCTAGTTGTGGTGAGTGGGGGCTACTCTTTGTTGCAGTGTGCAGGCTTCTCATTGCAGTGGCTTCTCTTATTGCGGAGCACAGACTCTAAGTGCTTGGGCTTCAGTAGTTGTGGCACGTGGGCTTCAGTAGTTGTGGCTCACAGGCTCTAGAGCGTAGGCACAGTAGTTGTGACGCAGGGACTTTGTTGCTCCGTGGCATGTGGGATCTTCCCAGACAAGGGCTCAAACCCATGTCCCCTGAATTGTCAGGTGGATTCTTAACCACTTCACCACCAGGGAAGCCTCAACCCCATGATTATTGATCAACTCATGGCCATTCTTGTTTCACCTGTCCTCACGCATATAACTGGGTTGTGTTACTTATAATCCCAACATCTTGTCATTCAATGCCTAATCTCCTCAGAATGTACTTCCAAAACGTAAGGACTCTTTCATAATCCTAATAACTTTCAGACAAAATTTTGAGTTGTCAAAGATATATTTTCAGGACTTTCCTGGTGGTGCAGTGGTTAAGAATTTGCCTGCTAATGCAGGGGACACGGGTTCTATCCCTGGTCTGGAAAGATCCCACATGTGGCAGAGCAACTAAACCCATGCACCACAACTACTGAGCCTGCGCTCTAGATCCCATGAGCCATAACTACTGAGCCTGTGTGCCACAACTACTGAAGACCACGTGCCTAGAGCCCATGCTCAGCAACAAGAGATGTCACCGTAATGAGAAGCCCGTGCTCTCTGCAACTAGAGAAAGCCAGCGCACAGCAACGAAGACCCAATGCAGCCAAAAATAAATAAATACATTTAAAAATATATATATTTTTTCAGTGTTCAGTTTCTTTTTCAATTTTCCCAAAAATATGTTTGTTCTTTAAGGCAGTCAGATCCAAAATGGATCTATATGACTTTTAGTAGATGTATCTGGGAAGTCTCAATTCACTTACAGATATCATTTCATTTTTTAAAATTCTTGGGCCATTCATTTGTTGAAGTTGCTCTGTCGTTTGCCCATCAGAATTTGCCATGTTCTGGATTTGGGGTGTGCGTGTGTGTGTGTGTGTGTGTGTAAGTGTTCTCTGCCCTGGGCTGTGCTGTGCACGGTCCTTCCAGCGCCCCAAGTCCGCGCTGGAAAATCACCAGCTGGGGGCTCCCAGTCAGTCAGCCTAGCGCCCTGGAGGAACGAACCTCTCTCACCTCCCCAGCTCGGACTTGCGCTCCTCCAAGAAGCTCACCCCACCCGGTTCCCCGGAGCTGACGATCTTGTCCACAAAACGTGCCCCCTCCACGCGTCTCTGGAGCCCCAGCTCAGAACGAGGCTAACGATCTGCTCAGACATCCTTGCATGCAGCTTCCGAAAATTCTGCCGGAATTTGACAGTAACACTAATATCCTCACATAGGCCGAGAAAAATAATAATAAATGCGCCGTTTCCATTTAAAAAGTTTTACAAAACAAAACCCAGCATGGAAGTCGTTTATCCTAGTCTCTTATTTTGGACACCCCCGACTTTCTGCTTCCATACGCAGTGACAATCCTAGTATTGGTCGGGCCCGGGGGCTTGAGGCGAGGGGGTGAGGGTCTGCTTCCACCGTTCGCACTGAATTAGGACTAACATCGGAAATGGGGGTCGGGGCGCATTCCTTCCAGGACCGCGGCTTACCCCCTTGCAGTCATGGACCTGTTTCTTCTATACATGAGACCCAGAATTGTTCCGGCTCTCTCCCTACACTGGCAAAAAGGCGCCCCCACCAGACCCGGGGCACAAGGGTCCGCCTTGAACACGTGCGAGTGTCCCGGGAGCTCTGCGCGGCCCTGTCTGCCTCGCCCTGCATCTTCTGGCGGGCTGTACCCGGGAGCGGCTCCCGCCTGTTCCTCCCCCAAATTAGGTAATGCCCAAAGGAGGTCTACGTCAGCAGGCTTCACGGACGTTCCTTGCCTTCTTGGGGGAGGTCATCCCCGAATTCGCTCAATTTGGGGGCTTCACGGGACCCTAACACCCCATTACTTAAACGCTCGTATGATAAAGGAACACAGGCAGACGGGCGGCAGGGGCTGCGAGAGAAGCGAGGGCGGCCAAGAGGGCGCAGATGTGTCCAGGCCCGCACGCCACTCCTCCGGCGCCGCGATGGTTTACCCCCGTGACGTAAGGTCTCATTCATAAACACTGTTATAAAGAGTGGAGGCGGTGCCGTGTGCTCCCCGCCTCTGGGCTGCTAGCTCCTCAGTCGGGGACCCAGCCGCCGGTCTGATGGGCAGGGACCGCACCCCGCCCCGGCCCCGCTCCAGCCGCACCCTACCACCACCCTGAATTCTTCCGGCTTCAACGCACGCCACGCTTCAACGCCCGCTACCGCCTGGCGTGCTACCACGTGGTGTCCTCCCGCTGCTGCATCGCTTTCCGGGCCGCGGACGGTTCCTCCTGCTGTCACTTCCTGGCCGAGTCCTCCGGCACTGGCTCTCCCGACCATGCGCAGGAAGGCTGGGCTCGCGGGACTCGCGGTTCGGCGTCCCTCCTTCGCCGGGGAGGGAGGCTGTCCCGGCCGGAGCATCCCGGTCCCGGGAGCCCTGGACTTGCTGGAAGCGCACGCACGCTTGTCCCGGTAAGAATGGTCCCTTTTCCGCGCCGGCTGTTTTGGAGCGCTCCGGCCCGCGCGCTGTGGCTTGTGTCCGGCGGGAGCCGAGCAAACGCGTGCCAAGCAGAGACTTGTTCACAGGACCCCGGCTCCCCGGGGAGACGGCAGAAAGTGGGCGCCCTCCCTCCGCTGGCAGCCTGGAGCAGGCAGGAGGGGCGGGGAGGAGGGGAAGCGGGCGGGTGGTAAGGCAGTTCACCGATAAAAAGCGAGTTCACTCGGGAAACTCTTGAGGGGCTCCTGCGTCAGTACAGAAGTCGAGTACATTTATAAGAACCCCCTTTCGAGCCGGTGATGCTGAGGGAATAATGGGAACGCAGTCGCAGGATGGAGGAGAAAGGCAGTGCGCGGCAGAGTTCTTGGGAGGAAATGGGCGACCTTCCATCCAGGATGAAGGGACAGAATTCTTGGGAGGAAAGGGGGAGACCTTCCATCCAGGATGAGGGGACAGAATTCTTGGGAGGAAAGGGGTAGACCTTCCATCCAGGATGAGGGGCATATAAAAAGAAATGAGCAGTCCAGGACAGTTTCTTCTCCCTCTCACTCCACCTGTATCCAGAACCTGCTTGGTTCCCTCAGCTTTCCCCTCCTGTTTCCTTCTAGGACTTGTGCATAGACCTGGCCGGCTCCAGTGCCAACCTCATCCCAAGGGTGACTGCCATCCGGACCAGCCCAGACCTGCAGCGGCTGGTACGGCCCACTGAGGTGTTCTTGGCAGCCCCATCACACAAGATTCCCCCACCCATACGGAGTTCTTCTGGCCTGGATGGGGGTTATCCCATGAAGAACATGGCAGGAGGCAGAACTCAGGGCGTTGGCAGGAAGGGCAAGGTGGAACAGGTGAGGAGTCGGTGGTCACCTTCTCTCTGTAGGGAGGGCTGGGGTGGCAGCATTGGAGGAGATGGGGAGCACGTGGATAGAATGAGGCCACTGATGGAATTCACTACACATCCTGAACTGGCAACCCTGGCTCAAAGCCCTTTCCATCCCAAGTCAGACTCTGATAGTTCCACCCCAAGAAATAGCCTAATAGTTTATTCTTTAGTAGGTTCCTATCATGCTTGTAGACTGGGCTCTCCTTTCACTTGCTGAGGATCTTGTAAAAAAGAAAAATTTTCGTATCTGTTTTAATACTTTCGTTTGGTATGTGTATTTTCTAAACAATGTCTTTTTATGGTCATATAGTTGATTTACAATGTTGCGTTAGTTTCTGGTGTACTGAATTGCTTTGCAGTACATCTATCAAAATATGAAAAAATATGTAAAATATATACATATATTTTACAAAATTATATATGTAAAACATATTCTTTCAGATTCTTTTCCATTGCAAGTTATTACAGGATAATGAATATGGTTCACTATGCTATACAGTAAATCCTATTGTTTATCTATTTATATATAGTGGTGTGTATCTGTTAATCCCATACTCCTAACTTATATACATCTTTATCCATTCATCTATAGATGGACACTTGGGTTGGTTCCATGCCCTTGTGATTGTATATAGTGCTGCTATGAACATAGCAGTGCACTATATTTTCCAATTAGAGTTTTCTCCAGATGTATGCCCAGGAGTGGGATTGTTGGATCATATGACAGCTCTTATTTTTAGTTTTTTAAGGAACCTCCATACTGTTCTCCACAGTGGCTGCACCAATTTAATTCCCACCAACAGTGTAGAAGGCTTCCGTTTTCTCCACACCCTCTCCAGCATGTTATTTGTAGACTTCTTGATGATGGCCATTCTGACCAGTGTGACGTGGTACTTCATTGTAGTTTTCATCTGCATTTCTCTAATAATTAGTGATGTTGAGCATCTTTTCATGTGCCTGTTGGCCACCTATGTACTGCCAGGGAATTCCCATTTTGTCCATTTCTCGATTGGGTTGTTTTTTGTTGTTAATTTTATTTTTTTGTTTTTTGTTTTTTTTAATAAATTTTATTTTTGGCTGTGTTGGGTCTTTGTTGCTAAGCACAGGCTTTCTCTAGTTGTGGCGAGCAGAGGCTACTCTTCATTGTGGTGCACAGGCTTCTCATTGCACTGGCTTCTCTTTGTTTTGGAGCATGGGCTCTAGGTGCATGGGCTTCAGAAGTTGCAGCATGCAGGCCCTACAGCACAGGCTCAGTAGTTGTAGGGCATTCATATTTGATTTGATATTAATTTCTTCTGCTTTCTCTGGATTTCTCTTTTCTTTTCCTAGTTTCTGAAGGTGAAATCTGAGTTCCTTGATTTGACACATTTTTTTTCTATAAGTGTTAAATGTGGGATAAATTTTCCCTAAAGTACTGCTTAAGAAAATGCCAATAGGACTTCCCTCGTGGTCCAGTGGTTAAGAATCTGCCTGCCAATGCAGGGGACAGAGGTTCAATCCCTGGTCCAGGAAGATCCCACATGTGGTGGAGCAACTAAGCACATGTGCCACAACTACTGAGCCCACACCCTGCAACTACTGAAACCCATGTGCTCTAGGGCCCACGTGCCACAACTGAGCCCATATGCTGCAACTACCAAAGCCCTCATGCCTAAAGCCTGTGTGTGCTCTGCAACAAGAAAAGCCACCACAACAAAGAGTACCCCCTGCTCGCTGCAACTAGAGAAAAGGCCACACACAGCCACAAGACCCAGCGCAGCCAAAAATAAATTTAATAAATTAATTTTAAAAAGAAAGAGAAAAGAAATCATCAATAAAAGGAATGCTCTGGTGGTCTGGTGGTTAAGAATCCGCCTTCCAATGCAAAGGACGCAGGTCCAATTCCTGGTCAGGGAACTAAGATCCCACATGCTGCAGGGCAACTAAGCCCATGCACCTCAACTACTGAGCCCACATGCTCTGGAGCCCATGGGCCACAACTAGAGAAGCCTGTGCAACTAAGAGCCCATGCACCGCAATGAAAAGATCCTGCATGCTGCAGTGAATATCCTGCTTGCCACAACTAAGAGCCAATGTAGCCAAATAAATTAAAAACAAAAAAGAAAACCCCAATAAACTGTTCCCCACCTGGGCTGCTCCAACGCAGCCACCCTTCCAAGGCACGCACCAGGGAGTACTCTTGGTCTGGGCCTGCTCCAGAACAATAAGCAGCTGTCCTCCTTTTATTCTAACATGAATATTTTAATAATCAATCAAAGGTATAGTATTTCTAATAGCTCTTTTAAATAAATTTATTTATTTTTAATTTTGGCTGTGTTGGGTCTTCATTGCTGCAGGCAGGCTTCCTATAGTTGCAGCAAGTGGAAGTAACTCTTTGTTGTGGTGCTTGACCTGCTCATTGTGGTGGCTTCTCTTGTTGCAGAGCACAGGCTCTAGGCATGCAGGCTTCAGTAGTTGTGGCACATGGGCTCAGTAGTCGTGGCTCATGGGCTCTAGAGTGCAGGCTTAGTAGTTGTAGTACACGGGTTTAGTTGCTTCGCAGCACGTGGGATCTTCTCGGACCAGGGCAGGTGGATTCTAAGCCACTGCACCACCAGGGAAGTCCCTCTAATAACTCTTTGTAGATGTTTATAAGATCAAGAAGGATTGTTTCTATCCTTAGTTTAATATCTAACTGTAATAGCTATGAAAAATTCAGAAATTGAAAAAAATTTTTTAAAGTTTCCATTCACTATATCATTCTATGTAGAAAATACCTGGGGATGTTTAAGTCATATGAGACTTATAAACAGAAAACTAAAAAACATTGCTAACAAAAATTAATCTAAGATCTAAATAAAAGAAGCTATCATGTTTATGAATTGGGACACTCAGTATGCCTTTCTAAATTAAAGATTAAATGCAATTCCAGTCAAAATCCTAGTTGGTTTTTGGGATGTTCAAATTCACAAGTGGATTCTAAAATTCACATGGAAAGGCAAAGGACTAAGAATGGCCATAACAACTTTGAAAAAGAAAGTCCAAGGAGTACATGACCTTGATTTCAAGGCATATTAAAACAACAAATTATTCAACACATGAAAGGATTGACATAAATAAAGTAGATAAATGCAACAGAAGATAAAGTTCAGAAGTAAACATATACATATGATTGACCCTCAATGAGGATACAAAAGCAATTCAGTGGAGAAGGTATTTAAGTCAGTATCACTGCAGCAACTGGGTATCCATATTTTAAAAAGAACTTCCAAAAATGAACTAAATATGAATCATTTACATCAATAAAAAAAACTAAACTTTAAAGTTTCAGAAGGAAACATAGAAAAACTTCTGTCTTTAAATTTGGGAAACATTTTTCATTTATTGATAGAACACCAAAAGCATAAGCAGTAAAAGAATAAATGCACAAGTAAGACTCCATTAAAGCTGAAAACTTTTTCTCTGGAAAAGCTACTGAAACGAGAAGACCAATTCTGGATGAAAATAATGTCAGATATTTCCATTAGAGAACCTTAATCAATAATCCATGAAGAAATGTCAAAACTCAGTAATTAAGATGACAAATCATATAAACAGAAATTTCAAAAAACTATGAATGAAATTATCACATGAAAAACCACTCAACATCATGTCAATAGGGAAATACTAGTTAAAATCACTAGATACCACTATACACCTCTTACATCACTGAAGTTAGAAAGCCTGACCATACCAAGTGTTGATAAGAATGTAAAGAACAGGAACTCACGTTCTGGTGCTTCTGGTAAGACGGTAACAGGATACTACCAGTCTACGAAAGTTTGGCTCCACGTAAGTTAAATTTTCACTTACTCTATGACACCTACTCTATATGCTGCTAGATATTAACTCAAGTGAAGGAAAGCTTAAGTCTGGAGGGCATTTCTCCAGTGTGAACTTTCTTGTTTTTTATGAGCCTGGAGCTGCCTGCAAAGAACTACACTCAAGGTTTTCCTCTAGTATGGATTCCCTGGTGGGCAATAAGACCTCTTCTATAGACAAAGGCTTCTCCACATTCACTGCACATATAAGGCCTTTCTCCAGTGTGGATTCTCTGGTGGACAACAAGACTTCTTCTGTAGACAAAGCCTTCCCCACATTTATTGCATGTGTGAGGCCTTTCTCCAGTGTGGATTCTCTGGTGCTCAAGAAGACTTGTTTTGTAACTGAAAGGCTTGCCACATTCATTGCAATTAAAAGGCTTTTCTCCAGTGTGGACAGTTTGGTGCCGAACAAGTGAATACTTGAGCTTGAAGGCTTTCCCACACTGATTACACTCATAGGGTTTTTCTCCAGTGTGGATTCTCTGGTGCTCAACAAGTTTAATTTTGACCTTGAAAGCTTTCCCACATTCACTGCACTTATAAGGCCTTTCTGCAGTGTGAACATTCTGGTGTTTACTGAGGGCAGAGCTGCTTGTAAAGAACTTCCCACATTTACATCCATAAGCCTTTTCTCCAGTATGACTTCTCTTATGCACAACAAGACTTCCTTTGTAGACATAGGCTTTCCCACATTCACTGCACATATAAGGCTTTTCTCCGGTGTGGATTCGCTGGTGATCAAGAAGCCTTTTTTTGAAGACGAATGACTTCCCACATTTGCTACACTCATAAGGCTTTTCTTTTCTCCTCTGATGCACAAGGAGATTTTTTCTGTAAAGGAAGGGCTTCCCACATTCACTGCTCTTATGAGAATTTTCTCCAGTGTGGACTTTTTGGTGCCTAACAAGTGTATCCTTTTGAAGGAAAGCTTTCCCACATTGATTACACTCATAGGGTCTTTCTCCAGTGTGGATTCTCTGGTGCTCAACAAGTTTATATTTGTGGGCAAACACTTTCCCACAATTAGGGCACTCATGAAGCCTTTTTCCTATGTGAACCTTCCTATGGTGAGTAAGACTGGAGGTGAGTCTAAAGAACTTCCCGCAGTCACTGCACTCATAAGGTTTTTCACCAGTGTGAACTCTCAGGTGCTCCATGAATTTATACTTCTTACTGAAGGCTTTGCCACATTCGTTGCACTCATAATGCCCTTGCCCAGGGTGAGAGACCTCCCTGCTCTGCCTGCTTCTACCTGGGTGCTCTCCATCGTGGGACGGCTGGTGATGGGGAAAGCCCAAGCTTCTTAGGAATGCCTTCTCAACCTCTCCGCATGTGAACATATTGTTGGGTAAAAAGACTTTGCAGCTCGTCATAAGCAAGGCTCCATTTTCCTCACTTCTGAGGTGTTTCTCTCCACTGGGCTGCTTCTGGTGATGTTGTAGGTGAGAAGTGAACATTTTCCCACAGGCCCCAGAAGAGGATGGTTTCAGCCCAGAATGCACTCCTTGGTGCTCAGTCAGGTACAAAACACATTTCTCTACCAGGGCACCCATATCTGAAGTAAGAGTCTTCAGGATAGATGGGTCTGGATTTGGATTCCTGTCTTGTGTCACTAGTTCTACAGAAACACATTGTTCAGAAGCAGCCTCCTCAGTACCTACTGCACACCAACACCCTGAAAGCACAAAAATGCTGATAAACTGTATGGAGACATTGGTGGTACAGGAGTCTACTACAAATTTGTGCATGACACATGTAGGTATAAGCCCATGGGTTTGTTATTAAAACAAGGGAGGAAGGGTCAAGTGGTAGAAGGGGATACTGTGCAATACTAGGGCTCTGATGGTCACAGAATAGGAAATGTCTCAAACCCGCAAGAACACAGGATACCAGGATGTCGTGCCATGCTGAGAGGAGAGGCTAGAACAACCCACTCCTCAGCCAATGGCTTTCAGCAGGACTTTCTGGTGGTGACAAGGGTCAGCTCTGTAGAATGCGTGTCTCAATCCAGGAAAATGCAATTACACCTGACTATCAGTGTTCAAAGACAATATAAGTAAACATGTATCTCTCATGATACACTAACGATATGCATATACAATATATAAAATACATAAAATTGGAGAACAGTGCAGACAGGGGGAAAGGAGAGTTTTGGAGGACACTAAGGTGGAAAACAGGAGTCAGAAATCACAGTAGAAATGAAAAGTGGGCAAAGTGTCAAAATGGGGAGAAGTGGAAGAAAGAAATTAAGTATGAGCATGATGAGTCTTGACGCTGAAAGAGGAGAGATCAAAGGACATTTCCCTGTAGGATTAGAACTCATCAATGATATCATGCCTTCCTACAGCTCCTGCTCACCAGGCTCAGGATGTAATTAACCCTCGTCCTATGACTAGACAGGGGCCTACCTCGTCAGGCACCCAGGGTTGCCTCCAGCTTTCAGCTCAGGCTGGGTGACTATGAGCCCTACCAGATCAAACTCCTCAGAGGAAAATAGGGCCATTAGGAGAAAGACACTGGCCCAGAGTGAACCAACCAATGACAGATTTCAGGAAAAAAAATGTATCACTAGAAGAACCTTAAGGAGTCTTGCAAAAATAATCTAGGGTTGACCACAAATGCTGACCATGTAAGTGTCTGTAATTCCTGACACAGGCAGTGCAAAAAAAGGATTAGAATGTGTGACACAGATCTTGCACACATCTGAACAGTCAACACACCTAGCAGTGGCAAAGCTAAGTGGCATCAGCTGGACAGGCTTCAAGCCTCTGAGACCAAAGGCTTCTGTGAAAGGCTTCAGAGCCTATGGTACAGGGCTGAACACACACGGGGGGGGGGGGGAATGCAGCTCAAGTGCCAGGAAATTGGGGAAGTAAGCAATGTCCAAGGTCCAGGTTGGGAAGGATGGAGTGAGCCATGCAAAAAGAAGGGCAGAGTCCCATACGGGGCAACAGTGTGGAACAGGGGTCCTTACCCAGGGAGGCTATAAGTGACAGGTTCTCCAGCATCACGTCACAGTACAGGAGTCTCTGAGCATCGTTAAGGAGACCCCACTCCTCCTGGGAGAAGGACACAGCCACATCCTCAAAGATCACATGGCCCTGTCATGAGGGGGACAAGTGAGTTCACAGCAGCATCTGCAACCAGGACCCCAGATCATGGTCGTCTACCCCAGTGACCCAGCTCAGAGGACACACCAGGTCCTCATGTCACAGGAACCTGCTAGCATTACATCATTTAGTTAAAACAGAGAGGGAGACAAGCAGTCTCACAGATGCTTTGGGGCTGCCACACAGAACCCCAGCCACTCTCCTCAGAGTCGACTCTCCTGAGATCAAACAGACCACCCCACATACAATGACACTTGTCCTCAGCCCCCTGGAGTAAAGTGTGGGGATAAAGGCCCTGAGTCCATGCTCACACTCCCTCCATCTCCATTGCCCAGCCCTGCAGGTTCACAACTCCCTCACGTGCCCGACCGTGAGCCCCACGCAACCACCTCAGCCTCAGACCTTCGGCACCTCACTCTGTTCCCCATGTGCCACCCAGCATGCGGTGCTTCCCCAGGCCTCTGTGGGACCCGCTGTTACAGGTGGTCCCAGCACTGTTTTCCATACCCCCACAAGGCCTTGATCCCTGTTCCCACATCAGCACCCAGACATTGTGTGGGGTCAGATGCCCGGAGCCCTAGTCCTCTACAGTGTCCCACGACTGACCCCGCAGCACTCACCCCTTCCTCTCTCTGCTCCTCTCATTCCAAGCCCCGCCCCCCACCCCCCAGCCAAGCCCAAGACGCTGTCTCAGCTGCGCTCATCTGCCCTCAGCTGTTCTGTCGTCCAGTCTCACACTCTTCAGGTTCCAACCACAGTCATCACAAAACTTTGAACCTGTGGAGGGGAAAAAATGCCCCAGGCCTTACCTCCCTGTCATCTGACCTCCATTCCTGCTTTGCTCTGAATCCATACCTTATCCACCCTTTCAAATCCTGTGCCACGACAAGGACTTCCCCTGAGGCCACTTGCACCCCCCCACACTCATGGTCACTGCACTAACTCATCCATCTTAGTGATGACAGCCACCCCTGTCCCTGTGCCCAGGGAGATGAGCCAGTCTACGGAGAACACCCTCCCCACCCTACAACTTTCATGGCACCCACACATGACCTGAGGGCCTGGAATCTGACATGGTCCACATGCCATCCACCTGCTAAGGGGTATCTTCAATCCTGAACCCCACCTTCCCTGAACTCCAGGTGTGTTTCCAATGGCCCAGTTGACACCTCCTGTGAGACACCCCAACAATATCTCAGACTCAGCATGGGGACACAGAACTCTGGAGATTCCTTCTGTCCATTACTCCTACTTTTGACTTCCCGTCTCAGATATGGCGTCCCCACCGTCACTTAGAGGTAAACATCCTGGGGTCATGTCAGACTACTCTTTCTCATCCTGTACAGCAGAAAGTCAGGTGTACCACCAACGAGATTGAGAAACTCACTTCCTCTCCTGCTACAGAGCCATTGCCAGGATCCAGCCACAATTGACATTCAGTGGAAGACTGTGCCTTCCACTGGACCCCTGGCTCCTTCGCACCCCACCACCACCACCACCACCATCTTCCTCCTCTCTGCAGGCAGAGCAGCCTCTTCAGACCCAGCGTCAGATCACCTCCCTCCTCTGCGGCCAACATGGCATGGACCCGCCCCTTCAGGAGAGGCCCAGCTCCTCAGGCTCCCATCCCAGGAATGACTCATGACTTCAGTCTTTATCAGCCCAAGTCATGGGTCCTGCAGTTCCCTGAACACTCCCCTCTCAGTCTTATCTCCAGGCTGTGCCCAAGGACATGTCACCACTTGACCTTCTCCACTGGACACATGGGAACACCTCTGTACAACTTCTGCCTTGATTAATGATCCTGTGCCTGAGATGATGCCAGGGTCCAGACCTAAGGGCCCATAATCCCAGGACAACACTGTCTCCTATATCTGTGTGTCAGGACCAGGGGTAGGGAGGACATCTGGGTAGGTACAGGGGCTTCTTCCACTTACCTGTCCAGGGACCATAAATGCTGCTGCCACCATGGGAACCTGTGAAAAGAGGGAGTATCTGAGATAAAGGTGATTATGGTGAGGATGTAAAGGCTGAGCTGTTTCTTCCCTTCCTTTTCCTGGACATGAGTCATCTGAGGCTGACCTCTGACCTCAGATCCTCACTCTTCAGAGCTATAGCTTGACAACTCGATAGCCTTAGACAAAGACTCAATGTCCTTGGGACTTCCCTGGTGGTCCAGTGGAGAAGACTTAAATCTTCCACTGCAGGGAGCCCGGGTGCCATCCCTGGTTGGGGAACTAAGATCCCACATGCCGTGTGGTGTGGCAAAAAGAACCCACTCACCCTCTTTGAGTCTCAGTGTCTTCATGTAAACGGCAACACTTAGGATGTCTAACTCATAATGTGTACATACCAAATGCATTATTACCTCTCCCATGGTAAGATTCAGCTATTACAGAACACAGGATTAAGATTTCTATAAATGTTTTTGAAAATTAGGTTTTTCTTACATGTCTTTCAAGGCTTTCTGAGACAAAGTATCTTTTCTCAACCACCAATTATCTAATTTTATGACACCACCCTGGTGCCCTAAAATTCATTCCTATTATTACACTACCTGAAATTAGTGATAGAATCCACTGGTTTAAGCCCATAAACTGCCCTCTTTTGAGAAGCCAGTTCCGATCCCTGGTCCCCAGGCTACCAGGACTTCTGTCCCACTTGGCTACAAATTCAGGGTTTCCCATAAACCCCTCCTCGGTTTTGATAATTTGCTGAAATGACCCATGAAGTTAGGAAAACACTTTTCTTACTTTTTCTGGTTTACTGTAATGTATACAATTTAGGAACAGTCAAATGGAAATGACGTCTACGTCAGGGTGGGGGAGGTAGAGGGCATCAGGGGTTTCCAGGTCCTTTCAGTACATGCCACCCTTCCAGCACTTCCACAATTTCAATGTGTTCACCAATCTGAAGGAACCTTGAACTTCATTGTTCAGCAGTTTTTATACCTAATCTCCAGGTCCCCTCAGATCCTTAGGAGTTGCCGGGTAGGTCTGGGAGTTGAAACGTCTAATCACTTGTTTTTTCTAGAGAGCACTCCCATCCTGAGGGTATCTGGAGAATCCACCCTATGTCACTTCATTATAATAAACTTCCACGTGATAAAAAGGGCTAGTTGTGAATAACAAAAACAGTCCTAATTCCCAGGCAATTCTAAGGGGTTCAGAGCTCTATGTGAAGAACTCAAGACAAAACCTAAACATATATATATTATTATAACACAGATATATATTCTCATTTTAAGCAGTTATTACTTGCTTACACAAGATTAACTTGCCAAATCTATACATTTTTAACCTTGTAGTTTCCTGGGAGAGCTGAGGCACGTGTGCCCTTGACTGGGCCTGGGCTGCTCCACCAGCATTTCTGACATTTTTCTGACTCCACAAGGAGTGGGCAGTCGGCTGAGTGTTCAGAACAGTGAATCTATACAATCTCACAACTCCTTCTCCATCTCCATCTCAGGCAAGGTTCCTTACTCCTTATACCCTTGCTTCCCCAGAAAGCCCTGGAACCACAGGACCCTCCCATCTTCAGGCAACCTCAGAAAGTCCCACCCAGTTTGCCCTGCCCTCCAACCCCAGGTCTCTCTACTTTGATCTGAGGTCTCCTTGCACAGAAATGTGACAAGACTTTCCCTCCTAAATTTGAGTCCAGACATGGCCAGAGTCCAGGACTTAGGCTGTCACCACATGGACATTGCTGAGCTAGCGACCTCCTCCCCCAATTCCAGATTAGGGACTCCAGCAGCCCCTGTGTCACCAATTGGCCCCAACTGTTAACTCCTTAATTTTTTTTTTTTTTTTGGCTGCCCCACACAACTTGCAGGATCTTACTTAGTTCCCCCACCAGGGGTTGAACCCAGGGCCACAACAGTGAAAGCGCCAAGTGCTAATCACTGGACCACCAGGGAACTCCCTCCAAAAACCAATTTTAATCTCTCCCTGACATGTCTTCCAGATGCTCAGCCAAAAGAAAATCTTTATTGTCCTTTACTCTGTCCTTTTGCTTAGAACATTCATTGCCAATTATCTTGCAGATTTATTATGAACCTTATTAGTTGTATTCCTTTGTAAAAAATTAATAAACAGAAACCTCAGTTAGAGTTGGCACACCAGAAGGGGGAGCCCTTACTGACCTGAGACAATAACAGTATCCAAAAGGAAGAAGACGACTCTCTTCTCTCCTGGAAAGGACTCAGGCAACGAAAAGCCATGGACTCTGGTGACTATAGCCCTTCTAACTTCCCTCTTTAATCTCTATAAAAGTGTTAGTTCATCATGGCCGCACATCTCAATTGCAATTCCCTGATGATCCCGAAAAAAACTCATCTTTGCAGAAGAAATAGCTGGGAAACTATTTGTTTCAGGTCAATAACTTCCATAGGCACCACTCTGGTCCAGAAACCAACTTACTCTCTGGAGTGGAATGCACTAGGCTCTCCCAGATCTCCCTGCCTCCACCCTCAGCTCCCCCTTCCCAGTCTGTTCTCCCCTGAGCAGCCTCTGAAATACTTTAAAACTAACTCAGTGTGTCTTATTCACAATCCTCCATGACTTCCAAAATGCCGACTGTTGGCCCAGAAGGGCTCATATGACTCCTCCATAATGCCACGTCTCTGAAGAAGGGACTCCAACCCCAGGTTTCCAGAATGTTCCCGGCTCTTGTGACTCTCCAAGGATTTGCACGTGCCAAGCCCCCAGCCTTTAACACTCTCCATACGGCCTGTCAGAAATAGGGCCACCACACACGCACACCTAAAGTTCTGGAGACAGGGGCCTGAACCGCAGTGCCCTGAACAGGAGACCCTCATTGGAGGCTTGAGGATTCGGGTCAGGATCTGGGGGGCCCCAACAGTCACCTAGGTCGTGTAAGATCTGTTGGCCCGGGTGAAAGGAGGCCCGGGGGGTAAGAGAAAACATCGACCAGTATGAGGTAGGAGAGGCATTGGGACATAACGACCTCACCTGTTCTGGGAATCAACAAGAGACTCTAACTTCCTGCCCAGAAAACAATGGGGCTGATGGGAAGGGAAAATGGGCTTACGCCCCACAACAGACCAACCAACACCTGGCCCTGCTGTATCCTCACCAAATAAGGAATTACCCTGTATAGCAAACCACCCCCTCCCCTTGCAAGCCGCCTTCTGCTTTTACCCCAATAAAAATCCCTCTCATCCAGTACTGGGCGCGACTTCTCTGACCCCTTTCTCTCGGACCAGTGAACCTCGCCCGGGAGCGCTCCCTAATAAAGCTCACTTGAAGCTTTCCTCTGTTTCGCGGTGCCGTTTGTTAAGATCCGACCTTACAGGTCGGGTCTTGTAGCCCGCTGGTTGCCGTAGGACCCGTTGAGCGCGGCGGGATAATGGTGGTAACGTGGCCCGAATATTCCGGAAGCAGGTTCCGCATCCCGCTCACTCCCGCGGAGTGTGGACGGCGTCCCCTCGAGCTTTTTCCAGTTTCCGTTACCTGGGCTGCACCTAGTGATCTAGAGCTTTGGTCCTGCAAACGCAGCAAAGACCCCAAACCGCCGCCAACAGAAAGACACCGGAAGTTCCGTCCCCTCGTATTTCACAATCCCGGAAGAACCTCTGTTTGGGGTCTTCATTGGTGCGGAGAACAAGCCGATCCGCGCACAGTCTTCTAGGTAATGTAGTTCCCCTCAAGCCACCGAGTGCGGTGCGGACTAGACCCACCCCCAACCTGTTTGGGCATTAATGGGCCAAGTAGGTGCGGGAAGGACAAATTAGAAACGCGTCAAGGGATTTCCCTGGCGGTAAAGTGGGTAAGACTCCGGGCTTCCACTGCAGCGGGGGCGGGTTCGATCCTTAGTCAGGGAAATAAGATCCCCCAAGGTGCATGGCGCGGCCAGGAAAAAAATGTATTTACAGCACCTGAAACTAAGGGAACATTGTAAATCGACTATATTTCAAATTAAAAAAAAAAAATTAAATAAAACACATAAAATTAGACCCAGCAAAACCTGTATCCATAACATTTATAAAATTCTGCTTTAGCTCGTATTTCTCAGCATAAAACTTTATATAGGATTAGAAAAAAATGCATTCCAGTTGTGAAAAGACTGAGACAAGCCGCAGTCCTTATTTGTTGTTTTTGTTTCTTTATGAAAATCTTGGAAGAGTTTTCAAGTAAGAAAAATCAATTCAATAAGATTTTGGAATGAAAAAGGGAATTATATGCAAAAAAAATCTCGGTGTACTTCATTATTGTCTAAAATAATAACTACATAAAGTTAGATAACATTAGTCTATCGTTGATACTGTCCACCTCAGTAAACCTGAGAGGCAGTAATCAAGCACAACACATTTACTTGGGATTTGCAGAATTGCAATTCGGGACACGCATTCAAGTAGCACCCCAAAAGGTATTCTGCTAGGGAGTAAAATACAGGGGATTTTAAATGCAAAGAGAGTTTTGTATTACAGAATTTTAATTGGAATTGGAGGCAGAAGTTAGTCTTGGTTGAACAGGATTGTGTACTAAGACTATCACTAGAGGGAAGTAATAGTCCATTAGTGTGACAAGTTGCAAGTGTTATTGCAGAGTCCTTGGAATATTTACAGGTTGGCTCAGATCAAAAGTTCATGGTTTCACCAGGTGGGGAGGTGCAGGATGTCCACTAATTAATAGCCTTCCAGCTCCACGTTAAAACCCCGTGACATCAGTGATTCCATTTTATTTCACATTCTACAACACTATTAATTTGTCATGCCTTGCAGGAGTTCTCAAAGCAAATATAAAAATTTTCACAGCATATGCACAAACTATATGATAATAGCAGGCTTCTTTTATTTAAAAAAAATTAAAATTGAAACAAGAAAAAAACCCTTTAAGAAGATATTGAGCTACCTATAATTTTAAAAGAGTTAATATATAAATAATAAATTCAATAAGTACTACTATTTTTTTAAGTACTACAAATTAAAAAGAGGAAGATTTAAAACCTGAGAAGGCAATATTCTTTTTTTTTTTTTGGCCCCACTGCCCGGCTTGCATGATCTTAGTTCCCCGCATAGGAATTGAACCCAGGCCCACGGCTGAGTCCTAACCACTGGACCACCAGGGAGCTACTGAAGGCAACATTCTTTTTTTTTTTTAATTTATTTATTTTATTGATTTATTATATTTGGCTGCGCTGGGTCTTCGTTGCTGCGTGCAGGCTTTCTCTAGTTGCAGAGAGCGGGGGCTACTCTGTTGCGGTGCGCGGGCTTCTTGTTGCGGTGGCTTCCCTTGTTGCGGAGCACGGACTCTGGGCACATGGGCTTTAGTAGTTGCAGCATGTGGGCTCAGGAGTTGTGGCTCACAGACTTCAGTAGTTGTGGCTCTTGGGCAATAGGCACGCGGGGTCTGTAGTTGCAGCTCACAGGCTTAGTGGCGCCACAGCATGTAGGATGTTCCCGGACCAGGGATCGAACCCGTGTCCCCTGTATTGGCAGGCAGATTCTTAACCACTGTACCACCAGGGAAGTCCCTAAATTCATTTATTTATTTATTTATTTATTTATTTATTTATTTATTTATTTATTCGGTACGCGGGCCTCTCACTGTTGTGGCCTCTCCCGTTGCGGAGCACAGGCTCCGGACACGCAGGCTCAGCGGCCATGGCTCATGGGACCAGCCGCCCTGCAGCATGTGGGATCCTCCCGGACCGGGGCAGGAACCCGTGTCCCCTGCATCGGCAGGCGGACTCTCAACCACTGCGCCACCAGGGAAGCCCCCTAAATTTATTTTTAACATAAGCCCCACCATATAATTTTTCCGGCAAATTTGTTCAATATATTATCCTTTCCCCCTTACATGCCTTTGGCAACTTTACAGGAAATAAATTGACATTATTAGGGTTTGTAAATATCTACATTCTCTACGCTTTCCCATTGCTCTAAAGTTAGTGTAGATATACAGTAAATTCTTAAATAAGAAGAAAAATATTTTCATATTTCTTGTTTTCAAAACATCCTTCATTCTGCTCAGCCAGCTGGTAAGTGTCTGTGTCCAGCCCTAACTCAGATCCTAATTCTGTTCCGAATGCCCATCAACCTCCTCAATCCAAAGCGTCCACTTGAATGTCTTAAACACACCATGAACTCATCATGAATAACAGAAATTCATTTCCAATTTCAGTGAATAGTCTTGCCATCCAAACAAGTTTGAAATTCAGATTCATCCTTTGGCCTTAATACTCCACATACAATGTTAAGAAATTGTGACTGTATCACATAAGCCTGTTCTGATGTCTGGGTGTCTCTCTTTTGTGTTTGGTTTCCAATGTTATTAGCGTTTCTCTCCAGGTACCAAGTTTCCATGCATCTTTTATCTATTGTATTTTTATCTATTTTATCTATTGTATCAGCATGCACTGATGTCGTTGATTATTTTATAAGCTGTTGAAACATTTCACCTACTTCTGCTATTTCTGCATTTATTAGCTAGAAATCCTCTGTAAAGAAGAGTTTTTCCATAATCTTCCGTTCAGTTACCTCAAAATACAGTTTGTAAAGATCAGGGAGGCAAGAGCTGGATCCCTCAACTCTAGCAATTTTTCAGGATAATTATTTGGACAACTAACATCATGCTCAAATAATAATGAAATGTTTATCTCAGGGATAAGGTGCCCCTGTTACACACATACTAAGACTGTGATCGTGGTAGGCACTCTCCTAGTAGGAAAAAACATTTAGTAAGTGGCTCTTCTTTTCAGATAAGTCTCTTATTTTATTTTATTATTTAAAAAAATATTTATTTATTTATTTAGGCTGTGCCCTGTCTTAGTTGCAGTGCGTGGGATCCTCGTTGTGGCATGTTTAGTTGTGGCATGCGGGATCTTTTTTAGTTGTGGCATGTGGGCTGTTAGTTGCAGCTTGCAGACTCTTAGTTGTGGCATGGGAACTCTTAGCTGTGGCATGCATGCAGGATCTAGTTCCCTGACCAGGGTTCGAACCCAGGCACCCTGCATTGGGAGCACGGAGTACCCACTGGACCACCAGGGAAGTCCATCTTATTTTATTTTATTATTTATTTATTTATTTGGCTGCGCCATGCAGCAAGCAGGATATTAGTTTCCCTCCCAGGGATCGAACCCATACCCCCCACATTGGGAGTGCTGAATCTTAAGCACTCGACTGCCAGGGAAGTCCCAGATAAGTCTCATATTTTAAAATTAATTTTATTTGTTTTAGTCCATTCGAACTGCTGTAAGAAAACATCATATACTGGGTGGCTTATAATCAACAGGCATTTATTTCTCACAGCTCTGGAGGCTGGAAGTCCAAACTCAAGTTTCCCATGGATTCAGTGTCTGGTGAGAGCCCACTTCCTGTTTCATAGAAAGCCTCCTTTTTCTTGCCATGTCCTCACATTGTAAAAGCAGTGAACTTTCCGGGCCCTCTTTTATAAGGGCACAGTTCCTTTCATGAGGGTAGAGCCCTTCTGACCTAACCACATACCAAGTATCCTATGTCCTAATATCATGACATTAGGCATTAGGTTTTGAACATAAGAATTGAGGGGAAAACAAACATTGAGACCATAGCAGTATCTATTTCAGGAAATTGAGTTAGAAATATATGGAAAAAATAGTTGGACTTGTTGGGGTTTCAACAGAAACACTGAGTTGTACTCATGCAGGAAAGAATTATTTTGTGTGGGAAACAGGCAGAATACCACATCATCTACTTCCGACTTGGCATCCTGACAGATATCATCCATTTCCCCTCTCATGATCTTGGCTTAACTCTTTTTTAATTGTTCCTTGATTGCACATACTGAAGCCTACAAAATTATCTCTGAAGCTTTGAGCTACATAGAGTTGAAGAGCAGTGCAGTTTATTGGGAATTCCCTGGCAGTCCAGTAGTTAGGGCTTGGCACTTTCACTGCCATGGCTCCAGGTTTGATCCCTAGTCGGGGAACTAAGATCCCCGAAATCCGTGCAGCCCGGCCAGAAAAAAAAAAAAAAAGCATGCAGTTTGTGACTGAATGACATTGCAGTGTGTGCATTCAGGTTTTCCTTTGTGTTCCTGTTGGCTGAATGCAGTCTACAAAACAATATCTCCCTTTAAAGGGAATACCTCTTCAAAAAACAGAAGAGACAAAATAAAGATACTTGGATAATAACATATGCTTAAAATTATAATTTATGTCAAAGCACCCTCATTTAAAAAAAATCTACCCTATATTTTCCCAACTTACTTTTGATGAACTTCATCAATTTATTTAAAAGTTTATAGAAAAGATTTCACTACTGTCCATCTTTTTTAGGGACACCAACCTCTTCCTCCCCAACATCCCAGTAATGGCCATGTGTGAAGCCCTTTCTTGACTCTGAGCAAACATAGTGAAACTGAGAAAACTGATTGTAAAGCTTCCATCCACATGTATTTGAAAAGAAACAAGATAATGTTTATTAGTTTGCGGCTATGAGTGAAGGTACTTTGTATCTGAGTGATATCATATCATGTGTTACTCCCCCATATGGTGAAGAGAGAAATAAGTCCCACTTGTGGGGTCTTTATGGAGCACTACAACACAGTCGTGGAAATTGTACCCTTGGAGGCATATAAAGGATTTATTATATTCACAGGTCCTAGGAGAGACTGGCATGCCACCCCACACAGGAGCCATATAGGAGGAGCACCTGGAGAGCATTCTCAACGAAGCAGAAGAGTGGGGCCCCCTAGGTAAGTGCCATTACTGGGGATCAGGGCGGAGTATCCAGGCAGAAGTCATGGGGGGATTTCATTGGTGGGTTGGAATGTCACTAAGTCATGGGAGGACAAGAAGGGGAACTTGAGTTGGGGCCACAGCCTCATCACTCTGGTGTACCCAGTCACCCGGGGTGGGGTGGTGGGGTGGGGATGTGCTCACAGCCAGTCTGTGGGGATGTTGAGGCAGCAGAATACGAACATTAAAAAATTTACAATACAGTATGTCCACTTGTTATATTCCGAGCATCTTAAATGACAAGACGCAAAAAACACAACAGGGAAATCTGGATCGTTCCCTTTAGGAACATCCCATGCCTCGCCTCCTTCATTAGAGCCTCTGCATTTCCTTTGCCAGCTCCTCTCCAGGCCTCTGGGCCCCAGGCTCCTAGAAGAAACAGAGACAGCCTCTCCCGGCCGGCTGCAGAACAAGAACTACGCTACCACGCGCGCCACAACCAGAGAAGCCCGCGGGCCCCAACGAAGACGTAGCGCATAATGAATGAATGAATGAGTGAATAAATAAAATAATTTTTAAAAAAGAATCACACTACCCAGTAGGCTGTGCTTTGCGGGATGGCTGTGAGGGCCGGAATGATGGCGTCACAGAAAAGGGGCGTTACTGGCTCGCGTTGTCAGGGGCGGGACTTCCTGCGCCGGAGGAGCGGGGTTTTCTTTGTGGTGAGGCTGGTGTGTCCCCACCCACTACGAGCTCTTCCCGGGACTTAGGGAAGGAGCGGGGAGGACAGCCTGGAGGGCCCACCTGTGCCTTTGTACGACCTGGGGGAGGGTCAGCTAAGCCCGCTGGACCCGCCGGTCTCCGGCGCCCTCACGTGGCCCTACGCTCCCCGCGGTGCGATGGCGGCGCTGGTGACCCCGGCGCAGGTGAGTGGACGGCGCGCCAGGCCACGTCCGCTCGGACCCCATCCAAGTGGCCGAGGCGCGGTGCTGTGCAGGATGGTGGTGTCCTGTGAGTCGTCACCTTGTCCTCCCCAGGGCATTGTTTGTCGGAGCCTCGGGATGGGGTCGCTTGTGCTCCGGGTGGGAATCCAGGTTAGGAGCTTCAGGCGGAGTGTCCCATTTCTGTCAGTCAGTGGGACGCTGTGTGGTAGGGAGAGATGTGGTTTCTCGAATCTCCCTGACCCCATACCGCTGGCGTGGAAGGACCCGCAGGGAGGAGTGCAGGCCGCACAGTCCGGAGACCTTTCTGTGTGTTGCGGCCCCGCCCCTTCCCGAGTCTAGGACCTTGAGCAGCTTTCCCTGTTGCCCTTGGTTTCTGTTTTCTCGGGCACAAAACAGGAATATTAAAGTTCCTCCAACTGGGTTTGAGGGAACTAGAAAAAGCACATGGGTGACGTGTATCCCCCCGCGTCCAGCACGGTGCAGGGAGCATCGCTCTGGTTCTCTTTCCAAGGAGGTGCCTCTTGAGCCTTGTTGATGTTAGAGGCTCATTCCTGGGAGAATCTGACCCTTTGGTTCCCAGCTGTGTAACCTCTACAGAGATAAGGGCTGGGGTGGGGAAGAGGCAGGAGTAGCCTGCAGCAGCTTGGGGATTGCAGCCCTGCTAGGATAGAAAAGGTGTCAGGAGAGACAGGGCGCCCAGAAGGCCAAGGAATTTGTCTTTCAGTTTACAGCCAGTCGAACTGGCTTCCCACTGAATCTGTTTTCCTGTTTGAGGTTCAGTTACATATGGTAAGTGGTGATAGTGTGCAGGAGTGTGGTGTCCCTTTGGACATTAAAACACAACAGGTCCTGGGTAATTCCATAGCCGTGACCCTGAGTACCCTCATCATAGTCCTGATTGCTTTCAGGACTTGTCTTATTTGTTAACTTCCCATTCACTTGGCTCCTTCCTCACTTTATATCAGACTCACTCCAGTGTACTGTCCTGAAAGAGGCTTTTCGTGGTGCCCTGTCTAAAGCAGACTGTAACCTCTTGTCATCTCGCGCTATTTTCTTGACTTTGGAATCTTTGGGTCCCTGTGACATTGTCTTGCTCATTTATTTAGTTGCTTGTTTAGAATCTCTTCCCAGCCCCTGAGCATGAGCACCTGTTGCTGCTTAGGACATAGAACAACAGCCTGGGCTTATAAAAGGTACTCAACAAATGGTTCAGTGAATGAATGGGTCTCCCCCTCAGGTGCTTGCCTCACACTTATAATAAATACAGTCTTTCTCCCAACTATATGTGGCCCACAGTGCTCTCTCTACTTGATCTGCCCCTTGCTTACCCCCAAGGTATTTTCCCTCCATTTTTCCCTCACTCACCGCACATGGCCAGGCAGTCCTGAACTTGTTAAACTCCTGCCCAGTTTCCAGCTTCAGCTTGCACTTCTCTTTGTCTGGGGCCCTGTTCCCAGATCTCTGCAGGGCTATCTCTCCCCACCCTTCCTGTGCATCAGTGTCACCTCTTAGGATAGTCTTTTCCTGGCTGTTTTATAATAATTCTGGCTAAGGTATCCCTGCCCCCACCTGCCAATCTTCTGGCAACTCTGTTCCCGCTTTTACTGGATGTTCAATTCCCACTTCTGCTCCTTAAATTTGAGGTTGTGGCTGATTTTCTAGAGCTGCCTGGGGCTCAGACCTCTGGCTGTGACACGGAGGTGATGATGGCATTTACCTCATGGGCTGTGGGAGGATTAGTAAGAGTCACAAAATACATTGAACACGTAACTGTGCCAGGCAGTCCAGCATCTCACATGTAAATATTTTCTCTTTAGTTCTCCAAACGGCCTGGTGAAGTGGGACTGATTGTTCTATTGATGCAGAAATCGAGGCTTAGAGAAATGATGGGATGTCCTACCTGTGGTCGCACTGGCAGGAAGTGTCAAATTCCAGAGTCTTGATTCACACCCTGGAAGTCTGGTTCCCGAGCAAGGAATCTTATTGTGTAAAGGCCTCAACTTGGGGCAGGTGCACTGTGAGGACCAGGGAGGCTTAAGTGCTATCACTTTACTGTTACCATTGTTGGAATTATCATCATGATCATTTTCCCAGAGCACTTACCATCTCTCCCCAGTCCTCATGGAACACCACTGTCTGTGTCACTGTGACACTGTCTGTGTCATCTCCAGTGACTTCCTTCATGGGAGGCTTTTCTCTCAGCCACAATTGCATTATGTTCCAAGCTTGCATCTGCTTCCCCCTTGAGCCCAACACAGAACTTGGCGATCCAGAGGCCTCGGTGATTCAAGCCTGGGTTTCTCTGCATCTTCACCAGCAACAGAGTGACAGGGTTGATCCCAGCCAAGTGCACAAGGCCAACACCACTACCTGTGTTTGACTCTCCAGGTGGTGGTGACCTTTAAGAATGTGGCTGTGACCAAGAGGAGTGGGGACAACTTGACCTGGACCAGAGGACTCTGTACCAGGAGGTGATGCTGGAGACCTGTGAGCTACTGTTCTCACTGGGTAAGTGCTCAGCTCTCACACCTGTGTGGAACCCCACCCACCTTGTTTCTGGGCTGATCAGGAAGGACACAGGAGTCACCTTTCCTCCTCCCCACAGGTCCTGCAGTTTTCTGGTCCCTTCTCCTGCCTGGTCTCGCTGTGTCTGTAGCAGTGATTGGTGGGATAGAAACAATGTCCTTCTGAACACCAGCCCCCATCCCAGTGCCCAGCACCCTTGGGCCTCAGTCTGAGGTCCCTGTTCCTGATTCCACAGGAGGGAAGCTGACTGGCCCAGCCTGCTGAGGTCAGGTGTCCCCACAGCCCAGTTAGCAGGGCTGTTCTCAGAAGAGAGGGTGAGTCAGGCAGACCCTTACATGGCATTTGTCATCAGTGCCACCCAGGGATCTTCCTAAACAGCACAATCTTTGTTCAAAGGTCCCTGGTGTCTACATGATCCTCACATGTTTCCTGTGACCTGGGCAGATTGCTATGTGAGAATACTTGGAGGGCCAGGGAAAGATTCCCCAGGAAGCTGTATAGGCTCTGAATCATCAAACAACAAATAGGGCTATTTGTCCCATAGCCTGGATTAATGCGTCCAGGAATCAAGGGGTAGATATGTGAGTGGCACCACTGACAGTTATCCATAGAGAGGCACTAGGGAAAATTTTTGCTTCCTGTCTTCATGAAGCACTGATTGTGTAGAGGTCTTAGTTGCAAAGGGAAGAGTGCTTTCACTACTGCAGTAGAATGATTCCATTGTCCTGGAGAGTAACACTGCCAGTCTGCCACTTTGCACTACTCATGCTTCTGAATCAACAGGAAAAGTAAGAGTTACTGTGCTGGCTCTGGTGATTGAATGTGATTATCAGGGGCAAATTGGACTATACTTCCCACTGGTACTTGCACAAAGGAAGTGTGTGTCTGGAATGCAGAGATCCCTTAAGATGTCTTGTCATGATCTATGGTAAAGTCAATGGAAAACTATCCACAACCTACTTCAGGCAGGACAACTCATGGCCCAGACCCTTCAGGAAAGAATGCTTTGGTCACCCCACCAGGGAATAAAAAATAATCATTCGAGGGCTTCCCTAGTGGCGCAGTGGTTGAGAGTCCGCCTGCCGATGCAGGGGGCGCGGGTTCGTGCCCCGGTCCTGGAGGATCCCACATGCCACGGAGCGGCTAGGCCTGTGAGCCATGGCCGCTGAGACTGCGCGTCCGGAGCCTGCGTGCCACAGCGGGAGAGGCCACAACAGTGAGATGCCCCCGTACCGCAAAAAAAAGAAGAAAAAAAGACCATTCGAGGTGCTGCTGAGGACAAAAGGAGCATGGAATGGATTGTGGAAGAGCTACATATTAGTTAGCTCATGTGACCATTAACAGAAGTGAGGATAGTAATCAGTAATGTCATGAGTATTTCTTCCTAATTTTTTTTTTTTCGGTACGCGGACCTCTCACTGTTTTGGCCTCTCCCGTTGCGGAGTACAGGTTCCGGACGTGCAGGCTCAGCGGCCATGGCTCACAGGCTCAGCCGCTCCACAGCATGTGGGATCCTCCAGGACCGGGGCACGAACCCGTGTCCCCTGCATCAGCAGGCGGACTCTCAACCACTGCGCCACCAGGGAAGCTCCAGCCAATATCTTTTTCTTCCTTCTTTCACGCCCTTGTCATTTAACAGATGATGTGTTGGCTTCACATCACAGTATTTAAGTATTGTTAAATTTATATCATAGTATTTGGTTATAGGATATCAAGGAGGAGAGTGAATGTTACCCAGGGAATCTGTCTCCTTTCTGAAGAAAGAGTTATTGTATTTTTGGTTGTACACAGGATAGTTGTATCATGACCTTGTTGTTGTCTTTATTTGGAGATAAGGAGTGGTTTAAGTTTGTATGGTGCCAAGTTGACAAGAGGTGAACTTGTGATGATTAATTTTATATATCAACTTGACTCGGCTGTGATACCTGAATATTGTTCAAATACCAGTCTAGATTTCACTGTGAAGCTTTTTTTTTTAATGGAGTAAATACCTATATTTTTATTTGTAATTTTTAAATTTATAGACCAAACACATGTGCGAAAAGAATGGCCTCAATTTAATGGCATGTTGTCCCTTAAAAAAGTAGAAAAATAAGACAAAGCCAAATTAAACAAGACTTTGGTTCAATATTATACTGGAAATTTTAATAAAACTAGACTTTTATTCAATATTGAGATGGAGGTTATTGTCACAATAATGAGGCAATAAAAAGTAAAATTACTCACATTGCTAAGGAAAAAATAAAACTGATCTACGGAGAAAACTCTATGGGATCTCCAAACAAAGCATAACCCAGAATAAACATATACAATGGAATACTACTCAGCCATAAAAAAGAATGAAATTTTGCCATTTGCAACAACATGGATGGACTTGGAGGGTATTATGCTAAGGGAAATAAGTCAGATAAAGAAAGACAAATACTGTATAATATCACTTATATGTGGAATCTTAAAAATACAACAAACTAGTGAATATAACAAAAAAGAAGCTGACTCACAGGTACAGAGAACAAACTAGTGGTTACCTGTGAGGAAAGGGAAGTGGCGAGGGGCCATATAAGGGTAGGGGAATCAGAGGTACAAACTGTGATGTACAAAATAAGCTACAAGGATATATTGTACAACACAGGGAATATAGCCAATATTCTATAACTATAAATGGAGTACAACCTTTAAAAATTGTGAATCACTATATTGTACTCCTCTAATTTATATAATATTGTACATCAGCTATACTTCAATAAAAAACAAAACATAACATTAACCAAAAGACCCTGCTAGAACGACTGAGTATCTGAAGCTTGAAGAATTCAAGATCCATATAAAAGAAACCATTCTATTTGCAATAGCAATAAACAGTTGAGAACTTCAGATCCCCCCTCCCCGCCCCACATGTCTGTGTTGAAATGTACCAGGGACTTGTTTTAATCATGCACTGTGAGACATGCAGACATGGAAGTTACTTTGAAGAAGGACACTTACACGGTTCCCTAGAAACAGGAAGCACAGCATGTCATACTGGGCCGCATATGCTGGGCCTCCACCTTCTGCTCAGGAGGCAGGTCAAGAAGAGCATGGCTCACAGCCTTGAAAAATTCTGGCAGACTTTGGGCTTCAGGGGTCATCCCTAGTTGCCACCCAGAAGAGGACCTTCACCCAATCATGAGGCACCTTTATGGCATTGGAGGACTTCCAGTCACCAGAATTGGGATAAATGAATGTCTGTTCTTCATAAATCACCCAGTCTATGGTGTTCTGTTATAGCAGACCTATAAGACTAAGACAGACAGTTTGAAATGTTTCAGCGGCCTCTGATTTGGAAGGGTGGACACTAGTTGTCCCGTACCTAGCTCTGGTATAGGTACCAGAGCTAGGTACGGTATAGGGCAGGGAGGATTATTGGTTTGGTATGTGAGTTTGATAAGGTTATGGTTGGGGGTGTGGGCTCCAGATTGGTCGGTTTGTGTATAACAAGCATGCTTATAGGGGAGGGATTTTTTACCTGCAGGAATTAACTAGCTCTGAGAGGGATAGCCTTGCCAGGAATAAGGCCCCAAAGGCCAGAGTAGGAAAAATACAAAAAAATAAGAAAATATAGTCAATACAATTAAAATTTAGCATACCATCAGATGTAGAAAATACATGCAAGATGGGTAAACAGAATTTTAAAAATTTGAGAAAAAAAATTAAGACCCAAGTAAAAGGAGAGATATCTCACATTTACGGATTGTAACGCTCAATATTTCCTTCTAAATTGATCTATGTGTTAAGTGAAATCCAAGTCAAAATCTCGGTAAGCTCTTTTTTTTTTTTAATAGAAATTGCGAAGTGGATTCTACAATGAAAATGCAAGTGCAAAGGACCAAGAATAGCCAAACAACCTGGAAACAAGAAAGTGCTAGCATAAATACAAATAGATAAATGTAAGGGAATAGAAGGTCTAGAAATAAACATACACACAACTGATCAGTTGTTTTTCAGTGAAGGGACAAAAGCAATTTGGTATAGAAAGAATGATTTGTTAGATCAGTGTGTGGTAGCAGTTGGGTATGCAATTGGGTATGCAAAGAGAACTTATAAAAATTAAATAACTATGGATCATAGACATATATAGAAAAACCTAAAACTGCGAGAGTTACAAAATACTGGGTTGGCCAAAAATATTGGTTCGGGTTTTTCGGTAGCATCTTACGGGAAAACCTGAACGAACTTTTTGGTCAACCCGATAAAACAGGAACGCAGGTTTTGACCTTGTGTGGAAGTCACAAGCCCTACGTCCTCTCCAGTATTGCATGTGCTGACTCTACACCAGTCACACCTTTTTTCTATCTACCTCCTCTCATCCAAAGCCCAACCCCACCTCTCCCACCACAGCCCAAGAGACTCCCAGCTGGCCTCACTTACTCTTGTCTTTTCCATTATGGTTTATTACAAGATATTGAATATAGTTCCCTGTGCTCTACAGTAGGACCTTGTTGTTTATCTGTATATAGTAGTTTGTATCTGTTTATCCTAAGCTCCTAACTTATCCCTTCCTCCACTCCCTTTCCCTTTTGGTAACCTTAAGTTTGTTTTCTGTATCTGTGAGTCTGTTTCTTTTTCTGTTTTTTTTTTTCTTGTAGAATCTTTTATTTCAGTGATTAAAAGAACGCACTAAACGGAAACTATGCTGATTTACATTAGGCATGCACATCTACCTGAAACGGCTGTTAGTTTTTGAGTGGCCTAAATCTTTATAACTTATTTTTTCATTTAGGCACATCTTTCAATTTTTTTGGACCCCAATATACAGGGTAAGTTAACTTTTTCCTTGTGGCAGTTTAGTATGAGAATTATGTTCACTGGCTAGATTCCTTTAACCAAAGGCCTCTAGACTCTCAGGTTACCTGTACTAGCTCAAGACTGTAATTTATATAGATATTTAAGTGAATCACAGTGTAAGGGAGAGAGATAATCTAGAAAGGTGAAATGTACTGTATGAATATTCAATACATCTTTTTTTCCAGCACTGATAGTCAAACACTAGATAAGGAGGGCTACAGTCAAGTACCAAATTACTCTTTCCCCTGCTGCTGCCCTTTCTGAGAGACACAAAGACGTATGTCGATCTCTCTAGAAATCTGAAACGAATCCACACAAATAACAGATTATTACTTATGTGGCCCCACTATCAAATTATAGAGCAGTTCCCCTATTAAAATTGTAGGGAGCAGTTAATGGGACTATGAGAAAAGCTTCATCCCACATAGAGTAATATACATCTAGTAGAATTTTCCATTCATCTGTCATTTGTTTTCCCCAGATTAACATTAAAAAACACAACCCCAAACACATTTGACCCTCAAACACCCCTCCTACAAAAAAATTGGTCTTTGTTCATTCTCAGATGACAGGATGTCCCAAGAGTGACAAAGTGGGAGCCGATCCCCCACCTTTTCTTCAACCATCCCATCAACTGCTCTTCTTTTCTTGAACTACCTTCCTTTTCTAAAGAGGTAATGCTGAAGTCAGTCAGAACAGCTTTCTGAGAAGACTGGCTTGGATTTCTGGGTCTGTTACAGTCGATTCAAGTTGAATTGGCTTGTATCAATGAAGCGCCCAATACAGTTCACAAAACAGGCCTCAGCCAGACTGTCCAACTTTGGCCCAGGCTTGTCTGTGCACTTTTCCCAACAAAGTTTCGTCATCTGGTGCACCAGCTGCCGGAAGCGCTGCTTCTGAGTCTCTACATCCATGAAATGCTGCAGCTGCCAGTCAACCGAGCCCAAACCCACTGTGGAGGAAGATGAGGAGGAATCCATCCCAGCGCGGCCACGCGTGCTGAGACGAACTCCGCACCAACTCACCAACCTTCACGTCTGCTTCTGTTTTGTTTTGTTTGTTAAGATTTTTTAATATTTTATTTATTACCATTTATTTTTGGCTGCATTGGGTTTTCGTTGCTGTGCACGGGCTTTCTCTAGTTGTGGCGAGTGGGGCTACTCTTTGTTGGGGTGCGCGGGCTTCTCATTGTGGTGGCTTCTCGTTGCAGAGCACGGGCTCTAGGCGTGCAGGCTTCAGTAGCTGTGGTGTGCATGCTCAGTAGCTGTGGTTAGAGGGCTCTAGAGTGCGGGCTCAATAGTTGTGGTGCACGGGCTTTGTTGCTTCGTGGCATGTGGGATCTTCCCAGACCAGGACTCGAACTCATGTCATTGGCAGGCGGCTTCTTAACCATGGTGCTACCAGGAAGCCCCTGTTTCTGTTTTGTAATAAGTTCACTTGTATCATATTTTAGATTCCACGTATAAGGGATATCATATGGTATTTGTCTTTCTCTTTCTGGCTTACTTTGCCTAGTATGATAACCTCTAGGTCCATCCATGTAGCTGCAAATAGCATTATTTCATTCTTTTTTATGGCTGAGTAGTATTCCATTGTGTGTGTGTGTGTGTGTGTGTGTGTGTGTGTACACACACCACATCTTTATCCTTCCATCTGTTGGACATTTATGTAGTTTCCATGTCTTGACTATTGTAAATAGTGCTTCTGTGAACATAGGGGTGCATGTATCTTTTTGAATTAGTGTTTTCTCCAGATGTATGACCAGGAGGGGGATTGCTGGATCATAAGGTAACTCTATTTTCAGTTTTTTAAGGAACCTCCATACTGTTCTCCATAGTGGCTTTACCAGCTTACATACTCACCAACAGCATAGGAGGGTTTTCTTTTCACTACACCCTCTCCAGCATTTATTTGACTTTTTCATGGTGGTCATTCTGACCAGTGTGCGGTGATATCACATTATAGTTCTGATTTGCATTTCTCTACCAACTAATGATGTTGAGCATCTTTTTATGTGCCTATTGGCCATCTGTATGTTCTTTGAAGAAAAGTCTATTTAGGTCTCTGTCCATTTTTTTGTTGGGTTATTTGTTTTTTGTTATTGAGTTGTATGAGCTGTTTATATATTTTGGAAATTAAGCCCTTGTCAATCACATTGTTTGCAAATATTTTCTCCCAGTCCGTAGGTTGTCTTTTCGTTTTGTTTGTGGTTTCCTTTGTTGTGCAAGAGCTTATAAGTTTGATTAGGTCCCATTTGTTTATTTTTGCTTTTATTTCTTTTGCCCTGACCTAACAAAACATTGTTATGGTTTATGTCAGAGAATGTTTTGCATATGTTCTCTTCTAAAAGTTTTATGGTATCATGTCTCATGTTTAAGTCTTTAAGCCATTTTGAGTTTATTTTTGTGTATGGTATGAGGGAGTGTTCTAACTTCATTGATTTACATGTGGCTGTCCAGCTTTCCCACCACCACTTCCTGAAGAGATTGTCTTTTTTCCATTGTATATTCTTGCCTCCTTTGTTGAAAATTAATTGACCATAGGTGTGTGGGTTTATTTCTGGGCTCTCTCTTCTGTTCCATTGATCCATGTGTCTGTTTTTATGCCAGTACCATGCTGCTTTGATGACTATAACTTTATAGTATTGTCTGTGGTGTGGGAGGGTTATGCTTCCAGCTTTTTTCTTTTTCCTCAGGATTGCTTTGGCAATATGGGTCTTTTATGGGTCCATATAAACTTTAGAATTTTCTTGTTCTAGTTCTGTGAAAAATGTCGTGGGTAATTTGATGGAGATTTCATTGAATCTGTAGATCGCTTTGGGTAGTATGGCCATTTTAACACTATTAATTCTTCTAACCCAAGATCATGGGATAGCTTTCCATTTCTTTGAATCATCTTCAGTTTCTTTTATCGGTGTTTTATAGCTCTCAGCATATAAGTCTTTTACCTCCTTGATCAGGTTTATTTCTAAGTATTTTAATTTTTTTTTTAACCCCACATTTGTTTATTTATTTATTGTTGGCTGTGTTGGGTCTTTGTTTCTGTGTGAGGGCTTTCTCTAGTTGTGGCAAGCGGAGCCCACTCATCATCACGGTGCACGGGCCTCTCACTATTGCAGCCTCTCTTGTGGTGGAGCACAGGCTCCAGATGTGCAGGCTCAGTAGCTGTGGCTCACGGGCCTAGTTGCTCCGTGGCATGTGGGATCTTCCCAGACCAGGGCTCGAACCCGTGTCCCCTGCATTAGCAGGCAGATTCTCAACCACTGTGCTACCAGGGAAGCCCAAAGTATTTTAATTTTTTTAATGAAATTTTAAAAGGGATTGTTTTCTTACTTTCCCTTTCTGATATTTCATTGTTAGTGTAAAGAAGTGCAGCTGATTTCTGTGTGTTAATCTTGTATCCTGCTACCTTGCTGAATTCAGTTATCAGTTCTAGTAGTTTTTGTGTGGAGTCTTTAGGGTTTTCAATATATAGTATCATGTCATCTGCATATAATGAGAATTTTACATCTTTCCTTTCAATTTGGATACATTTTATTTCTTTTTCTTGTTTGATTGCTCTGGCTAGGACTTCCAATACTATGTTGAATAGAAGTGGTGAGGGTGGGCGTCCTTGTCTTGTTCCAGATTTTAGCAGGAAGGCTTTCAGCTTTTCACCATTGAGTATTATGTTGGCTGTGGGTTTGTCATAAGTAGCTTTTCTTTTTGGCTGCATTGGGTCTTTGTTGCTGCGCGCGGGCTTTCTCTAGTTTCAGTGAGTGGGGGTTACTCTTTGTTGCAGTGCATGGGCTTCTCATTGTGGTGGCTTCTCTTGTTACAGAGCATGGGCTCTAGGCACATGGACTTCAGTAGTTGTGGCACACGGGCTCAGTAGTTGTGGCTCGCGGGCTCTAGAGCACAGGTTCAGTAGTTATGGTGTACAGGCTTACTTGCTCCATGGCATGTGGGATCTTCCTGGACCAGGGTTCGAACCCGTGTCCCCTGCATTGGCAGGCAGATTCTTAAACACTGTGCCACCAGGGAAGTCTCATAAATAGCTTTTATTATGTTGAGATATGTTCCCTTTATACCCACTTTGGTGAGAGTTTTTATCATGAATGGATGTTGAATTTTATCAAATGCTTTTTCTGCATCTATTGAGATGGTCACGTGGTTTTTGTCTTTTCTTTTCTTGATGTAGTGTATTACATTGATTGATTTACATATGTTGAGCCATCCTTTGATCCTGGGACAAATCCAGCTTGATCCTGCTGTATGATCTTTTTTATGTGTTGTTGGATTTGGTTTGCTAATATTTTGTGGAGAATTTTTGCATCTATATTCGTCAAAGATATTGGCCTGTAATTTTCTTTTTTGGTGGTGTTTTTGTCAGGTTTTTGTATCAGGGTGGTGGTAGCTTCATAGAATGACTTTGGGAGTGTTCTGTCCTCTTCAGTCTTTTGGAAGACTTTGAGATGGATTGGTGTAAGTTCTTCTTTGTATGTTTGGTAGAAATTGACCTTATTTACTCTTTAGCTAATCTATCATCCAGTCTGACACTCTTTAGGTTTCACCAGGAGTTATCACAAAACTCTGAGCCTGTAGAGAGGAAAACAGCACCAGGTCTTATCTCAGTGTCATCTGATTCCATTTACTGCTTTGCCTCTCAATAAATCTCTTATTCATCTCCTTGGAATTTCATGTCACTCCTGGATCTTCATCTGAGGCCAGCTCCCGCACCACATGCACACGCATGCACACACACACACACGCACACACACACACACCTCTCCCTCTTTCTCTCTCTCTCTCTCTCTCTCTCATGGTCACTGTACTTCCTAACCTGTCTTAGTGATGATGACAGCCTCCTCCCGCACCCCCTACACACACTCATGCAAACACACACACTCTGTCTCATGGTCGCTGTACTTCCTAACCTGTCTTAGTGATGATGACAGCCACCACCCCTGTCCAGGGGTCCAGGCAAGTGAGCCAGTCCATGCAGAATACCCTCCCTTCAGCCTTAATGGCATTGCCACATAACCTGTGGGGTGTTCCTCTTAAGTCTGACATAGTCCACGTGCCAATCTCCTGCTTAAGGGTATCTTTACATGAACCCCCTCCTTCCCTGAACTCCAGGTGTATATTTCACATGCCCACTAACACCTCCACTTAGAGATGCCTGCAATACCTCAGACTCAGCATGGTGACACCTAACTCCTGATAGTACTGCTGGTAATTACTCCTGCTATTGACTTTGCATCTTTCGCCTAAAGCCAAACTTCCTGGATTTATGTGAGACTTCTCTCACCCTTACAGCAGTGATCATTCCTACTAAAAAACTCAACCTAATACTACAAGCAACTTCTTAGAAAATAATTGGACATAAAGGTAAAAGTCTTTAGGGACTTCCCTGGTAGTCCAGTGACTAAGACTCGGTGTTCTCAATGCAGGAGGCCCGGGTTCAATCCCTGGTCAGGGAAATAGATCCCACATGCAGCAACTAAGAGTTAGCATGCCACAGCTAAAGATCTCACACGCAGCAGCTAAAGATCCTGCACGCTGTAACGAAGATCCCGTGTGCCGCAACTAAGACCTGACACGGCCAAGTAAAATATAAATAAATAAATAAATATTTAACAAACAAAAAGGTAAAAGTCGTTATCTCATGCTGGGAATGAAGCTACAATAAAAATTTTATGGCAACAATACTAAAATGATTATGGTACCCTCCCAAATAATTCAAAATAGAAACAATATTCCGTTGGAAAATAAATTTTTAATTAATGCAAAAAATGTAATTTCCATGAGGGAGAGAAAGATTGCTATTTATCCAGTGATAGGGGCAGTGTCTGGCAATAGCAAGCACTCCATAAATAAAATGATGGGTACAGATTTCCTGATTTTTTTTTTTTTAGCCACGCCACATGGCTTGTGGGATCTTAGTTCCCCAAATAGGGATCAAGCCCGTGCCCCCTGCAGTGGAAGTGGGGAGTCTTAACCACTGGACCACCAGGGAATTCTCTTCCTGATTCTTTCTTGAATGCCCCATTCCCCTGTCCCTGCTTCCATCCCAGCAAATGCTTACCTGGTTTTGTGGGCAATCCAGCCATGATTGGCCGAAGCCAGGTCAGTATTTGTTAATTGGATTGCACAGAACTGAAGAGGGGGCGTACCCCATACCACAAGATCACCTGAGGCGGGGATGCAGTGCCTACATCAGCCCCATCTGGGCTGGAGCTGATCTCCATGGTTACAAATAGAGCACAACGTGTGTTCCTGTCCGTTTTAGTATTGTGGCCACAAAATTTTTATTATAGCTTCATCCCAACGCTTTTGAACAAAAAAATTTGTTGGACTTTTACCTTTATATCCAAATATTTTGTAAGAAGTTGCTTGTAGTATTAGGTTTGTGGGAAAGAGAAGATCTGGGGTGTAATCTACCCGAGACCAAATTTCTCATTGTGCTGATCACTGTTTCTGAATCCTTCTCCCCTTGTTGTGTCCAGATATTTAGAATGAATAAGTTAGAAGGCAGTGGTGGTACAGTCATGTGCATTGATGTCTGGGCAATGGCTGTCTTTCTCACAGGGCTAAATTACAAGGGTAAGTTTGATCATCATGAATCACTGGGGTGGGGGGGCTGTTCATTATACACAGAGGCTGCACCCACTGAAAACAGCCTAAACATGTTGTTATTTTCTCTTTCCCAAATTTGCCACTTCATACCCACAAATAAAAGACTTAGTCTGTTAGCCTTTACAAAGATTTAAAGAACATTATATAATTTCTAAGTACCCATACAATATAATAATATATATTCACCTTGCTTGGATGAGGGCATTCATTCATTCAGTAGATATTTATTGAACACCTAATATGGGCCAGGCATTGTGCTAGGTGCTCAGTGAATATTGATACATGAAAAAGAGACCAAAAGTGTATAGATCTTAAACAAGTGTAAGAAGGGGTTTCCCCAAAGTCCTTGAAGGATTTGACTTTGCTATACATGTCTTCTTGACTTCTGTCCTCTGCTCTGAGCACAACCCTTCACCACTAGACCCACTTCCACAAAAAAAAAGACTACTTCTGCATGTTGCCAATGGGTTGTGCATGACAATGGGCAGTATTTATGTAGGCAGCACAGACAGTAGCTTTTCACTTAATGTAGCAATAACACAATATTAATCAATGGGCACTGCCTTCCATAGCGATTGAACAAATGCTTGACGTGTGTCAGGTCTCTTAATCCAAAAGCCACAGAGAGAGTGCAAAATGGGGAAAATCTGCATCTGAGAAGGAACACTGCTAAGGAAAAATGAATTTGTTTTCAATTTGGTTTAAATCAGGTGTGGGATTCTACCCTCCTTTTGGATCCCCAAATAGGAGAATCTTAGCACATAGATAATCACAAACTGTGTGAGAGTTGAAATCCCTGCCCTGCTGGAAGGTGGCGCCAGGCTCACAGAGGCACACATCTGTCTCAAAGTCACCCTGCCCTTTGCAAATGGCAAAGATATCTTCACATGTTCCGAGTTCCCCTTATTTCAAGGCTACATCATGTGAACTCCATTTAAAACAATGTGATTTTGCACTCCTGTAATGGATACCATGAACACATTGAGATGTGAGAGTATGGGACAGGGTGGGGAAAACTTTCTACCAGTGTGTGGAAACTAGGGAACAGTTCTGAGGCTCAGGATAGGAGAAATAGGTACATGGCCCCAGTGGCTTAAACCTCAGTCCTGGAAGGATGTGCCCCCACCACCATTCATAGAAGTCCTAGCCACAGCAGCTAGGCAAGAAAAATAAAAGGCATCCAAATTGCGAAGTGAGGAAACATTGGAATCATAATGGAGTAATTATAGTTCAGGTGTACAAAACGGATTGGGAAGACTATTGAGGTTCTAGTCTCAGACACATCCCTGTACCACTGAGAACTTGAACTTTTTGTGAAGTACCAAACCCCAGGACACCTACAGCTATATTTAGAACAACACCTGCTGGGTGTAACTTTATGGTCTCAAGGTTCCCCTTTGTCAGTTCAAGAATTTCAGACCCCAACCAATCCTTGTTTAGCAAGCACTCTTCTTGCCATCTCTAAATAATTCCTTACAAACAACATATGTAACTAACTGCCCTTGCAGTTTTTTGCCTGTGTAAGCTTCCTGCATTTTGTAATCCAGAGGAACACAGTTCAGGTGCTTCTTGAACCTGTGTCTCCCAGGCTGTAGTCTAATAAACCACAAATAAATGCCTCTTTATTTCAATAAGGTCTCCATTTCTGAAATTTAGGTTAACATTGCTTGGTGTAGTTGGTATTACCCAGTGTGACCTCCAGCACTTCTTCAGACTTGGTGTTGGCATTCAGTACCTACATAGACCCATTGCGTTTAGCAATCTTTTCACTCACATAAAGACTGCAGAGAGTCCTCCTGAACCCAAAACTCTCATTTGGTCAAGGTTTAGATCATAAATAAAATTGGGTGTCTCTCAGTGTTGACTTTAGTCCTCCCTTTTGGGAGTGGAGTTTTTATGTTGGTTTTATTTTGTTTTGTTTTAATCTGTGCCACTTGGTAGGAGATTCGGGTTTCAGGTTTCTTTTGATTTTGATGAGTACTCAGAATAATGCCAAGTTCTCATTCAAAACAAAACAAAACCCTGTCAGCTTTGTGTTTAACACCTGTGGGCCCTCATCCTGTAACGACCTATCTAAATGGGTCCATTTAACCTGGTATGATTTTAAACTGCCCTGGCCAAAATGGGAAGCTTTTGAAATTCCCAAATTTGTCAATCTTCATGCATGCCTAGAAAGAAATACCAGAAACAGAAAAATTAATGGAAAACATTTTTTTAAATTTATTATTAAAAATAACAAGAATAAATTGTTGCACACAGGCTTTCTCTAGTTGCGATGAGCGGGGGCTACTCTTTGTTGCGGTGCACAGGCTTCTCACTGCGGTGGCTTCTCTTGTTGCAGAGCGTGGGCTTCAGTAGTTGCAGCACGCTGGCTCAGTAGCTGTGGCACATGGGCTTACTTGCTCCGTAGCATGTGGGGTCTTCCCGGACCAGGGATCAAACCCATGTCCCCTGTATTGGCAGGCAGATTCTTAACCACTGTGCCACAAGGGAGGTCTCAGAAAGAATGTTTTAATTGATATTTAGAGGCCTCTAAACATAATACTGAGGAAATTGCTTCCCTCCAAGCTGTAATTAAAAATTGACTCAGGCTGTTTCTAAACTTAAGAAATCATGAAATTCTTTACCCCACTCCCATTCCCCTCCCAATTCTGCACCTTCTCCTCCATTGCTTTACCCACCTCTTTCCAAACTCCCTTTTTATTTAACTTACCCCCTCTCTTCTCTTTCTCCATCAGACACCCTCCTCCTCCTCCTCCATCAGTTAACACTCCTGAGCCTAAACCCCACTCAACCCCCCTGTCCTGGCAGCCCCTATTAAAACGAAGTCCACCTGAACCTTTTATTGTCTTTGTCCCATGGAGTAAACGTGAACTTAGGGCTATAGCTAAAGAATTCTGTGATTCTTTTTGGACCTCATTTCCTTTGCCAAACAATTTAATCTTGTTATACAAACCTATGAACCAAGCTATTCTGATCCTTATCAACTTATACACATGCTGGTAGGGGAAGGCAGAGCAAAAGAATGGCTTAATAAGATGGATTGGAAAAAACCTATAGAAGACTTCCAAAAGAAAACAACTGAAGATCAAGATAGGGCCAAAGGCTTAGCCAAAACCCTTTACTGGTTATTCCAGTAAAGTTTCCCCAAATATTACTGATTGAAACATATCCAACTGTGTACTCAAAACTTAAGGAGCCTGTACTTGAATTCTTTGAAAGATTTCAAAAAACTTTCAAACAGTATTCAGGGATGGAAAATGTTAATACCAACTCATGAATGGTTTAGATTAAGAACTTGACACTTTAGTTAGAAGGCATCAGTGAAATTGGACAGCCATGGATGCCCGTGATTTATGCAGTTTGGCACAGCAGCTGTCCAAGACCATACAAAAATAGCCAAGAAGAAGGCTACTCAAATAATGAGTTTACAGCTTCAGCAATTGACTGGCCAAAAAAGGCCAACACGCCTCCAGTCTTACAAAGAAAGACGCTCCAACACAGAAGACCTTCAAAGGTACCTTTGCTATTATTGCAGAAAAAGCCTGGGAATTTTAAAAGAGCTTGCTATAAATTCAGAAAATCACTCAGAGAGAAAACAAAATCCTGCCAGCCCTTCTCCAAACAAAGGTCCTATGCAACTTCCTTTCTGTCTCACCTAGGGCTGCTCCAAGGAAATACCTGGGGTTTCTCCCTTTCTTCTCACTAACATTCTGGAGAAATTGAATTCACCATTGTTTGAGAGCAGACAGAGCTTTAATTCATACGGGGTACCACTCTTTCTGTTCTCAATCCCAGCACTTTGAAACATTCTCTTCTGTGGAGTACTAAAACAATTTCAATGGTGGGAGTTTCTAAGCACCCTATGACTGTTTTTAAATCTCAACACACTCCATTCCAACTTGGCCCTGTCACAGAGACACATTCCTTTCTCCTTCTTCCTTCCACTCCTGTACACATCCTCAGAAGAGACCTCTTAGAGGTCCATAATGCACGTTTCCTTCTCACAAAAGGGGGAAATGTTTTACATCTGGAAGAACATTCCAATCAACAAGGCCCTAATGACACAAATTTAGGCCCTGCACGTGAAGTGCCATCATTTTTCTCACATCAGTCATAACCCCAAGAAAGAATGAACTTGTACAAACACTACGGTCTCAAATCTCTGTGGATAGAGGGAAAATTCATTCAGCAACCCCAATCAAAATAGATGTATACTCATCTTAACCCCTCCCCAACATCAAGTAATATCTCGTCAAACAGGAACCTATAAAAGGAATTCAACATATCATAAAAGACTATATTAAACAAGGTCTAGTGATTCCTTGCACCAGTTCTTGCAATACCCCCTTCTTCCCAGTTAGAAAACCTAATGGAAGAGGCATTTTGTTCAGTATTAAATAGCCATCAATAATATAGTCATATCCCGCCATTCAGTAGTCCTTAATTCCCATATCCCTTTATTTGCAGTTCCCACAGACAGCAAGGTTTTCACATGGCTGATTTATGTGGTACTTTCTTTGTTATGCCAGTGGATCCAGACAGCCAATCCTTGTTTGCCTTTACTTGGAATGATCAACAGTACACTTGGACAGTATTGCCCCAGGGATATACGGAGAGTCCTATTTACTTTTCTCAGACCTTAAAATCATACCTTGCAGATGTTACTTTCCCAAATGACTTCACTTTACTCCAATATGTGGATAACTAACTTCTTTGCTCTTCAGGCATGCAGGCTTCTCAAAAAGACAACCTCTAACTACTTGAACCTGCATTATAGCAAAAGATCAAATTGTTAATATTTATACTGATAGCCAGTATGCTTTTTTTAAAAAAAAAAAAAAAACAAGAGACATCAGCCACCATGTCCCCTTTTTTTTTTAAATTTTATTTATTTATTTATGTCTGTGTTGGGTCTTCGTTGCTGCGCAAGGGCTTTTTCTCTAGTTGTGGCAAGTGGGGGCTACTCTTTGTTTTGGTGCGCGGGCTTCTCATTGCAGTGGCTTCTCTTCTTGTGGAGCATGGGCTCTAGGCGCACAGGCTTCAGTAGTTGTGGCACACGGGCTCAGTAGTTGTGGCTCACGGGCTTAGTTGCTCCACGGCATGTGGGACCTTCCTGGACAAGGGCTCGCACAGGACAAACTATTAAGAATAGCCAATATGTATTGGACCTTCTGGAAGCTATTAAAATACTAAAACTTCTGGCCATTATAAATATCTCAGGTTAGTCAAGGCTTGGTTCAAAGGAAAGGAAATAATTTAGCCGATACTGTAGCAATGACTGCTGCTCTCTGACCCACTTCAAAAAAGCTTTAATTATTACCTAACCTTATGTTAGCTTACGGGATTTACTGGCAGAAACCTAAAACAATGTTTCTCCAGAGGAATAAGACAAATCTTATACCAGGGATGTAAATTTTGGGAAGATCATAATTTATGGTATGGGTCTAACAATACTCCAGGTTTGACTCATAGCCTCCAGGAACATATTATTGAACATACATGGGGGCCCAGATAAAATGATACGTGCAAAACAATGCTACTGAAAACCATCCCACAAAATAGCCACTGAAGTATATTTGAAGTGTAACATTTGTCCAAAACGTAATCCAGGTAAACCCATCCACTTCCCTAAAGATTGTTTTCCTTTGCCTTCAGGACCCTTTGATGTATGGTTAATGGAATTTATCCAACTGCCACCATCTCAGGGATATAAATATGTAGTTGTACTAGTATGCATGTTTTCTCACTGGATTGAAACATTTCCATGTTGCAGGGCTATAGCACTTTTGGTAGGCAAAATTCTTTTGGAAAAAATAATTTCTACATGGAGTATTTCACCTGAGCTTCATAGTAATCAAGGAACTCATTTTACAGGGCAAATTATTCAGTCAATCTGTAAAACTTGGCCTTTTATTCCCCCCCCCCCCCCCAGTATTTCCACTGCCTCTATCATTCACAGTCCTCCGGGCTAGTGGAACTTACATATAGAGCCATTAAGGCTCAATTGGCTAACAAGACATGGAAACAACCTAAATGTCCATCGACAGAAGAATGGATAAAAAAGGTGTACATATATACAGTGGAATACTAGTCAGCCATAAAAAAGAATGAAATAATGCCATTTGCAGCAACGTGGATGGAACTAGAGATTATCATACTAAGTAAGTCAGAAAGAGAAAGACAAATACCATATGATATCACTTTTATGTGGAATCTAAAATATGACATAAATGAACTTATGTATAAAAACAGAAACAGACTCACAGACATAGAGAACAGACTTGTGGTTGCCAGGGGGGAGAAGGGGTTAGGGAGGGATGGATTGGGGGTTTGGGATTAGCAGATGCAAACTATTATACAATATATATTGAATAGAATGGATAAACAACAAGGTCCTACTGTGTAGCACAGGGAACTACATCCTGTGATAAACCATAATGGAAAACAATGTGAAAAAGAATATATATATATATATATATATATATATATATATATATATATATATATATATATATATAAAACTGAATCACTTTGCTGTTCAGCAGAAATTAATACAACATTGTAAATCAAGTATATTTCAATAATAATAATTTTAAAAAGACTTAATTGGCTAAACTAGTTGAATCTTTTAATCTACCATGGCCGGAAGTCCTGCCCCTGGTATTGCTCAGCCTAAGGTCTACCCCCTTTGGTAAGCACCGACTTTCTTCCTTTGAAATAATTATGGGAAGAACAATGAAAATATATAATGCAGGGGCTTCCCTGGTGGTGCAGTGGTTGAGAGTCTGCCTGCCGATGCACGGGACACGGGTTTGTGCCCTGGTCTGGGAGGATCCCACATGCTGCAGAGCGGCTGGGCCTATGAGCCATGGCCGCTGAGCCTGCACGTCCGGAGCCTGTGCTCCGCAAGGGGAGAGGCCACAGCAGTGGGAGGCCCGCGTACCGCACAAAAAAAAAAAAAAATATATATATATATATATATATATAATGCACTACATAAGCCCAATGTGGTTAAAGGAGACCTCTTAACATATTGCCAAGAATTAACTAAAAACATTAAAGCTTCATGCTTACTAGTACTAGAATCTTTTATAAGTGAGAAACCTTTAAAAAAAAAAAAGAGTTCCCAGGAGACAAAGACATTAAAGAAAATAATTTACAACCAGGTGATTATATTTATTGGAAAAGACACCTCCCTGGAGATGCTTTGAAACCTCAATGGAAAGAGGTTGTTAATCAGGTATTAACAGGTTGTTCACTAAGCCATGTGCAGCAAAACCTTTGGTGTTCAATCATGGAGTCACGTTTCTCATTTTTAAAAGGCTACCAATCCTGAGTGGACTTCCCAACCCATTGATGACCTTCGTCAGAACAAGAAAAACTTCCCTGGGTCAGAAGCAGATGACATCTGAGTAGACAGCTCATCGCAAGAGTCGAGACCAGGCCTGTAACCCCAACTTTGTTGATAGTTTCAGACTGTTTTTCTTTTTTTTAACTGAGGTACCTATATACTTGACTTTGTCACATTGAGGGTCAGTAAGCCTTTTTACCCCTTCCTCATGTTTTCTTTAATTCTGATAATCCTAATATTGGAATTATTCATCTGTCATAAAATCTTTACCTTGAGGAATGACAAATTGAAATTGTAATGGTGTAATCATACTCAGGCATACAAAATGGAGTTGAGCAGCCATTAAGGATCAGATCTCAGACACATCCCGGCATCACTGAGAATTTGAACTTTCTTTGAACTGTACTAAACCCAAGGACACCATCAGCCATATTTAGAACACTCAGAAGCTTCACCCTTCTGGTCTAAAATTTCCCTTTGTAACTGCAACCATTTTGAACCCCAACCAATCCTTGTTAACAAGCTGCCTTGTTTCTTGCTTGCTCCAATTATAATTCCTGACAGACAACTATGTAACTCACTATGGCTTGCAGTTTTTGCCTTCCATTTTAACCTTTCTCCATTTTGTAGTATAGTAGAATACAATTCACATGCTCCTTGACTCTGTGTGTCCTGGACTAAATACATTTTGGGGGGTGGGGGGCGGCTTGCAGGATCTTGGTTCCCTGACCAGGGATTGAACCCGCACCCTTGGCAGTGAAAGGGCAGAGTCCTAAACATTGGACTGCCAAGGAATTCCCTCCTGGACTACATTCTTAACAAATCCCAAATAAATGCCTTTTTATTTCAATCAGGTCTGTTTCTGAAATTTCAGTTTACAGAAGGAAGAAGTAAAACTCACTATTTGCAGATGGCATGACACTGTATATATAGAAACCCCAAAAACTCCACCAAAGAACTGTTAGAGCTAAGTGAATTGACTAAAATTGCAGAATACAAAATTAGTACACAGAAATCTGTTGTATTTCTGTACACTAATAATGAACTGTCATAGAAATGAAGAAAATAATCGCATTTACAGTTGCATCAAAAAGAATAAAATATCTAGTAATAAATTTAACCAAGGAAGTGAAAGACTTCTAGTTTAAAAACTATAAGACACTGAGGAAATAAATTGAAGATGACACAAACAAATGGGAAGATATACCATGCTCATGGATTGGAATAATCAATATCATGGAAATATACATACTACTCAAAGCAATCTACAGACTCAGTGCAATCCTTATCAAAATACCAATGACATTTTTCACCAGAACTAGAACAAATATTTCTAAAATTTGTATGGAACTACAAAAGACCCCAAATACCCAAAGCAGTCTTGAGACAGAAGAGCAAAGCTGGAGGTATCATGCACCCAGACTTGAAACCATACTACAAAGCTATCATAACCAAAACAGTATGGTCTTGTCACAAAATCAGACACATAGATCAATGGAACAGAGTAAAAAGTCCAGAAGTAAACCCACAGTCATATGGTCAATTTATCTATGACAAAGGAGGCAAGAGTGTACAATTGGGAAAGGACAGTTGCCTCAATAAATGGTGGTGGTAAAACTAGGTAGCTACACGTGAAAGAATAAAACTAGGGGGCTTCCCTGATGGTACAGTTGTTAAGAATCTGCCTGCCAATGCAGGGGACACAGGTCTGAGCCCTGGTCCAGGAAGATCCCACATGCCACGGAGCAACTAAGCCCGTGCACCACAACTACAGATTCTGCACTCTAGAGCCTGTGAGCCACAACTACTGAGCCCACATGCCATAACTACTGAAGCCTGTGTGCCTAGAGCCTGTGCTCTGCAACAAGAGAAGTCACCACAGTGAAAAGCCTGTGCACTGCAACGAAGAGTAGCCCCCACTTGACGGAACTAAAGAAAGCCCACATGCAGAAATGAAGACCCAACACAGCCATAAATAAATAAATAAATAAATTTATTAAAAAAAAAGAATAAAACTAGACCACTTACACCACATATAAAAATAAACTCAAAATGGATTAAGGACTTAAATTTTTTTTCTTTTTTTTTTTTGCGGTATGCAGGCCTCTCACTGTTGTGACCTCTCCCGTTGTGGAGCACAGGCTCCGTATGTGCAGGCTCAGTGACCATGGCTCACGGGCCCAGCCGCTCCGCGGCATGCGGGATCCTCCCAGACCAGGGCAAGAACCCGTGTCCCCTGCATCGACAGGCAGACTCTCAACCACTGCACCACCAGGGAAACCCCAAGGACTTAAATTTAAGACCCCAAAACCATAAAACTCTTTAGAAGAAAACATAGGCAGTAACCTCTTTGACATCAGTCTTAGTAATATTTTTTTGGATGTGTCTCCTCAGGCAATGGCAACAGAAGCAAAAATAAATAAGTGGGATCACATTAAACTAAATAGCTTTTGCACAGCAAAGGAAACCACCAACAAAATGAAAAGGCAGCCTACTGAATGGGGGAAGATATTTTCAAATGATATATCCAATAAGGGGTTGATAATCCAAAATATATATAGAACTCATACAACACTATATTTAAAATAAAAAAATTTTTTAAACGGGCTAAGAAGCAGAATAGACATTTTTCCGAAGAAGACATACAGATGGCCAACAGGCACATGAAAATATGCTCAACTTCATTAATCATGACAGAAATGCAAATCAAAACCACAATGAGATACCATCTCACGCATGTCAGAATGGCTTATCAAAAAGAAACAACAGGGCTCCCCTGGTGGCGCAGTGGTTGGGAGTCCGCCTGCCGATGCAGGGGACACGGGTTTGTGCCCTGGTCCGGGAGGATCCCACATGCCGCGGAGTGGCTGGGCCCGTGAGCCATGGCCACTGGGCCTGCGCTCCGGAGCCTGTGCTCCGCAACGGGATAGGCCACAGCAGTGAGAGGCCCGTGTACCAGAAAAAAAAAAAAAGAAACAACAGGACTTCCTAGTGGTGCAGTTGTTAAGAATCTGCCTGCCAATGCAGGGGACATGGGTTCAAGCCCTGGTCTGGGAAGATCCCACATGCCATGGAGCAACTAAGCCCATGCGCCTCAACTACTGAGCCTGTGCTCTAGAGCCTGTGAGCCACAACTACTGAAGCCCATGTGCCTAGAAACCACGCTCCACAACAAGAGAAGCCACTGCAATGAGAAGCCCACACACGGCAACAAAGAGTAGTCCCCACTCACCACAACTAGAGAAAGCCTGCATGCAGCAATAAAGACCCAACGCAGCCAAAAATAAATAAGTAAAATAAATTTTTTAAAAAGAAACAAGTGTTGACCAGAATGTGGAGAAAAGGGAACCCTCAAACACTGTTGATGGGGATGTAAATCGGCCCAGCCACTGTGGAAAACAGTATGGAGGTTCCTCAAAAAACTGAAAATAGAACTATCAATGGTTGAACAATTACACTTCAGCTTATTTGAAGAAAACAAAAACACTAATTTGAAAAGACATATGCACCCCTATGTTCATTGCAGCATTGTTTACAATAGCCAAGATATTGACAGGACCTAAGTTTATCAATAGATGAATGGATAAAGATGTGGTATGTATGTGTGTGTGTAGCTATGTATAACACACAAAATGCAATATCACTCAGCCATAAAAAATAAGAAATCGTGCCATTTGCAACAACATGGATGGACCTGGAGGGTGTTATGTTAAATGAAATAAGTCAGAGAAAGAAATACTATATGATTTTACCTCTATGTTGGATCTAAAAAACAAAAAAAAATGAACAAACAAAACAGAAACAGACTCATAGATACAGAGAACAAACTCATGGTTACCAGAGGGAAGGGGGATGAATGGTTGGACAAAATAGGTGAAGCAGTTTACAAGGTAGAAAATTCCAGATATAAAATGAATGTCATGAGGATGTAATTTGCACATAGGAAATATAGTCAATAATATTGTAACCAGTGCTCAAACATAGTAACTGGTCTTACTGAGGTGATCATTTCATAATGCACAAAAATAATGAATCAATGTTATACACCTGAACCTAATATAAACGTAAAAAAATAATGAATGAATGCAACAAAAAAGAAACCTCTCACAAATTTTCTTCTGTTGAGTGTTTTTTTCTATTCAGCTCAAAATACTTTTTCCAGTGTGTTTTTTGTTTTATTTTGGTTTTGTTTTTTTAATTGCTGTGTGTGTGAGGAGAGAGAGATGGAGAGGAGAGGGAAATCAAACTAATACAGAAGGGATCTTCTTTTATCTTATATAATGCTTCTACAAAAGTGCTATTGCAAATGTCATGCCTCTTTGTCCCTTATAAAATACTTCCCCGCACATTGTGAACTGCTCTATGCACTTTTATTCATTATTACATTGGTGTTTCTCTCTAGTGAAATAAGTCAAGAAAATAAATATATAACGTTTGGGAAGGAATAAAGACTTTATCACTAACCACCTTAATTATTTCCTCAAATTTCATCTACACCTGACTCCTACTATGGAGACCCAATTTACAATTGCAATGCTTCCCTACTCCCTATACTTTTCTTCACCTCTATGTGGCTCTTCTTTTCTCTTTCCCTAAGACCTATTATTACCATCTAAGATACTATGTAATTTAACAACTTAGCACATTGTTTGTTGTGTGTTTCCCTTAACCAGAATGCAATTTCCATGAGGATGCATTTTTTTTACTTATTATGTTCTGTGCACTCATATATATCTAGGAATGTGCCTGACAAGGTACGCAATGAATATATGTTGAAGCACTGAACAAACATGAAAACCGGAAATTCCTGTTCATTTGTAACATTATTTGCTATTTTTTCCAACACTGCTTATTCCTGTCTCACCCAATCAGTTTCAATACCTTCAAGGGTTCTCAGGAATGGAAAGAAGTCATATTTTGGATTCAAACGCTGAATTGACTAAGAAAGATGGATAGGATGTGCTCAGTTTTTTTCTTTCTTCTCTCAACTTTTAGATTTCAGTGTCTTCTGCTCCTTTTCCATTAGGATTTTTATTTCAAAAATAATTTCTTCCCTATCTGTTCTGCTCTCCTGTTAAGATATCTTTATTAATCACTTTTAGTAGCTTTCAGTGGTTGCATAGCTCACAAATGTTTTCCAGAAATGACCTCAAATCCCTTTGCAGACACTATTACTGCAATTACAGATGAAGTGATTAATCACCTTCCAGCAAAAAGATGAGATCATGGCATTTCAAAACATTTACCCAGGGTTCAGAATCCCCCCCTTTCCACACCTGCAGCCACTGTTCTCACAGCAAACAATTGGGTTAGTAGATTTCTTTTTTTTTTTCCTCCAGATAGGTTTCACATTCTCTTAAGGAATGTATTTCAGGAAATCTATGAAGATTATAGATTCATAGATTAAGAAATAATTAGGCGGGACTTCCCTTGATGGCACAGTGGTCGAGAATCCGCCTGTCAATGCAGGGGACATGGGTTTAATTCCTGGTCTGGGAAGATCCCACGTGCCGTGGAGCAACTAAGCCTCTGTGCCACAACTACTGAGCCTGCACTCTAGAGCCCTCAAGCCACAAATACTGAGCCCGCGTGCCTAGAGCCCATGCTCTGCAACAAGAGAAGCCACCACAATGAGTAGATCCCACATACCATGGAGCAACTAAGCCCATGCGCCACGACTATTGAGCCTGTGCTCTAGAGCCTATGAGCCACAACTACTGAAGCCTGCGTGCCTAGAGCCCGTGCTTGGCAACAAGAGAAGCCACCACAATGAGAAGCCTGTGCACCGCAACAAAGAGTAGCCCCTGCTCGCCAACTAGAGAAAGCCTATGCACAGCAACAAAGACCTGACACAGACAAAAATAAATAAATAAGCATTTTAAAAAATAATTAGGCTTTCTGAGGTTGAAGTATTAAAAAATTTAGAGAGACAGATAGCAGACAGACAAAAACAGGAAAGGAAAGACATTTGTTAAGGGAACCAGAGGCTATCACCACACTTCTCCACCTGCTTCAGGGCTGCTGGAGATTTTCGTTTCTCCTCCTGTTACCAACCCTTTATGAAAACATCTCTCACTTATCCCTAGTAAGCACACTGAACCTCACAGGTTTCACTCTAAAGATTTCTTCCTACAAGCATGTGATGAGCAGTAAGACAGGGAAGATGGGTTCCCAGATGCTGAGTTTGAGAATGATAGCTGCTGCTATGCATAAGTGCTTTTGGTGGTGTTCCTTTGTTTTGCAAAGGGAGCGAGGGGCATGTGTTGTTAGCCAAAGTCTAGTATGTTTCTAAATTTCTCTCAGTTGTAAAAGTTAACATTCATTCTCATTCAGAGAAAATAAAGTCTCTTTTATTTTGCATTTATAGAAACAAATTTTATGTGAAGAAAAACATGTTACCAAACCAGGTCCGTTTGCCCAATGTGCAGCAAGCCAAATACTGAGATGTGGAGGTTTGCAGCAGAGAAAGGGCTTATTTTTATTTGTACAAGGCAGCCAAGTGAGGAGATTGGAGAACAAATACCAAATACACATTTCAGGAGATGGAGAACTTGGGCCATTTATGGGTGAAGAGTGTAGTGTGGTCAGTGGTATAGGGAAGGTGATTGGAGGCAGGAAAAGGTAAAATAATCATCGTTCTGTGCAGGCACAATGGAGCTACATGCTTTCAGGGACACGTGCAAATTCAGGAGGAGTTGGTATGAAACGTTTGGGGGAATTTGGGGCTGTAAAGTTGAAGGTCATTTATCAGACAACCAAGTCTATTCTGTGCATACTTGGTTTGGCCACATTGGTTTCATCTATTTTCAGCCACTTTTGTTGTGTTACAAGCCAAGGTGTTTTCAACTAGCTGCTCCATTATCTCCTGTTCTGTCAGACAAGTTCAAGAATTTCTGTTAGTCACCAATTTCTGTTAACCCTATGGGGCACCGTTTCAGGATGGGTTTTTTAACCCTATAAGGAATAGTTTCAATACCCCATCTTTTTTTAAAAAAATTTTTATTTATTTGTTTATACAGCAGGTTCTTATTAGTCATCAATTTTATACACATCATTGTATACATGTCAATCTCAATCACCCAGTTCATCACACCACCCCCACCCCCTGCCTTTTGATCATTACTCAGTCTTAAGGGAAGAGGGGCAATGACTACTCTGGCTACTTCCTGCAGAAGAGGCATAGGCCTGATATGGGCTTGAGGAATGAAACTGTTTCTTATTTGATTGCAAATACTCATGATTCCCTAGATGAGGCCAAGGCTTTTGTTCTGGGCCTTTATGTTCATATGGGTTGGGGTTTGGGGCTTAAACATATGAGACAAACAGCAAGTAGATTTCTGACAAGAAGGAATATAAATCCTAGCAAGCATAAAACAACACCACCTAGTTCACTAATCCCTATAATATAGACCTTATTCCTGATGGGATCCATGAGCATATATTTCCTAAGAGATTGGATCCAGGAAAATAGTCCTGGAAACAAGTTTGGACCCAGTACTTCTGGGATATTTGCTGTAGCCAGTAGTCTGTTGCCTGATTTTGTCTATATGAGTTTCCACTTCAGCTTAGGCATTAATGTATACATGACAAGAGGTATTAGCAATAGCACAAACTTCACCCTGTTCAGCTAGTATATAATCTGGAGCTATACAATTATCTAGGACTACTTTGGCTAATGAGTCAGCTTTTTCCCAGAGTACATCTGAAGTTTTTTTTTTTTTAATTCATAATCATAGTGAAGTTCAGGATGGCCAAAACACTCATGACAGGCACAACCAAGGGGTCAGCATGATTACATACAGAAAAAGGTTTTAGATGACTTAGCCAACATCTAGAAAGATTGCCTGTTTTTCCCAATGTTTGAGAAATCCTAATTATTCTTCCAAACCTGGAAGGATAAAATCACAGAGGAAATATAGCAAAAGAAAAGAACACTCATTCTGGTGATCTAGTGAGCTAATTATTTGTTGCTTTGCCTTGGGGCATTACCTTCTGAAGAATTTTACTTTGCCAAAGTCACCACTGTAGCCATTCCACTAGGAGCATAGATATCCCCACAAAGATTTAGAGTTCCTCAGTCATAAATGTCAGGCATGCAGTTAGGTTAACAGTATATAAAGCCAGCAGACAATCCTATTGACTGAACAAGAGCTTTGGTACCATTCACTTTAATTTCTTTTTAAAAAATATTTTATTTATTTATTTTATTTACTTGGCTGTGTTTGGTCTTAGTTGCAGCACATGGGATCTTTCATTGTGGTCCGTGGGCTCAGCAGTTGCAGCACACGGGCTCTCTAGTTGTGGCGAACGGGCTTTAGAGTGCACGGGCTTAGTTGGCCCATGGCATGTGGGATCTTAGTTCCCCGACCAGGGATCGAACCCACGTCCCTTGCATTGGAAGGCAGATTCTTAACCACCGGACCACCAGGGAAGTCCCTCACCTTAATTTCTTTCTCGTAACTTCCTTCTGAAAGCAACTTAAGGTCTGTAGGGGTTCATTGCCCATTCAGAGAAGTCAGTATCGGGGATCTGGAACCAGCCAGGATTTGGATGATATTGGTCATGGTTTTCTTCAACAGCGTGGTTTCTGTTCCCTGTGTCGTTCCTTATGAGGTCTGGCCCAGCAAATATGGACTGGTCTTCTGGATGCTTAGTTTTCCAGTGTTTCAGTAGGACCCAGTCTCCAGGACGAGTTGCAGGGGAACATTTGTGGGAAATATTAACCTGCTGGAGGCAAACTTATATATAGCAGTTAGATTGGTGCCCATTAATTGTACAGACCTGAAAGTGTCTAGTTTCTTAATTCGAGTTCCTTCCAGATTTCCTAAACCATTTCTGGAACATAGAAAGTGTCTCCCATGCAATATTTAAGGCCCTTTCAGCCTTGCCAAAAAAAGATTTCACTTTTTGCAGTACAGGGAAGAGGAGGTGCAGGGCTGACTGAAGGGCATTACCTGACTCCTCTGCTGAGGATGGAACCCCTGGACAGCAGCTGTAAGTCTGGCTGAGGATGGAACCCCTGGACAGCAGCTGTAAGTCTGGCTGAGGATGGAACCCCTGGACAACAGCTGTAAGTCTGAAAACCAAGACAGCACAGAAATTCTTGCTGTGGTCATGTACACCAGAATATGGAGATACTTGAGGGTAGTTAATTTCAAAGTTTGAAGTGACATATTTATGCTTAGGATAGAATATGCCCCATAAAATGTTACAGGGAAGACAGAGACTGACTAAACAGAAATGATGGGGACTATTTAAATAAATTATTACAGGGCCCAGTGTTTGTAATTACACATGTGCCAACGACAGAATGAAGGTCAAGGACCATATTTGTTACGGTATTTTTGTTTGTTTGTTTCTCAAACTTTTAACGTGTCAAACTGTAGTACCACATATATTAGGCTTCCATTTTATTTTTTGTTTTACTGAAGGTATTTCAAGGGTCTCAATAGGCCTTGTGATTTTGTTGGATTTTGCATAACTTGGTGGTTTTCAGGAACACATACAATGCATTGCTGTAGAACTGACTCTGTGAAGTTTTCTCCAGGATATATACATACATACATACATATATATATATATATACACATACACACACACACACATACATATATATATATAGAGAGAGAGAGACAGAGAGAGAGAGAGAAAATGTACAATATTATATGTTTCAGGTGTACAACATAGTGATTCACAATTTTTAAAGGTTATACTCCATTTATAGTTATTATAAAATATTGGCTATATTCTCTCTTGTACAATATATCCTTGTAGCTAATTTATTTTATACATAGTAGTTTGTACCTCTTAATCCCCCATCCCTATTTTCCCCACCCTCTTCCTTCCAGTAACAATTAGTTTGTTCTCTTTATCTGTAAGACTGTTTTTTGTCTTATTCACTAGTTTATTTTTTATATTCTATATATGAGTGATATCATACAGTATTTGTCTTTCTCTGTCTTATTTCACTTAGCATAATGTTCTCCAAGTCCATGCGTCTTGATGCAAATGGTAAATGTTCATTCATTTTTATGGCTGAGTAGTATTCCATTGTGTGTGTGTGTGTGTGTGTATACACACACACACACACACACACACACTCCACATCTTTACCCATTCATCTCTTGATGGACACTTAGATGGCTTCCATATCTTGGTAATTGTAAATAATGCTGCTATGAATATTGGGGTGCATGTATCTTTCTGAATTAGTGTTTTTGGTTTTTTTCAGATATATACCCAGGAGAAGAATTGCTGGATCATATGGTAGTTCTATGTTTAGTTTTTTTGAGAAACCATCATACTATTTCCCACAGTGGCTGCAACAATTTACATTCTCACCAACAGTGTCAAGAGTTCCCTTACCAGGATGTATTATTAAGTGAAAAACTATGGTCCAGAACAGTGTATAACAGTGAACATATACCATGTTTTTTGAGTCAAGTAGAAGAGTATAAATATAGGGACAGAGATTTAACAGATTGGAAGGACAGGAACAAAAGTGATGAAATTTCCTTGTGTTGTAGTTTTGAGTTTGTACAAATTTAAGTATTTCCCATAAAGTTTAAACAAACAATGCTCAATCAAAATGGAATTTTAAAATCCATAACATAAAAAGTAAAATGGAAGAAAAATTGAGAGAGATTTTGTGTTGCCTTGATGGTATATCCAGGATAAAGAAAGTGGCTTAACACAGAGGGATATCAACTATAGCCCAATATAAAATAAAACTTAAAAAAAAAGAGGGATAAAACCACAACCTGAGTACAACTAGAGGAATCTGAATAAGATCAGGTGATAGTATCAACGTCAATATAATTGTTGTGATATAATATAGTCTTACTATTGGGGAAACTGGGTAAAGTACACACAGGATCTCTCTGATTCCTTACCTTCCCTTTCCCTTCCTTTGTCCTCTCCTTTCTGTGCCACAAGGTGTGCAGGATCTCAGTTCCCCAACCCGGGATTGAACCTGGGTCACGGCAGTGAAAGCACCAAATCCTAACCACTAGACCACCAGGGAACTCCCTCTCTGCATTCTTACCCTTGCATGTGAATCACTGATTTTCACAATAAATACTTCAATTAAAAAATCCAAGGGAGGGAATTCCCTGGTGGTCCAGTGGTTATGGGGTGTTCTCTGAGATCTTATCAAATATTTCTATGAAGTTGTCACTTCTGTCTGGAGAGATCCTCACCAATTGTGAAGTGTTGCTTCCCTGGGATGCGGACTTTGTAAGGGAGGAGGAGTGTAGTGTATCAATATCATTATTCAGTTTAACTTTATACACCAGTGGGTTCATTCAAAATATTCATAGTAAACATTAGTTTTATAATACTATTTAAGGTTGAAGTAAAAAATATCACCAGTGTGATGAAAATAGGTTACAAAACTAGAAAATGAAGCAAAATAAGGGACAAAAGAAAGAACCAGAAATCTTGATAAGAATCACAAGATGAAGTTAAATAACAAAAACTTATGCCAGTAGAATTTCCCGTGGGAATTTGGGAGTGTGCATAAATCTGAGTCTAACAACCATGACATTGCTTAGGTTGTGGATAAGTCCACTCTTAATGACCTCCAGTGAGTCACAGGTAGTAATGATTGACAACTTCCCCTGATCATAGAGGTTCTGCAGAGACACAGGAAGGGTCTAAATTAAATGCCCTGTTCTCATTGAGCACAGGGTGACTCCATTCTTCTAAGAGGATGTCTGGTCCAAATTTTTATTTTCTGTTTAAGAAAATTATCTTATAAATGGGACATGTCATTGAGATGAAATCACAATAAGGCAAAGATGATAGAGATAGATATATAGATGGTAGACATATAGGTGGATGATAGACATACAGATGACAGAAGAATGGATCCATTTTTATAGGTGAGGAATGGAAGCCAAGGCCCTGGGAGGGTAGAGAGTGTTGATTACTATGATAAAGAGAACATCCAAGTACTTGAGATGCAATGAACAGCATTTCACCAAGGATAAAAATTTAGAGACACATCATTCAAGTCTCCATGACACAACATGCCCCTCATCAGCAGATACAACAGACACTAGGCATCTACTCAGAGTAGGAGCTTATCTTCTTCATCTTATTACTCACAACCTACCTTATCATGAAGCCTCTACAGTGAACCCTGTTTATGATCAGTGTGTTTAGTGAGAAGCCAGTGAAACAAGTTTCAAAACAATGCAACTGAGGAGAGAGGGGAACTGTCAGGCACTCCTGATGCACGTTGATGAGGGGCAACATGCCTCTGGTTTCCTCAGCAAATGCCTTTCCTGTTTTTATGGCTTTGTTCTTATGTCTGTCTATATCTATAACCTATATAAGATTGTTCCTTTTTTATTGTCCTGACCTCAGGAAGTGAAATTTATTTTAGAAAGAGTTAATTTCCAGTTTTCTGACAAAAATGTTTTCTAAGAATCAGATACCTGAAGAGATACTTACCAAATGTGTATTTGCTCCCATAACAAGGATGCCATGGCAGCATCTGAGTGTGCAATGGGGACACGTAAGCCTGAGATAAAGGTTTAGAACCCCACGATGTCATCTGCTCCTTGGAAGTGATTACGTCACCTGTAAGTGCACTGACAGTGTCTGCATATGGAGAGGAGACAAACTCAGAAAAACATTTCAGACTGTGTAACTATCCAGAGCTATTAAAAGTACTTAGGGTTTCCCTGGTGGCGCAGTGGTTAAGAATCGGCCTGCCAATGCAGGGGACATGGGTTTGAGCCCTGGTCCGGGAAGATCCCACATGCCACGGAGCAACTAAGCCCATACGCTACAACTACTGAAGCCCACGCACCTAGGGCCCTTGCTCCACAACAAGAGAAGCCATCCCAAAGAGAAGCCTGCACACTACAACGAAGAGTAGCTCTCACTAGCTATAACTAGAGAAAGCTCACGCACAGCAACGAAGACCCAAAGCAGCCAAAAAGAAATAAATAAACTAAAAAAAAATAAAATAATAAAAGTGCTTAATGAGATAGATATCCATGAGGACTGGCAGAAATTGATGGTGGAAAACTTGTTTTTGAAATAATCAAAATCCCACTGGAATGTGAGGAAAAAAAACACACACACACACACCTGACATCTAATAAGTGAGAGAAGGAAACCACTAAAATGTCTACTGGGGATTTTTTAGTAGATTTAAAGGCTTTTCACAAAACATAATTTCTTCCTATAACTCAGAGCATTCATGGTAGTAAAACTGAAGGAAAAAGCAGGGTGAGGAGAGTTAGAAAGTACACCCACAGTTGTGCAAATGAATGTTAAATGTGCATTATCATTTTGTTCCATATTTTAAGATGTCAGTAGGTACCACATGGGGGACTTGCCCAGCGTTCTAGGAGTTAAGACTCTGCACTTCCATTTCAGGGGGCAAGGATTTGATCCCTGGTCCAGGAACTAAGACCCCATATGCCACGCAGTAAGGCCAAAAATAAAAAAGTACCATATGTGTTTCAGACATGTTTCTAGGAATACAGAATGTATCAGTGCACAACATGTAAATACATATTTTCCTACTGGAACTTACTCTGTATTTGATAGAAAAATAAAATAAGCAGTTCTTCTATGATATTAAGTTGCATAGCGTAATAGAAGGTGATGGGTCCTAAGGAAGTAAGAAGGTCAGCGAATGGGTGATGAAACAATTATGAGTTTATGATGGGTTGAGGCACTAAAATGAGTGTCCATATTTGGATTCATAGTGAAGATGAAAACTGAGGATATATTTTAGGTGTTTTCTTCCTTTCCAATTGCTACATATTCATTATTTTGCCGGGTTTTCTTTTTCGTATTGAATGAAATTGGAACTCCAGGATGATACTGAATAAGAGAACAATGAGCAGCTGCCCTCCTTTTATTCTAGTGGCAAGTTTAATAATGGTTCAAAGGTATAGTATTTCTAATTACTCTTTGTAGATGTTGTAGGATTAAGAAGGCTCACTTCTATCCGTAGTTTGATATCTCTCTTAGTGTACTAGCACTGAACATTTCACAAAGAAAAATTTTTTAATTCTCATTCACAATATTATCAGATTTAGAAAATACATATGCAAGACCTATAAAAAGAAATCTAAAAACATTTCCATCCAAAATTAAATAAGATCTACATAAAAGGAGATGTATCATGTTTATGGATTGGGACACTCAGTATTTCTTTCTAAATTAAAGATTAGGAGAATTCCCTGGAGGTCCAGTGGTTAGGACTCAGTGCTTTCACTGCCCTGGCCTGGGTTCAATTGCTGATCAGGCAACTAAGATCCCATAAGCTGCATGGAACAGCCAAAAAATAAAAATAAAAATAAATTGAAGACTAAATGCAAGCCCAGTGAAACTCCTAGTAGGATTTTTTGTGCTGTATAAGCTGAAAAGTGAATTCTAAACTTCATATGGAAAAGCAAAGAACCAAGAAAGGCTATAATGACTGAAAAAAAGAAAGTCAAAGGAGTATACAACCTTGATTTCAAGACATACTATAAAAACAAATTAGTTAATACATGAAAATACTGGCATAAATAAAGTAGATAAATGCAACAGAATAGAAATTCCAGAAATAAACATATACATAAATGATTGACCTTCAATGAAGATACTAAAGCAATTCAGGGGAAAAGGTATAATCTTTTAAATCAGTATCACTGCAGCAATTGGGTGTCTATATTTTAAAAAATAACTCCCACAATTAATTGAAAATGATTCCTTTGCATCAATAAAAACCCTAAACCATAAAAGTTACAGGAGGAAACGGGAAAAAGTATAAGAATGGACAAATTAGACTACACTAAAATTAAGAACTTTTTCTCTGGAAAAGTAATTGAAAAGACAAGACCAATTCTGGAAGAAAGTATTGCTAAGTATTTCCATTAGAGGACCATATTCAATAATTCATGAAGAAATGTCAAAACTCAGTAATTAGAACAACAAATCAAATGAATAGAAATTTCAATAACAATATATGGCTGGAAATTAACACATGGAAGACCACTCAGCATCATGTCACTAGGGAAATGCAAATTAAAATCACTTGATACCACTATACACCTACGATGTCACAAAAATTAGAAACCCTGCACATACCAAGTGTTGGTAAGAATGGAAAGAATGGGAACTTGGGTTCTGGTGTTTCTGGCAAGACTGTAAAAGGATACTACCACTTTAAAAAGTTTGACTGGGGCTTCCCTGGTGGCGCAGTGTTGGGAGTCCGCCTGCCGATGCAGGGGACACAGGTTCGTGCCCCTGTACAGGAGGATCCCACATGCCGCTTAGTGGCTGGGCCCGTGAGCCATGGCCACTGAGCCTGAGAATCCGGAGCCTGTGCTCCACAACGGGAGAGGCCACAACAGTGAGAGGGCCGTGTACCACACACACACAAAAAAGTTTGACCCCACATAAGTTAAACGTTCACCTACTCTACAACACAGGAGTTGTGGTGCTAGATATTAACTCAAGTGAAGGAACACATAAGTCCAGAAGACATTTCTCCAGTGTGAACTTTCCTCTTTTTTATGAGCTTGGAGCTACATACAAAGAACTACACTCATAAGGCCTTTCTCCAGTGTGGATTCTCTGGTGGACAATAAGACTTGTTCTGTAACTGTAAGGCTTCCCACATTCATTGCACTGAAAAGGCTTTACTCCAGTGTGGATTCTCTGGTGGACAACAAGACTTGTTTTGTTACTGTAGGGCTTCCCACATTCACTGCACTGAAAAGGCTTTGCTCTAGTGTGGACATTTCGGTGGCTAACAAGTGTATTCTTCAGCTTGAAGGCTTTCCCACATTCATTACACTCATAGGGTCTTTCTCCAGTGTGGATTCTCTGGTGCTCAGCAAGTCTGATTTTCCTCTTGAAAGCTTTCCCACATTCACTGCACTCATAACGCCTTTGTGCAGTGTGAACATTCTGGTGTTTATTGAGGGCAAAGCTGCTTATAAAGAAGTTCCCACATTTCTTACACCCATAAACTTTTTCTCCATTGTGAATTCTCTGGTGTACAATAAGACTTTTTTTGTTGACATAGGCTTTCCCACACTCACTGCACATATGAGGCCTTTCTCCAGTGTGGGTTCTCTGGTGGATAATAAGACTGGTTTTATAACTGAAGGACTTCCCACATTCGGTACACTTAAAAGGCTTTTCTCCAGTATGGATCCTCTGGTGCACAAGAAGTTTATTTCTGTAAAGGAAGAGCTTCCCACATTCACTGCATTTATGAGGTTTCTCTCCAGTGTGGACCTTTTGGTGCTGGACAAGTGAATCCTTGCGGGCATAGGCTTTCCCACATTCATTACACTCATAGGGTCTTTCTCCAGTGTGGACTCTTTGGTGCTGAACAAGTTTACATTTGTAGATGAAGACTTTCCCACATTTACCACAATCAAAAGGCTTTTCTCCTGTGTGAACTCTACGATGATGAGAAAGACCTCCCCTGAGTCTGAAGAATTTGCCGCACTCGCTGCACCCATAAGGTTTTTCTCCAGTGTGAACTCTCAGGTGCTCCGTGAATTTATACTTTTTACTGAAGGCTTTGCCACATTCGCTGCACTCGTAATGCCCTTGTCCAGGGTGAGAGACCTCCCTGCTCTCCCTGCTTCTTCCTGGATGCTGTCCATCGTGGGAGGGCTGGTGCTGGGGAAAGCCCAAGCTGCCTAAGAAAGCCTTCTCAATCTCTCCGCATGTGAACATATTGTCGGGTAAAAAGACTTTGCAGCTCGTCACAAGCAAGGCCCCATTCTCTTCCCTTCTGAGGTGTTTCTCTCCACTGGGCTGCTTCTGGTGCTGTTGTAGGTGAGAAGTGAACATTTTCCCACAAGCCCCAGAAGAGGACGGTTTCAGCCCAGGATGCACTCCTTGGTGCTCAGCCAGGTACAAAACATATTTCTCTACCAGGGCACCCATATCTGAAGTAAGAGTCTTCAGGATAGATAGGTCTGGATTTGGATTCCTGTCTTGTGTCACTTGTTTTACAGAAACACATTGTTCAGAAGTGGTCTCCTCAGTACCTAATGCACTCCAACATCCTGAAAGCACAAAAATGCTGATAAACTGTATGGAGACGTTGGTGGTACAGGAGTCCACTACAAATCTGTGCATGACACATGTAGGAATAAGCCCATGGGTTTGTTATTAAAACAAGGGAGGAAGGGTCAAGTGGTAGAAGGGGATACTCTACAATGCTAGGTCTCTGATGGTCGCAGAACAGGAAATGTCTCAAACCAGCAAGAACACAGGATACCAGGTAGTGGCGCCGTGCCAGGAGGAGAGGCTAGAACAATCCACTCCTAGGCAGATGGCTTTCAGCAGGACTTTCTGGTGGTGACAAGGGTCAGCTCTGTAGAATGCGTGTCTCAATCCAGGAAAATGCAATTACACCTGACTATCAGTGTTCAAAGACAATGTAAGTAAACATGTATCTCTCATGATACATTAACGATATGCATATACAATATAAAAAATACATAAAATTGGAGAACAGTGCAGACAGGGGGAAAGGAGAGTTTTGGAGGACACTAAGGTGGAAAACAGGAGTCAGAAATCACAGTAGAAATGAAAAGTGGGCAAAGTGTCAAAATGGGGAGAAGTGGAAGAAAGAAATTAAGTATGAGCATGATGAGTCTTGACGCTGAAAGAGGAGAGATCAAAGGACATTTCCCTGTAGGATTAGAACTCATCAATGATATCATGCCTTCCTACAGCTCCTGCTCACCAGGCTCAGGATGCAATTAACCCTCATCCTATGACTAGACAGGGGCCTACCTCGTCAGGCACCCAGGGTTGCCTCCAGCTTTCAGCTCAGACTGGGTGACTATGAGCCCTACCAGATCAAACTCCTCAGAGGAAAATAGGGCCATTAGGAGAAAGACACTGGCCCAGAGTGAACCAACCAATGACAGATTTCAGGGAAAAAAATGTATCACTAGAAGAACCTTAAGGAGTCTTGCAAAAATAATCTAGGGTTGACCACAAATGCTGACCATGTAAGTGTCTGTAATTCCTGACACAGACAGTGCAAAAAAAAGGGTTAGAACATGTGACACGGATCTTGCACACATCTGAACAGTCAACACACCTAGCAGTGGCAAAGCTAAGTGGCATCAGCTGGACAGGCTTCAAGCCTCTGAGACCAAAGGCTTCTGTGAAAGGCTTCAGAGCCTATGGTACAGGGCTGAACACACACAGGGTGGGGGAATGCAGCTCAAGTGCCAGGAAATCAGGGAAGTAAGCAATGTCCAAGGTCCAGGCTGGGAAGGATGGAGTGAGCCATGCAAAAAGAAGGGCAGAGTCCCATACGGGGCAACGGTGTGGAACAGGGGTCCTTACCCAGGGAGGCTATAAGTGACAGGTTCTCCAGCATCACGTCACAGTACAGGAGTCTCTGAGCATCGTTAAGGAGACCCCACTCCTCCTGGGAGAAGGACACAGCCACATCCTCAAAGATCACATGGCCCTGTCATGAGGGGGACAAGTGAGTTCACAGCAGCCTCTGCAACCAGGATCCCCAGTTCATGGTCGTCCACCCCAGTGACCCAGCTCAGAGGACACACCAGGCCCTGATGCCACAGGAACCTGCTAGTGTTATGTCATTCAGTTAAAACAGAGAGGGAGACAAGCAGTCTCACAAGACGCTCTGAGGCTGCCACACAAACCCCCAGCCACTCTCCTCAGAGTCGACTCTCCTAAGATCACACCACACACAATGACACTTGTGCTCAGCCCCCTGGAGTAAAGCCTGGGGACAAGGGCCCTGAGTCCATGCTCACATTCCCTCCCTCTCCATTGCCCAGCCCTGCAGGGTCACAACTCCCTCACGTGCCCGACCGTGACCCACACGCCACACCACGCCACCAACTCGGCCCCAGGCCTTCGGCACCTCATCATGTTCCCCTCGTGCCACCCAGCACTCAGTGCTTCCCCAGGCCTCTGCAGGACCCACTGCTACAGGCGGTCCCAGTACTACTTTCTGTTTCCCCACATGGCCCTGATCCCTGTTCCCACATCAGCACCCAGACATCTTGCGGGGTCAGATGCCCGAGTCCTTGTCCTCCACAGTGTCCCACGTGCTGACCCTGCACCACTCACCCCTTCCTCTCTCTACTCCTCTCATTCCAAGCCCAGCCCCCCAGACACCCCCCCAGCCCAGCCCAAGACCCTGTCCCAGCTGCGCTCATCTGCCCTCAGTTGGTCTGTCGTCCAGTCTCACTCACTTCAGGCTCCAACCGCAGTCATCACAAGACTCTGAGCCTATGGAGGGGAAACAATGCCCCAGGCCTTACCTCCCTGTCATCTGACCTCCATTCCTGCTTAGCTTCTGAATCCATACCTTATCCACCCCTTCGAATTCTGTACCATAACCAGGACCTCCCCTGAGGCCACTCCCACCCCCCACACACTCATGGTCACTGCACTGCCTCATCCATCTTAGTGATGACAGCCACCCCTGTCCTCGTGCCCAGGGAGGGCATGTCCCTCCCCACTCTACAACTTTCATGGCACCCACACATGACCTGAGGGCCTGTAATCTGACCTGGTCCACATGCCATCCACCTCTCAGGGGTATCTTCAATCTTGAACCCCATCCTTCCTGAACTCCAGGTGTGTGTTTCTAGTGGCCCACTTGACACCTCCCCGAGACACCCCGGCAATATCTCAGACTCAGCATGGGGACAAGGAACTCTGGACAGTCCTTCTGTCCATTACTCCTACTTCTGACTTCCCGTCTCAGACATGGCATCCCCACCATCACCTAGAGGCAAACATCCTGGGGTCATGTCAGACTACTCTCTCTCATCCTGTACAGCAGAAAATCAGCTCTACCACAAACGAGATTCAGAGACTCACCTCCTCTCCTGCTACAGAGCCATTGCCAGGATCCAGTCACAATCGACATTCAACAGGACTGTGCCCTCCACTTGGCCCCTGGCTCCATCCTCACCCCCAGTCTTCTTCCTCTCGGCAGGCAGAACAGCCTCTTCAGACCCAGCGTCAGATCACTTCCCTCCTCTGCGGCCAACATGGCATGGACCCGCCCCTTCAGGAGAGGCCCAGCTCCTCAGGCTCCCATCCCAGGAATGACTCATGACTTCAGTCTTTATCAGCCCAAGTCATGGGTCCTGCAGTTCCCTGAACACTCCCCTCTCAGTCTCATCTCCAGGCTGTGCCCAAGGACATGTCACCACTTGACCTTCTCCACTGGACACATGGGAACACCTCTGTACAACTTCTGGCTTTGATTAATGATCCTGTGCCTGAGATGATGACAGGGCCCAGACCTAAGGGCCCATAATCCCAGGACAACACTGTCTCCTATATCTGTGTGTCAGGACTAGGGGTAGCGATGATGTCTGGGTAGGTACTGGGGCTTCTTCCACTTACCTGTCCAGGGACCATAAATGCTGCTGCCACCATGGGAACCTGTGAAAAGAGGGAGTATCTGAGGTAAAGGTGATTATGGTGAGGATGTAAAGGCTGAGCTGTTTCTTCCCTTCCTTTTCCTGGACATGAGTCATCTGAGGCTGACCTCTGACCTCAGATCCTCACTCTTCAGAGCTATAGCTTGACAACTCGATAGCCTTAGACAAAGACTCAACATCCTTGGGACTTCCCTGGCGGTCCAGTGGAGAAGACTTCAAGCTTCCACTGCAGGGAGCCCGGGTTCCATCCCTGGTTGGGGAACTAAGATCCCACATGCCGTGTGGTGTGGCAAGAAAAAAAACACTCACCCTCTTTGAGTCTCAGTGTCTTCAAGTAAATGGCAACACTTAGGATGTCTAACTCATAATGTGTACATACCAAATGCATTATTACCTCTCCCATGGTAAGATTCAGCTATTACAGAACACAGGATTAAGATTTCTATAAATGTTTTTGAAAATTAGGTTTTTCTTACATGTCTTTCAAGGCTTTCTGAGACAAAGTATCTTTTTTCAGCCACCAATTATCTAATTTTATGACACCACCATGGTGCCCTAAAATTCATTCCTATTATTACACTACCTGAACTTAGTGACAGAATCCACAGGTTTAAGGCATCAAACCCATAAACTGCCCTCTTTTGAGAAGCCAGTTCCGACCCCTGGTTCCCAGGCTACCAGGACTTCTGTCCCACTTGGCTACAAATTCAGGGTTTCCCATGAACCCCTTCTCTGTTTTGATAATTTGCTGAAATGACCCATGAAGTTAGGAAAACACTTTTCTTACTTTTTCTGGTTTACTGTAATGTACAACTTTGGAACAGTCAAATGGAAGCGACGTCTAGGTCAGGGTTGGGGAGGATGGAGGGCAGCAGGGGGTTTCTAGGCCTTTTCAGTACATGCCACCCTCCCAGCACTTCCACCATTTCAATGTGTTCACCAATCTGAAGGAACCTTGAATTTCATTGTTCAGCAGCTTTTACACTTAATCTCCAGCTCCCCCCTGATCCTTGGGAGGTCCCATGTGGAGATGAAAGTTTAACCTTCTATTCACCTTATTTTCCAGGTGACCAGTCCAATCCTGAGGTTATCTAGGGGACCCACCCTAAGTCAAACTCCTTTGTGATTAAAGAGGCTAGTTGTGAATAACAAAAAACAATCTTAAATCCAGGAAATTCCAAGGGGTTCAGAGCTCTAGGTGAAGAGCCCAAAATAAAACCTAAACATATGCATATTATTATAGCACAGATATATATTCTCATTTTAAGCAGTTATTACTTGTTTACACAAGATTAACTTGCTAAATCTATACTTTTTCTTTTTCTGTTTTTTTTTTTTTTTTTTTTTTGCGGTAAGCGGGCCTCTCTCTGTTGTGGTGGCCTCTCCCGTTGCCATGGCTCACGGGCCCAGCCGCTCTGTGGCATGTGGGATCTTCCCAGACCGGGGCACGAACCCGTGTCCCCTGCATTGGCAGGCGGACTCTCAACCACTGTGCCACCAGGGAAGCCCAAATCTCTACATTTTTAACCTTGTAGTTTCCTGGGAGAGCTGAGGCACGTGTGCCCTTGACTGGGCCTGAGCTGCTCCACCACCCTGGCTGACTGTTTTCTGGCTCCACAAGGAATAGACAGTCAGCTGCGTGTTCAGAGCAGTGAAGCTACACGTCACACCTTCTTCTCCATCTCCATCCCAGGTAAGGCTCCTTACTCCTTATACCCTTGCTTCCCCAGAAAGCCCTGGAACCATAGGACCCTCCCATCTTCAGGCAGCCTCAGAAAGTCCCACCCCCTCTGCCCTGCCCTCCAGCCCCAGGTCTCTCTACTTTCATCTGAGGTCCCCTTGCACAGAAAAGTGACAACTTTTCCCTCCTAAATTTGAGATCCTGTCTTGGCTAGAGTCCAGGACTTAGGCTGTTACCACATGGACATCAGTCCGCCAGTGTCCTCCTCCCTCAATTCCAGATTACAGATTCCAGCAGCTCCTATTTTTACCTCAACTTTGGGATCTCAGAAACAGCATGTCCCGAATCCAGTTTTTAATCTCTCCCTAAAACTGACTTCTCACATCAGTCTGGTCTCAAGTCTTCCCAGATGCTCTGCCAAAAGAAAACCTTTATTGTACTGTAATCTGTCCTTTAGCTCAGAGCCACATTCACAGCACCAGGAAATCTTACCAATTATCTTTAAGGTTTACTGGGAATCTTATTACTTAAATTCCTTTGTAAAAAAATTAATAAACAGAAACCTCAATTAAAGTTGGCACACAGGAAGGTGGAGCCCTCACTGACCTGAGACAATAACAGTATCCAAAAGGCAGAAGAAAGACTCTCTTCTTTCCTGGGAAGGACTTGGACAATGAAAAGCCATGGACTCTTTGGTGACTACAGCCCTTCTAACTTCCTTCTTTAATCTCTATAAAAGTCTTAGCTCACCTTGGTCGCACACCCCAATTGCAATTCCCTGATGATTCTGGAATAAAAACAAACAAAAAACCCCATCTTTGCAAGTGAAATAGCGTGCAGGCTGTTTGTTTCAGGTCAGCAACTTCCATAGGCACCACTCTGATCCAGAAGCCACCTTACTCTTTGGAGTGGAATGCACTAGGCTCTCCCAGGTCTCCCTGCCTTCACCCTCAGCTCCCCCTCCCCAGTCTGTTCTCCCCTGAGCAGCCTTTGAAATACTTTAAAACTCAGAGGGTCGTCCTGATTTATTCACAACCCTCCATGGTTCCCAGAATGATGACTGTTGGCTCAGTTGACGCAGTCTGTTGACTCCTCCTTAAATGCCCTGTCCCTGCAGAAAGAACCTCCTACCCTGGGGGAGGAGGTCACTGGCGGACTGATGTCCATATGGTGACAGCCTAAGTCCTGGACTCCCGAATGCTCCCGGCTCTTGAGCACCTCCAATGCTTTGCACGGGCCAAACCCACAGCGTTTAACACGCTCCACACTGTGTCACACATCCTATCAGAAATGGGACCACCACACACGCACACCTAAAGTTCTGGAAGCAGGGGACTGAACCCCAGTGCCCTGAGCAGGAGACCCTCCCTGGGGGCTTGAGGATTTGGGTCAGGATCAGGGGGGGCGCGCGGGAGGGGGCGGAACAGTCACCTGGGCCGGGTCCTGCACCGCGTTGGTTGACATAGGACCCTGTGGGCGCGGTGGTGCCAGGAGACGCGCAGGATAATGGCGGAGACCTAGGCCGAAAATCCCGGAAGCGGGTTCCGCAACCCGCTCACTCCTGGGAAGTGTGGACGGCGCCCCCTCAGGCTCCTTCCAGTTTCTCTAAGCTCCGCTCCACCGAGTGACCTAGAGCCTCGGGTCCTGCAGACGGCAGCAAAAGCCGCCAAACGACCGCCATCAGAAAGACGCCGGAAGTCCCGCCCATGGTTAGTTCAAAATCCGGAAGAGCCTTAATTTGGTGCCTTCATTGGAGAGGAGAACAAGGCCGGTCCACGCAAGCTTCTGGGTAATGTAGTTCCCCTCGCTGCCGGTTTGTGATGTGAAAAGCCCCAGGGCATTAATGCACCTTGTCCTTGAGGGAAGTACAAATTAAAAACACATCAAAGTATAACCTTTCAACATAAAAGTTGATACAGGATTAGCAAAAAAGCATTCCAGTTGTGAAAAGGCTGAAAGTAGCCACAGTACTACTTGTTGTTGTTGTTTTTATAAAAATCTTGGAAGAATTTTCAAGTAAGAAAAATCAAGTCAATAATATTTTGGAATAAAAAATTAAAATGGGAATTATATGCAACTAAATACCCCTGAGTTCGTCATCATTGGCTAAGAGAATAAGTATATAAAATTAGATAATGAAGTCTGTCGTTGATACTGTGGACCTAAGTAAATCTGAGCAGCATTAATCAAGCATGACATATTTGTTTGGGATCAAAGATTTGCAATTGTGGACACACATTCAAGTGACAACCCAAAAGGTGTCCAGCTGGGGAATAAAAGTCAAGAGATTTTAAAGGCAAAGTGGGGTGCACATTGGCCCAGATCAAAAGTTTATGCTTTCTGAAAAGAAACGAAACTGAGTTATTTGTAGTGAGGTGGATGGACCTAGAGTCTGTCATACAGGGTGAAGTAAGTCAGAAAGAGAAAAACAAATACCGTATGCTAACACATATGTATGGGATCTAAGAAAAAAAAATGGTTCTGAAGAACCTAGGGGCAGGACAGGAATAAGGACACAGACGTAGAGAATGGACTTGAGGACACGGGGAGGGGGTAGGGTAAGCTGGGACGAAGTGAGAGAGTGGCATGGACATATATACGCTAACAAAGGTAAAATAGATAGCTAGTGGGAAGCAACCACATAGCACAGGGAGATCAGCTTGGTGCTTTGTGACCACCTAGAGGGGTGGAATAGGGAGGGTGGGAGGGAGACGCAAGAGGGAGGGGACAGGGGGATATATGTATATGTATAGCTGATTCACTTTGTTACACAGCAGCAACTAACACAACAATGTAAAGCAATTATACTTCAATAAAGATGTTAGAAAAAAAAAAACTTCATGGTTTCACATGATGGGAAAGTGCAGGAGGTTCACTAATTAATAGCCTCCCAGCTCCATGTTAAAATCCCTTGACATAAGTGATTCCTTTTTATTTCACATTTCACAGCACTATTAATTTGGCATGCCTTGCAGGACTTCTCAACCCATATGTAAAAATGATCACAGCATATACACAAACTATATCATAATAGCAGGTTTCTTTTATTTTAAAAAGTCATAAAAATTGAAATAAGAAGAAAACACATAACATATTGAGCCACCTATACTTTTTAAGCATTAATATGTAAATAATAAGTAAATTCAATAAATACTACAATTAATGAGAGAAATATTTAAAACCCGTGAAGGCAAAATTCTTGTATGCCACTTGAGATTAGAATTACCAGAAAGAAACTAAATTTTCTAAAAATAAAAGAACCGTATTTTCCAACAGGAAAAAATGCAAATACAAATGAACCCAATCAGATTGATGAGACTCAGTAAGTCTGACGTTAGTAAGTAAATGTTGGTAACACTGAAGATATTAGTAAATATCATAAACTAGCATTGGGTATCTATTAAAATTATTTTGCAGTAGTGTTTAGTATTATACATTTACTTTAAAACCTGTGTCCTTTCATGCAAAAACTACTTTCTATTGATATATGCACTACATAAACCAGTATATCAATCAGGGAACATGTCAGATAGCTCTAAGTAGCATTGCTATACCTGTCAAAAACAAGAAGAAAGGAAGCAAAGAAATTAAAAATTCAAGAGTAGAATATAAAATTGAATTAAAAATATTTGGGGTTTCCCTGGTGACGCAGTGGTTGAGAGTCCGCCTGCCGATGCAGGGGATACGGGTTCGTGCCCCGGTCCAGGAAGATCCCACATGCCGCAGAGCGGCTGGGCCCGTGAGTCATGGCCGCTGGACCTGCGCGTCCGGAGCCTGTGCTCCGCAACGGGAGAGGCCACAACAGTGAGAGGCCTGCGTACCGCAAAAAAAAAAACAAAACAAAAAATCCCCACATATTTGGACCATAGAAATCTATCTTTTTTAAAAAAGGAAAAAAGTCTTGACATATGTGTTAAGGGAAAATTTCAGAGTCATTAATCTTGGAATCCAGTTGGCTTTTATGTACTTATTCACAAACTGGGAATCATCCAGTGTAGCAAACAGGAAGGAGCTCCAAAGAGCCATTCAGAATGCACAGATTACTTACACAAAATTCCTGTCCTTGAGGACAAGGAAATCATACTAGGCAATTGCTGATTGGTCATACCTGGGTTAACTTTTCTTATATGGGATACAGGGAAGTTTTGGAGCTAGGGTGTGAAAAACTAAACCTGAGCAGGCGTATTCTGATTGGGTGGCCTTAGGTTTCCACTTCTGACAGAGTCAAATACTTACAAAAAATAGAAATTGAGGTAGGTTCCAGCATGGGGACTTGAGATGTAGCATGAGCCACTCTATCTTGGGATTAGTTTAGATATTTTAGCACATGATGGGGGAAAAATAAAAGTAAAATCACAAATATTATATTGTGTTTTGGCTTTTATGAATAAAGCTGCTATTTTTGTGACTATTTCCACAGAAGTGTTTCTGAGTTATATGATTTAATTTTTCTTAAGGATATATCTGCAAGTGAAGTTACTGTGTATATCATATGATATGTATATATATACCATCTCAAAAGAGTACAGTTGTATTTTCTAAAGTTAATTACCGATTTCTATTTATTATTATTATTATTTTATTTATTTATTTATTTTTGGGGGGACTGCATTCGGTCTTCGTTGCTGTGCACGGGCTTTCTCTAGTTGCGGCGAGAGGGGGCTACTCTTTGTTGCAGTGGCTGGGTTTCTCATTGCGGTGGCTTCTCTTGTTCCGGAGCATGGGCTCTAGGCACGCAGCTTCAGTGGTTGTGGCACACGGGCTCAGCAGTTGTGGCTCACAGGCTCTAGAGCGCAGGTTTAGTAGTTGTGGCACATGGGCTTAGTTGCTCCACGGCATGTGGGATCTTCCCGGACCAGGGCTCGAACCTGTGTCCCCTGTATTGTCAGGCAGATTATTAACTACTGCGCCACCAGGACAGCCCTATTATTTTTACTATTATTGGCCGCACGGCATGTGGTATCTAGGTTCCTGGACCAGGGATTGAACCCTCACCCCCTGCACTGGAAGCGTGGAGTCTTAACCACTGGGCCGCCAGGGAAGTCACCCAATTTCTATTCACTCAAGAAATATATGAGAGTAGTAACTGTTTCACATCTTTATCAATTTGGTATTATCTGTTCTTGAATTCTAGTCATTCAAATGAGTGTGTAGTAGTACCTCACTATGGCTTTAAATTGTGTTTACAATGGTGATTAATGACAAGGAGCATATTTTCATTTTCTTCTTTACCATTTATATTTCTTTGGTGATGTATACCTTCAAAACTTTTGCAAATACTTTAAATTGTGTTATTTTTTTATTATTGGTATAAGGACTATTTATAAATTGAGAATCAGTCATTTATCACATATATTTCTTGCAAATATATTTCCCCAGGTTGTGACTTGAGTTTTCACTTTCTTAACTGTCTCTTGAACAGCAAAGTTTTATTTTTGATTAAGCTTCAAATAATCAATTTATTTTCTTTGGTTGATGATATTTCTGTCTTTTTAAATAGAGATCACCATCGTGCCAGGACTTGGCCCATTCTGGAGCAGTGCTGCATAGCTTTGTGGTTATACATTACAGACACCAGATGCAGCCAACCTGGTGTACAACTTTGTTCAGCTGCTCATCAGATCCCTGCCTTTCAGCAAGTACATTTATCTCCCTGAGAGTTGATTTCATCCTATGGAAAATGATGCCTGTGAGGCACCTGCTTCATGGGGAGGCTGTGAGGAAAAGCCAAAATAGAAGCATTTAGGGCCAGGCCCACAGGAAGAGATGCCTAAAGCTTGCAGATGAAGATTCAAACCATGTTCCTGAAAAGGAGACCAAAGTATGCGTACACAAGGACAACCACGAGCTGACTGGATGTGTGCCACACTGAGGAGCTTCCCACAGACATCCAGAGGCAGGGAACTCCTGCCTCTGGATGTCTGTGGGAAGCTCCTCAGTGTGGCCTCGTTGGGGGCCTGGCTGTTTCTTGCTCACATCAAGGTCCAGTGTGGGTCAGAATGGAGCTCTGGGGAGCACAATTGTTCAGGGACCCAGGTTCCTTCTCCTGTCACCATGTGGCTTTAAGTTTGCTCTGGCATCATCCTGTTTGCATAGGAGAAATGAGAGAGGAGGGCAGAAGTCATAACCACTTGCACACAGACATCCCTTCCACTCTCATGCCATTGACAGGAGGCCACACCTGGGTGCCAGGACTGGGACGTGTGGTTTGCTGTGTTCCTGAGGAGATAAGAAAATGAGCTTGGTTTACAATCCCATGGGATGCTGAGAACGTGAAGCTCACCTTGCTGGAGTCATTTTCTAATTAACCTAATTAAATGGATCTGAAATATTCTGTTCATCAGTCTACTACTATTTTTTTAAATCGAAGTGTAGTTAATTTACAATGTTGTATTAGTTTCAGATGTACAGCAAACTGATTCATATATACATATATCTTTGGATTCTTTCCCATTATAGGTGATTACAGGATATTGAATATAGTTCCCTGTGCTATAGCTACTTTTTAAAAATTCTCACTTTGCTCTTGACAAATAGAATGATAATCATTTCTGTGGCTTTGTGTTGCTTGAGGATGTAATGACATAATGCACAGAAGTGCATAGAACAGTGCCTTCCTCATAGGAAGGGGATCAACAAAAATAAATTATTTGTATTATCCGTGTAATAATATGAATCATAATGAATAATAGTGATGTACGTTTTCTTGTAGATTGTCTTCCCAACTCAGGAGAAAAGGAATATTTCTTCCCCTTGAAATTACTTTCTCTACTATACTCCGCATGCCATCCTTTCCCACATTCTTCATTCATTTTATTCATTCCCCCGCCCTTTGTCCATCAGACTATCAGAGGCTTTTCCTTGCACTGTGTCTCCCTTGCCTTTGTGCCCTAGAAATACCAATATGATATTTGGCCTTGTCTCTCTCACATCTGACTATAAAGGAAGGAAGCTGGATCCATAAAATGAGTGGATTGGCTTCCCTACCATGTTGTGGCCTCTCCCCTCTTAGTCCTTCTTCATGCTGTTCAGCCAGCCAGTAAGTGTCCCTGTCCAGCCCTAACTCATATCCTAAGTCTGTTCTTTCTTTTTTCTTTTCTTTTTTAAAAAACTTTTTGTTGCATCGGGTCTTAGTTGTGGCACACGGGATCTTTCGTTGCAGCACGCGGCTCTCCAGTTGTGGCACGTGGCTCTCCAGTTGTGGCACGCAGGCTTAGTTGCCCCGCGGCATGTGGGATTTTAGTTCCCCAACCAGGGATCGAACCCATGTCCCCTGTATTGGAAGGCGGATTCTTAACCACTGGACCACAAGGGAAGTCCCAGATGAGTCGGTTATAATGCTCTCCCATCTCCTTTTCCAGGTTCCCTTGACTATCTCAAACCACCTTGAGCTCATCATGAATAACAGAATTTTCCCCCCAATTTCAGTGAACAGTCCTGTCATCCAAACAAGTTTGAAATCCAGATTCAGCCTTTGGTCATAATACTCCACACACAGTGCTGAGAAATTGTGACTGCATCACATAAGCCTGTTCAGATGTCTGGGTGTCTCTCTCTTGCAATGGGGTTCCAATATTATGAGTGTTTCTCTACAGGCATCATTTTGCCATGCATCTTTTATCCATTGTCTTCATGCGCTGATGATTCTGGGTAGTTGATTATTTTATAAGCTATTGAAACATTTGTACCTACTTCTATTGCTATTTCTGCATTTCTTAGCTAGAAATCCTGTATAAAGAAAACTTTTCCATAATTTTCTATTTGGCTACCTCAAAATACATTTTGTACAGAAAAGGGAGGAAAGAGCTAGATCTGTTCACTCCAGCAATTTTCAGGATAATTATTTGGAGCATTATCATCCTCCTCAAACAATAACAAATGTTTATCTCTCGGGGGTAAGATGCCCCTTTTGCACACATTTTCAGACTGTGATTGTGGCAGCCAGTGTCCTAGTAAGAAATAGCATTTAGTTAAGTTGCTCTTCATTTCCGATAAGTCTCATATTTTAAAATTAATTGTATTTGTCTCAGTCCATTTGAAACTGCTATAAGAAACCACCATAGACTGGGTGGCTTATAAACAGCAGACATTTATTTCCCACAGTTCTAGAAGCTGGAAATCCAAACTCAAGGTGCTGGCAGATCTGGTGAAAGCCCATTTCCTAGTCCATAGACAGCCTTCCTTCTTGCTATATCCTTCCATGACAGGAGGCGATGGGAAATATCTGGGGCCTCTCTTATAAGGACGCTAATTCCATTCATAAGAGTAGAGGCTTCATGAGCTAACCACTTCCCAAAGTGCCTCATTTCCTAATACCATCACGTTAGGTATTAGGTTTTGAACACATGAATTGAGGGAGACACAAACGTTGAGATCATAGCAGTATCTATTTCAGGAAATTGAGTTAGAAATATTTTATGGAAAAAATAGGGACTTCCTTGATGGCGCGTGGTTAAGAATCCACCTGCCAATGCAGGGGACTCGGGTTCGATCCCTGGTCCGGGAAGATCCCACATGCCTCGGAGCAACTAACCCAGTGCGCCACGACTACTGAGCCCATGCTCTAGAGCCCGTGAGCCACAACTACTGAAGCCTGTGCGCCTAGAGCCTGAGCTCCGCAACAAGAGAAACCCCTGCTCGCCACAACTGGAGAAAGCCTGTGCTCAGCAACAAAGCCCCAACGCCACCAAAAATAAATAAATAAAATTTAAAAATAATAAATAAATGGGAAAATAGCAGGGCTAGGGACTTCCATGGCTGTCCAGTGGTTAAGACTTTGTCTTCCAATGCAGGGGGTGCGGGTTCTATCCTTGGACAGGGAACTAAGATCCCACATGCCTCTGGACTATAAAATGCAAAACATAAAACAGAAGCAGCATTGTAACAAATTGAGGGACTTCCCTGGCTGTCCAATGGTTAAGCAACAGAGCTTCCACTACAGGGGGCATGGGTTTGATCTCTGCTCAGGGAACAAAGATCCCACATGCCCTGTGGTGTGGCCAAAAAAACAAAAACAGAAACTAAGAAACATTGTAACGAATTCAATAAAAGACTTTAAAAAATGGTCCACATCCAAAAAATATATATATTTTTTAATATAGCTGTGTGCTTCCCTGGTGGTGCAGTGGTTAAGAATCCGCCTGCCAATGCAGGGGACACGAGTTCGAGCCCTGGTCTGGGAAGATCCCACATGCCGCAGAGCAGCTAAGACTGTGCGTCACAACTACTGAGCCTGCGCTCTAGATCCCGCGAGCCACAACTACTGAGCCCGCGTGCTTCAACTACTGAAGCCCGTGCGCCTAGAGCCCATGCTCCGCAACAAGAGAAGCCACTGCAATGAGAAGCCTGCGCACTGCAACTGAGTAACCCCTGATCACCACAACTAGAGAAAGCCCGCGTGCAGCAACGAAGACCCAATACAGCCAAAAATAAATAAATAAAATAAATAAATGTATTATATATATATATAATATATATATATATATATATAATATAATATATATATATATATTAGCCGGGCTCGCTGGGATTTCAACACAAACACTGAGGTGTACCCATGCAGGAATGAATTATTTTGTGTGGGAAGCAGGCAGAATGCCTCATCATCTACTTCCTTATGGGCCTCCTTACAGCTGTCATCCATTTCCCCTGTCATGATCCTTGCTGAAATCTTTTCTTTCTTATCCCTTTGTTACTGACCAGGGTTCTTGGCCTCCTTAATCAAAATTGATCAGAGGCCAGACAAGAAATTCAGACAAGACTTTGCTGGGTCTCATGCTGCAGCACTAGGGAGCAAAAAAGCAAGTAAGTTTCCCTTGCTTGGTCCCTGATATGGGGGTGAGCTGGTCCCTTAAATGGGATGAGGGTAAGAGGAGGGTTGAGGGTTGGAACGGAGGTATGGCTTAGGTGGTCTGCCCACGCCCTTGGTGGTGCTTTGTGCAGGGCTCATGCACAGTACCCTGCTTTTGCTTCCGACACCTCAGAAGTGGCAGTTGGGTTTTTGGTCTTTTGTATTTTGCTGTTCATAATTTGCCCTAAAGCACATGTACACAGTTATATTTAGTCCCTTGTAGTTTCTTTGTATCTGTTGCTTGAGGAGATGTTCATCCAGGTGCAAGCACTACAGCAAAGCGTCCCAGGTCCCAGGTCCCAGCCTGTCTCGCCTGGAATGCATACACTGACGCCTACAAAATTATCTCTGAAGTTCTGATCTATAGGAAGTTGGAGAGTGATAAGATAATATATCTTGGTTGCCAACTATTGAAAGCAGGCATATTGTGACTTAGTGACACTGCAGTGTGTGCATCAAGGTTTTTCTTTGGGCTCCTGCTTGCTGAATGGAGTCTACAATATAATGTCTCCCCTTAAAGGGATTATGTTTTCAAAAAATAGAAGGGACAGAATAAATATGAAGATATTTGGATAATAACATACACTTAAATTTATAATTTATGTTAAAGCACTTTCACTTTTTGTAAAATAAATCTTCTGTATATGTTCCAAACATACTTTTTTTTTTTTTTTTTTTTTTGCGGTACGTGGGCCTCTCACTGTTGTGGCCTCTCCCGTTGCGGAGCATGGGCTCCGGACGCGCAGGCTCAACGGCCATAGCTTACGGGCCTAGCCGCTCTGCGGCATGTGGGATCTTCCCCGACCGGGGCATGAACCCGTGTCCCCTGCATCGGCAGGCGGACTCTCAACCACTGCGCCACCAGGGAAGCCTCCCCAAACATACTTTTGAAGATCTTCATGAATTTATTTAAACATTTATAGAAAGCAAAGTTTTTCTATTGTCCACCTGTTTAAGGGACACCCAACCTCTTCTTCTGCAACATCCTAGTAATGGCCATGTGTGAAGTCGGTTCTCTCTAGACCCTGAGCAAACACGCTGAAACGCACAGAACTGTGAAACTTCAGTCTGCATGTATTTGAACAGTAGCAAGATAAAGTTTATTACTTCACATCTATGACTGTAGGTACTTTGTATCTGCGTGATATCATGATATCCTCGGAGCAGGCTCAACCAATCAGGAGGAGAGCCCAGACAGAGAGAGAGAGGCCCCCAAGACAAGGTCGGGCAGCGGGGGGCGGGGAGTACACAGGCAGATGTCATGAGGGAATTTCATTGGTGCCTTGTAATGTCACTAGGTCACAAGGGAGGACAAGGGGAGCTTGTGTCAGGTGCCACAGCCTCATCACTCTGGTGTACTCAGTCATCTGGGCGGGGTGCTCACAGACTGTGACGATGGGAGGCAGCAGAATACGAAGTTTAAAAAGTTTACCATATAGTATGTCCACTTGCTCAGTTAGGTGCATCTTAAATGACAAGATAAAGGAAACACAACAGGGAAACTGGGTGTGTCCCCTTTAGAAACATCCAATGCCTCGCCTCCTTCGTTGGAGCCTCTGTAGGCCCTTTGCCAGCTCCAGTCTCCCGCCTCTGGGACACTGGCTCCAAGGAGCAGACTCCCATTCCCGAGCGGATGCTGGACAAGAACTACATTACCCTGAAGACTATGCTCCGCGGAATGGCTGTGAGCGCCGCTCTGATGACGTCACAGAAAACGGGCGTTAGTGGCTCGTGTTGTCAGGGGCGGGACTTCCTGTGTCGCCAGGGAGGCCGTTTGTTCGTGATGGGGCAGTTGTGTCTCTATCTTAGGTGACTTCTACCCGGGTCGTCGGGACGGAGCGGGGAGGACAGCCTGGAGGGCCCACCTGCGCCTTTGTACGACCTGGGGGAGGGTCAGCTAAGTCCGCTGGACCCGCCGGTCTCCGGCGCCCTCACGTGGTCCTACGCTCCCCGCGGTGCGATGGCGGCGCTGGTGACCCCGGCGCAGGTGAGTGGACGGCGCGCCAGGCCACGCCCGCTCGGACCCCACCCACGTGGCCGAGGCGCGCTGCTGTGCAGGATGGTGGTGTCCTGTGAGTCGTCACCTTGTCCTCCCCAGGGCATTGTTTGTCGGAGCCTCGGGATGGGGTCGCTTGTGCTTCGGGTGGGAATCCAGGTTAGGGGCTTCACACGGAGGGTCCCATTTCTGTCAGTCAGTGAGTGGGACGTTGTGTGGTAGGGAGAGATGTAGCTTCTCGAATCCCCCTGACCCCATACCGGTGGCGTGGAAGGACCCGCAGGGAGGAGCGCAGGCCGCGCAGTCCGGAGACCTTTCTGTGTGTTGCGGCCCCGCCTCTTCCCGAGTCTAGGACTTTGAGCAGCTTTCCCTGCTGTTCTTGGTTATGTTTTGTTTTGTTTTTCTTGGCTGCGTGGTGAGGCAAGCGGGATCCTAGTTCCCCGACCAGGGATGGAACCCGTGCTCCCTGCACTGGGAGCGCGGAGTCTTAACCACTGGACCGCCAGGGACGTCCCTGTCCTTGGCTTTTATGATAACGTTCCTCCAACTAGGTTGAGGGAACTAGAAAAACCACATAGGTGACGTGTATCCCCCCGAGTACAGCACGGTGCAGGGAGCATCACTCTGGATCTCTTTCCACGGAGGTGTCTCTTTTGCCTTTGTTGATCTTAGAGGCTCATCCCTGGGGGAATCTGACCCTTGGGTTCCCAGCTGTGTAACCTCTACAAAGATAAGGGCTGGGGTGAGGAAGAGGCAGGAGTAGCCTGCAGCAGCTTGGAGATTGCAGCCCTGCTAGGACAGAAAGGGTGTCAGGACAGGCAGGGCGCCCAGAAGGCCAAGGAATTTGTCTTTAAGTTTACAGCCAATGGAACTGGCTTCCCACTGAATCTGTTTTCCTATTTGAGGCTCAGTTACATATGGTAAGTGGTGATAGTGTGCAGGAGTGTGGTGTCCCTTTGGACATGAAAACACAAGAGGTCCTGGGTAATTCCATAGCCGTGACCCTGAGTACCCTCATCATAGTCCTGATCGCTGTCAGGACTTGTCTTATTTGTTAACTTCCCATTCACTTGGCTCCTTCCTCACTTTATTTCAGACTCACTCCAGTGTGCTGTCCTGCAACAGGCTTTCCCTGGTGCCCTGTCGAAAGCAGACCGTGACCTCTTGTCTTCTCACTCTACTTTCTTTCTTTTTTTCTTTCTTTTTACAATTTATTTGTTTTATTTTTAACTGTGTTGGGTCTTTGTTGCTGCATGCAGTCTCTCTAGTTGTGGCCAGCGGAGGCTACTCTTCCTTGGGTTGTGCTGGCTTCTCATTACGGTGGCTTCTCTTGTTGTGGAGCACAGGCTGTAGGTGTGCGGGTTTCAGTAGTTGTGGCTCACAGACTCAGTAGTTGTGGCACACGGCCTCTAGAGTGCAGGCTCAGTAGTTGTGGTGCATGGGCTTAGTTGCTCCGCGCGGCACTTGGGATCTTCCCGGACCAGGGCTCAAACCCCTGTCCCCTGCATTGGCAGGCGGATTCTTAACCACTGAACCACCAGGGAAACTCTATTTTCTTGACTTTGGAATCTTTGCGCCCCTCTGACATTGTCTTGCTCATTTATATCGTTACTTGTTTAGCATCTCTTTCCAGCCCTGGACCATGAGCGCCTGTTGCTGCTCTCTGCCAAGACCTAGAACAGCCTGGGCTTGTAAAGGGCACTCAATAAATGGTTAAATGAATGAATGGGTCTGCCACTCAGGTGTTCCCATCACACTTATAATAAGTACAACCTCCTGCACTGTGGCCCACAGGCCTGTACTGGATCTGCCCCATGACTTCCTCCATGCTTCTTCCTCTCCCCTTCTTCTCTTACTCACCGCAGTCAGCCAGGAGGTCCTCAGCTTGCAAAATTCCTGCTCAATTTGCAGCTTTTCCCCTTGCATTTTCCTTCATCTGGGGCCCTGTTCCCAGATCTCTGCAGGGCTATCTCTCCCCACACTTCCTGTGCATCACTGTCACCTCTTAGGACAGTCTTTTCCTAGCTGTTTTAATTCTAGCTAAGGTACAACTTGCTCCCACCTGCCCATCTTCTGGCAACTCTGTGCCATCTTTTTCTGGCTAGATGTTCAATTCCCACTTCTGTTCCTTTATATATATATATATAACAAAATTTTAATTATGTACTGAAAATAAATTACAGGAAAGAACTTTAAAATGCTACATAGGACAAAGTCACGATAAACATTCCCATTGAATTCCCTTGGGGGGTGGGGGGGTGAGATTGCAGTGCTCAAGAAGATAAATATCACAAATATATCAAAAACTTCAAATTGTGTCTGCATTCACACACTGACATGAGCCACAAACATTCCTTCACAGTGACTGTACTCATTAGCCTACCACAGAACTAGATTTTGTCATAATCTACAAAACTTTTAATACAAAATCGTGTTTATATATTTATAATTCATATACATGCCCTATCTGCGATTTTAGAAAATAAAAGCTGCACACTGTATAGATACTCTTAACTCAGAGCTGTAGGCAACATTTTTGGTTGGAATTTCTCCCCCAATAAAATTAATGGCATATTTTATGTACACGAAGGCTAAACTGCATAAAGACAGTTCAGTTTCCCAGATATGCATCTCCTTTTTGGACAGGTTTATAAATTTTCAAAGGCAAGACAAATGTACACCTCAGAGTCATTTTCTTAGCTACAAGAGTTATCATGTAATTTCTGTGAAGTTCCTGATATATGCATTTATGTAATACTGGTATTGAAGGCAGTAAAGCAATATGTACTTTTAATGTCGTGGCTCAATAAAGGCTTCATTGTCATTGCAATCTGATTCTTGATACAGTGATTCATAACCTCTAAAAATTAAAATTTCAATGGGACACTGTGTTAAAGAGACTCTAAATAGATTTCTTAAAATATTTCCCTGAAATATCCTTTACATAAGACAGATTTCACTAACATTAGATTAAGTAAAAAGGGAAAAAAAAAGAATTAAACATGGCACAAGTGTGCATGAAAACTAATGCACAGTTAGTCTTCATGTCTTAGGAGCCATAAATAGAATGCTTAAAACCAACAACTTCAACTCTGTGGCAGCCATCTGTGAAGCCAGTTATACTAAACTACTGCTACAGTTGATTGTAAACTTTGGTTTATTTTTATTTGGGTTCTCATTGTACAGCTAGCATGAAAAGAAGAAAGAGTGGAGTCCATGAGGAGATGAACTGTCAGTCTTTAATCTGGCATGATGAGACAGCTGGACAGTCAGGCTTGCTTTGATAGAGTTTGTTACAGACTGCCTTATGTTTTCCTCTGTCGAATTATCACCCAGGGGCTTCAATACCTGTTCCCATAGTGTTTCAGCAATCTGATCAATCATTGTTCAAATTTCTGTGAACTCCCCAGAGTATGTAACATATGCCCAAGTACAAAGAGGCCTCAGTGCTAACCCCATGACAAGGTTACACAGACGGCTATAGAGTTTAGGCCAACGAAACCAGTCAGTCCTGAGATTATATACATAGCAAACATGACTGCAAACAGTGTGGCAGGCATATGAGCAGCATAGAAGATATTTTTGCCATCATTGTGCTTTATAAAATTTGCATAGGTTTCTTTATAAAATTTGCATAGGTTTCTTCTATTTCAGTCTCAAGCTGGTCCTGATAATGACGGTAGAATTCACCTCCACCCATTTTTTTTTACTGAACGAAACTGTTTAATCGCCACTTCCTTGAGATCCAGGTGTTTTCGTTTCCAGATCTGAAGGTGCAATGTAAGGCTTGTCCCCACCGCCTACCTGCTCCATACTTTCTCTCTTGCTCCTGCTACTGCAGCAAAATTATTAGCTTCAGCTGTTGCCTGAAGCATGGACTTTTTACATAAATTTTAATATAAGCCTTAAAGTATTCTACAAGATCTCTACAAATGACTTTCATCTCTTATCTCTTTTGCTACCAAATTTTCTGGGGCAAGTAGCACTGGAACCAGATTTCAAAGCTCTCGTTTAAACTCTTCATCAATATCTTTCAATCTCCCATCAAAACTAGGATGGGCTTCCCTGGTGGTGCAGTGGTTGAGAGTCCGCCTGCTGATGCAGGGGACATGGGTTCGTGTCCCTGTCCAGGAAGATCCCACATGCTGCGGAGTGGCTAGGCCCGTGAACCATGGCCGCTGAGCCTGCGCGTCCGGAACCCGTGCTCCTCAACGGGAGAGACCACAAAAAAACTAGGATTAGTTGCAACTTTAAGACTAGGATGTGGCAAAAGGAAGCAACCAAGATTTGAGAAACAATTGTGAATGTGCTTCCTTACATTCTGTAGCTCTTCAGGTTGATTTTGTTTTACCTGCAATCTCTTTTCAAGGAATTGTTTTCCACTTTCCAAACCATATGAATGTTCATAAGGATAACTCCAGTTTCGAATCAAAAACATTAATGTCTGAAATGATTTCTGTTAGATTTCTTTCATTGCAAGTCTGCCATATTCTGTAAATAATTGCAAGTGTTGAAGATCATCTTCTTGAATATTTTGAGACAAATTATATACCTGGAGAGAGCCAGTCATAGTGCTCAGAGCAAACACTGTTGCACAATCTCTGATAGTTGACTGGCTATCAAAGGCACCTTGGGTATCCATTAGCAGCACAGCCACTTTTGTTCATTCCAGACATACGCCTGTTTTTTCTCTTTTGCAACAAACTCGCCATGTAAAGCCAGTCAGTGCTTCATTGTTTCCACCAATCCAACTTTGAGAATCCTTGTTATACATACATCTAAGCATGAAGTCCAGTAAAAATGATTTCCCTTTACGAAAAGCTCCTGTCACGGATACCACTACTATGTGAAGATCTCTTATGTGCTCCTGTAGCAATATCTGCTCCAAAACTTCTTCATCAAGCTCAAAATTATGGTCATCTTCATGTGCAAGAACAATCTGTACTGGAAATGGTTTCTTCATAACCTCATCAGAGTTTACTAGGTCGTCATCTTCATAATTCTCACCTAGGAGGGTTGTGGACGAGACGTGGTTAACCCAGGTGTTTGGGTTGCTGGTTCGCCTCTGACGCCGCAGCCCCTCGTGCAGCTGCTACCTCCGCACCGCTTCGCCACCGCCCCCACCCTTTTTTTTTTTTTTTTTTTTTGACACGCAACATCGCTTGTAGGATTTTAGTTCCCTGACCAACTATTGAGCTTAGGGCCTCAGCAGTGAAAGCGTGGAATCCTAACCACTGAACCACCAGGGAACTCCCCCACTTTTCCTTAAATTTGAGGTTGTGGTTGATTTTCTAGAGCTGCCTGAGCCTCAGGCCTCTGGCTGTGACATGGTGGTGACGATGGCATTTACCTTGTGGGCTGTGGATTAGTAAAAGTCACAAAATACACTGAACACTTAACTGGGCCAGGCACTCCACAGCATCTGGTGTGGGAACATTTTCTCTTTAGTTCTAAGAATTGGCATAGTGGGAGTGATTGTTGTATTGATGTGGAAATTGATGCTTGGAGAAATGATGGGATGTCGTCCTCCCCATGATCACACTGCCAGCAAGTGTCAGATTTTTTTTATATATATAAATTTATTTATTTATTTGTGGCTGTGTTGGGTCTTTGTTGTTGCGCGCGGGCTTTCTCTAGTTGTGGCAAGCAGGAGCTACTCTTCATTGCGGTGCGTGGGCTTCTCATTGCGGTGGCTTCTCTTTGTTGCGGAGCACGGACCCTAGAGCACATGGGCTTCAGTTGTTGTGGCATGCGGGCTCAGTAATTGTGGCTCACGGGCTCTAGAGCACAGGCTCAGTAGTTGTGGCACTCGGGCTTAGTTGCTCCGTGGCATGTGGGATGTTACCTGACCAGGGCTCAAACCTGTGTCTCCTGCATTGGCAGGCAGATTCTTAACCAGTGCACCACCAGGGAAGTCCCGAGTGTCAGATTTAAGAGTCTTCATTCAAACCCCAGAAATCTGGCTCCAGAGCGAGGGATCTCTAGTCACTTTACCGCAGCGTGTGAAGACCGCAGCCTGGGGCAGGTGCACCGTGAGGACCAGGGAGGCTCAGCACCTGTCACTTTGCTGTTACCATTGTTGGAATTATCATCATGAACATTTTCCCAGAGCACGTACCATCTGCCCCCAGTCCTCATGGAAAACCATTGTCTTTGTCATCTCTAGTGGCTTCCTTCACAGGAGGCTTTTCTCTCAGCCACAGTTGCTTTATATCCAGAGACTGCTTCCACCTCCCCCTTGAGCCCAACACAGAACTCGGCGACCAGCAGGCCTCAGTGGTTCAGGCCTGCGTCTCTCTGCATCTTCACCGGCAACAGAGTGACAGGGTTGATCCTATCCAAGTGCAAAAGCCCAACACCACTACCTATTTGACTGTCCAGGTGTTGGTGACCTTCAAGGATGTGGCCGTGACCTTTACCCGGGAGGAGTGGGGACAACTTGACCTGGATCAGAGGACCCTGTACCAAGAGGTGATGCTGGAGATCTGTGGGCTCCTGGTCTCACTGGGTAAGTGCTTAGCTCTCACACATGTGGGGAACCCCCCCCCCCCGCCTTGTTTCCAGGCTGATCAAAGTCACAGGAGTCACCTTTCCTCCTCCCCACAGGCCCTGCATTTTTCTGGTCGCTTCTCCTCCTGCCTGGTCTCCCTGTGTCTGTAGCAGTGATCAGTGGGATAGAAACAATGTCCTTATGAACACCAGCCCCATCCCAGTGCCCAGCACCCTCGGGCCTCAGTTTGAGGTCCTTGTTGCAGATTCCACAGGAGGGAAGCTGACTGACCCAGCCTGGTGATGTCAGGTATCACCACAGCCAGTTAGCAGGGCTGTTCTCAGATGAGTGGGTGAGTGAGGGAGACCCCTACATGGCATTTGTCATCAGTGCCACCCAGGGATCTTCCTAAACAGCACAATCTTGGTTCAAAGGCCCCTCATGTCTACATCATCATCACATGCTTTCTGAGGCCTGGGCCGTGATCCTCCCCTGGGCAGGAGATCATTTTAGAAGGTGCACAGGAATGTCATGGAATGCCACAGGTGGACACCCTGCAAAAGCCAGTCCTTTTACCTTCTCTGTCTGGCACGCTGATTGTTGTCAAGAGAAAGTCTCAGATCAGTGTGAGTGAGTATTCCATGGCCCCCTTTGTGGTTAATTTTTCTCTTCAACAGAGGGACCAGCCTCTAGCTCACAGCCCTGAGCCTTCTACGCGAACTTGCTAGGACCTTAATGCCATTATTTTGACTTCAGCGTTGTGGGATTTTTTGTTTTTTATTGGAGTATTCCCAGGGTCCCGTGGCTGTGTGTGAAAGTGGCATGACCCTGCATGGGGCTGGCTTCCACTGATGAAGTTTAAGGGAAGTGGTGTTGTGTAGACAGACAGCACCACCCTCTATAGCAGTTGCAGCCCAGGAGTGATGTTTGTGCCATTGGATTCCCAGTCACAGATCAACATTTTCTTTACTTTGGGAGCCGCTACATTCATGGTCTTGTTCCTGCCATGAAGTCCCAGATAGGCTGGAAGGGTTTCATTCTTCTCATCAAAACACCTGCGTCCTGTTTTTTTCTCCATCCACAGGGCATCCAGTTCCCAAACCAGAGTTGATCCACTTGCTGGAACATGGGCAGGAGCTGTGGATGGGAAGGAGAGGCCTCCCACATAGCATGTGCCCAGGTAGGAGCCAATAGCTGTTGGTCAAGTGGGTTCACAGCAACCTTGAGAATGCATGGGGACCAGTGCCTCTGAGCTGCTATGTGAAACCCCCTTTGTGGGGTCTGGTGGTTTCTCTCACATCAAAGTATAGTGTGCATCAACTGGCCAGCTTGGGACCACACCATTATTTAGAGACCCAGGCACCTTCTTTTTTTTTTTTTTTTTTAATTTTTATTTTCTCTCTTTTTTTTTTTTTATTGAAGTACAGTTGACTTACACTGTCGTGCTAATTTCTGCCATACAGCAAAATGACTCAGTTATACACATATATAATTCCTTTTTTATATCCTTTTCCATTATGGTTTATAACAGGATATTGAATATAGTTCCCTGCACTATACAGTAGGACCTTGTTGTTTATTCATCCTATATATAATAGTTTGCATTTGCTAATCCAAAACTCCCACTCCTTCCCTCCCCACCCACCCTCCTCCTTGACAAACGCAAGTCTGTTCTCTATGTCTGTGAGTCTGTTTCTCTTTCATAAGTAGGTTCATTTGTGTCATATTTTAGATTCCACATATAAGTGACATCATATGGTATTTGTCTTTCTCTTTCTGACTTACTTCACTTAGTATGATAATCTCTAGTTGCATCTAGAGATCCAGGCACCTTCTGACGTCAACGTATAGCTCTAAGGTTGGTCCAGCATAATCCAGCTGGTGGAGGGGAAACAGCAAGGGATAGGGGCCAGGTCACACCCAGATGCACACATAATTTACTCCCCTGTATCTCACAGGCAAGGACTAGGCATTTGGCCACAGCTGGATGCTCAGGACTGGAGAGTGTGGTTTTGCTCTGGGCCGAAGGAGAAGAGCCAGTGGGCTTGGTTTGTATGACCTCTGTCTACTCTACTCACCCTGCTCTCAGGAAGTCAGAGTGAGGCTAGTGTGTATGTGAGTGGGTTGTTTGAAGGTATAATGAGATAATGCAGAAAACTGCTTAGTACAGTGCCTGGTCTATAGAGAGGGTCGACTAAGGTCAGTTCTTACCGTATCCATGTAATTGTATTAATCAAAGTGAATGGTGGTATCACGCATTTTTCCTGGACTTCTAGACTCAGAGGAAAAGGGGCCTTTCTTCCCCTTGAAGTTATGATCTATGCTATACTCTCTATGGAACTCTTTCCCACCTTCTCCATCCATTTATCCATCCTCCTGTTTGTCCACAAGACACTCAGAAGCAGCCCCTTGCACTGTACCTTCCTGCCCCTCTTGCCCTTAAGAACACCAAGCGGATGTTTGGGGTTTTCAGCCCCACATCTCTGCTGCTGACTGTAGCTTGAATAATCCACAGTGAGTCACGGTCTCTACTCTCTATCGGTCCTTCAGTCTTCTCAGCCCGCCTGTAAGTGTCTTTGGCCAACTCCACTACCGATGCTCTGTTCCACACGCCACCCCGCCCCCATTTCCTTATTCCCAGATCTCCACTTTCGTGTCTCAGAGACCTCTCAAGCTTGTCATGCCTTAGAAGACCCCTGGGATCCTGCCCACTCCTATCCCGTGCCTTGTTCTGAGAACGTCCTGCCATCTAAGCTGATTAGAAGATTAGCAACACCTCAGCCAGCCTCTCTCTCCATCAAACCAACATCCGTCCATCCCCAGGCCTGCCCATTTGAGATTATCCGTGTGTCCTGAGTCCATCACCAGCACCCTAATTCAAGCTCTCGTCATCTTTTTATATATATATAAATTTATTTATTTTATTTTATTTATTTTTGACTGTATTGGGTCTTCACTGCTGCGCGCAGGCTTTCTCTAGTTGCAGCGAGCGGGGGCTACTCTTTGTTGCGGTGTGTGGGCTTCTCATTTGCTGTGGCGGAGCACGGGCTCTAGGTGCACGATCTTCAGTAGTTGCAGCACATGCGCTCGTGGGCTCTAGAGTGCAGACTCAGTAGTTGTGGCACACGGGCTTACTTGCTCTGCGGCATGTGGGATTTTCCGTGACCAGGGATCGAACCCATTTCCCCTGCTTTGGCAGGCGGATTCTTAACCACTGCATCACCAGGGAAGTCCCTCTCGTCATCTTTTTTTTTTTTTAATAAATTTACTTATTTTATTTATTTATTTATTTTTGGATCTGTTGGGTCTTCATTGCTGCACGTGAGCTTTTTCTAGTTGTGGCAAGCGGGGGCTACTCTTCGTTGCAGTGCGTGGGCTTCTCATTGCGGTGGCTTCTCTCGTGGAGCACAGGTTCTAGGCTCATGGGATTCAGTAGTTGAGGCACGCAGGCTCAGTAGTTGCGGCTCACGGGCTCTACAGCACAGGCTCAGTAGTTGTGGCGCATGGGGTTAGTTGCTCCGCGGCATGTGGGATCTTCCCAGACCACGGATCGAACCCGTGTCCTCTGCATTGGCAGGCGGATTCTTAACCACTGCGCCACCAGGGAAGCCCACAACTCTTGAAAGAGTTGTCTCATTTTGGAAATGATGGACAGTTGTCCTGTGGTGTATGTGGGGGATGGGTTCCAGTGCTCCCGCAGATACCAACATCCGTGGATGCTAAGGTCCCTTATGGTGGACCGTCCCCCTCCATATGCACAGTTCCATATCTTCAGATTCAGTCAACTGCAGATTATGTAGTATTTTGATCCATGGTCGGTTGATTTCATGGATGCAGAACTCACAGATACAAAGGGCTAAAATCGTGTATAAGTGGACCTATGGGTTTTAGACCCGTGTTATTCAAGGATTGACTCTATATATTTGACTTCCATACCTTTTGTTTTTAAAATCTACTTAATTTTTTTATATCGGAATTATACAGTGATACATATCAATCCTTCAGGTTCAGCTTCACTTTTTCTTTTTTCAATTTTTAAAAAATTTTTATTGCAGTATAGTTGATTTAGAATGTTGTGTTAATTTCTGCTGTACAGCAAAGTGATTCAGTTATACATATGTATACATTCTTTTCCATTATGGTGTATCACAGGATATTGAATATAGTTCCCTGTGCTATAAAATGGGACCTTGTTTATCCATCCTATATGTAATTGTTTGCATCTGCTAATCCCAAACTCCCAATCCATCTCTCTCCACCAACCCCCTTGGCAACCACAAGACTGCTCTCTATACCTGTGAGTCTGTTTCTCTTTTGTAGGTAAGTTCATTTGTGTCATTGTGTCATTTTTTTTTAGATTCCACATATAAGTGATATTATATGGTATTTGTCTTTCTCTGAGTTACTTTGCTTAGCATGACAATCTCTAGATCCATCCACGTTGCTGCAAATGGCATTATTTCATTCTTTTTCATGGCTGAGTAACATTCCATTGTATGTATGTACCACATCTTCTTTATCCATTCCTCTGTCAATGGACATTTAGGGTATTTCCATGTCTTGGCTATTGTAAATAGTGCTGCTGTGAACATAGGGGTGCATATAGCTTTTTGAATTAGAGTTTTGTCTGGATATATGCCCAAGAGTGGGAAATCATCTTTACTTTTCACATATGTATAAACTGAGGTATCCTCCACCTCACCCAAAATTTAGACTATTTCCAGTTCTGTTGCAGGTTCCTGGTGCTTCATCCTTGTCAATAGCTTGTCCTACAGTGTTACCCAGTGTTTACACTCTATTACTGTGGATAGGTTTTCTTTTTCTTTTCCTTTTGGGTGAGGGGGCGTGCCTCAAACAACAGAAATTTATTGTCTTAGTTCTAGATGCTGGGTGTCCGTAGGTTTGGTTTCTACTGAGGCCACTCTCTTTGGCCTGTAGAATAAGATGGCTTGTTCTTGCTAATGGCATTGCTGTCATCCTAACTGCCCAGTACAACAATGAGAATAATAACATTAGACTTCTTCAGAGAATCAGACCCAAAAGGAGATATATCAGAGTTTTATTCTATTGATTAGGCTTCATGTGATTGTGAGGGTTAAGTGATTTCAAAATCTTCGGGGCAGTCCAGTAAGCTGGAAGAGTAGATGCTTGCAGTCCTGGGTCTGGAGGCAGAATCCTTTCCCTCCCAGGGCATCTCAGCCTTTTCCCTTAAGGACATTGTTTTTTTTTTTTTAAGTTTATTTATTTATTTATTTTTCTGGCTGCGTTGGGTCTTCGTTGCTCCATGTGGGCTTTCTCTAGTTGTGGTGAGCGGGGGCTACTCTTCATTGCAGTGCATGGGATTCTCATTTTGGTGGCTTCTCTTGTTGTGCAGCACGGGCTCTAGGTGCACGGGCTTCAGTAGTTGCATCACGTGGGCTCAGTAGTTGTGGCTCACGGGCTCTAGAACCCAGGCTCAGTAGTTGTGGCGCACAGGCTTAGTTGCACCGCAGCTTGTGGTATCCTCCCAGACCAGGGCTCGGACCTGTATTCCTTGAATTGGCAGGTGGATTCTTAACCCCTGCGCCACCAGGGAAGCCCCAAGGACATTGATTGATCGGATGAGGCCCACCCACATTAAGAAGAGTAACTTGCCTTTCTCAAAGTTTGATGATTCCAGTGTCAGTCATATCTAAAAAGTACCTCACAGCAACCTCCAGAATGGTGTTTGACCAAAGAGCTCAGCACAGTAGCCAAGCCAAGTTGACATATAAAATTAACCACCATACATACTCGCACTGCGTCAAGAAATGTGCTGAGAGCTTTACAGGCATTTTCTCATTTAACCCTCATGACACCTGGAGAAACTGAGAGTCCTCTAGTCTCTTAGGTGAGGAAATTATGACATAAAGAAGAAAGGAGGGGGTTTCCCTGGTGGCTCAGTGGTTAAGAATCTGTCTGCCAATGCAGGGGACACGGGTTTGAGCCCTGGTCCGGGAAGATCCCACATGCTGCAGAGCAACTACTGAGCCTGTGCTCTAGAGCCTGCATGCCACAACTACTGAAGCCCACACGCCTAGAGCCCATGCTCCACAACAAGAGAAGCCACCCCAATGAGAAGCCCACACACCACAACGAAGAATAACCCCCGCTTGCCGCAACTAGAGAAAGACCACGTACAGCAACGAAGACCCAATGCAAGCAAAAATAAATAAATAAAATACATAAATTTAAAGGAAAATAAAAGAAGAAAGGAGGGACTTCCCTGACGGTCTAGTGGTTAGGGCTGTGCCCCTCCACTTCAGGGGGCACACGTTTGATCCCTCATCAGGGAACTAAGATCCCACAAACCGCTCCTCAAACTGAGGCATTGTGCCTCCAGAGCTCTCCCTGCTAACACCACTCTAATGTTTCTCAACAGAGCAGAAACTCGTCTTTCATACCGTTTGAGTTTGTGTGTCCCACTACCCCTTTTCTTCTGAGATTTTTATTCTCTTCTTCCTGTAACTGCCCCTTCAGGCTTGCCTTCCCCAGGATTCTGGTGCCACTTTCTTCTTGTAACTCTCTTTTTTTGCTGCACTGTGTGGCTTGTGGGATCTTAGTTCCCTGACCAGGGATCAAACCCAGGACCCCTGTAGTGGAAGCATGGAGTCCTAACCACTGGACCACCAGTGAAGTACCTCTTTGTTTTTTTTTTAATTCAAACAGTATTTTCAGTGTTTTATTTATCAGCCACTTATATAGCACTTATTACATCCCAGGCCATTTTCTAGGCAATTTTTCCTTTTTTAATTGAAATATAGTTGATTTACAATGTTGTGTTTCAGGTGTATAGTAAAGTGATTCAGTTATACATATACATATATCCATTCATTTTCAGATCCTTTTGCCTTATAGGTTATTACAAGGTATTGAGTATAGTTCCTTGTGTTATACAGTAGGTGCTTGTTGTTTATATATAGTAGTGTGTATCTGCTAAACCCAAACTCCTAATTTATCTTTCCCTCCCCCCAACCTTTCCCCTTTAGTAACCATGAGTTTGTTTTCTATGTCTGTGAGCCTGTTTCTGTTTTGTAAATAAGTTCATTTGTATCATTGTTTTTAGATTCCATATATAAGTGATATCCTATGATATTTGTCTTTCTCTGACTCACTTCACTTAGTATGATAATCTCCAGGTCCATCCAGGTTGCTGCAAATGGCATGATTTCCTTCTTGTTTATGGCTGATTGATAGTACCTTTTCTTCTTATAACTCTTAAGCACTCTCCAAAGGTGGATCTACCCACGCTTATTCCTTCCGTTTCTACCCAGTACCCCATCCTTCTTTCTTTCTGGCAACTCTGATGTCTGCATTAGGACCCAGCTCATGGGACACCTCCCAGGGAAGATGACCTTTTCTTCCCAGTCTTGCTAGGTGCCACTTCCCTACACTCTCACAGAACCAAGACATCAATCCTTGAGGCAGATGCTCTCCAGACAGTATTATTGAAACTGTCCTCCCTCCCCTACTCCAGATCCTCTGTCTCCCGGTCCGGCCTCCTGCCAGATTTTCCCTTTAATGGTGTTAGGGTACAAGGGTCATAGAAAGTAACTGGAAATCTAGGATACACTGACGTTAAAACATAGCAGATATCAGAGGTGCTGATTTCATCCTCATTTGTTCACTGAAGTGTTGCTTCTGTTTCTTCTGTGTTGCATCACCGAAAGTCCCCCTTTGTGTATTGGATTCTTTCCAGATGACAGAGCAAAACATCAGACCAGAGAGCTGGTTTTGTCTGAAGGAGTCTTGCTCCACAGAAGCCTGACTCTGGGATCTTCAAGGGACTGCAGGTCGAGGCAAGTCATGGATCCAGAAGGGCTTTTGGAAGTGCAGAAAGGTCAGCTGAGGCCAGAGACAGACGCCCACAAGGAAACCCATCCTGGGAAAACGAGCCTTGAAGATGATGGTTTGGAGGCGCATGATGGTGTGCACTCCAGGGCGTTCCAGGAGAGAGTCTCTCAGGGAGATGTTCTCTGTGAGCGTGACCCACAGGGACCAGGAAAAGGCCCCCTGATTCATAACCTCTACAAGTGCAAGCAGTGCGGGAAGAGTTTTAACAGGAAGTGGTACCTTGTTCGACATCAGCGGATTCACACTGGAATGAAGCCCTATGAATGCAATGCGTGTGGGAAAGCTTTCAGCCAGAGCTCAACCCTGACCCGGCACTACGTCATCCACACCGGGGAGACGCCATACAAATGTGCCGAGTGTGGGAAGGCCTTCAAACGCAGGTCATACCTCCTGCAGCACCAGCCGATCCACACTGGGGAGAAGCCCTATGAGTGCGGCCAATGTCGAAAGGCCTTCACCCACCGCTCTACTTTTATTCGCCACAATAGGACCCACACTGGAGAAAAACCCTTTGAATGCAAAGAATGTGAGAAATCATTTAGCAACAGAGCACACCTCATCCAGCACTACATCATCCACACTGGAGAGAAGCCCTACGATTGCACAGAGTGTGGGAAGGCCTTCAGGTGCAGCTCAGAACTCCTACAGCACCAGCGGATTCACACGGGGGAGAAGCCCTACGAGTGTGCCCAGTGTGGGAAGGCCTTTCACCGGAGCACGTACCTCATCCAGCACTCTGTCATCCACACCGGGGAGACGCCATACAAGTGCGCCGAGTGTGGGAAGGCCTTCAAACGCAGATCACATCTCCTGCAGCACCAGCGGGTTCATACTTGAGAAAAAGGTCTTCACCGCTGCTCCTTTTTTGTCTTTCATGAGGGGATCCATGCTGGAGGGAAGAACCCTTTGAGTGTAAAGAATTCTGGGAGGGTTTTTTTGTCTGCTTTTCAAATGCATAAGTGGTCATGTGGGAGAAGACGCCTTGCGAATGCAGTGGAAATGTCAAAAGCCTTCGGCCCCTGCTCATCGTTCAGAGGATTCATTCTGTGGAGAAACTCAGCACATGAAGCTCTGCCACCCGTGGGTCCGTCCACCTCTGTCAACATCAGAGAACATACCGGGGAAAGACGTTCTGAATGTAACCAGAAGGACACTCCTCAGCCAAAAGAAGACTCATCCTCGCCACCTGAGAATGTGTAATGAAGAGGAACCACTTAATTATTGCCATGAGAAAGCCTCCTGTGACATGTCACCACTACTCACGTAGAGTCATATTGGAACTTGACGGAGCTTGGGCTTTCCCTGTGAGGAAGCGCAGAGGAGACAGACTCAGGGTTCGTTATGCACTTATAACAACATTCAGCCACAGGGCTCCCCCTTGGTTTGCACTTAAGCCATCTCAGCATTATGTTAAAAAGAAAACTAACAAGGGAATTCCCTGCAGAGTCCCAGTGGCTAGGACTCCGCGCTTTCACTGTCGGAGGACCTGGCTTTGATCCCTGTCGGGGAACTAAGATCCTGCAAGCCCCACGGTGTGACCAATAAAGAAAAAAGAAAAATAACAAAGAGGTGGAGGGGATAGAGACAAAGACTATAAACGGAAAAAACCAAATGCTTTTGTAAGCTCTTTCAGACTTTCCTGCCAAGCCTGTTGCAGTTTTTTATCAGTTCTGTTTTTTGGTGGGGCAATGTTTGAGGGAGCAAAGGACCCCAGCCCTTTGTTTTTATGTGTTCACTGCTGTCTTGTATCATGAAACTTGGACGTTGAGGGCAGCTCCACCAACATTTGTTGGAAGGCTTGGTTCCGAACATCTCTAGCCATTGGCATAATTCTTTGTGAGAAATATGAGGGCTTGAGTCATGAGCTACTTGAACTTGTAAGAAATTAGAATACCGAAAATAGCATCACACAATACTTGTATTTTATATCTAAGGAGAGAATGGTCCACATAGGGATCGCGACATTAAAATGTGCACCCCTAAAGACGTTGAATTTTTTTTTAATAGGTAAACTCCTGTTCATCTGGTTTTAAATGCCTGATACTATCTCTCACTCTTTCTTCTTCTTCTTCTTCTTCTTTTTTTTTAGTTTAAAAAGAAGTACGTTTATTAGTATATGCACACAGTTTGCAGAATAGAAACATTTAGAGTATTTAGGGAAATTCAGTCAAATTCAACAAACCTCAGTGAAAACATGTTGTATTTGTTTAATGGCAGACAGGTAATTCCTTGAGTCTATTAACTGGCTGCTTTTTCAGTCTTCAATAGGTTCTTTTTTTTTTCTTTTAATTTTTTTTTTATTTTATCTTTGACCACGTTGGGTCTTCATTGCTGTGTGTGGGCTTTTCTCTGGTTGTGGTGAGCAGGGGCTACTCTTCGTTGTGGTGCGCAGGATCCTGATTGTGGTGGCTTTTCTTGTTGTGGAGCACAGACTCTAGGCACGCGGGCTCAGTAGTTGTGGCGCACGGGCTTAGTTGCTCCACAGCATGTGGGATCTTCCTGGACTAGGGCTCAAACCCATGTCCCCTGAGTTGGCAGGTGGATTCTTAACCACTGCACCATCAGGGAAACGCTCAATAGGTTCTTTGAAAAGATGTTTAGCAAGGTGGAAGATAACTTGATCCATGTCACTTAGAGGCTTTATTTATCTATTTTTAAAAATATTATTGGAGTATAGTTGATTTATAATGTTGTACAGCAAAGGTGTACAGCAAAGTGATTCAGTTATACATATATACATATACTCATGTATATGAGTTATACATATACTCATTCCTTTTCAGATTATTTTCCCTTATATGTTATTACAAAATATTGAGTATAGTTCCCTGTTCTATACCGTAGGCAGTTGTTGGTTATCTGTTTTATATATAGTAGTGTGTATATGTCAATCCCAATCTCCCAATTTATCCCTCCCCCCCCAATTCTCACTCTTGATTCCATTCTATGTGGGTTTTTTTCTTTTTCTTTTTTTTAATCATTCATTCATTCACTTCGATATTTATTGGATGCCAGAATCACTGTTCTGGGCACTTGAAAGGCATCACTGAACAAAACAGGTTGAAAAAAGAAACAATCTTGCCCTGCAGAGTTTACATAAGCAGCATAATAAACAATAAATTGTATAAAATACTAGAAGGTCATAAGTGTTACTGAAGGGAAAAAATGGCGCAGTGTAAGTTCAATGATACACACCAATCTGTGAGGGGATAAGAACACGTCATAATTTTAAATAGAATGGTTAAAGTGGGGCCTCTTCTCAAAGCTGACGTTTATGCAAAGACTTGGGAAGAGAAGAAGGTGCTAACTATGTGGGTATTTGGAGAAAGTTCTCCCCATGTAGAGGGAACATCCAGTTCAAGGGCTTTACAGCTGGGACATAACCTGGAATATTCGAGGCACATCAAGGAGGTGATGGAGCTGAATCAGTGATGAAGAGAGGGAATAGTAGGAGATTAATTCAGAAAGGAAATTGGGAGTCCAACTGCAGTCAAACGCTGCATAACACTGTTAGGGTCTTGGCTTTGACTCTGAATGAAATGGGGAGACATTGGAGGATTTGAAGCAGAGGAATGGCTTGATCTGCCATGTCTATAAAGGGTCACACCGGCTGATGTATTGAAAGTGGTTTGTTGGAGGGTTTGTTTTCTTTATTGTCTCTGACAGCAAGGTGCTCATCCTGTGTGGCTGTGGCCTTCTGAGGTGAGTGCTATTTCTTTCCTCTTTCCACTGTTTCAGCCTCTCTAACCCTGTGGAAAGGACTGGACATTTCCAAGTCCCCCTCTGCAGCTTTCTAGCGGTTGAATTATAGGTAAAACCAGTAAAATAAAACACACATCCAAGTTAAATTCATGGTAAAGGAGAAGGATCCTCCTTGTCCGATCTTATAAATGTTTGTGTGAAGCTGTTTTTTATGTTTTTACAGAGTAAAGTGCCAGGGATTTTAACAGGTGAGTCTAGATGTATACATGCAGGTCTCGTGTTTGTATGGGTTTCACAGTTGCCACCATGGACTTACTCCCTTGTGCTGGCATTGGATATGAGTACTTGAAATTTGTCCTGAGATTTTTTTTCCTTTGAGGCTAGTTTTCAAGCTACACAAGATAATCAGTATTAACTGAAATAATGTGAAAAAATGTGCCATACAGGGGCTTCCCTGGTGGTTCAGTGGTTAAGAATCTGCCTGCCAATGCAGGGGACACGGGTTTAAGCCCTGGTCCAGGAGGATCCCACACGCTGCAGAGTGACTAAGCCCATGTGCCACAGCTACTGAGCCTGTGGTGTAGAGCCCGAGAGCCACAACTACTGAGCCCGTGTCCCTAGAACCTGTGCTCCACAACAAGAGAAACCACCGCAATGAGAATCCTGCACACCGCAACAAAGAGTAGCCCCCGCTCGCCACAACTAGAGAAAGCCCACACGCAGCAACGAAGACAGAAAAATATAAAATGATCATTTTTCTCACTCGGGGCCTTCTTCAGAGCCCTTTTTTTTTTTTTTTTTTTTTTTTTGGCTGCGCTGGGTGTTCATTGTGGTGCACGGGCTTCTCTAGTTGTGGCGTGTGGACTTAGTTGTCCCGCTGCATGTGGGCTCTTAGTTCCCCCACCAGGGATCAAACCTGTATTGGAAGGCAGATTCTTAGCCACTGGACCACCAGGAAGGTCCCTTCAGAGCCTTTTTTTTGCTGCGTTGGGTCTTCGTTGCTGCATGTGGGTTTTCTCTAATTGTGGCACATGGGCTCAGTAGTTGTGGCTCGTGGGCTCTAGAGCACAGGCTCAGTAGTTGTAGCACACAGGCTTAGCTGCTCCGTGGCGTGTGGGATCTTCCCAGACCAGGGGTCAAACCTGTGTCCCCTGCACTGGCAGGCGGATTCTTAACCACTGCACCACCAGGGAAGCCCGTCATTTGTTTTGAATCTCAAAATTTCCCAGATTCGAGTCCATGGGAGTTCCTTTATGCTGGTTTATCCCATTTTCATGTCACCATCACATTTTGTGCACTTAGCTCTGATACAAAAGATATTACAGTTTCATCCTGCAAATTTCCTTTCTCTGCCAGGAATCAGTCTTTTCTCTAAGGAGATTTTCTTTTTGGTAGAGAAAGGTATTGAGAAATCAAGAACTGTGTCTTGGATGTGCTCAAGGACATAGGTGAACCGTCGCTTCCGGGCCTTCTTTGACTACACTGCATTTAGGTTCACAAACACTACCCATGCCATGGCAAGATACAAGCCATTAACTAAAGTTCAGGAAGTGTTTTAAACTTTTTCAATGTAAAGTTTATTTCAGGGGAATACACGAACATCAACTGTACAATTTGATGACTGATAAATGCATTTATACATGAAAAAACTTCCCAGTCTAGGTATAGAACAATTCTGTGATGCCGAAAAATGCCCACTTGCCTGATTCTGTGAGTCTCTGAGAGTCATTCACTTTCTGATTTTTTTCAATGTAGTTGTTTTGCCTATTCTTTCATTGGTATCTAAATTTAGCCCATACTGGGGAATTCCCTGACAGTCCAGTGGTTAGGACTGGGTGCTCTCACTGCCAAGGGCCTGGGTTCAATCCCTGGTCGGGGAACTAAGATCCCACAAGTTCTGCAGAGTGGAAAAAAAAATTTAGCCTGTACTAGTTTTATGAAATAGAAGTATTTTATTTGAAATGTTAAATACATTTATAAGTTTTAATTAAGGTTTTTATTGATACTTTTCCTGGGCTTTTTAATTAATTGCCCAGGAATAACAAAATTATACATACCATCTAGTCAGTTCATGTCTGTCCTTGTGTACACATAATTTGGTCTCCTTATTCAGGAACATGGTTTGCACCTTCATCTTACAGCGTTAGGCATCTCTTCCTGTGGGCCTTGCACTAAAGGATTCTATTTTGGGTTTTCCTCACAGCCTCCCCGTGAAGCAGGTGCCTGAAAGGCATCATTTTCCATAAAAGGAAATCGAGGCTCAGGGAGATAAATGTACTTGCTGAAAGGCAGGGAACTGATGAGCAGCTGAACCAAGCTAGAGACACAGTTTGGCTGTACATGGGGTTTGTGCTGTATAACAACAAAACTATGCCACATGGCTCCAGAATGGGCCAAGGTCTGGCACGATGGTGACCATGATGATGATGGGGATGGTGATGACAATGACGTTGATGATGGCAGCTGGGATTGTAACCATCAACAGACCCATTCATTAGGGAGCACAAGGTGCTGCCCTATGCACTTTTCATACATTAACCAATAGACCCTCCTACAGCCCTGAGCAGCAGCTACAACATTATCCTATTTTACCAAGGAGGAAATTGACACACAAACAGCTCATTGACTAGCACAGGGTCACACAGGGCATAAGCAGTGAAGCTGGAATTTGACGCATCAGTCGGCCTCCAGAACTGGACTCTTGGGTGCTACACAAAGGAGGAAAGGACATGCAGCAGGAAGGGGAAAGTGGAGGTGAGGGGTCAGTGGGATAGGGAGAATTTAATGGGATAACAGAGGGAGCCTATGGGGGACGGTGATTTGGTGATTCCCAGATGTTAGCATTTCATGAATCACTAAAAAATTTTTTTTGACTAGAAAGCTCACACAGATTTGGTAAAAAAGGACATTTCACACCCACATTTCAAAAAATAAAGGACTTTTACCTGGAAAGAAGGCAGAGGATAGCATCTCACAATGGAGGGGCATCTTCTAATGTAAGTTGAGCTTAATGAGAGACTTAATGCATTAGCTGTATTTTCGTGACTTTGAGAGCACAGGGGTGCCAGAATTAAACGTGTGGTAATCGACAGTGCCTGGAACAGGCCTGACATGTGGTCAGTGTCAGTGGACATTAGTGATAGCCATTGATACCAGTGCTTTCAATTTAAATGGATGTACTTTTTATTTAACTTAAGTAGATTTATTCCAGGAGGGAAACATGCATTACTCTGGTAAATTGGAAAACCAGTTTGATTGGCTACAAATGGAGACTTGCCCTCAAAACACAACAATGAAATTGAAATAATGAAATCAAGTCCCAGGGAGCTCATGCTGCCTCCTGAAGCCTGTGAGTATAAAATTGTTCTCTCATAAAAAAGGGAAATTATTCACAGTCAGAAAAGTATCAATAACAAAGCATGAATGGAGACTTCCCTTCGAAAACTTTAAGGCAGAAAAAAGGGAAAACGTTCGTCTTCTCAGGGTGTCCATCATGGCATGTGAAGAGGGTAATTATAATCCAGGCAAACAATCAGAAATATAATACATGTTAGCAGGAAGAAAAAAAAATCCAATTGACCGTGCCTCCACTGCCGGGGGCCCGGTTCGATCCCTGGTCAGGGAGATAAGATCCCCAAACCACATGGTGCGGCCACAACCAACATACAAACAAAATCTAATTGAATAGTAACATACAAGGATAAGTAGACGATGTTAAAATAGCTTTTACAAATATCCTACATTTGTTCTTGGAAGTCTGCAAAAGAAAGATCTTGATAAAGGTAATCCATGTACATCAGTCTGAGCAATCAACATTTTATTTTATGTTTTCATATTTATTTATTTTCATATTTATATATTTATTTAAGTCCCCCCCCACAGTTCTTTATGTCAGAGGGAAAAAATGCAGTAGAAAAGATGACTTATGACTTGTTTTTGGTTAAGGGTAAGGATTATTTAAAAACCAAAAGGTGGGACTTCCCTGGTGGCACAGTGGTTAAGAATCCACCTGCCAATGCAGGGGACACAGGTTCGATCCCCGGGAAGATCCTACATGCCGTGTAGCAACTAAGCCTGTGTGCCACAACTACTGAGCCTGCACTCTAAGGCCCGGGAGCCACAATTACTCAGCCCTCGCACCTCCAGCCCGTGCTCCGCAACAAAAGAAGCCACTGCAATGAGAAGCCCGCGCGCCTCAAGGAAGAGTAGCCCCTGCTCTCCACAGCTAGAAATAGCCTGCGCACAGCAACAAAGACCCAATGCGACCAAAAATAAATTAATTTATAAAAATAAACAAAAATAAATAAATAAAAACACAAAGGTCATCAACCAACGAAAATAAATTAATTGAAGCTTAATCAAAATTAAAACTTTCCTTTTCAAGAGATAGTTAAGAAAGTAAGAACTCAAGTCACAACCTAGAGAAAGATATTTGTAAGAACTATCTCTGAAAAATGACTGTGATTCTCAATATGTAAATGGTCTTTATAACAATAACGAAAAATAACACAATTCAAAATATTCGCAAAACTTCTGAAGGCATGTGTCACCAAAGAAGTATAAATGGTAAATAAGAAAATGAAAATATGCTTCTCCTTATTACTCAGCATTGTAAACACATTTTAAAGCCACAGTGAGGGACTACTACACACTCATTGGAATGACTAAAAATCAAGCACTGACAATTTCAAGTTAATGAAGAGATGAAACAGCTACAACTCATATATTTCTTGAGGGAATACAAATTGATAAATAACTTTAGAAAATACTGTTGTACTCTCTTGTAATGCTATACATACACATATCATACGACACGGTAATCTCAATTGTAGGTATATCCTTAAGAAAAATTAAATCTTATGACTTAGGAATACTTCGGTGGAAATATTCACAGTAACAGCAGCTTTATTCGTAAAAGCCAAAAAACAATATAACGTTTGTGATTTTACTTTTTTTTCCCCCGTCATGTGTTAAAATATCTAAACTAGTCCCAAGACAGAGTGGCTCATGCTAAGACCCAAATCTGAATGCTGAAACTTACTTCAATTTCTATTTTTTGCAGATATCTGGCTCTTTCAGGAGCGGAAATCTAAGGCCAGCCAATCAGAATATGCCTGATAAGCTTTAGTTTTTCACAACCTTGTTCCAAAACTTCCCTGTGCCCCACATAAAGAAAATTAACCTTTCTATGACGAATCAGCTATTGCCTAGTATGAATTCCTTGTTCTCAAGTATTTTTGTCTATGTAATCTGTGCATTCTGAATAGCTCTTCAGAGCTCCTCTCTATTTTCTAGACTGGATGCTTTCCAGTTCATGAGTCACTACGTAAAAGCAAACTATATCCCAAAATTAAAGTCTGTGAAATTTTCTCTTAAGATGTATTAAGTTTCTTTTTTTTCATAATTGTATAGGTTTGCATGGTCTGAATTTTTAAAACTTATTTATTTTTGGCTGCTTTGGGTCTTCATTGCTGCAAGTGGGCTTTTCTCTAGTTGCGGCGAGCAGGAGCTACTCTTCGTTATGGTGCTCAGGCTTCTCATTGTGGTGGCTTCTCTTGTTGTGGAGCACGGGCTCTAGGCACGGGGGCTTCAGTAATTGTGGCACACGGGCTCAGTAGTTGTGGCTCCCAGGCTCTAGAGCGCAGGCTCAGTAGTTGTGGCGCATGGGCTTAGTTGCTCCGTGGCATTGAATTTTTTTAATTCAATTTTACATTCAAATCTTGAAATCTTTCTCTGCTTCTTTTTTTTTTTCATGCTTTTGGTAGGTATAGCAGTGCTACTTAGAGATATCTGACATGTTTTCTTATTGATACACTGGTTTACGTAGTGCATGTATCAATAGAAAGTATTTTTTGCACAAAGGGGCAGAGGTTTAAAGTAACTGCATAACGCTAAACACTTCTGCAAAGTAATTTTAATAGATACCCAATGGCAGTTTGTGATATTTACTAATTTCTTTAGTTTTACCAACATTTGGTAATGTCAGACTTCCTTAGGCTCATCAATCTGATTCGTTTCATTTTCATTTTCCTAATGGAAAATAAGACTACTTTTTTAAAAATGTTGTTTGCTTTCATAATTCTAATCTGAAGTGACATAGAAGAATTTTGCCTTCTCAGGTTTTAAATCTTTCATTTGTAGTAATTATCGAATTTATTTATTATTTATATATTAAATCTTTAATAATTTATATATGTCTTAATATCTTCCTAAGTGTTTTCTTGTCATTTCAATTTTTACGTTTTTTTAAAGAAGTCTGCTATTATCATATAGTTTGTGTACATGCTGTGATAATTTTTATATTTGCTTTGAGAAGTCCTGTAAGGCATGCCAAATTAATAGTGTTGTGAAATGTGAAATAAAAAGGAGTCACTTCTGTCAAGGGATTTTTTAAAAATTATATATATATATATATTTATTTATTTATTTATTTATGGCTGCATTGAGTCTTCTTTGCTGCGCGCGGGCTTTCTCTAGTTGCGGCGAGCGGGGGCTACTCTTCGTTGTGGTGCGCGGGCTTCTCATTGTGGTGGCTTCTCTTGTTGTGGAGCACAGGCTCTAAGTGCGCAGGCTTCAGTAGTTGTGGCACGTGGGCTTCAGTAGTTGTAGCTCGCGGGCTCTAGAGCGCAGGCTCAGTAGTTGTGGCGCATGGGCTTAGTTACTCAGCGGCATGTGGGATCTTCTCGGACCAGGGCTCGAACCCGCGTCCCCTGCATTGGCAGGCGGATTCTTAACCACTGCACCACCAGGGAAGTACCCTGTCAAGGGATTTTTAACATGGAGCTGGGAGGCTATTAATTAGTAGACCTCCTGCACTTCCCCATCTTGTGAAACCATGAACTTTTGATCTGGGCCTACCTGCAAATATTCCAAGGATTCTGCAAAAACACCTGCAACTTGTCACACTAATGGACTATTACTTCCCTGTAGTGATAGCCTTAGCACTCAGTCCTGTTCTGCAGAGACTAGCTTCTGCCTCCAACTCCAATTAAAATCCTTTGTAATGCAAACCTCTCTTTGTCTTTAAAAGCTCCTTACTTTTATTCCCTAGCCCACACCCCCGCCCCACCCCCACCCATCCCCAAACCCCCAACCCCCGTGAAAAATTGTCTTCCACGAAACCGGACCCTGTGCCAAAAGGGTTGGGGACCGATGGCCTAGCCCGACATCTTTTTTGTTGCTACTTAAATGTGTGCCCCGAATTGCAATTCTTTGGTCCCAAGGTAACGCGTTGTGCTTGATTATTGTCTCTCAGGTTAATTTAGGTTGACAGTATCCACTATACAGTTATGTTTTCTAATTTCATGTATTTTATTTTAGCCAATGATCAACATACTTTATTGCACATAATTCCCTTTTTTATTCCAAAATCTTATTAACTTGGTTTTTCTTATTTGAAAATACTTCCAAGGTTTTCATAAAAAACAAAAACAACAAATAAGGACTCTGGCTACTCTCAGTCTTTACACAACTGGAATGCTTTTTTTCTAATCTTGTATCAACTTTTATGTTGAGAAATGAGTTAAATCAGAATTTTAAAAAGATTAAACATACAGGGTTTGATGGGTCTGCTTTGATGTGTTGTTCTTCCCGCACGGACTTGGCCCATTAGTGTCCCGGAGTTTGGGGGAGGGTCTCCTCCGCCCCCGACTCGGTGGACCGATGGGAACTACATTACCCAGGAGATTGTGTGCGGACCGGCCTTGTTCTCCACACTAGTGATGGACCCGAACAGGGGCTCTTCCGGGATTGTGAACTAGGAGTGGGCGGGACTTCCGGCTCCTTCCTGAAGGAGGTCGTTTGGCTGCTTTTGCTGCCGTCTGCAGGACCCGAGGCTCAGGATCACTCGGTGGAGCCGAGCTTAGAGAAACTGGAAAGAACCCGAGGGGCGCCGTCCACACTGCCCAGGAGTGAGCGGGTTGCGGAACCCACTTCCGGGATTTTCGGCCTAGGTCTCCGCCATTATCCTGCGCGTCTCCTGGCACCACCGCGCCCACAGGGTCCTATGTCAACCAACGCGGTGCAGGACCCGGCCCAGGTGACTGTTCCGCCCCCCCCACCAGATCCTGACCCAAATCTCAAGCCCCCAGGGAGGGTCTCCTGCTCAGGGCATTGGGGTTCAGTCCCCTGCTTCCAGAACTTTAGGTGTGCGTGTGTGGTGGTCCCATTTCTGACAGGCTGTGTGACGCAGTGTGGAGCGTGTGAAAGGCTGTGGGTTTGGCCCGTGCAAAGACTTGGAGGTGCTCAAGAGCCGGGAGCATTCGGGAAACCCGGGGTTCCAGTCATTTATGCAGGGAACAGAGAATTTAGGGAGGAGTCAACAGTCTGGGCCAACTGTCAGCATTCTGGGTGCTGCGGAGGGTTGTGAATAAATCAGGAACACGGTCTGAGTTATAGTTTTAAAGTATTCCAAAGGCTGCTCAGGGGAGAACAGACTGGAACAGACTGGGTTCTGAGGGTGGAGGCAGGGAGACCTGGGAGAGCCCAGTGCATTCCACTCCAGAGAGTAAGGTGGCTTCTGGACCAGAGTGGTGCCTATGGAAGTTGTTGACCTGAAACAAATAGACTGCCCGCTATTTCTATTGCAAATATGGTTCCCCCCCTCCGCCCCTCTCCTCCTTCCCATCCTCCCCCCCCAACCATCATTAGGGAATTGCAATTGGGGTGTGCAGCTATGGTGGGCTATCACTTTTATGGAGATTAAAAAAGGATGTTAGAAGGGCTGTAGCCACCAAATAGTCCATGGGTTTTTTGTTTGTTTTTTTTTTTAAAGAGTCCATGGCTTTGCTTTTCATTGGCTGAGTCCTTTCCAGGAAAGAAGGAGTCTTCATCCTTTTGGATTCCGTTATTGTTTCAGGTCAGTGAGGGCTGACCTCTTCTGGTGTGCCAACTCTAATTGAGGTTTCTGTTTACTAATTTTTTTACGAAGGAATATAAGTAATAAGATTCTTAATAATTCTTAAAGATAATTAGCAGGATTTCCTGGTGCAGTGAATGTGGCTCTGACCTAAGGACAGAGTAAAGGACAATAAGCATTTTCTTTTGGCTGAGCATCTGGAAGACTTGAGACCAGCAACTGATGTGAGAAGTCAGTTTCAGGGAGAGATTAAAAGTTGGATTCGGGACATGCTGCTTCTGAAATTCCAAAGTTGAGGTAACATAGGGGCCGGTGGAATCTGTAGTCTGGAATTGAAGGAGGAGGTCTGTGGCTCACTGATGTCCATGTGGTTACAGACTAAGTCCTGGACTCCGGCCAATTCTGAATCTCAAATTTAAGAGGGAAAGTTTGGTCACTTTTCTGGGAAAAGGGACCTGAGATGAAAGAAGAGAGACCTGGGGCTGGCGGGCAGGGCAGAACAGGTGAGACTTTCTGAGGTTACCTGAAGATGGGAGGGTTCTGTGGTTCCAGAGCTTTCTGGGGAAGTAAGGGTATAAGGAGTAAGGAGTCTTGCCTGGAGTGGAGTTGGAGAAGGATGTGTTAGATTGTGTAGATTCACTCCTCTGAACACTTAGCCGACTGTGCATTCGAGTTTGAGCTAGCAAAAAGTGGGCAATGTTGACCAGTCATTGAAGCCCAGGCCCAGTCAAGGGCACACGTGCCTCAGCTCTCCCAGGAAACTACGAAGTTAAAAAGGTATAGATTTAATAAGTTAATCTTGTGTAAGCAAATAATAACTGCTTAATATATCTGTGTATAAAATAATAATAAATACATATATATATAAAATTTAGTTTTTGCCTTGGGCTCTTCACATAGACCTCTGAACCCCTTGGAATTTCCTGGGGGTTAGGACTTTTTTTCACAACGACCCCATTTTGTCACACAGGAGTTTATTACGATGAGGTGACTTAGGGCAGGGCCCCTAGGTAGACTCAGGAGGGGACTGGTCACCAGAAAAACTAAGCAATTAGAAGTTTATACTCCCCCCCAACCCCCCAACACTGGGGCCTCCCAAGGATCAGAAGGAAACTAGAGACTAGGTATAAAAACTGCTGAAGAATGAAATTCAAGGTTCCTTCAGATTGGTGAACACATTGAAATTGCGGAAGTGCTGGGAGGGTGGCATGTACTGAAAGGGCCTGGAAACACCATGGTGCCCTCTAGCGCCCCACCCCCCCAGACCTAGATATCTCTTCCATTGGGCTGTTCCTAAGTTGTATCCATTATAATAAACCAGAGAAATAAGAAAACTGTTTTCCTAACTTTTGTGGGTCCTTTTAGCAAATTATCATAACTTAGGAAAGGTTCATGGGAAATCTTGAATTTGTAGCCAAGTAGAACAGAAGTACCGTTAGCCTGGGAACCAGACATTGGAACTGGCCTCTTTAAAGAGGGCAGTCTTATGGGACTGTGTCCTTAAACCTTTAAATTCTGTCCCTAACCTCAGGTAGTGTCAGAATATGATTAAATGTCAGTCACCCAGTTGGTATCATAGAATCAGATCATTGGTGGTGGAAGAGACATCATATATTTGGTGTCAGATAGGGAATCACAGAAACCTCAAGGTATTGATTAAAAGTCACATTTATATAATGACTTGAAAGACATGTAGGAAATACCCAGTTTTCAAAAACATTTACAGAAATGTTAATCCTGTGTTCAGTAATAGCTCAGTCTTAGCATTAGATATGCACTAATGCATTTGATGTCTACACTAACATCATGAGATAGGCACCATAAATATTGCTATTATACACATAAAGACACTGAGTCTCAGGGACGTTGAGTCTTTTTGTTCAGGGCCATAGAGTTGTCAAGTTATAGCTCTGAAGACTGAGGATCCGAGGTCAGAGGTCAACCTCAGGTGACTCATCTCCAGGAAAAGGAAGGGAGGAAACAGTTCAGCCTTTACATCCACACCATGATCACCTTTATCTCAGATCCTCCCTCTTTTCACAGGTTCCCATGGTAGCAGCAGCATTTATGGCCCCTGGACAGGTAAGTGGAAGAAACCCCAGTACCTACCCACACGTCATCCCTACCCCTAGTCCTGACACACAGATATAGGAGACAGTGTTGTCCTGGGATTGTGGGCCCTTAGGTCTGGGCCCTGGCACCATCTCAGGCACAGGATCATTAATCAAAGCCAGCAGTTGTATGGAGGTGTTCCCATGTGTCCAATGGAGAAGGTCAAGTGGTAACATGTCCTTGGGCACAGCCTGGAGATGAGACTGAGAGGGGAGTCTTCAGGGAACTGCCAAACCCATGACATGGGCTGATAAAGACTGAGGTCATTAGTCATTTCTGTGATGGCAGCCTGAGGAGCTGGGCCTCTCCTGAGGGGGCGGGTCCATGACACGTTGGCCACAGAGGAGGGAAGTGATCTGACACTGGGTCTGAAGAGGCTGTTCTGCCTGCCGAGAGGAAGACTGGGGGTGAGAGTGGAGCCGGGGGCCAAGTGGAGGGCACAGTCCTGTTGAATGTCGATTGTGACTGGATCCTGGCAATGGCTCTGTAGCAGGAGAGGAGGTGAGTCTCTGAATCTCGTTTGTGGTAGAGCTGATTTTCTGCTGTACAGGATGAGAGAGAGTAGTCTGACATGACCCCAGGATGTTTGCCTCTAGGTGACGGTGGGGATGCCATGTCTGAGACGGGAAGTCAGAAGTAGGAGTAATGGACAGAAGGACTGTCCAGAGTTCCATGTTCCCATGCTGAGTCTGAGATATTGCTGGGGTGTCTTGTGGGAGGTCCCACAGAGGCCTGGGGAAACACCGCGTGCTGGGTGGCATGTGGGGAACACGGTGAGGTGCTGAAGTCCTGGGGCTGAGGTGGTGGCATGGGGTGGGGTTGGGGTCATGGTCAGGCACGTGAGGGAGCTGTGGCCCTGCAGGGCTGGGCAGTGGAGAGGGAGGTAGTGTGAGCATGGACTCAGAGCCCTTGTCCCCAGGCTTTACTCCAGGGGTCTGAGCACAAGTGTCATTGTATGTGATGTGATCTGTGTGATTTCAGGAGAGTTGACTCTGAGGAGAGTGGCTGGGGGTCTGTGTGGCAACCACAGAGCGTCTGTGAGACTGCCTATCTCCCTCTCTGTTTTAACTGAATGATGTAATGCTAGCAATTTCCTGTGGCATCAGGACCTGGTGTGTCCTCTGAGCTGGGTTACTGGGGTGGACAACCATGACCTGGGCGTCCTGGTTGCAGAGACTGCTGTGAACTCACTTGTCCCCCTCATGACAGGGCCATGTGATCTTTGAGGATGTGGCTGTGTCCTTCTCCCAGGAGGAGTGGGGTCTCCTTAACAATGCTCAGAGACTCCTGTACTGTGACGTGATGCTGGAGAACCTGTCACTTATAGTCTCCCTGGGTAAGGACCCCTGTTCCCACACCATCGCCCCATACGGGACTCTGCCCTTCTTTTTGCATGGCTCACTCCATCCTTCCGAGCCTGGACCTTGGACACTGCTTACTTCCCTGATTTCCTGTCACTTGATCTGTGTTCCCCCACCCTGTGTGTTGTTCAGCCCTATACCATAGATGTTGAAGCCTTTCACAGAAGGCTTTGGTCTCAGAGGCTTGAAGCCTGCCTGACTGATACCACTTAGCTTTGCCACCAGTTGTTGTGTTGACTGTTCAGATGTGTGCAAGATCCGTGTCACATGTTCTAACCTTTTTTTGTGCACTGCCTGTGTCAGAAATTACAGACACTTACATGGTCACCACTTGTGGTCAACCCTAGATTATGTTTGCAAGACTCCTTAAGGTTCTTCTAGTGATACATTTTTTTCCCTGAAATCTGTCATTGGTTGGTTCACTCTGGGCCAGTGTCTTTCTCCTAATGGCCCTATTTTCCTCTGAGGACTTTGATCTGGTAGTGTTCATAGTCACCCAGCCTGAGCTGAGGGATGGAGGCAACCCTGGGTGCCTGGCAAGGTAGGGCCCTCTCTAGTCATAGGAGGAGTGTTAATTGCATCCTGGGCCTGGTGAGTAGGAGCTGTAGGAAGGCGTGATACATTGATGAGTTCTAATCCTACAGGGAAATGTCCTTTCTCCACGACTGTTTTAGTCTTAAACTCATCATGGCTGTACCTCATTCTATCGTTCTTCCCCATTTTGACACTTTGCCCCTTTTATGTATCTACTGTGGGTTCTTTCTCCTGGCTCTTTCTATCTCAGTGTCATCCACATTTCTCCTTTTCCTCTCACTCTGCAATGTTGTCTAATAGTCTCTTCTTAATGTATCTTGGGAGGTGAAAGTACTTATATAGTCCTTGAACTCTTGGTAGTCAGGTGTGAATGCCTTTTCCTGGAGTGGGACACACATTCTACCCAATACACTTGTCACCACCAAAAAATTCTGCTGAACACCGTTGGCCGAGGAGTGGGTTGTTCCAGGCCTCTACTCCTAGCACAGTGCCATATCCTGGTGTCCTGTGTTCTTGCTGTTTATAAGATCTCTCCCTATTCTGTGACCATCAGAGGTCTAGTACTCACAGTAGCCCCTTCTTCTATCTGTCTGCCTCCCTTGTTTGAATCCTGCACAATGGACTTCTTCTCTGATGTGTCATACAAAAGCTATAATGGGCTCCTGTCCCACAAAAGTCTCCATGCACTTTATCAGGTTTTTTTTTTTGTTTTCCTTTCAGGTTGTTGGCATGGAGTAGAAGCTGAGGAGGCCGTTTCTGAACAATGTGTTTCTGTAGAACAGGTGACGGAAAACAGGAATCCAAAGCTGGAGCCATCTATCCTGAAGACTCTTACTTCTGTTACGAGTGTCCTGGTGGAGAAAGATGTTTTGTACTTGGCTGATAATATGTTCACGTGCGGAGAGGTTGAGAAGGCTTTCCTAGGCAGCTTGGGCTTTCCCCAGCACCAGCCCTCCCATGATGGAGAGCATCCACATAGAAGCAGGCAGAGCAGGGAGGTCTCTCACCCTGGGCAAGGGCATCACAAGTGCAGCGAATGTGGTAAAGCCTTCAGTAAAAAGTTTAAATTCATGGAGCACCTGAGAGTTCACACTGGAGAAAAACCTTATGAGTGCAGTGACTGCGGGAAGTTCTTTAGACACAGCTCCAGTCTTATTCATCATCGGAAAGTTCACACAGGAGAAAGGCCTTATGAATGCTGTAATTGTGGGAAAGTCTTTGCCCACAAATATAAACTTTTTGAGCACCAGAGAATCCACACTGGAAAAAGACCATATGAGTGTAATGAATGTGGGAAAGCCTTCCTTCGCAAGGATTCACTTGTTCAGCACCAAAAAATCCACACTGGAGAAAATCCTCATAAGTGCGGTGAATGTGGAAAGTGCTTCCTGTACAAAAATAACCTTCTTGTGCACCAGAGGATCCACAGTGGAGAAAGGCCTTATGGGTGTAGCAAATGTGGAAAGTCCTTTGTCTTCAAAAAAAGGCTTCTTTATCACCAGCGAATCCACACTGGAGAAAGGCCTTACATGTGCAGTGAATGTGGGAAAGCCTATGTCTACAAAGGAAGTCTTATTGTGCATAAGAGAATTCACACTTTAGAGAAGGCTTATGGGTGTAACAAATGTGGGAAATTCTTTACAAGCAGTTTTGCCCTCAATAGACATGAGAATGTTCACACTGCACAAAGGTGTTATGAGTGCAGCGAATGTGGGAAAGCTCTCAACGGCAAAGTTAAACTTGCTGAGCACCAGAGAATCCATACTGGAGAAAGACCCTATAAGTGTAATGAATGTGAGAAAGCCTTCATGCGCAAGTATACACTTGTTCAGCACCAAAAAGTCCACACTGGAGTAAAGCCTTTTAAATGCAGTGAATGTGGGAAGCCCTTCACTTACAAAACAAGTCTTGTTGTCCACCAGAGAATCCACACTGGAGAAAGGCCTTATATGTGCAGTGAATGTGGGGAAGTCTTTGTCTACAGAAGAAGTCTTGTTGTCCATCAGAGAATCCACACTAGAGAAAAGCCTTATGAATGTAGTTCTTTGTAAGCAGCTCCAAGCTCACAAAAAACAAAGTTCACACTGGGGCAATGCCTTCTGGACTTATGCTTTCCTTCACTTGAGTTAATATCTAGCAGCACAACTCCTATGTAGTAGAGTAGGTGAATGTATACCTTATATGTGGCCAGTCAAACTTTTCTAAAATGGGAGTACCTTTTTATAGTCTCACGAGAAGCAGCAGAACATGAGTTCCTGTTTTTTACATTTTTACCAACACTTGGTATGTTCAGGCTTTCTAATTTCAGTGATGTCATAGGTGTATCTAGTGATTTTAACTAACATTTCCCTATTGACACAATGTGAGTGGTTTTCCATGTGTTAATTTCCAACCATATTTCTTTTTTTCTTTTTAGTTTTTATTGGAGTATAGTTAATTTACAATGCTGTGTTTCAGGTGTACAGCAAAGTGAATCAGACAGCCATATTTCTTTTTGAAATTTCTGTTCATATAATTTTGTCATCTTAATTACTGAGTTTTGATGTTTCTTCATGGATTATTGATTAAGGTCCTCTAATGGAAATATTTACCAATATTCTTCCAGACTTGTTCTTCTCATTTTAGTCACTTTTCCAGAGAAAGACTTTATTTTGGGGGGGGGGGGGTTGGTTTTGGACATGCTGTGGCATGCAGGATCTTACTTCCCCAACCAGGGATTGAACCTGTGCCCCCTGCCGGGGAAGCACAGAGTCCTAATCACTGGATCTCCAGGGAATTCCTCAGTATGAAGCTCAGAATCCACTTTTCAATTTGTGCATCACAAAAAAATCCTACTAGAATTTTGACTGGGATTGCATTTAATCTTCAATTTAGAAAGAAATACTGAGTGTCCCAATCTATAAACTTGATAGATCTCCTTTTATTTAGATCTTGCTTAATTTTTATTAGCAGTCTTTTTTAGTTTTCTGTTTGTAGGTCTTACACATCTTCAGGTATTTTCTACATCTTATTGTGAAAGGGAATTTAAAAAAATCTTCAATTTATGAATTGTTCATACCTATTACACTTAGATATAAAACTAAGGACAGAAGTGATCTTTCTTTTTTTTGGGGGGGGGGGGCAACGTGTGGGACCTCAGTTCCCTGGCCAGGAATTGAACCTGGGCCATGGCAGCAAAAGACCAGAATCCTAACCACTAGGCCACCACGGAACTCCCTAGTAGTGATCCTTCTTAATCTTATAAATAACATCTACAAAGAGCTATTAGAAATACTATCCCTTTGAACCATTATTAAAGTATTCCCATTAGAATAAAAGGAGGACAGCTGCTCTTTGTTCTCTTATTCAGTATCATCCTGGAGTTCCAATTTCATTCAATACAACAACAAAAATATACGGCAAAATAATGAATATTTAGCAATTGGAAAGGAAGAAATAAACCACCTAAAATATGTCCACAGTTTTCATCTTCACTATGAGTCCAAATATGGACACTCAGTTTAGTGTCTGGACCCATCATAAACTCCTAATTTTTTCGTCACCTATTTGCTGCCCTTCTTACTTCCTTAGAACCCATTACCTTCTATTACACTATGCAACTTAATATCATAGATGAACTGCTTATTGTATATTTCTATCAAATACAGACTAAGTTCCAGTAGGGGAATATGTATTTACATGTTGTACACTGATATATTTCATATTCCTAGAAACATGTCTGAAACACCTATGGTACATATTGATGTCTTGAAATACATAACAAAATGACAACGCTCATTTAACATTCAATTGCACAACTGTGGGTATACTTTCTAACTCTCCTTACCCTGCCTTTCTCCTCACCCTGCCTTTTCCTTCAGTTTCGCTACCCTCAAAATGCTCTGAGTTATGGGACAAATCATATTTTGCAAAAAGCCTTTAAATCAACTAAAAAGTCCCAATAGTTATTTTATTGGCTTCCTTCTCTTATTAGATCTCAGAGGGTTTTTTTTTCTCACATTCCATTGGGAGTTTGATTGTTTATTTCAAAAACAGGTTTTCCGCCATCAATTTCTGCCACTCCCGATGCATATCTATCTTTTTTTTTTTTTTTTTTTTGGCTGTGCGACATGCAGGATATTATTTCCCCAACCAGGGATTGAACCCACTCTCCTTGCAGTGGAAACGCGGAGTTTTCACCCCTGGATCACCAGGGAAATCCTGATATCTATCTCATTAAGCACTTTTAATAGCTCTTGGTAGTTACACAGTCCCAAATGTTTTTCAGAGTTTGTCTCCTCTCTGTCTGCAGACACTGTCAGTGCACTTACAGGTGATGTGGTAATCACCTCCAAGAGCAGATGACATCGTTGGGTTCTAAACATTTATCTCGGGCTTTTGTGTCCCCATTGCAGACTCTCAGTTTCTGCCACGGCAGTCCTTGTTACGGGAGCAAATACACATTTGGTAAGTATCTCTTCAGGTATCTGATTCTTAGAAAACATTTATGTCAGGAAACCCAACAATAACTATTCTTAAAATAAATTTCACTTCCTGAGGTCAGGACAGTAAAAAAGGAACCACCTTAAGAAGATTATATATATAGATACATAGATATAGACAGATAAGAACAAAGCCATAAAATCAGGAAAGGCATTTGCTGAGGAAACCAGAGGAATGTTGCCCCTCATCAACGTACATCAGGAGTGCCTGACACTTCGCCCTTCTCCTCAGTTGCATTGTTTTGAAACTTGTCTCACTGGCTTCTCACTAAACACACTGACCATAAACAGGGTTCACTGTAGAGGCTTCAAGATAAGGTAGGTTGTGAGTAATAAGATGAAGAAGAGGAGTTCCTACTCTGAGTAGAGGCCTAGTGTCTGTGTGGTATCTGCTGATGAGGGGCATGTTGTGTCATGGAGACTTTAATGATGTGTCTCTAAATTTTTATCCTTGGCAGAAGGCTGTTCATTACATCTCAAGTACTTAGATGTCCTCTTTATCAGTAATCGCCACTCTCTACCCTCCTAGGGCCTTGGCTTCCATTCCTCACCTATAAAAATGGATCCATTCTTCTGTCATCTATCTATCGTCTACCTCTATATCCTCTTTACTTTATTGTGATTTCATCTCAAAGACATAATTTTTTTTAAAGATTTTCTTGGTTTAATGTGGACCATTTTTAAAGTCTTTATTGAATTTGTTACAATATTGCTTCTGTTTTTGTTTTGGTTTTTTGGCACAAGGCATGTGGGATCTTAGCTCCCTGACCAGGGATTGAACCCTCACCCACTGCATTGGAAAGTGAAGTCTTAACCACTCTGCCGCCAGGGAAGTCCCCATTTATAATTTTTTTAGAGAGAAAAAAATTGGACCATACACCCTCTTAGAAGAATTGAATCATCCTACACTCAGTGAGAACAGGGCATTTAAATTAGACCCTTCCTGTGTCTTCACAGAACCTCTATGATAGGGGAAGTTATCAATCATTATTGTCTGTGACTCACTGGAGGTCATTACGAGTAGATTGACCCATGACCTCAACAATGTCATGGTTGTCAGACTCTCAGGTTTATGCAAACTTCCAAATTCCCACGATAAATTCTGTTGACATATGTTTTTGTTATTTAACTTCACCTTGTGGTTCCTCTCAGTATTCCTGGTTACTTCCCTTGTCAATTTTCTTATTCTACTTAATTTTCTAATTCTGTAACCTATTTTCATTATACTTGTGGAATTTTTTTTACTTTAAGAATTATGACTAACAGAACATAGTCAAATTTTGGAAATTTCATATAATATCTAGAATATTTATATCAAAGACATTTACCCATACATTATAACCTGGGAGGGTTTATCACCACTCATTTGGCAATGCTTCCCATGTAATTTCACATAGCAAATAATCCTAATTAGCTTAATATCTCTGGCTCTGAGATTCTTCAGGGGCCCACTAGAGGTCAGAAGAAACTGAATTAGAATTTGATCCTTGGGAATTTTGTCAAAAATATCAAAAAGGTTTTAAAACAGTTGACTAAGAAGTATCATAAGTCACTGTCAAACATGTTTAATTATGCACTTTACCAAAGTGACAATAAAAGATTTCAAAGGCAAATACAGGAAGTTATAATAGATTACTTAAAAGATAAGCTTTACAATCTGCTATCAATAGCTGATATATATATATATTTGTCTTTATTGAATTTGTTACAATATTGCTTCTTTTTTTTATGTTTTTGTTTTTTGGCCATGAGGCATGTAGGATCTTAGCTCCCCAACCAGGGATTGAACCCTCACCCTCTGCTTTGGAAGGCAGAGTTTTAACCACTGGACTGTGAGGGAAGTCCCAATAGCTGAACAGTATTCTAAGAAAACACTGTCCTCAACAGAGACGAAACCAAATTTAGGTTTTAGCACCATCTTACCCTTAAAATTCATTTACTCAATTAAATTTATTCTATTCTTACTCCTGACCACACACAAACCCCTCCCCCCTTCCCCCAGGGTTTCTGTTCCACAAACCTTCTATAACTTCCTTTTTTACCTTCAGATTTTTTCCTATTCCTTCTCTTTATCTCTCTCTCTTTTTAACCTCTCTTTAGGTCAAAATTACTTTCTCTTAACTAAGTGTATTTCCTTTCCTTGTACCTTCTTTTTTCTTGCATACAAAGATGTTCTCCTTAGTAATTTTTAGTGTTTTTCATTACATATATTAATTAGAATTATTCATCTTTAAAACCTTAATTTAAAGTGAAAACTAAGAAGCAAGCAATTTTGAACTATCTTTTACATTAGCATTCTGTAAGTTGGCAAACGTATAAATACTATTTATAATTTCTTTTAAAAAGTGCTTTCTTATAGAAAATGTCTCCTGTGGCACCAAACATATATATTTTTTAAAATTTATTTTTGGCTGTATTGGGTCTTCATTGCTGCGTGTGGGCTTTCTCTACTTGTGGCGAGCAGGGGCTACTTTTTGCTGGGGTACGCGGGCTTCTCATTGCGGTGGCTTCTTGTTGCAGAGCACAGGCTCAAGGTGCGTGAGCTTCAGTAGTTGCAGCACGCGGGCTCAGTAGTTGTGGCACGCGGGCCCTGGGATGCATGGGCTTCAGTAGTTGTTGTGCACAGGTTTAGTTGCTCCGTGGCATGTGGGATCTTCCCAGACCAGAGATCGAACCTGTGTCCCCTGCATTGGAAGGAGGATTCTTAACAATTGCACCACCAGGAAAGTCCCTGGCCAAACATTTATTAACAGTCCTAAATATCTTTAATTTCCCTGTAGAAGGAAGCCTATGTTCAGTAATTAATTTCCCAGTGTCTTATTTGGGAATGATCTAGATATTCAATAAACTTCCATCATTTAACTTAACTTAGCAAAACTCAAAAGTTTCAAGTTACCAAAATCTAGAGAGACTTTTTTCTTTTTTTAAGTTGATTTATTTTATTTATTTATTTATGGCTGTGTTGGGTCTTTGTTGCTGCGCGCAGACTTTCTCTAGTTGTGACGAGTGGGCCTATTCTTTGCTGTGGTGTGCAGGCTTCTCACTACAGTGGATTCTCTTGTTGCAGAGAATGGGCTCTAAGTGTGTGGGCTTCAGCAGTTGTGGCTCACGGGCTTAGTTGCTCTGCGGCATGTGGGATCTTCCCAGACCAGGGCTCGAACCCATGTCCCCTGCATTGGCAGGTGGATTCTTAACCACTGCACCACCAGGGAAGCTCTTTTTTTTTTAATTGAAATATAGTTGATTTACAATATTGTGTTAGTTTCAGGTATACAGCAAAGTGATTCAGTTACATATGTATAATTTTTTCAGATTCTTTTCTATTATAGTTTATTACAAGATACTGAATATAGTTCCCTCTGCTATACAATAAATCTTTGTTGTTTATCTATATTAGTGTGTATCTGTTAATCCAATACTCCTAATTTCTCCCTCTCCCCACACCCCCTTTGATAATCATAAGTTTGTTTTCTATGTCTGTGAGTCTGTTTCTGTTTTGTAAATAAATTCATTTATATTTTTCTTTAGATTCCACATATAAGTGATATCCTAAATATTTTTATTTCTCTGTCTGACTTACTTCACTCAGTATGATAATCTCTAGGTCCATCCATGTTGCTTCAAATGGCAATATTTCATTCTTCTTTTATGGCTGGGTAATATTCCATTGTGTATATATACCACAACTTTTTTATCCATTCATCTGTTGATGGACACTTGGGTTGCTTCCATGTCTTGGCTATTATGAATAGTGCTGCTATGAACATTCAGGTGCATGTATCCTTTTGAATTAGAGTTTTCATCTTTTCTTGATATATGCCCAGGAGCGGGATTTTTGGATCATATGGTAACTCTGTTTTTAGTTTTTTTAAGGAACCTCCATACTGCTTTCCATAGTGGCTGCACCAGTTGACATTCCCACCAACAGTGAAGGAGGGTTCCCTTTTCTCTACACCCTCTCTAGTGTTTATTTGTAGACTTTTTAATGATAGCCATTTTGACTGGTGTGAGGTGATACCTTATTATAGTTTTGATTTGCATTTCTCTAATAATTAGCAGTGTTGAGCATTTTTTCATGTGCCTGTTTGTCATCTTTATGTCTTCTTGGAGAAATGTCTGTTTTGGTCTTCTGCACACTTTTTATTGTGTTGTTTATTTGTTTGTTTGTTTGTTTGTTTGTTTTTGCGGTACGCGGGCCTCTCACTGTTGCGGCCTCTCCCGTTGCGGAGCACAGGCTCCGGACGCGCAGGCTCAGCGGCCATGGCTCACGGGCCCAGCTGCTCCGTGGCATGTGGGATCTTCCCGGACCGGGGCACGAACCCGTGTCCCTAGCATCTGCAGGCGGACGCTCAACCACTGCGCCACCAGGGAAGCCCCTGTTTGTTTTTTTATATTGAGTTTTTTGAGCTGTTTGTATATTTTGGAAATTAACCCCTTGTCAGTTGCATCATTTGCAAATATTTTCTCCCAGTTGTAGATTGTCTTTTCTTTTTGTTTATGGTTTCCTTTGCTGTGCAAAGGCTTATAAGTTTGATTAGGTCCCATTTGTTTATTTTTGCTTTTATTTCTTTTGCCTTGGGAGAATGAACTAAGGAAACATTAATATGATTTATGTCAGAGAATGTTTTGCCTATGTTCTCTTATAGGAGTTTTATGGTATCATATGCTTAAGTCTTTAAGCCTTTTTTTTTTTTCCTGCACCACAAAGCATGCAGGATCTTAGTTCCCCAAACAGGGATCAAATCCGTGTCTCCTGTAGTGGAGGCACAGAGGCTTAACCACTGGGCTGCCAGGGAAGTCCCAGCCTTTAAGCCATTTTGAGTTTATTTTTGTGTATGATGTAAGGGTGTGTTGTAACTTCATTGATTTACATGCAGCTGTCCACCTTTCCCAACATCGTTTGCTGAAGAGCTTGTCTGCTTCCCATTATACATTCTTACCTCTTTTGTTGAAGATTAATTGACTGTGGGTGTGTGGGTTTATTTCTGGGCTCTCTTTTCTGTTGCATTGATCTATGTGTCTGTTTTTGTGTCAGTACCACACTATGTTGATTACTGTAGCTTTATAGTATTGTCTGAAGTCCAGTGGGTTATGCCTCCAGCTTTGTTCTTTTTACTCAGGATTGCTTTTGCAATTCTGGGTCTTTTGTGGATCCATATAAATTTTAGGATTATTTGTTCTAATTATGTGAAAAATGTCATGGGTAATTTGATAGGGATCACATTAAATCTGTAGACTGCTTTGGCTAGTATGGCAATTTTAACACTATTAATTCTTCCAATCCAAGAGCATGGAATATCTTTCCATTTCTTTGAATCATCTTCAGTTTCCTTTATTAATGTTTTATAGTATCAGTGTCTTTCACCTCCTTGGTCAGGTTTATTCCTAGGTATTTTATTTTATTTTATTTTTGATGTGATTTTAAATAGGATTTTGTTTTTTTACTTTCTGATACTTCATTGTTATTTTAAAGAAATGCAACAGGTTTCTGTATATTACTCTTGTATCCTGCTACCTTGCTGAATTAATTAATTAGTCCTAATCGTTTTTGTGTGGAATCTTTAGGGTTTTCTATATAGAGTATCATGTCATCTGCATATAATGACCATTTTACCTCTTTACCTTTTTCTTGTCTGATTGCTGTAGCTAGGATTTCCAATACAATGTTGATAGAAGTGGTGAGTGTGGGATCCTTTTCTTGTTCCAGAATTTAGTGGGAAGGCTTTCAGCTTTTCACCATTGAGTATTATATTGACTGTGGGTTTGTCATAAATGGTTTTTATTATGTTGAGATATGTTCCATCTATACGCAGTTTGGTGAGAGTTTTTTTTTTATCATGAATGGACATTGAATTTTATCAAATGCTTTTTTTGCATCTATTGAGATGATCTGTGGTTTTTGTCTTTTCTTTTTTTGATGTGGTGTATCACATTGGTTGATTTGTATATGTTGAACTGTCCTTGTGACTCTGGGATGAATCCAACTAGGTCGTGGTGTATGATCTTTTTTATGTGTTGTTGGATTTTGTTGCTAACATTTTGTTGAGAATTTTTGTATCTATATTCATCAAATATATTGGCCTGTGATTTTCATTCTTTTTTCTTCTTTTTCAAAGTCATTTAAATTGGTAGAATGCTTAGAAGTTTGCAAAATGCTTTTACATCATCACACTTAAAAACCTTCCCAGGGGTTTGATCCCTGGTCCGTGAAGATCCCATGTGCCATGGAGCAACTAAGCCTCTGTGCCACAACTCCTGAGCCTGCGGTGTAGAGTCTGCAAGCCACAACTACTGAAGCCCATGCACCACAACTACTGAAATCTGCATGCCTAGAGCCTGTGCTCTGCAATGAGAAAGCACTGCAATGAGGAGCCTGTGCACCACAACAAAGAGTTGCTCCTGCTCGCTGCAACTAGAGAAAGCCCACGTGCAGCAACAAAGACCAAACACAGCCAAAATTAAATAATTAATTAAATAATTAATTTAAAAATAAACCTTCCCAGGTAGGCAGGGCAAATGAATGAGCATTTTGTAGATGAGAACATGGGGCCCAGGTAGATGGGGTGACACACAGCTCATATTGCTTGTAAGTGGAGGGACCATGGTAGAGCCATAGATTGCAAGTCTCTTTCACTCCAGACTATTATTGGTTTTACCCTGGGAGATTTTCTTTTTTGGTATTGTCTGTCTGATTTTGGTATCAGGGTGTTTGTAACTTTGGGAGGGCTCCCTCTTCACTCTTTCAGAAGAGTTTGAGAACGATCAGTATAGGTTCTTCTGTGTATGTTTGGTAGAATTCCCCAGTGAAGCCATCTGGTCCTGTACTTCTGTTTGCAGGGAATTTTTTTTTTTTTAACTACAGATTATATTTCACTTCTAGTGATTGGTCTGTTCAAATTATCTTTCTTCTTGTTAATTTTGGCAGGCTCTGTCTTTCTAGAAACTTGTGCATTTATTCTAAGTTTTCCAATTTGTTGACATATCATAGTATTTTCTTACTTTTTTTGTTTTTCTGTGGTATCAGTGGTTATTTCTTCTCTTTGATTTCTTCTTTTGTTTATTTGGGTCGTCTCTCTTTTCTTCTTGGTGAGTCTGACTAGAGGTTTTCAATTTTGTTTATCCTTTCAAAAAACCATCTCATGGTCTTATGGATCTTTTCTCTTGTTTTTTTTTAATCTCTATTTCCTCTCTTACATTTATAATTTCGCTCCTTCTGCTGACTTTGGGTTTTGCTTGTTCTACTTTTTCTAATTTTTTTAGGTGGTAGGTTAAGTTGGGGTTTTCTTTTGAGATTTTGTTTGTTTGCTTGTTGAGGAAGGCCTGTATCACTATGAACTTCCCTCTTAGGACTGCTTTTGCTACATCTCAGATTTTGTAAGGCTGTGTTTTCATTGTCATTTGTTTCAATGTATTTTCTGATTTCCTGTTTGATTTCATCGTTGACCCACTGCTTTTTTAGTAGCATTGTTGTTTAGTCTCCGTGTAATCATTTTTTTCCTCATTTTTCTTTGTGTGGTTGATTTCTAACTTTATACCATTGTGGTAAAAAAAAAAAGACACTTTAAATAATTTCTATCTTCTTAAGTTTGTTAAGGCTTGTTATGTGTCCTAATATGTGGTCTATCCTAGAGAATGTTCCATGTGCACTTGAAAAGTATGTATATTCTGTTTTTTTTTTAATTTAAAAAAATCCCAGGAAATAAAACTTCAGGACTGGATGGCTTCACAAGGGAATTCTACCAAACATATAAAGAAGAGCTAATACAAGTCCTTTTCAAACTATTCCAAAAAATTGAAGAGGATGGAACACTCCCAAATTTATTCTACAATTGCCCTGATACCAAAACCAGACAAAGTCACTCTAAAAGAAGAGAATTACATGCAGGGACAGGGGGAGAAACTATGGTTCTGAGTGTTGTTTGTGGTTGAAATCTTAGTGCATGGTTTGGCCACGTAACTTGTGGTTTGATTCTGTTGTCTTTGCGAAACAACTGAGTATCTTGTTACAAACAGGATAGGGCCAGTTTTAGTCTGATTCTGCAGTTACACATTTAAGGCAGGTTACCTGGCCTTTGCTCATATTCTCATGGAAAAGAAACTTAATATCACTGACATACTTAACATGATTAATATTTTAGGTTTTGACCAAATGTGTTCTGCCTAAAGTTGGGTTTTGCAAAAGCAGAACCTGACATAGGGTTCAATGACATATGACTTATTTAGGGGAAATTAACAGGAGAAGTTTAATGATAGAGTACAAGGCAAGGAAAAGAGCTAAGTAAGGGTGTGGGCTCAACTGGAATCTCCCTCAGCCTGATCCCTTTTGGAGATCTGGAATGTAAATGGTACCACATATTTGTCCCACCTTGAGACAAGGGAGTATCTTTTTGTAACTCCAGGTCAGACAGTCCTTAAATATTTCCCAGAGAGACTGCTTTCTTTGTTTACTTTTTCTAAAACATTGGACTTACCTGTAACTGCAGGAATTCATATATGAGGCATTTTATTTGGTGTTCTTTCTTTCTTTCTTATTATTTATTTTGGCTGTGTTGGGTCTTCGTTGCTGTGCACGGGCTTTCTCTAGTTGCAGCGAGTGGGGGCTACTCTTCATTGCAGTGTGCAGGCATCTCATTGCGGTGGCTTCGCTTGTTGTGGAGCACAGGCTCTAGGCACATGTGCTTCAGTAGTTGTGGCATGTGTGCTTCAGTAGTTGTGGCTCATGGGCTCTAGAACGCAGGCTCGGTAATTGTGGTACACAGGCTTAGTTGCTCCATGGCATGTGGGATCTTCCCAGATCAGGGCTCTAACCCGTGTCCCCTGCATTGGGAGGCAGATGCTTAACCACTATGCCACCAGGGAAGTCCCACTTGGTGTTATTTCTGAACATGAATTTCTTCTTCTGTTGCAGAGTCTAGATTGCGTAACTATGATCATTCTAAAAAAGTCCATCAAAGGGCTTCCCTGGTAGTGCAGTGGTTAAGAATCCACCTGCCAATGCAGGCGACAAGGGTTTGATCCCTGGTTCGGGAAGATCCCACATGCCGTGGAGCAACTAAGCCCAGGTACCACAACTACTGAGCCTGTGCTCTAGAGCCTGCAAGCCACAACTACTGAGCCCACATGCCACAACTACTGAAGCCCATGTGCATAGAGCCTGTGCTCCACAACAAGAGAAGCCACCACAATGAGAAGCCCGTGCACTGCAATGAAAAGTAGCCCCTGCTCACCACAACTAGAGAAGACCCATGCGCAGCAGCAAAGACCCAATGCAGCCAAAAATAAATAAATAAATTTATTTTTTAAATACAATAAAATTAAAAAGTCCATCAAAGAATAAAACTTCTCACTTGTTTTACAATAAATAAATAAATCAGAGTCCTACATTGAAATGCCTAAAGTCTGTTTCACTTGGCTGTTTGACTGACTCTAAAACAAAATACGTTCAGAAGTGAGACTCTAATATTTCCTCCTAACCTCCTCCATGAATACCACCACTACCCTTTCTATCTCAGTTAATGACAAATCCATCCTTCCGGCTTGGACAAAAACCTTGAGTCATCTTGATTACTGTAGTGTGAGGCTGATTAGGAGGTGAAGCCATGTTCTGATCTGAGGACTTGGAGCTGTGTAACCACAATCATGTGCATATCCTCAGTAATAAAGATACTATATAATGAAAACACGTGGCATCTTCTTAGTGAATTTTTATTGGATAAAGTTTAATGTATAGAATGAAGTAATTGTGTATAATCTTGCTAGTAGACTGAAACTGGTGGGGAGTCACTTGCCTTTCACAAATGTTTTTCAGAGATACTTTCAAATCCTTTGGCAGATGTTATTGCCATTAGAGCAAACAGATCGAAATCCAGAAAACCAGAACGTTTATCTCAGAGTTTAGGTGGTCATTTTCTACACAATTCCACCACTGCAGGAAATGTCGTAGCAGGAAATGAAATTTGGTGATATCTCTCCTTTTCAAATACATCTTAGGTGTCACACTGCTAAAAGAAATGAACATGCCTTGGAAAATGGTGTAAGAAATACTATCTTGATATAACAGCTGGGTTGGATACAAATTCAATCAGTGAGTATAGAGGCAGAGGTGTTTTCTGACGGAAAAGCAGACAACACCTTGCCCACGTTATTCAAGGCTGCCTAATATCGCTGCATTTTTCTCCTCTATGGAGTCTTTTCCCTCTAGTCCCTCACCAGTATTGGAGCTCACAGAATGACTCTCAAGCTTCAGTCTCCCTGAAATTGAAGAGCAGCAAGATAACATTAGCTCGAATCTTTTTTTTTTTTTTTTTTTTTTTGCTGTACGCGGGCCTTTCACTGCTGTGGCCTCTCCCGTTACGGAGCACAGGCTCCGGACGCGCAGGCTCAGCGGCCATAGCTCACGGGCCTAGTCGCTTCGCGGCATGTGGGATCTTCCCAGACCGGGGCACGAACCCGTGTCCCCTGCATCGGCAGGTGGACTCTCAACCACTGCGCCACCAGGGAAGCCATAGGTCGAATCTTTGAATGGAGTCACTTTCTATCGGCATGATATCATGGTCTGGTGTGTCCCTTGGGGATTTTAGCTCTTGGGCATGTATGAAATAACACGTCCAATCATTTTCCTTAGCTGCAGAAGACACGACCCGTAAATGGGGTGGTGGCTATTTAAGAAGCAAAGACGCCTCGCTCCGCCTCTAGAGCCCGACGACTTCGTTTCCCAGAAGCCCTCACGCGGGCACCTCTGATCCTTCGCAGAGATTCCCGGAAGGGCGCCCTTCGAGGTACCAGGTGGTGCTGCGGAAGCAATATTACCCAGGAGGCTCTGCGGCAAGAGGCGGTAGCTCCGGGCCAATGACTGTGCAGGACTGGGATCCCACGTTGGGCGAGACTTCCGGCGGAATTCTCGTGACGGTCGTATTGACTGCGCCTGCGTCTGTCCTCGGGATCGCACGCAGCTCCCGAGCCATAAGCGGGCTCGAGGGCCGGGAGCAGAAAGTCTCGGGAAGAAGCTTCTTCCCCTCCCTGCATGGAGGCAGGGCTGAGGGTGGGCGGGGCAGGTTAGGGACGTCAGCTGAACCGTTGGGACCCTCCCTGGTCTCCGTGTTGCAAGGCCCAGGTCCCTGGAAAGGGTCTCATGGCAGCGGCAGAGGCACAGACGGACCCGACACTGGTGAGTGGATGGCCCCTCAGGCCCTTTGGACCTCCAGACACATCATCCCGGCGCCCCCATATAGAGCGAAATTTTCCTGGGTCTCTTCACTTCCCCTTACTCTGTCTTTGAGTCTGGGGGCCGTGGAGGCCGGTCAGTCAGTCCCAGCCTAGTGCCCTGAATCCAGGCCAGGATTTATATGGAAGAGTTCCCAACTCAGTTAATTGATGATCTGTGCAGGGGTATCCCAGGCACTTGAACCATTAGGTGAAAATGCAGGGAGGTGAGGCTGAGCTGGGTGGAATTGCGAATCTCCATTTTGCCTGTTGGGGACAGAGTGGCGAGAGAGAATTCAGGTCTGGAATGGCAGGCTGAGGAACGGGGTCTCTCTTTGGTTTTTTTTTTTTTGTTATTTATTTATTTAGCTCTTTATTATTTATTTTTGGCTGTGCTGGGTATTTGTTGCTGCGCGTGGGCTTTCTCTAGCTGTGGCGAGCAGGGGCTACTCTTCATTGCGGTGCATGGCTTTAGAGGTACTCAGAGGTGAGTTATTCTTGGCCTATGGTCCTTAATCGAAAACGGGGATTGTGTGACGCACTTCTAATTTCTGGAACCAAATAGGATGAGGTAAGGGTTGCCAGGCACAAGAACTAGCATGTGCATATGCTTCGTTGTGGCACTGACCTGGGAATGTTCTAGAAACCACAAGTCTACACTATGTCTTTTGGGACGAGAGAGCAGGTGGGCAGGAATCAGCTGTGAAATGGCAAATGAGGAGCTGGGCCTTCTGAGGGTGGTGGGAGCCACGGACGGTTTAGAGCTGATGGAGGTGCCCTGATTCAGGTCATAACAAGCTCTCTCTGGCTACAGAACACACTGTGGGGGTGATTGTTTCCCTAGTATTCAGTCAGCTGTATTTTCCTCTGACAAGATCTAATGATACATATTTTTTTATTATTATCTTTTTTTTTCCATATGTGGGCCTCTCACTGCTGTGGTTTCTCCTGCTGTGGAGCACAGGCTCCGGACGCGCAGGCCCAGTGGTCATGGTCCACAGGCCCAGCCGCTCCGTGGCATGTGGGATCTTCCCGGACCGGAGTACGAACCCACGTCCCCCGCATCGGCAGGCGGACTCTCAACAACTGCACTACCAGGGAAGCCCCATATTCTATTATTTTTACTTTTTTCTAGATTTAATTTGCTCTATATTTTGTTAAGGATTTTTTTCACCTGTATTAATTAGGACTATAGTTCTGTAATTACTAATTTTTTGTAGTCATTACATTTTTATATCAATTAGGTTTTTCTCTTAAAATGAGCTGGAAAGCATTTGATCCTTCTCTTATTTTCTGAAAGGACAAGTTATTGTAGTATTATTTACCCTGTAAATGTTTTATAGAATTTGCCAGCAGTGTTTGATAATTTTATTGTTTTTGAACATATTTTATTCAATTTATTTCTAAATACTTCATATTTTGATGGTATTGTAACGGATTTCTTTTTTTCAATTTCCAAACTTTCATTGCTAGTATATGTAAACACAAGTAATTTTTGTATATTGGCTTTTTTATCCTGGGAACTTGCTAAACTCAATCATTAGACCTAATAGCTTTTTGGTGAATGAGTTGTAATTTTCAACATAATCATGTCTTACATGAATAGACAGTTTTGGTTCTACCTTTACAATCTTTAGAATTTTTTTTTTTATGTTACTAACACAGACCACTAGTATAATGTTAAGTGATGAGCATAGACATACTTGCATTATTCCCAATATCAGGGCAAAAGCATTAGGCTTTCACCATCAAATATATTAGCTGTTGTTTTTTTCATAGATACAGTATATCAGGCTGAGGAAGTTCCCATCTAATCCTAATTTGCTGAGAATTTTTATCATTCACTGGTTTTGAATTCTGTGAAATTCTTCCACTACATCTTTGAGATGATTGTTTTTATTTTAGTCTATTAATATAGATTATAGATTCAGTTGTTAAATCTTTGCTTTCCTGATAAACATCACTAGGTTATGATTTATGTGTTTACATATGTATATGGCTGGATTCAGTGTGCTAAAATTTTGTTAAGGTTTTTGTTGTATCTGTGATCATGTGGGTATTGGTCCATAGTGTTTTAATAGCATCATTCACTTAACTAGTTGGGAAGTGTTTGAATCTTGTTTTAGAAGAATTTCTGTGTAATTGGTACTGTTTCATCTTTAAATATTCTTTAAGAGTTTTTACATGTTCCAGGGATGACCTGGTAGCTGACAGCCACCAAGAAAACAGGAATATCAGCCCTACAACCACAAGGAACTGAAATTGCCTAATGACTCAAATGAACAGGAAACAGGGGCTTCCCTGGTGGCGCAGTGGTTGAGAGTCCGCCTGCTGATGCAGGGGACGCAGGTTCATGCCCCCGTCCGGGAGGATCCCACATGCCGTGGAGCAGCTAGGCCCGTGAGCCATGGCCGCTGAGCCTGCACGTCTGGAGCCTGAGCTCCGTGATGGGAGAGGCCACAGTGGTGAGAGGCCCGCGTACCTCAAAAAAAAGAAAAATGAGCAGGAAACAGAATTTCCTCCACTCCATGAAAAAAAACACAACCCTGCCAACAACTTGAGTTTAGCACAGTGAACCCATCCCAGGTCTCAGTGGGCATATGACATATAGAACTATAATATAAATTTATGTTGTTTAAGCCATAAGTTTGTGGTAATTTTTTAGGACAGCAACAGAAAGCTAATACATCAACATTATTCATCAATTACTTTTTTTTTTTTTTTTGGCCATGCTACGCAGCTTGTGGGATCTTAGTTCCCCGACCAGAGACTGAACACAGGCTACGGCAGTGAGAGCACTGAGTCCTCACCATTGGATCGCCAGGAAATTCCCTTCAAGTACTTCTTTACTTTCTAATGCAAGAATATTTCCTATGTTCGTGTTATACTTTTCCAGCTCCAACCTGGAAATAGCCTCTTATCTAAGGAGTTCTGGTTCTTTTTATTGAAATATCGTATTCATAAGCCAATAACTGGACAATAAATATGCTCACAGCTGCTGGAATGCCACTTCTTTCTAGGCTGTCTCAGAAGAGTTAGGGAATGTGTTCATATGTAAACATTTCTACATACGTTGTTTTTTATGTGTATTTAAATTTACAGAAATTTCACAAAATTGGATATTTATTTTTTAAATTTATTGATTTATCTATTTATTTTTGGCTGTGTTGGGTCTTTGTTGCTGTGCACAGTCTTTCTCTGGTTGTGGCAAGCAGGAGCTACTCTTCATTGTGTATTGCGGTGGTTTCTCTTGTTGCAGAGCATGGGCTCTAGGCATGCAGGCTTCAGTAATTGTGGCTTGTGGGCTCTAGAGCATGGGCTCTAGATCACAGGCTCAATAATTGTGGTGCACGGGCTTAGTTGCTTCACAGCACGTGGGATCTACCCGGACCAGGGCTCGAACCTGTGTCCCCTGCATTGGCAGGTGGATTCTTAACCACTGTGCTACCAGGGAAGTCCCAAGACTGGATATTTAAAAGGATCTTAAGACTCCAATAGCATACTCAGATAAGGCTTTTTTTACAGTCAAAGATAAGAGAAAGAGTACAATACCAAAAGTACAATCAATAAAAAACAAATGGGTAAATTGGATTTCATGAAAATTAAGAAATTCTACTCTAGGAAAGATAATGTTAAGAAATGAAAAGCAAAGCCACAGACTGTGAGGAAATATTGGTAAAGCATATATCAAATGAGTAACTTGCACCCAGAATATATTAAGAAATTACAAGACAGTTCCTTAATAGTAGGCAAAAAACTTTGAACAGATAATTCACTAAAGATATATGGATGGCAAATACACAGGGAGTCATTAGGGAAATGCAAATTAAAACCACAGTGAAATACTACTACATACCTACTAGAATGGCTAAAATGAATGGCCAGTGTCTTACATACAAAGGTCAGGAAGGATGTGAAGAAACTGGAAAGCGAATACACTCCAGGAAATGTGAGATGGCATAATCATTTAGAACACAAGGTAGCAAGTTCTTAAAAAGTTAAATATTTGCATCAACTTCCAGCATGGCAGTGTAAGGAGCTCTGCAAGCCCTGATTCCCAATGAAACTGGTGAAAAATTATAAAAACACCATCTAAAGCCTCTAGAAATGATCCTAAGTCTACACAGTAAATGAGGAAACATTTAAGGAAATCTAATACTCAGGACGAACAGCAAGAGCCAGTCACATCTGAACCAAGGCCACACCCTCTCTCCCTGCTTCGAACTCAGAGATGAAAACTCCAGACTGAGGCAGCCAAGAACACAGGGCTCCCTCTCATTAGAGCTGCCTGGCAGAGGACTAGCCTCTCAAGAGGAGCAGGATGTCAGCAATTCTCATCCTGCTCCAGTGTGCATGTTTGGATGAATGATATTCAATTGTTGGCTCACTCATAAAGGCTGCTCTCAGAGTTTCTATGTTTAAGTTAGGTTGACCAGGAGACAGCACATGCCCTGCACTCTTAAGGCCTTTCCCCAGTCTGAACTTTCTGGTGCCAAACAGGGTTAAGACTTTGGCTGCAAACTTTCTTCAGGTCCCCGTATTCATAAGGCCTGTTTGAGCTGTGCAGTTTCTGTTGCTGAATCAGAGTGGACCTTTGGTTAAAGACTTTTCCACATTAGCTGCATTCAAGACTTTTCTCCACTGTGAACTTTATGGTGTTGAATGAGGTTGAAACGCTGGCTAAATGATTTCCCACAACTGCTGCACTCATAGGGCATTTCTCCAGTGTGAATCCTCCGATGTTTAACAAGGCTGGAGCTGTGGCGGAACAATTTCCCACATTCCCTGCACTCATAAGGCCTTGCTCCAGTGTGAACCCTCTGGTGTTTAATGAGGCTAGAATTCTCACTAAATAATCTTCCACATTCATTGCACTTAAAAGGCTTTTCTCCAGTGTGAACTTTTCGGTGTTGCATGAGGCTAGAGCTTTGGCTAAAGAATTTCCCACATTCGCTGCACTCATAAGGCCTTTCTCCAGTGTGAACTCGCCAGTGATTAATAAGGCTTGATTTGTGGCTATAGAATTTCCCACACTCGCTGCACTTATAAGGCCTTTCTCCAGTGTGAACTCTCTGATGTTTCATGAGGCTTGAGTTAAAGCTAAAGAACTTCCCACATTCGCTGCACTCATAAGGCCTCACTCCAGTGTGGATTCTGTGATGCTGAACAAGTGTGGAATTATGCCTGAAGGCTTTTCCACATTCACTACATTTAAAAGGCTTTTCTCCAGTGTGAACTCTCCGGTGTTGAATGAGGTCAGCATTGCGACTAAAAGATTTTCCACATTCACTACACTGGTAAGGCCTTTCACCAGTGTGAACTATTTGGTGTATAAAAAGGTTGGATTTATGGCTAAATAATTTGCCACATTCGCTGCATTCATAAGGTTTTTCTCCAGTGTGTAGTCTCTGGTGCTGAACAAGTAAGTATTTCTGACCAAAGGCTTTCCCACACTCACTGCATCTGTAATGCCTTTTTCCAGGGTGAAAGCCCTCCCCACTTTCAGTGCTCCTATGTGGCTCCCCTCTGCTGTGAGCCACCTGATGCTTGGGAAGACCAGAGCTAGTTGGGGAGACCTTCCCACCCTCCTCACACTCTTCTCTTCTTGAGGGTTTCTCTCCAGAGCTCAGCTTCTGGTGTTGGTGAAGGTTTGCTCTGAGCACTCCCTCTACATAAACAGCCTGCTCAGGTGCCACGTCCTCAGCCTCCGCTCCACACCAACAACCTGAAAGCAGAGAAATGCTGATGAATAGTATGTAGACTTTGGCGGGATGGGGCAGCACCCTCACAAATGTGTCTGACACAGCCAGTATGGAGTCCCTGGGATTACTGGCAGGGTGAGGGAGAGCTCACTGTGCAGTGCCAGACATGACAACCTCATAGATCATGGGGACTCATGAGTAGCAAGGATACAAGATGGGGTGCATCCCAGGGAGGAAAGGCAGGGTCTCCAACACACTCCTCCTCAAATGGCTTTCAGCAGGGTTTCAGCTGCTGGTGACACAGGAACACAGTGCAGAAGGGTATGTCCAGGCCCAGAAAAATGGAAGGCAATTGAGTAGCTGGTGTTCAAGGACTATTAAGGATATGTGTACACCTCATGACACATGGAGTGAAAGCTTGTATTGTGACCTGGAAAACTTCCCATTCTCCTGTTGCCTCAACAGCCCCACAAAAAAGCTGTAAACTATGCCACCATGTGCACCAGTGTGAGAAGGTGGGCCCCTGCCACAAGTTCTCTTACCTACCTTCCTGACTGAGACCCAGGGCCATTTAAACTCACCAGTGAAATCCCCTTGCACCTTCCCCCTGTTCCTCTCCTCAGTCCTAACCAGTGATGCTGCATCCCCTTCAGAGAAGTCCACCATGGCACTCTGTGAAGGTCGATGGTGCTGGCAACCACTTCTTCACTGCTGTCGCTCTTTGTCTCCTGATCCCATGGGTATTGGGGGCACCATTCCTGGAGATCAGTGGCTCAAGATCTTACAGGCCAGGATCTTAGCAGGAACATTTAATTCCAGCAACTCCCAATAACCAGAGGAGGTGAGCCAATTATTTCAAAGTAAAACATCTTTGCAAAATTGCTGGGCTCTACTTAGTGCCACTGCCTATCAACCTGCCAACTACTGCTCAGCTCCTGAGGTCTAAGAACGATCGGAAAAGATCTGGCCACCAGAGCTGCCTGAATGGATCCCAGCTGAAGTCACCTTAGAAAGGGAAGCTTCTGCCTACGAGAGGGGCTACATAAAGGAAGCATCCAAGGTCTTCTCAGACCCAGCGGCTCAAGAGCACAGGAGATCATAAGGAATTATAAGGTGAAACTTGCAATTTCACAAGACTAGAAATACCAATGATTCTTAAAGATTTCATTCAAAGAGGTGGGGAAAGGGAGCTGATTGGTTACTGAGAGCATTTAACATGGGTGCACATTCAGCCCCAGAGATGAGGCAGCTGCCAGCATTTGGAAAGAGGCTAAGATGCATAATTAAAGATATTTTGGCCCTCCAAGTTCAATTCTCACCTGATATTTTGGGGCTGAAGGACCTCAGGGAGGACAGAGGGCATCCCAAACGCCAGGGTAGGTGTGACAGAGACCAAAACTTTTGATGGGATTATATAGGCCTCAGATGAGGAATCTGAAGCCTCTACCACCACTTGGGACTCAGAAGCCCTGCCGTTAACTGAATTGGATTTTCATGGCCTGGAGATGCCCAATGGGAAACAGTAAAGGAAGCCCATGTGCTCCTCTGCAAAAACTGGAATGGTTCAATGGATCTATCAGTTCTTTGGGCATTCAGACAAGGAGAACCCTGAGCCCGTTTCTAAACCAGGAGGCCCTCTTTGTCACAGAGTCCAGGAGTTGTTCTTGCAGGCGCCCATCCTGATACAGAGCTTTGTTGCTTAACCTTATTTGTATATCTCACACCAAATGGGAGGCCACGGATGGAACTATCTCCAGACGTGCCACGAGAGCTCTGTGTACCCTGACTCACAAATTCTGATGTATCACATCTGCCGCCTGGTGTGTGGATAACCACCCCCCACGCCTAGCATTCTTTCCCGACTTGCTGACACCCCCTACTGCCTCCAGGCTGATAGTGGTAGAACTAGTCATGGCAAACACACTGCACCAGGTGTCAACAATCTTTATCAAACAGCTGCCCGTGATGGTGACCCCTGATGCTTTGAGTTTTCCTGTGAGAGACAGATGTGTATGACACCTCAACAAGCTCAAGTCCCTCTCACAAAGTGAGAACCTGTGGAGTTGCCCCTGCTGGTGAAGGTAGTAAACATGCCATAGTATCACCTGAAACAAGGTACTGGCCTTTGACTCGTTGTTCAAGATCTACTAAAAGAAGGGGAAATGATTCCTGCTATTTCTCCTTAATAGGAGTGGCACTTAACTGTTGATTATCGAAACCTTAAAGCTCAAGTTCCCCTCATCAGGGGTCCAACACCTAACATAATCCAATTAACTGAAGACATCAAGAGGGCACCAGTGACTACTTGGCCACAGTGGATCTGGCCCAGTATATTTTATTCTGGGCCTATGACCCCTTAATCACAGCCCCAGTTCGCCTTTACTTTTGAAGAAACCCAACATACATTTACAAAGTTGCCCGTGAGTTATTTAAACAGCCCAGCCCACAATTACTGCCAGGACGTGGACCAGGTCCCATCCTCACTCCAGTTCTTTATCCACCAGGTACCTCCCTTTTTCCATCAACCCAAGGATGCTGGGCAAAACAGGCAATTATCTATTCCCATCTTATTTTTTTATTTTCTTGGCTATGTCGTGTGGCATGCGGGATCTTAATTCCCCAACCAGGGATTGGGCCCATGCCCCCAGCAGCAGAAGTGTGGAGTCTTAACCACTGGACCACCAGGGAAGTCCCTATTTATTCCCATCTTAATCAGACTTGTGGTAGCCGCAGGAGACACCAGGTTTGGCACCAGTACAGCAGCCTTTGTCCAACAAGATCAGATCACGTCTGCCAACCAGCGCCTTTCAGCGGCCCTCTCAGATCACGTACAAAGGGTGCAAGAAACCTTCGCCCTTATTCAACAAACCTACAAGTCTCTGAGCCCAAATGGTCATGGATAACAGACTGGCTCCTGATTGTTTACTAGCCAGGAAAGGTGGCTCAGGAAAGCTACAGGCCAAGCTCTGAGGATTAGGACAAGTGGTAAAAATCTTTTGTAACAGAACCAAAAGCTTCCAAAAGACTCCCTTAAACCCGGAGGTGCCTGATCTGTTCTCTTGCCTTTCCCCTACTACCTGCCGTGCTGGCTGCAGCCTGGGTTTCAAATCCTCATTATATATCTGGTAGGACCCTTCTTAGTTGTCACCTTTGTCAAATATTGCCTTTGGTGGCAAGAACAAACTATTCCTGTCACCTCTAACATCGCCACAACCCAGGTGGCAAGCGTCACCCATCCCAATGAGAGTTTATAACGATGTTGAGACACCACAGGGCCAACTATATTGCAACCTTTGAAGCTCCCTGTTTTCCTGCTCCCTCGGCATCCCCACAAAGAGGCTGTGAGCCTCCCCCCAGTGGCACCAGTGTGAGGAGGCTGGTCCCTGCCACAAGTTGCCCTTCTGGTCCTCCCCTGAGTGTGACCTAGTACGTTTAAATGCACCAATAAAATCCCCTCGTGTTGGGACTTCCCTGATGGTGTAGTGGTTAAGAATCTGTCTGCCAATTCAGGGGACATGGGTTCGAGCCCTTGTCTGGGAAGATCCCACATGCCACGGAGCAGCTAAGCCCATACACCACAGCTACTGGGCCTGCGCTCTAGAGCCTGCGAGCCACAACTACGGAGCCCGTATGCCACAACTACTGAAGCCCGTGTGCCTAGAGCCCGCGCTCTACAACAAGAGAAGTCACCGCAATGAGAAACCCATGCACCGCAACAAAGAGCAGCCCCCACTCACCGCAACTAGAGAAAGCCCGCGCGCAGCAACAAAGACCCAACGCAGCCCCAAATAAATAAATAAATAAATCCCCTCGTGCCTTTTCTTGCATTCTCCCCCCAACCACCAACAGAGACACTTGCCAACAGATCCTCACCCTCTGCTTCCCCCCTGCTCATTTAGCCTGCTCCCTTGCGCTCCTCCCACGTGACCCCCCTCTTGGCGTGCAGTGACTGTCTCTCTGGACCTGTGAGCATAATAAACTTTGTTTTTTTCCTTAGGTTGTCCTGTGTTTCCTCTCGTGGCTGCATCTGCCTGGCCATGTCATAAAAGAGCACAAAATGGGTCTACTGTTGGTGAGCACTGGAGAGGGAGCAGTGGAGGATGGGTGGGGGACAGCCCTGGGTCAGAAGCCAGAGCTGCCCTGAGCAGCGGGAAGAGCTGAGGAAGAAAAGGAGAAAATCAGCCTTGGCCCCTTGTTTGACACCAAAACATCAGGGCACCATGGAGAGACTCCTGGTATGATTTGAACCCATCCCTGAGTTCCCTCTTCCCCACTTCCTCCCTCCAAGCACCTCTTGGCGTGGCTGTGATCACGACTCCACAGGCAGGCACAAAGGGCTCTCCCCACTGCTCCAGCTGAGTAATTTACTGGGTCCTGGAAAATGTGAGTCCTAAGGGAGGGACAAGGCAGGCAGGTCAAAACAACCCGCTCCACGGCAGCCCACAGGGATGAAGACTGAATATTACAAACAAGAAGCTTGGAGAAGGATCTTGCAGGAACAACCCAGTCAAGCAGTGGCCGTGTTGGTACCTCGATTCCTGGCACAGGCCGATCCCATGTCAGCCAAAGGGAGAGGGCAGAACTGGGGGCACAGGACTGCCATGGATCTCCACAGCATCAGGCCAGGGAAAGGCCAGTAGCGTGTGATCCATCGGTTGGACTACAACACTCCTGATCCCCAAACCCTTTCCTGCACAACTTTGGGGCAGCAGCAGCTTGGGGACAGAAGGGGTAGTGTACCCAGCCCAGGCTTTCACTCACAACACCTACTACAGCACACAGGGAAGGACGCAGTACCCATGGACCAGCTTTGGGAAGGACAGACCTGCCCTTGGAGAAGGGGAAGAGCAGAGCCCTGCCTAAGCTGTGGGGTGCAAGGAACTTACCCAGAGAGGCCATCAGTGAGAAGTTCTCCAGCATCACACTGCGGTACAGGAGTCTCTGGGCTTTATCAAGGAGCCCCCACTCCTCCTGTGAGAAGTAGACAGCCACATCCTCAAATGTCACTCGGCCCTGCCAAGATGGGGATGGTTCAGTTTATGTGCAGCCTCCTTCCCAGGACTCTAAGCATCTCCCCAGATATCCACCCTCCTCCCAAGCCACCAACCTCAGAGGAGATCCCAGGCCCTGGTGACATTGATGCTCACCCTCTGCTGGCCATCCCATCAATCACTGTGTTCGGCCCTCATTGACAACGGGCAGGGGGGTATGTGTCATCTGAGCCCTGGTGCTGGCCTGCAGAGCCTCACCCTCCTGCCAGACAGCTTACCTGGGATCCTCTAGATTGTACTTCCCAAACACAACCAAAACTGAGTCACTGTCCTCCCCTCAGGCCCCAGTCCAAGGGCCTGGAGCCATCAGTTGACACTCCCTCCCAACATGTATATCGTTCTTTTTTTTTTTTTTTAAATATAAATTTATTTATTTATTTTTGGCTGTGTTGGGTCTTCTTTACTGCACGCAGGCTTTCTCTAGTTGTGGCGAGTGGGGGCTACTCTTCATTGCGGTGCACGGGCTTCTTATTGCACTGGCTTCTCCTGTTGTGGAGCACAGGCTCTAGGCAAGAGGGCTTCAGTAGTTGTGGAACACAGGCTCAGTATTTGTGGCTTGAGGGCTCTAGAGCGCAGGCTCAGTAGTTGTAGCACACGGGCTTAGTTGCTCCACGGCATGTGGGATCTTCCCAGACCAGGGCTCAAACCCATGTCCCCTGCATTGGCAGGCAGATTTTTAACCACTGTACCACCAGGGAAGCCCTATACATTGTTCTTTACACCACACCTCCTTTCACAGCCCCAACCCCTCACGGCCACCACCACCCACTACACAACATCCTGCATCTCCCTGGCCTCACCACGTGCCAGTGTGCACGTGGCATCCTGAGGGTGCTTGGCAAGTGCAATCAGAATCCTACTGTCCCAGTGTTCCAAAGGCACTAACTGCCAGGGGCAACCCCCAGGCCTGCTTTGAAGGCCTCCTTACTTGGCCCTTATCCTTGCTTCATCGTCAGCCACCCAAAACGATGCACAGATCTCAGGTACACTCAGCCCTCTTCCACTTCTGTGTTGCAAAGCTGTCCCCTCATCCGTCTCAGCTTCCTCTGATACTTATTCAAAGCCCAGGTCCAGGGACTTCCCTGGTGGTCCAGTGGTTAAGACTCTGTGCTTCCAATGCAGGAGGCTTGGGTTCCATCCCTGGTCGGGGAACTAAGATCCCACATGTGTGCAGCGTGGCCAAAAAATTAAAAAAAAAAAAAAAAAGAACAAAAGCCCAGATCCACCTGTCTCTCACATCAGGCCTAATAGCTGTCCCAGAGGACACTGTGTGATCTTGTGCTAACCTCCAGGTCACAGTGGGGATAAGAACAAGTCTGGGGAGCCCATAGCTTGATGAATAAGCAATAGCACCAGGTTTGCTGTCATCTCCCTGCCTTGTCTCATATCCACTCCCCATGGAAACCCTGGTCACCAGCCAGATCCTCCTCACTCCTACAACGCCTCCCCATGGCCACTATGTTCCCTCACGTGTTTCTGTGAAGCCCACCACCCCATCTAGCAAGAGACCCAGTCCTCGGCCCCACACACTCCTCCCTTGTCACCTAACACACTTCCACAGGACCTGAAGGTGCCCCCTGCCAAATCTGATCACAGTTCCATCCTGGTCCACACACCATCCATATTGTGGGTGAATCCAATCTGAACTCAAGATGTGTGTGTCCAGGTATCCACTGGATGAATCCACTCAAGGGTTTTCTGGAGCATCTCAGTTCAACAGCCAGAACCTAGCTCCTAATATTCCCACTGAAAATTACTCTTGCCGCCGACTTTGACATGGTAGTACTAACCCTGCTTCTAGCTACTAAGGCCAAACATCTCAGAGTCACCCGACTCTTCCTCTTCTCTCTCCCACCCTCCACATCAGAAAGTCTGCTCAGACCTACTTAAAAAAAACAGACACAGACTCCAACATGTCTCCCACCTCCACTGCCACTACTCTGGTCCAGGTACCAACACTCACCTGGACTATTGCAGTAGCCTCCTCCCTGGTCTCCCTGTAACCCAACAGTCTTCTCTCTACTCTGCAGCAGAAAATGCTTGTTAAGCCTGGGTCAGATCAGTTCCCTCCTCTGCTCCAAACCTTCTATGGCTCCCACCACCCTCCGGATAGAGGCCCACCTCTTCAGCCCACCATTCCAGGTCTAACGCCTGCTTCCTGCTATTTCCACCAGACATAATGGAGACCTAAGGTTGCCTGGTCATTCCCAGCTCAACCTCACCTCTAGCATTTTCTAATGTTGACCACTGTGAATGGAATTTCTTCTAAGCGTCATGCCACCGGTTGCCAGAAATGGAAACCAATCTGTATAATTCCTGGTCTAGACTCAGGGACCTGACCTTGGATGACCACCTTCCAGGGATCTCAGATGGCAGGGTAGGGAGAGTAGCAGGTAAAGTCCCAAGACACTACAATCCTGGAGCCCATGCAGGTGGGAGGTGAAAAGAGTGAAGACCGAGTATACCTTTCACTTACTCTTCATGGTCTGCAAGTGATTCTGCAGCCACAGCAACCTATGGAAAAGCAAGGCTGTGAGAAGCAGGCAATAATGTTGGGCCCAAAGGCTCAATCAAGGTGCCTTACACCATCTGGGCCTCAGTCCTCAGTGATGCCTCTTACCAGCTGTGCAACCTTGGACAAATACTCGACCTCCCTGTGCCTCAGTGTTGTGGTCTGTCAAATGGGGATAACAATGGTGTCCACTCAGTGGGGCTGCTGTCTGCGTCAAATGCATTCATATGCAACAAGTTCTAAATATCAACTCTTACTGTCCTCATAAGTGATGCTTCTGTCAAGATTTCCTGGTAGGTATTAAAAATGCAGTTTTTTAACATGCCTTTTAACTAAGAAAATACAATATTGAAGATGTTTGATTTAATTGAATGCTTAGCAGTATATTGAAATTTCAACCAATTATTAAGTGTTTATAATCATTAACTTGTTAAAGCCATGTTATTTATTTGTTTTTTATATGTTATTTGTTATTTATTTTTTAATTGTTATTTAAAAGCCATGTTATTTTAATTTATGTACACACGTATATATGTATTTTTACCAGTTAGTGTTAAATGAGTATTTATTTCATAAACTCACGATTTAATAAACTGGGGACTTGGGCCTGAGAATATTGAGTAGATACTAGTCCTACTGGCAACCTAACTGCCTGCTGTACACTCTCCTGAAGGGAATCCTGCTAGGGGCATTTGCACTGGAGCAGCTGCTCATTCCTCCTGCCCTAAAAGCTGGGGGAACTTAGGCACCAAAGGAGTTGCTCTACTAGCCTCGCTGAGTATTCTTTTTCTCCACAAGGAGCGGAAATGAGGGCCTGCTGAGCCTGGAGTGGCAAATCTACACCACTGAACATCTCAGTCTCCACCCCAGACCTGGGTCCTTATATCCTATAACCCTCCATTCCTGCACACACCAGCCAGAACCACTTTGGGGCACAGGACTCCACCCCTTTGGAGGCAGCCCCACCCTCCAGGCTTAACTGAAATAAAAACTTTGATTCTCCTTCCTAAATAGGACCCACAGTGCTTGCCCTGGTCCAGGCCACCACCCATCATCCCTTGGATATCTCCAGCCCAGATCCCTCCACAGAAACCCATGAGTGAGTAAGCAAGCTACCCACATGACACCTCCACTCTGGGACATCTCAGGGTTACCATGTCCAAAATCCAACTCCCAGTCTTATCCCTGAAGCCTACTCCCTGCAAACCAAGAAACAGCATCGTCCTTCCTTCCCTACTTTTTCACAGCCACATCTGGGGCAGCAGGAAATCCTGTCTGTTCAGAGCTTAAAGTCCATAAGAAATTTGATCAATCCTCCCCGCTGTTGCCACCAGCAATGGTCCAGTCCGCACCAGCACTCTCTATTAGTCTATTGTGCTTACTTACTCACAGGTCTCCTAGTCTCCACTCTTATCACCCCCACCCCCGTCTGTTTTTCCCTGAGAAGCCTTTGGAAAACTTTGACACATAGAGTCTCTCTACTTCACAACCCTCCGTGGCCACCAGCGGCCGCAGAATGAAGGCCCAGCTGCTCCGGCTGCCTTTTCACGTGGGACTCATCCCCTTAAGCTGTTCCGTGCAGACTCTAGAGAAACTTCAAGTTTAAGCCTCTCAGTTCGGTTATTGTTCCAAGTCTTTGATTGTGCCGGTCCCTCTGCCTGTAACCCTCTCCCACACCCCATCATACTGGCTGACAGAAATGGGGGACCCCTCCCCCAACGAGCTCCCTACTGACTTGGACCCAGGGGCTCGAGCAGGGGACGATCAGTGGGGCCTTTTGTGTCCGGTGGGGTGAGGGCGGTGAGAGACCGGAGGACGAGTGTTTACCTGAGCCGGGACTCTAAGCGCTGCCGCAGCCATCGGAGTCTGTGGGCGGAGCCAGGCCGGGAGCGGCGGACCAGGTCGGGCCCCAGGCATCCCTGTCCCCTACCCAGAATCGGGTCACCTCCGGGCGCTGCTGCCCGAACGTCAGACCCGCCTCAGTGCAGTGCAGCGCCTGCCTCCTCTCGTGCCTTCCCGCTCTCGTCACCCCAGTTCAAAGCAGCTTTCCGGAGCCTCAGACAAGGCGGAAAGACCCAACAGACCCCAAAACGACCGTCCCTAAGCGGACGCCAAAAGTCCCGCCCAGCGTGTTCCTCTCGCGCGCGGAAATGTCTGTTTTCTTGGCCGAGCACAGCCACCGGGGACAGCAGCGCCTGCTGGGTAATGTAGTTCATACACCGCCAAACCTTGAGGAATTGGACACGTAATAGGGGCGGGGGGCGGCACGCAGCTGTTTGCACGCGCCGTTACAGCGCGACCGTTACCGGGCAACCGTTACCGCCAGAACGCTAGGGGTGACTGTTAGCGCCAGACCTGAGCGGGGCGCCCAGGTTAGAGGTCCCGTTAGGCTGACGGTATGACTGGTGGTGGTCCTCCAGCGGAGAGTGTGGTAAGAGACGGATCCCGGACTCCCCCCACCCCAGGCCCTCTGGCCTTAGGCGGGTGGGTGAGCTGGGGGACCCTGGCGGGGAAGGCTGGGGGCTGTGTCCTGCAGAGCTCCAGAGCCCTTGCCAACGCCGCTCACTGGCGGGGCCCAGGCCTTGAGGCGACGGCAAACGTCTCCTCTCATCCCCACCTCCGTGACCTAGTGGTGGCGGCCGTCTGCATGGATCGCGGTTTGCAGAACCCTGCAGACATGCACACACACGTCTCACCACCCCGTTTGGGCAGCCTGAGGAGATCGAGGGCCAGTTGGGTCCTTGGTGCCTTGCTCCCCCAGTGATGACGACTGGGCAGGGTCTGTGGACTTGGCCCTAAAGGCACCGCCAGCTAAGATCTACCTCTTCACCTGACAGGGTAACTGGCCAGAGCAGGGACCCCCTTCTTTTAGCCAGCACCTGGACCTCAGAGGGTGAAACTTGTGCCTTAGGACCTTGCCCTTTCTTGTCAGAACAGAGGATAAGAAATACAGTCCAGTCTTCTTTGGTGGAGTTTTACAGGAACACCGTTACCTGACCTCAAGAACAAAGGATCTGATACTAAGAAGTTTGCAACAACTAACCGCGCCCCTCCCTCACCTTTCCTATAAAAGGTCTTTGCTGACAGCTTTCAGAGAGTTCGGGGTTTTTAAGGCATTAGTCACCCGTCTCCTTTCATCGCCCTGCAATACGCCTTTTTCTGCTCCAAACTCCGATGTTTTGATATTGTTTGGCCTCACTCTGTGTCAGGCACAAGGACTTGAGTTCGGTAACAGACAGAGCTGCAGAGATGGAGGCGGAGGGGAAATCAGGGTCAAGAACTCTGCCAGACTCTCATCTAGAGACTATCCTTATTGTAGATTGGCCTGTATTTTAATGTTCCTGCGCAGCTGGTGCTCCAGGCTTTCCTTCCCTTAAGGATTTAAAGAGGATCTTGAGGGCCAATAAAGCAGTTTCCTTGGAATGAGCCAGTTATACATTACCAATTTCCTTTGACAATGGGACGCCCAATATAAAAAACAATGGTGGTAAAGCGAAGACTCTGAGTTCTGGATGTGGGTGATGAGATAGTCGAGGATCCCAAGTGTTCACCTTCTTTCTTCACCCCAAACTCATCTGTGCCCTTTCCCTTCTTAAGGGCTCAGCATTGGTGTCCAAGCAGGACAATAAACCTCAAACCCATAAGCCAACACTCCTCTCCCACCAGATTTCTCCCCTTCATCCCTTATTACTCTTTTTGTCCCACTACCCTTCCATTTCGAGATACAAAGCTAACTCCCTGCAGGTGGGAAGGATTTTGGACCATTGTTGACACCAGGCAGCTGTTGATAAAAGAGATGCCAACACTTTATTATGTGTTCTCCTACCACCTACTTTACCACTGACTCCTTCTTTTGTGTCAATCTTCATTTCCCTGATTTTTCTCCTGTAAGTTTCGTCTGTGGACTGATCAGTGACTAACCTCCTCACAGCTTTGGAATGACTCATGAGGGCAAAAGATGATGAAGACTTCACTCCTTCCTGGAACTTTCTGGAAGGGGGTGTTCAGTACTAGCTGATTCCATTGTATATATTCTTGCCTTCTTTGTCATAGATTAATTGACCATAAGTGAATGGGCCACCATCTTTTTCTTAATCACCAGTAAGCAGGGACTCAGGGGTTCTGTCACTGGGAAGGGCTCTATATAGGTCTGTTCAGTTTCAAGACCAGTCTCCTCAAGGAGGCATTCAGATTATCCCTGGGTCGCCAATGATGAGGTGAAAATCGTCCACTCAGACAAAGCCTCCTGTGACCAATGCCTTGGCGAGTGGATCCTCACAAAGAGATGGTGTGTCAAACTGACAGTCCCAGCTCACCCATATTTATAGCACATTATCTCCAAGACCAGATATTCATTTTGGGAGGGGGAGAGTTTCTAATGCCAACTGTGTCACCTCAGGTCAGCTTGGCAGGAGATCCCCAAAATGTCTGCCTCTTCTTATCAGCATGCATGGATCAGTCGTGGCTTAGTTACAGCAATGACTGAAAGTGAAGCCTCAGAAAAAAAAAAAAAGTGAAGGCTCCTAAGACATGGAGTCAGCCTCCAGACAAGGCTTTATTTCATGCTTGATGGAACTGACACACATACCTCAAAAGGCTCCTTCCAATTGTATAATTTATACACACATCACATCAGAAATCACACACATCACAAAAGGAGTCAATATTGGAGTTAAGAACATAGGATGATAGAAACCCAAGTTACATTAGTTATTTAGATCAGACCACAATGTGGCATGTAAATGGGAGGGAGGAGATTCAGGAGAGATAGTCCCACTGACAAGTGTGAGATGAGGTGCAGATAAATTCCCCTATTAAGCCAAGCACAGAAGATATGTGTCATTTTCTTGAAATCACATCTTAGAAGAGTAGATTCTGGATTATTCACCCTATCAATTACTGATGAGCTGTGGAAATGAGCTGACCACCATATCATGAATCTCTGTGGATAAATCTAACAAACATGTTACAGAATCTAGTCAGAAAAATGCATACATGGGCTTCCCTGGTGGCGCAGTTGTTGAGAGTCCGCCTGCCAATGCAGGGGACACGGGTTCATGCCCTGGTCCGGGAGGATCCCATATGCCATGGAGTGGCTGGGCCCGTGAGCCATGGCCGTTGGGCCTGCGCGTCCAGAGCCTGTGCTCCGCAGCGGGAGAGGCCACAGCTGTGAGAGGACTGCGCATCGCCAAAAAAAAAAAAAAAAAAAAAAAGCATACACTATGATACAATCTATGGAAAATTCAGAATTTGACAATAAAAGACAGTCTATCGTTTAGTGAAGTATAGAATAGATAAGCAGTAAAACTATAAAGACATCAAAAGAATGATTATCAAAATGTCAGGTGTGGGGACTTCCTTGGCGGTCCAGTGGTGAAGACTCCATACTTCCACTGCAGGGGTCGCAGGTTAGATCCCTGGCTGGGGAACTAAGATCCCACATGCCATGCGTTGTGGCCAAAAAATTAAAAAAAAGAAAATGTCAGGTGAGCTCTAGGGGCCCAGAGGAACATGTAAATGTAACAAGGGACAGGGGATGCCTAAAAAAAATTACACGAGGTGAGTTTTATAGGTGTGGTCTTTGTAAAAGAAAAAAACAATTTATACATCTCATATGAACATCCCACTGAATGTATGACAGTTTTTAAAATTAAAAAAGCTAGGTAGACAGTTTGTTTATTTTTATTTGTTTGCATTTAAAAAAATTATTTTTTAAAATTTATTTTTGGCTGCATTTGGGTCTTCATTGCTGTGCGTGGGCTTTCTCTAGTTGCGGCAAGTGGGGACTACTCTTCTTTGTGGTGCACGGGCTTCTCATTGCAGTGGCTTCTCTTGTTGTGGAGCACGGGCTGTAGGCACGAGGGCTTCAGTAGTTGTGGTGCATGGGCTCAGTAGTTGTGGCACACGGGTTTAGTTGCTCCGCAGCATGTGGGATCTTCCTGGACCAGGGCTCGAACTGTGTCCCCTGCATTGGCAGGCGTATCCTTAACCACTGCACCACCAGGGAAGTCCCTATTTTTTTGTATTTTTAAAGTTTACTTTATCTGTTTATACACAACCTTGTTCCAGAAATTGTTTAAGGTGGCTTAAAATCCACAAAATAAACCAAGGAATTAGTAACAGAAGAACCAGGAATAAAACATGTACAAAATGCTTATACAATTCTACTCGTTTACTCTGGGTGGACCACAAATTTGGCTCTAAGCTTTTTAGCAGGCAGTTAGAAGACGAAACTTAATTAGTTACATCATTTACAGTGTCCATAAAACAAAAACACCCAATTACCCAAGCAAAGCACTGTTATTCCTAATATTAAGACCAGAAAGAAATTTCTCAAGAGGCTTCATAAAGAGATCAGTGTATGATGTAATAATCAGTGTTCTCAGTAGCAACCTAATGGGAGACTCAGAGATGAACTTCTCAGGGCTCTTTCTTCAATACATGCAGATGGCATCACACCAACTTGAAAATCAGGAAAAGCAATTTTGTCATGAGTTTGAGGGTTGAGAGATGAACACAATATGATCCGGTCAAGGTACTCAGCTCTCTGCTCAGCAAAACCACACTTAAATTTTAGAAAACCAGAGTTGAATCCAGTACCCAGAATGACTCCAGAGAAGTCATGAAAACCCTAAAATTCTGTGTAACATTTTTTTTCTTTTTGGCTACACCGCGACTTGTGGGATCTTAGCTCTCCAACCAGGGATTGAACCTGGGCCCAGGGCAGTGAAAGCACAGACTCCTAACCACTGGACCACCAGGGACTCCCCTATACAACCTCTTCAGAATAGGTGTATTTATTCTTCTTGACAGAAAACATAGTTTATCAGATACTCTATGTACCCAGTTGGTACCCAAAAGTTAGGACCCATTTCTTTAGACAATCTTGAGAATTAAACAAACTACAAATCATTAATACTATTCAGATACTTTTTTTTTTAAATCACAGCCTAGCTTTTTTTCCCCTCTGCAAAAGAACATTCTTTGTTCCTATTTGGCACCACGGCTCAGGTGAAGGTTTCAGGGTGGTTAAAAACTTGCTTCCTGGCTGGAGGAAGAGGCTCGGGCAGAGATCTCGAGGAGGGCAGAGGCAGAGGGGTCCCGCAGAGGCCGCTGGGCTCCGGAGGCTCCTAGTCATGCTTGCAGGACAGCCTTTGGAAGACACTTGCCCAGCCCGGCCTGGAGGCCAGCCATCCTGCACAGGTTGGTCAGATGGTGGCCCATCTTCTTGAGGAGCTTCGTCTCCTCTTCCAGGAAGCGGCTCTCCAGGAACTCACAGAGCTGGGCGTCTGCGGCTCACAGAACCCAGGGCATGCAGATCCAAGAGGGCCTGGTTCAGGCTCTTCTCCAGGGTTATGGCGGCCTCCATGGGTCCACGCTGGCACTCCGCTCGTTCGGGGACAGCTTTTGCCCGTCCTGGACCAGGGTGCAGCTGCCCCACTGATGCCACATCTTCAAGAGAAGCTGGGCACCTTTGTGCTTCTCCTCAGCCAACTCCCGAAAGAAGAAGCCCACAACCTCCAGAGCCACCTCGTCAGCTTCAGAGTAGAAGGTCAGGGAGAGGTAGGTGGATGAGGCCTGCAGGTGCGGGTTGATCAGGCGGCTGACGGCGGCCTCCACCTCGGCATAAGAATTCTGCTAGATCTGGGTGCTCATGGTTAGTCAGCGGTGAGGAGGACTCTCTCCACAAAGTGTGGTGTGAAGCTGCAACAGTTTTATTTTGTCACAGGAATTGATAAATTGATGATTTCAACAGACTAAAACAGCTTCAAATGGGTGTGGAGTTTGAAATAACTTGATTAATGAGAAAAGAACAGACTATTTAATCATTTAGTTTAGGTAAAATGATTATCTACTGTCTGAAAATGTACCTCAGATTTGTTTTAATCAGGTATGGTAACACAGACAGACACAAATAATTTTCATGAAGGAAGAAGATTACACACAGATCCCTAGAAACAGAAGGCAGGGCATGCCATGCAGGGCCACATGGGGAAGCACCAAGGTGGATCATGAGGCAGAAGGGGGAGGGGGAAAGCATGTCCCAGAGCCTTTATTGGAGTTGTCATGAAAAGGAATGGGTGAGGCTGAGTAGGTACACCGAGTAAGGCTAGGATTGGATACTTTGAATACTGTCGCCAGACTCTGGGCTAAAGGAGTAATTAGTAGGACTCCACAGCTGTTACTCCTTCTGTATGAAATCCACAACTCCATTCCTGAAAGCTGTCGATATTTTGTTTACTCCGTAAAGAAGAAAGAGGCCTCCATTCACCTGCAGGAGAGCACTAGAGCAGAGAGCATGGGTTATGTTTCTGAGTCTACCTCAGATTGGCTGTGTGGAACTTCAGGAAGCTGCTATGCCTCTCCTGGATTTTGTCACTACATATATTTACAATGAGGCTGACCACAGACAGGGCAAGGTTGTGCATGATCAATGGTAACTGTTGATGGGAAGTGTGTTACTAACCCCAAAGCTAAATTTTGGAGGGTAGGTAACAGGGAAGACTGAGATCTTTGCCCCTTTGGCCACCGATGTGCTTTTAAAAAATTTTTTTGGGGGGCTTCCTTGGTGGCGCAGTGGTTGGGGGTCCGCCTGCCGATGCAGGGGACACGGGTTCGTGCCCAGGTCCGGGAGGATCCCACATGCCGCAGAGCGGCTGGGCCCGTGAGCCATGGCCGCTGAGCCTGTGCGTCCGGAGCCTGTGCCCCACAACGGGAGAGGCCACAACAGTGAGAGGCCCACGTACCGCAAAAAAAAAAAAAAAATTTTTTTGGACGCACTGCGCAGCATGTGGGATCTTATATCCCCAGCCCAGGGTGGAACCCACGCCCCCTGCACTGTAAGTGCAGAGTCTTAACAACTAGACTACCGGGGAAGTCCCATACTGGAAGTCCCATTTGTCCACTCAAATTTGCCAATATAACCTGATTTGTTTTGAAATCACCTTCTGTCTGATGTGTGGAGCATGAGCTGAGGTAGAGCAAGAACTGATGCTGATACAGGGTGGAGGCTGTTTTGTAGTCCAGAAATGTACTGTTGGTAGACCGGCCCAAGGGGGTGGAGTTGAAGGTGTTGAGAAGCAGATGTGACAAGACATGTGGATGGTTGTGATGACAGAGCAAGGCTCAGGCAATGAGAGTTATCCCCCTCAAACACTCTGTATCTGTGGGCCAGCAGGGCTTTTCCTGTTCTGGTTTCTTGGTCAGTGCCCAGGAAAAACATGTTTAGGGAATAAATAAAGCTGAAGGCTAATATTTCTGGGACAAGAAAAAAGGCAAGACTTATCCCTGTCCTCATGTCAGTTACCTGGGCTGTTGAATTTTCCATGACCTCATTTCTCCAACACAGAAGGGGCCAGATAGATGACATTGGATTGAAGGCTTTGTTGGGCAGTGGTTAAAGCTGTGGCTCTGTGGACTCCATTCCCAGATGTGCTACTTAACAGCCATAACTGAGAGTAAGTCATAGACCCTTTGCTGCCTCAGTTTCCTCATATTAACCTAGGTGACAAATCCACCTCATAGGACTAGTCCTGTTTCTTTTACTACTGTTTTTACCATTCTATTGATCATTTATATTCCAAATTTTTCCTTTTCTAGTTTGAAAAGTATATTCTGGTTGCATTTATTATATTTAAGCTAAAAATTGCAAAAGCTTATTTAATACATTAGAGTATAGGGTTAGAAATAAATTTATTCCTGATTGGAAATATAAGGGATTCAGAACATTAAGCAACTAGCCTCCTCTCAATGTATATGTTCTGAGGTTATACATGGAATTCCATCACTTTAACTCTATAAGGAGACATATTCATGTTTTACACAGATAACGAGCAGTTATTTTAATCAAAAGATGCACACTTCTCTCAATCCTCATTCCAACTCTCTTTGCAGACTTTTCGTCTGGATCAGCCTTCTTTGTACTTGAATATTATTTTCAGTTCAGAAAATTATGTTTAGAATTTTATTTTCTGTGGGTTTGTTTTCCATTACAGTCGTCATGTTTATCCTCAAATAGTCTTATATCACACTTTCTTAAAAGGCATTTTTACTGTGTATAGAAATTTCGTATGGTAGTTATTTCTTCTGCACAGAAACAATTCTTATTGTCCTTCTAATTGACAAGTGGCATTTGGTAAATTACCTTTGTCCATGGAAAATAATCAATAAACAACCTACAATGGGAATAGAAAAGAGGTTTTTTTGATCCAAACTGAGGACTATAGCCCAGGAGACAGCTTCTCAGATTACTCTGAGGAACTGCTCTAGAGAAGCATGGTTTTGAGCACAGTTTTATATCTTGTTATAACAAGGAACATCAAACAAGTCAGGAATACACACCTTCAACGTTTCAAAGAAACAAAAACAGATCAGCACATACACAACTCAGTATGGCCTTGTCACCTGGGAAGAAAGTCTTATGATCAAAGGAGTACTAGCATTGGCATCCCTGGAAGGGAGGCCTTTAATCTTTATCTTTAAAATGGACATTCCTTACTTCTGGTCAATGTGCCTTTTTCTTTAATAATTAAAGCAGATGTACAGTGCATATTTGGCCACAAACAGGCTGTTTTGGTTAGCCTGAAGTTCAAGTTAAATTATATATAAGCCAGAATGACTTCCCCATACCTTAAGAAGTGAACATTTCTTCCGTCACTTTTCTTTTCAGGTCTTTGTAAAATACCTAAAAGGAATTGAATACATCTGTGTATACAGAGTGAAATATTTCTGTAATAGGGGCGGGGTAGGCACTAGCTATAGCAGCCTCCCTCAGCCGTTGGTCAGCACCGCAGTGGGCCCCTTCCCCTCTTTTATAAAAGGAGCCGGAATCCGGACTGAGGGATGATGGATTTTTTTGAGATACCAGTCTGCCTTATTCTGGGTCTGCTGGCTTTCCGATTAAAGTTATCCCTTGCTCCAAAAGCTCGTCTCCCAATTGATTGGCCTGTCGTGAGGCGAGCAGAACGAGCGTGGGCTCGGTGACATTTCTTGTAAAAAGTATTACTCACTGGGTTAGACACAATCACTGATTATAAAGGCAGGAGAAATATTTTCTGAGGTAACCAGAGACACCAGCATTGTCCACCTGTTCATCAGTGTCCCACATCCCTATTGCACTTAACGTGGTGCCCGTGTCTGTAGGCTCTGCTCTTGTTCCTGATTCTAAATGCTGAGGCCCACACAACAAACCCAAGTGCTTCGCGCTACGCTGTGTATATTTGATAACAAATACTATTTATTAGCTTCCAGCTATGGAGGTCTGAGCGACATTAGTATATGGTGTGTGCATTTGATTTTTCTGGTGAGCATTCCCTATGTAAAGAAGCCCCAAATAATATGTTTCTGAACATTTTTGTGATGTGTTACAGACTACACTCACCGGAAATATGGGTGCGTCTCCTTTAAGAGGAAGCAACGCTCCGCCTAATCCTCAAACTAAACGATGCAATTTCTAGGCTCCGCTAGCTAGGTGGCTCCGCCTTTGACCTGGAGGTGGCGCGGAAGTCCCACTCCATCGTTGGTGCTGTGGGAACTACATTACCTAGGAGTCCTGGCCACTCTGGGCCAATGAAGGCCCAGTAAAGGGGCGTTTCCGTTCGTACGGAGGACGCCGGGGCGGGACTTCCTTTTCCGTTGTTGGGCGGACATTTTCTTTGCTTTCGGATTAGTCCACCGAGTCAATCTCCGGAACGCGGCGTCACACCCGAGGTGACAGGACAGGGAAAACGCGAGAGGCGTTGTCTGCGCTAAACAGAGACGGACCTGAGGATCGGCAGTGGCACCGTTCAGGTGACCCGGCCGCCGGAGCCTGGGACCTCGCACCTGTCGCTCTCCAGTTACTCCCCTCCCCCTCGCCCTCCCCGATCCTCAGGTGCCGATGGCGGCCGCCCTGCTGATGGACCCGGCGCAGGTGGGTGCTGCACCCCTGGATTGTTCCCCCGACCTCCATCTCTGAATCCTGAAGCCTCGAATGAGGGACGCCTCAGGTCCCTGCAGCTCAGGATCATGTGTCCAGACAGTGGGGGCTCTCTTGGTCGGGTCCCATTTCTGACAGCCAACATGATGGGATGTGGAAAGATGTTACAGGCGAGGGGCCAGCATGTGCAGAGGCTTGGAGGTGCGACACAGCCGGAGCATTTGGGAAATCTAGGGCCTTTGGTGTCTGAAAAGATCAAGAGTCCGAGCAGCTGTGCCTCAATTCTCAGGGTGATGGGAGCTACGGAAGATTCTGAACAGAGAGGCAATATCTGATGGTTTCAAAAGTATTCCGTAGACTGCCCAGGTGTGTACAGACTTGAGGTGAGGGTGCGGACAGTGGGCCCCAGAAAGGTTGAGACATAGTCCAAGGCAACACAGCTGGACTGAGGCTCAGAGGACAGACGGCCCCAGGTCTGTGGCAGGGCAGGAGTAGAAGATAGGCCTGAGCCCTTGGGCCTCTTCCATGGTTGCTTGTCTCTCATAGTCTCCCTCTCACCACAGGTTCCCCTGATCTCAGTAGTAATTATGGGCTTTATACAGGTGAGGGAAGGATGTCCAGGCTCTCATCGATTCCACCCCCACCCATGAGGGCTTCAGGATTGTGGTGTCATAGAACACTTTACTTTTTTAAAAATAAATTTATTTATTTTTGGCTGCGTTGGATCTTCGTTACTGTGCGCGGGCTTTCTCTAGTTGCGGTGAGCGGGGGCTACTCTTGGTTGTGGTGTGCAGGCTTCTCACTGCAGTGGCTTCTCGTTGCAGAGCACAAGCTCTAGGCATGCGGGCTTCAGTAGTTGTGGCGCGCGGGCTCAGTAGTTGTGGCTCACGGGCTCTAGAGTGCAGGCTCAGTAGTTGTGGTGCATGGGCTTAGTTGCTCTGCGGCATGTGGGATCTTCCCGGACCAGGGCTCAGACCCATGTCCCCTGCATTGGTAGGCGGATTCTTAACCACTGCACCACCAGGGAAGTCCCGAACACTTTACTTGTACTCTCCCAGCTCTTGTGTCTGAGGACCCTGGAGAAACCCCAAGCCCAGGGTTCTGGGTCTAGACCAGGGGTTACATGCAAGGGTTCCCGTTTTCTGGTGACCACTGGAATAAGGTGTGGAAGTTTGTTCCAGGAACAGGAACCAGCGTGTGCAAATACTTGAAGGAGAGATTGAGATGGGAGTTTTCAAGAAACTACAGGTCTCCACCATATCTGGTAGCAATCAAGAGCATGTGGGCAGGAGTCAGGCCTGAAATGGCCAGTTGACAAGCGAGAACTCTGTTCTGAGGGTGGTGTAGCCATGGCGGGTGTGGAGCAGAGGAGGGAGGTAATCTGATCCAGGTTTTAACAGCCTCTTTCTGGATGCCAAGTGGAGAACAGACTGTGTGTGGTGACGGAAGAGGGAATTAGGATAGAGACAAGGAGACCGAGGAGGAGACTGCTTCAGTATTCCAGGTGAGTGGTAATGGATGGCCCAGAGGGCTGGCTCTGTAGATGGGAAAAGTGACTGGGTCATATTTTCTGATGTGTGAAGGAGACAGCCCCAAGATGTTAGGCCTTATCAGTCAGAAGGGTAGAAGCTCCATCAGCTGAGATGGGCAAATTAACGGTAGAAGTAACTCTGCATGGGTATCAGGAGTTTATTTGTGGCCATGTGAAGAGTCTGAGATGTTCCAGAAAACACTGAGTAGAGGTGTCAAGTGAGCTGCTGGACACAGGGCTGAAGTCCTGTGGAGGGGCTCAGGATGGAGAACATCCAAAAAGCAGAAGATGGTGTGTACCTAGGTCTACAAGGGAGAATCTACACATCACAACGGCATTGCAGTTAATGAGCCAGGAAGGTGATGGTGGAGGCCAACAACTGGGTGGGGAGCCAAGAGTTGTGAGATTGAGAGTGATCCAAAAGACTGGTGTGCATGTGGCAAAGGAGTATGAACTGATGGCCCTTGGTCCCTGGTGTTGGGGACTTATGGGAGAAAGATGAGCCCACCTTTGGTTGTCTGGTAAGCATGGTCTTAGCAACTCCAGGAGAACTGGCTGGAAGGACGTGGGTGGGGATGCAGTGCGGCCCCACATGCCAGCCCCAGAGCTTAGATGGCGCCTTTCTGCCCACCTGCCTGTTGTTGGTATGGGTGGACACCGTGATCAAAGGGACCTTAAGGAGAGAGCAGACATATGTGGCACCTGGCCCTGGTATTTCCAATGAGTTGATGACCTAGGTCGGAAGGAATGCTGAAGGGAGCTCTGTGGGGGCAAGATGGGGGTCCTTAGGAGAGAGACTACTCACAGACTCGGCTCTCCCCATTGTGGCAGGGGAAAGTGAACTTTGAGGACGTGTTCGTGTACTTCTCCCAGGAGGAGTGGGGGCTCCTTGATGAGGCTCAGAGGCTCCTGTACCGTGAAGTGATGCTGGAGAACTTTGCCCTTATGGCCTCACTGGGTAAGGCCCTCACATCCCCTGCAGTGTCCTGGAGTGGGCTCTCCCCCTTCCCTGTTTCTTCTATCAGAGCCGTAGGCATTACCTCCCTCCCCCGTTCCCTAGGGTAGGTGCTGTGGATGCCAGGTATGAGCTTTGTGCACTAGCACCTCTGACTTCTGAGCAGTCCCAGTACCTGCTGCCTTGAAGGCTTACATGGATGGATGCAGGCATGAAGCGTCCTGCTGTCACCCAGTGGATCATCTCCAGTTTGTTCTCTCCCTTACTGGGTGCATCTGTCCAGATCCATGCCATCCCTGTGCCCCAGGTTCTACCCCCTTCCTCTTGCTGACATTTCTAGTAGCCTGCCTGTGTCAGGAATTGCAAGGACCAGTATGGTCACTACTTGTTGGGACCGCTAGGCTATTCCTGCAAGACACTTCTTCAGAGTTATTTTTATAGTATTTAGTTGTCTTCTCTGAGGGGTGGGTCACCCAGACCAGTGCTGGCCATTTACCTGTCTTTTCCTTAGGATATGCATCTTCCATGTTCCATGGGATTGCCCCACTGGAGCTGGACAGTGAGCCCTGGCTATCTGAGTGGGCCAACATGACTCCAGCCATGACCAGAGAGGCTCAGGGTGGGGGTGGCCCTGGTGGGTCGGAGCTGGGGAAAGGTGTGATGTCGGGCTGGGTTCTAATCATTCCCCAACCTCTCTGTGCCCACAGTTGTTTGAGTGCCAAGGCCAATGGCCACACTTCATTCTTATCTTTACTTTCCCATTTACATACTTATCTTTTATATTCTGACTTTTAGCCTTTGACTGTTCCCCACCTCTGCCCACATCTCAGCTGTTCCTCTCCACTGCTTTCCAAAACTGGCTTATATGCTTAATGTGTCATGAAATGTGCACATACCTCAAATAATTCTTAAATACCACCTAGTCTATTTGATTGTAGCTATTCAGGGAACACACCCTTCTGTACATCAGCCTAGCAGCCAAGACCTTGCTAAAATCCATTTGTGGATGACTTCATTAGACACCCTCTTCTTCCTAGGCTGTTCCCCACATTTGTGTCCTCTTCCCATCAAGGCCACTTCCATCCTGTGACCTTTAGATGCCAACTACTTCATAGCAGCCCTTTACTCAACTTGAGCTCTGGCCTCTTGTCTGATAGCAGACCTTCATGTTAGTTCTGATAGATACACGTTTGTAATGAGACTGCCCCTTCCCACCAGTGTCAATGTGTCCTTCACCAGCATTTGTCTGCTTTCAGGTTGTTCGCATGGAATGGAGGAGGAGGAGATACATTTTGAGCAGAGCGTTTCTGTAAAAGGAGTGTCACAGGTCACGATTCCTAAGACGATTCCGTCTTCCCAGAAGGCCCACCCCTGTGAGACATGTGGCCCGATCTTGAAAGATGTTTTGTACTTGGCTGAGCACCAGGAAACACACCCTGGGCAAAAACCATACATGTGTGTGGCATGTGGGAAACAACTCTGTTTCAGTGCAAACCTTCACCACCAGAAGCAGCACAGTGGAGAGAAACACTGCAGAAGGGATGAGGGTAGGGCCTTTCTTGTGAACAGCTGCTCTGTCCAACCATTGGACATGCCCTTTACCACAGGGGAGGGTTGTAAGGACTTCCCAACTAGCTCAAGCATATTCCAGCACCATGCTCCTCTTAGTAAGTGGAAGCCACAAAGTAACACCAAGTGTGCAGAGGCCTTTCACAGTGGACAAAGGCATTACAAGTGCAATGAATGTGGGAAAGCCTTCAGCCGCAAAGACTCACTTGTTCAGCACCAGAGAGTCCACACTGGAGAAAGGCCTTATGAGTGCAGTGAGTGTGGGAAAACCTTCAGCCGCAAACCCATACTTGCGCAGCACCAGAGGATCCACACTGGAGAAATGCCTTACGAGTGTGGCATATGTGGGAAAGTTTTTAACCATAGCTCTAACCTCATTGTACACCAGAGAGTCCATACTGGAGCAAGGCCTTACAAATGCAGTGAATGTGGGAAAGCCTACAGTCACAAATCCACACTTGTTCAGCATGAGAGTATCCATACTGGAGAAAGGCCTTATGAGTGCAGCGAATGTGGGAAATACTTTGGTCACAAATACAGACTCATTAAGCACTGGAGTGTTCATACTGGGACAAGGCCTTATGAGTGCATTGCATGTGGGAAGTTCTTCAGCCAAAGTTCCGACCTTATTGCACACCAGAGAGTTCACAATGGCGAAAAGCCATATGTGTGCAGTGAGTGTGGAAAAGCCTTTAGCCACAAACATGTGCTTGTTCAGCACCATAGAATCCACACTGGAGAAAGACCGTATAAGTGCAGTGAGTGTGGGAAGGCCTTCAGGCAAAGAGCTTCCCTCATCAGACATTGGAAAGTTCATGCTGGAGAAAGGCCTTAGGATAGCAAGGAATATGCCATAGTGGGTGACACCAGAGAGAAGCTCTGAGAGTAGCCTATGTGAGTAGCCATCAGCTGGAAGATGAGTCTCATACATTTGAACTCCCACCCTGAGGAGATGCTTCTGTGTGCCAGCTATATGGGAAGGTTTCTGGAGAAATATTGCACTTTGTAACATGCCTTTGTTCACTGTGAGAGGCCTCTGCACACTTGCCAGAAGTATATCACTGCCAGTGTCTCTGAAAGAATCCATATGTCTGTGCAACAGCAGGGTGCCACATTGTGTGTAAGTCACCCCAGAGTGCTTTGATGGGCAAGATCTCTGCTCTTCCTCCCTTCCTTGGAGGGAATCATCGGTAGCCTGAGCCCATTGAAGATCCTCACTCCTTCCTGCCCCCCTACTGGTTAAGCGTGGATGTGACCCAATTTTGGCCAGAAGAACGTAAGCTTTGTTCTGCTGGCTGCTTGCAGAGATTTCCATTTTTCAGACTTTATTGGTCTCATGTGGCACTCGTGATGGATTTGTCCAGCCCCCAAGTCACCTAACTTGGGAATTTTCTGACTCATATTCTTCTGGGTTTGCAACAAATACCTTAGTTTTTAACTACGTTGAATCCTGGGGATTCTGTTCACTTTGTGGGTTGAGTTGAGAACAGAATTGGGCTCTGCCAGCCTGAAAGAATGAACAGCTTGTGTGAGAGGTCCAACTGTTGTGTCTCAGTGGTATTTGCAGAATGGTGAAGAAAGAACAGCTCTTATTCTAGTTTCAGCCTAATTTGCATCGCTACTCAAGGCCTCCTAGGAAAGAATACCAATCTTTGCAGGCCTAATCGTGTGTCCTGTATGCCAAGATGATTTGTGTGACCAAGGTCTTCTTGAGCAATGGGCATTCATCATGACAACTTCTGATGTGCCTGGGAGCAGCATGAATTGGGTCCCTTGTTCCCAGGGAATGCTTCATATTCCCCAGCCCTCTTTAGGAGAGTTTGATTCCCTGGGACCTACCAGCATCCCTGAAATCTATTATTTGGTAGGCAGATGTCACTGTCCCCTAAAAGGACATCTGATAAATAGGAAGTTGGGAGACTATAGCCAACTATAGGGAATATAACTCTTCTAAAGGCGTACCCACAAATGTTTCTATCACTGTGACTTTGGTATGAGGGTTTATGGAACTTCTCAGGACTCATATTTGTGTCTCATAATCTTACGGCTACAGTTACAGTCTGAGCAATCTAAACATTTTCTGCAATTAATTGCACATATTTATAGTGTATAATTTGATACGTTTCGATACATGTTTTCACCTTTGAAACAAAGTTTCCTGATTCCTTTTATAATATCTCTCGCCCTCACCCATTCCCAGGCAACCACTCATCTTGCTTTCTGTCATTATAGATCTGTTTGGATTTCCTAGAATTTTAAATGTGTGTGTGTATAGAATAATTTAAAAGGTACTAGTATGTATATGGCTTTTCAAACTATGCATAATTATGTTGTGATTTATCAGTGTTCTGTGTATCAGTAATTCATTCTTTTTCATCCATACTTTTGCTTAAAGTATTCCACTTTAGAGAAACAGTTCCAAAGCAAGTGACCCAGGAGAGAACTCACAGGAATGAAGCCACAGTATCTGTGGCTCATAACTTTCACCTGGAAGTGATGTGCCATCGTTTCTGACTTACTCTGTGGGTAACACAGACTAATCCTGTTTCAGGGTGGAAGGGGACTCACTTCACAACAGTGAAAATACAAAGAGGTAGGGATTTGTGGGAGCATTTCTTGAATACTGGTGACCACAATCATAGTTGTTTTTCTTTCTTTTACCTTTTTAGTCTTTTAATGAGGAATCATATTGACTGATTTCAAAAGTTAAACCAACCTTGCATTTCTGAGGTAAACCCTATTTGGTCATAATGTACTACTCTTTTATGCATTGTTGAATTTTATATGCTGGTTTTCTTTTTTCTTTTTTTTTAAGATTTTTGCATCTATGCTCATGAGGGATGTTAGTCTCTAATCTTTTTAATGCATGAGTTTGGTTGCTGTCAGTGTAATGCTGGCTTTACATAATAAGTTGGTTAAGTGTCCCCTGCTCTTCAATTTTCTGGAAGAGTTTGTGAAGAATTGACATTATTTCTTTCTTAATTGTTTGGTGGAATTCACTGGTGAAGTATTTGGGCCTGGAGTCTATTTTGTGGGAAGGTTTCTAACTATAAATTTAATTTCCATAGTGAACAAAGTTTATAGAATTTATCTTTTTTTTTCCCCCTACAGTGAGCTTTGGTGATTTGTATCTTTCTCAAAGAGTTTGTTTATTTAAGTAGTCAAATTTTTCAAGCTATCCTTTCATTATTTTAGTACGTGTAGAATCTGTAGTGATGCCACCTCTCTTATTCCCGACACTGATAATGTCTATATTTCTCTTTTTTTCTTCATCAGTAGTTTATCAGCTTTATTGATCTTCTGAATGCACTTGATTTCACTGATTTTTCTGTTTTTTCCTGTTCCTTTTTTTCCCCCCATTTTGACTTTTACCATTGCCTTTTGCTTTTATTGTATTTCATTTCTGTACTTCTCCTACTTTTTAACATAGATCCTGAGATCCTTCATTTGAAACTTTTGGGTTTTTTCCTAACATAGGTGCTAAATTCTAAAAGTCACTGTGTAACAACTGCTTTAGTTGCCTCCCACAAAACTTTATATGTTGTATTTTCATTTTAATTACATTTAAAATCTTTTCTGGTTTCCTTTTAAATTTCTTCTTTGACACATGGTTCTTTTTAGAATTGTGTTATTTGGGATTTTCCTTATCTTTTTGGTAATTGATTTCTAATTCATTGCAGAGTATATACTTTATGACTTGAATTATTTACATTTATTGATATTTTCTTTATGGCCCAGAATATGGGTTATCTTGTATTTCATGTTAGCTTAAAATAAATGTATATTGTGTTCTTGTTTGATGGAGAGTTCTACAAATGTCAACTCGGTTAAGACAGTTGACAATGTCTAAGTTTTCTATATCCTTACTGGTGGTGGGTGGGGGGTGGTATTCTGTCAATTATTTGAATAAGGTTGTTGACATCTCTGAATATAAAAATGGATTTGCCTATTTCTCTATCAGGTTTAGTTCTATCAGGTTTTGCTTTGTATATTTTGAAGTCTTTTTATTAGGTGAATAAACATTTCCTACTGTTATGTCCACTTAATGAGTAGACCTCTTTTATCATTAAGAAAAGGTGCTCTTTATCTATAGGAATATTCTTTGCTGTAAAATCTATCTTGTCAGATACTGTTAACGTTGTGTAGTTTTTGATTGAACACTCAATTTTGCCTTTTTGGGTACTGAAAATACTTGCATTTCAGTAGATATTCTTGGTATTGTTTAAGTTCCTTGGAAGCAATATGATCTTTTGGGATCTTGATTCCAAATATTTTTAGGTTGAATTACTGCAGCATTCATTTTAAGGCTAATTTCTCTCCTCCTACTGAGACACAATCATTCTGTATTCTCTACCTCATGCTTCATAAGGATTCCCATTTAAACTGGTTAGAACAGGTGCTATTCCATTCTCTGCATTAGCCTTGGAAATTGTTTCATTGAATCCTTTTGGGTGTTTCTTTACCCAGCTCTGGTTATTTCCTGCCTGCATGTACAGATTAGTACATGAGGATGTACTAATGTACATGAAGTCATACTTGAGGATGACCCTCTCTATGTTTCTGAAGTTTTCTCTCTCCTGTACTGTGCTCTATTGGATTCCAGACACCTTCGCAGGCCCAGATTCTAAATTTTGTCTCAACTCAGGGTGACTTTTGGGGTCTGACTGGACTCAGCATTTTTGTATTAGGGCCTGGGAATTTCTTTTCATAGTAAGCTGGGACAGCCACGTGGCTCACATCGTTTGTCCTCTTTCATAGGTCACTGTTATTTGCTTGATGTCCAGTGTATTAAGAATCAGTTTCATGTATGTTATAAATTTTTTTCAAGAAAATCTATGAATTCCCCCTAAAGCAGACAGTTTGAATAAATTAGTAGAATTGATAACGCCTCCAAACCACATCAGAAAAAAAAAGAGAAATCACACATTTACAAATATGAGCAAGGAAAGAAGGAATAACACTAGATGTCTTTGAAACATAATGGGTAATATGTGATTATTTTATTTCATTTTATTTTTTGGCTGTGCCATGCAGCATACAGAATCTCAGTTCTCTGACCGGGAATTGAACCCGTGCCCCCTGCATTGGAAGTGTGGAGTCTTAACCCTGGGACCACCAGGAAAGTCCCTGTGTGATTATTTTATTTTATAATATATTATTTTATTTTATTATTATTATTTTTGTGGCACGTGGACCCTTTACTGTTGTGGCCTCTCCCACCGTGGAGCACAGGCCCTGGACGCACAGGCCCAGCGGCCACGGCCCACGGACCCAGCCGCTCTGTGGCATGTGGGATCCTCCTGGACCGGGGCACGAACCCACGTCCCCTGCATCGGCAGGTGGACCCCCAACCACTGTGCCACCAGGGAAGCCCCCTGTGTAACTATTTTAAATGACTCTTTCCCAATAAATGGAAATGTGGGGGACAAAAATTCATTGAAAGATACCAATTGACCATGTTCCCTCAAGAAGAAATAGATAATCTTAAAAATCCTTTGTTCATTAAAGACATTTAATTAGTATTTCCAAATTACTAGTAATGGTAATCTACGTTTAAATGTAAGAAGCCCTCTCACTTAAAATTTAAAGCCAAGGTGGTTTCACTAACAAATCCTACCAAATATTTAATGAATAATTAAGATTCCATCAGACTCTTCCAAAAAATAAGTAATAACATATGGGGCACTTCCCAACTAATTTTTAGAAGCCAATATTAACCCTAAGAGCAAAACTAGGTAATGAAATTAAAATTATAGACCAATGTGTGAGCATAGATGCAAAAAATCTTTCACAAAATTTTAGAGAAGTGTGTGTGTCTGTGTGTGTCTGTGTGTCTGTGTGTAGTATATTTTCAATTGTTAAAGCCAACTTTACATTCCTGATAATAATTATAATCTAGTGAGACATCATGTATATAAGGTTGGTTTAACAATTGAAAATATATTAATTTAATCTATATTAACTAGAAGGTGTCCCAGGTTCCTGGCACAGAGCTTGAAATATCTTGAAATTCCTGGAGTGATAGGAGTCTTTCTTGTTCTAATGAAGTGATTCTTGGTAAGTCCCTCGAACGTTTCCGGATGAGGACTGGTTACCAGAAAAACCAATCATATGATTAGACGTTTGAAACTGAGCCAGAAAGACCTGTGGGGAGAGAAGAGGGGCTAGATGTTCAGGCATGTGGCCATGATCTAACCAGTTGTGTCTATGTAATGAGATTCCAATCGAAACACTGGACACCAAGGCTTGGTGGGGTTTCCTGGTTGGTGAACACATTGATGTGCAGGACAGTGATATGCCTTGACTCCCCAGAGAGAGAGGTTATGGAAGCTTCACACCTGGGACCCTCCCATACCTTGCTCTCTGCATTCTTTCCATGGGCTATTCCTGAGCTGTATTCTTTATAACAAAACTGGAATCGTAGGTATAGCACTTTTAGTGAGTTCTGTGAGTCATTCTAGCAAATTACCGAACTTGAGGGGATCATGGGAACCCCTGAAATTATAGCCAGCTGTTCAGAAGTGCAGTTGGACCCAACGACTTGAAGCACATGTCTGAAGTGAGGGCTTTCTGGTGGAGGACTGAACCCTTACAGATGTCTAGAATGACACAAACTCTGGGTAGTTGGTGTCAGAGAACTGGCGTCAGAATCAATTTCTTTAAACTGATATACGGCAGCATTAGAAACCTAAAGCTAACATTACGCTTAATGGGGAAAGACTGAATGCTTTCCCCCTAATATTAGGAATAAGCAGGAATGTCCACTCTCACAACTTCTATGTAATGTTGCACTGAAATCTGTGCTAGTGACATAAGAAAATTAAAGGAAATAAGCAATGTACAAATTGTAAAGGAAGAACCAAAATGGTCATTATTCACAGATGACATGCTTATCTATTTAGAACATCCTTAATTATATATTTAAAAAGTTAAGAGATCTAATAGATCAGTCAAGGTGCCAGCATACAAGGTCAGTATAAAATAAATGTTTGGAAATTGGAAAACTATACCCCTTACTCTAGCATCAAAATATGAAATATTTAGGAATATATTTAACAAAATATATTCAAAAACTATTAAGCAAATTTACAAAACATTACTGAGACACACCACATTTCTGGATCTAAGGACTTAATATTTTAATTTATTCTCCCATAATTGTTCTGTAGGTTCACACAATTATCAAATTCCCAGTGATTTTGGTAGAAATTGACAAAATGATTCTAAAATTCATATGGAAATTCAAAAGACCTAAAATACCCAAAACAAATTTTGGAAAGGACAACACATTTGAAAGGTTTTAATGTAATTTTAAGAATTACTATAGGGGACTTCCCTGGTGATGCAGTGGTTAAGAATCTGTCTGCCAATGCAGGGGACACAGGTTCGAACCCTGGTCCGGGAAGATCCCACATGCCGCGGAACAACTAAGCCCATGCACCAAAACTACTGAGCCTGCGCTCTAGAGCCCATGAGCCACAACTACTGAACCCCGTGTGCCGGGAGCCCATGCTCTACAAAAAGAGAAGCAGCCGCAATGCGGAGCCCGCACAGCTCAACGAAGAGTAGCCCCCGCTTGCTGCAACAAAGACCCAACACAGCCAAAAATAGATAAATTAATTTTAAAAAAAAGTACAAGCCAAAGTACATCTGATTAATAACTGGTGTCCAGAATTTTTAAATAACATTTACAACAATAAGAAAACATTTTTTAAAAAGTAAAAGTTTTGAATACCTATTTCACCAGAGAAGACACTTGAATAATAAGCATGTGAAAATATGGTCAACATAATCACTAGGGAAGTACAAATCAAGACCACAATGAGACACAAGTACATACTCACTTGAATGGTCAAACCAACAATGCCAAGTCAGTGAAGTTGTGAAACAGAACTCTCATACATTACTGTTGGAATGCAAAATGTTAAAACCCACTTTAGAAAACTGTTGACATCTGTAAAACTACAGATGAACTTATCATGTGACACAGCCATCTAACTTGTAGGTTTATCTCCAAGAGGAATAAAATTGTGTCCACAGAAATGCTTGTACTCTAATGTTCACAGTAACACCGGCTTTACTGATAAAAGCCAATAGCTAGGGAAAAAAATAATTCTGCAAATGTTCATGCATAAGTGAATTGGTAATTGTATTAGTTTGCTAGGATTGTCATCATAAAATGCCACAGACTTGGTGGCCTGAACAGCAGATAACATATCCTCTCACAGTTCTGGAGACCAGAAGTCCAAGATCAAGATGCTGTCAGGTCTGGTTCCTCGGAGGCCTTGGTTTGCAGATGGCCGCCCTCTTGTATGGTTCCTTCCTTGCCGAGCTCGGGAGACCTCTGCGGGGGAAGGGATTCGGCCGCGGTGCCCAAGGCAGAGGTCCGCGGGGCCCGCGGGACTGGCGGGATCGTCCCGGTCGTGCCGGGCGGGCGCGCCTCGTGCTTTCTCTGGAGGTTGTAGCTGCAGATCCATGGGGAAGAGGCTGGAGCCGCGCTCATGGCCCAGGTGTGGGGCCGCTCGGTTAGTTGGATCAGCCTCCGCCGGGGCCCCTCCGGCCGCCGAGGGCAGCTGGAGGGGGTCTTCGCGTCCGGAGGTGGGAACCGGGTTGGGTGGGGAGGCCCGAGGAGGGCGCGAGAGGTTCACCTGCGGGCTCCCCCGGGGCCGGGTCTGCGGAGGCGTCTCCGTGGGATTTTGCGGGGTTCCGATTCGGAGGCCAGACGGACCGGCTTTGCCCGCGAGCGAACCAGGAGGGAGAGTCCGGCCGCCTCTTCCCCCACGGCCCCGGGGTCGGGGAGAAGGACGGCTGGGGAGGTCGGGGCTGCGGGAGCAGGAGGACCCCGTCAGCCACGGGTCGGCCCCAAAGCAGGCGCCGTCGTTTGATTGGTTCAGCCCCCGCCTCCAGCCCTTTAGGGCTTCCCACTTCTCAATAGGTGGACATTTTTTCCACCACAACCAAGGAGTGTTTCTTTTAATGTCTGGCGCCACCTCTTTGGAAAGAAAACATCATGGAATATGGTGCCTCCGTCTCTCGGTCTCCGCGCGTGCAACAGAGGCGTCGGGCTTCCCACCTTTCCAGTCATACAGACATAGATGAGAAGCTCTAGGCTTTCTTTGGATAAAGACGAATAGCTCTTGCAGAGCATCACCCGAATTCCCAGACACATTGAGATAAACAGTAACAAATGGGGCTGTCAAGTCCTCTTACTTGAAGGCAAGTGAGCATTCATCTTGAGCGCTTGCATGGAATGGGCTCTGTCTGCTTGGTGTATCAAAAAGGGGTGTGGTTTCTGTCTTTACAATCTCTTTAATGGGTTGTGTGTGACATGCACCACAGTTTAGTTTCGTGCTCGTGGAACAGTAAAAGTATGTTCTTTCTCTACTTTATGGAGATTTTCTGGCTGGGCAGATTTTGTTTTATTATCTCTCCAACATTGGTCACCATGTCAAATAGTATGAGATCCAGTATAGGTGAAATTGAGAAACAGGGCAAATCCTAAAACACCTATTGCAAGAAGGAAGAGTGTTTTCTAGTATCAGTTCTATAGGTTAAAGGGGGGATGAGTTATAAATGGCAGGAGAAAACTTTTGGCTTCAGAAATGTAAGTATGTGCAAAAACTTTATCAAACCATGTGCTTTTAAAATGCTTTAAGCCAATTATACTTTTTTTAAAAAATAAATTTATTTTGGCTGTGCTGGGTTTTCGTTGCTGTGTGTGGACGTTCTCTAGTTGCGGCAAGCGGGGGCTACTCTTCGTTGCTATGCGTGGGCTACTTATTGTCGTGGCTTGTTGCAGAGCACAGGCTCTAGGCACACGTGATTCAGTAGTTGTGGCACACAGGCTCAGTAGTTGTGACACATGGGCTTAGTTGCTCTGCAGCATGTGGGATCTTCCCAGGCCAGGGGTCGAACCCGTGTCCCCTGCATTGGCAGGCAGATGCTTAACCACTGTGCCACCAGGGAAGCTCAAGCCAATTTTACTTAACAAAGCCTTTTAAAAACACAATTACGTTCTGGCATGCCCAAGACCACCCTCAGATTCTACAGAAGAACTCACAGAAGCTGTTAAATTAAAGGGCTACGGATGATTACAGTGAAAGGATACAGGTGAAAATCAGCAAAGGAAGATGGTGCAATAGGACTGTCCAGGAGAGACCACATTGCCATTTCCAGTTAGTTGCCCCCTCGCTTAAAAGTCTCACAGCATCCATATGTGACAACACGCTAAACAGGAAACCCATATAAGCCTTGATATTGTCCAGTTTTTTGAGTATATATAATAGACCAAGGGGCACCTGTTTGGCTGACCTTAGTTACTGTCTAGCTTCTCCATATGTCAAACTGATACAGAGAGACCTAAGTACCCCCTGCCCCCCCAGCCATAAATTACAGTATTAGCATAAACTGCCTGACATGGCCCAAAACCCCAAGTAAATAGACACTCCTATTAGGCCAAATGTTTCAAGGGTTTAGAGGTTATCACCGAGGAGTTAGGCGAGTAAGTGCCAAACATTTCTTCGGATTGAGTAGAGATTGGACAACTCAGGCCTGTGATGTAGTTGTTTATACTGGTCAAGTGAGAATAGTCAAAACTTACATTCTTCCTGTTTTATTGCATTTTACTCTTTTCTGTGTTCTTAAGGTTATTTATGGGCATCTGTATAATGGAAATAGAGTAGAAAGGTGTGCTTACTGCACGTCTTCCCAGGTCCACGTTGGATGACCTTGAAATGTGCCCCACAGGGTTAACAGAAGCCAATAACTAAAATTCTTGAGCTCGGCATACAGAACCATATATAAGGGAACAGCATTATTAAAACTCCTCTGCTTGTAAACTACCTTCAGTGATTAAGCTCTTTGGTGGTTCCCCCCACACCCTTTAGCTGCATACGCTCCAAGCTTCACATGGCCCAGGTAATAATCACAAGACTCCTTAATCACCTGTGTAGGTAACACCTCTGACCTAGTGGTCACTGTAGTAAAGGGGGCACAAGTTGTTTCTTAGGAAACTTGGAGTCAGCTCTTGTCCAGTTTGAGCTGGTTGAGACTGATTGGAACCACCAACACCTAATACTTGGCCTGCACAGGTGTCCAGTGAATGACATTTTGACATCAGATGGCCAAAAACTCCACCCTCAGATCATGCAAAGTGCCTCCATTTCTGAAAATACATCCCATGATGAAGCCTATGATGCAGATACACCTGCACACATTGACTACCTCACCATTTCTCTTCCTCTGATTGACTGTCCCCACGCCTAAGACGACCATGCCTTTTTATTCCCTAAATATCTGAAGCACCTTGCCTCTGCTCAAAATTGGAGTATTTATACCATGAAATTGGCAAACATAATAAGGCTCAATTGGTTGTTTTATTAACTGTCTAGAACTTAAAAGTAATTGAGAAAGTTAATAATGAGGACTAAATGTTGTGAATAGCAGAAACACTTATTCCACCCAGCAAAGTCACTGAAGAAAAGTGAAGTTACAACACATTTGTCTTCTCAGTTAATAAATAAAAGAACAGGCAGGCATTTATCAAAGAAGACATACACCTGGCAAATAAACACAATAAAATTGTTCAACATTATGAATTAGGGAAATGCAATCAGACTATACTACACACTTTAAAACAGGCAATATTTTAGCTACTGACCATACCAATCAAGTACTGGTGAGGACTATAGGGGAACTGGAATGGTTCCATACTGTTGATGGGAATGCATTAAGGGTACAGTCATTCATTTTAGAATATGAAACCATACATTCATATGAAGAATTTTATGCACATGTTGATAGTAAGCTTATTTGTGGTGGCCAAAACTGGAAACAAACCACAAGACCCCTTTTGAAGAAAATGAACTATTCACACCTGCAACTTAGATGATTCTCAAAATAATTATGCATCATGAAAGAAAAAAACAAATACTAAAGTGAACATTAAGATGGCAATGATATTAACAGTCTAGAAAACACTAATTGAGTGGGGGGGAAAGTAAATCAATTGTAGTTGCCAGGGAGTCCTGGGAGACATGTCAGAAGGTAGATATTGGTGTTGGATGTTTGTTATTATGATGATGGATCCATGGTTTTACAAGTATGAAAACTTACCAAACTGTACATTTTAGGTATGTTCATTTTAATGCATACCAACTATATAGCTCAATTAAGTTTTGTTTTTGTTTTTTTGCGGTACGCGGGCCTCTCACTGCCGTGGCCTCTCCCGTTGCGGAGCAACAGGCTCCGGATGCGCAGGCTCAGCGGCCATGGCTCACGGGCCCAGCCGCTCCGCAGCATGTGGGATCTTCCCGGACCAGGGCACAAACCTGTATCCCCCGCATCGGCAGGCGGACTCTCAACCACCGCGTCACCAGGGAAGCCCAATTAAGTTTTAATAGAAATTGGCTTCACATAAAAATCTGAATCTTTTCTGTGGAACTCTGCCAACCACACGTTAACCCCACCCCCTCTCCTTGTCCTTGGGAGGGATTCTATTGCAGTAGCAATGAAGACTGGTGAGCAATGAAAGGTGTTTCCACTTGAGTTAACCAGGGCCTCTGCTGGGTCCTAAAAATCACATGCCTGGACTACACGACTTCCACTCTCATGTAGCTCCCTAATCACTGGTTGTTCTCGTGACTACCCTCATCTCAGCATGACCTCTGAACCCACCAAAAATTATGACATCCAGGACTCAACATTAGTCCCACAGAGCCCTGCAGTCTACCCTAGGAGGCCTTGGAAAACAATGCAAATTAGACCACAACTGGAGTGAACACTATTCTCTGCCATGATTCTATCCCCACTGAGGTATACAAAGTTTGCAACACTCACAAAACCTGTTCCTTTTCATCCTGACAGTCCAATATGGTTCTCAACATCAGTCTAACAGTGAACAAACCCCAAGATGAAAGGGGGTTTAAACAATAGTCTTTATTATGGCACAGAGCAGAGCAAACATTTTCCAAAAAGGGTGACCTGGAGCTAGAAAAATCCATTGTGAGCATGACATGAGACAATGCTGCCAAAGAAGGTAAACCTCTGTGAGCCACCAGCAGAATCCAACCTGGATCCCCATGGTCAAAGCTGGTTAGGTCCTGTCTTAGCCAGTTGATGGAAGAGAATAACAAAACCCAAGTGCTCAGGCTATTCATGCTTTGCTCCAGGGGACAGGACAGCACAAAAGTCTACCTACCCTGACCACAGTAAGGTGACTGATGCCCAGGATGGGGATCTGCCACTTGGAAGAGGTAAGAAACTCACAGTGACATTAAGTCTGGAAAGGGCTGTGGGCAGGTTAGGAAGTACAGCATGGTTACTGAAAAGCTTCCTATGAACCTGGTATTCATAGGCAATCTGCACACAAGGGCTGTTCAGATGTATGGCATTCAACTTCCAGTTAATGACTCCCTCACAGAGCCTATTCAGTATGATGTATAACTAAGGAGACAGCTCATTCGCTGCTCTCCTCATTTGAAGGTCTTTTCTCCAGCATGAACTTTCTGGTGACAGATGAGGTTAGACTGTTGACTGAAAATTTTCCTACATTTGCTGTACTCATAGGGCCTATCTTGACTATGAAGTTTCTCGTTCTCAGAACAGACCTTTGACAGAAAACTTTTCCACATTTGCTGCACTTGTGAGGCCTTTCTGTGGTGTCAACATTTTGGTGTTGAGTAAGCTGGGTGCTTTGGCTGAAGAATTCTCCACATTTAGTGCACTCATGTGGTTTTTCTCTAGTGTGAACTCTGGTGCTTAATGAGAGTAGAGCTTTGGCTAAAACGTTTCCCACATTCACTGCACTCAAAAGGCTTCACTACAGTATGAATTCGCTGGTGCACAATAAGGTTGGAGCTCTGGCTAAACAACTTGCCACATTCACTGCACTTATAAGGCCTTTCTCCAGTGTGAATTCGCTGGTGCAGAACAAGTGTCAATTGGTTGCTAAAAGCTTTCCCACATTCATTGCATTCGTAAGTCCTCTCTCCAGTGCAGACTCTCTGGTGCTGAGCAAGTTTGTAGCTGTGGCAGAAGAATTTCCCACATTCACTGCACTCATAAGGCCTTTCTCCACTGTGAATTCGCTGATGCTGAACAAGTGTGGGTTTGTTGCTGAAAGGTTTCCCACATTCACTGCACTCATAAGACCTTGTGCCCCTGTGAACTCGCCGGTGTGCAATAAGGTTGTAGTTGGAGGTAAAGAATTTTCCACATATACTGCATTTATAAGGCTGTGAGGCAGTGTGAATTCTTTGGTGCACAATAAGGCTGGAGTTTTGAGTAAAGAATTTCCCACAAACACTGCACTCATAAGGCCTTTCTCCAGTGTGAATTCGCTGGTGCTGAACAGCTGTGAGTTTGTAGCTAAAAGCTTTCCCACATTCATTGCACTCATGGCCTTTCTCCAGTGTGGAGTCTCAGGTGCTGAACAAGTTTGTGTTTATAACTGAAGATTTTCCCACATTCACTGCATTCATAAGGCCATTCTCCAGTGTGGACTCGCTGGTGCTGAACAAGTGAGTTTTTGAGGCTGAAGGTTTTCTCACATTCCCTGCACTCATAAGGCCTCTTTCCAGTGTGGAAACTCTAATGCTGAGCAATTGAGTGTTTGTGGCTGAAGGTTTTCCCACATTCACTGAACTTATAGTGCCTTTGTCCATTGTTAAAGGCCTCCACACACTTGGTGTCCTTTTGTGCAGTGACCTGGTGCTGGAGAAGGCCCAAGCTACCAGGGAAATCCTTCCCAGGCTCCTGGAATGAGAAAGGCTTCTTGGTTGCATGGACTGTGCAGCTCTTCATAAACTCCTTATCCATGTCTCTTCTAAAGAGTTTCTCTCTACTGTGTTGGTGAAATTTTACACTTGCCCCACAAAAGTTCTGGCTAGGGTTTGTTCCCAGCTCTTCAGCTAAATGCACACCACCTTCTAATTCCAGACTACCTATCTCCCAGGGACAGCCCTTCTGGGTGGACAGGTTTGTCTTTGAAGTATTTATTTGTGGCACTTCTACAAATCATTTTGCTCAGAACATGTCTCCTTGACCTTTACTCCATATCAACCTGAAAGCAGAGAAATACGGATGAACTTCATACAGATTTTGGTAGAAAGGGGCAGCCCCATCACAAATATGTGTCTGACATGCCAAGGAAAAAATCCTTGGGACAGTTTTCAGGACAAGGGAGCTGGGGTCTGATTAGGAAAGGGCCTCTGTGCAGGACTGGGCCTCTCCACATCACAGAACAGGGAAGACTCACCAAGCAAAAGATCCAATGATGGTGGCAGTGCACACAGAAATGAGGTACACAGTCAATGGCTTTGGCTCCAAAACATTGTGGGGCACCAGACATGTTCCTGATGTAATTTGAACACAGCCATATCATCACTTCCTCTCCCTGATGCCAATCACTGAAGCCAAGCCCACTTTGAGCCCTTCATGCTGTGGCTGGAGTCATGTCCACTCTGTCATGTACCCAGGGTTCACCTCCCAGCTCCAGCTGGACATAACATGGGACCTAGAAAATGCAAGTCCTAAGGGAAAGACACGACAGGTGAGTGGTCAGTACTGGCCCAGGGGTACAACCAATCCCAAAACAACCTCAGGAAAGAAAAATAATATCACAAAAAGAATCTTTGAGGAGGGTCTCACAGCAACAGCCAAGTGGATCCCACAAATAGTGACCACGTTGAGTCCCAACAATTCCTGGTACAGTCAGGGCCCAGGAAATGTCAGCTGGAAGGGGGCAGAACCTGGAGCACAGAGGTGCATGCGTCTACAGAGTCAACTTAGCAGGGAGTGGCTGAGGCTAATGGAACCCACCGAACTATTTCCAAGTCTTATGACCCAGAAAACTTCAGAGCCTCTGGTACTGGGGATACTTCTGAAAGGAGGTAGTATACACTCACCCAGCCTTGGCACCTATAGAATGTATGACAGGGAAGCAGTAATAGAGATGTGCTCACTACCTAGCTGTGAAAAAACAGACTTGCCTTTGGGAAAAATGGGAAAGGCAGAGACCTGCCCAGGATGCTGGGATAGGTGGGAGGGCCTTACCCAATGATGCAACAAGTGCAAAAGTCTCCAGTGTCACGCCATGGTACAGGAGTCTCTGGGCCTCACCAAGAAGCCTCCATTCCTTCTGGGAAAAGTACACAGCCATGTCCTCAAAGGTCACAGGGCCCTGTGATGATGGGGACAGATTTGTCCATAAGCAGCCTCTTTCCCCAGGACCCCATAAGGACACCTAATCCCAGCTCATATTCACTCTAGGCTCATCTTCCTCCCCAGTTCCCTGACTTAGAGGGCAGTGGTACCTAATAATTCTTCATGCTTCCTTGATCACTAGATCCAGCCTCAGCAACAAGAGGCAGGTGGACAGATAGATGCCATCTAAGTCTGTGCTCCTGGTATGTAGGGCCCCCTCCCTCTCCTGCAAGATAACAGCCTGAGAGTCCCCAGGATAATGCCTCCCAGACACAAACACACTTAGGCCTATCCTTCTCTCTTAAGCTCCTAGTACCTCGGGCAATTACTTCACACACCGTCCCCACATGCATATAACACACTGGATAACTCCTCATACATCAGATCCCCATCACCACAATCTGGTCCATAAAATTGGCATGTCTCCTGTCTCCTCATATACCCTTCTTCACATGGCACTCAGAAAGTGCTTGCCAATGCAACAGGATCCCAGCATACCCCAACTCTCCACTGGCAGCTCCCCAGCCGTTGAAAGAAAAACCCTAAGTTCCACCAAAAAGCCTGGTGAGTGCGTAGGAAGAGAAATAAACACCAGCCTGACTTTGGTATCACTTTACCTCCATTTCTGCTTTCCCTCTGCATCAATTTCATGGCCACTCTCCCATGAAAACCTTGGCCACCTGCTGGACTTTCCCTTCCCCCTACCTTCCTGCTGATGGCCACTACTTTTTCTTGTCTGTCTTTGTGAGAGCCCCCCTCTCCTCCCTTGTCACCTAATGCATCCTGAAGCCTCCCCCAGCACTCTAGATCTGCATGCTCAGCTGTCCACTTGTCTCCTATACTTGGGAGCCTCTGGAACATCTGGAACTCAACTTGGCTGCAATCCAATTCCTAATAGTCTCACTGAAATGGACTCCTACCACTGACTTCCCCATCTCAGTTGATGGCACTTCCACACTTCCAGATGCACAGGGAAAAATCTTTGGAGGCATCTGTGACTGCTCCACATTAGAAAATCTGGTCAGACCCTACTTTAGAAACTTCTGCACACTGCAGCCCAGGATAGCCTCTTAAGACCTAAGATCACTTCCCCTCCTGTTCCAAAAATTCCATGTCTGCCATCACTCTCAGAACAGAAACCTACCTTCTCAGAGTACCATTCTAGGCCTGACTCTTGCCCCCTTGCTCTCTGTTCCCGCCAGACATTAACTAACACATACAAGTCATAGATCATTCCCAACTCAATCTCATCTCCAAGCTTTTGTACATACTAATCCCTGTACCTAAGACAACCTTTCACATCTCAGTCTACTGGCTGCCAAAAATGGGAATCTCTCCATATAAGCTCTGGCCTGGACTTAGAAACCTGAGCATAGGGCTCTCGAGGGTCTTGAGACACCAAGGCCAGGAAGAATGGCAGCAAAAGAGTTGCAGGACACGTGACACTCACCAGTGCAGGGTCCATAAGTGGTTCTGCTGAATATGGAATCTGTGGGATGAGCAGGACCATGTAACGTTAATTCCCATCTGTGATACAGATAAAAAAGAATATTAATGAGTGAACCATTTACTATTTCAGGCAAGACAAATGCTCAAGAAAAAGTAAAGCATGTAAAACAGGGCAGAAAGTGTTATAGAATTGTGCCATAAAATCATGTGGACATCTTAAGCTTTCCTGAAATGGGAAAAATGAGTACAAAGACTCTCTATGAGAGTCATGTCTGGTGTGTTTGAGCAGCGTCCACGAGGTTAGTGTGACTGAAGCCTAGTGAGCCAGAAGAATAAGGGATTGTGTTGGCGAGGAAATGGTTGTGGCAGGTCATAATGCACTATTATAGTCCTAAGTCACAAATATCAAAAATTAAGTCTCATTTTATGTACAGGTCTGTTTCTGACACTTCCATTTGATTCCCTTCTTCTGTTTCTCCCCTGGCAATAATAGATTCTTCTCTTCCTATAGCTTGTAGGTGGCCTTAACAAGTGGCCAACAGGAGTTCTTATACTTCCTTTACAAATTTTAATTTGGTTATATTAAAGATTATTGTTTTATACAAAATTCCAGCTTACATAATCCATAGATTAAATTCTGATTTGAAATTATCATAACATTATACAATAGAATTCCAGGATATGTACTTTTTATATTTATCCATATTCTTTGATATATCCATGCTTTATTCCATAAACGGTCAGAGAGATTTCTCTAATTTCCTACTAGTTTTTTTTCATCCTGTGATAGAGGACAGAACTACCATTTACTTGCTTCACACTGAAAATGAATCTGTGATAAAGCGGGTGTTGGAGTAATAGTGCTTGGCCTCCAGCAGTTCAGGATAACTGGACCTCACTTCCGACTCTTCAAACTTAGGAAAAGGAGATAAGCTAGGACCTGACCTCTGTTCCATCCTCATTATAGAAAGATGGAAATATCTTCTTGAGTTCTTAACATCTTGCTAGGGATTCGAAGCATTGTAACTTTTTATCCTTACAATGATTTTCATTTCGTCCCCCTTAAAACAAAAATTTTAACAAGCTATCTTAATCATTTTCTCTTGCAACACCACCAGAGAAAGATGATTTTCCGGTAAAATAAATATTACTCAAAGAGTAAAATCACTTAGAAAAACCATCTAAGTGTGTGAATACTGTAAAACTGTACATTTATGTAACGCATAAGTGTGTATCAAAATATAAAGATGGTATAGATGAAGAATAAGTATAACAATTTCACTCAAAGAACTACGTTAAAATTAGTAAGATGGCGTAAAACAAGACCAAAAAGTGGAAATGTTCGGGACTTCCCTGGCAACACAGTGGTTAAGAATCTGCCTGCCAATGCAGAGGACACAGGTTCGAACCCTGGTCCAGGATGATCCCATATGCCGCAGAGCAACTAAGCCCGTGCGCCACAACTACTGAGCCTGCGCCTAGAGCCCATGCTCCGCAACAAGAGAAGCCACCGCAATGAGAAGCCCGCACGCCACAACTAAAAGTAGCCCCTGCACGCCGCAAATAGAGAAAGGCCACGCGCATCAATGAAGACCCAATGCAGCCAAAAATAAATAATAAAAGCAATCATTAAGAAAAAAAAGTGGAAATGTTCAATTAAATACAATAATTTTAACATACACGCTAGACAAATACATGTTTTATATACCCCAGAATGCATAGAGAATTTGTAAATACACCACTTTACTCATACTCATATCTTGAGTACTATATACTCAATACTGCATAAAAAGGAAAATGAATGGTCATTAAAAACATGGGTAAAGTCACACCATACTGTGCACATGAAGAAAAACACATAATATTTATATGATTCCATTCATAAAAAGTCTTACAACAAGCGAGAGAAATTAAACTACAGTCGTCGAATATTTTCCACATAGTTGGCAAAACTATCAAGAAAGATGCTTACTTGAAACATCAGATAACACCTTAACCTTGGAGAAATGGAGATAATTGTTTTGGAAGGACCGCACAGGAGCCTTATGGGGTCCTATCGATATCGCATTTTTTGACCTGAGCGGAGAACACATATTAATTTTAAAGCGGCTTATTCATCTGCACGTGTAAGTTCTCTGCAATTTTTTTTCCCCACGCAGTTCATATTTCAAAATTGGGAAAACCAAGGTTTGGGGGGACAAATAAGTATAGGACACTCGTTAGGGAACCTCGATTTAGAACCAAAATACTGCAGAATAAGAAGAGTTGGGCGAGGGCTCGGAGGGCGCAGAATTTACCTGGATTGGACCCATCAGCTCCGCCGCCAACAGCGGAGTGTATGGGTGAATGAGGGTCCCGAGCACGGTGGCCCCTGTCCCGGCCCCGAGACAGAGTCAGGCTAGATGGCGCCCACGCCGAGCCTTAGACCCTCCTCAGATCAGCGGACACAGCAGCTTCCCGGATCCCTAACCTCAGGCCGGCCCACGGTTCCGAAGCTCCCCACAAGTTAACAAGTTAGCTCCCCGAGTTAACAAAGCGTCGCCCGCGGTCCACGCCGGAAGGCCCGCCCAGACGCCGTCTTCTAGAACGGAAGTGTTTCTCTCCTGCGGCTCAGTGCCTTCCGGGTAACGTAGTTCATAGCACCCCAGGCCCAGGCAAGGGGCGGTGCTCCCCACTTCCTGGAAATGTCCCGCCCCAACGCGAGAGTTGCGGAGTACCCTGAGGCTCTGAGGCGGGGCAGGTTTTCAGGTTCTTAAAGGGGATATACCCAGATTTCGGTGGACTGTACTGTAGGTCCCAAGTTATGTACACTTTCTTACCACTTAGCCAGTTTCTGGAACATTTACAGATACCCCTTTGAAAGGGGCTTATCCACTCTACTTTGCTGAAGTCTCCCCCCGGTTCCAGTTAATCCAATCACTGTTTTTGTACAGAATATGTTACCCACCCTGGGCCTTGTTAAGTCTTACATGCATATACCTGCGTGATTTTTCTCCTCAGGACACACAGCTCCTAGGTGGGTCTCAGGAGACAAATATCTGTCAATTATGCCATGGGACATCCACTAAATTCAAGGGCCTCATTTCATGGTACTGCCAAATACTGTTGTTGTAAGGAACGGCACCAAAAACGGAGGAGAGCTTAAACAAGCTTTATTTGGGTACGCTCTCGGGCGAGGTTCACTGGTCGGAGAGAAAGGGGCCAGAGAAGTGGCGCCTGGGCGAGGGTTTGGGCAGAATTTATAGGGGAAGAAGGGAAAGGGATGTGGTGAATCCGGGAGGGTGCAGGGTATTCCTTATTTGGTGGTCTTTTCGGGTATCGTGGGGGACCGTTAGTCCCGCCCCACGAAAGGCGGGAACGCTGGGCAGGGTGGAAAGTCCCCAGGTCAGTTCCTGGAACTGGGTGGTCCGGAAAGTCTCCAGGTCAGTTTCAACCTGTGAGTCTGATTGTGTTCCCCTGCCTCGGGCCAGTTGGCCTTACAGTTGTTTCCAAACCCCCTGCCCCAAGTGACTGTGGAACTACAAATAATCCTCACATCCTGGGCATGAGATCGTGGTGCAGGGGTCCTTCAGACTTTCCTAGGAGGCCTCAGGCAACAATGCAATTAGGCAAAATCTACCCTGAGAATTGTTGTTTGTCCTCCTTCTATTTCCTTTGGAGCACACAAAGTTGAGAGCCCCAGAACTCTGTACTTATTATTCTGGTAGAACCCAATTCTATTCTCCCTCACAACATACAGTAAATAGAATCCCAAGAATAAAAGTAGCTTAAACAATAAGCCTTAGGGGAGGGATGGAGTAGGAGGTTGGGATTAGCAGATGTAAAAGCTTTTATATACAGAATGGATAAACAACAAGACCCTCTGTATAGCACAGAGAACTATATTCAATATCCTATGATAGAGCTTCCCTGGTGGGGCAGTGGTTGAGAGTCCGCCTGTTGATGCAGGGGACACAAGTTCGTGCCCTGGTGCGGGGAAATCTCACATGCTGCGGAGCAGCCAGGCCCGTGATCCATGGCCGCTGAGCCTGCGCGTCTGGGGTCTGTGCTCCGCAACCGGAGAGGCCACAACAGTGAGAGGCCTGCATACCGCAAAATATATATATATATATATATATATATATATATATATATATATATATATATATATATATATATATATATCCTATGATAAACCATAATGGAAAAGAATATTAAAAAAAATGTATATATACGTATAACTGAATCACTTTGCTGTACAGCAGTAATTAACGCAACATTGTAAATCAACTATACTTCAATTTAAAAAAACTCAATAAGACCTTTGCTGCAAAAACCAGCAAGGTATAAAATGGATAACTAATAAGAACCTGCTGTATAAAAAAATAAAATAAAATTCAAACAAAACAAAAACCCAGCAAGGTGAGCCCGGAGTTCCTAGGGTAAGTAAAATGGAGGCTGGAAAAAATCTGTCAAGAATATCAGGAGACAATCAATAACGACCCTGAACATGGGAAACCTCTGAAAACTGCCAACCGAAGCCAGATCCAGTCCTCTGTCCAAGCTGGGTGATGTCCACACCCAAACAAATCAAGTGGGGTATGAGTTCTCACCAAAGTGCTCAAATGGCTGGCAAATACTCTAGATAAAGCAAGAGAGCACAGCAATCTGTTCTCCCTGCTTTTTAACAAAATTGAGATTTTTTTTTGACCACCTCGAACCCATGGCCCCTGCAGTGGAAGTGGGGAGCCCTAACCATTGGACAGCCAGGGAATTCCCAAAATTGATATAATTAACGTACAATATTTATTAGTTTCAGCTGTACAACATAATGATTCGGTATTTGTTTATATTGCAAAATGATCACCACAATGTCTACTTCATATTGTCCTCATAGTTACAAAAGTTTTTTATGTTGAGAACTTTTATGATTTACTCTCTTAGCAAGTTTCAAACTGGCAATAGAGTATTATTAACTATAGTGACCATACTCCCTTCCAGCTAATAGCGGGAGGGTAGCTTCTGTAATACACATGGGCAGTGACAGAACTCCATTGACGGCCCCAGGCAGGTCTGAAAGTGCAACAGCGTTCACCAAAGTTTCCCGCAAACTTGGCCCTTACTGTGAATCTCCCTAGTGAGGACGTCTGGATGTACGAGATGCAGTTTCTGGGGGATATCTCCCTCACAGGGGCTAATCTCCAGAGCTTACATCTGTTATTATGTTTAAAAGCCAAGAGCACAGTGGCTGCACGTGTAACGTCTTTCTCCAGTGTGAGCTTCCTGGTGCTGAATGGAGACGGACTAGTGGCTGAAGACTGTCCAACATCTGCTGTACTCCTAATACCCTGCTGGGTGTGGAGTTGTTCTGTAAGATCAAAAGGTTCTTGATGGTGGAACACACAGAACAATGACACTGGGATACATGAAAGACAGAACTGTTTGTTACTTACAGCTCAGAATGAGAGAAAGACGTTAGGGCAACACAGAGGGCTGTGTCCAGGGACAGGATGACAGCAAGCTGGAGCTGTGGTGGGCAGTTTATGTGTGACAAGAGTGATGGGATTAGCTAGGTTTCATGAGCTGTCTGCGGACTGGCTATTTTGAATAATTGTAAGGGTTCCAGAACATAGGGGCTATCACTGTCTGACACCTTGGTGTCTGGTAGTCCAGAGTATGAGAGCCTGATAAGAAAAGTCGTTGGGGGTGTGGGCTTCATCAGCTGTTCTAGAAGGGGAACAGACAGTCCACTTGATAGGGCTTCAAAACTGAGTCAAACCACTATTTAAAAACTTTAAACATATATATCAAAATGTTGTGGTATTGACATAGACACACATAGAGGAGAAAGGAATAAAATAAAGAGCACAGAAACAAACCTTCACACACATGCTCAGATGTTTTAAAAGGGTGCAGAGACCATTCAAAGGGAAATGAGTTTTTTCAGCAGATGGTGTTGAAAAAACTAGATATCCACACGCAAAAGAATTAAGTTGCACCTTTACCTAACATGATATGTAAAAATGAACTCAAAATGAATGAAAGACCCAAATATTAGGACTTAAAAGTGTAATACTCTTAGAAGAAAACAGGAAAAAAGCTTCACGACACTGACAATAATTTCTTGGACGTGATACCAAAGACACAGGCAACAATAACAGAAATAAATTGGACTACACTGAAATTTAAAATTTCTGTGCAATAAAGGACTAAATGAAGAGAGTGAAAAGACAACCTCAGAGTGGAAGAAAATATTTGCAAACTATTTATCTGTTAAGGAGTTACTACACAGAATATATAAAGAACGCCAACATCTAAATAACAACAACAATAAATAATAACCCCATTAAAAAATGGGGAAAGGATTGGAAGAGACATTTTCCCAAAGACCAAATACAAACAGCCAGCCAGCAGATGAAAAAAATGTTCAAAATCATTAAATGTAAATCAAAACCACAGTGAAATAATCACCTTGTGTCCCTTAGGATAGTGTTACAAAAAATAAAACAACAAGAAGAAAATAAAGAGTGTTGCTGAGGGCGCAGAGAAATTGGAACCTTCAAGCTGCACTGGTGTAAAATGGTACAGCTACTATGGAAAACAGCCCCTCAGTTCCTCAAAAAATTTAAATATTGAATTACCACATGATGCAACAATTCTCATCTGGGAATATACCTAAAAAGGACTGAAAGCAAGGCCTCAAAGAAATACTTGTGTAATCATGCTTATAACAGCATTAGTGCAATAGGCAAATAGGGAAAGCAATCCAAGAGCCAACTGATGATGGGATACAGAAAAAGTAACATATACATAAAATGGAGTATTATTCACTCAAAAAGGAAGGAAATTCTGACACATGCTAGGAAGTGGTTGAACCTTGAGGACATTGTCTTCAGTGAAGTAGGCCAGCCATAAAAGGAGAAAAACTTTATGACTCTTATATAAGCTCCCCTGAGGGGACAAATTTATAGACTTAAATTAGAATAATTGTTGTCAGGGGATAAGAAAGGGAGGATGAGGAGTTGCTGTCTAATGTGTTTAGTTCCAGTTTTACAAGATGAAAAGACTTCTGAATATTTGCTTGCACAAAAGGTGAGTGTATTATTACTGACGAACTTACTCTTAAATATGGTTAAGATTGTAAATTCTATGTTACATGTATTTTACCACACTATAAAAAATTTTTAAACACCTGCATAGCAGTACTTCCCAGTGCTAAATCAGATCAGACTTTTCTTTGAAGTCTTTCCCTGTTTGCAATACTTTTTAGCGTGAACTTCTTGGTGCTGAATGAGGTGGGAGTTTTGGCTGAAGAGTCTACCACATACACTGCACTCATAAGACCTTTCTCCTGTGTGACTTCTCTAATGCCTAATGTGATTTGAGTTGTGCCTAAAGAGTTTCCCACATACACTACACTCATAAGGCCTTTCTCCAGTGTGAGCTTTCTGATGCTTCTCAAGCATGAAGTGGTACCTAAAGAATTTTCTACATTTGGTGCATTCAAAACGCCTTCCCCTAGTGTGAACTCTCTGATGAATAATGAGCATGGAGCTGTCTACAAAAAATTTCCCACACACACTGCACTCATATGGCCTTTCTCCAATGTGAACTCTCTGATGTCTTTTGAGTGTGAGGCTGTACCTAAAGACTTTCCTGCATTCACTGCATTTATATGGCTTTTCTCCCGTGTGAACTCTCTGATGAACAATGAGTGTGAAGTTGTCTTTGATGCACTTCCCACACTGGCTGCACTCATAAGGTGTTGGCCTAGTGTGAACTGTCTGCTGTTCAATGAGGCAAGAGCTTTGTGTAAAGAATCTTCCACATCAAAGGTGCTCATATAGCTTCATTTCAGTATGTATTGTCTGGTGCTGAACCAGGTGGAACCTTCTGATGAAGGTCTTTCCACTTTCACTGCAATGGTTTTTCTGGTGCTTAACAAGTATGTGTTTGTGGCTAAAGGTTTTCCCACATTCACTGCACTTGTAATCATTCTGTCCACTGTCAAATGTCGCCCTGCCTTCCATATCGCTGTGTGGCTTCCCTCCTGTGTGAAGGGCTTGGTGCTGGAGAAGGCCTGAACTGGCTGGAAAGTCTTTCACTCCCACCCTGCACGTCAAGGTCCTCTCTGCCACGTGAATGCTGCAGTTCTTCACAAATGAATTCCTCCCCTCATCCCATTGGGGGAGTTTCTTTCGACTCAGCTCCTTTTTTTTTTTTTTTTTTTTTGTGGTACTTGGGCCTCTCACCGTTGTGGCCTCTCCCGTTGTGGAGCATAGGCTCCGGATGCGCAGGCTAAGCAGCCATGGCTCACGGGCCCAGCCGCTCCGCGGCATCTGGGATCTTCCCGGACCAGGGCACGAACCCGTGTCCCCTGCATCGGCAGGCGGACTCTCAACCACTGCGCCACCAGGGAAGCCCTCGACTCAGCTCCTTTTGGTGCTGGGAAAGACTTGACACACACGTGTACACCTCTTGCTCGGGGTGTGTCCCATCGTGCTCAGCCAGGTGCAAAATGTGTTTCAAGAGTAGGCCACATATCTCACAAGAATGAGACTTCTGGATGGATGGATCTAGCTTTGGAGTCTTGACCTGTGACTCTCTAACAACATCATCTTGCTCTGAAAGGGCCTCCTCATCCTGGGCACTGTGCCGACAACCTGGAATAAGAGAGATGCTGATAAACGCATAAAAAATTTAGAACACATCCTCTCACCATACACAAAAATAAACTCAATTGGCTTAAAGACTTAAACATAAGACATGACTCTATAAAACTCCTAAAAGAGAACATAGGCAAAACATTCTCTGAGATAAATCATATCAATGTTTTCTTAGGTCAGTCTCCCAAGGCAATAGAAATAAAAACAAAAATAAACAAATGGGACCTAATCAAACTTACAAGCTTTTGTACAGCAAAGAAAGCCATAAAGAAAACGAAAAGACAACTTACAGAATGGGAGTAAATACTTCCCAACTATGTGACCGACAAGGGCTTAATTTCCAAAATACACAAACAGCCATACAACTCAACAATAAAAAAAAACCAAACAACCCAATCCAAAAATGGGCAGAAGACCTAAATAGGCATTTCTCCAAAGAAGAAATACAGATGGCAAATAGGCACATTAAAAGATGCTCAACATCGTTAATTAGTAGAGAAATGCAAATCAAAACTCAATGAGGTACCACCTCACACCAGTCAGAAAGGCCATTATTAAAAATCTACAAATAACAAATGCGGAGAGGGTATGGAGAAAAGGGAACTCTTTTACACTGTTGGTGAGAATGTGAGTTGGTGCAGCCACTGTGGAAAACAGTATAGAGGCTCCTCAGAAAACTAAAAATAGAATTACCATAGGATCCAGCAATCCCACTCCTGGGCATATATCCCAGCAAAACTATAATTTAAAAAGATGCATGCACCCCTATGTTCACAGCAGCACTATTTACAATAGCCAAGACATGGAAACAACCTAAATGTCCATCAACAGAGGAATGCATAAAGAAGAAGTGGTATATTTATACAATGGAATACTACTCAACCATAAAAAAGAACAAAATAATGCCATTTCCAGCAACATAGATGGAAACAATGATGATTATACTAAGTGAAGTAAGTCAGAAAGAGGAATACAAATACCATATTATGTCACTTATATGTGGAATCTAAAATATGACACAAATGAACATATCTATAAGACAGTAACAGACTCATTCATAGACAACAGACTGGTGGTTGTCAATGGGAAGGGAGATGAGGAAGGGTTAGATTGGGAGGTTGGGGTTAGCAGACATAAGTTTTTATATATAAAATGTATAAACAACAAGGTCCTACTACATAGCACAGAGAAATATATTCAATATCCTATGATAAACTATAATGGAAAAGAATGTAAAGAAAAAAATGTACATATATGTATAGCTGAACCACTTTGCTGTACAGCAGTAATTAACACAACATTGTAAATCAACTGTACTTCAACAATAACAGCGAAACTTTGTAGATAAATACGACAAAATAAAATAAAACAAAATTACAAGGATATCAAAGGAGGTTCTTTAAAGAAACAGCCCTGTGGTCCCCACAAGTAGTGACCAGGTCAATGCCTGAACTTCCTGGCATAGGCAGGCTCCAAAGACTGTCAGCAAAAGGCAGGGGAAGGCCTGGGACACCGAGGTTCCATGCCTCTAGACAGAGTCACCCAACCAGGGACATGCAAGGCTGGTGGGATCTTTCAGACAAACTTCAAGAGTTCTGACTCCTGAGCCCTGTCTTACAAGACCCGAGAGCAGCAGGGATGGGACTTCTGGGAGAGGACTACATTGCACAGAGTCCACCCCTGGCACCAACAACACACATGCCAGGAAACCACGAAAGAAAGCAGTACCCATGGTCTCACTGTGGGAAGGTCAGAGGTGCCCCTGGGAAAATGGGGAAGAACAGAGCCCAGCCCAGGATGCTGGGGTGAGTGAGAGGGCCTTACCTATGGAAGACGAAGGTGCAATGTTCTGTAGCATCACATGACGGTACAGGAGCCTCTGAGCCTCATCAAGGAGTCCCCACTCCTCCTGGGAGAAATATATGACCACGTCCTCAAAGACCACAAGGCTCTGTAAAAAATGGGTTAGTTCACACCATGAGCAGCTTTGTGTGCTGTATTTCTTTCCATTCTGTATTTGTCTAGTCTCCATCCATCAATCCTAGGGCCAAACTAAAAGCCAAATATGTTTATGTCTCTCCCTATCATTCAGAGCCCATGGTCTGAACCACCTCCTTATCTAACTCTCATACACCAAGTCAATATATCCCCTGCCCTAACTCAACCCAGGGCCAGATACCAGACAGCTAGGGACAGCTCTGAAGCTGTAAAATCCACCTGAATTATTCAGACTGGTCGATCATAAGCTATTCCCCTTATTCTCTACATCCTAACATGGATGAACTGAAGATCCTGAAGAGGTAAGTGTATGAACCATTGTACCCACCAGATTTGAATTTATGGACGTAAATGAGTAAATGAGCACACGGAGAGGTCAGTATTGTTGAAAAAGATTTCTATGATTTCTATTTCTCAAGTGTACAGTGAACACTATGCCAAACAGGGCCATGTGAGGAAGCACCAGATTTGAGCAGGAGGCAGAAGCAGGCGCAAGGGGAGACCTAGACCAGAGCCTTTATTGGGTTTTTCCCAGTAAAAATGTGGAGAATAAGGGGAATAGCTTAGGACTGACTAGTCTGAATGTGATACATAAAATTTTTCATCATAAGGAAATACTTAAAGGTATATTAACATGCAGACCAATTATTAAGTGTTTGGATAAATTTAACTAATTCAACATGTTCATTAACTGCCTACCTACACACATAATTTGAGGGATGTCAGTTCATTTATTGTTTAGATCAGTAACTGTTTCATGTATTCTTTTTTTTTTCTTTTTGTGGTACGCGGGCCTCTCACTGTTGTGGCCTCTCCCGCTGCGGAGCACAGGCTCCGGACGCGCAGGCACAGTGGCCATGGCCCACGGGCCCAGCCGCTCCGCGGCATGTGGGATCCTCCTGGACCGGGGCACGAACCTGCATCCGCCATATCGGCAGGACGACTCTCAACCACTGCACCACCAGGGAAGCCTTGTTGGATATATTTAATATCAAAAAGTATTGACTGCTAATGTAAGCATTTACTTCATACTCGTTTCATGTGATAGCTGATATAGTTGTGTTTAAATACATCTTCTGTGGGTGTGCTTTTCTTTGCCTCAGTTGATCTATACACTTCTTTTTTTAAAGTTTCTATTGAATATTTCTTTACATTTCAATTTTTCCTTCTTCAGATTTGCAGTGTATATATTCTGATTCTGTTTATTAGTGTTTAAGCTGAAAAGTGACAATGTATTTAACACGTAGTGTAGCATTATTAACATCTTTGATCTTTTTCTGGAAAATATAAGAGATTTAAACATTAATTTGCTCATCTCAGCTTATGTGCTATTGAGGATATGCAAGGTAATTCCATCATTCTGTCTCCAAAAATGAAATATTAATGTTTTATACAGATAATGAGTGGTTGTATTCATACACAAATGCACCCCCTCCCAGATTCTCATTCCTTTTATCATCGCAGACCACTCACCTGGGATCACTTTCTTCCAACCTTAAACATAGTTTTTAAAGTATTCGTGTTGGTTATTTTTTTTCATTAAATTTCTCACCTTTGGTCTCAAATAGTCATATTTTACTTACTTTCTTCAAAGATACATTTGTTGCATACAGAAACCTGATGGCGGTTACTTCTTCCAACGGTTTCATTATGTCCTTCCACTGTGTCCCTGACACATAACTTTATATTGAGTGTGAGTGGAGGTACATGTATGTTGCAGAAGACATCACGTAGAGATACTAACTTTGCAATGCAGTCAGTGAATGCATAGAGTTTTGGATATCACTTCAGTGAGGATATAAAAGTGTAGAATGTAAAAACAACAAACACACACACAAAAAATAAAAATAAATAAATAAAAAGAGTGTAGAATGTAGAGAATGAATAATAAAGTGGGCATCTGGTGATCAAATCAATGGATTGTGCTAGAAAGTCACTAGGTGTTCACCAATACTGTTTTCTCCTTCTGGACACCGAAGAGGACAGGCATGTCCCAGCTTCCCTTACTTAATTTGGGACCATGCAAGTGAATTTTGGCCAATTGAAATGGGCAGGAGTGATCGTGTAAAATATTTCTTTGATTTATCTTCTCATTTATGCTCCTTCTTGTGGTTGCCTCTTTGGGTCTCACTGGTTCCAGTTTTCACACCTCCCCAGGAGTTACTGATTGCTCCTTTGGGAACTGCAGGTCCAGGTGATGGGAAGATAATATCTTCATGAGAAGGAGGACCATACCTGGTGACCCTGAGGCACTAGATATCAGGTTGGGCCATCTCATGATCATGCATTTATGCCTGGATTTCCCTGCTCTCAGAGTTCAATGGGAAGGCAGGAGGAGTTTGAGCCTTTGTTCTTGTGAATTAGACATGAAATATGACATCATCTTATGAAATAAACCATAATATGAAACTATACTAATTCCACTGTCCACTTAAGCCTAAGGACAATTAGTTTTGATAGTTCTAAGTTTTGAATAATATGTCCTGTAAAAATTTATCACTTTGACAATAGAGTTACCTGTAGTTTATGAAAACTTCCTGCAGCTAAAGTTAAAAAGAAAAGTTAAACTAAAGGTATACAGGTGTGCTTTATGCAAAAATTTTAACCATTGCCTATAATGCTACTTGCTGACTCAGGGAATGATTGTATTTTATATTTTAAAAAACATAATCAGTGATTCTGCGAAGAGGAGCCTCTGATATCCTCCTATAGCTGTATGTGTGAGAATCTTGTGGAGATGATGAATAACAATAATAGCTTGTGTGTATTTAGCACCAGGCCTTGTGGTAAGCACTTTTCATTTCACTTCCCATGAGATAGGCTGTAGTATATTCCCATTTTAGTTGAACTTTGGGGGAAGGCGGTGCTCATGACTTTTAATGAGAGCTCCCACCCGCGGGGGTTTCTGTGTCAGAAGGTGTAGGTTGGATCCGAGAACTTGCATTATTAGTAAGTTCACAGTGATGCTGACCCAATTTGGGTATGAACGAATTAGAGGTACATTTCATGTTTTTAAACGAAGACTGCACGAGAGAGGGATATTCATTGTTCAATTTAAATCTCAGTCCCCAAAACTCAAGAGAGGTGAAGCAGTTCTCCCAGGATGAAAGAATGCTCCACCTGCTGGAGACGGCGGAGGACGCGGCGTTGTCACAGGTGACCACGGAAATCTGGACGCGTCGCCTTTAAGAGGGGTTCTGGCCCTCCGCGACCAAATTCCTCCCCGATATTTCTCCCTCCACCAGACTCCGCACCGTTGTCGTGGAGAGCCGGAAAGTTGGTATGAGGACACAAACTCCTTTACCCAGAAGTCTGTGCCCGGCGCATCCGCGCTGCGCCAATGACAGTCCGGAAGATGGGCGTTTCCTGACGCCCTTGCCGGCAGAGGCGGGACTTCCGGTGTCGCGGCCGTGACGTCTTCTGCTTGCGCCAAGGCTGTCGGGAGTGGCTGAGGAGGTTGGCTGGGAGGCCTTGCTGGGGTCCGCCTTCCATGCGGCTCTTCGGAAGCGAACAGGGAAGGACAGTAGAAAGGATAGGATCTCCCTCCGCGTCGTTGTTAGGATCCATGGTCCCCGTCGTGTTACGGGCCGCCTTGCGCGGAGGTGCTGGCCGGGGCTGCGCTCTTCCCGAGGCCTTCTCACCCGCCCTCCGTCCTCGTCCGCTTCCGGAGGCGGCACCCTGAGCCTGAGCGCCTTTTTACAAGGGGGAGCCTGAGGCTCTGAGTGCGATAGTCGTCCCGAGGCCACTCCGCCCAGTGTGGGGTGGGGGTTCGGCTGCTTCCGCAGAGCCCGCTCCAGTCGCCAGTTTCTCGACCCGGTTCTGCTCAGAGGATCCCATGGCGGCCGCGGCGCTTATGGACCGAGCTCAGGTGAGTGGAGGGTCCCTCAAGCCCTCACCGCTTCAGGTGTAGGGGATGGTGTGTTCTAGAGCTTTCAGCACTTCGCCTTCATCGCTCCCTTCTCTTGAGTATAAAGGCGGTGAAGGGCGGTCCTTGACGGTGGATATGTGGCGAGGTTCCCTTTCCCAGTGTTGATGGGGTGAGGCGTGAAATGGCTTCCAAGGCCCAGGAGCCAACTGGTACGAACACTTGGAGGTGAGAATGAATTAGGAGTGTTCAGGAAACCGCAGGTTTATGTTATGTTTGGTGAGAATAGAGAGCAGGCAGTCAGGAATCAGGCCTAGAATGGCAGCCTGAGGAGCTGGGCCTCTTTTCTGGTGGTGGCGGGAGCCATGGAAGGTGTGTAACAGAGAAGGGAAGTGATCTGACATAGGTGTTAACAGGCTTCCTCTTGTAGCAGAGTGGAAAGATTGGGGAAGCCTGAGGGTGGGCAGGGAGACCAGGGTGGAGTCTACTGCAACAGTCCAGGTGAGTGTTGATGGTGGGTGGACCAGAGTGGTGGCAGTGGAGGTTAGAGAGGTGTATGGATTTTGTATATGTTTTAAAACTAGGGTCGTTGGAGATTTTCTGATGAGACATAGTGAGATTCTGGGACTCTTCACCTGCCCTGTCCCCTGCACTTGAGTCTGGGAGCTTTAACGGAGGGGTCCTTTCTAGCTCAGCATCCTAAATTTAGATCGAGAGTTATATGAAGAGGTTCCTGCTTCTTGCAGCCAATAGGATGAGGACTGGAAGAGTGTATTAGACCCAGGAACAGCATGTGTAAATGCTTGGAGGTAAGGTTGAGTTGGGAGTCCTTAGGCACCTGGGTGGCAGTGGTGCCTGTCATAAAGACATATGAGTACTTCCTGGATACTGTATGCAGAGTGACTTCAGGAGTGGAGGTTGCCTTGGAGGTGCATATGGTGTGGATCAGAAGGTTGTCAGTGTTAATGGGTTGTGGTCCCGATATGACGAAGGTGGTTCAGAGTGATGTACATGTTGGGAGCAGTGTGGACTGATGGCCTCAAAGTTGTGTCTGGGAGGCATGTTCTGGAGGATGCCAGCTGGAGAGTGTTTGGTGCCCCTCATGCAAGGCCCATAGCTTCCATAATATATTAATATATCTGCTCAGATGCCTGGTTCTGTTCTGGGCTGCACACAGCGATCAGAGAGACAGGAGAGAGAAGGCAATAGTGGTGTTAAGGTCTAGTATCGCCTCTGAATTGGGCAGCTGGGGAGGATAGGGACAAGGGGGTGGGTAGGTTAATGGGTAGACTGGGGACTCCTGTTGTGTGTGAGCTCAACTGTCCCCTTTGTGGCAGGGCTGTGTGACCTTTGAGGATGTACTTGTGTACTTCTCCCGGGAGGAGTGGGAGCTCCTTGAGGAAGTTCAGAGACTCCTGTACCGTGATGTGATGCTGGAGAACTTTGCACTTGTTGCCTCGCTGGGTAAGTCCCTGTTTCAGTTATCTATTGGTACATGGCAAATTACTCCAAAAGTTAGTGACTTAAAACAATTAAAATGCGTTATGTAACTTTCAGTGTACCAGGAACCTCGCTTGTCACAGCTTACCTGGGTGCTTTTGGCTCAGGGTCTCTCACGAGGTTTCAGTCAAGCTGTCAGCCAAACCTGTGTTCTCATCTGAAGGCCATTCTCGGGAAGAATCCACTTACAAACTCACTCATGTTTTGTGTTTCCAAGATGTAATTTCTTGCGGCTTGTTGAACTGTGAGCGTTAGTTCCTCACTGGCTGTTGGTCAGAGGCCTCCCTCGGTTCCTTGTCATGGTGGCCTTTCTGTAGTGCACCTCATAACATGGAAAGTGCCTTCTCTGAGCAAGTGTGCAAGAGAGAACGTCCAGGATGATGGCTGGTCTTTTTCTAACCTGACCTGTAGAAAATGATCCCATCATTTTTGCCCTGTTCTGTTCCTTAGAAATGGGTCAATCAGTCCAGCCTATGGTCAAGGGAAGCGGCCTACACAGGGGCAGGAATACTGGGAGGTAGGCATTCTTGGGGGCCATCGGAGAGGCTGCCTTCCACAGGCCCTCATGCCCACTCCAGTGTCCTTGGGGTTTGCTTTCTCCCCACTTCCCTTGGGGCAGCTCTTTCAGTCCAGCCAGATCAGTGACTCTTCTCCTTCCCTTCTTTGTTTCCCAGAGTAGGTGCTGTGGGTGCCAAGGCTGGGCCGTGTGTGGTGTCCCCTCCCTTGCTGAGCAGTCCCGACACCTATGCCCAAAGCCTTTCAGGATCGGGTTAGGAGTTCAGGGCTCTTTCACTCTGCTTCACAGATTCTGTCTGGCTTGGGCACTTCCATGTCCATAATGCCTCTGTGTCCATGTTCTGCCCCCATCTTCTGGCTGAGATTTCCTGGTGCATGACTATGCCAGGAATTGTAGGTACTGACATGGTCACTGCTTGTGGAAGACACAGGGATGTTCCGCCGAATCCTCCTTCGGGTTTTTTTGTCTTTTTTTTTTTTTTAACATTTTCTATTTTTTGTGGGATGGGTCTGTCTAGGTCACTCATCTGCTCTATGTTTTGTTTTGTTTTTTCTTGCAGTATAGTTGATTCATAATGTTGTGTTAGTTTCCCCTATGTTTTGTTTTGTTTTTTTTACAACCTCCATCTTCCGGATCCCATGTAGTTGCCCAGGTAGAGAGGGGCAGGAAGCCCCGGGTGCCTGACAGGGAGCCCTGACTCCAGCCACAGTGAGAGAGGCCATAGAGGGCCTTGCCCTGCTGCATGGGAGCTGAAAGAGAGCCATCTTAGGGCTGAGTTCACATCATACTGAACCTGCTTTGTGTTCACCAGTGTTTTCTTGCCAAGGCACATAGCAGTACCTCACTTCTCCCTTTCCTTCCCCATTCTTGGCACTTGACGTTTCTCTTCTGTCTTCCATCCCTTTGTTGTTTCCCCACCTCTCTGGCCTCTGTGTCTCTCACTCATTCTCCTCTTCTCCGTCCACATTGCTCTGCAACATTGGCTACTATAATGTGTCATGAGTTGTGCACATATCCGTATGTAGTCCTTAAGAACCAGCTACTTACTTGCAATCAGATTTTCCTGGGGTTGGACGCAGCCTTCTGCACAGAGCTCACCTGACACCAGCAGCTGAGGCCCTGCTGAAACCCTTTTGTAGAGGAGTGAGTTGGAGACCTTGCCTCTACTTCTGGTACTGTCCACCATCACTGTGTCTTAACCCAGCGTTAGAGTTCCTCCATACTGTGACGTTTAGAGGCCCAGGACTGACAATGGATGCTTCCTCACCCTGATCCTGGCTCCCTCATCTTGTCAAAAGCCAGTGGACTCATTCATTGGTGTGTCACACATACATATGTGATGGAGTTGCTGCTTCCCACCAAAATCAACATGTCCTTCACTAGCATTTCTTTGCTTTCAGGTTGTTGGTGTGAATCAGACAATGAGGAGGCCCCTTCTGAGCAGAGCATTCTTGTAGGAGTATCAGAGGTCAGGACTCCTGAGTCATGTCCATTTATCCAGAAAGCCCACCCATGTGAGATATGTGACCCACTCTTGAAAGACATTTTGCACCTGGCTGAACACCAGAGATCATGCCCTGCACAGAAACAGTACACATGTGACCCCTGTGGGCGAGGATTCCTGTTCAGTGAAAACTTTTATCAGCCTCAGAAGCAATATAGTGGGAAGAATCCCATCAGAAGGGATGATGATGGGGCCTTACTTGTGAAGAGCTGTGCTGTCCACATGTTAGGGAGACGTTTTACTTGCAGGGAGGAAGGGATGGACTTGCCAGATAGCTCTGGCCTCTTCCAGCACCAAAGTACTCACAATGGAATGAGTCCATGCAGAAGGGCTGAGTTCATGGAGCCTTTTCCACAAAGCTCCAGACTCGGGCGACACCAGGGAGACCATGATGAACTGATGCTTCTTAATTGCAGTGACAATGGGAAAGCCTTCCTGAACACCTTCACTCTCCATGACAACCAGATAACTCAGGCTGAAGTGCGAGCTTTTAGGTGCCTACCATGTGGAGATCTGTCCAAGGAGAATTCGGCTCTTACTCATCACAATAAAATTCATAGTGGAGAAATTTCACATGTGTGTAAGGAGTGTAGAAAGGCCTTCATTCACCTGTCTCACCTAAAAACCCACCAGAAATTTCACACTGGAAAACGACAGTATACATGCAGTGAATGTGGAAAAGCTTATAGCAGAAGCTCCCACCTTGTTCAGCACCAAAGAATTCACACTGGAGAAAGGCCTTATGAGTGCGGCGAATGTGGAAAAGCTTTTAGCCGCAAAAACACGCTTGTTCAGCACCAGAGAGTTCACACTGGAGAAAGGTCTTATGACTGCAGTGAATGTGGAAAAGCCTACAGCAGAAGCTCCCACCTTGTGCAGCACCAGAGAGTTCACACTGGAGAAAGGCCTTATGAGTGCAGTGAATGTGGGAAATTCTTTAGCCAAAGCTCTCACCTTATTGAGCACTGGAGAATTCACACTGGGGCAAGGCCTTACGAGTGCATAGAATGTGGAAAATTCTTTAGCCATAACTCCAGCCTCATTAAACATAGGAGAGTCCACACAGGAGCAAGGTCTTATGTGTGTGGCAAATGTGGGAAGGCTTTTGGCTGCAAAGACACACTTGTTCAGCACCAGATAATTCACACTGGAGCAAGGCCTTATGAGTGCAGCAAGTGTGGAAAGGCCTTCAGCCGTAAAGACACGCTAGTACAGCACCAGAAAATCCACACCGGAGAAAGGCCTTATGAGTGTAGCGAATGTGGAAAATTCTTTAGCCATAGCTACAACCTCATTGTGCATCAGAGAATTCACACTGGAGCGAAGCCTTTTGAGTGCAGTGAATGTGGGAAATGCTTTAGCCACAACTCCAGCCTCATTCTACACCAGAGGGTTCACAGTGGGGTAAGGCCTTATGTGTGTAGTGAATGTGGGAAAGCCTACATTAGTAGCTCCCACCTTGTTCAGCACAAGAAAGTCCACACTGGAGCAAGGCCTTATGAGTGCAGTGAATGTGGGAAATTCTTTAGCCACAACTCTAGCCTCATCCTTCACCAGAGGGTTCACACTGGAGAGAAGCCTTACATGTGCAGTGAATGTGGGAAAGCCTATAGCAGAAACTCCCATCTTGTTCGGCACCAGAAAGTTCACACTGGTGAAGGGCCTCATGAATGCAACATCTTTGGTGGCCCTTTAGCTGCATCTGTTACACTTGTTTAGCAGCCAGAAGGTTCACGCTAGAGAAAGGCCTTATGAATGCAGAAAATGTGCTGTATCCTTGTTCAAGGTATTAGGACTCACACCAGAGAAGAGCTCTGTGAGTGCCCTTTGTGAGGGAGCCAGCAGGTCAACCTTGTACAATCGTACATCCACCCTGGGGAGATTCCCGATAAGTACCACATAGGTGAGAAGCTCTCATGAGGTGCATTGCACTTCCTCAACTGTCCAGGGCTCTTGACAGTTATATCACTGCCAGTGCCTGTGGTGGAAGCCATCTCATTGGTGTTAAGTTTCCACAGTGTCTGTCAGTTACTCCAATATGCTCAGGAAAGGTGGAGCCCTGTGCTGTCTCTCCTGATCCCTCTAGGGGATCGTGAATGTTCTGAGTGTATTGAAGATCCTCATTTCCTTCCCCATGACGGGGTTCTGAGTGACCATGATCTATCTCTGGCCGAAAGGATCTGAACTGGAATCTGCTGGTGATTACCAGACAAGATTTCCTTGACAATGTTGACTGTAACATGATAGCTGTGACTTATTTATCCTGCTTTCAAGTCACCCAACTTTGGAACTCCCTGCCCCATGCTACTCTGGTTTGTGCAGTGATAAAGGCCTGCTGTGGCAGCTTTTACTCTTGGGAGGTCAGTTCATTGTGTCTAATGGATTGAAAAAAAAATGGGTTTCGCCAGCCTGAAGGGAGGAACACCTATTGTTGGCACCAACTTTATGTGCCTCAGAAGGAACAGTAGGATGGCAGAGAATACCTCTCAGTCTAGTTTGGCCTAGTTTGCATTGTTGCCCAAGGCTTGCTAGAAAAGTCTGAAGAGCTTTGTGCACCTAATCCTGTGGCTTAGAAGTCAGGATTTCCTGTGAGCCCAGAGTTCATTCTGAGGAGGGCACAGTTGGTGTGGAAATCTCCAGTGCTTGTGGAAGCAACATGAATTGGGTCCTTTTTTCCTAGGGAATGTCCCATATTCCCCATCACTTTTGAGGGATTTCTGTCTCCTGGACCTGTACAGGAGCCAGTCCTTGATGTCCAGAATCCCATAGGCAAGTATCATTGACTGGAAGTCTTTAGCCTTTTAGGGCAATATGAGAATCATAGTTGGTATAGAAACGCTGAGATACTGGAGTGAGGATGACTGTGGCTAGTGAGAGGATGTGTGCCTATTCTAACGGAGGCATCTGTAAATGTCCATGTGATTTTGGCTGTATGGCATGAATGGTACAGAAATTCTAAGGACCTTCAGATATCTGAGTCTTCTGTGGCCAACGGACTGTCACAATAGATAATCTAAAGGTTTGCAGATTTCTGTACCTCCCTCGGCTGTTGATGTTATGGCCATCACAGGCACAGGTAGGAACCCCAGCACTGACAAAAGGGAGATCCAGGGATCGGGCTTGTCTGACCCAGCCAACATTCCTAGTGACAGTAGTGGATGTGGACTTCATTGCTCTCCAGTTTTTGCTGATATTGAAGAAGGGCTTATCCCCCTAAATTGTGGGGAGAGGGATATGGTTGAACCAGAACAGTTGCCAGATGTGACTTTCCAAGAGGAATGGTAAATACGGATTTTTATGGGGAACATTGAGTTCTTAACATCTTTATTGAGGTATTGTGACATGAAATAAAATGAATATATGTAAAGTGTAAAACGTGTTATGTTTCACCATGTGTGTATATACTGATGAGACCATACAACCAAGATAATGGAGATATCCCACACAACCTAAATATTCCTTGTGTCCCTTTATAATCCTTTCCTTCCAGTCCTTTCTAACCCCCTTTCTCACAATTCACAAGTAATAGCAAGCACTTTCTAGTATTTCATATAAACAGAATCCTATGGTATATACTTTCTGGGAAGTGGGACTCTGGCATTTTTCACTAACTATAACTATTTTGAGATTAATCCATCTTGTTGCATGTATCAGTTGTTCGTTTGTATTGTTGAGAATTATTCCATTGTATAGATATACCACATTTGTTTTTTATCTATTCACCTGTTAGTGGATGTTTAGGTTGTTTCCAATTTTTGGCTGTTACAAATAAAGCTCCAATGAAGATTTGTGTATAAGGTATTACTGAATAACATTCCATTGTATGGCTATACCACAGTTTGTTTATCCATTCACTGACTGAGGGGCATCTTGATTGCTTCCAAGTTTTGGCACTTATCAATAAACCTGCATTATGCATTGTGTGTAGGTTTTGTGTGGGTATAAGTTTTCAATTTGTTTGGGTTCAAGCCAAGGAGCATGATTTACTGGGTCATATAGTAAGAGTATGTTTAGTTTTGTAAGAAACTCTCTTCCAAAGTGGCTGTCATTCTGCACTCCCACCAGCAATGGGTGAGTGTTCCTGTTGCTCCATATCCTCATCAGCATTTGATGTCAGTGTTTTGGACTTTTGCCATTCACATAGGTGTGTAGTAATAGTATATTGTTGTTGCTTTCACTTGCAGTTCCCTAATAATATATGATGAATATCTTCATATTCTTCTCTTTTTAATAAGCTTTTGATGGCTAGCTTTTTTTGGCTGCATCAGGTCTTAGTTGCAGCACGTGGGATCCTTTGTGGTGGCATGCACGTTCTTCGTTGTGATGCATAGGCTTCTCTCTAGTTGTGGCGTGTGGGTTTTCTCTGTCTAGTTGTGGCATGCGGGCTCCAGGGTGCATGGGCTCTGTAGTTTGCAGCACACGGGCTCTCTCATTGAGGTGCGTGAGCTCAGCTGTGGCGTGCAGGCTTAGTTGCCCTGTGGCATGTGGGATCTTAGTTCCCCGACCAGGGATCGAACCCATGTTCCCTGCATTGGAAGGCAGATTCTTTATCACTGGACCACCAGGGAAGTCCCTCTTCATATTCTTTTAACAGTGTCTTGCAGAGCAGAAATTTTAAATTTTAGTCAAGTCCAGATTACTATGTTTTTCTTTCATGGATTGTGTTTTTGGTGTTGCATCTAAAAAGTGATTGCTAAACCCAAGGTAACTTACATTGTCTCCTATGTTATCTTCGAGGTGCTTTATAGTTTTGAGAAAATATTTGTAAAAGGTATAAGATGTGTGTCTGGATCACTTTTTTTTTGGCTGTGCTGCACAGTTTGTGGGATCTTAGTTCCCCTACCAGGTATCAAACCCATGCCCCCTGCAGTGGAAATGGAGCCCTAACCACTGGACCACCAGGGAATTCCCTAGGTCACTTTTTTATTGTTTCTTTATTTATTTTATAAACAGGATACATAATTTATTACCTATTTTACTATCTCTTAGCATTTTTTTTAATTAATTAATTTTATTTTGGCTCACTGGGGCTTCACTGTGGCGTACAGGCTTCTCTAGTTGCAGTGCGCAGGCGCACTTGCGGTATGTGGGATCTTTATGTGTATAAAGATCTTTATCTTTATGTTCCCCTACTGGAGCCCCTGCATTGGGAGCATGGAGTCTTTTTTCTTTTTTTTTAAATAAATGTATTTATTTATTTATATTTTTGTCTTCATTAGGTCTTCAGTGATGCGTGCAGGCTTTCTCTAGTTGTGGCTAGCGGGGGTTACTCTTCATTGCAGTGTGGAGGCTTCTCATTGTGGTGGTTTCTCTTGTTGTGGAGCATAGGCTGTAGGCGCACTGGCTTCAGTAGCTGTGGCACACAGGCTCAGTAGTTATGGCTCACGGGCTCTAGAGTGCAGGATCAGTAGTTATGGCACACGGGCTTAGTTGCACTGTGGCATGTGGGATCTTCTTGGACCAGGGCTCGACCCCACGACCCCTGCATTGGCAGGTGGCGTCTTAACCACTGCACCACCAGGGAAGTCCCTGGATCACTTTTTAAAGTCCATTTGTTGAAAAGACTTTTTTCTCCATTCCTTTTCCTTTGTTCCCTTTTCAAAAACCACTTGAATGTATTTGTGTTCGTCTATTTCTACACTCTCCATTCCAGTTTTTTCATTTATTGAGATAATAATCGTGTGGCTGTGTGTGGGGGTCTTATTGTCTTTTATTTTATTATATGGTTTATTCCATTAATTGATATTCAGATGTTAAGCCAACATTGCATTTCCTGGGACAAATCCCCCAGATCACGTTGTATACTCCTTTGTGTATGTTGCTGAGACAGTTTTCTGATATTTTGTTGATGTATTTTATATCTATATAGATGAGTGATAATGGCTTTGTAGATTTGGGGATTTTAAAAAAATATTTAATTATTTATTTGGTTGCACCAGGTCTTAGTTGCAACAGGCAGGCTCCTTAGTTGCAGCTCACGGGCTCCTTAGTTGTGGCATGTGAACTCTTAGTTGTGGCATGAATGTGAGATCTAGTTCCCTGACCAGGAATCAAACCTGGGCTCCCTGCATTGGGGGTGTGGAGTCTTAACCACTGCACCACCAGGGGAGTTCCTACATCAATTTTTATATGTAGCATTTTTATCTTCATCTAGTTCAAAATATTTATGTTTTTTAAATTTCCCTTGTAATTTCTCCTTTTACCCATAGGATAATTAGCAACGTGTAGTTTAGTAAGTCTTTTTCTATTAAATTTACAGGGATGGTATCACAGAGCAGGAGGAATGCTTGTGATTTTTCAGTCAATGGTCCAAGTGTTACTGTTGAAATGGGGAAAATCTGTGAGTTATTTGAAGTAACTTGGTTTTTCTTCATAAGATGGGAGATGCTTTTTTCCAGTTTCTCTTCTATTGACAGTATTTACAAGTGTCCTTTTCAATAGGTGGTTGGTTGGGATGTGGGCCCCATAGTCCCTGCTGATCTGCAAGGACACATGTTTTCTTCAGATCCTGTCTTGTAAATATGAGCTGCCAGGCTTTGTAGTTCAAAAGGGGCTAATTATTCTTTTTTTAAATTATTATTTATTTACTTTATTTATTTTTGGCTGCATCAGGTCTTCAGTTGTGGCACGCGTGGGATCTTCGTTGAGGCGCACGGGCTCAGTAGTTTTGGCACGCGGGATCTTAGTTCCCTGACCAGGGATCGAACCCGCATCCCCTGCATTGTATGGCGGATTATTTACCACTGGAACACCAGGGATGTCCCAGGGCTAATTATTCCAAGTTCTATTTTTGAATTAAGTCTCCACCTTCACATTTAACACCATTGGCAAAATGACATGAAACAGCTGCTCTTAACATCAGCACCTCTGTGACTCCCAACTGTTGAAATTAGGAATTCTTTCTAGTCTGTCTGAAAATCTCCTATAGTTTAAAAATATTTTTGTTTTAATGATTAAATTACTATACAGTCGATTTTTCCTGGTCATGGACCACCAGACAAGAGACTCATAAATCATAGGCATCCTTATTCCTGAAACTATGATTAAGAAATGTCACCAGATGATTAAACCCAGCTTCTTTGTTCCTCCCCTCTAAAACCCCACAACTCAAAGACCCAATTGCAGTGGGTGTCAGACTTGTCTCCCACTCCCTTGATTGGTGCCCTGCAACAAACTCTTACTTTGCTGCAAACACTCAATGTCAGTTTGGCTTTTGCTCAGTTACAGTAGGGGGTCTGAGCAAAAGGGAAAGAGTAGGGGGAGAGGTGCTAAGGAGAGAGATCAGAAGGATAAGGGGGTGGGAGCACTGGATGTGGGAGGCTACTGCAGGACAAAGAGAGGGTGGATTTACAGGGGAATGAGTCTACTTTTTTCCTGCTGAAGTTTGTCGACTTGCTCATTAGTTTTGGCCAAAAAATCTTTTAGTGATGTAACTTTTTAAACTTTTTTTTTTCATGTGTATTTATTTTTGGCTGTGTTGGGTCTTTGTTTCTGTGCGAGGGCTTTCTCCAGTTGTGGCAAGTGGGGGCCATTCTTCATCGCGGTGTGCGGGCCTCTCACTATCGCGGCCTCTCATTGTGGAGCATAAGCTCCAGACGCGCAGGCTCAGTAGTTGTGGCTCACGGGCACAGTTGCTCTGCGGCATGTGGGATCTTCCCAGACCAGGGCTCGAACCCGTGTCCCCTGCATTGGCAGGCAGATTCTCAACCACTGCACCACCAGAGAAGCCTTAGGGATGTAACTTTTATTTCAGAATTTAATTTGGAGTCCTCTGCATACTAAGAAAAAATACTATCCATTGGGCCTGAGAACTCTTATTTCCTTTATTTTCAAAGGTGTCTTTCAAATTAACCCTTTTGTTCAAATCAAGTGTCCCCCAGAGTGGCCATTGAAGGCCCAAATCATCCTTAGGATAGTTATGCTATTCAGAAACACAGGCACACAGGACTTCTCTGTGTGATCCAGACAGCCCAGGAAAAAAAAACCCCAAAAACAAAAAACATAACTCAAAGGACATCAAAAACAGTATGAAAAGGAATGGCATGATCCACCAAGTATCTCAAACAACAGGGAACTAACAATAAAATCCAGGTGTCAAACTGAGAACGAAAAGCCACGAAACTCAACACAGAGCAGAGTTTAGACCTACTGCTGACTTACCATGTCTTCAAGGACTCAAGTTGACCTTGAGCAGCAAGGCACAAGGGACATATGTGGGTACTGCAGCTGGTGGAAGGCTGGGGTCTGCGGTGACAGGCAGTGCAGACGGTATCTCAGTGGGACTTCCACAATAAACATAATAGGTTGTAACATAGCTTCTACAGTGGATATATCCAGTTTATCTTGTTCCTTTTGTCCACTGAACATTGATTAGTGAGACACAGGCTCAACAGTAGTGTGAGCTGGAGGACTGATGATACTCAGTGTGGAAGCTCCTTACAACTTCTCCTATTACTATTTTACCTTCTTAATCTGAATTTGTCTTAAAAATTATTTTTTCACTTGCTTTGACACTAGTTGAGGAAATCATACATCTCTCATGCTTAACAGTTAGTAACCTGTCCATCATTTTCAATTTTAATGAACAACTGCGTATCATACAAAGACCTCGGAGAGGACTTTTACCACATTTAGTGAATATCCACTCTTCAGGAAATTCATCACAAAATTTACATTTGCATTTTCCATTTCTGTATTCAGTATATGTAAAATATAGATAACAGCAAGTTCAGCAAGAATAGAAAATATTGCCTTTTCAATCTCACGTGTGTATCAGTTTGTCACAAGTCCAAACTCATAACTGTCATAAGTTTTAACAGGTTGAACCGTTGAAAGGTTTGCAAACTTGTGAACTAACAGTGAATTGAACTTGGTATCTGACTCAACAACAAAAAAAGGAAATTCCTGTTTGCCTGCCTGTAAGGGAGAGTTCTAATTGTCAGGCAGTCACCTCAAAAAAAGCCAGAGCAGTTCTCATATGAGTTTTTGGGAAGTCTGGCATTCAGGAATCGGCAGACTTTCAGAAACAGGCATATTTAAGGATTGAAACCTATCCATAAAGGAGAGCGAATTATCACATGTCATTTCCTGCCAAGATAGCTTGTGACCTTCTAACCTTCGAAGCCTGGGTACGAAGGGGGCATCCCACTCGAGAGACAAAGGTTTGGGATTCCATGATCCCATCTCCTTGATGGGAACTGATTTATCAAGTAACCTGAAATTGCAGCAACACTGAATGCACAGGGAGTTGAAATCATCTCTGAAAAATACTTGAAATGAATATTACAGAAAGTTATTAACAGTGATTATGTAGTTACTCAATTAAATTAGGAAAAATAGTTCTAGAGGGCTTCCCTGGTAGTGCAGTGGTTAAGAATCCGCCTGCCAATGCAGGGGACACGGGTTCGAGCCCTGGTCCGGGAAGATCCCACATGCTGCAAAGCAACTAAGCCCGTGCACCACAACTACTCAGCCTGTGCTCTAGAGCCCGTGAGCCACAACTACTGAGCCCGTGTGCCACAACTACTGAAGCCTGTGCACCTAGAGCCGGTGCTCTGCAACAAGAGAAGCCACGACAATGAGAAGCCCGCGCAGTGCAATGAAGAGTAGCCCCCACTCACTGCAACTAGAGAAAGCCCGTGCACAGCAACGAGACCCAACACAGCCATAAATAAATAAATAAATAAATAAATAAATAAATAAATAAATAAATAAATAAATAAATAAATAAAAACTGAATACATATCAAAATGTGGAGTAAGAAATATGTGTTGGTCACTGGATGGGACACCATCACTGGCTCTATGACTGAAGCCCACGCCTTTAGCCCATGCTCCACAACAAGAAGCCACCACAATGAGAAGCCCATGCACCACAATGAAGAGTAGCTTGCTGCAACTAGAGAAAGCCCACGAGTAGCAACAAAGACCCAAGCAGCCAAAAAAAAAAAAAATAGTTCTAGAGAAACATATCTGTTACAGGTGAAAGAAAGTTAAAGAAAGTTAAGCTCAGTAGCTAGTTTATTACAGTGAAAGGATACAGATTAAAAGCAGTAAAGGAAGATGGCACTATAGGACAGAGTCCAAGTGGGACCACATTGCCAGGTTCCAGTTGCCCCCTCGCTTAAGTCTCACAGCATCAATTTGTGACAGCACACATGGAGTACTGTTACCAGGGAACCTCACACAAGCCTTGGTGTTGTCCAGGGTTCTTTTGGAGTATCTGTCACACACAGGGACACCTGTGTGGCTGACCTTACTCTCTAGCTTCTCCAAATGTCAAACTGATACAGAGACCTAAGGCCCCCCCACCATAAATCACAGTATTAGCATAAACTGCCTAGCACAACCCAAGGACCAGGTAAATAAAGACACTTTTATTAGTGAATGTATCAAGAGCTTGGAGATTGTCTCGCAGGAGTTGGACAAGTAAGTGCCACACATTTCTTTGGAATGAATAGACTGGACAACTCAGGCCTGTGATGTCATCCTTTACACAAGTCAAGTGAAAATACTCAAAACTTGTCCCTTCGGAATTCTTTTACATTTTATCCTAATCTATGTTCTCAGTGTTATTTATGGGTATCTGTATAATGGAAACAGACTGTAATGGTGTGCTACTTCACATCTTCCCAAGTCCACACTGGGTGACTTTGAAACCATGCCCCATAGGGTTAACAGAAGCTGGTGAGTAACAGAAATCCTTGAGTTTGTCTTACAGAACCACAGATAATGGAACAGCTTGTCAAAACCCCTCTGCTTGTAAACTGCCTTCACTGATTAAGTTTGTTTTAGCTTTTTTCTCTCTTTAGTTGCATATGCTCCAAGCTTCATATGGCCTAAGTAATATCACAAGACTCCCTAACAACCCCTGTAAATAACACCTCTGATGTATGGATCACTATAGTAAAGGGAGCCCCAGTTGTTTTTGTTTTTGTTTTTGGCTGTCTTGGGTCTTTGTTGCTGCATGCGGGCTTTCTCTACTTGTGGCGAGCAGGGACTACTCATCGTTGTGGTGCACCAGCTTCTCATTGCAGTGGCTTCTCATTGCAGAGCACGGGCTCTAGGTGCATTGGTTTAATTGCTCCACATCGTGTGGGATCCTCCCGGACCAGGGCTTGAACCCGTGTTCCCTGCATTGGCAGGCAGATTCTTTTTTTTTTTTTTTTTGCGGTACGTGGGCCTCTCACTGTTGTGGCCTCTCCCGTTGCGGAGCACAGGCTCCGGACGCGCAGGCTCAGCAGTCATGGCTCACGGGCCCAGCCTCTCCGCGGCATGTGGGATCTTCCCAGACCGGGGCACGAACCCGTGTCCCCTGCATTGGCAGGTGGACTCTCAACCACTGTGCCACAAGGGAAGCCCGGCAAGCAGATTCTTAACCACTGTGCCACCAGGGAAGTCCACCCAGTTGTTATTTTAGGAACTTAAGAGTCAGCTCTTACACACTTTGAGCTAGTTAAGACTGATTGTAACTACCAACCCGTAAAATTTGGCCTGCACAAGTGTTCAGTGAATGCCCTTTGGACATCAGATGGCCAAAAACTCCACCCTCAGATCATGCAAAGTGACTATTTCTGAACATGCATCCCATGAAGAAACATGTAATGCAGATACATCCGCACACACCAATCACCTCACATTTTCTCACACCCTATCACCTTTCCCCACACCTAAGACCACCTTGTGTCTTTATCCCATAAATAACTCAAGGACCCCAACTCCAGGGAGGTGGATCTCAGGCTTGCTCTCCTGTCTCCTCCATTGGCTGCCCTGTGAATGAATTTTTTCTCTCCAGCAAACCTTGGTGTCTCAGTGTTTGGCTTGTGCACCTCTGGAAATGCTACCTGGTTTGGTAACAACCTCATGTTCACAACTTGAAATTGCCACAGTTGGAGTATGTGTACCAGGGAAATTGGCAAACACTACAACCAAGGGTCGATTCATTGTTTTATTACTTGTCTAGACTTAAGAAAGTAACGGGGCTTCCCTGGTGGTGCAGTGGTTGATAATCTGCATGCCAATGCAGGGGACACGGGTTCAAGCTCTGGTCCAGGAAGATGTCACATTCCACAGAACTAAGCCCATGTGCCACAACTACTGAACCTGTGCTCTAGAGGCCATGAGCTACAACTACTGAAGCCTGCATGACTAGAACCTGTGCTCCGCAGCGAGAGAAGCCACCGCAATGAGAAGCCTGCACACCGCAACGAAGAGCAGCCCCCGCTCGCTGCAACTAGAGAAAGCCCGGTCCCACCAACGAAGATTCAACCCAGCCAAAAATCAATTTAAAAAAAAAAGTAATGGAGAATAAGTTAATGGGGACTGTACGCTGGGAATAGCACAAACATTCCACCCAGCAAAGTAACTTCAGAAAACTCAAGTTCTAACACATTTCTTTTATTGTCTTCTTAGTTATTATAAAAAGGGAAATATCAGCCAACATTCACTACCAGTTGGAAAATAACTACTGTGAACATCTAAGATACACAGCTGGCAAATGAACACATTAAAAATGTTCAACATGATGAACCATTAGGGAAATGTCATCAGACCACAGTAAGATAACTCTACACACTTTTAAAACAGGTTAATATTTAATACATTTAATATAACAACCAAGTACAGGTGAAGGATATAGGGGAACTTGAATCCTCCCATACAATTAATGGGAATGCAAAAGGGTCCAGTCATTCACTTTAGAAGATGAAACCATATATTTATATAAAGAATTTTATGTACATTCATAATAAGATTATCTGTGATAGCCAAACCAGAAACAAACCACAAAACCCCATCATTTAACAGATGAATGGATAAACAATCAAAGGGTGGTATATCCAAACAGTGTATTTTTCAGGAATTAAAACAATAAACTATTATGGAATTCCCTAGTGGTCAAGTGGTTAGGACTCCGTGCTTTCACTGCTCAGGGCCTGGGTTCAGTCCCTGGTCAGGGAACTAAGATCCCACAAGCCTTGTGGCATGGCAAAAAGAAAAAAAAACAGAACTATTCACATCAGCAACTTGGATGATTCTCAAGATAATCATGCACCATGAAAGAAAAAGGCAAATACAAAAGTAAACACATTAAGATTCCAATGATATTAAAACTCTAGAAAACATTAACTAATTGAATGTGAAAGAAAGTCAACAGTAGTTGCCTGGGAGCCCATGGAGAGATGTCAAGGTAGATATGGAACTGATGGATGTTTGTTATTATAATGATGGTTGTGATTTTACACATACTAAAACTTACCAAGCTGTACATTTTAAGTATATTCAGTTGAGTGCCTACCAACGATATAGCTCGATTAAGTTTTAATAAAAATTGGCTTCACATAAAAATCTGAATCTCCTTTTTGGAAAAGTAGAACTCTGGAAACCAACACATCAACTCCATCAACTCTTCTTGTCTCATGGGAGGGACTGTCACAGTAGCAATAAAGACACCTGTCTTTATAGCAATGAAAGGTGTTTCTACTTGAGTTATCCAGGACCTCTTCCCGAGTCATAAAAATAACATGCCAGGATTACACGATTTTCCCCTTCCTCATTTTTTCTTTTCACTGCAGCAACGGCCTTGAGATAAACAATTTGGAGATGCTGTGGGATCCTAAAACCTTTACAGTATTCAGTCTGACACTGACTTGGACCTCAGGAGAAGAGAAACAGCCCTGTACCTCCTAAGGATTTCTGCAAAAACTTTATCCTTTATGGCCATAATCCCAGTACATTTGTGAATGCAACTTTATTTTTTATTTTCCTAAAGATCCCAAATTACAGCAATTTGTCTTTTTATCAGAGTACAGTTGCTTTACTGGATGCAGCTTTAGAAAAGGCTCATCCCTACTTGTTTTCTTGTCTCTCACTTCCTACTAATTCCCTGAGTGTTTCTGTACCAAATATGGTTCCCACCTAATGTCTGTAATCTAACGCTCAGCAACACCAGCCTACGACGTTGTGGACATTATGGCTTATGGCTCTTTTCCAGCTGGACTTAGAGAACTTCTTCTCTAGAACAGTACAGGGGGTATGATGTGACATCCTCTGTGAAAAAGAGAACAACTCATGCTGCTCCAAAAAACACTGGTGGGGCTTCCCTGGTGGCGCAGTGGTTGAGAGTCTGCCTGCTGATGCAGGGGACACGGGTTCGTGCCCCAGTCCGGGAAGATCCCACATGCTGCAGAGCGGCTGGGCCCGTGAGCCATGGCCGCTGAGCCTGTGCGTCCGGAGCCTGTGCTCCACAATGGGAGAGGCCACAACAGTGAGAGGCCCACGTACGACACAAAAAGAAAGAAAGAAACAAACAAAAAAACACTGGTGGTTCTCACAACTCTCCTCTTCTAAGGGTGATGTAAGGACCCACCAAAAATTCTGATATCCAGGTCACAACATTATTCCCACAAAGCCCTGCAGGAGGCCTTGGACAGCAATGCAAATTAGACACAAACTGCAATGAAAACTATTCTCTGCCATGATACTATCCCCACTGAGGTATACAAAATTCCCAAACAGGTGACATAGAGCTAGAAAAATCCATCCGGAGTATGACATGAAATAATGCCACTGAAAAAGGTAACCCTCTGTAAGCCACCAGCAGAACCCAGACTGGGTCACCTTGGTCAAAGCTGGTTAAGTCCATGGCCTAGTCAGTTAGACACAAGAGAATGGTAACACCCAAGTGCTCAGGCTACTCATGCTTCCCTCCACAGGATGCGAGAAAACAGAGGTCTACCTACCCTGATTACACTGAGGTGACTGCCACTTGGTAGAAGTAAGATGATTTTTACCACAGAAACTCACACTAACGTTAGTCTGGCAAGGGCCCTGCACAGGTTAGAAAGTAGAGTGTAGCTCCTTAAAAGCTTCCTCTGAACCTGGTACTCAGAGGCAATCTACACACTAGGGCTGTTCAGATGTATGGCATTCAACTTCCAGTTGATGACTCCCTCACAGAGCCTATTCAGTATGATGTATTAACTAAGGAGACAGCTCATTCACTGCTCTCCTCATCTCATTTGAAGGCCTTTCTCCAGTATGAACTTTCTGGTGACGAATGAGGTTAGACCTTCGGCTGAAAGCTTTCCTACATTCACTGCACTCAAAGGGTCTGTCTGGGCTGTGAAGTTTCTGGTGCTCAGTCAGAGCAGACCTTTGACTGAAGACTTTTCCACATTTGCTACACTCAAGAGGCCTCTCTGTAGTGTGAACTTTTCGGTGTTGAGTAAGTTGGGTGTTTTGGCTAAAGAATTCTCCACATTCAGTGCACTCATATGGCCTTTCTCCAGTGTGAATTCTCTGGTGTTGAGTGAGGCCAAAGCTTTGGCTAAAAAGTTTCCCACATTCAATGCATTTATAAGGCCTTACTCCAGTGTGAACTCTCTGGTGCTTAATGAGAGTAGAGCTTTGGCTAAAAAGTTTCCCACATTCACTGCATTCATATGGCCGTTCACCAGTGTGGATTCTCTGATGTTTAATGAGGCTGGGACTTTGGTTAAAGAATTTCCCACATTCACTGCACTCATAAGGCCTTGTGCCTGTGTGAACTCGCCGGTGTTTAATTAGGTTGGAGTTGGACGTAAAGAATTTTCCACATTCGTTGCATTTATAAGGCCGTGATCCAGTGTGAATTCTCTGATGTTCACTGAGGCTGGAGCTTTGGCTAAAGAATTTGCCACATTCACTACACTCATAAGGCCTTTCTCCAGTGTGAATTCGCTGATGCCGAACAAGTGTGGGTTTGTTGCTAAAAGCCTTCCCACATTCCCTGCACTCATAAGGCCTTTCTCCAGTGTGGACTCTCTGGTGCTGAATAAGTATGTGTTTATAGCTGAAGGTTTTCCCACATTCAATGCATTCATAAGGCCTCTCTCCAGTGTGGACTCTCTGGTGCTGAGCAAGCCTGTACTTGCGGCAGAAGGCTTTACCACATTCACTGCACTTATAGTGCCGTTGTTCATTGTGAAAGGCTTCCACACATTCGGCGTCCTTTTGTGGAGTGACCTGGTGCTGGAGAAGGCTAGAGCTACCAGGGAAATTCTTCCCAGCCTCCTGGCATGTGGAAGACTTCTTGGATGCATGGACTATGTGGCTGTTCATAAAGGCCTTACCCACATCTCTTCTAAAGAGGTTCTTTCCACTGTGCTGGTGAAATTTCACACTTGACCCACACAGTTTCTGGCCAGGGTTTGTTCTGAGGTCCTCAGCTAGATGCAAACCACCTTCTAAGTCTGGGCTACACCTCTCCCAGGGATAGGCCTCCTGGGTGGACAGGTTTGTCTTTGAAGTATTTATTCGTGGCACTTCTACAAAAACATTCTGTTCAGAAGGTGTCTCCTTGACCTCTGCTCCATGCCAACAACCTGAAAGCACAGACATATGTATGAACTTCATGTAGATTTTGGTAGAAGGAGGCAGCCCCATCACAAATATCAAATATGTGTCTGACATACCAAGGAAATAATCCATGGGACTGTTTTCAGGACAAGGGAGCTGGGGGCAGGTAAAGAAAGCGCAGCTGTGCAGGACTGTGCCTCCCCACGTCACAGGACAGGGAGGACTCACCAGGCAAAAGGCACAAGGATGGGGTGGAGCACACGGAGGAGCTGGGGTCCACAACTCACTCCTCCAGGAATGGTTTTCACCAGGGCCTTGGTTGCTGGTGACACATGTGTGCTGTATGGAAAGCTGTGTCCAGGCCCAGGAAAATCCGATTGTCACTGAGTAGCTGGTGTTCAAGGACTATTTTGAGGATAGGTGCAGAACTCATGACACGTTAAGTGTAGGCCAATACTGAAAAGCACAGAGGAGTGAGGATGGAGAGGACCAATGCAGAATGGAAGACAGAGAAGTGAGGGATAATCCTGGGTTCGAAGTCAGAGTAGATATGACAGAAGAAGTAAAGTGTCAAGAATGGGTAGGAAAGATAGAAATGAGGTACACAGTCACTGTCCTTGGCACCAAAACAGTGCTAGGCACAGGACATGTTCCTGATATGACTTGACTCCAACCATAATATCACATCCTTCCCCTGATGCCAATCACCAGACCCAGGTTCACTTTGAGCCCCTCATGTTGTGCCTGGAGTCATGTCCACTCTGTCAAGTACCCAGGGTTCTCCTCTCAGCTTCACTTGTACAACATGCGACCTAGAAAATGCAAGTCCTAAGGGAAAGACAGGACAGGTGAGCGGTCAACACTGGCCCACAAGGGCAATCAATTCCAAAACAATCTAAGGAAAGAAAAACAGTATCACATATTGAATCTTTGAGGAGAATATCACAGCAACAGCCAGGTGGACCCCACAAAAAGTGACCATGTCGGGTCCGAGCATTTCCTGGTACTGTCAGGCCCCAGAAAATGACAGCCAGAAAAGGGCAGAACATGGAGTACAGAGGTGGCATGGGTCTACAGTCAACTTAGCAGGGAGTGGCTGAGACTAATGAAACCCACTGGACTAATTCCAAGTCATCTGACACAGAAAATCTTCACTGAAAAAACTTCAGAGCACTTGGCATTAGGTCTACTTGTGAAAGGAGGTCATATACACACTTAGCCTTAGCACCGACAGCACAGATGACAGGGAAGCAGTAATAGAGATGTGCACACTGTCTAGCTGTGAAAAAACAGACTTGCCTTTGGAAAAAAGGGGAAAGGCAGAGGCCTGCCCAGGATGCTGGGATAGGTGTGAGGGCCTTACCCAATGATGCAACAAGTGCAAAGGTCTCCAGCATGACATCATGGTACAGGAATCTCTGGGCCTCATCAAGAAGCCTCCATTCCTCCTGGGAAAAGTACACAGCCACGTCCTCAAAGGTCACAGAGCCCTGTGATGACAGGGACAGATGTCTCCATAAGCAGCCTCTCTCCCCAGGACCCCATAAGTACCCCTAACCCATACTCACTCTGGGTTCATCATCCTCCCCAGCTCCCTAACTCAGAGGGCACTGGTACTGAATAACTCTTTGTGCTTCCTTGAGCACTAGGTACAACTCTCAGCAGCAACAGGCAGGTGGACAGATAGATGCCATCTAAGCTGTGGACCTGGTATGCAGGACACCCTCCCTCTCTCGCGCGACAACAGCCTGAGAGTCCCCAGGATCACGTTACCTAGACACAAACAAACTTGGGCTCATTGTCCTCTCAAACTCCTTGTATGAGGGCCCTGGGGCAACGTGGTCACAAACCTTCCCCACATGCGTATTACTCACTGGCTAACTCCTCATACATCTGATCCCCATCACCACCACCCGGCCCACAAAATTGGCATGTCTCCTGCCTCCTCACATATCCTCTGCACATGGCATCAGAAAGTGCCTGCCAATGCAACTGGATCCCACCGTACCCCATCTCTCCACTGGTGGTTCCCCAGCCCTGTTCTGAAGGCTTCCCCAGCAGGCCTTGTTCCTGACTTTAACCTCAGTCAAAACATGCAGATCTAAATACCCCTGGTCTGGTTCCACTTCTGTATTCCTCACTATGTCTCTTCACCAATTAGAACCTTTAAACACCCATTTAAAATCCACACCCACTTGACACACCTAAGGTAAACTCATCTGACACTGTGACAGAAACTCCCCAAGTTCCACCACAAAAGTCTGGTGAGTGCATAGGAGGAGAAATAACAGCAGCCTGACTTCACTATCACTTCACCTCCATTTCTGCTTTCCCTTTGCATCAATTTCACAGCCACTCTCCCATAAAAACCTGGGCCACCTCGTGGACTTTCACCACCCCCTTCTGTGTCACTGATGATCAGTCCTGTTCCTTGAATGTCTTTGTGACACCCACAGCCCCCCTTTCCTCCCTTGTCCCCTAATGCATCCTGAACCCTCCCCAGCACTCTAGATCTGCATGTTCAGCTGTCCACTTGTCTCCTATACTTGGGAGTCACTGAAACAGCTGAAACTCAACATGGCCAAAACCCAAATCCTAATACTCTCGGTAAAAAGGACTCCTACCACTGACTTCTGCATCTCAGTTTGATGGTACTTCCACACTCCCAGATGCAAAGGGAAAAAACTCTGGAGTCATCTGTGATCCCTCTACCTTAGAAAATCTGGTCAGTCCCTACTTTAAAAGCAAATCCAGAAGCCAAGTGTTTCTCCTACCTCCACATCCACCCACCCTGTCAGCCACAACCAATGCTTATCTGGATGACTGCAACAGCCTCCTTGATAATCTCCTTGTCTTCCTCTCCCCCAGTCTGTTCTGCATTCTGCACCCAGGGGTAGCCTTTTAAATCCTAAGTAAGATCATTTTTCTCCTCTGTTCCAAATATACCATGGCTGCTATCACTCTCAGAACAGACTTCTGAGAGTACCATTCTAGGTGCAACTTCTCAAAGTACCACTCTAGGCCTGACTCTGGCCCCCTTGCTCTCCATCCTCACCAGACATTAATAGAGACCTAGAAGTCCTAGAACACTCCCATCTCACTCTCATCCCCAAGCATTTGTACATACTAACCCCTGTACCTAAGACAACCTTTCACATCTCAGTCCACTGGCTGCCAAAAATGAGTATCTGTCCATATAACCTCTGGCCTGGACTTAGAAACCTGGGCTTACGGTTTCTCTAGGGTCTTGAGATACCAAGGCCAGGAAGGGTGGCAGCAAAAGAGTTCCAGGACACCTGACACTCACCAGTGCAGTGTCCATAAGTGGTTCTGCTGAGTGTGGAACCTGTGGGAAGAGCAGGGCCATGTAACTTTAATTCCCATCAGCAACATAGACGAAAAAGAAGATTAATGAGTGAACCGTTTAATACTGAAGTCAAAGATAAATGCTCAAGGGAAAAATAAAGCATGTAAAAGAGGGCAGAAAAATGTTATAGAGTTGTGCCATAAAGTCACATGGATAACTTGAGAAAAGGCTTCCCAGAAGTGGGACAAAAAGGTGAAAATCCTCTCTGTCAGAGTCATGCCTGGTGTGTTTGAGCAGCACCCACGAGGATGGTGTGACTGAAGCCCAGTAAGCCAGAAGAATAAGGGATCGTGTTGGCGAGGAAGTGGTGTTGGCAGGTCATATAGCACTATTAAAGCCCTGAGCAACAAATATCAAAATTTAGTCTCATTTTACGTACAGGTCTGTTTCTTACACTTCCAGACACTTCCATTTGTTTCCCTTTTTCTATCTGTTTGTCCCTTGCCTATATCATATTTTTCTCTTCCCATAGCTTGTAGCTGGCCCTAACAGGTGGCCAGGAGTTCTTATACTTCCTTTTCAAATTTTACTCTGGTTATATTAAAAATTATTGTTTTATATAAAATCCCAGCTTACATAATCCATAGATTAAATTCTGATTTGAAATTACTATAACATTGTATAGTATAATTTAAGAATATGTACTTTTAATACTTATCCATATTCTTTGGTGTTAAATTTTCCATAAATATTCAGATTATCTGTAATTTCCTACATGCTTTTCTCTCTGGTGGAAGAGAACAGAACCACCATTTTTCTGACTATGCATTCAAAATGAATCTCTGATAAAGGGGTTGTTCCTAGAATCAGTAAAAGTGCTTGGCCTCCAGCAGTTGGGGTTAACTGGACCTCATTTTGGACTCTTTAAACTTAAGAGAAAGGAAATAAGATATAGGACCTAGCCTCTATTCCATCCTCATAGACATGGAAATATCTTCTTGAGCTCTTAATATCCTGCTAGGGTTTCGAAGCATTATGACTTTTTATCCTTACAATGATTCTTTTCAGCCCTCTTAAAACAAGTATTTTAACAAAATATTTTAATCATTTTCTCTTACAAGATCACCAGAGGAAAATTATTTAACAGTAAAATAAATATTAGTGGAAGAGCACAATCTCTTAAAACACGAAAACCCTCTGTGTGTGTGCAGACAGTAAAAAAGTAAGTTTATGTAAGGCATAAGTGTGTGTCAAAATATAATTATGAAATAGTTTAAGTATAATTTTCATTCAAAGAACTAAGTTAAAATTAGTAACACAGAGCAAAACAAGATGAGTAAGTGGAAATGTTAATTTAAATACAATAAAAATTTTAACACATAAACTAGACAGATGTGTGCTTTATATACTCCAGAACACATTCCAAGTATGGCTACAGTACTAGTGCTTATAGATACAGAAAGCAAACCGAAAAAAAAAAAAAAAACCCAAACAAAAAACCATAGGCAAAAAAAGGCTTTCAACAGGAAAACGTACAGACATTTTACTCATGTATTCATATCTACAGAATACTACACAAAAAGGAAAATAGATACCCTGCATGAAAAACATGCGTAAGGTCACACCATATTGTGCAAATGAAGAAAAACACATCATAATACTTATACGATTCCATTAATTAAGTTTTAAAACAAGCGACCGGAACTAAACTACAGCCATCGAATATTTTCCACATAGTTGGCAAAACTATCAAGAAAAGCAAGGAAACGCTTACTTTAAACAACAGACAATACTTTAACTTTTGAGGGATGGGTATAATTGTTTTGAAGGACCCCACTGGCGGCTTCTGGGATCGCATTTTTTGACTTCAGCGCTTAACAGATACTAATTTTAGAGCTGCTTATTCAACTGTATGTATAAGTTCTGTGCAATTTTTCTCCACGCAGGTCATTATTTTAAAATTCGGAAAACCAAGGTTTGGGGGCACGAATAAATATAAACATAGGACACGCGTAAGAAAAAATTGGTAAGATCAGAAACAGTGCAGAATGAGAAGAGTTGGGGGAGGGCTCTGAGGGCGCAGCGTTTACCTGAATTGGACCCATCAGCGCTGCCGCCGCCAAGGGAGTCTGTGTGCGAAGGTGGGGCCCGGGCACTGCAGCCCCCGTCCCGGCCCCGCAACAGAGTCAGGCTGGATGGCGCCCACGCCGAGCCTTAGACCGCCTCAGAGCTGCCTCAGAGCAGCTGGCACAGCAGCTTCCTAGTTCCTTGATCTCGGGCTAGACCAGCGTCCTCAACCTCACCACCAGTGAACAGATCCGTGTTTACAAAATGTCGCCGATCCACGCCGGAAGGCCCGCCCAAACGCCGCCCTCCAGAACGGAAGTGCCTCTTCCCGAGTCTTCATTGGTCCAGTGCCCCTGACGCGCGGCGCAGTGCTTTCAGGGTAATGTAGTTCACAACGCTCCCGTCCCCGGCAAGAGGCGGTGACCCCCAACCTCCAGAGAAATGTTCCGCCTCACACGGAGGGTTGCTGGGAAGTACAAAGGCTGTGAGCACGGGGCGGGGTTTCACGTTTCTTAAAGGGGACGCACCCAGATTTCCTTGAAATGTAGTCTGTGCTGATCACAGAGAGGTACAGTGACAATAATATTTCAGATGACCCCCAAACCGGCAAAACCAAATGGGCACATAATACCGGGTTTTCGCTCAGACACAAAGTGCATCCATGCTGAGCTGGAGTCCAATAAACATTGTCTTGTTGATCTTCCAGTACATGTAAGCTGAAGCTTTAGACTCAACTTATGAGCCTCACTGTGTTAGGTCAGTGTCAAGAAAGTAAAGACTTCAGACAGGGCCATGCCGGGCAAGACAGAGGAGGGATGTGGGGCAGCCAGAAGCAGGTGGACCAGGCGCTGTGTCTCTGAGTCCATCACAAAAAAACGGAAAGCCTGTGACACTGTCCCATTCAGGGACCTACACATATTTCTTGCTCCACATTTTAATATGTATTCAGTTCTTCTCTAGAAGCTAAAATCTACCTATCTGAAAAGGAAGAGGGACTTACCATATGTAACTTTCTGTCAGGAGAGTGACTCATAGTTTATTTGGAAAGGGAGCATCTGAACCCAGAGATAAAGGATTGGATTACATGATCTCCTTTCCTTGATGGGGAGTCAATATAATTTCACCTGCAAGTGCAGTGAAAATGCATGGAGAGTTGAGCTTATCTCAGGAAAATATTTGTGAAATGTTGAAATTGCTGAAATCAATCATTATTTAGTTATTCAAAAGTGGTGGCCAAAATAGCTCTTGACCATGTGAAAGAGGTTAGGATCTCAGTGAAGACTGAAGGAACACTGAAGTCTGAGAATGAGGGAATGAAGCTGAGCGCGTAGGTACACAAGAAAATTGGCTAATCTGTGGATATAGCTCTCCAAGTTGTGATTTATTATTTATTTATTTAAATAATTTTTTAGTATACCAAACAATGCCAGCTTGAAGGGTGACATAGAGAGAGCAGATATCTTTCCCAGAATGCTAGAAAAAACAGGGCATCTGTGCCATCATATTTATACCCTCCTTAACAAGCACTCATTAAGTGCCTACTCCATTCCAAGCACTATTTTGGCTGCATGGGACCCATCAAGATCCAAAGAGACAAATATCCCTACCCTCATGAGTCTGACTTTCTGGTCAAAGGAGATGGACAGTAAAAATTAATGACAACATAGTCTATTGCATAATACTTTTATGTGTTATGAGTGTTAACCAAAATTTCGGAAACGAATACCTGATTGAAGTTAAGACACATTTATTTGGGGCTTGTTAAGACTGCAGCCTGGGAGACACAGTTTTGAGAAGCACTAAAATTGTGGTTCCCTGGACTACAAAATGGAGGAAGGTTATAAAGGCAAAAAACAGAAGGTCACAGTTAGTTCCATAAATTTTTAATGAAGAATTATAATTGGAGCTGTCATGAGGTAAGGGTGCTTGTAAAGCAAGGATTGACTGGAGTTGGAAATGTCTGCGTAGTTACAAGGGGGACTCTTGAAACCGCAAGGCTGTAGGTAGCAGATTTTTTAAATGTCTAATGTCTGCTATCAAACTGAACTTGGGTCTACTAGCCCGCTGTGCAGCAAAGCTAATCTACTAACACTGGGTTGTGGTGAAGGAAAGTACAGTGTTAATTGCAGGGTATCAAGCAAGGAGAACAAGCAGCTGTAGCTCAAAAGACCCAAACTTCCTGATAGATTTTAGGGGCGGGCATTTAGAGGGTTGAGGGATGCAGCTCGTGGACCTTCTTCTGATTGGTTGGTGTTGAGGTAAGAGGGTGATGTTTCTGGAATATAACGGTTGTGGTCAGCATCCTCCACCTGGGTGGGGGTCTAAGTTTCTGCAAAACAGCTCAAGTATATGTGTCAGGTTATGTGTGTGTGAAGGTACCATGTCACTCATTAGACATCAGAGAATTCATACTGGAGAAAGGTCTTATGAGTGTTTTGATGTAGGAAATTCTTTCGTTGCAGCTCCACACTCATGAGACATTGGACAAATACCACTAGAGAAAGGCCTTATTAGTGCAGCTAATGTGAGAAATTTTGTAGTAAAACGCCAGATTTGTTACACACCAGCAAGTTCATGTTGATACAAGGCCTTATAAGAACAGCGAATATGGGGGACTTCCCTGGTGGTGCAGTGGTTAAGAATTCGCCTGCCAATGCAAGGGACACGGGTTCTATCCCTGGTCCAGGAAGATCCCACATACATCGGAGCAACTGAGCCCGCGTGCCACAAGTACTGAAGCCCGTGCTCCTAGAGCTGGTGCTCCGCAACAAGAGAATCCACCTCAATGAGAAGACTGTGCACTACAAAGAAGAGTAGCCCCTGCTCGAAGCAACTAGAGAAAGCCCGCGTACAGCAACAAAGACTGAACGCAGCCAAAAAAAAAAAAAAAAAGAACAGCAAATATGGGAACTTCTTTACATATGATTCTGGCCTCATTAAACATTGTTGAATTTACACTGGAGAAATGCCTTCTGAGTGCAGTGAATGTTGGAAAGTCTATAGCCAAAACTCTCATTCATTTGGCTCCAAAAAATTCACACCAGAGAGAGAACTTATGAAGGAAGCAAATGGGGAAAGGACTTCAGCCAAAAGTCTGCTCTGAATGGCATTGTGAAGTACATATTATGTACTTTGGGGTTTTTTTTCCCTTCTTACTGTGTTAAAACACACATACATAAAACTTGCTATCTTATGTATTTCATTTTATTTATATTTTTTAAAGTGATTTTTTTACAATTTATTATTTTTTTATTTATTTATTTTTGGCTGCATTGGGTCTTCTTTGCTGCACGTGGGCTTTCTCTAGTTGCAGTGAGCAGGGGCTATTCGTTGCACTGCACGGGCTTCTCACTGCGGTGACTTCTGTTGCGGAGCATGGGCTCTAGGCACACGGGCTTCGGTAGTTGTGACACACGGGCTTGATTGCTGTGTGGCATGTGGGATCTTCCCAGACCAGGGATCGAACCCGTGTCCCCTGCATTGGCAGGTGGATTCTTAACCACTGCGCCACCAGAGAAGTCCCCAGTTTGTGTCTTTTTGTGAATACCTTACTTCAGTTATAATAATTTCAAGATTAATCTATCATGTGTCATGTTTCAGAATTCCCTTCCTTTTTAAGGCTGAATAATACTCCATTGTATGCATATACCACATCCTCATGCATTCTTCCATTGATGGACACTTCCTTAGTTTCCATATTTTAGCTGTTGTAAAGAGTGCAGCTGTGAGAATGACTGCACAAATATCTCCTTGAGATTCTGCTTTCAATTCTTTTGGGTGTATAGCCAGAAGTGGAATTGCTGGATCATATGGTCATTCTATTTCTTTTAAATAAATTAATTTATTTAATTTATTTTTTGTTGCCTTGGGTCTTTGTTGCTGCACACGGGCTTTGTCTAGTTGCGGCGAGCGGGGCTACTCTTTGTTGTGGTGGGCGGGTTTCTCATTGTGGTGGCTTCTCTTGTTTCAGAGCACGGGCTCTAGGCGCGTGGGCTTCAGTAGTTGCAGCACGTGGGCTCAGTAGTTGTGGCACGTGGGCTTAGTTGCTCCACGGCATGTGGGATCTTCCCGGACCAGGGCTCAAACCCATGTCCCTCACATTGGCAGGCAGATTGTTAACCACTGCACCACCAGGGAAGTCCCGGTCATTCTATTTTTAGTATTTTGAACTGTTTCCTTTATTGGCTGTACATTTTATGTTCCCATCAAAGGTCCACAGAGTTCTAGTATCTCCACATCCTCTTCAACATAATTTTATTTTCCATTTCATGTTTACTAGTAGCTATCCTAATGAATGTGTAGTGTCTCATTGTGATTTTATTTAGCATTTCCCTAATGATTAATGATCACATACTTCTTGGCCAATTGTGTATATTCATTTTTTAAAATTATTTATTTATTTATTTATTTATTTTTGGCTGTGTTTGGTCTTCGTTGTTACGTGGACTTTCTCTAGTTGCAGCGAGTGGGGGCTACTCTTCGTTGCGGTGCATGGGCTTCTTATTGCGGTGGCTTCTCTTGTTGCGGAGCACAGGCTGTAGGCACAGGCTTCAGTAGTTGTGGCACACAAGCTCAGTAGTTGTGGCTCACAGGCTCTAGAACGCAGCCTCGGTAATTGTGGCTCACGGGCTTAGCTGCTCCACAGCATGTGGGATCTGCCCGGACCAGGACTCAAACCCGTGTCCCTGCATTGGCAGGCGTGTTCTTAACAACTGAGCCGCCAGGGAAGTCCTGTATATTCTTTTTTTAAATGGCTATATTTTCCCCTTTTAAAATCAGATTATTTTCTGATTGTTGAGTTGTAGCAGTTCTTTGTGTATATCTAGATACTTATCAAATATATGATTTGCAAATGTTTTTCTTCCATTCAATAGGTTGTCGTTTCACTCTGTCGATTGTGTCCTTTGCACAGAAGTTTGTAATTTTATTGAGTTTTGCTTTTGTTTCCTATGCTTTTCCAATGCCAAGAAGTTATTTCCAAATCCAGGATCATGAAGCTTTTTCCCTTTGTCTTCACCTAAGAGTTTATGGGTTTATATCTTACTGTTAGGTCTTTGATCCATTTTGAGCTCATTTTTGGGTGTGGTGTAAGGTAAGGGTCCAATTTCATTCATTTGAATGCAGATATCCACTTTACTACAATTTGTTGATAAGACTTTTCTCCTCCCAGGACTTCCCTGGTGGTCCAGTGTCTAAGGTTCCACGCTCCCAATGCAGGGGGCCCAGGTTCAATCCCTGGTCAGGGAAATAGATCCCACATGCTGCAACCAAGAGTTCAAATGTCGCTACTAAAAGATCCCACATGCCTCAACGAAGATCCCACGTGATGCAACTGAGACCTGGCGCAGCCAAATAAATAAATAAATAATAAATATTAAAAAAAGACTTTCCTCCTCCCATTGAATTGTCTTAGCACACTTGTCGATTATTTGATCAAATATATTGGCTTCCAGTTCTGGGCACTCTGTTGTTTCATTGGTCTAAATGTTTGTCTTTATGACAGTACCACAGTGTCTTGATATATAGTTTTATGAAAATACTGTCTTGCTCCAGTTTTGAGTCCCTGGCTTGATGCTAGTCATTTCCCCTTTTGGAGCAGCTGATTAAGTCCACACCCAATCACTGTCTATATCAGGCACTCACACTCTGGACTGCTATACCCCATCCCTTATGTCCTAGAGCCAGGATACCAGGCAACTGGAGACAGCCTCTATGCCCCTGACACCATGAAATTATTCCAGCCACGTCATCCATGGGGAGCCTCAGAGACCTAGCTAGCCCCAGACCTCTTGCTATACATAGGGTGCTCCGTACAGCTCCAGGTTGCTTACTGTGTCCCTGTACAGCCAGTTGTGTGCCCTGCCTGATGCCCTTGTCTCATTCTAAGCCCTAGGTAACACAGAATTCTGCCTTTTATCTACCCAAGTGTCACCAAGAACATATTTTTTCAAGGTTAGGAAGTCCAGCACTTTTTTTTTTTTTTTTTTTTTTTTGGCTGAGTTGGGTCTTCTTCGTTGCTGTGCACAGGTTTTCTCTAGTTGCGGTAAGCAGGGGCCACTCCTTGCTGCAGTTCGCAGGCTTCTCGTTGTGGTGACCTCTCGTTGTGGAGCCTGGGCTCTAGGCACGTGGGCCTCAGCAGCTGTGGCACGCGGGCTCAGCAGCTGTGGCGCACAGGTCCAGCTGCTCCGCGGCATGTGGGATCTTCCTGGACGACGTCTCGAACCAGTGTCCCCTGCATTGGCAGGCGGACTCTTAAGCAATGCACCACCAAAGTCCCCTAGGGAGATTCTCTTAAGTACCACATATATTGGAAGCTTTCATGATACACCTTGCACTTCCAGACCTTCCTGGAGTCCTTGCCAGAAATAAGTTGTTGCCAGTATCTGTTACGTTAGCCTTCCCTCCTCTGCCACACGGCAGGGTGCCGCAGTGTGTATGAATCATCTGTACAGTGCTCAGCAGGCAGGAAGCTATGCTTTCTCCCTTCATCTGGAGGACTCACCCGTCTCTTGATTTTTGGGGTATCTCATTCCCTTCCCACTGATTGTTTTGGGTGGGATATTACCCAGTTCTGGAAAAGAGGACTCCAGCTGGCTTCTGCAGGCAGCTTGTGGAGATTTCCCTTCTTAGTGAGTACATTTGATTGACTTGTAATGGTTGGGTTGATTTTTCCACCCTCAAAGTCACCCGACCCAGGACTCTCCAGCTCACACTGCTGGTGTTTGTGATGGTAAAGTTCTTATTGATTAAGGGACATAGAGTTCTATTTACTGTATGCTGTGGATTGACAACAGAATGAAACAGTGAACGGATTTTGTGGGCACCTCTAGTTTGTATTTGCTATTCAGGATGGAATAGCAAGAGGATAAAGAATAGCTGTCAGTCCATATTTGGTTCAGTTTGCATTGCTGCACGAGGCCTCCTGGGAATGTCTGAAGGACCTCACCAATTTCTTACCCTGGATATGAAGATTATTTGCTTCCCAGAATCAGCTTGAGGAGGGGCATTTGGCAGTAGCCTGAGGTGGGTCCCTTGTCCAAAGAAGATGTCCCATATTCCTCAGCATTGTTGGGGATAGCTAACAGGGCATGTGATTTCATGAGGGGGAAGTGTCAGGTTAAGGACCCTGCAGGCTGCTTGGCCAAACAAAATGGATGCCAAGGTAGCAACACGACGGAGTAGCTTAGCTAAACTCTCAACACCCTAAAAATGAGAGTCTCAGCAATCCACGGATGTCCACATGAAACCTAGTCACATGCAGGAGGTAAAGGGTGGGATTATACTACCCTCCTAAATTAGAAAAAAATCCCAGAAAAGAATCAAGGGTTATTATTACTTTTTGTAACACAGTAACTCTTGGAGGTACACAGCCTCTCTCAGCTCTCAGAGATCATTCTTTTATTTGTTTGTTTATTTATGGCTGTGTTGGTTCTTCGTTGTTGCGTGTGGGCTTTCTCCAGTTGCGGCGAGTGGGAGCTACTCTTCGTTGCGGTGCGCGGGCTTCTAATTGTGGTGGCTTCTCCTGTTGCAGAGCATGGGATCTAGGTGCACTGGCTTCAGTAGTTGTGGCACGTGAGCTCAGGAGTTGTGGCACACGGGCTCAGTAGTTGTAGCTCGTGGGTTCTAGAGCACAGGCTCAGCACCTGTGGTGCACGGGCTTAATTGCTCCATGGCATGTGGGATCTTCCTAGACCAGGGCTTGAACCCATGTCCTCTGTATTGTCAGGAGGATTCTCAACCACTGCACCACCAGGGAAGACCCAAGGGTTATCTTAAAGCAAAAGGACAGCTTATCGTTCACAAGGTTTGCAAACCAGAGATGTACAGCCTTCAGCTATAAATGAAACTACGTTTGGGAGGGGTGGTGAAGGGGGTGAGGAATTTTTAAAAGCAAAACCTACAAAAGCCACAGTTGGCAGACTTGTAAAGGAAATGGATGGTCCTTGCAGCTTGACCACAAGCCCTTGTGAAATGGAGCAGGACCCTGTATGGCCTTCCCATGAAGAGAACTCCCCACCCCTGTATCCCCTGCCTCTTACTTGTTGGAAAGTTTTAGCCTTTTAGGCCTTCTTTCAGTTCCAAAGAACAAATTTAATCAGAGAAGTAAGAAAATGTAGAAACAAAGGAAAGCATTCAAGTGAGACAAAATGATGATAGTTTAGCCATGAAACAAAGTCAAGGACCTTTAGTTCCTTCTCAAAGCCTGTAGATAATATCTTGAGCCATATCCTTGAGTTGTTTTGCAGATACTAAAACCCCCACCAGGTGGAGGAAGTTCACTGCATGCTACCACCAGACAGGTTGGAGCCAGGTAATTGATAATTGAGATTTCTGAAATACCACCCTGTTACCTAACCACCAACCAATCAGGAATTGTTCATGAGCTGATCACACACCCTGTGACCCTCTCCTGTCATTAAAAACCCTTCCCTGAAAGCCCATCAGGGAGTTCAGATCTTCTGAGCATAAGGTACCCATTCTCCTTGCTTGGTGCCCTGCAATAAACCTGGTACTTTCCTTCACCACAACCCAGTGTCAGTAGATTGGCATTACTGTGCATGGGGCAAGTGGACCCAAGTTTGGTTCAGTAACATATGCAGCTTGACTTCAAGTTTTTGATGATTGGCTGTTATCAGAGCTTCTCCTCAGGGACTATTCTAGGTAGGACCCTTAGCAGAATCTGAAGTCCTTACAGTTTTTGGTCATGGTTTTTCTAAGAACACAGAGTACATGACTGAACACCAGGTCTGTCATGACTGCCTGACTCCATTTTATTTAATTTTTTCATAGCACAAGGTACTCTTTATTGTGATATTCAATGGAAAACATCTATAAACCAGCTTACTGTAGTGATGACAGTTGCAACCATGCTAAGGCCCTTTTATTATATTAAAAAAGGGTGGGTGTGGGAGTTCTGTTCACTCCTATGTAACAGAAAATGGGACCTGAATTCAGAGATTTTTAGGTGTATGTAGCTTTTATATATCTTCATGATTTCTTGAGATTTGTTTTCATTTAAAAGAATGCCTTCTTTGCCATAAGTAAGTCTAAATGCAGCATATACAGAACAGTTAGGAATACAGGAAAATTTAGCCATAAGTGTAGACCAGTGTAGGACAAGCTACTCTCTTTTAGATGTGGTTCCAAAGGAAAGGCAGTGATGAAGACTTGGAATTTTACCATATATTCAGGAAAAGGGAGAAAAGAAAACTTTTTTTTCTTTTAAAAATATCCAGGGAGGGCTTCCCTTGTGGCACAGTTGTTAAGAATCCGCCTGCCAATTCAGGGGACACGGGTTCAAGCCCTGGTCCGGGAAGATCCCACATGCCGCAGAGCAGCTAAGCCCATGAACCACAACTGCTAAGCCTGCACTCTAGAGCCCGCTAGCCACAACTACTGAGCCCGTGTACTACAACTACTGAAGTCCACGTGCCTAGAGCCTGTGCTCCAAATAAGAGAAGCCACTGCAATGAGAAGCCCACGCACTGGAACAGTCGCCCCCGCTCACCACAACTAGAGAAAGCCTGTGTGCAGCAGTGAAGACCCAATGCAGCCAAAAATAAATAAAATAAATTTATAAAAAAAAAAATCCGGGGAATTCCTTGGCAGTCCAGTGGTTAGGACTCCGTGCTTCCACTGCAGGGGTCACAGGTTCAATCCCTGGTCGGGGAATTAAGATCCCGAGTGCCGCATGGTGCAGTCAATAAATAAATAAATAAAAATATCTATGCCATGGCGGAGTTCTGAACTATACTGAATCAACCGTGCAGATCAACTACCCTCGGATCCTAGTCCTGGAGTAGGTTCAAGATTGTGTGGGAGGGTTTCTGGCCCTTTCTACTGTTCTAGCTGTCAGACTTGGGACGAGTCCCTTAACCATTAAATATATTTTGTCCCCAAGAGTATTGGGAGAGGCCTCTGCTGGCCTTTCCAGATTGGCCCCTTGGCCCTCTCTGCTTGGATCAACAGCCCTTCTATGGAGGGGGCGGGCTGCCCTAGGTCAAGGAGAGAAGGGGGTCATCATTGCGCTAGAAATATTTTAGAATCAAGAAGCGGACAGTGGAGCTGCCCAGCGGGGGTGGGGAGGAAGGCCCCTCCCTCCCGACTCCATTTTATTTTGGGTCACTGTTAGACACACTGGGTCCGTTTTCTATGTCCTTTTCTTAGGGAATTTATCTTATTTTTACTTTTCCTTAGTGGAAGTTACTTAATTTCTACAATGCTTTTATGGCTAAAGAAGCACAGAATACCTAGGTGGACACATCCCTTATTTAGCAAGAAGAAAAAACACATGTTAGGGTTTGTCCTAGGGGTGTTTATAATATGTAATATTAATATTAAATATACAATATATTTGAGAGCCTGTGAAAACTGAATTGCAAGAGAGAGAAATGATTTGTTTGGCCTTGCCACAAAAGAATGCTAAATAGACAAATACAGAATTTTAGGAAATATGCAACATTCCTGCATACACAGAGCAGCCGGCAAACCTATTCCACATGTGTCACATTCACCTACAATTGTGCCTAAAACCCAGTAGGTGCTCACTGAACATTTCTTAGAACAGTAAATACACACTACAACATAGCTTCCGTATTCATTCTCACGTTTCTGGCAAGACTTTCAAAAGATTGTCTCAATCTATCACTCCAAGCAGTTAATGAGCCATGTTTTCAAGTATTAAAGAGAAGCACATTTTGGAGAGAAAAGCCACAGGCTCAGCTTCATTTTCTGGCTTTTCAGACTTCACTATCTCTTGCTTAAACTTGGCTAAGATCTTAACTTTTTTTTTTTTACATGTCACACATATGCTTTTCTAGAACTATTTCTGCTGCTTTATTTTAATAACTACATAATCAATAATACCTTTCAGTAATTTCCATTTCACAAGTGTTTTTCTCAGATAATTTAAATTCCCTGTGAAGACACTGCTGCTGCAATTTGAGGTGAAGTGATAAATAACTTCCTAGCAAGAAGAGGAGAGACTAGAATCCCACACATTTGTCTTGGGGGCAAGGTGCTCCCCTTGTACACGTGCTCTATTAAAAGATCACACAGTGTCCCAGCAGAAGATGGAATGTGATAGATCACTATTCTTTTTCAGGTAGGTTTCAGATTCTTAAAAGAATTGGAAAATATCTCAGATATGGAGTAATAAATATTGTTTGAAGAAACGTGTTTTTCACTAGGTTCAAACAGAATCACTGACTGTACAGCCAGAAAAGCTGTTTTTCTGGGAACCAGAGTCACAGTTTCACCCTTTCAAGCAATTCTGCATTTCCTGTCATTCTTCCTCCATTATCCCTACCATGTCTCTATCTGAAGTCTTTTCTTTCTTGTCCTGGACCAAATATGCTGAAGGTCATTAAACCGAATACAGAGCTTCAGTCTGTTACCGAAGCAAAATTGGGTCCACTTGCCCATAGGCAGGAAAGCCAATCTGCTGACATCGGGTTGTGGTAAAGGAAAGTGCAGTGTTCATTGCAGGGTGCCAAGCAAGGAATTCAGGGCAGCTAGTACTTAAAAGACCCGAACTCCCCAAAGGCTTCCAGGGAAAGGTTTTCAAAGATAGGATGAGGGAGGGGGTTGTAGGGTGTGTGATCAGCTCGTGGACATTCTTCTGATTGGTTGGTGGTGAGGTAATCTGGAGTCAACATCACCAACCTTCTGGTTCCAACCATTCTGGTGTTTATGTGCTTGCAGACTGCATGTAGTTCATTTTTCCCACTTGGTGCAGGTTTCAGTATCTGTAAAAGAACTCAAAGGTCATGGCTCAGAATATTATCTATAACCCTTGAAGAGGAACTAAAAGTCCTTGACTTTGTTTAACAAGTAAACAATTATTATTTTGTCTTGTTTGACTGTTTTACTTCCCTTCTGGATTTTCTCACTTCTGTGATTAAATTTACTCTCTGGAACTCAGGGAATGATTTTAGCTAACGAGAGGATCTCGGTTTTTGTTTTCTTTGGAGAAAGAATTCAACAAAGAGACTAAGATTGCAAGGCAGGCACAGAATTCATTAGAAGCACAGTACATGTGGGAAAGCACAAGGCGAGCTCACGGAGTGAGCTGCGTGCAATAGGAGCAGCTTAGGTTGTTAGTATGGGGTTAATCTTCCAGGGTTTGGGCCAGGGTGACTCCCCTTTTCCCTCCCCTACGATAGTGTCATCTGCAATTCCTTATTTGGGCTTCCACCAGACTCCATTTTGAATCTTTCCCAAGAACACCTAAGCAAAACCTATTGGGGGTGGGTGTCAAAATTGCAATGCTAATGATATTATAATGATATTACAATGTAGCCAAAGTTACTAGAGGACGACTTGAGAACCCCCTCTGCGCATATGTGGGGCTGGGAAATCTTGACCACAAGAATGTGGAGGCTGGGGTGGACCCTCTCATCTTTCATCCAATTAGGGCTCCTAGTCCCAACAGTAGTTTATCAAAAGGGTCAGCATGAAACCAGTTGCAGCAGGTTACCCCGAAGCCTATCTATCTCCTACCTCAAAGCACACGCTGGCTCCATGGTTTTCACCGTCAAGAGTTCCTTGCTGAGATGTTGCAAAGTTTCTGTTTTAGATGCCATTCCAGGGAATTCCTTGGCTGTCCAGTGGTCAGGACACGGCGCTTCCACTGCCGTGGGCTGTGGTTCTGTCTCTGGTCGGGGAACTAAAATCCCACAAGAGCGCAGCACCGCCAAAAAAAAAAAACCCCAGCCATTCCTCCATGCACCATGGCCGCATTAAGTGCAAAACAAGTAGGTGGTTTTGATTCTGCTTAATCCTTATGCATGAAGAGGCTGTCCTTGGGCCTGTCCCTGTCTTTCCTGCCTCCGGGAGGCCTAGGAGGCTACACTTTTTCTACAGACAACAGGCAGTCAGAGGACATGGGATGGGGGAGAGGAATCTGTTCTAGGAAAGTCTCATAGGGACCTGTTAGGTTTCAAGTTGTTGAAAAGCGACAGCATAGCTGACAGCCATGAGTGCACATAGAGTATCATTATAATATAGTGTGTCCCTTTGGATGTGTAGATTTGGGAACTTGCTCTGTTTCACAGTCTGAAATAACACGTCACTAAACTTTCTGTAAGTATTCTTGGACTGCTCTCCAGAAATCTGGGTGCGTCCCCTTTAAGATAAGGGGACGCCCCGCCCACCGTTGGAGACAGGAAACTCCGCTTCTCAGAGCCCCTGAAGGAGTCTCAAAGCCACTACCAGCCACTTAGGGAGTGACTTCTGCTCAGATCTTAGACATAAGTGGTGGCAGAGGAAACTACATTACCCAGAAGCAGCTACGGTGCGAAGTGGCGGTGACTGAGCCAATGAAAGCTTAGGGGGGGACGCATACGTGCGTGCTCATCGCCTGGGGGCGGGACTTCCGGCGTTGTCTCTGGTAGTGGTTGGGTGGTTGTCGGGCTGTTCACCGGTTCAGGGTGTCGGCGTCGCTTGGTGGGCACCGAGGTGACGGAGCGAAGAGCGGGAGGAGAGAAGTTGGCCCCGCTGCCCAGAGGCGGCTGTGAGGCCCCCTGCGCCCGTAGTTGACGACGGTGCCCTAGTTCCCGCCCCGCTCGCCGCCTCTCCCGGCTCCGTTCTTCCCACCTGCCGGTGACGGAGGCGGCCCTGATGAGGCCGGCTCAGGTGGGTGCTGCGTCTCCCGAGCCCCCACCCGGCCCGACCCCCGCCTCCGAGTCCCAAATCCGGAAGGAGGTGGGTCCGCTCAATTCCTTACCGGTCAGCCCCAGAGTCCAGAACAGAGGGCGGCCTTGGGAGGGGTCCCTTTTCCACCAGTGGACTGGGGTGAGGGAGAGAGTACCCTCGGGGCCGCCGGTGCACTGATTGCAGGTGCTACGGAGTCGGAAGCATTGGGGAAACCTGCGGTCCCTTTTGTCGGGGACAGAGGGGGACGAGGTGTCTCACCTGAAACGGCAACCTGAGCAGATAGAATCCATGGAAGGTTGTGAAGGGATTGGGGATGGGAGAACCGTGTTCAGAGTTAGAAGTTAAAAATTGGGAGAATAGGATGCGAATGGAGGCAGGGAGATTGCTGAAGAGACCACCGCGATAGACCCCAGGAGAATTATGGCAGGGGCTGGGCCAGGAAGGTAGTGCGACATTGGGAGATGGGATGAGATTCTGGAGAAATCTCAAACTTGGAGTAAATGGGATTTCCTGCTGCATAAAATACGGTTGTAAGCAAAAGTAGGGAATGAAGTACCATCCAAATTTTTTTGCCTGAACATCTGAAAGTGGGGAGATAAGGAAGTCAGCGCGAGGAGCAGGTTCAGGGGGAAGATCATGAGTTGTATTTGGACATGTTGATCCTGACATGTATCAAGATGGAGATGTCACCAAATGGAGATACCATATGTGGAGGTGAACATAAAGTCTGGAAGTAGAGGAAGGGGACAGTGTTGGAAATATCAAAGGTATGGAGGGTGTGGACTGGACCAGGGCATGGCCTGGGGATCAGATTGAGGAGGGAGGCTTAAGATTGTTTTGTTTGTTTGTTTTTATTTTTGGCTGCATTGAGTCTTTGTTGCTTCACGCGGGCTTTCTCTAGTTGCGGTGAGCAGGGGCTACTCTTCCTTGTGGTGCGTGGGCTTCTAATTGCAGTGACTTCTTTTCTTGCGGAGCATGGGCTCTAGGGTGCACGGGCTTCAGTAGTTGCATCACGTGGGCTCAGTAATTGTGGCTTGCAGGCTCTAGAGCGCGGGCTCAGTAGTTGTGGCGTACGGGCCTAGTTGCTCCGCGGCATGTGGGATCTTCCTGGACAAGGGCTCAAAGCTGTGTCTCCTGCATTGGCAGACGGATTCTCAACCACTGCGTCACCAGGGAGGCTTAAGATTGTTACATGAGATGGGCCCTGTGGTGAGGGAGGGGCGAGAGTTTGAGGGGAGGACATGAGGGCTGGGTGCTGGCATCCCTGGTGCTCCCTTCAGAAAAGAGCAGACCTGACATAGGAGGGCTTCTGGCCTGTGTCTGTAGGAAGGGAGGCCTGGATGGGGTAAGGAACGTCCCTTCTGTGGAGCCTGCAGTGTGTGCTGGTGTGGGTTCTCCACTTGCAGGCTCTACTGATCCTCAGGGCCACTCCTGATGGAGCAAGGGGAAGGTGAGCCAGAGTGGTGCAGCCAGTGGGTCCTAGACGAGGGCACTGCCAGCTCACCTCCAACCCTCAGGGCAAGAGGGATGATCCACTGCTCCCTTTTGAGGATTATTTAATGGGTAGGCCTGGTTGCTGAATGAACTAATAGCTGACCTGCCTGCTCAGCCCCTTGCTACAACTTATTAACTTAAGAATGTATGAGGGCTTCCCTGGTGACGCAGTTGTTGAGAAGCTGCCTGCCGATGCCGGGGACACGGGTTCATGCCCCGGTCTGGGAAGATCCCACATGCCGCGGAGCGGCTAGGCCCGTGAGCCATGGCCGCTGAGCCTGCGCGTCCGCAACGGGAGAGGCCACAACAGTGAGAGGCCCACGTACCGCAAAAAGAATGTATGAAAATTAATTTAAACACTAATTTATCAATATTCCTCTAAATACATACACATAGGTAATTAGAAATAAGCCTGTTCACTCAGTTAAATTTATGCAAACAATTTGTAATTGGCTTGGCATTGATTTACCTCTAGGTATTTGCTTAACAATGCAAAGTTTTATATATGACATCCTCTGAGATCTTAAAAAAGCAGTAAAAATAAAGACCCCAGTTTTCAAAACTGTATCACTTCAGTTGCACTGAAAATATATACAAAACCGTTGTTCCTATGGTCAGTCATAGCTGACACATGGTATGTACTCCTTACGTTAGATAACAATATGACCCCTGTGAGGTTGGAAGCATTCTTAATCTTCATAAACTTTTTCTTTTCCCTGAGGCTCAGGGAGGTTTAACCCTTCTCCAGTGTCACTCAGCTAGTAAGAGACAATACTGTTTTGTGAGGAACTGAGCTTAGACTCTCAGGCTGAGATCTAATTACACCAGGGTAGGGCAGAAGTGGTGGTCCAGCTCTGCTGTAGGATCCTGCCACTGTTACCCATTTCACATGGCTTCCTTCCCCCAGGGTCCCATGGCAGTGGCAGAAATGCTTATGGACCCTGTACAGGTGAATGGAGGGGTCCCACCTCTCACCCATCCCAATTATCACCCTGATAGTTTTATCATCCTGATCTGTATGCCCTCAGGGAATGGTAGTGTCCCAGGACTTCTATCCCTTTTTTGTCTCTTGCCTCTGTAGACCCTGTGCTTTCACCAGGTCCAGGATCCTATATTTAGTCCCAGGTTATATAGAATAGTTCCATTTCTGACAATTGATGGGGTAAGATGTGGCAGACAGTCCTGACTACATTCAGGATTCTGAATGTTCAGACAGTTGCAGGTGATACTGAGGTGGGATGTTCAGAGAACTGCAGATCTCTGTTATATCTGGTGGGAATGGGGAGCTGGGATAGGGGTTCACAGGTATCAGGCCTTGAATGATAGCCTGAGGTCCTGGTTCTCTCATCTCAGGTTGATGGGAGGTATGGAAGGTTTGAAGCAGAGGAGGAAGGTGCTATGACTCATGCTTTAACAGATTCCCTCTGGCTGTAGAATAAAAGACAGACAACGGTGCGAGTGAAGGTAGGGAGACCTGAGGGGAATTTCTGCAGTCATCTAGGTGAATGTTGGTGGTGGCTACATCCGAGTGGTGGCTATGGAAGTAGGGAGTGGTTGTTTTCTGGATGTGTTTTGAACTAGAGCTGCCCGTGTTTTATTTATTTTTTAAAATGTATCAGTATATTTTTAATTGAAGTATAGATGATTTACAGTATTGTACTGTCCATATTTTATCTAATGGAGAGTGAGGGACTCAAGAAAGTGGGCTGATAGGAAGAATTGGGGATGACTTCATGTTTCTGGGCTTGTTAGGAAGGATGGATGCCTCATCAACTAAAATGGGTAAAGTCAGCTTTAGGAGGAATTTGCAGGTGGAATAAGGAGAGTCCGTTTTTGTCCACGTCACAAATGTTCCAGAGACACCCAAGGGGAGGTGTTGAGTGGGCACTTTTACACAGAGAGCTGGAGTTCAGAGGATGGATTCAGGATGGAGACAGCCACAACAGAGTGGCTGTGTGGACTACGATGAAGCCGAAGGTAAGATTTAGGCGGCATCATTTCTAGTTTATGGTGGTGATGCCACTAGAGGACAAGGAGTGAGAATGAAGGGCCTCAGGACTAAGTCTGTGGGTTGGGTACCTGGCTGGTGGTGATGCGCATCACGAAGACAGATGAGGGAGCAGAGTGTTCTTGTCTGTGCATGACAGCGGGATGTAGGCGTGAGAGTCTTCTGAGGCCAGAGCGAACATGAGATGGATGTTGAGGGAGGAAATGGGATCAGCTAGGAGAGTCGCTAGACTTAGGGTGCAGTCACAGTGTGGGTGGGGAGGTCGGTGTACCTGGGCTTCACGTGAGGAGAGAAGTTGCTGACTGCTTATGGGACAGTTCGTGCAACACGGAAGAGGGAGAGGGCTAAGGGGACATGAGGTCTCACATAAAAAGGGTGGCTGGGGAGGAAGGAAAAAACAGGGCCAGGTGGTGAGACCTTCTAAGAAGGGCTTTGGGCAGGCCCTGGCCCCAGGGGACTTTGGTGTTCAGGGGCAGGACTGGGCTGAGATGAATGCTGGATGCATTTCCATTCACTGCCTGGATTCCATGTGCAGAGTGCCCTATAAGGAGGTGAAGGAAGTGCCTATGGTGTGGGCTGGGGCTGTCTGTGGAACTGTCACTGTGGAAGGGTTAGAGTCATGAGGAAGGTGCAGTCCAACGAGTGAGATGCAGGTAACAAGGAGTGTGAATGGTTGACCCTGGGCCCTGGCACTGGGCGCTTGAGGACAGGGACGAGTCTGAATGTGTCTGAGGGTCAACACCTGGGGAACCCCAGGGAAACTGTGTGGCAGGAGAGGGGTAGGGCCATGCATGCAGTTCCACACCTTAGGTGGTGGTTTTCTGCTCCCTCCCCCATGTGTTTTATGCTGTGTGCCAGACACAGTGATCAATGGTAATAAGGAGAGAGCAGGCACTGGTGCCACTGGGACCTGGTATATATTCCATGGTGGGACGTGTGGGAGGAGGATGAGCAGGGATGGATGTGTAGGGGGAGGGCTGAAGGTCCTGGAAAGGGAAGTGCATCAGTGATTGCACCCACAGGATTTTAACTAGTGGAGACGAGTGAGTCGTGATACAGAGAGGCCAAGGACATTAAAAGACAGTTTTATTACTTATATTTCCCAAGAGGAGGAGGTACACTATGTAACAGAGCTACCTCTAGAAGCACCAGATTCGGTCAGGAGGCATGAGCACAAACTAAGGGACACCAAAGGTCAGAGCCTTTATTAGACTTTTGAGGGAAATGCAGGGAGGATTGGATGAAAAGTTTATGGGTGACTAGTTTGTATAATTCTGTGTACCTGGGGTATGGGAACTGTCCCCAGCTGTCTGTTACCTGGACCTGGGCTGCTTTAGGGCAGGGGAAATACTGACCTGGTTCGTGAGAGTTAGTTAAGGAGTTGGTTGAGAGTATGGGCTCTGGATTGCAAGGGAGATGTAAACAAATTTGGGCATTAGTTTAGCCCTGTAATTAATGGATGACAAATAGATAAATACAGAATCCACAAAAATATAGTTGAAACAAGAAGCTGTCCATGAACCAAACTCTTCCAATTTTGGCAGGACCGTGTGGTCTTTGAGGACGTGGCTGTGTATTTCTCCCAGGAGGAGTGGGGCCTCCTTGATGAAGCTCAGAGACACTTGTACCATGCTGTGATGATGGAGAACTTTGCACTTGTGACCTCCCTAGGTAAGGTCCACAAGCTCAGCCAGTTCCCTGAGCTGTGCTCTGTTCTTTCCCTTTTCCCAGGGGGCAGCTCTGTACTCCCCACACTGAGACCACGGATACTGCTTCCTTTCCTGGTTTCCTGGCATATGTGTTGTTGGTGCCGGGGCTGGACTGTGTGTACAGTGTCATCTTTCTCCACAGGGAGCCCCATCTCTTCTACTCTGAGTCCTTCCAAGATAGGGCTCAGGGGTCAGAAATCTAGATTTTGTCTGAGACCCCTTCAGACTTGGCCTGTTCTTGGTTGGGTCCTCAGTCTAGATGCTTGGACTCTTGTTGTGCCAGGCCTTACCCCTCCCTCTTGCTGACTTTTCTTAGGGCCTTCTGTGCCAGGAATTTTAGCACCAACCTAATTACTAATTTGGGGAACCACTGATTGTTACTACAGTCTCCCTGTGAAGTTCTTATAATTTTAGAATGCCGAAAGCCCTGTGTTGGATCTCTGTCTACATGTGCTGACCCCTTCTTTTTCTGTCTTTCACGTAAGACTAACCTCTTTCAGGTGCCACATCAATGCTCACCTGCAGCAATGGGGAGGACTCTGGGTACCTGCTAGTCTAGTGTGGTCACTACTACATCAATGGCAGGAGATACTCAGAAGTACCCGGGCTTGGTGTGAGGTCCTGGGAAATGGTGTGATGTCAGAGCTCGGAATCTGTCCTGCGTTCACTATTGATTGACGCTTGGACCAGTGCCACACCTCATTTCTTCCCCACTCTTATTTCTTCTGTCACACTCCAACCACACTTTTGTGACTCTCACTTGTCACATGTTCTGTTTCATTGCTCCCTTTGCAATGTTCAACATTTGACCTATATGTAAGATATCGTGAGGTCTGCATGTATTCTTATATAGTCCTTGAACTTTAGCATTTCTTTTGCATCAAGTATTTGTAGGTCTGGGCACAACCTTCGACACAGTGCTCATCTGTCACCAGTAGCCATGGCCATGTTGACTTGGAGGCCTGCCTCTCCTCCCTGCTCTGGTGTGAATGTTTGTGTTCCTCCATGTTCCATATGTTGAAAACCCCATGCAGTGACAGTATTAAGAGATGGGGCCTTTGGGGTGATTAGATCATGGGGGAAGAGCCCTCATGAATGAGATTTGTGTCTTTATGAAAGGGACCCCACAGAGCCTCCTAGCTCCTTCCAACATGTGAGGACACTATGAGAAGTCTGCAACCCAGGAGAGTACAGGCTGATCTGTGGGTTCAAGTCTCCAGAAGTGTGAGAAATAACTTTCTGGTTTTATAAGCCAGCCAGTCTGTGGTATTTTGTCATAGCATCCGAAATGGACTGAGACAGTAACTCATCCTTCAGTCCTTGCCTATTGTCAGGGCTCTCTCATCATGGGAGCTATGCAGGCCCATCTCTGCACAGCAGACCTTCCTCTCTCTGGCTTTAGTCTTCGGTGTGTCATTTCTGATGGGGCTGCCCCTTCTACCAAAATAATCATGCACTTCATCGGCATTTCTCTGCTTACAGGTTGTTGGCATGGAGCACAGGATGAGGAGGCACCTTCTGAGCAAAGTGTTTCTGTAGGGATGTCAGAGGTTGGGACTCCAAAGCCAGATCCATCCACCAAGAAGGCCCAGCCCTATGAGATGTGTGACCCACTGTCCAAAGACCATTTGCACCTACCTGAGCATGACGGAATATACCCTGATGAAGGGCTGTATATTTGTGGGGAAAACCTTTTCCAGCACCAGAAGGAGCAGATTAGAGACAAACTTTCCAGAAGGGATGAGGGGCAGCCTTCATTTCTTACCAACAGCAACATTCACTCAGCAGAGAGGACCTTGACATGCAGCAGAGACAGAAAGGACTTCCCAGGCAGCATAGGCCTTCTGAAGCAGCCGACCCCTCACAATGTGGGGAAGCCACACAGGGACACTGAGTGTGGGGAAGCTTTTGATAGTGGGCAGAGTGATTACAGGTGCACTCAGTGTGGGAAAGCCTTCCGTCAAAAACAGATCCTTGTTGAGCACCAGAAAATCCACACTGGTGTAAGGCCTTATGAGTGCAGCAAATGTGGTATGGCCTTCATTAGAAAGTTTCACCTTGTTCAGCACCAGAGAATCCATACTGGAGAAAGGCCTTTTCAGTGCAGTGAATGTGGGAAATGCTTTAGGTACAACTCCACACTCATTAGTCATCAGAGAGTTCACACTGGATTGAGTCCTTATGAGTGCAGCAAATGTGGGGAATTCTTCAAGTACAATGCCAACTTCATGAAACATCAGAGAAAACACAATGGAGAAAGGCCTTATGAGTGCAGAGAATGTGGAAAATTCTTTAGGTACAACTATAGACTGGTAAGGCATGGGAGAGTTCACAGTGGAGAACGACCTTATAAGTGCAGCGAATGTGGGAAATTTTTCAGGTACAGCTCCACATTCATTAGACATCAGAGAGTTCATACTTCAGAAAGGCCTTATAAGTGTAATGAATGTGGGAAATATTTTAGGTATAATTCCACACTCATTAAACACCAGAGAGTTCACACTGGAGAAAGGCCTTATGAGTGCACTGAATGTGGGAAATTCTTTAGGTACACATCCACCCTCATTAGACATCAAAGAGTTCATACTGTAGAAAGGCCTTATGAGTGCAGCTTGTGTGGGGAATACTTTAGGTCCAAGTCCAAACTCATTAAACATTGGCAAAATCACACTGGAGAAAGGCCTTACGAGTGCAGTGAATGTGGGAAGGCATTTAGGTACCACTGCAGACTCATTAGACATAAGAGAGTTCACAGTGGAGAGAGGCCTTTTGAGTGCAGCGAATGTGGGAAATTCTTTCGATACAACTCCAACCTCATTAAACATTGGAGAAATCACACAGGCGAGAGGCCTTATGAGTGCAGAGAGTGTGGGAAAGCCTTTAGCCACAAGCATATACTTGTTGAGCATCAGAAAATCCATACTGGAGAAAGGCCTTATGAGTGCAGCAGATGTCAGAAAGCCTTCATTAGGAAGTCCCACCTTGTTCATCACCAGAAAATCCACACTGAAGACAATATGAGTGCTGTGAATGTGGGGAATTCATTAGATACAACTCCAACCTCATGAAGCAGAGAATTCACAGTGGTAAAGGCCTTATGAAAGGGCCTACTGTATAGCACAGGGAATTATATTCAGTATCTTGTAATAACTTATAATGGAAAAGAATTTGGAAAAGAATTATATATATATAATATATATATAAACTAAATCACTTTGCTGTACACCTGAAACATTGTAAATCAACTATACTTCAATTAAAAAACAAAAGACCTTACAAGTGCAGAGGTTATGGTAAATTATGTACTACTCCTAACACTGAAGAAGTACCTCATGAGTTATGTTGGAGTGGGCCTTCTCAGTACAGTGAGCATGGAAAGTTGTTTTGGTACAGCTCCCCACTCGTTAGACATCGAGTTCACACCAGACGAAGGCCTTCTAAGTACAGTGAATGGAAGTCTTCAGGTGAAACTCCAACTCCATTAAACATCTATTTCACAATGGAGAAAGGTCTAAGTGCAGCAAATATGGGCATATGTTCAGCCAAAACTCCCACCTCATTCAGCACCAAAAAGTTCACACCAGAGAGAGTATTGCAAATGTGGAAAGACTTTAGCAAAACGTCTGCTCTAATCTGTCCCTGAGAACTATTGTTTTTTCTTTGATTGTGGTAAAATATATGTAACAAAGTTTACCCTCTACCTTTTAAATTGTTGGGTGTAGTGTGTTTAAAAATTCACATCTAATCTCCAGAATTTTTTTCATCTTGCAGAAATGAAACTATGCCTCTTAAACAACATCTCTTTCTACTCCTTCCCTACCTCACCTGGCAACCTCTTTTTTACACTCAGTCGATTAATTTGATTACTCTGGATGCTTTATACAAGTATAATCATACAGTTTTCACCTCTTTGCAACTGGCTTATTCAGCTTAGCATAATTTCCCCATGTTGAAGCACTTGTCAGCATTTTCTTCTGTTTTGAGAAGGAATCAGAATTGACCTAAGACATGGGGAAGGATTCTGATGGTCAATACAAATTTGCCTGATATGATGCTATTTAGAGAAGAGGAGATCCAGATTTTATATGGAATATTTATTGACAGCTTTATTGAGGTACTGACATACTCAATTTCATATTAAAATTGTAAAATGTATTTTCACATCTGTGTGCACAATGGAACTATCACCAAAGTCACGAGGGCTTCCCTGGTGGTGCAGTGGTTGAGTCCGCCTGCCAATGCAGGGGACACAGGTTCGTGCCCTGGTCCGGGAAGATCCCACGTGCCGCGGAGCGGCTAGGTCCATGAGCCATGGCTGCTGAGCCTGCGCGTCTGGAGCCTGTGCTCTGCAACGAAAGAGGCCACAACAGTGAGAGGTCTGTGTACCGCAACAACAACAACAACAAAAATAAGTCACAATAATGAACATGTCCATTACTTAATGGAGTTTCCATTAGCCACTTTGTATTCTCTCTCCCAAGCCTACCCAAGTTGCCATCTCCAGGTAGATACTGTAGTTTCCATTTTCTAGAATTTCATATAAAGGGAATCCTACAGGTTTCCTTGTTATGACTGTTTTCACTGAGTGCATGAATATATTTTTAGTATTATTCATGTGTGTGCAAAGGAATGACACTAAATAAAAATAAGGAAGGCTTTGTTATGTATTAGAGCTGCATTGTTTGTAAGAAACGTGGTTTTTTTTCTGACAATGAGAAAAAGTTGTTTAAAGTGGGAAGTGAAGTTGAAACTAAGTAATTTAAACTGAAATTCAGTTTCATATGAATTCATTATAAAAGAAAGAATTTTGAACCATCTGCGTCGTACACAAGCTTCCACTGACACATCGTTCTAGATTTTTCTCTTATTTGGCTTCTTTTTTCTAGTCGTGTCTTTAAGCTATATCTTTGTGTCATAAAGGTTCTTAGGGAATTTTAAAAATCATTTGTTGTGGTAAAATTCACTTAACATACACTTTATCATCTCATTATTTTAAGTGTTCAGTTCTGTGATATATTGGGATCTCCAGTGAAATAGAACCATCTGTGTATGTGTGTGAGCGCGTGCATTTTTTGTAGAGACAGAGAAAGGAGAGAGAGATTTTTAAAGGAATTAGCTGATGTGATTGTGATAGCCAGCAAAGTCTAAAATTTGCAGGGTAGGCCAGTAGGCTGGAGACCCAGTGAAGAGTTGCCGTCAAGACAAAAGGCAGTCTGCTGGTACAATTCCTTGTCATCTTTTTATCATGTAATCCTCAAACCAGGTGGCTCTTGAGAAAATGAAAATTTACAAAGGTCAGCAGGCATTATAGACCAGGAAATCAAAAGAGAATAGTTTTAGAGTGAGAGCTAGGAAACAATCACAGAGGCTACTGTCTGGTTGTATTTTTAAAGTCCCAATGTGCACAATGTACTTAATGAAAAATTTAAGATAATTGTATCTGAATTTAAGTCTTTCTGTTTCATGAAGTTCATGACAGTCAAAATTTAGAGATTTGAGGCATTAAGAGAAGATACTTAAAATATCTAAATGTGCCTATTTTTGTGTAATTTTAGACATACGAGTTTTAGATTCGTATTAAGAAATAAGTCAAAGACCCTAGAAATGAAGAAAATAAGAGCAGATAGAGGGAATTCCGTTTTCTGTCCTGGCGTGTAAGAAGCTGGAAGTTATCACTCCATCCTAACAGCAAGTAAAAAGTTGAAAATACTGAAAATCAACAACTCTTATTAGGTTCCTGAGAGCAGTCTTGAGTTCTATTTTATATTTGCTGTACCCGTTGCCAATTTGTATAGTCAATCTCTCCTACCTAAAAAAAGTAGTGAGATTTCTTGTTTTCTTAACTGGTCACATGTTGAACTTTATTTTAGTTTTCACTCATTGTCCATCACCCACCCTACACCTTTGTCTTTGCCAGACCTTCAGCTAGGCAGAGGTTTCTTTGTTTTGGTTTGCTTTTTAATTTGGTGGATGAACCAAAAATTCAAAACCAGAATGGTCCGACTCTCCAAGGGATCCTGCCTTCATTGTATTGTTGCAGGTTTATTTTTGGACATGGATTTACCGTCACATTCCCTGGAGAATCCCCCAGATTCCGGACATAGTGCTCCAGGATTCCATTGAGAGCAGCAACTCAGTTTCCTCTAGTAAAAAATAGTAATCATCATCACCTGGGCAGTAGAGCATTTCACTTTTTTTCTAAGTGGCATGAGGAACCCAAAATGACCAATTGGCTGTCTCATATCCCAATTCAGGTTTATAATATTATTCTGCTGGTGGAATTTTTCTCCCTTAAAGAAAAAGTCCTCCCAACATGCAGAATTTACCATTGAGGGGATGAGTAGCAGAAATTACTTGAGAGGGTTATTAGGTAATATAACGTGGAAAAGTAGGCTTGCTAGATTTAGTAAACAATATCTGGCTCAGTAAATTTTGAAAATTTCTAACTCCCTATGCACATATACACTGAAATAAGAAGGAAATATTGCATAGGACATACTTATATAAAAATCATTTGTTGTGTTTCTGAAGGAAATTATAACTAAGTTTCATACCTCTTTAAGTATACTTACCTGGTAATTTGCTTCTTCTTAACTTTTCCTTGTTTTGTAGTATTTGTTTATAAAATTCCTTGTAATTACCCTCTATATTCCATTTAGTTTGTTTCATAGTTTCCAGGGTAGTCTCATCCAATTTATTTGATTCCTTTGTCCACTGAACATTCCTCATGGAGACACAGGCTGTAAGTAGCATTGTGAGCTGGAGGACAGATGATACTGTCCAGTGTGGAAGACCACTACAACTTCTCCTTTGATTTTTAAAAATCTTTTTCACCCACATTCTTCTTAATAACAATCTTATTTTATCGTCTTCTTTGCTAGTAGTGGAAAATTTATATCTCTCATGCTTAACTGTTATTACATGCTGTTTTATAGTTGACTGCCCATCATTTCCAATATTGATCAAACAATTGCACTGTGTCAACTTTTTGCAAACCATTACAAAAAGTGGACTACAAGAGACTTAAGGCATCCTAACAAATCAGTATAGGAACCGGAACGAAAATCATTAAATATAGGAAATACCCTGTATAGACAGAACTGGCCACCCTATTGCAGATGTGTCTCATGAACCTACCACTGTTCCTGAAACTGAGTAGAGGTTTATTGAACACGTGTTAGAGCAGTAAATACACATGACATTATGGTTCTCCTATTTATTTTTTACATTTCCAGTAAGTTCTTCAAAATGTCATCTCGACCCTATCTCTCCAAGTTGTTAGAGTCCAACGTTTTCAAATGTGAAAAGGAAGCACTGTTTGGAGATAAAAACCTGAGTGTGGTGAAGGTTCTAGCACAGCCACAGGTGCAATTTCATTCTATGACTTTTTCAGACGTCTCTGTCTCTCACTCCAACTTCACTGAGATCTTAACTTTCTTTTGGCTGTAACATACGTTTCTCTACATTTTTGTCAATTTTGTTGCATAGCTACATAATTATTATTATTAACTTTTTGTAATATCCATTTCATAAGTAATTTTCAGAGATAATTTCAACTCCCTGTGCATTCACTGTTGCTGCAATTTCAGGTGAATTGCTAAATCAGTTTCCATAAAGGAGATGAGACCATGGAATGCCAAACCTTTTTTTCCATGGTAAGATGCCCCCTTTGCACAAAGGTTTCGACAGTTAGAAGGTCACCTGCTATCTTGGCAGAAAATGGCATGTGATTATTTGCTCTCCTTTACAGACAGGTTTCAGATTTTAAAAGAAATGGAAAATATCTCAGAGAATAATAAATATCTCAATAAATTTTACTTGCTAGGTCAGAAAGCAATCAATGATTATCAAGGCCAGAAAGATATCCCTCTCCAACTCTCCCTTATGCCCTGTCTTTTCTTGAATATTGAAGGTCATGAAACATCTTCCAAAACTTCAGTCAACATGTCTTTGACAAGCAAGAAGATAGCTGATAGCATAGAGGGAACATACCTCAACTTAAAAAAGGCCATAAAAACCTACAGCTAACATCATACTCAATGGTGAAAAGCTAAAAGCATTTCCTCTAAGATTGGAAACAAGATAAGACAAGTGACTTGCTACTTTTATTCAACATAGTTTTGGAAGTCCTAGCTATGGCAATCAGAGAAGAAAAAGAAATAAAAGGAATCCAAATGGGAAAAGAAGTTAAACTCTCACTGTTTCCAGATGACATGATACTATACATAGAAAATCCTAAAGACACTACCAGAAAACTACTCGAGCTCATCAATGAATTTGGTAAAGTTGCAGGTTACAAAATTAATACACAGAAATCTGTTGCATTTTTATACACTAACAATGAAAGATCAGAAAGAGAAATTCAAGAAATAATTCCATTTACCATTGCATCAAAAAGAATAAAATAACTAGGAATAAACCTACCTAAGGAGATAAAAGACCTGTACTCTGAAAACTATAAGATGCTGATGAAAGAAATTGATGATGACACAAACAAATGGAAAGATATACCATGTTTTGGATTGGAAGAATCAACATTGTCAAAATGACTATACTACCCAAGGCAATCTACAGATTCCATACAATACCTATCAAATTTTAAAATGGCATTTTTTACAGAACTAGAACAAAAAAATCTTAAAATTTGTGTGGAGACACAAAAGACCCTGAATAGCCAAAGCAACCTTGAGAAAGAAAAACAAAGTTGGAGGAATCATTCTCCCTGACTTCGGACTATACTACAAAGCTATAGTCATTAAAACAGTATGGTACTGGCACCAAAAAACAGTAATATAGATCAATAGAGCAGAATAGAAAGCCCAGAGACAAACCCACACACCTATGGTCAATTAATCTGTGGCAAACGAGGCAAGACTATACAATGGAGGAAAGACAGTCTCTTCAATAAATAGTGTTAGGGGACTTCCCTGGTGGTGCAGTGGTTAAGAATCCGCTTACCAATGCAGGGGACACAGGTTCAATCCCTGGTCCTGGAAGATCCCACATGCTGCAGAGCAACCAAGCCTGTGTGCCACAACTACTGAGCCTGTGCTCTAGAGACCACGAGCCACAACTACTGAGCCCATGTGCCACAACTACTAAGGCCCACTTGCTCTAGGACCTGTGCTCCACAACAAGAGAAGCCACTGCAATGAGAAGCCCATGCACCACAACAAAGAGTAACCCCCGCTTGCCACAACTAGAGAAAGCCCACACAGCAATGAAGACCCAATGCAGCCAAAAATAAATAAAATTAAAAAAAAAATAGTGCTGGAGAAACTGGACAGCTAAATGTAAAAAAATTAAAGTAGAACATTCTTTAAGACCATACACGAAAATAAACTCAAAATGGATTAAAGACCTAATTCTGAGACCAGACACTATAAAACTCTTAGAGGAAAACATAGGCAGAACATTCTCTGATATAAATTGCAGAAAGAGCTTTTTTGATCCATCTCCCAGAGTAATGGAAATAAAAACAAAAATAAACAAATGGGACCTAATTAAACTCAAAAACTTTTGCACAGCAAAGGAAACCATAAACAAAATGAAAAGACAACGCACAGATGGGAGAAAATATTTTCAAATGATGTGACCGACAAGGGATTAGTCTCCAAAATTTACAAACAGCTCATGCAGCTTAATATCATCAAAATAGACAACCCGATTAAAACATGGGCAGAAGACCTAAATAGACATTTCTCCAAAGTAGACATACAGATGGCCAAGAGACACATGAAAAGATGTTCAACATCACTAATTCTTAGAGAAGTGCAAATCAAAACTACAATGAGATATCACCTCACACCAGTTAGAATGGCTATCATCAAAAAATCCACAAACGGGCTTCCCTGGTGGCGCAGTGGTTGAGAGTCCGCCTGCCAATGCAGGGGACACAGGTTCGTGCCCCGGTCCAGGAAGATCCCACATGCCGTGGAGCGGCTGGGCCCGTGAGCCATGGCCGCTGAGCCTGTGCATCCAGAGCCTGTGCTTCGCAACAGGAGAGGTCACGACAGTGAGAGACCCGCGTACCACAAAAAAAAAATTAAAAAATCCACAAACAATAAATGCAGGAGAGGATGTGGAGAGAGGAAACCCTCCTACACTGTTAGTGGGAATGTAAGTTGGTGCAGCCACTATGAAGAACAGTATGGAGGTTCCTTAAGAAACTAAAAATAGAGCTACCATGTGATCCTGTAATCCCACTCCTGGATATATATCTGGAGAAAATCATGGTCCAAAGGGATACATGCACCAAAATGTTCATTGCAGTGTTCTTTACAATAGCCAAGACATGGAAGCAGCCTAAATGTCCATTGACAGAAGAATGGATAAAGAAGGTGTGGATGTGTTACATATATACAATGGAATATTACTTAGCCATTAAAAAGAATGAAATAGGGCTTCCCTGGTGGCGCAGTGGTTGAGAGTATGCCTGCCAATGCAGGGGACGCGGGTTCGTGCCCCGGTCCGGGAAGATCCCACATGCCGCGGAGCAGCTGGGCCCGTGAGCCATGGCCGCTGAGCCTGCATGTCTGGAGCCTGTGCTCTGCAACGGGAGAGGCCACAACAGTGAGAGGCCCACGTACCGCAAAAAAAAAAAAAAAAAAATGAATGAAATAATGCCATTTGCAGCAACATGGATGGACTTAGAAATTGTCATACTGAGTGAAGTAAGTCAGACAAAGACAAATATCGTATGATATCACTTATATGCAAAATATAAGAAATGATACAAATGAACTTATTCACAAACAGAAACAGACTTACAGACTTAGAGAACGAACTTATGGTTACCAGAGGGAAGGGCAGGCAGGGGGGACAGATAGTTAGGGAGTTTGGGACTGACATGTACACATTGGTATACTTAAAATGGATAACCAACAAGGACTTACTGAATAGCACAGGGAACTCTGCTCAAAATTCTGTAACAGCTAATTGGGAAACGAATTTGAAAAAGAGTAGATACACGTATATGTATACTGAATCACTTTGCTGTACACTTGAAACTAACACAATATTGTTAATGAACTGTACCCCAATATAAAATAAGTTAAAAATAAAACGTCGAGGATTGGCTCTCAAAGTGTGTCTGAGGCTGAAATGTCTCTATTTACAGAGCTAGGGAAAACTCTAGGGGTCACTTCCTGTTACCCAATCAGCACAGTGATTGGATAAATGTCATGGAAGGAACTATTTTAGAGAATCCGAATAGATTCAGTTTCCCATGGAAACTCCAATAGGAGAAACCATGATTTATTAAAGAGGCCTCCACATTGGTTTGGTGGTAGATTTTCTTTATTGTATTTTATATATTTTAGACTTTATGGGTTGCATTTTGGGGGGAAACAGATTGGTTTTCCTGATCTAGGGAATTTTTTCTCATTGCCTGGAGAGTTTGAGGGAGTCAGAGAATTGAGATCTGGTAGTTGTAATCGAATTGGGTTACCTAATCTATTTTTCTTTTTTTCATGAAATAAGTCTTAAAAGACTTTTTGTCTAAAATCAGCTGATGAGCTAAAGTGTGCGAAGAACCTATTTCGGAATAGGCATTTAGAAAACCAGAGGTTGTACACCAGTAGGGAAAAATAATGACACCTATCAATTTAGGGAATCTTCCTTCTTCTAAATAACTAAGGAAGCAATACGCGAACAAGTATAGAGGGTACAAATCTCAACGAAATAAAGGCCACATGGACAAAAACACAGCTATTATCTACTCCATGTAGAAAATCTTGGAGAAGGAAATACGCAAACACTCTTTGACAGAAATGTATTTGTTTATTTGAAATTTAAATTTCATTGATTATCCTATGTTTAATCTGGCCGCCCTACCTGGAACATCCTATTTTACAAATCATGCCTAACATGAAGACAATCAGCAGTAGCCTCAGTTTCATGCTGAAGTACTAAAAGCCAATGAGACATGCATTCATTGGAAGAAAAAGAATAACACAAAGCAAAAACTTATAAGAAAATAGGCTATATAAAGAAGAAAACAAAAGCCAAAGGGAAAATAAGTCATCACTCAAAGATCCTCCTAATTCATGTGGATGGAACCCAACTGGGTTCCAGTATCCTCCTAAGTTCTTCACATGTCATCCATCCTTTGTATCTCAGAGGTGACAAGTCATCCTGAATTTCCTTCTTGGAGCAGAAGGGACTTGGATCTGAGAGCAGAGTCCTGGGTGAGTCATTTTTTTTAAAATTTATTTTATTTATTTATTTTTGGCTGTGTTGGGTCTTCGTTGCTGTGCTTGGGCTTTCTCTAGTTGTGGCGAGTGGGGGTTACTCTTCGTTGCAGTGTGTGGGCTTCTCATTGTAGTGGCTTCTCTTGTTGTGGAGCATGGGCTCTAGGCGTGCGGGCTTCAGTAGTTGTGACGTGGAGGCTCAGTACTTGTGGCTTGCGGGCTCTAGAGCGCAGGCTCAGTACTTGTGGCGCACGGGCTTAGTTGCTCCGCGGCATGTGGGATCTTCCCGGGCCAGGGCTCGAACACGTGTCCTCTGCATTGGCAGGCGGATTCTTAACCACTGAGCCACCAGGGAAGCCCCTGGGTGAGTCATTTTGAATGTGTTTTCTGGTGGCATTTGAAACTTCCCAGCTGACGGAGGGCGCTGTGACACTCGGGGCACACGTACGGTTTGAGCCCAGAGTGGGTGCATCGGTGAACGCTGAGGTTCCCTCTGTGGCTGAAGGCTTTGTCACAGTGCTCATATCGGAAAGGCTTCTCCTTGGTGTGGGTCCTCTTGTGAGCACGCAACGTGGAGTTGTGGGTTAACTTCTTGGGGCAGAGATCACAGCAGTATGGCTTGTCGCCTGTGTGGATCCACTCGTGAGTTTACAGGTCGGAAGACTGCATGGACCCTTCGGCACAGATATTGCATTGAAAGGGTCTCTCTCCTCTGTGTGTCCTCTGGTGAAGGGTAACCTGATATTGATAAGGAAATCTCTTCTTGCATACCCTACATTAATAGGGTGCCTATCCCTGAGCTCCTTTTCCCTCAGGAAGACTTGTTGGTCCCACTGTGCTAGGTGAAACAACAGAATGGGACTCAAATTGTCCTGAGAACTGTCCTTTGTACAAAGATGTGGCTCCTTTTTTTTTTTTTTTAATAAATCTATTTATTTATTTATTTTTGGCTGCGTTGGGTCTTCGTTGCTGTGCACGGGCTTTCTCTAGTTGTGGCACGCGGGGGCTACTCTTCGTTGCGGTGCGTGGGCTTCTCATTGTGGTGGCTTCTCTTGTTGAGGAGCACGGGCTCTAGGCGCATGGGCTTCGGTAGTTGCGGCACATGGGCTCTGTAGTTGTGACTCACAGGCTCTAGAGCTCAGGCTCAGTAGGTGTGGTGCACGGGCTTTGTTGTTCTGCAGCATGTGGAATCTTCCCGGACCAGGGCTCGAACCCGTGTCCGCTGCACAGGCAGGCAGATTCTTAACCACTGCGCCACCAGGGAAGTCCTTGTGGCTCCTTCTTGATGCACTTCATGGGAACTGGGAATGTTGGCCAGTTTCCTTTTGAAACGTCTGAGACCCCTTGGAGAGCCTCTTCTGTATCCACTCTTAGTCGAAACTTCTCCTTCTGGAACACAAGAGGAAAACATTCAGCATTCACATTTGAAATATCAATTCCTTCTTGGGGATTCTTGCCGCCCTCTACCCTCCCAGAATGTGCTGAAAGAAGAGATTCAGCACACAACATTTAACAAGGAGCATTTTCTGTGGTGCCAACCTCGCTGGAACCCAGCACTGATGTTGGCTGAGGACTTCCCATCAACCAAAATACCTAAGAGTCTAGATTATTAAACACCCTGGAAAGGTAATGATGGAGAAGTTTGGCATTAGAGAACCAGCTACCCCCTGCCCCCCACAAGGAATGTTAATGCTGGGTACCCAGCTCCGTGCCACCATTGGAAGCAAGTCACTAACTCCTCTGGATTCCAAGTTTTTATACTCACCACGACGCTTTGGAAGTTCAAGCTCTTGAGACTGACGGGTTCTTGTCTCTTCCGTGTCTTCCATCAGGTCCTTCTCCAAGTTTTCCTTGGGTGTCACACCCTCTAATTCACCTGTTTCAGGAATGATCTCTGGCAGGAGACCTTTCTGGTCCTGTCAATGGATAACCAAGCAGAGTCAATAACCCATCCATCTTAGCCCATAGAAAGCTCTGTCTCCTCTTCCCTCATCCCCCTCATATCCTAGTCTAAGACTCCAACTTTCTAAATATAATTTTGGGGGAAATACCCTGACTTCTTCTGGGCCACCCTAACACCCAGATTGATAATTGTCTCCTAATTCCCAAGTCTGTCCTTAATCTATACTGACCCCATCTTGCAATCCAGTCCGGACATCACAGTTGGCACTGTGAATTCGCTACGCATACGTCTCTCCAAGTCATCACAAATTCTCTCTGCCCCTGACTCTGGAGCAAAGGACTCTAGGTCCAGGTCTCCCAACTTCAGCACATTTTGATACATTGCCTAGATTTGTCTTTATGATGACAGTTGTCCTGTGAATGGTATGATGATGAGCAGCAAATCCCTAGTCTCTACTCACTAGAAAACAATAGTATCCCCCACCCCCATCCCCATTTGGACAAATCAACTGTCTCCAGACATTCTCTAATATCTTCTGAGAGGCAAAACCACTCCAATTGGGAACTCCTCATTCAACTCAAGGGATTAACAATATTCCAAAATAAGAAGTGCCTCTGAGGAAAACGACCATGGGGAAACAGCTGTCAAAGAATTCACCCGTGGCAAATTGACCCAGCACCATCCCATTGAGACAGGATTTCTTCCTCCTCACGCTTATGGCCACAAGCTTTCATGGCGGAGGGACAAAGATGGATGAGTCTTCATTCTCACACTGTCTTGAAAATGTCTAGGAACCGAATGCATCCATGGGAATTCATGGAGTCAATGGGTCCATTTCTGTCCTTTGCCAAATCTACCAATTACTCTAGCAGCCACGCCCGTCTGAACCTCTTTTACCTTCTCCCAGACTCTCTCTAGATATCAGCACATCACACACTCACCCGCCCTCTTGACAGTTCTTTGGCTCTTGCTGGATTCTGCAGCTCTTGGCTTACCTGCTGGCCATTCTTTGGAGGTATCTCACTAACAAGGGATTGGGGATCCCTGGGTAGGTCTTTCTCATCGTTTGTGTCACTGAGCTCAATTTCAAACGTCTCAATATCCAAGCTTTGCACAAGATATTCATCTCCTTGTATGCGAACTGTAGTCTGTGAGGGAAAAACTAAATTGAGATTGGTCTCCTATAAGACCTGGAAAGTAGCTCTCAAGGCATCCGATGACATCATACCACACAAGCATACGTTTTTTTTTGTTTTGTTTAAAAGATCAATATCTCTCAATGATGCCCAACGCAAACTCTCACCCATTTGGGAATCACCGATTTAGAGTCAATCACTCAGGTCCTATCTGTTCAATCCCCAGCTTGCAGATCCCATCTCACCTCTCCCTTTCCCATACCAATCATAAGGGTCCAACTCACCCATTTCCTGGGTTTCTGGTTATTTCTTAGTATGTCCTCCATGTCTTTGCAACTCTGCACTCCACTTTCCTTGACTAAGACCTGGCACTCCAGCAGCATGCAGATCATAAACTGATCCAGCACTAGCTTGTCCATCGTCTGCTCCTTTGTGTGAAGATCTGGCATCAGTTACTAATGGCAGAGCTCACAGAGTCTCCTCAGATCCTGGACGGGGTCGGATTCCTCTGAGCTTCTAAATGTTCTGAAGCGAACGTGCCACATCTCCCAGTCACAGTCTGGCTTTTCCATAAGTGTATGTTGGCATGGCAGAGACACTGGTGACTCTGAACTAGGGCCTCTGGGGAGTTTTCCACGACCCTGGAAAAATGTCTGGTCCTCAGCCATATTGAGGGAGGAATTTTCCAATAGGACTCTGAGCAAACGCTTCTAGAAGCTGGTGGCCAGTTGACTCCTATGGAAAGGGATTTCCTCTGCTTTTCCTCTGCAATAGAGTCACTGTTCAGAAGGCTGGGGACAAAAACAAACAAACAAACAAAAAGAATGAACCTGATGTCTTTCACTTTATTCCACCTTTCCATCTCTCCTACATCCTTCATCCCAGTATTGGACACCACTCCCCCACTGTTTCAATATTTGATACCAGGAACTATAATCCATTCTGTTATTCTTCTGACATCCACCTTTATAGCAAAGCAAAAAAGTATCTGGTCAAAAATGTCTATAGGGCCGCGGTTCAGAAACTTGTTGAAAAAATGAACCACAACACACCACACCACACCAACGTGTGTGGAAACATTCTTCTCATCTCACAGAAGAGTTCAACAATCAACCATAGTTAATGTGGGGTTTGAGGGAGATCCATTGCTTTCACAAGGTCTCTGAGCTAATGCAAGGTGAATAGGAAGCCAAAGCTTTCTGAAGCCCGCCTCCATCTGTCCTGATTTCTAAGGACTCTCTTTAGACATTCCCTCTTGTCACTTACCCCTTCGAACCCTCTTGCCTTCAGTCTCCTCAAGTCAGGGACTGGCTCTCAAAATGTGTCTGAGCTGAAATGTCTCTATATAGAGCTGGGGGAAATTCCAGGGGTGCATTCTCATAACCTCATCATCCCAGTGACTTGATAAAGGTCACGGAAGGAACCATTTTAGATAATCTGGGTAGATTCAATTTCCCATGAAAACTCCAACAGGAGAAACCTTGATTTATTCAAGAGGCCTCCATATGATTTGGAGGGTGCTGGAGGAAAAGGAACCCTCCTACACTGTTGGTAGGATTATAATATGGCTCACAGCCACTATGGAGAAGAGTGTGGAGGTTCCACAAAAAACTAAAACTAGAGCTACCATATGATCCAGCAATCCCATTCCTGGACATAAATCTGGAGAAAATAATCATTGGAAATTATACACGCACCACAATATTCATTGCAGCACTATTTACAATAGTCAAGACATGGAAGCAACCTAAATGTCTATCAACAGATTAATGGGTAAAGGAGATGTGGTATATATACACAATGAAATATTATTCAGATAGAAAAAAAAGAATGAAGTAATGCTACTTGCAGCAACATGGATGGACCTAGAGATTATCATCCTAAATGAAGTAAGTCAGAGAAAGACAAATATAATATGATTTGTGGAATCTAAAAAAATGATTCAAATCAGCTTATTTACAAAACAGAAACAGACTCACAGACATGGAAAACAAACTTATGGTTACCAAAGGATAAATATGGTGGGGAGAGATAAATTAGGAGTTTGGGATTAACACATACACACTACTATATATAAAACAGACAACCAACAAGGATCTACTGTATATAACAGGGAACTGTACTCAATATTTTGCAATAACCTGTATTTGAAAAAAGTCTGAAAAAGAATTGATATATGTATACGTATAACTGAATCACTTTGCTGTACACCTGAAACCAATATAACTTTGTAAATAACTATACTTCAATATAAAATAAAAATTAAAAAGAAGGAAGTAGGTGATTAGACCCAAGTTCAGTTTGATAACAGATACTAGACGTTTTTAAAACATCTGCTAGCTACAACCTTGTGGTTTCAATATTTCCCCTTGCAATTCTAAAGCCATTTCCAATTCCAACCAATGCTTGTTTACAAACACCCTTACATCTTGACTGCTCCAATTGTAATTCTTGACAAACGATTTATGGAACGAACTGTGGCCTTCCGTTTTTTGCCTTTATAACCTTCCTCCATTTTGTAGTCCAGGGGAACTCAATGCACGTGCTTCTCGAATCTGTGTCTCCCAGCTGCAGTTGTATCAAGCCCCAAATACATGCTTCTTTCTTTCATTCAGGCCTTTGTTTCTGAAATTTTGGTTAACACTCATAACACATAAAAGTATGTAATTGACTATGTTGTCATTAGTTTTTACTGTCTGTCTCCTTTGACTGGAAGTTCAGACTCACGAGGGCAGGCATCTTTGACATTTTGAATATTGATGTGTCCCATGCAGCCAAAATAGTACTTGGAATGGGATAGGCACTTAATGAGTGTTGGTTAAGGAGGGAATAAATATGGTGGGACAGATACCTGTTTGTTTTTAGGCAAAGCTATCTGCTGTCTTTTCATGTCCCCTAAGGCTGTACTAAAAAATAAGATTTAAATATATAATGAATCGCAATTTAGAAAGCCATTTCCACAGGCTAGCCAAGTTTCCTGTGTAATTACGTGCTCTGCTTCATTCCCTCACTTCTCAAACTTCAATGTTCCTTCAGTCTTCACTGAGACCCTAACCTTGTTCACATGGCCAAGAGCTATTTCAGCAACCACTTTTTAAAAATTTTTATTTCTTTATTTTTTTGAGGCACGCGGGCCTCTCACTGCCGTGGCCTCTCCCGTCGTGGAGCACAGGATCCGGACGCGCAGGCCCAGTGGCCATGGCTCACGGGCCCAGCCGTTCCACGGCACGTGGGATCCTCCCAGACCAGGGCACGAACCTGTGTCCCCTGCATCAGCAGGCGGACTCCCAACCACTGTGCCATTAGGGAAGACCTAAGCAACCACTTTTGAGTAACTAAAATTATGGTCGATATCAGCACTTTCAACATTTCACAAATATTTTTCTGAGATAATCTCAAGTCTCCATGCATTGTCACTGCAATTGCAGGTGAAATTATATTGACTACCCAGCAAGGAAAGTAGATCATGTAGTCCAGTCCTTTATCTCTGGGTTCAGAGGCCCCCTTTCCAAATAAAGTATGACTGTGACCATAGAGTCACACTCCAGGCAGAAAGCAGCAAGTGGTAAGTCACTCTTCTTTTCAGTCAGGTAGAACTTGGCTTCTCAAAAAGAACTGGGGCTTCCCTGGTGGCACAGTGGTTAAGAATCCGCCTGCCAATGCAAGGGACACGGGTTCAAGCCCTGGTCCGGGAAGATCCCACATGCTGCAGAGCAACCAAGCCTGTGTGCCACAACTACTGAGCCTGCGCTCTAGAGCCCATGAACCACAACTACTGAGCCCGCGTGCCACAGCTACTGAAGCCTGCACACCTAGAGCTGGTGCTCTGAAACAAGAGAAGCCACTACAATGAGAAGCCCACACACCGCAGTGAAGACCCAACACAGCCATAAATAAATAAATAAATTTATACAATAAATAAATAAATAAATTAGAACTGAATATATATCAAAATGTGGAGTAAGAAGTATGTGTCGGTCACTGGATGGGACACCGTCACTGGCTCTACGTTTTTTGTGAGGGAACCAGAGACACAGCACGTGGTCCACCTGCTTTTGGCCACCCCACATTCCTTCTCTGTCTTGCCAGTCATGGCCGTGTCTGGAGCCTTTGCTCGCTTGACCCTGACCGAACACAGTGAAACTCTTAAGTTGAGTGTAAAGCTTCAGCCTGTATGTATTGGAAGTGCAATAAGACACTGTTTATTAGACCTTAAGTATGGCTGGATGCACTTTGTGTCTGAGCAACACCCAGGTATCATGTGCCCACTTGGTTTTGTAGGTTCGGGGAACATCTGAAATATTATGTCTCTGTACCTCTCTGTGATCAGCACAGACTACATTCCACGCAAATCTGGGTGCGTCCCCTTTAAGAAGTGTGAAACCCCGCCCTGGTACTGAGAGATTCTGGACACTCCTTCCCAGCAACCCTCTGGGTGAGGCGGAACTTTTCCGGAGGCGGGGAGTACCGCCCCTTGCTAGGGCCTGGAGCGCCGTGAACTACATTACCCGAAAGGCACTGCTCCTGAGCGTCGACCTAGAGGACCGCGTCTGAGCGGGTTTTCTGGCGTGGACGGCGGGCGACATTTTGTAAGCTCGGGTCTGTTCACCGGTGGTGAGCTTCGCAACACTGGGCCGGCACGAGGTCAGGGAGGCTGGAGGGCGTTGTGCTGGCTGCTCTGAGGCGGGTCTGAGGCTCGGTGTGGGCGCCATCCGCATTGACTCTGTCTCGGGGCCGGGATAGGGACCGCAGGGCCTGGGCCCCTGCTTCGCCCACAAACTGTGCTGGAGGGGCCGCGCTGATGGATCCGATTCAGGTAAATGCTGCGCCCCCCGGGCCCTCAGCCAACTCTTCTTATTCTGCAGAATTTTTGTTCTTAGTAATATTCTCTTACAAGTGTCCTATATTTATATTTATTTGTCCCGCCAAACCTTGGCTTTCTGAATATTGAAATATTACCCGTGTAGAAAAAAATTGCAGAGAACTTCCCAGTGTAGTTGAATAAGCAGCTCTAAAATTGATATTCGGCCACTGCTCAAGTCAAGAAATGCGATATAAATAGGACCTCAGAAGCCGCCAGTGGGGTCCTTCAAAACGATTATCCCCATCCCCCAAAAGTTAAGGTATTGTCTGATGTTTTAAGTAAACTTTTCTTTTTTAAAAATTTATTTATTTATTCATTTTTGGCTGCATTGGGTCTTTGTTGCTGCGCGCGGGCTTTCTCTAGTTGCAGAGATGGGGGCTGCTCTTCGTTGCGGTGCGCGGGCCTCATTGCGGTGGCTTCTCTTGTTGTGGAGCACGGGCTCTAGGCACGTGGGCTTCAGTAGTTGTGACATGCGGTCTCAGTAGTTGTAGCGCACAGGCTTAGTTGCTCCGTGGCACGTGGGATCTTCTCGGACCAAGGCTCGAACCTGTGTCCCCTGCGTTGGCAGGCGGATTCTTAACCACTGCAATGCCAGGGAAGCCGCCTTCTTGCTATTCTTTTTTTTAAAAAATAAATTTATTTATTTATTTTTGGCTGTGTTGTGTCTTCGTTGTTACACGCAGACTTTCTCTAGTTGCGGCAAGCGGGGCCTACTTTTTGTTGCGGTGCGCAGGCTTCTCATTGGGTGGCTTCTCTTGTTGCGGAGCACGGACTCTAGGTGCGCGGGCTTCAGTAGTTATGGTGTATGGGCTTAGTTGCTCCGCAGCATGTGGGATCTTTCTGGACCAGGGCTCGAATCCGTATCCCATGCATTGGCAGGCAGATTCTTAACCACTGCGCCACCAGGGAAGCCCTTGCTATTCTTGATACTTTTGCCAACTACGTGGAAATTATTCCACGACTGTAGTTTACCTTCGCTCAATTGTTTTAAAACTTTTTATGAATGGAATCAAGTAAATATTATGATGTGTTTTCCTTCATTTGCAAAACATGGCGTGACTTTACTCATGTTTTTCATAGCTGTCCGTTAATTTTTATGTGTGTGTGCAGTATTCTTTACTATGGATATATGAGTAAAATGTCCTTTGAAATTCTGCTGTTGAAGGCTTTTTTGTTTTGTTTTGTTTTGCTTTGTTTTTTGGTCTGCTTTCTGTATTTTTTTTAACATCTTTTTTGGAGTATAATTGCTTTACAGTGGTGTGTGCTTTCTGTATTGATAAACATTGCTACTGTAGTCATATCTGCCATGTCTTCTGGGGTATATCAAGCATACATTTGTCTAGGGTATATGTTAAAATTATTATTGTATTTAAATGAACATTTCCACTTTTTGATCTTGTTTTGCTCCATGTTACTAATTTTAGCTTAGGTCTTTGAATGAGATGATTCTACTTAATCTATTCCATAGTTACATTTTTTAAAGGAATAGTTTATTTATTTATTTTGGCTGCACTGGGTCTTAGTCGCGGCACACAGGATCTTCATTGCGGCACGTGGACTCTTCCTTGTGGCATGTGGACTGTTATTTGTGGCATGTGGACTCCTTAGTTGTGACATGCAGAATTCTATGTTGTGGCATGTGAACTCTTAGTTGCGGCACACATGTGGGATCTAGTTCCTTGACCAGGGATCAAACCTGGGCCCCTGCATTGGGAGCGCTTTACCCACTGGACCACCAGGGAAGTCTCCCTTAGTTACATTTTGATACACACTTATTATGTATTAGGTAAACTTACAGTCTTACATTGTACGTCCACTTAGAGAGTTTGTGCTTTTTCAGTGATTGTACTCATAATAATATATATTTTACTGTTAAGTTTTCTTACTCTGGTGGTATTGGAAGAGAAAATGATTAAGAAACATCTTGTTAAAATATTTGTTTGAAGGGGGACGAAGTGAATCATTGTGAGGGTAATAAGTTATAAGGCTTCAAATCCCTTTCAAGACGTTTAGAAAGCAAGAAGATATTTCCATAGAGGATGGAATAGAGGTCAGGTCCTATAGCTTGTTTCCTTTCTCTTAAGATTATTTTATTTTACTTTACTTTTACTTTACTTTTTTCCCCACCATGCTGCTTGTGGGATCTTACTTCCCAGACCAGGGATCAAACCTGTATCCTCGTCAGTGAAAGCACGGAGTCCTAATCACTGGTTTGCCAGGGAATTCCCCTCTCTTAAGTTTAAGTTATCAGAAATGACAACCGGTTATCCCAAACTGCTGAAGGGCAAGCACTTTTACTCTGATTCCAGCAACAACCCCTTTATCACAGATTCACTTTGGATGTGAAGCCAGTAAGTGGTAGTTCCATTCTCTATCACATGCGAAAAAAGCATTTAGGAAATTACAAATAATCTCTGAACATTTGTGGGGAAAAAAATGGATATATCAAAGAATAGGAATAAATGAAAAAAGTACATGTTCTTGAATCTTATTATGTAATGTTATAATAATTTCAAATCAGAACTTAATCTATGGATTATGTAAGTTGGAATTTTATATAAAACAATTTTTAACATAACCAAAGTAAAATTTGAAAAGGAAGTATAAAAACTCCTTGTCAGCTGTTATGGCCAACGACAAGCCACAAGAAGAGAAAAATGCGTTATTGGCAAGGGAGAGACAGAATAAGGGAATCAAATGCAAGTGTCAGAAATAGCTGTACATGAAATGAGTCTTAATTTTGATATTTGTGGCTTAGGGCTATAATAGTGTTATATATCCTGGCACAACCATTTCTTTGCCATGATCCTGTATTCTTTTTTCTCATTGGGCTCCAGTCACACTGTCCTCATAGATGGTAGTCAAACATGCCAGAGGTGACTCTGACAAAGAGTCTTTGCACTTGTGTTTTCCACTTCTGGAAAGTCTTTTCTCAAGATATCCTCATGACTTTATGGCACAACTCCAAAATACTTTCTGCCCTCTTTTACATGCTTTGTTTTTCCCTTAAGTATTTGCCTTTGCCTGAAATATTAAATGTTCACTCACTAATCTTCTTTTTTGTCTATTTTGCTGATGAGAATTAATATTACATGGCCCTAGTCTTCCCACAGATTCCACATTCAACAGAACCACTTATGAACACTGCACCAGTGAGTGTAGGTGTCCTGAAAGTATTTTGCTGTCACTCTTCCTGGACTTGGTGGCTGTAGACCCTAGAGAAACCCTCAGCCCAGGTTTCCAAGTCCAGGCCAGAGGTTATATGGACAGATTCCCATTTTTAGCAGCCAGTGGACTAGGATGTGAAAGGTTGTCTTAGGTACGGGGGTAGTACGTACAAATGTTTGAGGATGAGATTGAGATGGCAGTGTTTTAGGACTTGTAGGTCTCTGTTAATGTCTGGTGAGAACAGAGAACAAGGGGGCCAGAGTCAGGCCTAGGATGGTAGCCTGAGAAGTTGGGTTTTTGTTCTGAGAATGATGGCAGATATGGAATTTTTGGAACAGGGGGGAAAAGTGATGTGACTTAGGTTTTAAGAGGTTACCTCTGGCTGCAGTGTGCACAGCAGATTCGGGGGAAGGAAGACAAGGAGATAATCAAGGAGGCTCTTGTAATCATCTAGAAGCACATTTGTTGTGCCTGGACGAGAGTGACAGATGTAGAGGTAAGAAATACTTGGCTTCTGGATTTGTTTCTTAAGTAGAGGTGGACCAGATTTTCTAATGTGGAGGGCTCACAGATGACTCCAAAAGTTTTTTTCCCTTTGCATCTGAAAGGGGGTATGTGCCATGAACTGGGATGGGGAAGTCAGTGGTAGGAGTCATTTTCAGTGAGAATATTAGGAATTGGCTTTTGGCTGTGTTGAGTCTCAAAAGTTCCATTGACTCCCAGGTATAGGAGACAACTGGCTGAACATGCAGCACTAGAGTGCTGGGGGAGGCTTCAGGATGCCCTTATGGGACAAAGGAAGAGACTTGGGCTGTCAGAAAGAACTACAAGAGCAGTGAACATCAACAGGAAGGTGGGGGTAGGGAAAGTCCAGCGGGTGGCCCAGGTTTTTATGAGGGAGTGGCCATGAAATTAATGCAGAGGGAAAGCAGTAATGGAGGTGAAGTGATAGCAAAGTCAGGCTGGTGCTTATTTCTCCTCCTATGCACTGACCAGAATTTTGTGGTGGAACTTGGGAAGTTTCTGTCACAATGTCAGATGAGTTTTACCTAAGGTGTGTCAAGTGGGTGTGGATTTTGAATGGGTGTTATACGGACAAAGATTGTAACTGTTGAAGAGACATAACTTGCAATATAAAAGTGGAACCTGACCAGGCGTATTTAGATCTGCATGTTTTGACTGAGGTTAAAGTTAGGAACAAGGCCTGGTGGGGAAGCATTCAGAACAGGGCTGGGGAACCGCCAGTGGAGAGTTGGGGTATGGCGGTATCCTGTTGCATTGGCAGGAACTTTCTGATGCTGCGTGCATAAGGGTATGTGAGGAGGCAGGAGACATGCCAATTTTGTGGGCCAGGTGGTGGTGATGGGTATCAGATGTATGAGGAGTTAGCCAGTGAGTAATACGCATGTGGGGAAGGTGTGTGACCAAATTGCCCCAGAGCCCTCATACCAGGAGTTTAAGAGAGGACGATGAGCCCAAGTTTGTTTGTGTCTAGGAGACATGATCCTGGGGCCTCTCAGGCTGTTGTCTTGCTGGAGAGGGAGGAAGCCCTGAATACCAGGCCAACAGCTTAGATGGCATCTATCTGTCCACCTGCTTGTTGTTGCTGAGAGTTGTACCTAGTGCTCAAGGAAGTATGAAGAGTTATTAGGTACCAGTGCCCTCTAAGTTAGGGAGCTGGGGAGGATGATGAACCCAGAGTGAGTATGGGTTAGGGGTACTTATGGGGTCCTGGGGAGAGAGGCTGCTTATGTACACATCTGTCCCCATCATCACAGGGCTCTGTGACCTTTGAGGACGTGGCTGTGTACTTTTCTCAGGAGGAATGGAGGCTTCTTGATGAGGCCCAGAGACTCCTGTACCGTGATGTGATCCTGGAGAACTTTGCACTTGTTGCATCATTGGGTAAGGCCCTCACACCTATTCCAGCATCCTGGGCAGGTCTCTGCCTTTCCCCTTTTTTCCAAGGACAACTCTGTTCTTTTCACAGCTAGACAGTGACCACATCTCTATTACTGCTTCCTTGTCAGCTGTGCTGTGGGTGCCAAGGCTGAGTGAGTGTATATACAATCTCCTTTCAGAAGTATCCCCAATACCAGATGCTCTGAAGGTTTTTCAGCGAAGGTTTTCTGGGTCAAATGACTTGGAATTAGTTCAATGGGTTCCATTAGTCTCAGCCACTCCCTGTTAAGTTGACTCTGTAGACCCATACACCACCATGCTCCAGGCTGTGCCCTCTAGCTAACATTTCCTGGGGTCTCACTATTTCAGGAATTGTTGGGACTCAATGTGGTAACTGTTTGTGGGGTCCACTTGGCTGTTGCTGTGAGACCTTCCTCAAAGATTTTTTTTGTGATATTATTTTTCTTTCCTGAGGTTGTTTTGGGATTGGTTCCCCCTGGGCCAGTACTGAGCTGTCGTGTCTTTCACTTAGGACTTGCATTTTCTAGGTCCCATGTTGTTTTCCAGTTCGAGCTGGGAGATGAACCCTGGTACATGACAGAGTTGACATGACTCCAGGCACAGCTAGAGAGACCCAAAGTGGGACCCACATTGGTGATTGGCATCAGGAGGAGGAAGTGATATCATGGCTGGGTTCAGATCATATCAGGAACACGTCCTGTGCCCCACAATATTTTAGGACCAAGGCCAGTGACTGTGTACCTCATTTCTATCTTTCCTACCTATTCTTGATACTTTGCTCCTTCTGTCATTTCAACTCTGAATCTGAACCCAGGATTATCCCTCACCTCTCTGTCTTCCACTCTTTATTGGTCTTCTCCATCATCACTCTGATGTGCTCTCCAATATTGGCCTACATTAACATGTCATGAGTTCCCCCCGTATCCTTAAAATAGTCCTTGAACACTACCTACTCAGTGACAGTCAGAGTTTCCTGAGCCTGGACAAACATTTCCACACAGCACATGTGGCACCAGCAACCAAGGCCCTGGTGAAAACCACTCCCAGAGGAGTGAGTTGTGGACCCCAGCTCCTCTGTGTGTTCCACTCCATCCTGTGTCTTTCACCTGGTGTGTCATCCATGTTCTGTGACATGTAGAGGCCCAATACTGCACAGCAGTCCTTTCATAACCTGCCCCAGCTCTCTTGTCCTGAAAATAGTCCCATGGATTTATTCGTTTCTATGTCAGCCGCATATTTGTAATGGGGCTGCATCCTTCTACCAAAATCTACATGAAGTTCACCCACATTTCTCTGCTTTCAGGGTATTGGCATAGAGCAGAGGATGAGGAGACACCTTCTGAGCAGAAAGTTTCTGTAGAAGTGCCACAAATAAATACTTCAAAGACAGACCTGTCCACCCTGAAGTCCTATCCCTGGCAGAGGTTCTGCCTGTACTTAGAAGGAGGTTTGCCTCTAGCTGAGGACCTTGGCACAAACCATGGTCAGAAACTGTGTGGGGCAGGTGTGAACTTTCACCAGCACAGTGGAGAGGAACTCTTTAGAAGACATGTGGGTAAGACCTTTATGAAGAGCCACACAGTCCATGCATACAAGAAGTCTTTCACATGCCAGGAGCCTGGGAAGGATTTCCCTGGTACCTCTGGCCTTCTCCAGCAGCAGGTCACTTCACCAAAAGACACCAAGTGTGTAGAGGCCTCTCACAATGGACAAAGGCAGTATAAATGCCACGAATGTGGGAAAGCCTTCTGCCGGAAGTCTAGGCTTGCTCAGCACCAGAGAGTCCACACTGGAGAGAGACCTTATGAATGTGATGAATGTGGGAAAGCCTTTGGCTGTAAATACATACTTGTTCAGCACTGGAGTGTCCACACTAGAGAAAAGCCTTATGGGTGCAGCGAATGTGGGAAAGCTTTTAGCGACAAACACACACTTGTTCGGCACCAGCAGATTCACACTGGAGAAAGGCCTTACAAATGCAGTGAATGTGAGAAAGCCTTCTGTCGCAAATACAGACTTGCTCAGCACCAGAGAGTCCACACTGGAGAGAGGCCTTATGAGTGCTGCGAATGTGGGAAAACCTTCACCCGTAAACCAATACTATTTAAGCACCAGAGAATCCACACTGCAGAAAGGCCTTATAAGTGTAGTGAATGTGATAAAGTCTTTAGATGCAACTCCAGCCTCATTACTCATAGAAGAATTCACACAGGGGAAAGGCCTTATGAGTGTAGAGAATGTGGGAAGTTCTTTAGCCAAAGCTCTCAACTTATTGTGCACCAGAGAATTCACACTGGAGCCAAGCCTTATGAGTGCAGTGAATGTGGGAAAACCTTCACCACTAAAAGCAAACTTGTTCAGCACCAGAGAGTCCACACAGGAGAAAGGCCTTATGAATGTGGAGAATGCAAGAGAGCCTTCAGCTGTAAACGCATGCTTGTTCAGCACCAGAGAATCCACACTGGAGAGAGGGCTTATGAGTGCAGTGAATGTGGGAAAGTCTTTAGGTACATCTCCAGCCTCATTAAACATAGAAGAATTCACACTGGGGAAAGGCCTTATGAGTGTAGTGAATGTGGAAAGTTCTTTAGGCAAAGCTCCCACCTTAAAGTCCACCAGAGAATTCACACTATAGCAAACACTTATGAGTGTAGTGAATGTGGGAAACATTTTAGCCAAAACTCTACTCTCATTTTGCACCAGAGAGTTCACACTGGAGCAAAGGCTTATAAGTGCAGTGAATGTGGGAAACGTTTTAGCCAAAGCTCTACTCTTATTAAGCACCAGAGTTCACATTGGAGAAAAACCACGAGTGCACTAAATGTGGTGATTTCTTCAGCCAAAACTCCCAGCTTACTCAACACCAAAAAGTTCATGCTACAGAAAGGCATCGCCAGTACAGGAAATGTGGAAAATTTTTCTGTCAAAGTCTGCTCTGACTGAGCACCAGAAACTTAACAGCCAAGATGGACCCTATGAGTGCAGTGAATGTAAGAAAGCTTTCAGCTGAAGGTCTAACCTCATTCGTCACCAGAAAGCTCCTACTGGAGAAAGGCCTTCAAATGAGATGAGGAGAGCAGCGAATAAGCTGTCTTCTTAGTTCATACATCATACTGAATAGGCTCTGTGAGGGAGTCATCAACAGGAAGTTGAATGCCATACATATAAACAGCTCTAGTGTGCAGATTGCCTATGAGTACCAGGTTCGTAGGGAGCTTTTAAGTAGCTATGCTGTACTTTCTGACTTAATGTCACTGTGAGTTTCTTACATCACCCAAGTGGTAGATCCCCATTCTTGGCACCAGCCACCTCAGTGTGATCAGGGTACGTAGATCTTTGTGCTCTCTTATCCCCTTAGAAATGCATGAATAGCCTGAGCACTTGGGTGTTGTCATTCTCTTTGGTCCTGCCAGGACCAAAGCAGCTTTGCCCAATGGAATCCAGTCTCGGTTCTGCTGGTGGCTCACAACTTATTTGGTGGCATTGTCTCATATCATGCTCAGGATAGGTTTTTCAAGGTCTAAGTCACTCTGTTTGGGAACTATTTGCCTCAGTTTGCTCCACTCTATACCATAATGAAGACTATTTAAGCCACCTTTCATCTTGGGGTTTGTTCACTTTCAGACTGGTGTTGAGAACCAAATTGGACTCTCAGGATGATGAGGAACTGGTTTTGTGAGTGTTCCAAACTTCTTATACCTCAATGAGGATAGTATCATGGCAGAGAATAGTTTTCACTCCAGTTTTGGTCCAATCTGTTGTCCAAGGCCTCCTACGGTAGACTGCAGGGTTCTGTGGGACTAATGTTGAATTCTGGATGTCAGAATTTTTGGTGGGTCCTGAGGTCACCTGAGATGAGGACAGTTGTGAGAACCACCAGTGATTTTTGGAGCAACATGAATGGTTCTCTTTTTCACATGGGATATCATGTCATGCCCCCAGTACTGTTCAAGAGAAGAAATTCTCTAGGTCCAGCTGGAAAAGAGCCATGTGCCATAATGTGCCCAAAGTGGTAGGCTGGTGTTCCTGAGTGTTATATTACAGGCATCAGGTGGGAATCATATTTCATACAGAAACAGTCATGGAATTAATAGGGACTGAGAGACAAGCAAACAAGAAGGGATGAGCCTTTTCTAAAGTTTCATCCACAAATATTCCAGTGACTCTGTCGCTTTAGGATAAAGTGTTTGAAGACATTCTCAGGAGTTCCAGAGCTGTTCCTCTCCTCCTGAGCCCCTAGTCAGTGTCAGATTGAATAATGTAAAGGTTTTAGGAATCAGCATCTGCAAACAATTTATCTCAAGGCCATTGCTGCACAGTGAAAACAGTGAGGAATGAGAGTGGAAATTGTGTAGTCCAGGCATGTGAATTTTAGTACCCAGGCAGAGTTCCTGGATAGCTTAAGTGGAAAGAACTTTCACTGCTCACAAGTCTTCTTTGCTACTGCTACAGATTCCCTCCCATGGGCAAGGGGATGTGATGGGGTTAATGTGAGGTTGCCAGAGTTCTACTGAAAAGGAGATTCAGCAAAGAGATTAAGATTTTTATTTGAAGCCAATTTCTATTGAAATTTAATTAGCTGTATAGTTGGTATGCACTGAACAGAACATACCTAAAATGCACAGCTTGGTAAGTTTTAGTACTTGTAAAGCCACGGAACCATCATAATAACAAACATCTGTCACTGCCATATCTACTTTCTGACATCTCTCTCAGGGCTTTCAGGCAACTACTATTGACTGACTTTTCTCTCATTTCAATTAGTTAGTGTTTTCTAGACTTTTAATATTATTGGAGCCTTAATGTTTACTTTTGTGTTTGTCTTTTTTTATCTCCATGCATAGTTACTTTGAGAATCATCTAAGTTGCCGATGTGAATAATTCACTTTTTTCATGATAATATACTGTTTGGATATACCATTACTTCACTGGTATTGATCTGTTAAAGGATGGCGTTTTGTGGTTTCCAGTTTGTCTCACAGATAAGCTTACTATTAGCGTACATAAAATCCTTTATATGAGCACATGGTTTCATTCTAAAATGAATGACTGTACCCAAATGCATTCCCATTGACAGTATGGGAACATTCCAGTTCCCCTGTGTTCCTCACCAGTACTTGGTTGGTATGGTCAGTAGTTTGAATATTTCCTGTTTTAAAAGCATGGAGACATATCTCACTGTGGTGTGATTGCATTTCCCTAATGATTCATGATGTTGAACATTTTTGTGTTCATTTGCTAAGTGTATATCTTCTTTGACAAAATGTCTGCTTTCTTATTAGTAACTGAGAAGTTAATAAATGTGTTGGAATTTGACTTTTCTTCGGTGACTTTGCTGGGTGGAATAGGTATTTGTACTCAACATTATTACTATGTATACTCATTATTAAGATACTTCTATTACTTTAAGCCTAGACACTTAATAAAAAAGCCAACCGACCCTTCATTGTTGTGTGTGCCAATTTCCCTGGTATGAATACTCCAACTGTGGGCAATTTCAAACTGTGTGTATGAGGTTATTACTGAACCGGAGGCACAGCAAGCCAAACTCTGAGATACCAAGGTTTGCTGGGGAGTATTTCATTCACAAGGCAGGCAAGTGAGAACACAGAAGAACAATTCTCAGATCCACCCTCCCGGTGGCAAGGTGCCTGTGATATTTAGGGGATAAAGAGGCAGGGTGGTCTTAAGTGTGGGGAAAGGCCAATCAGAGTTAGAGAAAAGCGAGGTAATTGGTGTGTACAGGTGTGTTTCATTACATGCTTCTTCACGATGCATGTTTAGAAGTGGTGTCCATAAGTGGACAACGTCACTGGCTCTACTCTTTTCTGAGGGAGCCAGAGAAGCAACAAATTGTCCCCCTGCTTCTGGCCGCCCCACATTCCTCCTTTGTGTTGTCCACCATGGCCCTGTCTGGATCCTGACCTAACACAGTGAAACTCATAAATTGAGTCTGCAGCTTTAGCCTACATCCATTGGAAGAGCAATAATACAACGTTAATTAGACCCCAGCTATGGATGGATGCACTTTGTGTCTGAGTGACAACCTGGTATCATCTGCCCATTTGGTTTTGTAGGTTTGGGGAACAACTCATATATTATGTCCGTGTACCTCTCTGTGATCATCAAAGACTACATGAAAATCTGGTGCGTCCCTTTTAAGAAGCGTGAAACCTCGCCCCCTTCCTCAGAGCCTCACTCCCAGCAACCCTGGCGGAGAGGCGGCACCTTTCCTGGAGGAGGGGAGCACCGCCCCTTGCCAGGTCCTGGAGGCCTGTGAACTACATTACCCTGAAGGCTCTGCGCCCGTTCTTCGGCGTCCCTGGACCAATAAAGTCTCGGTAAAGAGGCACTTCCGAGCTAGTGGACTGCGTCTGGGCGGCTTTTCCGGCGTCTGCCGTGGTCGTCATTTTGTAAACTCGGATGTGTTCAAAGGTTAGCAACGCGGGGCCGGCCCGAGGTCAGGGAGTCAGGAAGGAACTGTGCCCGCTGCTCTGAGCTTAGTCTGAGGCTCGGCGTGGTTGCTCTTTGGCCTGACTCTCTCCCGGGTCCGGGAGGGGCGTCCGTGCTCGGGCCCCACCTTCGCCCACAAACTCTAGCGACGGCGACAGCCCAGATGTGTCGGATTCAGGTAAATGCTGCGTCATCCGGGCCTCACCCAACTCTTCTCATTCAGCAGTGTTTTATTTTATCTGTGTTCTCTTACCAGTGTTCTATAGTTATTTTTATTCCCCAAAACCTTGGTTTTCCGGATTTTCAAATATGACCTGCGTGGAAAAAGAAAATTGCAGAGAACTTCAATGTGCAGTTCAGTAAGCTCTAAAACTAATATCCGTTCACCACTCAGGTCAAAAAATGCGATATAAATAGGACCCCCAGAAGCCGCCTGCGGGGTTCTTCCAAAACAATTATCCGCATCCCCCCAAAATGAACGTACTGGCTGATGTTTCAAGTAAGCATTTTCTTTCTTTTCTTGATAGTTTTGCCAACCATGTGGGAAATATTTGATGATTCTAGTTTTGCACGCTTGTTTTAAAATTTTTTATGAATTGAATCATGTAAGAATTCTGTGTTTTTCTTCATTTGCACAATATGGTGTTATTTTACCCATGTTTTTCGTGAGTATCCATTCATTTTTCTTTCTATGAAGTATTTTATAGATATTACTATATGATTAAAATGTTTTTATAGATCCTCTTCTTAAAGGCTTTTCTTTGTTTATGGTTTTTGGTTTGCTTTTTTGTTTGGTCTACTTTCGTATTTATAAACTTCGTACTGCAGTCATATCTGCTATGTGTTCTGGGATATATAAAGAATACACTTGTCTAGCGTGTATATTAAAGTTACTATTATATTTAAATGAACATTTCCAGTTTTTGATCTTTTTTAGCTTCAAGTTACTAATTTTAACTTAATTCTTTGAATGAGATGATTATACTTAGTCTTAATCTATCCCATAGTTGTATTTTCATACACACTCATTGTGCATTAGGTAAACTTAACAGTTTTACAGTATACAGGCACTTAGAGGGTTTTTGCTTTTTCAGTGATTTTACTCTTCTAATAGTATTTATTCTACTGGTACATCATTGTTCTCTGGTGGTATTGGAAGAGAAAATGATTAAGACATCTTGTTAAAATCCTTTTTTGGAGGGGGATATAATGAATCATGGTAAGGTTAAAAAGTTATAATGCTGGGAATCCCTATCAGGATGTTTAGAACCCAAGAACCCATGTTTATATAATGAGGGTGCAGTAAAGGTCAGGTCCTGTAGATTGTTTCCTTTGTCTTAAGTTTAAAGAGTTATCAATGATGTCCAGTTATCTCAAACTACTCTGATTCTAGCCACAACCTCTTTATCACAAATTAATTTTCTGGTGCCATTTCCTTCTTGTTGCTCCCTCTCTCTCCCTCTTTTTTTGACTGTACCATGCGGCTTGCAGGGATCTTAGTTCCGTGACCAGTAATCATACCCTTGCCCATGGCAGTGAAAACACCAGGTGAACTGGGTTTCAGCCATGTTGAGTCTCAGATGTTCCAGTGACTCCCAAATATAGGAGAAAAGTGGACAGCTGAACATGCAGTGCTAGAGTGCTGGGGAAGGCTTCAGGATGCCATTAGGCAACAAGGGAAGAGAGGCAGGCTGTCACAAAGACAGACAAGAGGAGTGATCATCAGCAGGAAGGTAGGGGGTAGGGAAAGTGCAGCAGGTGGCCCAGGTTTTTATGGGAGATTGGCCATGAAATTGATGCAGAGGTAAGGCAGAAATGGAGGTGAAGTAATAGCAAAGTCAGGCTTGTTCTTATTTCTTTTCCTATGCACTCACCAGGATTTTGTGGTAGAACTTGGGGAGTTTGTCACAACGTCAGATGAGTTTACCTAAGGTGTGTCAAGTGGGTGTGGATTTTGAATGGGTGTTATATGGGCAAAGATTGTAACTGGTGAAGAGACATAATGTGCTATATGGAAATGAACATGACCAGGCGTATTTAGATCTGCATGTTGTGACTGAGGTAGAAGTCATGAATGAGGCCTAGTGGAAAAGCCTTCAGAAGAGGGCTGGGGAACCGGCAGTGGATAGTTGGGGTACAGTGGGATCCTGTTGCTTTGGCAGGCACTTTCTGATGCCATGTGCAGAAGGGTATGTGAGGAGGCAGGAGACATGCCAATTTTGTGGGCCGGGTGGTGGTGATGGGTATCAGATGTACGAGGAGGTCCACTGAGTAATATGCATGTGGGGAAGGTGTATGAAGTAATTGCCCCAGGCCCTAGTACTAGGAGTATAAGAAAGAAGGATGGGGCTAAGTTTGCTTGTGTCTGGGAGACATGATAGTGGGTATACTCAGGCTGTTGTCTTGGAGGAAAGGGAAAGGGCCCTGCATACCAGGCTTACAGATTACATGGTATCTCTCTGTCCACCTGCCTGTTGTTGCTCAGGGTTGTACATACTGATCAAGGAAGCATGAAGAGTTATTGGGCCCCACTGCCCTCTAAGTCACAGAGCTGGGGTGGATGGTGAACCCAGAGTGAGTACAGGCTGGGGTTAAAAGTACTTATGGGGTCCTGGGGAGAGAGGCTGCTTATGTACAAATCTGTCCCATCATCACAGGGCCCTGTGACCTTTGAGGACGTGGCTGTGTACTTTTCCCAGGAGGAATGGAAGCTTCTTGATGAGGCCCAGAGACTCCTGTACCATGATGTGTTGCTGGAGACCTTTGTACTTGTTGCATCATTGGGTAAGACCCTCACACCTATCCCAGAATCCTGAGCTGCTCCCTGCCTTTCTTTCTTTTTCCAAGGGGAAGTCTGCTCTTTTCACAGCTAGACAGTGGGCTCATCTCTATTAATGCTTCCTTGTCATCTGTGCTGTAAGTGCCAAGGCTGGGTGAGTGTGTAGATTGCCTCCTTTCACAAGGAGCCCCAATACCACCTGCTCTGAGGTTTGTTCAGTGAAGATTTTCTGCTTCAAAAACTTGGAATTTATTCAGTGGGTTCCATAATTCTCAGCCACTCCCAGGTACGTTGACTCTATAGGCTCATGCCATCTCTGTGCTCCAGCTTCTGTCCTCTTTTAGGTGACATTTCCTGGGTGCTGAGTGTACCAGGCATTGTTGTGAACCAACATGGTCACTATTTGTGGGGTCCACTAGGCTGTTTCTATGATACCCTCCTCAACGAGTATTTTTGTGACATTATTTTTCTTTCCTTAGGTTTTTTTTTGGGGGATTGGTTGTTCCCCTGGCCAGTACTGACCACTCACCTGTGCTATCTTTCCCTCAGAAGTTGCATCTTCTAGGTTCCATGTTGTTCTCCAACTGGAGCTGGGAGGAGAACCCTGGGTACGTGACAGAGTGGACATGACTCCAACCCCAGCTAGGGGGGCTCAAAGTGGGCCTGGCCCTGGTGATTGGCATCAGGGGGAGGAAGTAATACCATGGCTGGGTTCAGATCATATCAGGCACATGTCCTGTGCTGAACACTGTTTTGGTGCCAAGGACAGTGACTGTTTTTCTCATATCTATCTTTCCTACCCATTCATGATACTTTGCTCCTTCTTTCATTTCTACCCTTTCAACCCAGGATTACCCCCTCACCTCTCTGTCTTCCACTCCTTATTGGACCTCTCCATCCTCACTCTGCTGTGCTCTCCAATATTGGCCTACACTTAATGTGTCATGAGGTCTGCACCTATTTATAAAATACTCCTTTTATACCAGCTACTCAGTGACAGTCGGATTTTCCTGGTCCAGGATACAGCTTTCCACACAGCACACAAATGTCACCAGCAACCAAGGCCTGTCAAAACTGTTTCCGGAAGAGTGAGTTGTGGACCCGTGGCTCCTCCGTGAGCTCCCACCACCCTTGTGTCTTTTGCCTGGTTAGTCCTCCCTGTTCTGTGACATGGAGAGGCACAGTGCTGCACAGAGGCCCTTTCCTTAACATGCTGCCAGCTCCCTTGTCCAGAAAATAGTCCCATGGATTTATTTCTTGGTACATCACACACATATTTGTGATGGGGCCGCCTCCTTCTTCCAAAATCTACATGAAGTTCATCCATATGTCTGTGCTTTCAGGTTGTTGGCATGGAGCAGAGCACAAGGAGATAACTTCTGAGCAGAATGTTTCTATAGAAGTGCCACAAATAAATACTTCAAAGACAGACCTGTCCATCCGGAAGTCCTATCCCTGGGAGAGGTGCTGCCTGGCCTTAGACAGTAGTTTGTGTGTAGCTGAAGACCTGGGAACAATTCCTGGCCAGAAACTGTGTGTGTCAGGTGTGAAATTTCACCAGCACAGTGGAGGGAAACTCTTTAGAAGAGACATGGGTAAGACCTTTATGAGGAGCCACATAGTCCATGCATCCAAGAACTCTTTCACATGCCAGGAGGCTGGGAAGGATTCCCCTGGTAGCTCTAGCCTTCTCCAGCCACAGGTCACTCCACAAAAGGAAGCCAAGTGTGCAGAGGCCTTTCACAATGGACATAGCCTCTATAAATACTATCTATGTGAGAAAGCCTTCAGCTGCAAACACAAACTGGCTCATCACCCGAGTGTCCACACTGGAAAGAGGCCTTACGAATGCAGTGAATGTGGGAAAACCTTCAGCTTTAAAGGGATACTTGTTAAGCACCAGAGAATCCACACTAGAGAAAGGCCTTATGAGTGCTGTGAGTGTGGGAAAGCCTTCAGCTGGAAAAGCTCACTTGTTCAGCACCAGAGAGTCCACACCAGAGAATGGCCTTATAAGTGCAGCGAATGTGGGAAAGCCTACAAACACAAAAATTCACTTGTTAAGCACCAGAGAGTCCACACTGGAGAATGGCCTTATAAGTGCAGTGAATGTGGAAAAGCCTTCAGACACAAAAAGTCACTTGTTCACCAGAGAGTCCACACTGGAGAATGGCCTTATAAGTGCAGTGAATGTGGGAAAGCCTTCAGACACAAAAAGTCATTTGTTGAGCACCAGAGACTCCATGTTGGAGAACTGCTTTATAAGTGCTGTGAATGTGGGAAAGCCTTTATTTCTAAAGTAAACCTTTGTCGTCACCAGAGAGTCCACACTGGAGAAAGGCCTTATGAATGCAGTGAATGTGGAAAAACCTTCATTTATAAAGACAGTCTTGTTCGGCACTGGAGAGTCCACACTGGAGAAAGGCCTTATGAGTGCAGTGAATGTGGAAAAGCCTTTAGCCGCAAAGACTCACTTGTTAAGCACCAGAGAGTCCACAGTGGAAAATAGCCTTATAAGTGTAGTGAATGTGGGAAAACTTTTTTTAAAAAAATATTTATTGTTTGGTTGATTGATTTAGCTGTGCTTGGTCTTAGTTGCAGCACCCTGGATCTTTGATCTTTTTTGCGGCATGCAGGATCTTTAGTTGAGGCGTCTTTAGTTGAAGCCCCTGGGAAAACTTTTAAATAGTGACCCACTCACACTTGTTTGGCACCAGTGAATTCATATTGGAGAAAGGCCTTATGAGCGCAGTGAAAGGGGAAGTTCTTTAGCCAAATCTCCAACCTTATTGTACACCAGAGAATTCACACTGGCACAAAGACTTCTGAGGGCAGTGAGTGTGGGAAGTGATTTAGCCAAACTGCTCTCGTTTTACACAAGAGAGTTTACACTGGGGAAAGGCCTTATAAGTGCATTGAATATGGGAAACATTTTAGTCAATACTCCACTGTCATTAAGCACCAGAGTTCACACTGGAGAAAAACCATATGAGTGCACTGTATGTGGAGGATTCTTCAGCCAAAACTCCCAGCTTACTCAACACTGAACAGCTCATGCTACAGAAAGGCATCGCCGGTACAGCAAATGTGGAAAATTTTTCTGTCAGAGTCTGCTCTGACTGAGCACCAGAAACTTAACAGCCCAGATGGATCCTGTGAGCACAGTGAATGTAAGAAAGCTTTCAACTGAAGGTCTAACCTCATTCATCACCAGAAATTTCCTACTGGAGAAAGACCTTCAAATGAGATGAGGAGAGCAGCGAATGAGCTGTCTCCTTAGTTAATACATCATACTAAGTAGGCTCTGTGAGGGACTCATCATCTGGAAGTTGAATGCCATACATCTGAACAGCCCTAGTGTGCAGATTGCCTGTAAGTTCCAGGTTCATAGGAAGCTTTTAAGGAGCTATGCTCTACTTCTGACCTGTGCAGGGCCCTTGCCATATTTAATGTCACTGTGAGTTTCTTATCTCTACTAAGTGGCAGATCCCAATACTGGAATCAGTCACCTCAGTGTGATCAGGGTAGGTTGGCTTTTGTGCTCTCCTATCCCTTGTAGAAAAGCATGGATACCCTGAGCACTTGGGTTTTGTCGTTCTCTTAGTTCCTGTCAACTGCCTATGACAGGACCAAAGCAGCTTTGATCATGGGGATCCAGTCCATTTTCTCCTGGTGGCTCACAGTGGTTTGCCTTCTTTGGTGGTATTGTCTAATACCATGTTAATGGTGGATTTTATTTAGGTCCAAGTCACCCTGTTTGGGAATTATCTGCCTCAGTTTTTCTGCTCTATGCCATAATAAAAACTATTATTTAAGCCACCTTTCATCTTGGGCTTTGTCCACTGTTAGACTGATGTTGAGAAGCAAATTGGACTCTCAGGATGAAGAGGAGCAGGTTTTGTGGGTGTTCCAAAGTTTGTATACCTCACTGGGGATAGTATCATGGTGGAGAATAGTTTTCACTAATTTGAATTGTTGTTGAAGGTTTCATGGGGTAGACTGCAGGGCTCTGTGGGACTAATGTTGTGACCTGGATGTTAGAATTTTTGGTGGGTCCCGAGGTCACCCTGAGATGAGGACAGTTGTATGAACCACCAGTGTTTTTTGGAGCTGCATAAGTTCTCTTTTTTCACATGGAATGTCACATCATGACCTCAGTACTGTTCAAGAGAAGAATTTCTCTAGGTCCAGCTGGAAAAGAGCCATGTGCCATAATGTCCACGTGTGCTATGATGTCCGCAATGTGGTAGGCTGGTGTTCATGACTGTTAGATTACAGATATCAGAAGGGAACCATATTTGGTACAGAAACACTGGGAATTAATAGGATGTGAGAGACTAGCAACAAGAAGGGATGAGCCTTTTCTAAAGCTGCATCCACGAATGTTCCCATGACTGGCTGTTTAGGATAAGGTTTTTGCAGAAATTCTCAGGAGCTACAGAGCTATTTCTCTCTCCCTGAACCCCCAGTCTGTGTCAGACTGAATAACGTAAAGGTTTTAGGATTCCTATATCATCTGCAAATTTGTTCTCTGAAGTCCACTGCTGCACAGTGAAGACAATGGGGAATGAGAGTGGAAATCATGTAGTTCAGGCATGTGAATTTTAGGACCCAGGCAGAGTTCCTGGATAACTTAAGTGGAAACACGTTTTATTGCTTGCAAGTCTTCATTGCTGCTGTGACAGAATCCCCTCATGAGAGTAGGAGAGGTGATGGAATTGAGCTGTGGTTGCCACAGTTTTACTGAAAAGAGATTCAGAAAAGAAGTTCAGATTTTTATGTGAAACCAATTCCTATTACAATTTAATTGAGCTGTATAGTTTGTATGCATTGAAATGAACATACCTAAAATGTACAGCTTGGTAAATTTTAATACTTCTAAAGCCATGGAATCATCATCATAATAACAAACATCCATCATTCCCATATCAGCTTCTGACATCTCTCCCAGGACTCTCAGGTAGCTAGTATTGATTTACATTTTTTTTTCCCCCAGCTATGCTGCACAGCTTGTGTGATCTTAGTTCCCCAACCAGGGATTATACCTTGGCTGTGGCAGTGAAAGCACAGATTTCCAATCCCTGGACTGCCAGGGAAGTCCTTTGATTTACTTTTTTCCCATTCAATTAGGTAGTGTTTTCTAGACTTTTAATATCACTGTGATCTTTTTTTTTTTTTTTTTTTTTTTGCAGTACGCGGGCCTCTCACTGTTGTGGCCTCTCCCGTTGCGGAGCACAGGCTCCGGACGCACAGGCTCAGCAGCCATGGCTCACGGGCCCAGCCGCTCCACGGCATGTGGGATCTTCCCGGACCGGGGCATGAACCCGTGTCCCCTGCATCGGCAGGCGGACTCTCAACCACTGCGCCACCAGGGAAGCCCCCATCACTGTGATCTTAATGTTTACTTTTGTATTTGTTTTCTTCTTTAACGATGCATAATTATATTGAGAATCATCTAATTTGTCTACATGAAGAGATCATTTTTTAAATATCTGAAAAATGTACTGTTTAAATATGCCAACATTTGACTGTTTATCCATCTCTCTGTTAAAGGATGAGGTTTTGTGGTTTGTTTCCAGTTTGGCTATCACAGATAAGCTTACTATGAACGTGTACATAAAATTCTTTATATGAACATAGGGATTCTTAGTCTAAAGTGAGTGGCTGTACCCATTTGCATTCCCATCGGCAGTATGGGAGCATTCCAGTTCCCCTGTATTCCTTACCAGAACTAGGTTGGTATGGTCTGTATTTTTAATATTATCTGTTTTAAAAGTGTGGAGATGTATCTCACTGTGGTCTGATTGCATTTCCCTAGTGATTCATGATGTTGAACATTTTTGTGTTCATTTGTCAGATGTATGTCTTCTTTTTAGTACGTAAGAAGACAATAAATGTGTTGGAACTTGACTTTTCTTCAGTGACTTTGCTGGGTGGAATAAATGTTTCTGCTATTCACAACATTACTCACCATGTGTAGTCCTCATTATTAGCATAGTTTCCATTACTTTAAGTCTAGACAGTTAGTAAAAAGAAAAAAAACTCGGCCAACCCTTGATTATTGCATTTGCCAATTTCCCTGGTATAAATGCTCCAACCCTGGGCAGTTTCAAGCTGTTAATATGAGGTTGTTACCAAACCAGAGTCAGATCAAGCCAAGTGAAACCTCTGAGCTTCCCACAGTGAGACCATGGGCACTGCTTCCTTTCCTGGTTTCCTGGCATGTGTGTCATTGGTGCCAGCACTGGGCTCTGTGCACTGTATCCCTTCTCTCCCAGCAGTCCCATCCTTGCTGCTCTGAGGTCTTATAAGACAGGGCTCAGAAATCTTGATGTTTGTATGAAAGATCCCACCAGCCTTCCCTGTCCCTGGTTGGGTGACTCTGTCCAGAGGCATGGAACCTTGGTGTCCCAGGCCTTCCACTGTCCTTTGCTGACAGACTCTGGGACCTGCTTATGCCAGGATGTTCACATACTGACCTGGTCACTACTTGAGGGGACCACTGGCTTGTTTCCTTTAAGACCTTCCTTTAATGTCCTTATAATTTTAGAATGTGTGATCTCATGGGACGGGGCCCACTCCTTTTCCCTGTCTTTCCTCTTTGACTGGCCTCCTCAGGCCCAGGTGGTTTCTCACCTTGAGCAATAGGAGGGCCCTGGGTGCCTGACAGGGTGGATGTTTTTCCTGCAGCATCAAGGGAGGCTGAAATGAACGTGGCCCACGTGCGTGGGGGTGAGGAAATGGTGAGGTATCAGAGCTGGGTTCCCATCACACCAGGCCTGTGTCCTATATCCACCAGTGTGTGGTACCAGTGACAGATTTCAAGAGTTTCTACCTTTACTTTCTTGTTGATGTTTTTTGTTTTGTTTTGTTTTATAAGTTTATTTTAGTTTATTTATTTATTTTTGGCTGTGTTGGGTCTTCGCCACTGCGTGCGGGCTTTCTCTAGTTGGCGGCGAGTGGGGGCTACTCTTCATTGCAGTGCGCTGGCTTCTCATTGTGGTGGCTTCTCATTGTAGAGCATGGGCTCTAGGCGTGCAGGCTTCAAGCAACAAGAAGCAGGCTTCAGTAGTTGTGGCATGCGGGCTCAGAGCACAGGCTTAGTAGTTATGGCACATGGGCTTAGTTGCTCTGCGACATGTGGGATCTTCCTGGACCAGGGATCAAACCCAGGTCCCCTGCATTGACAGGCGGGTTCTCAACCACTGCACCATCAGGGAAGCCCGCTGTTGATGCTGTGACTCTTCACTTCTGGCCCTGGTTCTCACCCATTCCCTTCCACTGCTCCCTTTGCAGTGCTGTCAACATTGACCTGCACTTAAAGTGTTGGGATATGTGCATGTGTCCTTAAATACTCCTTGTAGCCCAGCTGCTGTGATGCATTCAGACATTCTGGGTCTGGACACAGCCTTCTACTCATTGCTCACCAGTCACCAGTAGCCAGGCTTTGTTGAAAGGTAAGTTGAAGACCCTTCCTCGTGTTCTTACCCATCATCTGTGCTCTGCCATCAGATGAGCTTCCCAGGCTCAGCTCTGCACAGCAGGCCTTCCTCACACAGGCTCTGGCCCCATGCATCTCAACAATCTTAAGGACTTACTGCTGGGTGTGTCTGAGACACATTTCTGCTGGGGCCACGTTTATTGGCATGTCTCTCCTTTCAGGTTTTCAACATGGAGCCCAGGATGAGGAGGCGCTTTCAGAGCAAGGTGATGCAGTTATAGAGTCACAGGTCAAGACTCCAAAGCCAGGTCCATCTATCCAGAAGTCTCATTCTTTTCTTTTCTTTTTTTAAATTAATTTATTTATCTTTTTATTTTTGGCTGCATTGGGTATTCGTTGCTGCACAGGCTGTCTCTAGTTGCAGCACTCAGGTGCTACTCTTCATTGTGGTGGCTTCTCGTTGTGGAGCACTGTCTCTAGGCACATGGGCTTCATTAGTTGTGGCATCAGGGCTCAGTAGTTGTGGCTCAAGGGCTCTAGACTGCCTGCTCAGCAGTCGTGGCATCGGCTTCGTGGCTCCGCTGCATGTGGGATCTTCCTGGACCAGGGCTCAAACCCATGTCCTCTGCATTGGCAGGAGGGTTCTTAACCACTGTGCCCCCAGGGAAGTCCCAGAAGTCACATTCTTAATGTGATGTGTGGCCCACTCTTGAAAGACATTTTGCGCCTGGTTGAGTATGATGGGACACAGCGCGAGCAAGAGGTGTACCCGTGTGGTGAGTCTTTCCCAGCACCAAAAGGAGCCGAGTAGGAAGAAACTCCCCAGATGGGATGAAGGGAGGACTTCATTGGTGAAGAACTGCAGCTTTCACGTGGCAGAAAGGACCTTGACGTGCTGAACGGGAGGGAAGGACTTTCCGGCCAGTTCAGGCCTTCTCCAGAACCAGGCCCCTCACACGAGGGAAGACACACAGTGACATGGAGGGCAGGGAGACCTTTGAAAGTGGATAGAATGATTACAAGTGCAGTGAATGTGGGAAAACCTTTAGCCATGAACACATACTTGTTGAGCACCAGAAAAACCATTGCAGCGAAAGTGGGAAGACTTTAATCAGACCATCCCATGTGGTTCAGCACCAGAAAATCCACACTGAAACCAGGCTATATGAGCACCTTGGATGTGGAGGGTTCTTTACACGAAGATCTGGCCTCATTGAACACCAGAGAGCTCACACTAGGCCAATGTCTTATGAGTGCAGCCAGTGTGGGAAGCACATTAAAAGACCACTTTACGCTCATTTTTCATCAGAGCGTTCACATGGGAGAAAAGCCATATAAATGCAGTGAATGTGGGAAAAGTCTGGTCTGATTTAGCGCTGGGAAGTACTGCTATGCAGGTGTTTAAAATTTTTTTAAATTGTGATACAATGCTTGTAACATAGCATTTACAGTCTTAACCATATTTAACTGTAAGTTTATCGGTAATCATATATTCACCTTTTGTGCAGACAAATATTCAGAAGTATTTTCATCTCATAAAACTGAAAGTAAACCCATTAGACAACAACTCCTCATCCCCACTCTCTTATCCCCTGACAACAACTATTCTACTTTCTATCTATGAATTTGTCCACTCTGGGCACCTTATATAAGAGTCATAAAGGTTTTCTCCTCTTGTGGCTGGCTTATTTCACTGAAGACAATGTCCTCAAGTTTCATCTGCGTCCTAGCATGTGTCAGAATTTCCGTCTTTTTTGAGTGAGTAGTACTCCATTTTATGTATAAGCTACTTTTTCTGTATCCCTTCATCAGTGAGCTCTTGGGTTGCTTTCACTATTTGGCTATTGCGTATAATGTTGTTGTAAGCACGATTGCACAGATATTTCTTTGAGGCCCTGGTTTCTGTCCTTTTTAGGTATGTTTCCAGATGGAAAATTGTTGGATCATTATTTCAATATGTAAATTTCTTGAGGAACTAAGGGGCTGTTTTCCATAGTAGCTGTACCATTTTACACCGATACAGCTATATCATGTAAGGTGCATGTGCAACTTCATTCTTTTATGTATGGTTATCTAGTTTTTTCAACACCACCTGCTGAAAAAACTCATTTCTCTTTGAATGGTCTCTGCACCCTTTAAAAACATCTGAGTATGTATGCGAAGGTTTGTTTCTGTGCTCTTTTATTCCATTCTCCTATATGTTTGTGTATGTCAATAACACAGCATTTTGATATATACTTTTTAAGTTTTTGAAAGTGGTTTGACTCAGTTTTGAAGCCCTGGCAGGAGAAGAACTGTCCGTTCCCCTTCTAGAACAGCTGATGAAGCCCACAACCCCAACCACTTTCCTTATCAGGCTCTCATTCTCTGGACTACCAGACACCAAGGTGTCAGACATTTAGTGATAGCTCCTATGTTCTGGAACCCATACAATTATTCAAAATAGCCAATCCACAGACAGCTCATGAAACCTAGCTAATCCCATCACTCTTGCCAAATATAAACTGCCCACCACAGCTCCAGCTTTCTGTTAATCCTGTCCCTGGGCTCAGCCCTCTTTGTTGGCCTGTCTAACGTCTTTCATTCTGAGCTGTAAGTAACAAAGTGTTCTGTCTTTCATGTATCCCAGTATCATTGTGCTGTGTATTCCACCATCAAGAAACTTTTGGTCTTACAGAACTATTCCACACCCAGCAGGGTATTAGGAGTACGGCAGATGTTGCACAGTCTTTAGCCACTAGTCTGTCTCCATTCAGCACCAGGAAGCTCACACTGGAGAAAGACGTTACACGTGCAGCCACTGTGCTCTTGGCTTTTAAACATAATAACAGATGTAAGCTCTGGAGATTAGCCCCTGTGAGGGAGATATCCCCCAGAAACTGCATCTTGTACATCCAGACATCCTCACTGGGAGATTCACGGTAAGGGCCAGGTTTGTGGGAAACTGGTGAATTCTGTTGCACTTTCAGACCTGCCTGGGGCCGTCAATGGAGTTCTGTCACTGCCCATGTGTATTATAGAAGCCACTCTCCTGGTATTAGCTGGCAGGGAGTATGGTCACTATAGTTAGTAATACTGTATTGGATGTTTAAAACTTGCTAAGAGTAAATCATAGAAGTTCTCAACACAAAAAAACTTATGTAACTATGAGGAAAACGTGAAGTAGACCTATTGTGGTGATCATTTTGCAATATAAACCAATACTGAATCATTATGTTATACATCTGAAACTAATAAATGTTATATGTTAATTATATCTCAATTTTTTTTAGAAAGCAGAGAGAACAGATTGCTGTAGTCTCTTGCTTTTCCTGGAGTATTCGCCAGCCATTTGAGCCCTTTGGTGAGATCTCATGCCCACCCCTTTGATTTGTTCAGGTGTGGACATCACCCACTTTGGACAGAGGACTCCATCAGCTGTTGGCTGGCAGCTTACAGAGGTTTCGCTTGTTTCAGGGTCATTATTGATTGTCTTATGACATTCTTGACAGATTTTTTCGAGCCTCAATTTTACCCACCCTAGGAACTGCTCACCTTGCTGGTTTTTGCGATAAAGTTATTATTGGGTGTTTTTCTTTGTTTCTTTCTTTTTTATTGAAGTACAGTTGATTTGCAGTGTTGTGTTTATTACTGGTATACAGCAAAGGGATTCAGATATATGTATATTTTTTTTCATATGGTTTATCACAGGATTTAAAATAAACAAATAAATAAATTTAATTATTTTTGTCTGTGTTGGGTCTTCATTGCTGCGCGCGGGCTTCCTCTAGTTGCGGCAAGCGGGGACTACTCTTCATTGTGGTGCACGGGCTTCTCACTGTGGTGGCTTCTCTTGTTGTGGAGCACAGGCTCTAGGCGTGCGGGCTTCAGTATTTGTGGCACATGGGCTCAGTAGTTGTGGCTTGCGAGCTCTAGAGCACAGGTTCGGTAGTTGTGGCGCACAGGCTTAGTTGCTCCGCAGCCTGTGGGATCTTCCTGGACCAGGGCTCGGACACGGGTCCCCTGCATTGGTAGGCAGATTCTTAAACTCTGTACTACCAGGGAAGCCCTATCATAGGATGTTGAATATGGTTCCCTGTGCTATACAGTAGGACTTTGTTGTTTATTTATTCTGTATAAAAGTTTACATCTGCTACCCCCAAACTCCCACTCCATCCCTCCCCTAGGTCTTATTGTTTAAGCCACCTTTACTCTTGGGTTTCTGTTTACTGTATGCTGTGGGTTGAGAACAGAATTGGGCTCTGCCAGAATAAAAAGTACAGACTTCTGGGGCTCTCAACTTTGTGTGCTCCAAAGGAAACAGCAGGAGGACAAAGCACAACTCTAAGTGTAGATTTGGCCTAGTTGCATTGCTGCTTAAGGCCTCCTAGGAAAGTCTGAATGACCCTTGCACCAAGATCTCCTGCCCTGGTTGTGAAGATTATTTGTGGCTCCGCAGTCACTTGGGGCAGTTGGTTTGCAAACAATAGCGTATTTGACAGTACCATGAACTTCGTGGATGTTCCATGGTATTATTGAGAGATAGCTTTCTCCTGATACCCACCTAGGAGCTCTGTGTCCTGAGGAAGAAAAATCATGTAGGTTTATGTCCATGGACATAAAACTTTTAACAAGGCCCAGGCTGGGAACCATATTGTGTACAGAAATTGTGACTGGATTAATAGGGACTGGACTGGTGGAGACTGCCCCAAAGTAGAGTGGATAAACCACTTCCAAAGTGGCCTCTGTGAATATCTGAGTAACTGGCCAGGTGGAAAGAGAGTGTACAGAACTCGGGACCTGCAGACCAGTCCCCGTAGCCAGTTTATTGGCAGAGCAGCAGAGCCAGAGGTTTTATGGATCCCTGTAGCCTCTCTGGGCTGTTTCCCTCAAACAATAATGGCAAAGCAGGAACCTCATGAGGGAGTGAAGGGAGATTCTCTTCTTCAGGGATGGGTCTTTTGTGTCCTAGCCATCATTCTTGGTGACACGAGTGGACATGTTTCCATTATTCCCCCATTTTGTAGACAAAGAATCAGAGTTGACTCATGTAAGATGTGGGGAGAGGGTCCTGATGATCAGTACAGCTTTGTCAGTTGTTTGATATTCTAGAAGGAATAGCATTTTAACGCTTTATGGGAAAAAGTTTTCCCCAAACAGCTTCATTGAGGGATTACTGATGTAGATTAACTGCATTTATATAAAGTGTCCAACATGACATATTTTCACATATGTATAGACATTGAACCCATCATCAGAGTTGTCAATGAATATTCCCGTTGCCTCAGTAAGGTTTCAGTGCCCTTCTCTTTTCTTTTCCTTACATCCCCACCCAAATTGCCATCTATACATAGCTATTAACTCTAAACTCATAAGAAACCATAAACAATTGTTGAACCATTGAAAAGTTTACAAACTTCTGAGCTAACAATTGAACTTAATATTTATATTAAAAATGTGGAACTTATGCATGCATACGAGGGAGAGCTGTAGTTGTCAGGCAGTGTCCTAGAACAAAGCTTGAGCTGCATTTATCTTTTATGGAGCCAGTCATTAAGGAATGGAGGAATTTCAGAAGTGTGTGTTGAAGGATTTCTGGACTTTCCGCAGTGTTAGTGTGGTCACTCCTGTTGACCAGCTGACTTTAAGAAGCTGGGGCATGGAACTGAGGTAGTTGCTGATTGACTGTTGCTTAGGAGCCTGGAGCTGTCACTGATAGGCTGTCTTTCAGGACTCGGGTTGGGGAGCAGTAGTCTTATCACCGATTGGTTAAATTTCAAAAGCTTGTCCCTATCAATGATTTGCTAACTTCCAGAAGCTTAGTTTCTCTCTTGAGGCTGTCGTTGACCCTGCTGATTTTGAGGACACATGTATTCATCGAAAGTTATCTCTTAGAAACGATGATTATTTGTTCATGACTTTGGACTGTGGCCAAGGAACACATTTTCCCTCTCCTGACTATGTAAAGTAAGCACTTTATTTGTTAATATCTGTTTTTAGTCTTCCCTCAGCCAAACCTGAGAGAAACCATAAAGCATTTTCCAAATTAACTGACGGCGTTTTGGAAATCATTGCAAAAAGCGGGATGTACGATGTTTATGTCGTGCTGACGAAGTCAAAGGACTGTGGACAAAATTGTGAAATACAGGACTTGTGTTGTATACATGAAACAGCTGACAACCCTATTCCCAATATGTCCCATGCACCTACTATTGTGGTTGAAACTCCTTAGATGCTTGTGGTACATTTGTTAGGCCAGTGAATACATGCCACAGTACAGCTTCTTTATTCATTTTTACCTTTCTGGCAAGTCTAAACATTGTCTTCACCTTTCCTGCTAAGTAGTTAAGTACCCGTGTTTTCAAGTATGAAAAAAATCACATTTTGGAGATCTACATGCTTCATTTGGGAACTGTATTACCCAGAAGTCACTTCAGTCTGCAGGTACAGTGACTGAGCCAGTGAAGGCTTAGCAAAGTGCTCTTAAGATGCAGTGCACAACAGGTGAGTGGAACTTCCTGCATCCTTTAGGGATGGCATTGTTATGGACTCTGGATTTTTCCCACCTGTATGGGCTTCTAGAGCTCTGGGTCCACGCAGAGGTGACCAAGAGGAAAAGCACAAGAAGAGACGTTACAGAGGTGCCTCTGAGGCCTAGCTGAACCAGGCTCTGCAAGCCATGGCACCCTTGTTTCTGAAGCTGAACAGGACCCTGCAGGGCCCTCCTGGGTACAAAAGTCTGTCCCCCTTGTTTCTTTCTCTTTTTTTTTAATATTTATTTATTTATTTGGTTGTGTCAGGTCTTAGTTGTGGTGGGTGAACTCCTTAGTTGTGGCATGTGAACTCTTAATTGAGGCATGCATGTGGGATCTAGTTCCCTGTCCAGGGATCGAACTCAGGCCGACCTGCGTTGGGAGCACAGAGTCTTAACCCACTGTGCTACCAGGGAAGTCTCCCTTGTTTCCTGTACATAGAGAAAGACTTTAGTTTCCTAGGCCTTCCCTGAGTTCCAAAGAGCAGATTCAAGTAGTTACTAATTAGAGAGGTGAGAGTGTAGAAAGAAAGGAAAAGCAGTCAAAACCAGTAATGACAGTTGGAACAATAGTTCAGTGATAAAACACTCACAGGAATTCTAGTTCCTTCTGAAAGGTTATAGATAACAATCTGATGCATATCCTTGAGTTGTTTTGCAGAAACAAGACCTCCAGCCAGGTGGAGGATGGTGACTACATGATGACAACAAGCACATAAGCCTGAGACTGGTTGGAAACAGAAAGTTGATGATGAATATTCCTGAAAATCACCCTGTGACCTTACCAGCAACCAATCAGAAGAAAGTAGGTGAGCAGACCCAGGTTCAGTTTGATAACAGACAGGAGACATTTTTAAAACTTCTGCTAACTACAACCTTGCAGTTTCAACATTCCCCCCTTTGTAACTATATTGCCATTTCTGACCCTAACCAATCCTTGCTTTATAAGCACCCTTACTTCTTGACAGCTCCAATTATAATTCTTGACAAACAACTTATGGAACTAACTGTGGCCTTCCATTTTTTGCCTTTATAGGCTTCCTCCATTTGTAGTTCAGGTAACAATTCAAGTGCTTCTCTCACCTACGTTTCCTGGGTGTCCTAACAAGCCCTAAATAAATGCCTGATCAATCACGTCTTCATTTCTGAAATTTTGGCTAACACTCAAAACACATAAATGTATTCTGTAATTGACTGTGTTGTCATTAATTCTTACTGTTCATCTCCTTTGACCGGAAGGTCAGACTCATGAGGGCAGGCATCTTTTTCTCTTTTGATCTTGATGCAACCAAAGTAGTGCCTGGAATGGGGTAGGCACTTAATGAATGTTTCTTAAGAGGGAAACTTAAAGAATGTTTCTTAAGGAGGGAATAAATATGATGCTACAGATACCCTGTTTGTTTTTAGCTGTCTGCTCTCTTTACATAGCCCTTCCAGCTGTACTTAAATTAAAAAATTTTAAATAAATAAATAATAGATCACATGTTACAAAGCTATAACCACAAGCTAGCCAAGTTTCCTGTGTAACTACGTGCTCTGCTTTATTCCCTTACTTCTCAGACTTCAGTGTCTCTAGAAACTGCACTGAGAGCCTAACCTTGTTCACATGGTCAAGGGCTATTTTGGCCACTAACTTTGAATAATTAAATAATGATGGATTTCAGCAATTTCCAAATTTCACAAATATTTTTCTGAGATGATATCAACTCTCCATGCATTGTTACTGCAATTGTGGGTAAAATTATATTGTACCCAGCAAGGAACGAGGATCATGTAAACCAATCCTTTATCTCAGGATTCAAATGCCCCCTTTGTAAATAAACTATGACTGAGACCGTAGAGTCACTGTCCAGGGAGAAAATGGCATGCGGTAAGTCACTCTTTTGAGATAGGTAGATCTTAGATTCTAGAAAAGAACTGAATACATATCTAAATGTGGAGTAAGAATTATGTGTCCACCCCTGAATGGGACACCGTCACTGGCTCTACGTTTCTTCTGAGGGAAGCAGAGACACAACACATTGTCCACCTGCTTCTGGCCATCCCACATCCCTCCTCTGTCTTCCCCACCATGGCCCTGTCTGGAAACTTTGCTTTCTTGACCCTGACTTAACACACTGAGACTCATAAATTGAGTCTAAAGCATCAGCCTACATACTTTGGAAGAGCAGTAAGACCGTGTTTATTAGACCCCAACTATGGATGGATGCACTTTGTGGCTGAGTGACAATTTGGTATCATGTGCGCATTTGTTTTTTTTAGGTTTGGGGAACATCTGAACTATAACTCTATTATAGTTTATATATATATATATATATATATATATATATATATATATATATGAATATAACTCTATTATATCTGAGTACCTCTCTCTGAACAGCACAGACTACATTCCACGGAAATCTGGGTGCGTCCCCTTTAAGAAGCGTGGTTCTGCGGATATCTGGGTGCGTCCCCTTTAAGAAGCGTGAACCCCGCCAGTACTCAGAGCCTTGGGACACTCCTTCCCAGCTACCCTCAGGGTGAGGAGGAACTTTCCCAGAGGTGGGGAGCACCGCCACTTGACAGGTCGTAGAGCGCTGTGAACCACATTACCCTGAAGGCAAAGCGCGGCGCGTAAGGGTCCCTGAACCAATGACGGCTCAGGAGAGAGCCACTTCCGTACTAGGGGGGCGGTGTCTGGGCGGGCCTTCCGGCGTCGACCGCGGGCGACATTTTTAAACTCGGACCTGTTCGCTGGTGCCCGCTCCGGTACCTTGGGTCGGCACCAGGTGAAGGGAGCCAGGAAGGCGCTGTGTCCGCTGCTCTGAGGAAAGGCTGAGGCTCCGCGTGGACGCCATCCGGCCTGACTCTGTCTCGGGGCCGGGACGGGCCTCCGTGCCCGGGCCCCACCATTGCCCACAGACTCCGCTGGGACGGCCAAGCGGATGGGTGCGATTCAGGTAAATGCTGCTCCCTCCGGACCCTCAGACAACTCTTCTCATTCTGCAGTATTTTCGTTCTTATCAATGTTCTATAACGAGCATCTTATGTTTGTGTTTTTTTGTTTCCCAAAACCTTGGTTTTCCGAATATTGAAATAAGACGTGCGTGGGGAAAAAAAAATTGCAGGGAACTTCCATGTTCAGTTGAATAAGCAGCTCTTACTAATACCCGTTCTTTGCTCAAGTCAAGATATGAGATATAAGTAGGACCCCAGAAGCCGCCTGTGGGTTCCTTTCATAACAGTTATCCCCATCCCCCAAAAGTTAAGGTATTGTCTGATGTTTCAAGTAAGCATTTCGTTGCTTTTCCTGATAGTTTCAGCTGTGTGGAAAATATTCGACGACTATAGTTTACCTTCGCTCAGTTATCTTAAAACTCTCTTATGACTGGAATCATATAAGTATTATGATGTGTCACACCCAATATGGTGGGCTTTACCCATTTTTTCATGGCTATCCGTTAATTTTCCCTCTTTTGCAGTGTTCTAATAGTGTGAATACAGTATATGAGTAAAATATCTTTATAAATCCTGCTGTTGAAGGCTTTCTTTGTTTTTTTCTTTTGGCTTGTTTGTTTTTGGTCTCCTTTCTGTAATTATAAACATTGCTATGCTGGCCATACCTTCCTTGCTTTCTGGGGTATATAAAGCACACATTTGTTTAGCGTATATGTTAAAATTATTATTGTATTTAAATGGACATTTCCACTTTTTGATCTTGTTTTGCTCCATGTTACTAATTTTAATTTAGTGCTTTGAATGAGATTGTTATACTTAGTCTTAATCTATCCCGTAGTTAGTTGTATTTTTTTTAACATCTTTATTGGAGTATAATTGCTTTACAATGGTGTGTTACTTTCTGCTTTATAACAAAGTGAATCAGCTATATGTATACATATATCCCCATATCCTCTCCCTCTTGCGTCTCCCTCCCACCCTCCTTATCCCATCCCTCTAGGTGGTCACAAAGCACTGAGCTGATCGAGCTGATCTCCCTGTGCTATGCGGCTGCTTCCCACTAGCTATCTGTTTTACATTTGGTAGTGTATATCTGTCAGTGCCACTCTCTCACTTCGTCCCAGCTTACCCTTCCCCCTCCCCGTGTCCTCAAGTCCATTTTCTACATCTGCGTCTTTATTCCTGTCTTGCCCCTACGTTCTTCATAACCTATTTTTTTTAAGATTCCATACATATGTGTTAGCATACGGTATTTGTTTTTCTCTTTCTGACTTCACTCTGTATGACAGACTCTAGGTCCATCCACCTCAGTACAAATAACTCAGTTTCGTTTCTTTTTATGGCTGAGTAATATTCCATTGTATATATGTGCCACATCTTCTTATCCAGTCATCTGTTGATGGACACTTAGGTTGCTTCCATGTCCTGGCTATTGTCAATAGCGCTGCAGTGAACATTGTGGTATATGACACTTTTTGAATTATGGTTTTCTCAGGGTATATGCCCAGTAGTGGGATTGCTGGGTCGTATGGTAGTTTTATTTTTAGTTTTTTAAAGAACCTCCATACTGTTCTCCATAGTGGCTGTATCAATTTACATCCCCACCAACAGTGCAAGAGGCTTCCTTTTTCTTCACACTCTCTCTACAATTTATTGTTCGTAGATTTTTTGATGATGGCCCTTCTGACTGGTGTGAGGTGATACCTTATTGTAGTTTTGATTTGCATTTCTCTAATGATTAGTGATGCCGTAGTTGTATTTTTATACACATCATGCATTATGTAAACTTACAGTTTTACAGTATGCAGCCACTTAGAGGGTTTCTGCTTTTGCAGTGATTGTACTCTGTTAATAGTATTTATTTTACTGTTACGTCATCATCCTCTGCTGGTATTGGAAGAGAAAATGATTAAGACATCTGGTTAAAATACTTGTTTTAAGGGGGACAAAATGAATCCTTGTAAGGATAAAAAGTTATAATGCTGGGAATCCTTATCAAGATGTTTAGAACCAAAGAAATGTCCATGTTTTTATAATGAGGTTGGAATAGAGGTCAGATCTCATATGTTGTTTCCTTTGTCTTAAGTTTAAGGAGTCATCTTTGACAGTCACTTATCTCAAACTGCTGGAGGCCAAGCACTTTTACTCTGATGCCAGCAACAACCCCTTTATCACAGATTAATTTTCTGGTGCCACTTTCTTCTTGTAACTCTCTCTCTCTCTTTTTTTTTAGGCCACACTGTGCAGCTAGCAGGATCTTAGTTCCCAGACCAGGGATTGAAATCGAACCCATGGCAGTGAAAGCACCAAGTTTTAGCCACTGAACCACCAGGGAATTCTGAGATTCATTTTCACTGTGAAGTCAATAAATGGTGGTTCCCTTCTCTACTGCAGGAGAAAAAAGCAGGTAGGAAATTACAGAAAATCTGTCTGAATATTTATGAAAGAAAAAGGATATATAAATAACATGGATAAAAATTTAAAATTTGTATTCTTGAATTCTATTATATAATGTTATAATAATTTTCTTGAGTTTTATTATTTCTTTTATATACAGCAGGTTCTTATTAGTTATTTATTTTATACATACTAGTGTGTATATGTCAATCCCAATCTCCCAATTCATTCCCCCCACCCCAACATCCCCCCCTTGGTGTCCATACATTTGTTCTCTACATCTGTGTGTCTATTTCTGCCCTGCAGACCAGTTCATCTGTACTATTTTTCTAGGTTCCACATATATGTGTTAACGTACAATATTTGTTTTTCTCTTTCTGACTTACTTCACTCTGTATAACAGTCTCTAGATCCATCCACGTCTCTACAAATGACCCAATTTCGTTCCTTTTTATGGCTGAGTAATATTCCATTGTATATATGTACCACATCTTTATCCAGTCATCTGTCGATGAGCATTTAGGTTGTTTCCATGACCTGACTCTTGTAAATAGTGCTGCAGTGAACTTTGGGGTGCATGCGTCATTTATTTATTTATTTATTTATTTATGGCTATGTTGGGTCTTCGTTGCTGTGCGCGGCTTTCTCTGGTTGTGGCAAGAAGGGGCTACTCTTCATTGCAGTGCGTGGGCTTCTCGTTGCAGTTCCTTGTTGCGGAGCATGGGCTTTAGGCATGTGGGCTTCAGTAGTTGTGGCTTGTGGGCTCTACAGTGCAGGCTTAGTAGTTGTGACACATAGGCTTAGTTGCTCTGCAGCGTGTGGAATCTTCCCAGACCCAGGCTTGAACCCTTGTCCCCTGCATTGGCAGGCAGATTCTTAACCACTGTGCCACCAGGGAAGTCCCTGCATGAGTCTTTTTGATTTACAATTTTCTCTGGGTATATGCCCAGTAGTGGATTGCTGGGTCATATGGTAATTCTATTTTTAGCTTTTTAAGGAACCTCCATACTCTTCGTCATATGGCTGTATCAATTTACATTCCCACCAACAGTGAAAGACAGTTCCCTTTTCTCCACACCCTCTCTAGCATTTGTTGTTTGCAGATTTTCTTATGATGCCCATTCTAACTGGTGTGAGATGACACCTCATTGCAGTTTTGATTTGCATTTCTCTAATAATTAGTGATGTTGAGTGACTTTTCATGTGCTTCTTGGTCATCTGTATGTCTTTGGAGAAATGTCTAATTAGGTCTTCTGCCCATTTTTGGATTGGGTTGTATGTTTTTTTAATATTGAGCTGCATGATCTGTCTACATATTTTGGAGATTAATCCTTTGTCCATTGATTCATTTGCAAGTATTTTCTCCCATTCTGAGGGCTGTCTTTTCGTCTTGTTTGTGGTTTCCTTTGCTTTGCAAAAGCTTTTAACCTTTATTAGGTCCCATTTGTTTATTTTTGTTTTTATTTCCATTACTCTAGGAGGTGGATCAAAAAAGATCTTGCTGTGATTTATGTCAAAGAGTGTTCTTCCTATATTTTCCTCTGAGAGTTTTATAGTGTCCAGTCTTACATTTAGGTCTCTAATCCATTTTGAGTTTATTTTTGTGTATGGTGTTAGGGAGTGTTCTAATTTCATTCTCTACATGTAGCTGTCCAGTTTTCCCAGCACCACTTATTGAAGAGACTGTCTTTTCTCCATTGTATATCCTTGCCTCTTTTGTCATAGATTAGTTGACCATAGGTGCTTGAGTTTTTCTCTGGGCTTTCTGTCCTGTTCCATTGATCTATATTTCTGTTCTTGTGTCAGTACCATATTGTTTTGATTACTGTAGCTTTGTAGTATAGTCTAAAGACAAGGAGTCTGATTCCTCCAGTGCCATTTTATTCCCTCAACACTGCTTTTGCTATTCGGGGTCTTTTGTGTCTCCATACAGATTTTAAGATTTTTTTGTTCTAGTTCTGTAAAAAATGCCACTGGTAATTTGATAGAGATTGCATTGAATCTGTAGATTGCTTTGGGTAGTATAGTCATTTTCACAATATTGATTCTTCCAATCCAAGAACATGGTATATCTCTCCATCTGTGTCATCTTTGTTTTCTTTCATCAGTGTATTACAGTTTCTGAGTACAGGTCTTTTACCTCCTTGGTACATTTATTCCTAGGTATTTTATTCTTTTTTGTTGCAATGGTGAATGGGATTATTTCCTTAATTTCTCTTTCTGATCTTTCATTGTTAGTGTATAGGAATGCAAGAGACTTTTATGCATTAATTTTGTATCCTGCAACTTTACCAAATTCATTGATGAGCTCTAGTAGTTTTCTGGTGGCATCTTTAGGATTCTCTATGTATAGTATCATGTCATCTGCAAACAGTGACACTTTTACTTCTTCTTTTCCAATTTGTATTCCTTTTATTTTTTCTTCTCTGATTGCCATGACTACTACTTCAAGAATTATGTTGAATAATAGTGGCAAGAATGGACATCCTTGTCTTGTTCCTGATCTTACAGGAAATGCTTTCAGTTTTCCACCATTGAGAATGATGTTTGCTGTGGGTTTATTGTATATGACCTTTATTATGTTGAGGTAGGTTCCCTCGATGCCCACTTTCTGGAGAGTTTTTATCATGTAAATGAATGCTGAATTTTGTCAGAAGCTTTTTCTGCATCTATTGAGATGATCATATGGCTTTTATTCTTCAATTAAAAATTTTATTTATTTATTTATTTTATTTATTTTTGGCTGCATTGGGTCTTTGTTGCGGTGTGTGGACTCCTCAGTGTGGCAGCTTCTCTTGTTGTGGAGCACAAGCTCTAGGCATGCAGGCTTCATTAGTTGTGGCACCTGGGCTCAGTAGTTGTGGTGCACGGGCTTAGTTGCTCCACGGCATGTGGGATTATCCCAGAGCAGGGCCCAAACCTGTGTCCCCTGCATTGGCAGATGGATTCTTAACCACTGTACTACCAGGGAAGTCCCTTAGTAGTCTCTTACGATGCTTTGTATTTCTGTGGTGTCTGTTGTAACTTCTCATTTTTCATTTCTAATTTTATTGATTTGAGTCCTCTCCCTCTTTTTCTTGATGAGTCTGGCTAAAGGTTTATCAGTTTTGTTTATCTTCTCAAAGATCCAGCTTTTAGTTTTATTGATCTTTGCTATTGTTTTCTTTGTTTCTATTTCATTTATTTCTGCTCTTATCTTTATGATTTCTTTCCTTCTACTAACTTTGAGTTTTGTTTGTTCTTCTTTCTCTAGTTCCTTTAGGTCTAAGTTTAGATTGTTTATTTGAGATTTTTCTTGTTTCTTGAGGTAGGCTTGTATTGCTATAAACTTCCCTCTTAGAACTGCTTTTGCTGTATCCCATAGGTTTTGGATCGTTGTGTTTTCATTGTCATTTGTCTCTAGATATTTTTTGATTTCTTCAGTGATCTCTTGGTTATTTAGTAACATACTGTTTAGCCTCTGTGTGTGTTTTTTACCTTTTTCCCCTGTAATTGATTTCTAATCTCATAGCATTGTGGTTGGAAAAGATCCTTAATATGATTTCAATTTTCTTAAATTTACTGAGGCTTGATTTGTGACCCAGGATGTGATCTATCCTGGAGAATGTTCTGTGTGCACTTGAGAAGAAAGTGTAATCTGCTGTTTTTGGATGGAATGTTCTATAAATATCAATTAAATCTATCTGGCCTACTGCGTCATTTAAAGCTTGTGTTTCTTTATTAATTTTCTGTCTGGATGATCTGTCCATTAATGTAAGTGAGGTCTTAAAGTCCCCCATCATTATTGTGTTACTGTCAATTTCCTCTTTTATGGCTGTTAACATTTGCCTTATGTATTGAGGTGCTCCTATGTTGGGTGCATATATATTTATAATTGTTATCGCTTCTTGGATTGATCCCTTTGTCATTATGTAGTGTCCTTCCTAGTCTCTTGTAACATTCTTTATCTTAAAGTCTATTTTATCTGATATGAGTATTGCTACTCCAGCTGTCTTTTGATTTCCATTTGCATGGAATATCTTTTTCCATCCCCTCACTTTCAGTCTTATGTGTCCCTAAGTCTTACCCCTTAAGTGGGTCTCTTGTAGACAGCATGTATATGGGTCTTGTTTTTGTATCCATTCAGCGAGCCTGTGTCTTTTGGTTGGAGCATTTAATCCATTCACGTTTAAGGTAATTACCGATATGGATGTTCCTGTCACGATTTTCTTAATTGTTTTGGGTTTGTTTTTGTATGTCCTTTTCTTCTCTTGTGTTTCCCACTTAGAGAAGTTCCTTTAGCATTTGTTATAGAGCTGATTTTGTGATGCTGAATTCTCTTAGCTTTTGCTGGTCTGTAAAGGTTTTGATTTCTCCGTCAAATCTGAATGAGATCCTGAATGAGATTAATCTTCGTGTAGGTTCTTTTCATCACTTTAAATATATCATGCCACTCCCTTCTGGCTTGTAGAGTTTCTGCTGAGAAATCAGCTGTTAACCTTATGGGAGTTCCTTTGTATGTTATTTGTCATTTTTCCCTTGCTGCTTTCAATAATTTTTTTTTGTCTTTCATTTTTGTTAGTTTGATTACTATGTGTCTCAACATGTTACTCCTTGGGTTTGTTCTGCCTGGGACTCTCTGTGATTCCCAGACTTGGGTGGCTATTTCCTTTCCCATGTTAGGGAAGTTTTCAACTATAATCTCTTCAAATAGTTTCTCAGGTCCGTTGTCTCTCTCTTCTGCTTCTGGGACCTGTATAATACAAATGCTGTTGCATTTAACTTTGTCCCAGAGGTCTCTTAGACTGTCTTCTTTTCTTTTCATTCTTTTTTCTTTGTTCTGCAGCAGTGAATTCCACCATTCTGTCTTCCAGGTGAGTTCTGCCTCAGTTATTCTGGTATTGATTCCTTCTAGTATATTTTTCATTTTGGTTATTGTATTATTCATCTCTGTTTGTTTGTTCTTTAATTCTTCTAGGTCTTTTTAAACATTTTTTGCATCTTCTTGATCTTTGCCTCCATTCTTTTTCCGAGTTTTGCCTATCTCCACTTCATTTAGTAGTTTTTCTGGGATTTTATCTTGTTTCTTCATCTGGTACATAGTCATCTGCCTTTTCATTTTGTTTGTTTTTCTGTGAACGTGGTTTTCATTCCACAGGCTGCAGCATTGTAGTTTTTCTTGCTTCTGCTGTCTGCCCTTTGGTGGATGAGGCTATCTAAGAGGCTTTTGCAAGCTTCCTGATGGGAGGGACTGGTGGTGGATAGAGCTGGGTGTTGCTCTGGTGGGCAGAGCTCAGTAAAACTTTAATTGTTTTGTCTGCTGATGAGTGGGGCTGAGTTCCCTCCCTGTTGGTTGTTTTGCCTGAGGCGATGCAGCACTGGAGGCTACAGCCTCTTTGATGGGGCTAATGGTGGACTCTGGGAGGGCTCATGCCAAGTACTTCCCAGAACTTCTGCTGTCGCTCTTCTTGTCCCTGTGGTGAGCCACAGCCATATTCTGCATCTGCAGGATACCTTCCAACACTAGCTGGTAGGTCTGGCTCAGTCTCCTATGGAGTCACTACTCCTTCCCCTTGGGTCCTGATGTGCACACTACTTTGTGTATGCCCTCCAAGCTTGGAGTATATGTTTCCCCCAGTCCTGTCGAAGTCCTGTAGTCAAATTCTGCTAGCCTTCAAAATCTGTTTCTCTGGGAATTCCTCCTCCTGTTGCCAGACCTCAAGGTTGGAACCCTGACTTGGGGCTCAGAACCTTCACTCCAGTGGGTGGACTTCTGTGCTATAAGTGTTCTCCAGTTTGTGAGTCACCCATCCAGTAGTTATGGAATTTGATTTTATTGTGATTGCACCTCTCCTACTCTCTCATTGCGGTTTCTGCTTTGTCTTTGGATGTGGGGTATCTTTTTTCCTGAGTTCCAGTGTCTTCCTGTCAATGATCGTTCAGTAGTAAGTTGTAATTCCAGTGCGCTCACAAAAGGCAGGGAACACACATCCTTCTACTCTGCCATCTTGAATCAGTTTCCATAATGTTATAATAATTTCTAATCAGAATTTAGTATATGGATTATGTAAGCTGAAATTTTATATAAAGCAATAATTTATAAGATAACAAAGGGGCCTCCCTGGTGGTGCAGTTGTTGAGAGTCCACCTGCCAATGCAGGGGACACAGATTCGTGTCCTGGTCCGGGAAGACCCCACATGCCACAGCGTGGCTGGGCCTGTGAGCCATGGCTGCTGAGCCTGCGTGTCTGGAGCCTGTGCTCCACAACGGGAGAGGCCACAACAATGAGAGGCCCGCATACTGCAAAAAAAAACCAACAACAACAACAAAACAAAAAGATAACCAAGTAAAATTGGAAAAGGAAGTATAATATACGAACTTCTGATCAGATGTGAGGGCCAACTACAAGCTACAAGAAGAGAAAAATATATTATTAGCAAGGGAGAAATAGAAGAGGGAATCAAATGGAAGTGTCAGAAACAGACCTGTATGTAAAATGAGACTTAATTTTGATATTTGTGACTTAGGACTATAATAGTGCTTTATGACATGCCAACACCATTTCCTTGCCAACACGATCCCTTATTCTTCTGGGCTCACTGGGCTCCAGTCATAAGCTTTGTAAATGCTGCTCAAAGACACCAGGCATGACTCTGATAGAGAGGCTTTGTACTTGTTTGTCCCACTTTTGGAAGGCCTTTTCTCAAGATATCCACATGACCTTATGGTACAACTGTAACATTTTCTGCCCTCTTTTATGCTTTAGTTTCCTCTTGAGCATTTGTCTTCATCTGAAATATTAAATGGTTCACTCATTAACCTTTTTTGTCTATGTTGCTGATGGGAATTAATATTACATGGCCCTACTCTTCCCACAGGTTCCACATTCAGCAGAACCACTTATGGACCCTGCACTGGTGAGTGTCAGGTGTCCTATAAGTCTTTTGCTGCCACTCTTCCTGGACTTGGTGTCTGGGGACCCTAAGCCCAGGTTTCCAAGTCCAGGCCAGAGGTTATATGGACAGATTCCCATTTTTGGCAGCCAGTGGACTGAGATGTGAAAGGTTGTCTTAGGTATAGCAGGTAATATGTATAAATGTTTGAGGATGAGATTGAGATGGGAGTGTTTTAGGACTTGTAGGTCTTTGTTAACAGCTGGTAAGAACAGAGAGCAAGGGGGCCAGAGTTAGACCTAGAATGGTAGACTGAGAAGAGGTTTCTGTTCTGAGAATGATGGAAGACATGGAATTTTTGGAACAGAGAGGGAAAGTGATGTGACTTAGGTTTTAAGAGGCTACTCCTGGTTGCAGAGTGCACAAGAGACTGGGGGAGAGAAAGAAAAGGAGATAATGAAGGAGGTATTGCAGTCATCCAGATGCACATTAGTTCTTGCTGGACCAAAGTGGTGCATGAGGAGGTAGGAGAAATACTTGGCTTCTGGATTTGCTTTTAAAGTAGGGACTGATCAGATTTTGTAATGTGGAGGGCTCACGGATAACTCCAAGTTTTTTTTCCCTTTGCATCTGGAAGGGTGGCAGTGCCATCAACTGAGACGGGGAAGTCAGTGGTAGCGGTCCTTTTCCGTGAGAGTATTAGGAATTGGGTTTTGGCTGTTTTGATTCTCAGATGTTCCAGTGACTCCAAGTATAGGAGACAAGGGGACGGCTGAACGTGCAGATCTAGAGTGCTGGCGGAGGCTTCAGGTTGCCATTAGGGGACAAGGGAAGATAAGGGGGCTGTCACAAAGACAGATAAGAAGAGTGGTCATCAGTGGGAAGGTGGGGGGCGGGAGGGAAAGTCCATCAGGTGGCTCAGGTTTTTATGGGGGAGTGCCTATGAAATTGATTAATTGATGCAGAGGGAAAGCAGAATGTAGGTGAAGTAAAAGTAAAGTCAGGCTGGTGGTTATTTTTCTTCCTGTGCACTCACTAAGCTTTTGTGGTGGAACTTGGGTAGTTTCTGACAGAATGTCAGATGAGTTTACCTAAGGTGTGTCAAGTGGGTGTGGATTTTGAATGGGTGTTATATGGACAGAGATTGCAACTGGTGAAGAGACATAATGTGCAATACAGAGGTGGAACATGAACAGGCGTATTTAGATTTGCATGTTTTGACTGAGGTTAAAGTCAGGAACAAGGCCTGGTGGGGAAGCATTCAGAACAGACCGGTGGAGAGTTGGGGTATGGTGGGATCCTGTTGCATTGGCAGGAACTTTCTGATGCCATGTGCAGGAGGGTATGTGAGGAGGCAGGAGACATGCCAGTTTTGTGGGCTGGGTGGTGGTGATGGGGATCAGATGTATGAGGAGTTAGCCAGTGAGTGTGCATGTGGGGAAGGTGTGTGACCAAATTGCCCCAGAGCCCTCATACCAGGAGTTTAACAGAGAATGATGAGCCCAAGTTTGTTTGTGTCTGGGCGACATGATCCTGGGGACTCTCAGGCTGTTGTCTTGCAGGAGAGGGAGGGAGACATGCATACCAGGCTCACAGCTTAGATGGCATCTCTCTGCCCACCTACCTACCTGTTGTTGCTGAGAGTTGTACCTAGTGCTCAAGGAAGTATGAAGAGTTATTAGGTGCCCTCTAAGTTAGGGAACTGGGGAGGAAGATGAACCGAGTGAGTATGGGTTAGGGGCACTTATGGGGTCCTGGGGAGAGAGGCTGCTTATGGAGACATCTGTCCCTGTCATCACAGGGCTCTGTGACCTTTGAGGACGTGGCTGTATACTTTTCCCAGGAGGAATGGAAGCTTCTTGATGAGGCCCAGAGATTCCTGTACCACGATGTCATGCTGGAGACCTTTGCACTTGCTGCATCATTGGGTAAGGCCCTCACACCTATCCCAGCATCCCAGGCAGGTCTCCGCCTTTCCCCGTTTTTCCAAAAGCAAGTCTGTTTTTTCACAGCTAGACAGTGGGTACATCTATATTACTGCTTCCCTCTCATCTGTGTTGTTGGTGCCAAGGCTGAGTGAATGTGTATACGATCTCCTTTCAGGAGTATCCCCAATACCAGCAGCTCTGAAGTTTTTTCAGTGAAGTTTTTCTGGGTCATAAGACTTGGAATTAGTTCAATGGGTTCCACTAGTCTCAGCCACTCCCTGCTAAGTTGACTCCATAGACCCTTGCACCTCTGTGCTCCAGGCTCTGCCACCTTCCAGCTGACATTTCTTGGGGCCTTACCATTCCAGGAATTGTTGGGACTTAATGTGGTCAGTATTTGTGGGGTCTTCTTGACTGTTTCTGTGAGACCCTCATCTGAAAGATTCTTTTTGTTACATATTTTTTTCCTGAGGTTGTTTTGGGATTGGTTGCACCTCAGGCCAGTACCGACTGTTCACCTGTTGTGTCTTTCTCTTAGGACTTTCATCTTCTAGGTACCATGTTGTTCAGCTGGAGCTGAGAGGAGAACCCTGGGTACATGACAGAGTGGACATGACTCCAGACAGAGCAAGAGGGGCTCAAATATGGCCCGGCCCTGGTAATTAGCATTGAGGGAGGAAGTGACATCATGGTTTGATTCACATCATATCAGGAACATGTCCCATACCCAACACTGTTTTGGTGTCAAGGCCAGTGACTGTGTACCTCATTTCTGTTTCTCCTCCATCCTTGACACTTGCCTCCTGTGATTTTTCCTCTGACTTCCAACCCAGAATTATCCCTTACCTCTCTGTCTTCCACTCCTAATTGTTCCTCTCCATCTTCCCTCTGCTGTGCTTTCCACTGTTCACCTACACTTAATGTTTCATGAGGTCTGCACCTCTCCTCAAAATAGTCCTTGAACGCCAGCTACTTAGTGAAAATCAGATTTTCCTGGACCTGGACACAGCTTTCCACATAGCACACACATGTCACCAGCAGCCAAGGTCCTAGTGAAAACTGTTCCTGGAGGAATGAGTTGTGGACCCCTAGCTCCTTTATGCATTCCACCGCATCCTTCTGTCATTTGCCTGGTGAGTGCTCCCTGTCCTGTGATGTGTAGAGGGTCAGTACTGTACAGCAAGACTTGCCTAGCCTCCCTGCAACTTCTTGTCTTGAAAACAGTCCCATAGATTTATTCCTTTCTATGTCAGACAAACATTTGTGATGGGGCTGCCTTCTTATACCAAAATCCTATGTCAAGTTTACCCATATTTCTCTGCTTTCAGGGTGTTGGTATATAGCAGAGAACAAGCAGACACCTTCTGAGCAGAATGTTTCTGTAGAAGTGCCACAAATAAATACTTCAGAGGCAGACCTGTCCACCCTGAAGTCCTATCCCTGGCAGACGTGCTGCCTGTCCTTAGAAGGTGGTTTGCAACTAGCTGAGGACCTTGGCACAAACCCTGGCCAGAAACTCTGTGGGGCAGGTGTGCAGTTTCACCAGCACACTGGAGAGGAACTCTTTAGAAGAGACGTGGGTAAGACCTTTATGAAGAGCCACACCGTCCATGCATCCAAGAAGTCTTTCACATTTCAGGAGTCTGGGAAGGATTTCCCTTGTAGCTCTGGCCTTCTCCAGCACCAGGTCACTCCACAAAAGGACACCAAGTTTGTAGAGGCCTTTCACAATGGAGAAAAGCGTTACAAGTGCAGTGAATGTGGGAAGGCCTTCTGCCGTAAATACAGGCTTGCTCAGCACCAGAGAGTCCACACTGGAGAAAGACCTTATGAATGCAGTGAATGTGGGAAAGTCTTTAGATGCAACTCCAACCTTGTTATACATAGAAGAATTCACACTGGGGAAAGGCCTTATGAGTGTAGAGAATGTGGGAAGTTCTTTAGACAAAACGCCCAACTTATTGTTCACCAGAGAATTCACACTGGAGCCAAGCCTTACGAGTGCAGTGAATGTGGGAAAACCTTCATTACTAAAAGCAAACTTATTCAGCACCAGAGAGTCCACACTGGAGAGAGACCTTATGAATGTGGAGAATGCAGAAAAGCCTTCACGTATAAACGCATGCTTGTTCAGCATCAGAGAGTCCACACTGGAGAGAGGCCTTATGAGTGCAGTGAATGTGGGAAAGTCTTTAGGTACATCGCCAGCCTCATTAAACATAGAAGAATTCACACTGGGGAAAGGCCTTATGAGTGTAGTGAATGTGGGAAGTCCTTTAGGCAAAGGGCCCACCTTCAGGTCCACCAGAGAATTCACACTGGAGCAAAGACTTACAAGTGCAGTGAATGTGGGAAATGTTTTAGCCAAAACTCTATTCTCACTACGCACCAGAGAGTTCACACTGGCGAAAGGCCTTATAAGTGCAGTGAATGTGGAAAGTGTTTTAGCCAAAGCTCTACTCTTATTAAGCACCAGAGTTCACATTGGAGAAAAACCATATGAGGAGAATTCTGAATGAGGAGAATTCTTTGGCCAAAGCATCCAGCTTACTCAACACCGAAAAGCTCACACCCCAGAAAGGCCTCATCAGTACAGCAGATGTGGAAAAGTTTTCTGTCAAAGGTCTGCTCTGACTGAGCACTAGAAACTTCACAGCTCAGATAGACCCTATGAGTACAGCAAATGTAGAAAAGCTTTCAGCCAAAGGTCTTACCTTATTTGATACCAGAAAGTTCATCTAGAGAAGGGCCTTCAAATGAGATGAGAGCAGTGAATGAGTTGTCTCCTTAGTTAATACATCATACTGAATAGACTCTCTGAGGAAGTCATCAACTGGAAGTTGAATACCATACATCTGAACAGCCCTCGTGTGCAGATTGCCTATGAGTACTGGCTTCATAGGAAGCTTTTCAGGAGCTATACTCTACTTTCTAACCTGTGCAAGCCCCTTGCTGGACTCAATATCACTGTAAGTTTTTTACCTCTCCCAAGTGGCAGATCCCAGTACTGGGCATCAGTCATCGCATTGTGATCAGGGTAGGTAGACCTTTGTGCTGTCCTGTTCTCTGGAGGGAAGCATGAATAGCCTGAGCACTTGGGTGTTGTCATGCTCTTCTGTCAAGGACAGGACCTAAGCAGCTTTGACCACTGTGACCCAATGTGGGTTCCCTTGGCAGCTTACAGTTTACTTTCCTTGGTGGTATTGTCTCATGTCATGCTCACGATGGATGTTTCTAGCTCCAGATCACCCTGTTTGGGAACTATCTGCCTCCATTTGCTCTACTCTGTGAAAAAATAAAGACTATAGTTTAAGCCACGTCTTTTGTGGGTGTTCCAATCTTTGTTTTCTTCAATAAGGATAGTATCATGGCGGAGAATGGTTTTCACTCCAGTTTTGATCTAATTTGAATTGTTGTCCAAAGCCTCCTGGGGTAGACTACAGGGCTCTGGGACTAATGTGACCTGGATGTTAGAATTTTTGGTGGGTCCCGAGGTCACCCTGAGATGAGGACAGTTTTATGAACCACCAGTGTTTTTTGGAGCTGCATAAGTTCCCTTTTTTCACATGGGATGTCAGATCATGACCCCAGTACTGTTCAAGAGAAGAAGTTCTCTAGGTCCAGCTGGAAAAGAGCCATGTGCCATAATGTCCATAACATGGTAGGCTGGTTTTGCTGAGCGTTAGATTACAGACATCAGATGGGAACCATATTTGGTACAGAAGCAGGGAATTAATAGGGAGTGACTAGCAAACAAAAAGAGATGAACCTATTCTAAAATTGCATCCATGAATGTTCCCTTGACTGTGGCTGTTTAAGATAATGTTTTTGCAAAAATTCTCAGGAGATACAGAGCGGTTTCTCTCCTGAGGTCCCAGTCAGTGTCAGGCTAAATAATGTAAAGTTTTTGAGATCCCGTAGCATCTTCAGATTGTTTATCTCAAGGCCATTGGTGCATAACAAAGATAATGGGTAATAAAAGTGGAAATCGTGTAGTCCAGGCATGTGGTTTTTAGGATGCAGGCAGTTCCTGGATAACTCACGTGGAAACACCTTTCATTGCTCACCAGTCTTCACTGCTACCACAACAGAATCCCTCCCATTAGACAAGGAGATGTGATGGGGTTAACATGTGGTTGCCAGAGTTCTACTGAAAAGGAGATTCAGAAAAGATTCAGATTTTTTATGTGAATCCAATTTTTATTTAATTGAGCTGTATAGTTGGTATGTGATGAACTGAACATACCTAAAATGTACAGCTTGGTTAAGTTTTAATATGTGTAAACCCACAGAACCATCGTAATTACAAACATCCATCACTCCCATATCCACCTTCTGACATTTCTCCCAGGACTCCCAGGCAACTAGTATTGATTTACTTTTTCCCCATTCAATTAGTGTTTTCTACACTTAATATCATTGGGGTCTTAATGTTTACTTTTATATTTGTCTGTTTTTCATGATGCATAATTATTTTGAGAATCATTTAAGTTGCTGATAAGTATAATTCATTTTTTTTCCTGAAAAGTATACTGTTTGGATATACCACCCACTGACTGTTTATCCATACATCTGTTAAAGGATGGGTTTTTGTGGTTTGTATCCTTTTTGTCTATGACAGATAAGTTTAATAAATTATATGTACGTATGGTTTCATATTCAAAATTCAATGACTATACCCTTTTGTGTGCCATTCACAGTATGGGAGCATTCCGGTTTTCCTGTATTCCTCCCTAGTACTTGGTTGATGTGGCTAGTGTTTCAGTATTACCTGTTTAAATGTGTAGAGGTGTCTCACTATGGTCTGATTGCATTTCCCTAATGATTCATGATGTTGAACATTTTTGTGTTTATTTGCCAGGTGTATGTCTTCTTTGATAAAATGTCTGTCTTTTATTAGTAACTGAGAAGGCAAAAACCTGTTGGAGCTTGACTTCTTCAATGACTTCGCTGAGTGGAATAAATGTGCTCACATCGTTATTCATCACGTATGGTCCTCATTATTAACATAGTGTCCGTTACTTTAAGTCTAGACACGTATAAAACAACTAACCGAACCTTGATTGCTGTGTTTGCCAATTTCCCTGGTATGAATACTCCAACTGTGGGCAATTCCAAACAGTGAATATGAAGTTTTTACTGCATCAGCGGCACAAGAAGCCAAACACTGAGATGCCAATGTTTGCAGGGGACAAGGCAGCCAAGCCGGGAGCTAGAAGAAGTCTCAGATCCACCTTCCCGGAGGCGATGTGCTTGAGATATTTAAGGTATAAAGAGGCAGTGTGGTCTTAGGTGTGGGGAAAGGCCATCAGAGTTAGAGAAAAGGTGAGGTAATTGCTGTGTGCAGGTGTATTTCATTACATGCTTCTTCACAGATGCATGTTCAAAAATGGTGTCCCTGAATGGGACATCACTGGCTCTACTCTTTAATGAGGGAACCAGAGAAGCAACACATGGTCCACCTGCTTATGGCCACCCCAAATTCCTCCTCTGTCTTGTTCACTATAGCTCCCTGTCTGGAGTCTATGTTCTCTTGACTCTGACCTAACACAGTGAGGTCTAAAGCCTTAGGCTACATCCTTTGGAAGAGCAATAAGAGAATGTTTAATAGACCCCAGCTATGGATGCATGAAGTTTGTGTCATAGTGACAACCTGGTATCATGTGCGCGTTTGGTTTTGTAGGTTTCGGAAACATCTGAAATATTATGGCTGTCTCTCTGGGACCAGCGAAGACTACATTCCATGGAAATCTGGGTTCGTCTCCTTTAAGAAGCGTGAAACTCCGCCCCCGTCCTCAGAGCCTCCAGGACACTCTTTCCCAGGAACCCGGGCAGTGAGGCGGGGCTTTTCCTGTAGGCTGGGAGCACCACCCCTTGACAGGTTCTAGAGGCCTGTGAACTGCATTACCCGGAAAAAAACTACGCCAGTTCGTGGGCGCCCCTGGGCCAATGAAGGCTCAGGAAAGAGTCACTTCCGTTCTAGAGGACGGAGTCTGGGCGGCTTTTCCGGCGTCGACTGAGGTCGTTATTTTGTAAACTCGGCTGTGTTCACAGGCGGGGAACTTCGCAACGCTGTGAAGGCCAGAGGTCAGGGAGCCAGGAAGGCGCCGTGCCCGCTTCTCTGAGCTTCGTCTGAGGCTCGGCGTGGGCGCTATCCGGCCTGACTCTGTCGGGCGGTTGGTGCCGCAGTGCCCGGGCCCCACCTTCACCCACAAACTCCGCTGGCGCCGGCGCAGATGTGTCTGATTCAGGTAAATGCTGCGTCATCCGGGCCCTCCCCCAACTCTTCTCATTCAGCAGTGTTTTATCTGTGTTCTTTTACTAGTGTCCTATAGTTATCATTTGTACCCCCAAAACTTGGCTTTCCGAAGTTTGAAATATGACCTGCCTGGGAAAAAAAAATTGCAGAGGACTTCAATGTGCGGTTGAAGAAGCTCTGAGATTAATATCACCGCTCAGGCCAAAATTGCTATATAAATAGGACCTCAGAAGCAGCCTGTGGGATTTTTCCAAACAATTATCCCCATCCCCAGCAACTTAATGTATTGGCTGCTGTTTGAAGTAAGCATTTCCTTTCTTTTCTTGATAGTTTTGCCAACTATGTGGAAACTATTTGACGTGTCTTGTTTAGTTTCGCTTGTTTTAAAAGTTTTTTATGAATGTAATATGTTTTATGATGTGTTTTTCTTCTTTTGCGCAATGTGGTGTGACTTTACCCATGTTTTTCGTGGCTATCCCTTTGTGGAAGAAAGAGGTGAAACAGGAGGGAAGGGGCAGGGCACAGCCTTTAAAGGAATGACATATCCATAGGACTTGACTAAAACAAACAGGTTTGAACCAATTAGGTCCAAGATGGCGGAAGATTTGATTTCCAGTGGATCTTGAGGCTCATTATACTCCCATTGTAATACATGAGCATGTAAATAACACACCCACCAGCGACCTGCCAGTTCTAAGGCTAACTCTAAAAGGCCAAAAAGTGGGTGGTGGCCCAATTCCTGGAAATACCTGCCCCTTCCCGGGAAGTAGTTGGAATAATCCTCCCACTCAGCCTGTGAAATTACGTAGAACATAAAAAGTAACCACGTCATATTTTGAGGCCTCACGCCTTCTGAGATGGCCCACACTCTGTCTGTGGAGTGTGTTCCTCGCTAAATAAATCTAATTCTTACCTATCACATTGTCTCACTGAACTCTTTCTGTGAGGAGACTTCAAGAACCTGAGGTTCATTAAGTCCTGAGACCAGGTGTGTGATATCAAGTAAAGTCCCAATCTGAGTTGCATGGTTTCAGGGGGACCCCTTGCAGGGTCTGAGAGTGGGCACTTGTGTAACACTCGTAAATTAATTGTCCAAGGAGACACACATGCTGACAAAGCAAGAGACTTTATTGGAAAGGGGTGCCTAGGCGAAGAGCAACACAGTAGGGAACCCAGGAGAATTGCTCTGCCATGATGCTCGCAATCTCAGCTTTTATGGTAATAGGGTTAGTTTCCGGGTTGTCTATGGCCAGTTGTTCTGACTCAGGGTCCTTCCTGGTGGTGCACTCACCTCTCAGCCAAGGTGGATTCCAGCGTGAGGGGGATTCTGGGAGGTAGGCAGGACATATCATCTCTTCCCTCCTCCTTTCAGACCCTCCCAAATTCTCCCAGTTAGCTTTCAGAGGCAGCACCTCTTTATCAGAACTTCCTGTTGTGAGACAATTCAGGCAAGTGGTTATCATTGTGCCTGGCCAAGGTGGGCGGTTTCAGTTCCCTAACACATTCATTTTCCTTTCTTGTGCTGTATTCTGTAGATATGAGTATATGAGTAAAATGTCTTTATAAGTTCCCCTGTTGAAGGCTCTTCTTTGTTTACATGTTTCTTTTTTCTTCTTCTTTTTTTTTTTTTTGGTCTACTTTCTGTATTTATAGCCATACCTGCCATCTGTTCTTGTGTACATATGCATTTATCTAGCATATATGTTAAAATTATTTATTTAAATGAACATTTCCAGTTTTTAATTTTGTTCTTACTAATTTTAACTTAGTTCTTTGAATGAAATTATACATATTTTTCAACTACCCCATTGTTAGATTTTGATACAGACTTATTATACATTACATAAACTCAGTTTTACAGCATACACACACTTAGAGGGTTTTGGGGTTTTTTAAATAATTTTTATTGGAGTATAGTTGATTTACAATGTTGTGTTAGTTTCAAGTGTACAGCAAAGTAAATCGCTTATAAATATACATATATTCATTCTTTTCTAGAGTCTTCTCCCATATAGGTCATTACAGGGTACTGAGTAGAGTTCCCTGTGCTATAAAGTAAGTCCTAATTAGTTATCTGTTTTATATATAGTAGTGTGTATATATCAATCCCAGTCTCCCAAATTATCCCCCCCTCCCCGCTTTCCCCCGGTAACAAGAAGTTTGTTTCTACACCTGTCGCTCTGTTTCTGCTTTGTAAATAAGTTTGTTTCTATTATTTTTTGTTTTTTAGCAATATCATCATGTCTTTTTCTGTTTGACTTACTTCACTCAGTATGACAGTCTCTAGGTCCATCCGTGTTGCTACCGATGGCATTATTTTGTTCTTTTTTATGGTTTTTTTATCCAGTGTGTATATGTACCACATCTTTATCCACTCCTCCATTGGTGGACACTTAAGTTGCTTCCATGTCTTGGCTGTTGTAAATAGTGCTGCAGTAAACATTGTGCTGCTTGTATCTTTTCAGATTGTGGTTTTCTATGGATATATGCACAGGAGTTGGATTGCTGGATTATATGGTACTTCTATATTTAGTTTTTTAAGGAACCTCTATACTGTTCTCCATAGCAGCTGTACCAATTTACATTCCCACCAGCAGTGTAGGAGGGTTCCCATTTTTCCACATCCTCTCCAGCATTTATTATTTGTAGACTTTTTGATGATGGTCATTCTGACCAGTGTGAGGTGGTTCCCACTGTAGTTTTTATTTACATTTCTCTAATAGTAGTGATGTTGAGCATCTTTTCATGTGCATTTGCCCATCTGAATGTCTTTGGAGAAATGTCTATTTAGGTCTTCTGCCAATTTATTGATTGGATTGTTTGTGTTTTTTTCGATACTGATCTGCATGAACTGTTTGATTATTTTGGAAATTAATCCCTTGTCAGTTGCTTCGTTTGCAAATATTTTCTCCCATTTTGTGGGTTGTCTTTTCGTCTTTTTTATGGTTTCCTTTGCTGTGCACAACCTCGTAAGGTTAATTAGGTTCCATTTGTTTTTGTTTTTATTCTCATTACTCTAGGAGGTGGGTCAAAAAAGATCTTGCTGCGCTTTATGTTGTAAGTGTTCTGCCTATGTTTTCCTCTAAGAGTTTTATAGTGTCTGGCCTTCACTTAGGTCTTTAATCAATTTTGACTTTATTTTTGTGTATGGTGTTAGTGGGTGTTCTCATTTCATTCTTTTACATGTAGCTGTCTAGTTTTCCTAACACCACTTATTGAAGACACTGTCCTTTCTCCATTTTACATTCTTGCCTCCTTGGTCATAGATTAGGTGACCATAGGTGTGTGGGTTTATCTCTTGACTTTCTATCTATCCTGTTCCATCAATCTGTATTTCTGTTTTTGTGCCAGTGCCAAACTTTTGGTTACTCTAACTTTGTAGTATAGTCTGGAGTCAGGGAGCCTGATTCTTCCAGCTCCGTTTTTCTTTCTCAGGCTTGCTTTGGCTATTCGAGGTCTTTCTGTTTCCATACAAATGGTAAAATTATTTGTTCTAGTTCTGTGAAAAATGCCATTGGTAATTTGTTAGGGACTACACTGAATCTGTAGACTGCTTTGGGTAGTGTAGTCATTTTCACAATATAGATTCTTCCAATCCAAGAACATGGTCTATCTCTCTGTTTATGTCATGTTTGATTGCTTTCATCAGCATCTTACAGTTTTCTGAGTACAGGTCTTTGGCCTCCTTAGGTACGTTTATTTTTATTATTATTTTAATAAATTTATTTATGTATTTATCTTGGGCTGTATTAGGTCTTTGTTGCTCCACGCAGGCTTTCTCTAGTCGTGCCGAGCAGGGGCTACTTCCTCGTGGTGGTGCGTAGGCTTCTTGTTGCAGTGGCGTTTTTTTCTTGTTGCAGAGCACAGGCTCTAGGCATGCAGGCTTCAGTAGTTATGGTATGGGGGCTCAGCTGTTCTGCGGCATGTGGGATCTTCTCGGACAAAGGCTCGAACCCACATCCCCTGCATTGGCAGGTGGATTCTTAACCACTGTGCCACCAGGGAAGCCCCTTAGGTAGGTTTATTCCTAGGTAGTTTATTCTTTTTTTTGCAGTGGTGAATGGGATTGTTTCCTTAATTTCTCTTTCTGATCTTTCATTGTTAGTGTATAGGAATGCAAGAGATTTTTGTGCATTCATTTTGTATTCTGCAGGTTTACCAAATTCACTGATGAGCATAGTAGTTTTCTGATAGCATCTTTAGGATTTTCTCTGAGTAGTATCATGTCATCTGCAAACAGTGATAGTTTTACTACTTCCAATTTGCATTTCTTTTCTTTTTGTTCTCTGATTGCTGTGGCTAGAACTTCTGAAACTATTGGCAGGAGTGGACATCCTTGTCTTGTACCTGATCTTTGAGGAAATGCTTTCAGTGTTTCACCGTTGAGAATGATGTTAGCTGTGGGTTTGTTGTATATGGCCTTTATTATGTTGAGGTAGGTTCCCTCATGCCAACTTTCTGGAGAGTTTTTATCGTAAATGAGTTTTGAAATTTGTCAAAAGCTTTTTCTGCATCTATTGAGATGATCATATGGGTTTTATTCTTTAATTTGTTAATACGGTGTATACATTGATTGATTTGCATATATTGAAGAATCCTTGCATCCCTGGGTAAATCCTACTTGATCATGGTGTATGATACTTTTAATGTGTTGTAGTCAGTTTGCTAGTATTTTATTGAGGAGTTTTTGCATGTATGTTCATCAGTGATATTGGCCTGTAATTTTCTTGTGTGTGGGTGGTATGTTTGGTTTTGATATCAGGGTGGTGATGACCTCACAGAATGAGCTTGGGAGTGTCTCCTCTTCTGCAGTTTTTTATAGGTGTTTTCTTTTTAAATGTTTGATAAGTTCTTCTATGAGGCCATCTGGTCCTGGCCTTTCTGTTTGTTGGAAGTTTTTTTCTAAATCAGTTTTAATTTCAGTACTGGTCAGTGGTTTGTTCATATTTTCTTTTTCTTCCTGGCTCAGTCTTGGTAGGTTGTATCTTTCTAGGAATTTGCCTATTTCTTCTAGGATGTCCATTTTATTGTATATAGTTGCTTGCAGTAGTCTCTTAGGAGCCTTTGTATTTTTGTGGTGTCCGTTTTTATTGATTTGAGCCCTCACCTGTTGTTCTTGATGACTCTGGCAAGGTTTATGTTTTCAAAAAAACAGCTTTTAGTTTCATTGATCTTTGCTATTATTTGCTTTAGGTGTAAGTAAGATTAGGTTATTTATTGAAGATTTTTCTTGTTTCCTGAGGAAACATTGTATTGTTATAAACTTCGCTCTTAGAACTGTTTTTGCTACATCCCATAGTTTTGGATCAGTGTGTTTTCATCATCCTTTGTCTCTAGGTAGTTTTTTTTTTTTTTTTTTTTTTTTTTTTTTTTGTGGTACGCAGGCCTCTCACTGTTGTGGCCTCTCCCGTTGCACAGCACAGGCTCTGGACGTGCAGGCTCAGGGGCCATGGCTCACAGGCCCAGCTGCTCCGCATCATGTGGGATCTTCCCATACCGGGGCACAAAACTGTGTCCCCTGCATCGGCAGGTGGACTCTCAACCACTGTGCCACCAGGGAAACCCTCTAGGTAGTTTTTGATTTTCTTTCATGTATTCAGTGATCCATTGTTTTTTAGTAACATGTTCAGCCTCCATGTGTGGGGTTTTTTTTTAATAGTTCGTTGTGTAATTTATTTCTAATCTCATATGGACAAGGTGCTTGATATGATTTCATGTAAATTTGCCAAGGTTTTCTTTGTGGCCCAGGATGTGTTCTATCCTGGAGAATGTTCTAGGTATACTTGAAAAGAATGTGTATTCAGTTGCTTTTGGATGCAATGTGGTTTAAATATCAATTAATGCCATCTTGTCTAATGTGTCATTTAAGGCTTGTTTTTCCATATTGATTCTCTGGATGATCTGTCCATTGGTGTAAGTGGGGTGTTAAAGTCCCCCCATCATTGTGTTGCTGTCAGTTTCTCTTCTTATGGCTGTTAGCGTTTTTTTCATTATAGATTGATCCCTTGATCATTCTGCAGTACTTCTTTGTCTCTTGTACCATAAAGTCTATTTTGTGTGATATGAGTATTGCTACTCCAGCTTTCTTTGGATTTCATATAGGCAATTTCTTTTATTTTTTCTTCTTCCCATGGCTTGAGGGATCATAGTTCCCCAACTTTGGATTTGTTTTTGTCTGGTGTTCTGTCTTCCCTTCCTTTTGATTTCATCTCTTGTGGTTTGATGATTATCTTTAGTGTTGTGTTTGGGGTTTTTTTTTTTTTTCTTTTTTTGAACCTATTGTAATTTTTTGGTTTGCAGTCTGCCTGTATGTTTTTTTTCTTTTTGGCTGAGTTGGGTGTTTGTTGCTGTGTGCGGGCTTTCTCTAGTTGCGGCAATTGGGAGCTACTCTTCATTGCAGTGTGCAGGCTTTTCATTTACATGGCTTCTCATTGCAGAGCATTGGCTCTAGGCACGTGAGCTCAGTAATTGTGGCTTGGGGGCTCTAGAGTGCACACTCGGTAGTTGTGGCACACAGGCTTACTTGCTCCATGGCATGTGCGATCTTACCCGACCAGGACTTGAACCCGTGTCCCCTGCATCTATGTGGTTTTTATATAGCAGTCTATGTATGTACAGGATTGTTTTGAGGTGCTGGTGTCTTAATTTCAAACGCAATTCCCATTTCCTGCATTTGTACTCCTCATGGTTGCTGTTTTGATATCATATTTCGTGTGTGGATGGTTTCCTTCTTTTTTTTTTTTTTTTTTTTTTTTGGTTTCCTTCTTTTACTGTCTGTTTGCCTTTACTGATGAGCTTTCCCTTTTGTGATTTTCTTGTTTCTAGTTGTGACCTTTTCTTTTCTGCCTAGAGAAGTTCTTTTAGCACTTTTTGCAAAGTTGGTCTGGTGGTGCTGAATTCTCTTTGCTTTTGCTTGTCTTGTCTGTAAAGCTTTTAATTTCTCCATCTAATCTGAATGAAAGCCTTGCTGAGTAGAGTATTGCTGGTTGTAGGTTTTTTCCCTTTCACCATTTAAATATATATTGTGCCACTTTGGCCTGCAGAGTTTCTGTTGAAAAATCAGCTGATATAGCCTTATGGTTATCATTCCTTTGTGTGTTATTTGTTGCTTTTCCCTTGCTGCTTTTAATATTTTTCCTTTGTGTTTAATTTGTATCAGTTTGATTAATATGTGTTTTGGTGTGTTTCTCCTTGGGTTTATCCTGTATGGGACTCTGCACTTCTTGGACTCGGGTGTTTCCTTTCCCATGTTAGGGATGTTTTCGGCTGTAATCTCCTCAAATATTTTCTCAGGCCCTTTCCCTTTCTCTTCTTCGACCCTTATAATGCAAATGTTGGTTCATTAAATGTTGTTATTTCCACCACTCTGTCATCCAAGCTCACTTAGTCGTTCTTCTACCTTAGTTATCCTGCTATTGAATCCCTCCAGTGTATTTTTCATTTCAGGTATTGTATTGTTCATCAAATCTACCTTTCTTTTAAACATTTCTTGTATCTTCTCCATCTGTTTCCATTCTTTTTCTGAGATTTTGAATCATCTTTACTATCATTACTCTGAATTCTTTTTCAGGTAGAATGTGATTGTACTCTTCAAATAATGCTTATGTATTGTTTTATTTATTTTTGGCTGTGTCAGGTCTTAGTTGCAGCACACAGGATCTTTCGTTGAAGCACATGGGCTTAGTTGCCCCACCACAGTATGTGGGATCCAACCTGCATCCCCTGCATTGGAAGGCAGATTTTTAATCACTGGACCACCAGGGAAGTTCCTGAATAATACTTATTTTAGTGGAAAATCATAAATGATTAAGCTATCTTGTTAAAATACTTGTTTTAAGGGTGATAAAATGAATCATTGTAAGTGTAAAAAGTGATAATGCTTTGTCATTATCACTTTTTGTCATTGTAAGTGACATTGTAAGTGTAAAAAGTGATAATGCAAGATGTTAAGAACTCAATAAGGTATTTCTGTGTTTCTACAATGCAGATGGACTAGAGGTCAAGTCCTATAGCTTGTTGCAGTTCTCTTAAGTTTAAAGAGTCAGCAATGATGCCCAGTTATCCCCAAGTGCTGGAGGCCAAGCACTTTGATTCTGGCAAGAATCCCTTTTCCAGAGAGTCATATTCAGTGTGAATTCAGTAAATTGTGGTTCATGATCTCTACCCCTGGAGAAGAAATCTAGTAGGAAATTACAGATAGTCTCTCTGAACAGGTATGGGGGAAAAAAATGGATATATCAAAGAATATGGTGGATAAGTATAAAAAGTATATATTCTTGCATCCTATTATGTAATGTTAGCATAATTCCAAATCAGAATTTAATCTATGGATTATGTAAGGTGGAGATTTTTATAAAGTAATAATTTTTAATATAACCAAAGTAAAATTTGAAAAGAACCATTTCCTCTCCAACACAATCCCTTATTCTTCTGGCTCAATGGGCTCCAGTCACACTAGCCTTGTGGATGCTGCTCATACACACCAGACATGACTCTGATAGAGAGGCTTTGCACTTTTTTGTCCCACTTCTGGACAGCCTTTTCTCAAGGTATCCACATGACCTTATGGCACAACTCTATAACATTTTCTGCTCTCTTTTACATGCTTTATTTTTCTCTTGAGTATTTGTCTTTGCCTGAAATATTAAATGGTTCGCTCAGCAGAACCATTTATGGCCCCTGCACTGGTGTCAGGTGTCTTCGTGGACTTGGTGTCTGTAGATCCTAGGTTTTATGGACAGATTCCCATTTTTGGCAGCCAGCGGACTGAGACATGAAAGGTTGTCTTAGTAATGGGGCTAGTATATACAAATGCTTGAGGATGTGATTGTGATGGGAGTGCTCTAGGACATGTAGGTCTGTTAACAACTGATAAGGACAGAGAGCAAGGGGGGCAGAATTAGAATGGTAGCACGAGGTTTCTGTTCTGAGAATGATGGTAGACATGTAATGTATGAGGAGGTTCAGTGAGTAATATGCATGTGAGGAAAGTGTGTGAAGTAATTGCCCCAGGCCCTAGTACTAGAAGTATAAGAGAGAAGGATGGGGCTAAGTTTGCTTGTATCTGGGAGACATGATAGTGAGTACACTCAGGCTGTTGTCTTGGAGGAAAGGGAAAGGGCCCTGCATACCAGGCTCACAGATTACATGGTATCTCTCTGTCCACCTGCCTGTTGTTGCTCAGGGTCGTACATACTGATAAAGGAAGCATGAAGAGTTATTGGGCCCACTGCCCTCTAAGTCACGGAGCTGGGGTGGATGATGAACCCAGAGTATGGGCTGGGTTTAGAAGTACTTATGGGGTCCTGGGGAGAGAGGCTGCTTATGTACAAATCTGTCCCATCATCACAGGGCCCTGTGACCTTTGAGGACGTGGCTGGGTACTTTTCCCAGGAGGAATGGAAGCTTCTTGATGAGGCCCAGAGATTCCTGTGCCGTGATGTGATCCTGGAGCCCTTTGCACTTGTTGCATCATTGGGTAAGGCCCTCCCACCTATCCCAGCATCCTGGGCAGGTCTCTGCCTTTCCCTTTTCCAAAGGCAAGTCTGTTTTTTCACAGACTCCTAGACAGTGGGCACATCTCTATTACTGCTTCCCTCTCATCTGTGTTGTTGGTGCCAAGGCTGAATGAGTACGACCTCCTTTCAGAAGTATCCCCAGTACCAGCAGCTCTGAAGTTTTTTCAGTGAAGTTTTTCTGGGTCATAAGACTTGGAATTAGTTCAGTGGGTTCCATCAGTCTCAGCCACTCCCTGCTAAGTTGACTCTGTAGACCCACACACCTCTGTGCGCTAGGTTCTGCCCCCTTCCAGCTGATATTTCCTGGGCCCTGACTGTACCAGGAATTGTTGGGATCCAGCAGGGACACTGGTTCTTTTTGTGACACTGTTTTTCTTTCCTCAGGTTTTTTGGGGGATTGGTTGTTCTCCTGGGCTAGTACTGACTGTTCACCTGTCCTGTCTTTCCCTTAGGACTTGCATTTTCTAGGTTCCATGTTGTTGTCCAACTGGAGCTGGGAGGTGAACCCTGGGACATGACAGAGTGGACATGACTCCAAGCCCCAGCATGAGGGGTTCAAAGTGGGCTTGGCCCCATTGATTTGGCATCAGGGGTTCAAATTATATCAGGATCATGTCCTGTGCCCCACAGTGTTTTGGTGCCAAAGCCAGTGACTGTGTACCTCATTTCTGTGTGCACTCCCCCCAACATTGTGTCATTTCTCTGCTTTCAGTTTGTTGGCATGGAGCAGAGCACACGGAGATAATTTCTGAGCAGAATGTTTCTGTAGAAGTGCCATGAATAAATACTTCAGAGACCTGTCCATCCAAAGTCCTGTCCCTGGAAGATGTGTAGCCTGGCCTTAAACAGTAAGTTTGCCTCTAGGTGAAGACCTGGGAACAATTCCTGGCCAGAAACTGTGTGTGTCAGGTGTGAAATTTCACCAGCACAGAGGAAGGAAACTCTTTAGAAGAGACAGGGGTAAGGCCTTTATGAGGAGCCACATAGTCCATGCAGCCAAGAACTCCTTCACATGCCAGGAGGCTGGGATGGATTTCCCTGGTAGCTCTAGCCTTCTCCAGCACCAGGTCACTCCACAAAAGGATGCTGACTGCACAGCAGTGTTTCACAATGGTAAAAGTCTCTATAAGTGCTATGAGTGTGGGAAAGCCTACCCCTGGATGTATAGGCTTGCAGAGCATGAGAGAGTCCACACAGGAGAGAGGCCTTAAGAAGACAGTCACACTGGAGGAAAAAAACACATGCATGCACTAAATATGGAGAATTCTTCAGCCAAAACACCCAGCTTACTGAACACCAAACAGGTCACGCCACAGAAAAAGACCATGAGTGCAGCAAATGTAAGAAAGCTTTCAGCCAAAGGTCTATAACCTCATCTATCACCAGAGTTCATACTGGAGAAAGGCCTTGAAATGAGATGAGGAGAGTAGCACATGAGCTGTCTCCTTAGTTAATACATCATACTGAATAGGCTTTGTGAGGGACTCATCAATGGAAGTTGAATGCCATACAACTGAACAACCCTAGTGTGCAGATTGCCCGTGAGTACGAGGTTTGTAGGAAGCTTTTCAGGAGCTATGCTCTACTTTCTGACTTACTGTCACTGTGAGTTTCTTACCTTTTCCAAGTGGCAGATCCCCATACTGGGACTCAGTCATCTAAGTGTGATCAGGGTAGGTAGCCTTTTGTGCTCTCGTATCCCCTGTAGAAAAGCATGGATTCCGTGAGCACGTGGGTTTTGTCATTCTCTTCCATCAACTGGCTAGGACAGGACACAGGAACAGGTTTTGTGGGTGTTCCAAACTTAGTATACCTCACTGGGGGTAGTATCATGGCAGAGAAGAGTTTTCACTCCAGTTCTGGCCCATTTTGCATCGTTGTCCAAGGCCTTCTGGGGTAGAGTGCAGGGCTCTCTGTGGGACTAAAACAGGGAATTATAGGGAGAGACTACCAAAGAAGAAGGAATAAAATATAAAATTGCATTCATGTATGTTCCCACCACTGTGGCTGTTTTGCATAAAGGTTTTTGCAGAAACCTCCTGAGCCTCAGTCAGTGTCAGACTGAGTAACGTAAAGGTTTTAGGATTCCCTCAGCATCTGCAAATAGTTTATCTCAAGGCCATTTGATGCACAGTGAAAACAATGGGGAATGAGTGTGGAAATCGTGTAGTACAGGCATGTGATTTTTAGGACCCAGGCAGAGTTCTTGGATAACTTAAGTGGAAACACTTTTCAGGGATTCCCCTGGTGGCACGGTGGTTAAGAATCCACCTGCTGCAGGGGACAGGGGTTCAAGCCCTGGCCTGGGAAGATCCCACATGCCTCATAGCAACTAGGCCTGTGTGCCACAACTTCCAGAGCCTGTGCTCTGCAACAAGAGAGACCACTGCAATGAGAATCCCCCACACCACAACAAAGAGTAGCCTCTGCTCACCACAGCTAGAGAAAGCCCAGGCACAGCAACAACACAACGAAAAATAAAATTAAAAAAACCTTTCATTGCTCACCAGTCTTCATCGCTACTACTACAGAATCCCTCCCATGAGACAAGGAGTCAAGGATGGGGTTGTGGTTTGCCAGAGTTCTACTGAAAAGGAGATTCAGAGTAAGATTCCAGGGGGATCCTTGGCTCCTGCAAGGCACATGGCACACACACACACCCCAAATTCAGATTTTTATGTGGAGCCAAAATTTAATTGAGCTGTATATGGGCATGTATTGAATTTGAACATACCTTATAAAATGTGCAGCTTGATTAAATTTTGATACATATAAACCCCCAGAACCAGTGTCATAATTGTCATAATTACAAACATCCACCATCACTGCCACACCCACCTTTGAACACCCCCTCACAACTCCCAGGCAACTACTATTGATTTCCTTTTTTCCCATTCAGTTAGTGTTTTCTAGACTTTTAATATCATTGGGGTCTTTATGTTTCATATTCTAATTTTTTTTTTTTTTGCCACATCACACACCATGGGGCATCTACCCCAACCAGGGATTGAACCTGTGGCCCCTGCAGTGGAAGTACAGAGTCTTACACCCCTGGTTTCATATTTCAAAACGAATGAATACGGTTGTATCCTTTTTGCATTGGGAACCTTCCATCCCCTGTGTTCCGCACCAGTAGTGGGTTGGTATGGTTACTGTTTTGAATATTACTTTTTTTGCGGTACACGGGCCTCTCACTGTTGTGGCCTCTCCCGTTGCAGAGCACAGGCTCTGGACGTGCAGGCTCAGCTGCCATGGCTCACGGGCCCAGCCACTCTGCAGCATGTGGGATCTTCCCGGACCGGGGCACGAACCCGTGTCCCCGCATCGGCAGACAGACTCTCAACCATTGCATCACTACAGAAGCCCCTGAATATTAGCTGTTTTAAAAGTGTGGATACATACCTCACTGTGGTCTGATGCATTTCTCTAGTGATTCATGATGTTGAACATTCCTGTGTTCTTTGCCAGGTGTATTGTCTTCTTTGATTAAAATGTCTTTTTATTAGTAACTGTGGAGAGAATAAAAAGAAATGTGTTGCAACTTGTTTTTTCTCAGTGACTTTGCTGGATGGAATAAATGTTTAGTGCCCCACATGTAGTCCTTATTAACATAGTCTCCATTACTGTAAGTCTAAACACCTACTTAAAAAAAAACCCAACACCCCCCCCCCAATTATTGTGTTTGCCAATTTCCCTGGTATGAATACTCCAACTGTGGGGAGTTTCACACTGTGAACAGGAGGTTATTTTACCAAACCAGCGGTGCAAGAAGCCAAACAGTGGGACGTCAAAGCTTGCCAGAGAGGAATTTCACTCACAAGGCAGCACAAGCCAGGAGACAAAAAAGTCTCACAGCCACCTTCCTGGAGGTGAGGTGCTGTAGGGGACAAAGAGGCAGGGTAGTCTTAGGTGGGGGGAAGGGCAATCAGAGAAAAGGTGAGGCAGTAGTGTGTACAGCTGTATCTGCATTACAGGCTTCTGTTCTTCACACATAGCTGGATAAGAGCTGACTCCAATTTCCTAAAAAAACAACTGAGGCTCCCTTCCCTACAGTGTCCCCACCCTGTCAGAGATGTTTTCTACAGTGTGGGACTTCCCTGGTGGTCCAGTGGTAAAGAATCCACCTTCCAATATAAGGGACGAGGGTGATACAATCCCTGGTCAGGGAACTACGATCCCACATGCAGTGGGGCAACTAAGACTTACATGCCACAAACTGAGCCCACTCCACAACTAGAGAAGAGAAAACCTACATGGCCCAACTAGGGAGGAAGTTGGAGCACATGCAAGTAGGAGAAAAAAAACCCCACCCAAGTGAGCTTAACCAATTAAGGCAGTTCACAAGCGAGGGGTTTTGACATGATATTCCCTTTTTTTAATAATTCTAGCTCAAGAAGTTGTTAGTCATCAGCTTCTGTTAACCCCTATGGGGCACAGTTTCAAGGTCATCCAATGTGGACTGGGGAACACATGCAGTAGCGCTCCTTTCTACTATTTCCCTTATACAGATGCCCATAAATAAGGTTGAGGACATAGATAAGTACCGACATGTGCTAAAACAAGGGTCCGAGTTTTGAGTATTTTTATTTGACCTGTATAAAGGATTACATCACAGGCCTGTGTTGTCCAATGTGTATTCATTTGAAAGAAACGTTTGGCAGAGTGGCCCGACTCTTGGGAGATAACTTCTAAGCCCTTGAAACATTTGGACTAATAAGAGTGTGTTTACCCGGGGCCTTGTGCCATGCTAGCTAATTTATACTAATAATCTGACATGCCAGTGGGTAGGGGAGCCTTAGGGTCTCTGTAGCTGTTTGACATTCAGAGAAGCTAGAGCGTAAGTTCAGCCACACAGGTGTCCCTTGTGCGTGACATACTAAAAAAAGCCTGTATAATACCAGGTCTTGTGTGAGGTCCCCCCTTAGCAGTACACTTCATATTGTCACCCACGGATGCTGTGAGGCCTAAGTGACAGGGCACAGGAAACTGGCAATGTGGTCCCTCTGTGACTTTATCCTATTGTGCCATCTTTCCTGCTTTTCATCTGTATCCTTTCACTGTAACAGATCATTAGCCCTTAATTCATAATAGCTTCTCTAACTTCTGGAAGTGTGGATAGCAATTTATTTAACCTGAAGGTGGTCTTCCACATTCCAGAACGTAATTGTGCTTTTTAAAAAGTTTTGTTACGTATAATCAACTTAAAAATAAAATGCATTTTAAGTGCAGGGTTTGAAAAACATTGGCACAGGGTTACACTTCTGAAACCAAAGGTTTTCTCCTAGCCATTTGTAACTAATCCCCCCGTTAGCCTACAGAATTGATACTAGAAAATACTCTTCCTTCTTGCAATAGCCGTTGTTTTAGGATTTGCCACGTTTCTCAATTTCACCTGTATTGGATCTTATACTGTTTGACACGGTGACCAATGTTGGGGAGATAATAAAACAAGACCTTTTCCACAAAGTAGAGAAAAAACATACTTCCTTCTATGAGCTCGAAACTAAACTGAGGCACATCACAGACAGCCCACTAAAGACATTATAAAGACAGAAACCGCACCCATTCATGATACACCAAGCAGACAGAGCCCATTCAACGCAAAAAAACTCCTTGGCTGTGATTGAAATGTTTACTTTACCTCTTGACGAGTAGGGGAAGCCCTTCAGAGCTGGAGACCAGGGCTGCATCACTAATTCCCTTGTGAAGAAAATGACAGAACCTGCTGACGGCCCCCCCTTCTACCCCCGACCCCGGGGGCAGAGGCGGCCCGGCTTACCCTACCTGGTTCGCCCGCAGGCAGTGCGGGGCCGGCCGGCCTCTGAATCAGGACCCGGGAAAACCCCACGGGGGAACCTCTGCAGACCAGGCCACGCGAGCCCGCGGCCGAACGGCTCACGCCCTCCTCGGGCCTCCCCACCCGGCCCGGTTCCCACCTCCGGAGCCGGGAGACCCCCTTCCTGCTCCCTTCGGCAACCGGAGGGGACCCAGCCTCTTCCCTATAAGTCTGCAGGTACAACCTCCGGAGAGAGCACTAAGCGCGCCCGCCCGGCAAGACCGGAATGATCCCGCCAGCCCCGCCGACCTCCCGGAATTCTGCCTCGGGCATCGCGGCCGAATCCCATCCCCTGCAGACGTCGCCCGCGCTCCGGACGGGAAGGGACAAAATAAACGTGACCGCCAGATGGCGCCCGACAACCGGCGGGAACATTAGCGGGACGGATCCGGATCGCTGGCCGGCGAGGGCGCACTGCCGGCCGCCCGGATGCCCGACCTCGTTACGTCCCGGCCCACCTCCGAGATGGTCTCATGGCCACGGGTTACAAACTCCCAGCTATAGCATGTGTGTTTTTGCTTCCTGCCCACTAGTGGAAGTCACTACCTAGTTCTTCCCGCCACTGTGGTCATAAAGGCACAGCCCCAACTCCTCTCTGCTTCCTGACACCTCCATGTGACAGGCTTCATGTGGTCTTACGTGTCCTGCTGTGCCTGTCGTTTCCTTGGGGAACTTTCAACGGCAGTAGCCTCTCCTGTCCTCACTCAGTCACCTCCATAAATTAAAATCCCGGGAGCACATTTTTACACAGTTGTAAAACTGACAAGAGGATTATTTAGCTTTTCGAAAGTTTTATGTACGTCTCAAAGGGACAGAGAAAGAATTCAGAATTAGAAGTTTGCTAACGGAAATGCTCTAAGAAAAGAGATTGGAGGAGATTCATGGCACAAAGCTCCAAATACCCAACATTCCGAAAAGGTTACAGTGAATCCCAGTGAACAAGATAACACACTGTGAGCAAGCAACCCAGTGCCTGCTTGCTTGCAGATTTTGGCAACCTACAGTAACATTTTCCAAGCCGGTCCTTTCTTGAATATGCATGCCCCCCAGGCTTAATACTTCAGTCCAGTGCTTTGAGAGCTATCTCCCTGTCTCCTTACTTGTCACAAGTAATAAATGCTTCTGCTTTAACTGAAAGTACTTGGTGTGTTCACTGGCTATGCACCCCAAGGCAAGGACCCACTGAGTCCGGTAACAATAATGATACACCTCAGCACAACTTGGAGGCCCGTGCACAGGCATCCTGGGGACACTGTGATGAGGTCTGCATGCTGACACCCCTCAACAAGCCTACGCACACACATGCATTACACCGCGTCCTCAACAGAAAAGACATGTGATAGTCATGAGACACACAACCAGTGTATGTGGCACACATTAGAGGCTTGTGGGAATAGAGAGAGGTGCTGAACTACCACACCAGGTATGAGGACACAAATGCACAAATGCTCCAGGGAGACTTGTGAGACAAGCATGGGATAGGGAGGCCCAAAAGCCTAGTGTGTGGATATACACACAGGATCACACAATCATGCACGTGGACCGAGTGTGACAGGTGGTTTCAACCTGGCTGGGACATAACCCCTGCTCTTCCCCATCCTAGCACCATACCTGTAGGTTTGATGATGTGCTGATGGCAGCCAGAACAGGAGCTGGGTGCTCATCTTGCCACAACCTGCAGTCTCACACGTTTGAAGACCGAATGTAAACACTAAAGGTCACGTGATGGAAGCAAATCAGCCCAAGCCCTGGTAGCAGAAAACTATATCCGAAATGCCTGCTAACAAGGCCCAGGAATCACAGTCTGAAGGGGACAGAGTTGGGGGAGGTTATGGTCTCTACTGGAGGGTCAGTATGCGTTGAGGAAGTTTCAGGGACAGCGGATCAAGGATGGTTTGGCAAAGGGAGGAATTATTTCCCTGGATTGTTAGCCATTGTTTGGGAAGTTTGTATTTTACCCAGAAGGGTGAGGATGATCATGTAGCTGTGTTGTCATCCCAGGTGAGTCCTAAGTCTTTCCTCTTCCTGGTGTTTCTTGAAGTCTTTACTCCTGAGTAGACGGGCGTTTCTAATTTTCTATGTGCTGAACTGCAACTACAACAAAGACAATAAAACACATAGCTAAGTTAAATTCAGAGAAACAAACATGGAAAAGAAAGCTCATTGCTTAATTTTATAAAAGTTTCTTGGCCGTCTGGCAGATCTCTCATTTCAACAGCATTTGGACTGAACAGACCCAGGGGCGCCCCTTCCTCCTGACTCTGACCACTCTCCAACCTTTTTTCCAGTCACAACCTTGGAACCACCCACTCAGCTCTCCTCGCCCTCCGGGACCAGCCAACACCACTTTCTGAGCTTAGCTCTTTGTTGCCGACCAAGCATGAGCTCCCAGATTCGTCACAATTACTCCGCCAGGTGGAGGCCGCAGTCACCCGCCTGATAACGTGCCTCTGCCTCTCTCCCATACCTACCTGTCTCTGCGCTTCTCGAGGGCGTGAGACATTGTTTCGCGAACTGGCCGAGGAGGAGCCGGAGGGCCCGAGCTCACTGGAAAAGGCAAAAGCAGCGCTGTGGCCGCGCCCTCTTCCAGGACGTGCCGAAGCCGTCCCAGGAGCGTGGGGAAAACCCAGGACGCCGTGGAAGCCGTCCGGCTGACGGAGAAGAACCTGCGCCAGGCCCTGTGGGTCCGCAGGCCCTGGGCTCTGCCCGCGCAGACTCCACCTCTGGACTTCCTGGAGCCACTTCCTGGATGAGCAGGTGAAATTCATCAAGAAGATTGGCGACCACCTGACCAACCTCCGCAGGCTGCTCGGCCCCCAGGCTGGGCTGGGCAAATGTTTCTTCCAAAGGTTCAGCCTCAGGCACCACTAGGAGCCCCTGGAGCCCAGCGGCCTGTGAGGAGCCCCTCTGGGGTCAGGGCTTCTCCCTGAAGCCTGTCCCTGCAGCCACTGGGCAGCTTGTTAACCACCCTGGAGCCCTCTCCAAGCCTTGGGCCAAATGGAAAAAATAGCGCTTTTTGCAGGGGAAAAAAAGTTTCTGTGAAACATTGTAAAGTGACTGGAACTTTAACAGGAAAACCAGGATGCATACAGGTAGCCACGTATGGGTTTCACAGTTACTACTGTGGTCTTATTCTCAGGATGCTCTTATCAGTCAGGTTGTGTTGAAATTCCTCCCTTGGGACTGTCTTTGGGACTAATTTCAAAGCTGCATGAAATAATCAATATGACCTTTGGTTTAAAAAAATGTACTGTCCAGTTGAGCCCTCCTTGGAGCCTTTTATATAATCAAATACATACTTTTGTGTTGCCAAAGTGGACACGAACCCTTTATGTTGTGTTTTATCCAATATTGTTACTGCACACACGGCTCTCAGTGAGAAAAAACATCATTTTTTCCGCTAAATTTATAATGTTTTGAGAATAGCTTGTGTGGTTCCTGTATTCTGTAGGAAAGTTAAGTTGCGTTTTGAAGACACTACCCTCTTATATCTCCTCTCAAGATAATTGTCTGGGTTGTAGCTGTAGCTGTACATGAATCTGAGCCTTGGGATCCATGAGAGTCAGAGAATCCACTCTCAGGAAACAATTCTTGGTTCAAAGCAGAGGGTTATTCTTTCCATAACTGGGAGCTCCTTGGGACAAGGTGGTCCATAAAGGGACCTGGGCCCCAAACTGCAAGACATATGAGATGCATCCCAGTGGGTGAAGGACCCACTAGGGTTCATTCTCTCACCATCCAGTTTTCTCTGCCTTGTCTTCATATCTGTGGTCACTCAGAGGGTCTGGCTGTGGCCTTGCTGCTCCACCCACCAAGCACTGTGTTCTGGGTAGTGGGATGATATGGATGACAGAGATATGGGTCCTGCCCTTGAGCAGGGAAGGAGCTCGTCATTAAGTATGGTACACATATGTGAAAGCAGGTGCATGCAGTGAAACAATTCTACTGCTATGGCAGAAATGTATCCTGAGTTCATGAGTGAGAGAAGGGTTGAATCTTGGAGTCATGGGACAGGTGAGCAGGGTAGTGTTCCCTGGTGTCTGAGAGCTTTGATTCTGGGGATAGAGCGGAATTCAAACCCTTCTAAGCTCTGCTGATAGTCCTGGGTCGGGTGACTCTGAGGGTGGAAAAATCAACCCAACCATTACAAGTCAATCAAATATACTCACGAAGAAGGGAAATCTCCACAAGCTGCCTGCAGAAGCCAGCTGGAGTCCTCTTGTCCAGAACTGGGTAATATCCCACCCAAAACAATCAGTGGGAAGGGAATGAGATATCCCAAAAGTCAAGAGACGGGTGAGTCCTCCAGATGAAGGAAGAAAGTGTAGCTTCCTGCCTCCCAAGCACTGTAAGGATGATTCATACACAGTGCGGCACCCTGCCGTGTGACAGAGGAGGGAAGGCTAACATAACAGATACTGGTAACAACTTATTTCTGGCAAGGACTCCAGGCAGGTCCGGAAGTGCAAGGTGTTATCATGAAAGCTTCCAATATACTTGGTACTTAAGAGAATCTTCCTGGGATGTCTGGAGGCATGAAGTTCAATTTATGGCTGAGTTCTCTTTCACAAAGACTAATCTCCAAATGTCGCTCTGTAATTACGCAGAACAAGGAAACAGCATGTTGCCTGCACTCCGAAGATGTTTCTCCGATTTAAATTTACCAGTGCTGTTTGAGTTTAGGCTAATAGCTGAATAACTTTCAACATTCACTGCATTCCTAACACTCTTCTGGGTTTGTAGTTGTTTTGTAAGATTTAAAAGTTCTTGATGACACTTGGGTAGATAAAAAGAAGAATTCTGTTACCTAGGGCTTAGGATGAGACAAGGGCATCAGGCAGGGCACACAACAGGCTGTACAGGGACACAGTAAGTAACCTGGGGCTGTAGGGAGCACCCTATACATAGCAGGTGGTCTGGGGCTACCTAGGTTTCCCAGGCTCCCCATGGATGACCTAGCTGGAATAATTTCATGGGGTCAGGGGCATACAGGCTGTCTCCAGTTGCCTGGTTTCCTGGCCCTGGGACATAAGGGATGGTGTCCAGAGTGTGAGTGCCTGATATAGACAGTGATTGGTTGTGGTCTTAATCAGCTGCTGCTCTAAAAGAGGAAATGACTAACATCAAGCCAGGGACTCAAAACTGAAATATAACTAATAAGGAGCTACTGTCTAACACAGGGAACTCTACTCAAAACTCTGTAATTGTCTATATGGGAAAAGAATCTAAAAAAGAGTGGATATATGTATACGAATAACTGATTCACTTTGCTGTACACCTGAAACTAACACAACATTGTAAATTAACTACATTGTAATAAAAATTTTTAAAAAGCAAAAACAAAACACTGGTACTGCCATAAACACAAAACTTTAGGCCAATGAAACAGAACAGAGTGCCCCAAACTGGAAGCCAGTATATTTGATCAAATAATCAACAAGAGTGCCAACGCAATTCAATGGGAGGAGGACAGTCTCTCCAACAAATTACAGTGGATATCTGCATTCAAATGAATGAAGTTGGACCCTTACCTTACACCACACCCAAAAATGAACTCAAAATAAACAAAGACCTGACAGTACGATGTAAGCTCAAAAACTCTTAGATGAAGACATAGGGGAAAAGCTTCATGACATTGGATTTATAACTTCTTGGCATTGACATGAAAAGCATAGGAAACAAAAGCAAAAATAAGGGTACAAACTTCTGTGCAAAGGACACAATCAACAGAGTGAAATGGCAAGCTACTGAATGGAAGAAAAGCATTTGCAAATCATATATTTGATAAGTGGTCAGTATCCAGATTATATAAAGAACTGCTAAAACTCACCAATAAGAAAAATTTTAAAGGGGTAAACATAGAGATTTTTACAAAGAATATACACAAATGGCCAAGAAGACATGATCATTAATCATTAGGGAAACGCTAAACAAAACTACAGTAAGGGAACTTCCCTGGTGGTCCAGTGGTAAAGAATCCACCTTGCAATGCAGGGGATGTGAGTTCGATCCCTAGTTGGGGAACTAAGATCCCAAATGCCACAGGGCAACTAAGCCCACGCATCACAACTACTGAGCTCGCGCTCCTCAACTAGAGAGCCCGCATGCTGCAAACTACAGAGCCCACACGCTCTGGAGCCTGCATGCCACAACTATACAGCCCATATGCTCTGGAGCCCACGCGCCACAACTAAAGAACAGAAAACCTGCACACCACACCTAGAGAGAAGCCCACGGGCCACAACTAGAGAAGAGAAAATCTGCATGCCACACTAGAGAAGCCCATGTGCCACAACAAAGAGCCCGCATGCTGCAACTAAGACCCGACGCAGCCATAAAAAATATATAAAATAAAATAAACAAAACTACAGTGAGATATTACCTCACATCCATTAGGATAGCTACTATTAAACATGAAACGGAAAATAGAATTATGTCAATGAGGATGTGGAGATACTGGAACTCTGTGGACGTTTGATGGGAGCATAAAATGGTATAGCCAATAAAGGAAAGAGTTCAAAATGTTAAAAATAGATTGGGGACTTCCCTGGTGGTGCAGTGGTTAAGAATCTGCCTGCCAATGCAGGGGACACGGGTTTGAGCCCTGGTCTGGGAAGATCCCACATGCCACGAAGCAACTAAGCCCGTATGCCACAACTACTGAGCCTGCGAGCCACAACTACTGAAGCCCACGTGCCTAGAGCTGGTGCTCCACAACGAGAAGCCACTGCAATGAGAAGCCCGCACTCCACAGCTAGAGAAAGGCCGTGTGCAGCAATGAAGACCCAATGCAGCCAAAAATAAATTTTTTAAAAAAATTGACCATATGATCCAGGAATTCCACTTCTGGCTATACACTGAAAATAACTGAAAACAGGATCTCAAGGAGATATTTGTGCAGTCGTTCTCACAGCTGCACTCTTTACAACAGCTAAAATATGGAAACAAGGGAAGTCTTCATCACCAGATGAATGGATAAAGATGTGTATATGCATACAATGGAGTATAACTCAGGCTTAAAAAGGAAAGGACTTCTGAAACAGAACATGTGATACGTGAAATGTGAGATTCTGGTAAATGAAGTCTTCACAAAACTACAAAAACTGTATGATTCTTCTTACATGAGGCAGCTGGGGCACTCAAATTCAAGGAGACAGAGAATAGTGGTTTCCAGGGGCTGGAGAAGGAGAGGAGTACGAGTTGTTATTTAATGAGTACAGGGTTTCATTTTTGCAAAACAAGAGGAGCTCTGGAGATTAGGTTGCACAACAGTGTGAATGTACCTCACGGTACTGAACGGCACACTAAAATACTTAAAAGATGGCAAGTTTTATGTGTGTGTATTTTAACACAATAAGAAGGAAAAAAAAAAAAAAACCCAAAAGTACATAATATGTACTTCACAGTGCCAATCAGAGCAGACTTTCGGCTGAAGTCCTTTCCCCATTTGCTTCCTTCATAAGTTCTTTCTCTGGTGTGAACTTTTTGGAGCCAAATGAATGGAAGTTTTGACTACAGACTTTCCAGCACTCACTGCACTCAGAAGGCATTTCTCTGGTGTAAATTCAACAGTGTTTAACAAGACCAGAGCTGTATGTAAAGATGTTCCCTTATTTGCTGTTCTTATAATGCCTCACATCAACGTGAACTCGCTAGTGTGTACTGACTCTGGAGTTTTACTACAAAAATTTCCCACATTAGCTGCACTAATAAGGCCTTGCTCCGGTGGGATTTGTCCAATGTCTAATGAGTGTGGAGCTGCAACAAAAGGTTTTCGTACATCGATGCACTCATAAGGCCTTTCTCCAGTATGATTTCTCTGATGTCTAATAAGGGTGTAGCGGTACCTAAAGAATTTTCCACATTTGGGGCTTCCCTCGTGGCGCAGTGATTAAGAATCCTCCTGCCAATGCAGGGGACACGGGTTCGAGCCCTGGTCCAGGAAGATCCCACATGCCGTGAAGCAACTAAGCCTGTGTGCCACAACTACTGAGCCTGAGCTCTAGAGCCCACGAGCCACAACTACTGAGCCCATGCGCTGCAACTATTGAAGCCCACATGCCCTAGAGCCCGTGCTCAACAACAAGAGAAGACACCATAATGAGAAGCCCGTGCACCACAACAAAGAGTAGCCCCCGCTCCCCACAACTAGAGAAAGCCCGCGTGCATCAACAAAGACCCAACGCAGCCAAAAATAAATAAAATAAATTAAAAATTTTTTTTTCCACATTTGCCGTACTCATAACGTCTTTGTCCAGTGTGAACTTTCTAATGAATAATGAGTGAAGAGCTGTCCATAAGGAATTTCCCACATTCGCTGCACTTGTAAGGCCTTTCTCCAGTGTGGATTTTCTGGTGCTCAACAACTGTGTCTTTGTGGCTGAAAAAGTCTTTTCACCACTGTGGATTTTCTGGTACTCAACAAGCCTATATTTGCAGGTGAAGGCTCTCCCGCATTCAGTGCACTCAAAAGGCCTTTCTCCAGTGTGAACTCTCTGGTGTCTAATGAGTGTGGAACAGTTCCTAAAGAATTTTCCACACTCACTACCACCGTAAGTTCTTTCTTCAGTGTGGATTTTCTGGTGACCAACGAGTTGGGATGGTCTAAAGAAGGCTGCACTCAAAAGGCCTTGGCCTTGTGTGAATTCTCTGGTAGTCATTGAGGCCAGATATTTCTGTAATGAATACTCCACATTCTGAGTGCTCATAAAGCCCAGGCTCAGTGTGGACTTTCTGATGCTGCTCGTGGTGGGACTTTCTAAGAAAGGCCTTCCCACATTCCCTATGCTCATAAAACTATTCTCCAGTGTGGATCTTCTCTTGGTCAACAAGTGTATGGTTATGGCTGAAGGCTTTCCCACACTGAGTGCACTTGTAAGCACTTTGCCCATTTTGAAAGTCCTCTCCATCTGCAATGTCCCCATGTGGCTTTCCCACACCATGAAGAGGCTGGTGCTGGAGAGGGCCTGTGCTGGCTGGGAAGTCCTTCCCTCCTTCCCTGCATGTGAAGGTCCTCTGTGTCATGTGGACAGTACAGTTTTTCACAAATGAAGGCCTCCCCTTGTCCTTTCAGGAAAGTTTCTCTCTAATGTGACGTTTTTGGTGCTGGCAAAGCTTTGCCTCACAAGTGTATAGTCCTTGCCCAGGGTGCATTCCACCCTGCTCAGCCAGGGACAGAATGTCTTTCAAGAGTGAGCTGCATGTCCCACAGGGCTGGGCATTCCCGATGGAGGGACCTGGCTTTGGCGTCCTGGCCAGTGACACTTCTATAGAAACACCTTGCTCTGAAGCTGTCTCCTCATCCTGGGCTCCATGCCAACAACCTGCAACCAGAGAAATGCTGGTGAAGCATATTGACACTGGTGGGGGGAGCAGCCCCACAACAAATATGTGTCACCCACACCTACGAATAAATCCATAGAACTGATGATAAGCAACAGGGGCCAGAGCCAGTGAGAAGGCCTGCTGTGCAGAGCTGTGCCTGGGAAGCTCAGATGATGGGAGAGCCCTGACAGTAGGCAAGGACACAAGGAAGGGGTACAGTGCAGGGAGGAGAAGGGTCCCCAGCTCACTCCTCTGAAAATGGCTTTCCACAAGGCCATGGCTGCTGGTGAGAAGTGAGTACTGGGTAGAAGGCTGTGTCCAGAGCCAGAGATGTCTGATTGTGACCCAGTAGTTGGTATCCAAGGACTGTTTAAAGATATGTGCAAATAGAATGGCCATTCATTAAAAACTCTACAAATAACAAATGCTGGAGACAGTGTGGAGAAAAGGGAACCCTCCTACACTGTTGGTGGGAATGTTAGTTGGTGCTGTCACTGGAAAATACTATGGAGCTTCCTCAGAAAACTAAAAAGAGAAGTACCATATGATCCTGCAATCCCACTCCTGGGCATATATCCAGATAAAACTCTAATTCAAAAAGATAAATGCACCCGTATGTTCACAGCAGCACTATTCACAATAGCCAGGACATAGAAGCAACCTAAATGTCCATCGCCAAATAGATAAAGAAGATGTGCTACATATATACAATAGAATACTGCTCAACCGTAAAAAAGAATGAAATAATACCATTTGCAGCAACATGGATGCAGCCATAGATTATCATACTAAGTGAAGTAAGTCAGAAAGAGAAAGACAAATACCATATGATTTCACTTATATGTGGAATCTAAAATATGACACAAATGAACATATCTATGAAACAGACTCATGGACATAGAAAACAGACTGGTGGTTGCCAAGGGGAGGGTGTTGGAGGAGGGATGGAGTGAGAGGTTGGGGTTAACAGACGTAAGCTACTATACATAGGATGGATAAACAACAAGGTACTACTGTATAGTACAGGGGACTATATTCAATATCCTGTGATAAACCATAATGGAAAAGAATATTAAAAAATAAAAGGATGTATATCTATGTATAACTGAATCACTTTGCTGTACAGTAGAGATTAACACAACATTGTAAATCAATTATACTTCAATTAAAAAAATACAGGAACTTGTAACTTAGATAAAAAAGATATGTGCAAATGTCACAATAGCTTAAGTGTGGGTCAAATGTTGACAGCACGGCAAAGGAATAGGAGGTGGAGACTACAAAAGTCAGGGGAGCCGAGGACTGGAAGATTAGAAATGACAATAGGAAAGAAAATGTAGAAATGAAGTGTGACCACTGTCCCTGGCATCACCCAGTGGTGGTGGCCTGGCTTCCAGTGTGATTTGAAGCCAGCTTTGACAACACCCCCTCTCCCAGCTCCTAAGCTCCAGAGCCACTTCTTTTTGGCACTGATGGAGTAATGTCCATCCTTTCAAGACACTCAGGCCCCTCTCGCTGCCTCATGGTGAGCACTTCTATGGGACCTGGCACAGACCAACCCAGGTGAAACACAGGAAAAGGGAGTGGACAGCATGCCCCCAGAGCGAGCCAACACATGACGGCCCCCATTCAAAAATCGCAAGAACTACAGAGGAGGGTCTCGCAGAGTCAGTGGTCTCTACAAGTAGTAAGCATGTATTTCTGCCACAGGCAGGCCCCCCAAAACATCAGCAAGAAGGGGGAAGGCCTCCATGCATCTGAACAGAGTAACTTGACCAGGGACAGACAAGGTTTCAGAGCAACATGGGATGGGGCTGCTTGGGGAGAGGCAGTACGGTGCACACAGCCTGGGAATGGCTCCCACACATATATGCTAGGAAACCAAGGAAGGAAGGATTACTCATGGTTTGGTTGGAAAAAACAGCCCAGCCCAGGACACTGGGGTGGGGGAAGGGTTATGAGGGCCTTACCTAGTCATGAGAGAAGTGCAAAGTTCTCCAGCATCACATGGTGGTACAGGTGTCTCTGAGCCTCATCAAGGAGCCCCCACTCCTCCTGAGAGAAATGTATGACCACGTCTGTAAAAACCACAAGTCCCTGCCAAAATGGGGATGGTTCAATCAATGCGCAGCTCATTTCTCCAGGATCTTTACTCTTTCCCCCGACAAGCCCATTCCCTCCTCAACCTCCACCCCCACTTCCCAAATGTGGAAGAGATACAAGGTCCAGTGACACCAGTGCCTCTCTCTCCTTATTTCTACTGATCACTGTGTCCAGAACACATCTTTCCAGAGAAAGCTAGAAACTTGGGGTCACCTCTGACTTGCCCTTCCATCTCATCTCCCAGTCCCACGCTCTCCACATCACTCAATGTGGGCAGGTCTGTTCAGAAAACAAACAGAAGGCAACCACTTCGCTACCTCCACGGCAGTGGCTCTTGTCCAGCGACAACCAACGTCCACCACAGTCACTTCCCCCATGTCACTCTACCTCTACCTTCACTCTCACACAGCCAGTTACAACCTGGGTCAAATACCTGGCTCCTCTACTTCAAACCTTCCCTAGCTCCTACTTCCCTCGGATTAGAGGCCCAAAACCTCAGGCTGTAATTGAGACCTGATAACTGTGTGCCCCTACCCTCCACTCACTCCCCGCAACCATAATCCTATCACATGTAACAGACTTGCAGTTCCCTGAATATTTCAGCTCAGTCTCACCTCCAGTCGTCTGGACATTCTGGATCCTGTGCCCACGACATCCTTCCACATCTTTCTCCATCAGTTGTTGGAAATGGGAAGAGCTCCATATAATCTGGGACTGAGTTCAAGACCTTAGGCCTTGGTGAAACCACAGGGACTTCAGACCCAAGGAAGGGAGGATGGGTGAACAATCTCAGGCCACCAGCATTCTTTATATGAGAGTGGCAGAACCATCAGGGTGATAACTGGGGTGGATGAAGGTCTGGCACATCCTCCATTCACCTGTACAGGTCCATAAGCATTTCTGCAAATGCCATGGGAACCTGTGGGAAGAGGGAGGCCATGAGAAATGGGCAACCACGTTAGGATTCTACAGGCTGGGCTAGACTATCACCTCTGGCCTGCCCTGGAGCAAAATGGTCTCAGCCTGATGGTCTATGCTGTTTCTCTGACCTCAGTGTCACTATTATCAGCTGTGTGACTCTTCTTTAATGACTGAACCTCCCTGAGCCTCAATTCCTTTACTGTAAAATAGGGATAACAATGGTTTCTACCTCATAAGGCTGACAGTAGTATTAAACATAAGAGGACACACTACCTATCAGCTGTAACTATACATAAGATTCACAATTTTTCATGTTTTCAGTTCAAATGAAGGGACTGGGTTTTCAAAATGTGGGTTTGCATTGTTTCTGCTTTTTTAAAAAAAAGTAGTTTTATTGGAGTATATTTGCTTTACAGTGTTTTGTTAGTTTCTGCTGTACAGCAAAGTGAATCAGTTATACGTATACATATATCCTCTCTTTTTTAGATTTCCTTCCCGTTTAGGTCACACAGAGCATTGAGTAGAGCTCCCTGTGCTATACAGTAGGTTCTCATCAGTTATCTACTTTATACATAGAGTATATATATGTCAATCCCAATCTCCCAACTCATCCCACCCCTCCTGTTTCTGCTTTTTAAGGTTTTCAGAAAATGAGATATATAACATTCCACTAAATTTGCTAACACCTAAAGTATTACCAATACTACAGGTAAATTAAATTTCAAGCAATTTTTATAAAGTGTTCCTATGTTTAATCTATTGAATGTCATCATTTCTAACTGCCCCTCTACGTGTACATATTTAGAAGGATACTGGTTAACAGATGTTTTGATCAGTAAGTATGTTTCATACATTTTAAATTTAATGAGCTGTAGGGAGAGTCTGAACAGGAAGGTCAGGTACTTTTCCTTTTTGAAAACAAGACTGTTTCCTGTTTGCAAAGGATCCGCTCAAGTGCACTGCAGGAGTCCCTTGACTATAGAGCTCTCATTCCTCTTGCCCTGAGTGGTGGAAGAGGTGTGTCAGAAGTGTGCTTGTCTGGAACCAATCTGCTCCACAAACCTGGCTATTTCTTTGTTCCACAGGGATTCTCCTCTAGGAGAAGAGCTGACCTGCAGGGCTCATTCTACATGACCTTACAGCTTCATCTCCATCCAGGCCGGCAATTCATCACATCCAGGTATCCTTTTCTACAGACACAGGCCAGAGTAACTCCTATGCCAGATATGCTCCTTTATGGAGAGAACATCAGGGACGATGAACCCCCTAATGCCCCAAACTCAAAGTCTCAGCTCTCCTGACACTCACTACAGGGCCCATCAGAAATAACAACCTTAAAAATCTCCCTCCTCGGGCTTCCCTGGTGGCGCAGTGGTTGAGAAACCGCCTGCTAATGCAGGGGACACGGGTTCGAGCCCTGGTCTGGGAGGATCCCACATGCCGTGGAGCAACTAGGCCCGTGAGCCACAACTACTGAGCCTGTGCGTCTGAAGCCTGTGATCTGCAACAAGAGAGGCCGCGATAGTGAGAGGCCCGAGCACCGCGATGAAGAGTGGCCCCCGCTTGCCACAACTAGAGAAAGCCCTCGCACAGAAACGAAGACCCAACACAGAAAAAATAAATTAATTAATTAATAAACTCCTACCCCCAACATCTTCTTAAAAAAAAAAAATCTCTCTCCTCAATCTGATCCCCAGGCCATGCCCTGGTTCAGTCCACACCCTCCACTCGTTTGACGGCTTCAGTCCAGCCCTCTTCCCCCGCATCCAGACCTTTATGTCCACATACCTATGTGCCGTCTCCACCTTGAGGTATCTTAGGGTCACACATCCACAATTTAACTCATTATCTTCTGAAACCTGATCCTTGTGGTTGCTTCCTGCCAAAAACGCAAAAACAAAACAAAAACAAAAAAAAAACCTTGAGATGGTCCTTCACTCCCTACTTCTGCTCACAGTTATACATGGCACATCAGAAAGTCCTGTAGGCTCTATTAATGAAATCTATGCAGAATCTCATCCCATCTCCCATGTCGCGCTACCTTCCTGGGCCAGCCCGCCATAATTCTCCTGGGGTCTATCGCGGTGGTCTCCTCAGCAGTCTCCCTGCCTCCATTCGCATCCCATTCTCCCAATTTTTAACTTCTAATTCTGGACACGGTTCTCCCATCCCCAATCCCTTCACAACGTTCCACGGATTGCACCTGCTCAGGTTGCCGTTTCAGGTGAGACAACTCCTCCCCCTCTGTCCACGACAAAAGCGACCCCAGGTTTCCCCAATGCTGCCGACTCCGTAGCACCTGCAAGCCGTGCACAGGGGGCCCCCCGAGGGAACTCTCTCCCTCACCCCAGTCCACGGGCTGAAAGGGGACCCCCTCCCAAGGCCGCCCTCTGTTCTGGACTCTGGGGCTGACTGTCAGGGAACCGAGCGGGCGCCCCACCGTCCGTATTTAGGACTCGGAGGCGGCAGTCGGGCCGGGTGGGGGCCCGGGAGACGCAGCACCCACCTGAGCGGGCCTCATCGGCGCAGCCTCGGTCACCGGGGTCACCGGTCGGTGGGAAGAACGGAGCCGGAAGAGGCGGCGGGCGGGGCGGGAACGAGGGCACTGCCGTCAACTACGGGCTCGGGGGGGCCTCACAGCCGCCTCTGGGCACCGGGGCCAACGCCTCTCCTCGCCTGTTCCATTCTCTTCGGTCCCGATTCAGGACTCACTGCCCTGAAAAAGGTGAAAAAACACGGAAACCGGACCCCACATGAAGCCTATGGAAGTCCCGCCCCCGAATGCGTGCAGAGGAAAACGTTCGTCTGCTGAGCCTTCATTAGCTCGGTGACCGGCGGCGGCGGTGGTAACTGGGCCAATGAAAGCTTAGAGGAGAGACTGATGGTTGCGTGCGCATCGTCTGGGGCGGGACTTCCGGAGTTCCTTCCTGTCTTTGGGGGTCTCTCTGGACGTTTAGGAGTTCCCGGCTTAAACGCCGCTTGGCGGGCATGGAGGTGACCGAACGAAAAAGCAGGTGGAGAGGCTTAGGGATGAGCCCAGCTCAGGTGGGTGATGTGTCTCCCAGGGCCCCACCCGGTGGTGCGCCCGTTCAATTCCCTGCCGGTCAGCCCCAGCGCCCAGAACAGAAGGCGGCCTTGGGAGGGGTCCCCTTTCAGCCCATGGACTGGGGTGAGGGAGAGAGTTCCCTCGGGGGGTCCCCGGTGCACGGCTTGCAGGTGCTATGGAGTCGGCAGCTTTGGGGACACCTGGAGTCTCTTGTGTCGTGGACAGAGGGGGAGGAGTTGTCTCACCTGAAACGGCAACCTGAGCAGGTGGAATCCATGGAAGGTTGTGAAGGGAATGGGGATGGGAGAACCGTATCCAGAGTTAGAAATTAAAAATTGGGAGAACGGGATGAGAATGGAGGCAGGGAGACTGCTGAGGAGACCACCGCGATAGACCCCAGGAGAATTATGGCAGGGGCTGGGCCAGGAAGGTAGTGCGACATTGGGAGATGGAATGAGATTCTGGAAAAATCTCAAACTTGGAGGAAACGGGATTTCCTGCTGCATAAAATACGGTTGTAAGTAAAAGTAGGGAATGAAGTACCATCCAAGTTTTTTGCCTGAACATCTGATAGTGGGGAGATGAGTAAGTCAGCGCGAGGAGCAGGTTCAGGGGGAAGATCATGAGTTGTATTTGGACATGTTGATCCTGACATGTATCAAGATGGAGATGTCACCAAATGGAGATACCATATGTGGAGGTGAACATATAGTCTGAAAGCAGAGGAAGGGGACAGGGTTGGAAATATCAAAGGCATGGAGGGTGTGGATTGGACCAGGGCATGGCCTGGGGATCAGATTGAGGAGGGAGTCTTAAGAGTGTTACTTGAGATGGGTCCTGTGGTGAGGGAGGGGAGGGCTGAGAGTTGGAGGGCAGGGCATGAGGGCTGGTGCTGGCATCCCTGATGCTCCCTCCAGAAAAAAGCAGACCAGACATAGGAGGGATTCTGGGATATGTCTGTAGAAAGGGAGGCCTGGATGGAGTAAGGAGCTTTCCTTCTGTAGAGCCTGAAGTGTGTGCTGGTGCGGATTCTCCACTTGCAGGCTCTGCCAACCCTCAGGGCCACTCAGCCAGTGTGTCCCAGACAAGGGCACTGCCAACTCACCTCCACCTCTCAAGGCAAGAGGGATGATCAACTGCTTCGGTCAAGGGTCCCCAACAAGCTCTGTTTTGAGGATTATTTAGTGATAGGCCTGGTGCTGAATGGACTAATAGCTGACCTGCCTGCCCAGCCCCTCCCCATGACTCATTAACTTAAGAATGTATGAAAACTAATTTAAATACTAATTAATCAACATTCCTCTAAATACATACAGGCAATTAGAAATGACCTGTTCACTCAGTTAAATTTATGCAAACACTTTTTAAATGGCTTGGCATTGATTTACCTCTAGGTATTTGCTTACAATGCAAAGTTCTATATATGACATCCTCTGAAATCTTAAAAAGCAGTAAAAATGAAGACCCTAAGTTTCAAAACTCTGCTGCTTCACTTGCACTGAAAATATGTACAAAACTATTGATCCTATGTACAATCATAGCTGATACATGGTATGTCCTCCTTACATTAGATCCCTATGAGTTTGGAAGCATTCTTATCTTCATAAACATTTTCTTTTCCCTGAGGCTCAGGGAGGCTTAGTCCTTCTCCAGTGTCACTGAGCTAGTAAGAGGCAGTACTGTTTTCTGAAGAACTGACCATAGACTGTCAGGCTGAGATCCCGTTATACCAGGGCAGGGCAAGGCTGGGGTGGTGGTCCAGCTCAGCTGTAGGGTCCTACAATGCTACCCATTTCTCAAGGCTTCCTTCTTCCTCAGGGTCCCACGGCAGTGGCAGAAATGGTTATGGACCCTGTACAGGTGAGTGGAGGGGTCCTACCTTTCACCCATCCCAATTATCACCCTGATGTTTTTTTCACTCTGATATATATGCCCTCAGGGAATGGTAGCTCCCAAGACTTCTATCCATTCTCCCTCTCTCGCATCTATAGATCATGTGCTTTCACCAGGCCCAGGATCCTATATTTAGTACCAGGTTACATGGAACAGTTCCATTTCTGACAACTGATGGGGTAAGGTGTGGCAGAGAGTCCTGACTACAGGATGCAGAATATTCAGACAGTTGCATGTGAGACTTAGCTGGGAAGGTCAGGGAACTGCATGTCTCTGTTATATCTAGTGGAAATGGGGAGCTGAGTGGGAATTACACAGGTATGAGGCCTTTAATGATAGCCTGAAGTCCTGAGCCTCTACTGAGGAAGGTGGGTGGTAGGGAAAGTTTGAATCAGAGGAGAAAGGTGCTATGACCTAGCCTAACAGGCTTCCTCTGGCTGCAAATTGGAAGAAAGATGGGGCTGGGGGTACGGATGAGTGAAGGCAGGAATATTTGGAGGGGGGATTTCCTGTAGCAATCCAGATGAGTGTTGGTGGTGTTACACAAGAATGCTAGTTGTTGAGATAGAGGATTGGTTGGTTTCTGGATGTATTTTGAACTAGAGCTGCCCATGTTTTATGTAATGGAGAGTGAGGAACTCAAGAAAGTGGGCTGATAGGAAGAATTGGGGATGACTTCAGGTTTCTGGGCTTGTTAGGAAGGATGGATGCCTCATCAACTAAAATGGGCGAAGTCAGCTTTAGGAGGAATTTGCAGGTGGAATAAGGAGAGTCCGTTTTTGTCCACGTCACAAATGTTCCAGAGACACCCAAGGGGAGGTGTTGAGTGGGCACTTTTACACAGAGGGCTGGAGTTCAGAGGACGGATTCAGGATGGAGACAGCCACAACATAGTGGCCCGTGTGTGGACTACGATGAAGCCAAAGGTAAGATTTAGGCGGCATCATTTCTAGTTTATGGTGGTGATGCCATTAGAGGACAAGGAGTGAGAATGAAGGGCCTCAGGACTAAGTCTGTGGGTTGGGTACCTGGCTGGTGGTGATGCGCATCACAAAGACAGATGAGGGAGCAGAGTGTTCTTGTCTGTGCATGACAGCGGGATGTAGGTGTGAGAGTCTTCTGAGGCCAGAGCGAACATGAGATGGATGTTGAGGGAGGAAATGGGATCAGCTAGGAGAGTCGCTAGACTTAGGGTGCAGTCACAGTGTGGGTGGGGAGGTCGGTGTACCTGGGCTTCATGTGAGGAGAGAAGGTGCTGACTGCTTATGGGACAGTTTGTGCAACACGGAAGAGGGAGAGGGCTAAGGGGACATGAGGTCTCACATAAAAAGGGTGGCTGGGGAGGAAGGAAGAAACAGGGCCAGGTGGTGAGACCTTCTAAGAAGGGCTTGGGGCAGGCCCTGGCCCCAGGGGACTTTGGTGTTCAGGGACAGGACTGGGCTGAGATGAATGCTGGATGCATTTCCATTCACTGCCTGGATTCCATGTGCAGAGTGCCCTATAAGGAGGTGAAGGAAGTGCCTATGGTGTGGGCTGGGGCTGTCTGTGGAACTGTCACTGTGGAAGGGTTAGAGTCATGAGGAAGGTGCAGTCCAACGAGTGAGATGCAGGTAAGGAGGAGTGTGAATGGTTGGCCCTGGGCCTTGGCACTGGGCGCTTGAGGACAGGGATGAGTCTGAATGTGTCTGAGGGTCAACACCTGGGGAACCCCAGGGAAACTGTGTGGCAGGAGAGGGGTAGGGCCATGCATGCAGTTCCACACCTTAGATGGTGGTTTTCTGCTCCCTCCCCCATGTGTTTTATGCTGTGTGCCGGACACAGTGATCAATGGTAATAAGGAGAGAGCAGGCACTGGTGCCACTGGGACCTGGTATATATTCCATGGTGGGACGTGTGGGAGGAGGATGAGCAGGGATGGATGTGTAGGGGGAGGGCTGAAGGTCCTGGAAAGGGAAGTGCATCAGTGATTGCACCCACAGGATTTTAACTAGTGGAGACGAGTGAGTCGTGATACAGAGAGGCCAATGACATTAAAAGACAGTTTTATTACTTATATTTCCCAAGAGGAGGAGGTACACTATGTAACAGAACTACCTCTAGAAGCACCAGATTCGGTCAGGAGGCGTGAGCACAAGCTAAGGGACACCAAAGGTCAGAGCCTTTATTAGACTTTTGAGGGAAATGCAGAGAGGATTGGATGAAAAGTTTATGGGTGACTAGTTTGTATAATTCTGTGTACCTGGGGTAAGGGAACTGTCCCCAGCTGTCTGTTACCTGGCCCTGGGCTGCTTTAGGGCAGGGGAAATACTGACCTGGTTCGTGAGAGTTAGTTAAGGAGTCGGTTGAGAGTATGGGCTCTGGATTGCAAGGGAGATGTAAACAAATTTGGGCATTAGTTTAGCCCTGTAATTAATGGATGGCAAATAGATAAATACAGAATCCACAAAAATATAGTTGAAACAAGAAGCTGTCCATGAACCAAACTCTTCCAATTTTGGCAGGACCGTGTGGTCTTTGAGGACGTGGCTGTGTATTTCTCCCAGGAGGAGTGGGGCCTCCTTGATGAAGCTCAGAGACACTTGTACCATGCTGTGATGATGGAGAACTTTGCACTTGTGACCTCCCTAGGTAAGGTCCACAAGCTCAGCCAGTTCCCTGAGCTGTGCTCTGTTCTTTCCCTTTTCCCAGGGGGCAGCTCTGTACTCCCCACACTGAGACCACGGATACTGCTTCCTTTCCTGGTTTCCTGGCATATGTGTTGTTGGTGCCGGGGCTGGACTGTGTGTACAGTGTCATTTTTCTCTGCAGGGAGCCCCATCTCTTCTACTCTGAGTCCTTCCAAGATAGAGCTCAGGAGTCAGAAATCTAGATTTTGTCTGAGACTCCTTCAGACTTGGCCTGTTCTTGGTTGGGTCCTCAGTCTAGATGCTTGAACTCTTGTTGTGCCAGGCTTAACCCATTCCTCTTGCTGACATTTCTTAGGGCCTCCTGTGCCAGGAATTTTAGCACCAACCTAGTTACTAATTTGGGGAACCACTGATTGTCACTAGCCTCCCCTGTGAAGTTCTTATAATTTTAGAAAGCTGGAAGCCCTGCGTTGGATCTCTATCTACGTGTGCTGGCCCCTTCTTTTTCTGTCTTTCATGTAGGACTAGCCTCTTTCAGGTGCTATATCAATGCTCACCTGGAACAATGGGGAGGACTCGGGGTATCTGCTAGTGTGGCCATCACTACATCAATGACAGGAGACACTCAGAAGTACTTGGGCTTGGTGTGAGGTCCTGGGAAAGGTCACATGTCAGAGCTGGGAACCTGTCCTGTGTTCACCATTGATTGATGTTTGGACCAGTGCCACACCTCATTTCTTACTTTTCATTTTTATTTCTTCTGTCACACTCCAGCCACACTTTTGTGACTCTCACATGTGACTTGTCACATGTTGTTTCATTGCTCCCTTTGCAGTGTTCAACATTTGACCTATATGTAAGATGTTGTGAGGTCTGCATGTATCCTTAAATAGTCCTTGAACTTTAGCATTTCTTTTGTATCAAGTATTTCTAGGTCTGGGTACAACCTTTGACACAGTGCTCACCTGTCACCAGTAGCCATGGCCATGTTGACTTGGAGGCCTGTCTCTCCTCCCTGCTCTGGTCTGAATGTTTGTGTCCCCACCACGTTCTGTATGTTGAAAACATCATGCCTAAGGTGACAGTATTAGGAGATGGGGCCTTTGGGGTGATTAGGTCATGCGGGAAAAGCCCTCATGAATGAGATTTGTGCCCTTATAAAAGAGACCCCACAGAGCTTCCTAGCTCCTTCCACCACGTGAGGACACTATGAGAAGTCTGTGACGCAGGAGAGTGCAGACTGATCTATGGGTTCCAATCTCCAGAAGGGTGAGAAATAAATTTCTGTTCTTTATAAGCCAGCCAATCTGTGGTATTTTGTCATAGCAAAATAAGACTGAGACAGTAACTTTTCCTTCAGTCCTTACCTATTGTCAGGGCTCTCTCATGGGAGCTATGCAGGTCCATCTCTGCACAGCAGACATTCCTCTCTCTGGCTTTAGCCTTCGGTGTGTCATTTCTGATGGGGCTGCCCCTCCTACCAAAATCATCATGGACTTCACCAGCATTTCTCTGCTTACAGGTTGTTGGCATGGAGTCCAGGATGAGGAGACACCTTCTGAGCAAGATGTTTCTGTAGGAGTGTCACCGGTCAGGACTCCAAAGCCAGATCCATCCTCCAGGAAGGCCCAGCCCTGTGAGATATATGGCCCACTCTTGAAAGACTTTTTGCAGCTGCTTGAGCATGACAGAATGTTCTCTGATCCCAGACTATACTTTGGTGGGGCAAACCTTTTCCACACCAGAAGGAGCAGATTAGAGACAAACTTTCCAGAAGGGGTGAGGGGCAGCCTTCATTTCTGACCAACAGCAGCGTTCACATGGCAGAGAGGACCTTGACATGCAACAGAGACAGAAAGGACTTCTCAGGCAGCGCAGGCCTTCTGCAGCAGCCGGCCCCTCACAGTGTGGGGAAGCCACACAGGGACACTGAGTGCAGGGAGGCCTTTGGTAGGGGACAGAGTGATTACAGGTGTACTCAGTGTGGGAGAGCCTTCAGCTGAGAAAAGATGCTTGTTGAGCACCAGAAAATCCACACTGGAGTAAGGCTTTATGAGTGCAGCAAATGTGGGGAATTCTTCAAGTACAATGCTAACTTCATAAAACATCAGAGAATTCACAATGGAGAAAGCCCTTATGAGTGCAGAGAATGTGGAAAATTCTTTAGATATAACTACAGACTGGTAAGACATGAGAGAATTCACACCGGAGAAAGGCCATATGAGTGCAGTGAATGTGGGAAATCTTTCATGTACAGCTCAACATTCATTAGACATCAGAGAGGTCACATTGCAGGAAGGCCTTATAAGTGCAGTGAATGTGGGAAATTCTTTCAGTATAACTCCACACTCATTAAACATCAGAGAGTTCACACTGGAGAAAGGCTTTATTTATAAGTGCAGTGAATGTGGAAAATTCTTTAGGTACAACTCTGCATTCATTAAACATCAGAGAGTCTACAGTGGAGAAAGGCCTTATGGGTACAGTGAATGTGGGAAATTCTTTAGGTACACCTCCACACTCACTAGACATCAAAGAATTCATACTGTAGAAAGGCCTTATGAGTGCAGTGAATGTGGAGAATTCTTTAACTACAAGTCCAAGTTTATTAAACATTGACAAAATCACACTGGAGAAAGGTCTTACGAGTGCAGTGAATGTGGGAAAGGCTTCAGGTACCACTGTAGACTCATTAGACATAAGACAGTTCACAGTGGAGACAGGCCTTATGAGTGCAGCGAATGTGGGAAAGCCTTTAGCCATAAGAATGTACTTCTTCAGCATCAGAAAACCAATACTGGAGAAAGGCCTTATGAGTGCAGAAAATGTCAGAAGGCCTTCATTAGGAAGTCCTACCTCATACATCACCAGAAAATCCACAGTGAAAACGATATGAGTGCCCTTAATGTGGCAAACTCTTTAGATACAACTCCAACCTCATTCAGCAGAGAATTCACAGTGGTCAAAAACTTATGAGTTCAGAGAATATGGTAAATTCTTTAGGTACTACTCCAAACTCCTTACACTGGAGGAGCACCTTATGAGTTGATGTTGGAATGGGCCTTATGAGTACAGAAAATATGGGAAATTGGTACAGCTCCCCACTCATTAGGCGTCAAGAGTTCACATTGGAGGAAGGCCTTCTGAGTGCAGTGAATGTGGATAAGTCTTTAGGTGAAACGTCAGGCCCATTGCACATCACAGATTTCACAATGCAGAAAGACCTTGTAAGTACAGTGAATATGGGCATATGTTCAGCCAAAATTTCTACCTCATTCACCAAAAATTTCACAACAGGGGGAGTGTTGCAAATGGGGAAAGACTTCAGCAAAATATCTGCTGTAATCTATCCTTAATAGTATCCTAATACAGTATTTTTTTTTTTTTACATTTTACATTTTTGATTGTGGCAAAATACATGTAACAAAGTTTACCCTCTACGTTTTTGTTTTTGTTTTTGTTTTTGCGGTACACGGGCCTCTCACTGTTGTGGCCTCTCCCGTTGCGGAGCACAGGCTCCGGACGTGCAGGCTCAGCGGCCATGGCTCACGGACCCAGCCACTCCGCAGCATGTGGGATCTTCCCGGACCAGGGCACGAACCCATGTCCCCTGCATCAGCAGGCAGACTCTCAACCACTGCGCCACCAGGGAAGCCCTACCCTCTACCTTTTTAATTGTACAGTTTAGTGTGTTTACAAATTCAAGTATTTGTGCAACTAATCTCCAGAATTCTTTTCATCTTGCAAAAATGAAACTCTATACCCATTAAACAACATCTCTTCCTATGCCCTCTCTATTGGACCTGTCTCTATGAATTTTATTACTCTGGATAATTTATATAAGTGTAATCATACATTTTTCATCTCTTTGTAACTGGCTTATTTAGCTTAGCATAACTTCCCCATGTTGAAGCATTTGTCAGCATTTCCTTCTGTTTTGAGAAGGAATCAGAATTGACCCACCCAAGACATGGGGAAGGGTGCTGATGGAGTCAATACTACCTTGCCAGATATGATTTTTGTAGAGGAAGAGATTTAGATTTTCTTAACCCCTTTATTGTTGTACTGACATACAATAAACGGCATTTATTAAAAATGTAAGATGTATTTTCACATGTGTGCATAATGGGACCATCACCAAAGTCACGATAATAAACATGTCTGTCGTAGAGTTTCCATTGGCCCCTTTGTATTCTCTCTGTCAGCCCTAGCCAACCTGCCATCTCTAGGGAGACATTATAGTTTTTTTTCTTTTTTCTTTTTTTTTTGGCTGTGCCACACATCTTGCGGGATCTTGTTCCCTGACCAGGGATTGAACCCAGGCCCTCAGCAGGGAAAGTGTGGAGTCCTAACCCCTGGACCTCCAGGGAATTCCCAATATAGTTCTTATTTTCTAGAATTTTATATAAATGGAATCCTATAGTTACTCTTTTATGGCTGCTTTCACTAAGTGTATAAATATATATTTAGTGTTATCCCTTTTGTGTGCACAAAAGCATGGCATCATATAAGAATAAATAAGCCTCTGTTATGTAGTAAAGCTGTGTGTTCTGACAGGCACTTTGAGAAAAAGTTGTTTAAAGTGGGAAAGTGAAGTTTAAGTAAATTTAAATTCAATTTCATAGGAAATTAATATCTTTAAAAATTTTGAACCATGTGCCTCGTAAACAAGCTTCCACCGACACATCTTTCTAGATTTTTCTTATTTGACTTCTTTTTTCTTGTAGTGTCTTTCAGCTATGTCTTTGTGTCATAAAAGTTCTTAGCGCATTTTTAAATCATTAATCATTTTGTTGTGGTTGTGGTAAAATACACATAAAATTTATCTACCATCTTTAAATGTTCAGTGATGTATCTTGGCAGGAGATGGCATGTGATAATTCGCTGTCCTTTAGAGCTAGGCTTCAGATTTTGAAAGAAATCTTAGTAATAAATATCATTTCAATAAAAGTGTTGTTTGCTAGGTTGGAACGCGATCACTGATTATCAAGGCAGGAAAGTTACCTGTCTCCAATTCTTCCTCATGCCCTGTCTGGGGTCTTTTCTTGCATATTCAATATCATGAAACAGCCTCTAAAATTTCAGTCTATTTGACAGTCAACAAGACAGCTGACAACTATGTGTGGACATAGAATGTCATGATATAGTGTGTCTGTTTCGGTGTGTAGATTTGGGAACTTGCTGTAGTTCATAGAGTCTGAAATTACAGGTCCCTAATCTTTGTGGGCTTTTCCAAGACTGCTCTCCAAATCTGGGTGCGATTTAAGAGTAAGCAAGGCCTGTCCCATGGTTGGAGCAGGGAACTCCTTTTCCCAGTGTCCCTGAGGGTGCCTCTTGGCTTTTAATAGGCCAGGTAGGAAGTAACTCATTCTGTGAGAGATAGTAGGTGGTGTTAGCAGCGGAAACTACATTACCCAGAAGTCTCTCCGGTGGGCGGTCGCCGCTGCACAGCCTTGTGGGTAGAGTAGTTTCCACTATGGGTGTGAACCTGTGCTTTCTCAATGTTGGTAGTTCCAGATTGTGGCTAAAGGCCGAGCGAGGGCACGAAGGGCTCTGGGAAATGCGGTTCTTAGGCTGTAAACCCGGCAGGGCTTCTCTGCCTCTTTAAGGCGTTATACCCAGATTTCCTTGGAGTGTAGTCTACGGCAAGTCACAGAAATGTTTAGAGACATATTATTTCAGACTGCATGAATCGCAGCAAATTTCCAAAGACTGCACATAGAAAGGGATCCACCATACCATAATGTTACTTGTCGTCCTCTCATAGCTGTCGGCTATCTTGCTGCTTGTCAAAAACACGTACACTCCCGCTTTTCATGAGTTTCAGTAGCTTCGCTCAAGCACAATATAAAAAGCCCCCAGACAGGGCTTAGGATGGTGAACTTGGAGAAGGGATGTCTGGAGGCACCAGAAAGGGTGACGATGTGCACCTGATTCCCACAGAAAACATCCTTCCTGCCTGAATAGTCAGTGATGGTGTTTCAACAACATTGCTATTTAAGATAATATTACTTCATGTCTGAGATATACACCATTTTGGGACTTCCCTGGCAGTCCAGTCATTAAGATTCCGCGCTCCCAATGCAGGGGGCATGGGTTCGATCGCTGGTCGGGGAACTAAGATCTTGAATGCTGCACAGCAGGGCCTAAATAAATTAATTAATTAACTCTGAGGTTACTCCATTTCTTTTAAGAAATGTGAAACCTCTCTAAAAGAACAGGGACTTATCACATGCCATCTTCTGCCAGGACAGAATATTTCGCTCCTGAGAATTTGACCACGTGTGCAAAGGGGCCATCTTATTCGTGACATAAAGGTTTGGGATTCTGTGATCTCATTTTCTTGCTGGAAAATGGTTTGTCATTTCAACTGTAATTGCAGCAACAGTATACACAGGGAGTTGAGATTATCTCTGGGAAAACAGTTGTTAAATGGATATTACTAAATGTTATTAATAATAATTTTATAGGTTTTCAAGGAAAGTGGCAGAAATGGTTCTAGAGAAATTTATCTGTGAGAGTGGAGGAAAAAAAGGTAAGAAATCAATGAAGTCTGAAAAAGAGTCACTGAGTCTGAGAAGTCAGAGAATGAAGCTGAGATTTCAAGGCTTGCTGAAACCTTAGCCACACTCAGAGTTTGGTTCCAAAATGTGATTTTTTTTTAAAATACTTGAAAACATGATGCATTAACAGCTTGGAGGGAGAGGTAAAGACAATATTTAAAAAGAGTTGCCAGAGAGGTAAAAATGAATAAAGAAGTTGTGCTGTTGTGTATTTACTGATATACAACTGTTCAATGAGCACTAACAAGGATTCAGGTCCAAGAGTAGGTGCATGACAGACATCAGGAATAGGACTACCAGCTGTTCTGCATATAGAGCACACATCCTGTATCCTGTATTGATACTGTCAGAATGCCCTAAATATCCTGTATTTAGCTTTTTACAATATATTACAAAAACTCAGCAGTTAGAGCTATTTTTCTCTCACTGTAATTGGCAGTTAAATCACTTAGTGGCAACATTAGCTCATAAACATAGCCCCAGAAATAACCTTCTGGACAATGCCTTCTGGTCTCTCCTTAGGGTCTGGCTAAGGAAGAACAAAAGAGGGGACTAATAATTAAAGTGTTTATTTTTCATAACAGGAAAGCAAAGACTGTTCTTTAGCCCAATTCCAAAATGTTGAACAAGAAAACATGGTTTTTTAGAGATAACTTCAGATAACCTGTGAAAGCCAGCCAGTCAGCAACAGCCTCACCCCAGTAAACTGAAGCTTCTGAAAATTCGCAAATAATTGATAGTCCCAACCTTCTAGAATTCAGCCTATCAGTGTTCAGGCCCCAGTCCTGAAAGACAGCCAATCAGTGACAGCCCCAGCCCCTAGGTAACAACCAATCAGTAAGTGCCTCACTATAGCAACCTTGCTTCTGAAAGTCCTAGTCAACAGTAGTGAGCAAAGTAACACACCTGGAAGTCCATCAATCATTAAACATGCCCATTTCTGAAAGTCTGCCAATTCCTGAATGCCAGACTTCCCAAAAGCTCCTATGAGAACCGCTCTGGCTTTTTTTGAGGTGACTGCCTGACAATTAGAGCAGGCAGGCAAACAGAATGTTCCCCCTCCTTTTTTTTTTTTTTTTTTTTTTTTTGTATCAGATACCAAGTTCAATTCACTGTTAGTTCACAAGTTTGAAAACCTTTCAACGGTTCAACCTGTTAGCAGTTATGAGTTTGGACTTGTAACAGACAAATTGACACACGTGAGATTTCAAAGGCAATGTTTTCTATTCTTGCTGAAATTGCTATTATCTATTTTTTATATTTACTGAATATAAAAATGCAAAATTCAAATATAAATTTTGTGGTGGGGCTTCCCTGGTGGCACAGTGGTTGAGAGTCCGCCTGCCGATGCAGAGGACACGGGTTCATGCCCCGGTCCAGAAAGATCCCACATGCCGCGGAGCGGCTGGGCCCGTGAGCCATGGCCACTGGGCCTGTGCGTCCGGAGCCTGTGCTCCGCAGCGGGAGAGGCCACAACAGGGAGAGGCCCGCATACCGCAAAAAAAAGAAAAAAAAATTTTTGTGATGAATTTTCTTAAGAGTGGTTATTTATTAAATGTGGTAAAAGTCCTCTTTGAGGTCTCTGAATGATATACAATTGTTCATTCAATATTGAAAATGATGGACAGATGTAAATCAACATTACTAAAGTTAAGCATGAGAGTTATATGATTTCCTCAACTAGTATTAAAGCAAGTGAAAAAGTAATTGTTATAAGAAATTCAGATTAAGAAGGGAAAATAGTAACAGGAGAAGTTGTAAGGAGCTTCCACACTGTATATAATCAGTCCTCCAGCTCACACTACTTTTGAGCCTGTGTCTCACTAATCAACATTCAATGGACAAAAGGAACAAGATAAAATTGGATGTATCCACTGTAGAAGCTATGTTACAACCTATTATGTTTACTGTGGAAGTCCCACTGAAATGTGGTTCACGCTGTCACCGCAAACCCTAGCCTTCCACCAGGTGCAGTACCCACAGATGTCCATGTGCCTTGCTGCTCAAGGGCAACTTGAGTCTATGACGACGTGGTAAATCAGCAGTAGGTCTAAACTCTGCTCTGTGTTGATTTTCTTGGCTTTTTGTTCTCAGTTTGACACGTAGACTTTGTTGATAGTTCCCTGTTGAGATACTTGGGTGAATCAGGCTATTCCTTTTCATACCTTTTTTGATGTCCTTTGAGTTACTGGTTGTTTTTGTTTTTCCTGTGCTGTCTAAAAATGTAGTTTCTCATGAGAATATGAATCACAGGGTAGAACACAGGCACTGCCCTATAAGCCTGTTGTTCAGGCCAGCCTCACAGACCAGTGGGTTTGCAGTTTTCATAGTACTGGAGGCTACATGGACAAACTTTCTTGCAGGTTACCAATAAACCAAATGAGGTCTCCTTCCATCTTAAAACTGTTGTATTGAGAGCTGGGCTATAAGCTAGAGAGAGCATTCTCTCTGGTTTCCGCATGCCAGGGGAACACGATGGGTCTGTGTGGTGAGGAGCCAACCATCAGGTTAGGGACTTGAGGTCCACAAGCATTCCATACCTACTGATCACTGCCTGCCCTCTGGGGTGGTCTAAGTTTAAATCTTCATATTCTTGTTAAAATCCTAATTCTTGTGCCTGTGTTTCTTTTCTTTTTCTTTCCTTCTTTCTTTGTTTGGCTGTGCCAGGTCTTACTTGCAACATGCATGATCTTTTTAGTTGTGGCATGCAAACTCTTAGTTGCAGCACCAGGATCAAAACCGGGCCCACTGCATTGGAAGCACGGAGTCTTTTTTTTAAATAAATAAATTTATTTATTTATTTTTGGCTGTGTTGTGTCTTCATTGTCGCACGTGGGTTTCCTCTAGTTGCAGCAAGTGGGGGCTATTCTTTGTTGCGGTGCACGGGCTTCTCATTGTGGTGGCTTCTCTTGTTGCAGAGCATGGGCTCTAGGTGCACAGGCTTCAGTAGTTGTGGCACGTGGCTCAGTAGTTGTGGCTTGCAGACTCTAGAGCACAGGCTCAGTAGTTGTGGCGCACGGACTTAGTTGCTCCGTGGCATGTGGGGTCTTCCTGGGCCAGGGCTCAAACCCGTGTCCCTTGCATTGGCAGGCAGATTCTTAACCACTGCGCCACCTGGGAAGCCCAGGAGCACCGAGTCTTAGCTACTGGACCACCAGGGAAGTCCCTTGTGCCTGTGTTTCCGAATAGCATAACTGTACCAAAGATGATTTGAGCCTTCAGTGGCCACTCTGGGGGACACTTGATTTGAACAAAAGGGTTAATTTGTAAGACATCTTTGAAAATAAAGGAAATAAGAATTCTCAGGCCCAATGGATAGTATTGTTTCTTAGTATGCAGAGGACTCCAAATTAAATTTTGAAATAAAAGTTACATCACTAAAAGATTCTTTGCCCAAAACTAATGAGCAAGTTAACAAACTCAGCAGGAACAAAGGAGACTTATTCCCCTGTAAAGCCACCCTCTCCTTGTCCTGCAGTAGCCTCCCCCATCCAGCGCTCCCACCCCCTTATCCTTCTGATCTCTCTCCTTAGCACGTCTCCCCCTACTCTCTCCCTTGTTCAGACCCCCTACTGTAACTGAGCAAAAGCCAAACTGACATTGGGTGTTTGCAGCAAAGTAAGGGTTTGCTGCAGGGCACCAATCAAGGCAGTGGGAGACAAGTCTGACACCCACTGCAACTGGGTGTTTGAGTTGTGGGGTTTTAGAGGGGAGGAACAAAGAAGCTGGGGTTAATCGTCTTGTGACGTTTCTTAATCATAGTTTCAGGAATAAGAATGCCTATTGTTTACGAGTCTATGGTCTGGTGGTCCATGACCTGGAAGTTCTGTTAGCTCATCTTGCCCTGGAGAAACATCCCGGTCTGTACATTAACGATGTTATCAACAACGGCAATTTTAGTCATCTGACTCTGGTTGATTAGGGTTCAGTTAGCACAGGACTGAGGTAGAAAGGGACAAGAAAGGGAAGAGAGTTTTGGATAGAGAGGTTAATCATAAACTCAGCAGGGGAACTCAGTTTTAGGGGGACTCAGTTTCATCACCTTTTCCCAACTCTTATAAAACCCCAAATGCCAGTTACCTCTAAATATCCACCCCAGCCATGAGTCAGGCATGCAGAAAATTTTAGAATTTAAACCTTGTACCTGAGCTGAATTAAGAGGTATAACTAAAGATTCTTTTCAACTCAAATAAGACAAGAAAGTAATCATTAAAAAGTTTAGAATTCTTTAGGGTACATCTGACCAAGGTCACCTAACTTACACAACTTTTATACATGGTGGTTGGAAGCTAAGATGCTAAATCAAAGGTGACAAAAGCTGACTGGACTGACCAGGAAGGGACTGACGGGAGTTCTCTTTCCACAATAAGCCTGAGGGTCATAGAAAGTTCAGGAAACTAGGTCCAAGTCTCCTGAAAGCTATACCTGAAGTATTAACAGCAAAAATCCACTGTAATTTAATCATTAAAACAAAAATACTTTTAAACTATAAGAGATTTTCAGGACAGACTAGAAAAAATTCCTAATTTCAACAGTTGGGAGTCACAGAGGTGCTTATGTAAGAGCAGCTGTTTCATGTCATTTTACCAGTGGTGTTAAGTTTGAACTTGGAGACCTAATTCAAAAACAGAACTTAGAATAATTAGACCCTTTAGCTGAACTATAAAACCTGGCAGATACATATCTACAAGACAGATCTGAGGAAAACATGTGTCCCAGCAGATCAGCAGGGGCTAAGGGGCCCATGTCCCAACCAACCACCTATTGACAAGGACACTTGTAAATATTGTAAATAGAAGGGACACTGGAAAAAAGGTTGTCCCATCTTATGAAGAAAAACCAAGACAAAGAAAACCCCTCAGGGGCTCCCTGCTCCCTATGCAAGGGGCCCGGGTTCGACCCCTGGTCAGGGAACTAGATCCCACATGCTGCAACAAAGATCCTGTGTGCCGCAACTAAATGCCCGGAACAGCCAAATTAATTAATTATTTTAAAAAAGAAAATCCCTCAAATCAGAGCAGTCAGGATGCTTTGAGGAAGGAAAAGTGGCCAATAACCTGCCATATCCTTTAAGCCCTCAAGATGAGTTAATTATAGATGATCATCCTCATCAATTCCTGGTAAGTATGGTTGCTATTTTTTCTCCATTAAACACCAACAGCTTAGCTCAATCTCTTCCTAAGAGTGGAAGGTATTTCAAATAACCCACAGATTTTCCCCATTTCAACTGAAAAAGCCATTGACTGAAAAAGCATTGACTGAAAAAAGCCATTGACTGAAAAAGCAAAAGCATTCTTCCCGCTCTGTGATACCATCCCTGCAAATTTAATAGAAAAAGTTATTAAACTGTCAAAATCCTATAGGTAAAAGAAGAAATTACAAGGAAAATGTTACAAACATAAATATTTTGAACTAGATGAAGATAAAAATGTTACGTACAAAAAATTGATATGCTACAACTAAATTAAATGATTAGAGGGAAATTATAGCTTTAAAAAGCTTATTACAGGGCTTTCCTGGTGGCCCAGTGGTTGAGAATCCACCTGCCAATGCAGGGGACCCAGGTACGAGCCCTGGTCTGGGAAGATCCCACATGCCACAGAGCAACTAAGCCCGTGCGCCACAACTACTGAATCTGTGCTCTAGAGCCTGCATGCTGCAACTACTGAAGCCCGCACACCTAGAGCCCATGCTCTGCAACAAGAGAAGCCACCATAGTGAGAAGCCCGTGCACCGCAATGAAGAGTAGCCTTTGCTCACTGCAACCAGAGAAAGCCCACGCACAGCAACAAAAACTCAATGCAGCCAAAAAAAATTAAAAAAAGAAAAGCTTATTACAAAAGAAGAATGATGTCAATAACCTAATATTCCATATTAAGAAACCTGGAAAATAAGACCAAACTAATCCCAAAGCAAGGATAAGAAAGGAAATAAAGAATAAAGAATAGAACAAAACACTGAAACAGGAAACAGAAAAATTTTTTTAAAAATCAATGAAAGAAAAAATGTTGGTTGTTTCAAAAGATCAACAAAATTGACAAAACTCTAAGTTGGCTCACAAAAAAAGAAGACAACAAACTAACAAAGTCAGGAATGAAGACACTACAGAAATTAAAAGTATCATAAGGGAATATTATAAACAATCCTATTCCTCCCAAATTAGACAATTAAGTTAAAATGGACAAATTCCTAGAAGACACCAATGATCAAATCTGACATAAGTAGAGAATGTATATAGGACTATACAAAGTAGTTTTTATTGAAAATCTTCCCACAAGAAAATTCCAGGCTCAGGTGCCTTCACTAAGGAATTCCAGCAAGCATTTAAAAAAGAAATATCACTGATCCTTCAAAAACTCTTCCAGAAAAGAGGAGGAAACACTTCCCAACTTATTCTATGAGATCAGAATTACTGTGATACAGCAGCAGTCCCCAAACATTTTGGCACCAGAGACTCGTTTTGAAGAAGACAATTTTCCAATGGACCGGGTGGGAGGGTTGTTGGGGGGGGGGGTGGTTCAGGCGGTAACACGAGCCATGGGGAGCAGCAGGTGAAGCTTCGCTCCCTGGGTGCCCTCCCGCAGCTCGCCTCCTGTGGTGCAGCCCGGATCCTAATAGGCCACGGACCGGTACCAGTCCACGGCCCGGGGGTTGGGGACCCCTGTGATACAGAGGTATCAGAAGAAAACAAATATACAAACTCATTATTGTTCATCTATATAGATGTAAAATACATTAACAAAGTATCAGAAAACTGTCTCTGCAACATATACAAAGGATTATACAACATGATCCAGTGGGATTTGTCCCAGGAAAGGCAAGGTTGGCTTAACATTTGGATATCAATTAATGGAATAAACCATATAAATAAAATAAAAGACAACAAGAAAAAACCCCCCAAAGCCACACGATGATTATCACAATAAATGGAGAAAACTGGAACAGAGAGTCTAGAAATACATCCATGCTAATACAGTCAAGTGATCTTTGAAAAGGGAGCAAAGGCAAAGGAATGGAGAAAGGATAGTCTTTTCAACAAATAGGGCTTTAAAAAAGTGACCCAGATCTTACACCTTTCACAAATATTTTCACAAAATGGATAATAAACCTAAATACAAAACTATAGAATAGGGCTTCCCTGGTGACACAGTGGTTAAGAGTCCGCCTGCCGATGCAGGGGACACGGGTTCGTGCCCCGGTCCGGGAAGATCCCACATGCTGCGGAGTGGCTGGGCCTGTGAGCCATGGCCGCTAAGCCTGCGCGTCCGGAGCCTGTGCTCCACAACGGGAGAGGCCACAGCGGTGAGAGGCCCGCGTACCGCAAAAAAACAAACAAAAACAAAAACAAAAACTATAGAATACCTAGAAGATAACACAGGAGACAATGAAGACCTTGGGTTTGGCAATGAGTTTTTAGATACAACACCAAACCACAATCCATGAAAGAAAAACCGAGTATTTTGGACTTGACTAAAATTTAAAAGTTCTGCTCTGCAAAAGACACTGTTAAAAGAATATTGAAAGATATTCGTCATATGTCGTTAGGGAATTGCAAATTAAAGCAACAAAAACATACTGTTACTACACACCTATGTGAATGGCAAAAATCGAAAACACTGACAACACCAAATGCTGACAGGGACATGGAGCAACAGAACTCTCACCTACTGCTCATGGGAATACAAAATGATACAGCCACTTTGGAAGACAGTTTCTTACAAAACTAAATATACTCTTACTATATGACCCAGCAAATCATGCCTTGGCTTGAAACCAAACAAACTGAAATCTGAGGTCTACAAACTTATGTCCTCCTACACACAATGCATATTGCAGGTTTATTCATAACTGCCAAAACTTGGAAGCAATCAAGATGTCCTTCAGCCAGTGAATGGATAAGCAAACTGTTACATCCATACAATGGAATGTTATTCAGTGATAACTTATAAGCAAATCTTCACAGCAGCTTTATTTGTAACAGCCAAACGCTGGAAATAACCCAAACATCCACTAACAGGCAAATGGATAAAAAACCAATTGTAGTATATCCATACAATGGAATAATACTCAACAATACAAATGAACAGTTAATACATGCAACACGATGGCTTAATCTCAAAATAGTTACGGTTAGTGAAAAATGTCAGAGTCCCCACTCCCCAGAAAGTATATACCATGATTCTATTTATATGAAATTCTAGAAAATGCTTGCTATTACTTGTGAACTGTGGGAAAGGGGGCCAGAAAGGACTGGGAGGAAAGGATTATAAAGGGATACAAGGAATCTTTTGGTTGTGTGGGATATCTCCATTATCTTGATGGTGTGGTCTCATCAGTATTTACACATGGTGAAACATAACACGTTTTACACTTTACATATTCAGTTTATTTCATGTCACCATACCTTAATGAAGATGTTAAGAACTAAATGTTCCCTATGAAAACCCATATTTACCATTCCTCTTGGAAAGTCACATCTGCCAACTGTTCTGGTTCTAGCATATCCCTCTCCCCACAGTTTAGGGGGATTAGCCCTGCCTCAGTATCAGCAATGAAGTCCACGTCCACTTCAGTCACTAGAAATGTTGGCTGGGTCAGAGAAGCCTGATCCCTGGATCTCTCATCAGTGCTGGGGTTCCTGCCTGTGCAGTGATGGCCATAACATCAACAGCCCAGGGAGGTACAGGAATCCACAAATCTTTAGATTATTTACTGTAACAGTGCATTGGCCGCAGGAGACTCAGACGTCTGAAGGTCCTGAGAATTTCTGTACACTTTCATGCCATACAGCCAAAAATCACATGGATGTTTATAGATGCCACTGTTAGAATAGACACACATCCTCTCACTAGCCACAGTCATCCCCACTCCATTATATCAGTGTTTCTGTACCAACTATGATTCCTACCTTGCCCTAAAGGGCTAAAGCCTTCCAGTCAATGATACTTGCCTATGAGATTCTGGACATCAGGGACTGGCTCCTGTACAGGTCCAGGAGACAGAAATCCCTCAAAAGTGCTGGGGAACATGGGATATTCCCTAGGAACAAAGGACCCAATTCATGTTGCTTCCACAAGTACTGGAGATTTCCACACCAACTGTGCCCTCCTCAGAATGAACTCTGGGCTCACAGTAAATCCTGACTTCGAAGCCACAGGATTAGGTGCATAAAGCTCTTCAGACTTTTCTAGCAAGCCTTGGGCAACAATGCAAACTAGGCCAGACTAGACTGAGAGCTGTTCTCTATCACCCTGCTGTCCCTTCTGAGGCACATAACATTGGTGTCAACATAAGGTGTTCCTCCCTTCATGTCAGTAAAACCCAATTTTTTCTCAATCCATTAGACACAGTGAACTGACCTCCCGTGAGTAAAGACTGCCACAGCAGGCCTTTATCACTGCACAAACTAGAGTAGCACAGACAGGGAGTTCCAAAGTTGGGTGACTTGGGAGTAAGATAAATAAGTCACAGCTATCATGTGACAGTCAACATTGTCCAGGAAGAAGTGAAATCGTGTCTGGAAATCCCCAGTAGACTCTGGTCCTTTCGGCCAGAGCTAGATCATGGTCACTCAGTACCCAGTCATGGGGAAGGAAATGAGGACCTTCTGTGCACTCAGAACATTCACAATCCCCTAGAGGGATCAGGAGAGACAGCACAGGGCTCCACCTTTCCTGAGCATATTGGAGTAACTGACAGACACTGTGGGAACTTAACAGCAATGAGATGGCTTCCACCACAGGCACTGGCAGTGATATAACTGTCAAGAGCCCTGGACAGTTGAGGAAGTGCAATGCACCTCATGAGAGCTTCTCACCTATGTGGTACTTATCGGGAATCTCCCCGGGGTGGATGTACGATTGTACAAGGTTGACCTGCTGGCTCCCTCACAAAGGGCACTCACAGAGCTCTTCTCTGCTGTGAGTCCTAATACCTTGAACAAGGATACAGCACATTTTCTGCATTCATAAGGCCTTTCTCTAGCGTGAACCTTCTGGCTGCTAAACATGTGTAACAGATGCAGCTAAAGGGCCATCAAAACTGTTGCATTCATGAGGCCCTTCGCCAGTGTGAACTTTCTGGTGCCGAACAAGATGGGAGCTTCTGCTATAGGCTTTCCCACATTCACTGCACACGTAAGGCTTCTCTCCAGTGTGAACCCTCTGGTGAAGGATGAGGCTAGAGTTGCGGCTAAAGAATTTCCCACATTCACTGCACTCATAAGGCCTTGCTCCAGTGTGGACTTTCTTGTGCTGAACAAGGTGGGAGCTACTAATGTAGGCTTTCCCACATTCACTACACACATAAGGCCTTGCTCCACTGTGAACCCTCTGGTGTAGAATGAGGCTAGAGTTGTGGCTAAAGCATTTCCCACATTCACTGCACTCATAAGGCTTCGCTCCAGTGTGAATTCTCTGATGCACAATGAGGTTGGAGCTATGGCTAAAGAATTTTCCACATTCGCCACACTCATAAGGCCTTTCTCCGGTGTGGATTTTCCGGTGCTGTACAAGCGTGTCTTTACGGCTGAAGGCCTTTCCACACTCACTGCACTCATAAGGCCTTGCTCCAGTGTGAATTATCTGGTGCTGAACAAGTGTGTCTTTGCAGCCAAAAGCCTTCCCACATTTGCCACACACATAAGACCTTGCTCCTGTGTGGACTCTCCTATGTTTAATGAGGCTGGAGTTATGGCTAAAGAATTTTCCACATTCTATGCACTCGTAAGGCCTTGCCCCAGTGTGAATTCTCCAGTGCTCAATAAGGTGAGAGCTTTGGCTAAAGAATTTCCCACATTCACTGCACTCATAAGGCCTTTCTCCAGTATGAAATCTCTGGTGCTGAACAAGTGTGTCTTTACGGCTAAAGGCTTTTCCACATTCAGTACACTTATAAGGCCTTTCTCCGGTGTGAATTCTCTGGTGCTGAACAAGGTGGGAGCTTCTGCTGTAGGCTTTTCCACATTCGCTGCAGTCATAAGACCTTTCTCCAGTGTGGACTCTCTGGTGTTGTACAAGCGTGTCTTTGCGGCTGAAGGCCTTCCCACATTCACTGCATGTATATTGTCTTTTCCCATTGTGAAATTTCTGGTGGGTTTTTAGGTGAGACAGGTGAATGAAGGCCTTTCCACATTCCTTACACACATGTGATGTTTCTCCACTATGAATTTTTGTGTGATGAATAAGAACTGATTTCTCCTTGGACAGATTTCCACATGGTAGGCACCTAAAAGCTCGCACTTCAGCCTGAGTTATCTGGTTGTCAAGGAGAGTGAAGGTGTTCAGGAACGTTTTCCCATTGTCACTGCAATTGAGAAGCATCAGTTCATCATGGTCTCCCTGGTGTCGCCCGAGTCTGGAGCTTTGTGGAAAAGGCTCCATGAACTCAACCTTTTTGCATGGACTCATTCCATTGTAAGTGCTTTGGTACTGGAACAGGTCAGAGCTACCTGGCAAGTCCATCCCTTCCTCCCTGCAAGTAAAAGGTCTTCCTAACATGTGGACAGCACAGCTCTTCACAAGTGAGGCCCCATCATCACCCCTTCTGACAGGATTCTTCCCACTATATTGCTTCTGGTGCTGATAAAAGTTTTCACTGAACAGGAATCCTTGCCCACAGGGGTCACATGTGTACAGTTTCTGTGCAGGGCATGATCCCTGGTGTTCAGCCAGGTGCAAAATGTCTTTCAAGAGTGGGTCACATATCTCACACGGCTGGGCTTTCTGGATAAATGGACATGACTCAGGAGTCCTGACCTCTGACACTCCTTCTACAAAAACGCTCTGCTCAGAAGGGGCCTCCTCATTGTCTGCTTCACACCAACAACCTGAAATCAAAGAAATGCTAGTGAAGGACATGTTGACTTTGGTGGGAAGCAGCAACTCCATCACATAGGTATGTGTGACACACCAATGAATGAGTCCACTGGCTTTTGGCAGGATGAGGGAGCCAGGATCAGGAAGGGCTCACTGTCAGTCATAGGCCTCTAAAGATCACAGTATGAAGGAACTCTAACGATGGGTAAAGACCCAATGATATTGGACAGTACTGGAAGTAGAGGCGAGGTCTCCAACTCACTCCTCTACAAAAGCGTTTCAGCAGGGCCTCGGATGCTGGTGTCAGGTGACCTCTGTGCAGAAAGCTGTGTCCAGGCCCAGGAAAATCTGATTGCAAGTAAGTAGCTGGTTCTTAAGGACTACATATGGATATGTGCACAACTCATGACACATTATAGTAGCCAGTGTTGCTGAGCACTGTGGACGAAGAATGAGTGAGAGACATGGAGGCCAGAGAGGTGGGGAAACAGCCAAGGGATGGAAGACAGAAATGTCAAGTGCCAAGAACGGGGAAGGAAAGGGAGAAGTGAGGTACTGCTATGTGCCTTGGCAAGAAAACACTGGTGAACACAAAGCAGGTTGATGGTACGATGTGAACCCAGCCCTAAGATGGCTCTCTTTCAGCTCCCATGCAGCAGGGCCAGGCCCTCTCTGGCCTCTCTCACTGTGGCTGGAGTCAAGGCTCCCTGTCAGGAACCCGGGGCTTCCTGTCCCTCTCCAACTGGAAAACTACATGTGATCAGGAAGATGGAAGTTGTAAAAAAATCATAGGGCAGATGGGTGGCCCAGGTAGACCCATTCCACAGAGAAGAAGAGAATATGTTTTTAAAAAAGGAGAGAGAGAAAAACCCAAAGGAGGATTTGGCGGAACATCCCTGTGTCTGCCACAAGCAGTGACCATGTCAGTACCTACAATTCCTGGCATAGTCATGCCCCAGGAAATCTCAGCCAGAGGACAGGGGCAGAACATGGACGCAGAGGCATCATGGATCTGGAAGTGCCCAACCGAGGCAGAATCTGTGAAGCAGACTGAAAGAGCCCTGAACTCCTAACCTGATCCTGAAAGACTTTGGGCAGAGGTGTTGGGACTGCTCAGCGAGGGAGGGGACACCACACACGGCCCAGCCTCGGCACCCACAGTGCCTACTCTGGGAACCAAAGAAGGGAAGGAGAAGAGTCACTGATCTGGCTGGACCGAAAGACCTGCCCCAAGGGAAGTGGGGAAAAAGCAAACCCCAAGGACACTGGAGCGGGCATGAGGGCCTGTGGAAGGCAGCCTCTCCGATGGCCCCCAAGAATGCCTACCTCCCAGTATTCCCGCCCCTGTGTAGGCCGCTTCCCTTGACCATAGGCGGGACTGATTGACCCATTTGAATAGGGCAAAAATGATGGGATCATTTTCTCCAAGTCAGGTTAGAAAAAGACCAGTCATCATCCTGGACATTCTCTCTCGCACACTTGCTCAGAGAAGGCACGTTATGAGGTGCACTACATGTTATGAGGTGCACTACAGAAAGGCCACCATGACAAGGAACCGAGGGAGGCCTCTGACCAACAGCCAGTTGGAACTAATTCTCACAGTTCAACAAGCCGCAAGACACTACATCTTGGAAACACAAAACATGAGTGAATTTGTAAGTGGATTCTTCCTGAGAATGGCCTTTAGATGAGAACACAGGTTTGGCTGACAGCTTGACTGAAACCTCATGAGAGACCCTGAGTCAAAAGCACCCAGGTAAGCTGTGACGAGCAAGGTTCCTGATACGCTGAAAGTTACATAACGCATTTTAATTGTTTTAAGTCACTAACTTTTGGAGTAATTTGCCATGTACCAATAGATAACTGAAACAGGGACTTACCCAGCGAGGCCACAAGTGCAAAGTTCTCCAGCATCACATCACGGTACAGGAGTCTCTGAGCTTCCTCAAGGAGCTCCCACTCTTCCCGGGAGAAGTACACGAACACATCTTCGAAGGTCACACAGCCCTGCCACGATGGGGACAATTGAGCCCACGGACAACAGGACTCCCCAGTCTACCCATTAACCTATCCCATCCCGGTCCTCCCCAGCCTCCCAATTCAGAGGCGATACCAGGCCTTGACACAACTATTGCCTGCTCTCTCCTGTCCCTCTGATCACTGTGTGCAGCCCAGAGCAGAACCAGGCAGGTGGGCAGATATATATTATATAAGCTATGGGTCTTGCATGAAGGGCACAAAACACTCTCCTGCTGGCATCCTCAAGAACATGCCTCCCAGAAACAACTAAGGCCATCAGGTCACACTCCTCCCAACATGTGTCACTCTGAACCACACTTTCCTCATATCTGGGACCACACCCCATTAACACTGACAAACTTCTGATCCACAACATATGCACCTCCAAGGCAACCCCCACTCCTGAAGCCACTCTGCATACAGTATCCAGGAAGTACTCATGTCTTTATGACAGGCACCACTGCCACCCAGGTGCCTGAGCACGATGCCAAGTCCTCAGGAACCAGTTTCCACTTTCTTTGCCACCATCAACACTTATGTGGACTATTGCAGTAAGCTCCTCCCTCATGCCCACACTCCATTCTCAATTAGACAGCAGCCAGAGGGAGCCTGTTAAGATCCGATTCAGAGCATCTCTCTTCTGCTCCAAATCGTCAATGTTTTTCAACACCATCAGAATAGAAACCCAGCTCCTCAGCCTGCCATTCTTGCCTGACTCCTGGCCCTTTTCCCAACAGACATAATGAAGACCTGTGGTTCCTTGAGGACTCCCAACTCAATCTTACCTCCAAGCATTTACACATGCTGTTCCTGGGTCTAATACACCCTTCCAGTCCTCATCCCATTGGCTACCAGAAGCAGGAACCTCTTCATATAACTGTTGGCTTAGATTCAGGATACTGGGCTAGAAAGGACCCCTCCTTTAAGGCCCCCAGACTCAAGTGCAGGGAGAGGGACAGGTGAAGAGTCCCAGTATCTCACTATGTCTCATCAGAAAATCTCCAACGACCCTAGTTTAAAAACATATACAAAATCCATACACCTCTCTAACCTCCACTGCCACCACTCTGGTCCACCTACCATCAACACTCATCTGGACTATTGCAGTAGACTCCATCCTGGTCTCCCTGCCCACCCTCAGGCTTCCCCAATCTTTCCACTCTGCTACAAGAGGAAGCCTGTTAACACCTATGTCAGATCACCTCCCTTCTCTGTTACAAACTTTCTATGGCTCCCGCCACCATAGAAAAGAGGCCGAGCTCCTCAGGCTGCCATTCCAGGCCTGATCCCTGACTGCCTGCTCTCTATTCTCAACAAACATAACAGAGACCTGCAGTTTCCTGAACACTCCTAATTCATTCTCACCTTCAAGTGTTTGTACCAGATGGCTCCTGGGCCTTGGAAACCATTTCACGCCTCACCCCATCAACACTGGGAATGGGAAACTCGCCACGTATCCACCGTCAAGGACCGCCCTTCACCGCCTTTATACTCAAGAAAAGGGAGCGATGAAGGCGAAGTGCTGAAAGCCCTAGAACACACCATCCCTTACACCTGAAGCGGTGAGGGCTCGAGGGACCCTCCACTCACCTGAGCCCGGTCCATAAGCGTCGCGGCCGCCATGGGATCCTCTGAGCAGACCCGGTTCGAGAAACTGGCGACTGGAGCGGGCTCTGCGGGAGCAGCCGAACGCCCACCCCACACTGGGCGAAGTGGCCTCGGGACGACTATCGCACTCAGAGCCCCAGGCTCCCCCTTGTAAAAAGGCGCTCAGGCTCAGGGTGCCGCCTCTGGAAGCGGACGAGGACGGAGGGCGGGTGAGAAGGCCTCGGGAAGAGCGCAGCCCCGGCTGACACCTCCGCGCAAGGCGGCCCGTAACACGACGGGGACCATGGATCCTAACAACGGCGCGGAGGGAGATCCTATCCTTTCTACTGTCCTTCCCGGTTAGCTTCCGAAGAGCCACACGGAAGGCGGACCCCAGCCAGGCCTCCCAGCCTCCACAGCCACTCTAGACAGCCCTGGCGCAAGCAAAAGACGTCACGGCCGCGACGCCGGAAGTCCCGCCTCTGCCGGCAGGGGCGTCAGGAAACGCCCATCTTCCGGACTGTCATTGGCGCAGCGCGGATGCGCCGGGCACAGACTTATGGGTAAAGGAATTTGTGTCCTCTATCCAAGCAGGTAAGGGGTATTTTTCCGGCTCTCCCCGATAGCAGTGCGGAGGCAGGTAGAGGGAGAAAGGTCGGGGAGGAATTGGGTCGCGGAGGGCCAGAGCTCTTCTTAAAGGCGACGCGTCCAGATTTCCGTGGTCACCTGTGACAAAGCCGCGTCCTCCGCCGTCTCCAGCAGGTGGACCATTCTTTCATCCTGGGAGAACTGCTTCACCTCCGAGTTTTGGGGACTGAGATTTAAATTGAACGATGAAGGGAATTCCCTGGCCCTCCAGTGGTTAGGACTCCACGTTTCCAGTTCGAGGGCGTGAGTTTGACCCCTGGTCGGGGGAACTAAGATCCCGCAAACCGCGCGGGCCGGCCAAAAAAATAATTGAATAATTAATATCCCTCCTGCGGTCTTCGGGTAGTAACATATGGTCCTCCTATTCCTTGCTACCCAAAATTGGGTTAGCAGCACTTGTGAACTTACTGAAAATGCAAGTTCTCGGATCCAACCTACACCTTCCGACACAGAAACCCCCCGGAGGTGGGAGCTCTTATTAAAAGTCATGACCACCTCCCTCCCCCAAAGTACGACAACTAAAATGGAAAAATACTACAACCTACCTCATGGGAAGTGAGATAAAACATGCTTAGCATAAGGCCTGCTGCTAAATACACACAAGCTATTATTGTTATTATTCATCATCTCCACAAGTTTCTCACATATACAGCTATAGGAGGATGTCAGAGGCCTCTCTTTGCAGAATCACTGATCACGTTTTTTAAAACAGAAAATACAATCACTCCCTGAGTCAGCAAGTAGCGTTATAGATAATGGTAAAAATTTTGCATAGAGCACACCTGTATACCTGTAGGTTCATTCTACTTTTTTTTTTAAACATTAGATGAAGAAGTCTTGTCAAAGGGATGCATTTTTACAGACCGTATGATTCAAATTAGAACTATGAAGACTAATTGCTCTTAGGCTTAAGTGGGCAGTGGAGTTAACACAGTTTCATATCATGGTATACTTCATATGATGACATCATAGTTCATGTCTAATTCACAAGAACAAAGACTCAAACTCCTCCTGCCTTCCTCTCTAACTCTCAGGGCAGGCAGACCTAGGTACAAATGTATGATCATGACATGGTCCAGTCTGATATCTAGTGGCTCAGGGTCACCAGGTCTGGTCCTCCTTCTCTTCAGCTCCCAAAGGAGCAATAATTCGTGGGGAGGTGTGAAAACTGCAAACAGTGAGGTCCAAAGAGGCAACCCCAGGAAGGAACATAAATGAGAAGATAAACTGAAGACACATTATTCACAATCACTCCTGCCCATTTCCATTGGCCAAAATTTATTTGCATGGTCCCAAATTAAATAAGGGAAGCTGGGACATGACTGTCCTCTTAGGTGTCCAGGAGGAGAAAACAGTATTGGTGAATGACTAGCCAGTTTCTAGCACAATCCTTGATTTGATCACCAGACACCCATTTTTTATTCATCTTCTACATTCTACACTCTTACACCCTCATTCATGTGACCAGATCATAATTTGTTTAAGCATGTTCCCATTTATGGTTGAGTGAGTTGTTTCAACCTCTTGGCTGTTATCAATAAAGTTGTTATAAACCTTCATGTATATATATTTTGGAGAAAAAAAAATGCCCTAATTTCTAATGGGTATACGCTTAGAATTGGAGTTGCTTGGTTATAATATATACATATGTTGAAATTTAATGGTAATCTTGACACATAAGAGTTAAAACTGAAATTAGTGAAAGCACTGTGAGAATTAATTGGCATGTGGAATTTACAGTAGAGACTGTTGGATATATTATCATCATTTGTAAATTGTGTGCTATGCATCCTTTATATCTGTAAAGTTTGTAATGAATTTATGTAATCTGTGTGCACTTTCTTCTTAAGAGCAGGTGTTAAACATTTATTATCACATTCCTATGTGTACAGATCTGATTATCTGCATTTGGGAACGCCTGTGTAATTGTGTATGTGACCGAGTGAGCTCTTGTATGTCTCTCTGGATGGCTATACCTATTTATGTATGACCATTTGTACATCTGCTTCTGTCAACATGGCTGTGCAAAGGTGTCTAACTTTGACTCTGTACATGGAGCCCTCTCTCAATGTACCTGTTTCCGCTGTCCCTGTGATCTCTGTGTAGTCTTTCTGTGTGTCTAGGAGTTTCTTTCTCTGTGTCTCCATACTCTTTCTGCATGCCTGTGCCCGTGTCTGCACGTACATGTTTGTGCCAATGGGTGCATCTGCCTTTTGCCCATGCATGTCCCTGTGAGCACCGTTCTTGGTATGTATGGGATTTGTGTGCACACGTGTCTGGGTGTCTATGTCTGTTTTCATGTGTGTGTCTTTAGTTAATATAAATATATCCTCTCTATTCTGTTTGTGTCCTGGTGGGAATTTGTGTGTGCATCTGCATAGGATTTTGTGTCCCACATATGTGTCTGTGCACATCTGCCGATTCATTTTTGGGGAGTCCTATGTGTGATGGTCCTGTAGAGTCCACTCCTGGTCTATACATGTCCCACGGCGTGTCTGGGTGTGCCCTGCGTGTGCCTCCCTCTAGGTGCCTATGCTGACCCCATGTCCCTTGTTCTGCCCTAGCCCAGTCACCATAAGGGGACCTCTTAGTGCCACTCAGGCTCTGCAAGCAGTTGGGCACTCCTGGAACAGGGTGTCTGCTGGGATATCTGTGCCCTCAGCTTGTCCCAACTCAGAATTCACCTGCTCTGAGAGGCCTCTCTGACCAGTCCCCAGGCCCTGGCCTCAGAGTTCCCTACACTGAACTTTCAATTTCTCAAGTGCCCCAGGATCACTCCCACACCCCCATCACTGCACAGGATGTTCCCTCTGCCTAGAACTCTGTGTGTGGTGCTGATCTGTATTACAGGTTTAAATTATATGCCATGGAAGGGGTTATGACTGGAAGGGGGAAAGCAGAGTTCAGGGGGATCCTGGGGGCCAGGCTGCTGGTCTGGCACTCACCTCTGAACTCTGGGTTTCTCCTGTTGAATATTGTTCACCTAAAAGAAAGACTGCCATATATTGCTCCAGCAAAGATTGGCTTACTCAGGGTCAGCTGAGAACTGTAACTCGGAGTCTGCAACCATGGCGAGCCACCAGGCAAGGACCTGCACAGCAAAGGTAGAACACTTTTATAGAGGTAAAAAGTAAATTAAGAGGGCTGTAGTAAAGAAAGAGTCGAGGGCTTTTCACTGGCTGAGTCCTTGCCAAGAAAGAGGAGGAGTCTTTCTTCTTCCTGTTGAGCTCTGCTGTCAGTTGCAGGGTGTGAGAGTTTCCCCTGCTGGCCTCCTTTTTTTTTTTTAATGTTTTATTTTATTATTATTTTTTTTTTGGCTGTGCCACATGGCTTGTGAGATCTTAGTTCCCAGACCAGGGATGGAACCTGGGCCCTGGCAGTGAAAGCGCCGAGTCTTAACCACTGGACCGCCAGGGAATTCCCTCCTGACTCTATTTAACCTAGGTTTTTATTTACTATTTTTTACAATATAAACAAGTTCACAGAACACCAACATCAGTCAGGGCCACTCAGTGACCATGATGAAATGAGACAATGACAAAACCACCCTATCATCATATCTGAGCACAGACAACCAGAGTCCTGTGCAAACAAGCAGATAGCCCCCTCTCCTGGGTAACATGAGTGACAGCTGCATCTTCCAGTAGCTGCTGCTTTAGTGCCGCTGCCTTCCCCTGCCTTGTAAATAACAAATTTCAGGATATCTGATCATAAAACCAACTCCGTTTCCTGACAGCATCCAGTTCAGACCAAAGCTCCATTTCCTTAAACTCTTCTCCAAATCACTGAACACAAGCCCAGAGCCTAGAAAATGTCCTAACACCTTCATACTGAGGGCCCCACATTTCCCACGGTGTGGTAACCCACACTGCAGCACACCAATAAACCTCACTGCTCCACCACAGGTGTCAGTCACGTTCCTGGTGCTGGACGCACTAGCACCACATATCTGCAGACCCGAATGACCCCCAAACTCCAGACTGCACATCCAACTAGATCGACCTTTCCTCTTAGATGTCTGACACACATCTCAAACTGCACGAGTACAAAACCCAACTCATCTCTCCCTGCCCTGCTCTCACTGCCCACCCCTCTCCCCTCTACGGCTACAGTGACTGTCAACTGGTTCCTGCACCAGACAATGCTCTTGTCAGTCTGTGTTGACACCTGTTACCTTTGCTGGAGATGTTCTTCTGCGACTCCAACCCTGCCTGGGGGTCCTGCATCATTCAGGGGTCTCCACATCAAGCTCTTCCTTCTTTCTAATTTGCTTCCTAAGCTTTAGTTCAATGTCCATCTTCCCATTTTACACACAAGAACACTGAACCCCGAGGATAAGTGACAAGACCAAGGTCATGTGGTTGGGGATAGGCATGGTGGAGACAGGCTGCAACCCCAATCAATCCAAACTCTGAAGGAAATAAAAACAGGTTTTTAAAGAGATATATGCACTTCCATGTTTATTGTAGTTCACAATAGCCGGGATATGGAAACAACCTAAGTGTCCATCAATGGATGAATGGATAAAAATGTATATATACCTACAATGGAATACTACTACTCAGCCTTGAGAAAAAAGGAAATTCTGCCATTTTCGACAACACAGATGGACCTTGAGGATGTTATGCTAAGTGAGATATGTCAGACAGAGAAAGACAAATACCGTACAATATCCCTTATATGTGGAATCTAAAAAGACAAAACAAAACCAAAAACTGAACTGGAAAACAGTAGAATGACGTTTACCAAAGGCTGGAGGTGGGTGAGGGGATGGGAGAGGTGATGATGTTTAAGGGTACCTACTTACAACTAATAATTCCTGGAGATGTAATATAAAGTACAGGATTACAGACAACAAAACAGCATTATAAACATTAAACTTGCCAAGAGACAAGATCTTATTTGTTCCCACCACTAGAAGAAATGATACTTCTGTGGCACAACAGAGGCTAAGGCTACAATGGCACTCATACTGCAATATAAATGTATCGAATTAAATATGTTGTACATTCTTAAACTTACACACCGTTATGTCAATTATATCTCAATAATTAATGAATAAATTAAAAAATGAAAATGAAGCCTTAAATGGTTTTAAGCGGTACACTAAAATGTACCCATTCATAAGAGTGTGTCCTTATCTCCTTAGATCTAATTTTAAACAACATTCTTAGTATCCTAATTTCTTTTAAGTTTTAAGTGCTTCATAATTCAAGGCTTCATATAAGACAATATTTTGTAACAAATAAATATTTGCAGGGCTGTTCTCAAGTGTCCAGCTCTCCAGCTCTCCTGGCATGGCATGGCAGACAGTGCATATGTAGTAATTTAGGTGCTTACCTCTCAAACACTGCTCCTCCCCTGCCACCCAATAACAACAAAAAACAACCAATAAATTGTCACAAGTTTGTCAGGAATACTGGAAAGAAGTCATAAATATATTTCTTTTCCTGTTACATCTACTTCTTTTCTTCTTCCTCCCTTGTTTTTGTCCTTTAAATATTCCTGTGGTTGCTTTTTCAGTGTATACTAAGGGTAGAGCTATAGCTGAAGATTTTTGAAATTGCACAATAGTCACTGGTTCTCTCTCCTTTATAAATTCTCAGGTGCAAAGTCCTAGGATGGGTCCATTTCCAGTATGACTCTTTAGATGACAATAAGTGATGATTGGCCTCAGAAGATTTTCTCACAGCAATGACACTTACATGGTTTCTCTTTGGTATAATTTCTCAGAGTAAGACGTTTCCTCTGGTCAGATGATTTTCCTTAGGAGTTACATTCGAAAGGTCTTTCCCCAGTATGAGTTCTCTGATATCACAATAAGTCCACTTGTGAAAAGCTTTCCCCCATCTCTTACGCTCATATGGTTTCTCCCCAGAATGAATACTTCGAGGCTTGGTGAAGGATGAACGAAGGCTGAAGGACTGTCCACATTCACTATATTCATGGGGTTTCTCCTCAGTGTGATGCTTCATGTGTTGAGTCAGGGAAGAGCTGTTGTGAAAGGCTCTCTGATATTCTTACACTCAAAGGGTTTCTGTCCATTGTGGATCCTATTAGGCCAGATAGAAAAGGGTGAATGAAGGCCTTTCCACATTCATTGCACTCAGGGATCCTCTCCTGTGAGAACCCTCACATGATGAGTGAAAAAAACAGCTGTCAAAAAGAGTTTACCTGCATACTTTGCATTCGAAGTGACTTTTTCTGGAGTGGGAAATATTATTTGGGACAAAAACAGACCTGACACAAGAGACTTTCCCACATTCTTTGCATTCATAAGGCTTCTCCTCAGTGTGAATCTGTTGTAGCTGCATGAACTCTGACCTGCAGTTGAAGGCCTTCCCACAGTGGAAGCAGTCACGTGGTTCTGCTAAGCATAAATCCTCATGAGTTGACCGAGGTCTGCCCTCTTGAGAAAGGCACGTCAACGTTTGTTAAACCATTTCCCACATTTCTTCCACTTGCAGAGATTCTTCCCTGCGTAGATCATGGAAGCTTTACCTGGTCCATGTTGAGTTCTGTTCATGAAAAGCATCTCCCGGAGGATTGCTCTAGTAAAACTCCTGAGTGCAGATTATCATCTGTCCTCACACCATTGTGTTCAGAGCTTATCCTCCGGAGAAAACTCTCCTTGTGGGAAACTGTCCCTGGGTTCTTCCTGCAGTTCTAATGGCCCTCACTGTTTCCTGGTTTGCCCCCAACAGAGAGTTAAAGAATCAAATGACCCTGGAGCAACATTCCCTCCATGAGGGCAGCTAAGAAGCTTTATGGCCTGAGGTTGTGCCTTCTGGCCTAACGGGAATCCAATATCCAAAAGGGCCTATTAGTGAGGACAGCAGAGAATAAGCTCCCAACACTCCGGTGTGGCTTCTCCCCACTGTGAGGGGCCAGGTGCTGGCCAAGAAGTTCTTCTGACCCTCCCTGCAAGCGAAAGCCTTCTCTGATACACTGGATCTGCAGCACTTCACAAACGAGGCCTGGATTTTCTCTTCTGAAGACTCCACTCCACTGCTTCTGCATCCAGTCAAGGTTTAAACTATACAAAAAGTCTCTCCTCCATGATTCACATGTTGGGAGTATGAGTGCTGCCCAGATGGTGTTCCCTGTGGCTCAGCCAGGTGCAAAAATGTCTTTCAAGACTGGGCCACACATGTCACAGGGGTGAGCCTTTCGGGTGGAAGGATCTGCCTTGGGAGTTCTCATGTGTGACACTCTCACAGAAACTCCCTGCTCAGAAGGTGCAGCCACATCCTCCACTCCATGCCAACAACCTGAAAAAAGATGAATGCTGGTGAAGTCCATGTTCAGTTAGTAGCAAATGGCATCCAGTAACAAATATGTGTCTGATACAACTGGCAACTAGTCTATGGGACTATGGGCATCATAGGGGACCCAGAATCAGGATGAGGAAGGGCTGCTGTGTGCTGTGGGCCTCTAAAGCTTAAAGAATGAAGGACAGGTTTCCCTGGTGGCGCAGTGGCTGAGAGTCCACCTGCCGATGCAGGGGACATGGATTCGTGTCCCAGTCCGGGAAGATCCCACATGCCGCGGAGCGGCTGGACCCGTGAGCCATGGCCGCTGGGCCTGCGCATCCAGAGCCTGTGCTCCGCAACGGGAGAGGCACAACAGTGAGAGGCCCGCCTACCGCAAAAAAGAAAAAAAAAAGAATGAAGGAAACCTTGCAGGAGAGGATACCAGGATGGGATACAGTGTGAGCAAGAGAGGCATGCTCTCTGAATGATACTTTGCAAATGATCTCCCAGCAAGGCTCCTGGTTCCTTGTGACAGGTGAGTGCTATGAAAAAGGGTCTAGCCAGGACCAGAAAAATCTGGCCAGATAGAACATTTAGTGTTCAAGGAAAATTTAAGGATATGTGCACATCTCGTGACACGTTAAAAGAAACCCAGTGCTGTAGAGTTCCGCATGGAGCAGCAAGAGAAGAGCAGATAAGATGTGCGACTAGAAAGGGGGGTGGGACTAACAGGTACCTAAGGTCAGAGTAAAAGTGACAAATGAGCAAGGCATCAAAATTGGGGAAGGAAAAGTGGGATAAGTTTCGCCACTGGTGTTGCCACCTAAACACTAGTAGACGTGGCACAAAGTGCTGGTATAAAGTGAAGCCAGCCCTGGGCTTCCCTGGTGGTGCAGTGGTTAAGAATCTGCCTGCCAGTGAAGGGGACACAGGTTTGAGCCCTGGTCCGGGAAGATCCCACATGCCGCGGAGCAACTAAGCCTGTGCACCACAACTACTGAGCCTGCACTCTAGAGCCCACGAGTCACAGCTACTGAGCCCACGTGCTGCAACTACTGAAGTCCGTGCTCCACAGCAAGAGAAGCCACTGCAAGGAGAAGCCCAGGCACCGCAAGGAAGAGTAGCCCCTGCTCGCCGCAGCAACGAACCCAACACAGCCAAAAATAAATAAATAAAATAAATAAATTTCTAAAAATATAAATAAATAAATAATAAAATAAAATAAAGTGAAGCCAGCCCTGATTCCCGCACCTTCTGCTCACCAGGCCTAGGCCTCCTCCAGGTCTTCTCTGTTGTGACTGGAGCCACGTCTACCTTCTCAGGCACCCTGGGCTCCCCTCTGGCTCCAGCTGGGTGGCTCCATGAGACCTGGAAACCGCAAGTCCTGATGGGAAGGAAGAGCTGGTGAGTGGTCAGCACTGACCCAGGGAGACACTCTCCGCAGAGAAGATAATTAAATACTAAAAAAAGAATCTTGGAAGAGGGCTTACAGGAAGAGCTCAGTGTTCACCACAAGGAGTAACCATATCAGTGCCTGCAATTCCATGTCAGACCTTGGAAAATTAGAGGAAGGAGGCAGAACTTGGGCCAGGGATTTGGACAGACACCTAGCCAAGGAGCGGCCAGGCCATCTGGAATCTCTGGGGCAGAGGGGAAGACTGCAAAACTTCTCACCCCCAAATTCTTCATCTCAAAGCTTTGGGGCAGTACAGGTTGGTGGTGCACATCGCCCAGCCCTGATACTCACACTACTTACCCCAGGGAACCAAGGAAAGAAGCCGTGCCGTGACAGAACTGTGAGACAGAACTGCCCCTTGAGAAAAACAAAAGCCAGCCCAGGAAACTGGGAATCATGTCCTTGTTAACTCCCTCCTGCTGAGTGTTGGCTGGACCTAAAAATTACTTTCTAATGAATAGAATATGGCAAAAACGATGAGATGGCACTTGCGAGATTAGGTGATAAAAATACCAGTTTCTATCTTGGATGCTGTTTCTTGCTCATTATCATGGCTATCAGCTGTCTTGTTGTGACCTGCTTATGGAGAAGACAACATGGCAAGAAACTGTGGGAGGGTTCTGGCCAGCAGCCAACAAGGAAATGACTAGTCTAACCAGGTGAGCTTTCAGATCAGATGGCAGCCCTGGGCAGCTTGCCAGCAAGGTCATGAAAGACCCTGAGCTAGGGGTATCCAAGCAGGATATGCCTGATTCCTGACCGAAACCAACTGTGAGATAAACGTTTGTCTTTCCAATGCACTTAGCTTTGGAGTACTTTGCCATGTAGCAACACATAACTAAAACAGAGACTTACCCAGTGATGACACAAGTGCAAAGTTCTCCAGCATCACATCACGGTACAGGAGTCTCTGAGCTTCCTCAAGGAGCTCCCACTCCTCCCGGGAGAAGTACACGAACACATCCTCGAAGGTCACACAGCCCTGCCACGATGGGGACAGTTGAGCTCACGGACAACAGGACTCCCCAGTCTACCCACTCACCTAATCCCCCCACCCCGTCCCTCTCCTCCCCGGCCTCCCAGCTCAGAGGCGATGCCAGGCTTGGCACCACTAGTGCCTGCTCTCTCCTCATGTCCCTCTGATTACTGTGTCCAGCCCAGAGCAAAACCAGGCACGCGGGCAGACAAAATACTATCTCAGCTGAGTATGGCATGACAGACCTCAAACACTCTCCTGCCAGCCAGTCCTCCTGGTGTCATCCAGAGCCTACCCTCGAGGCACAACTACACTTAGGCTCAGCCTTACCCCACAAGACCCCAGGACTTGGGCCTTAAGGCTGTCTGTTCACCCTCCTCCCCGGTCTCCCTGCCTCCTCCCTCACTTCCACAGTCTCCACTGTGCAGCCAGAGGAAAGCTTTCCAATGAATTATGTGTTAAATCACCTCCACCTTCTGTCCAAACTTTCAGAAGGGAGTTCTAGCTCCTCGGGCTGCCATTCCAGGCCTGACTTCTGCCCGGCTGCTCTGTTCCCTGATCACTCCCAACTCAGTCTCACCGAGTATTTGCACATGCACTAGGACACCGTTCTGATATTTACTCCCTTGGTTGCCAGTACAGGAAACTATGCATAAAATCCTTGGTCTGAATTCAGTACCCTGCGCCACAAGTGACTCCCTCCAGAGACTCCACGACCAAGAACTGGGAGAAGAAAAGGCAGAGTCCCAGGACACCATCAGCTATCGCAAGGGGCGGGGACCATGAGGGTGTGGCCCTGGGTGACCCTCCACTCACCTGCGCTGGATTCATCAGTGCTGCTGCACCTGCCACCGCCAAAGGACCCAGTGGGCTGAATGGGGCCCTGAGAGGCGGGAGACCAGGGCGGAGTCACCTCGGGCTGCGTGTCACACTCCGAATCTCGCTATGAAATGTCAAACGCTCGAAAGGCCCAGGCCGCCGCCTTCGGGGGCCCTGTCAACGGAGCGCGTGAGAAGACCCGGGAAACCGTGAGGTCCCGGCAGGGCCTGGCAAACACGAGGCGCGAAGTCGCCTGTCCCACGGACGGGGACACAGTGTCACAGTGAAGGAGCCGGGGCTGGGGGCGTCACGGCTCGGACAAGGTGCGGAGATAGCCCCCGGCACCTCGCTCTCCTTCCCCGTCCTGCCCTAGAGATGCGGCCCCAGTGCAACGCTCGAGTCCACGTGGCCGCCGTCCAACCAGCACCCGCTCACGGACGGATGTTCTCCTGCAGCGAGGCAGGAAGTCCCGCCCCGAAGCCGAAGGAAACGCCCCCCTCCTAGGTCGTGATTGGCCTAGAGCTGGGGGCGGTAGCGCCGGTGGCATCCACTTTTGGGTTACGTAGTTAACACCCAGCCTGTGCCCACGCGCGTGCGCCATTTCCCTTCTCCATGGCGACGGCCCAGCGGCACCGCGGGAAGAGACTGGGAAATAATTTAGCTCCAGGAATCCTCATACGGGGTGGGGCGGGGCTTCGCTTCCTTTTAAAGAAAAGTGCCCAGATTTCCGTAGGCCTGGGGGTAATGCCCCGCCCTCCCTAATCGTGCCACCGCAGGACCTGGGAACCTGTTAGCAATGCAAGCTCTGGGGCCTTACCCAGACCTAGAGAATCAGAAACCCTGGGGACGGGGCTCAGCACTCTCTGCTTTCAGGAATCCTGGTACCGCTCATTCAAGTTTAAGAACCATGGCTCTATTGTGACTAGAATGAGAAATACTAAGTCCCTCGTGGTTATTTACATAAAAAGTGCCTATCTCATAGTTCACGCTCAGTAAATAAGAACGATTATTATTACTGTCATTAGCATTAACATCACAATGCTTTCACGTACAGGGCTTGGGAGGATAAGTCAGGGATACCTCTTTGCAGGATCCTTGGCGTTATTTGTGAAAAAGCAATGATTCTTTGACGTGGCAAGTAGCCTCATAGGCATTGATTAAACGCTTTACATAAAATCATACATTTGTATGTACTACTTGGCATATTTATTTCTTAAAGAGCACCGCAGGAAGGGTTTGTTTTTTTTGCCATGCCGAGTGCCATGCAGGATCTTTGTTGCCCGACCAGAGATTGAAGCCGAGCCCTCTGCACTAGAAGCGCAGAGTCCTAACCACTGGACCACCATGGAAGTCCAGGACGGCTTCTTAAACTACAGGTAGGCATGATGCCCAAAGAGTTGCATCATTACAAATAAAGCCACATGATTCAGATCTTCAGAACATCAGGACTAACTGTCCTCAGGTCTAACTGGAGTGGAGCTGATATGGTTTCATGTTTGTGACATAAGATGACATGTCATCTAGTTCACAGTAACTGGGGCCTCCCTCTCCCTCTCCTGTCCTCCCCTTGACCTTCAGGACAGGTAGACCCAGGTACAAATATGTGATCAGGAGATGGCCCAGCTTGAAGCTTAGAGGTTTTTCAGGTCATCAGGTCCTGTCCTCATCAAAACACCATCAACCCATCTCCTGAACCTACAGTACGCAATGGAGCACTAAATCCTGGGGAGGTGTGAAATCTAGAACCACTGAGGAGATTCCCAGAATGGTGCACAAATGCAAGAACAGTTAAGACACACATTCACAATCAATTCTGCCTGTATTCAACTGGCCATGTCTCATTCACATGGTCCCAAAGTTAACTGTAAAGAAAGCGGAGACACGCTGTCCTCCCAAGCATCCAGAAAGAGAAAATTGGGGTTGTTAATCATCTAGTCAGTTTATGTCACAATCCATCAACCTGGTCACCAGATACATATTATTTCTCCTATGCATTCTACACTGTCATCCTTTTATTATTCCAACAACTCAAAACCCCATCTAATGACTAAGCCCATCTCACCGTTACAATTTCTAGGGTGTGTTGTTCTTTGTATCAGGTTCAAGTACTGTTCCTTAACACCAGGAAACTATCAACACAAAATAAATCGTCTCCACTCACACCTAACATATAGTGGGGTCAGGGACATAATGGAAGGACATGTGAAAGTGCTGAAGAAATAACCGCCAACACAGATTTCTATACTCAACAAAAGTGTTTTTCAAAACAGAGCACGAAATATGAGAATCATAATAGAAAACTAACCCACACAAAATGAATCCTAAGGTTAAATTTAAGGCCAGAGGAAAGTGATCCTAGGTGAAAAGTCTGCAGTGACAGAAGGAATGAAGATCCAAGAGAAGGATGCACGTGTGAATCAATACAATTGATTCATTATCTGTGTAAAACATGAAAAACATCTCCTTGTTGAGAACAATAAAACTACCATGCAGGGGCTTCCCTGGTGGTGCAGTGGTTGAGAGTCCGCCTGCCGATGCAGGGGACACGGGTTCGTGCCCCTGTCCGGGAAGATCCCTATATGCCGCGGAGCGGCTGGCCCCGTGAGCCATGGCCGCTAAGCCTGTGCGTCCAGAGCCTGTGCTCCACAACGGGAGAGGCCACAACAGAGAGAGGCCCGCGTACCGCAAAAAAACAAAACAAAACAAAACAAAAAAACCTACCATGCAATCCTCAATAATATCCCTTACATCGTGCAAAAGGAGGGTAATGGTATTAACTCTATACTTTTTTGTGTTAAAGACATTATAATTTTTAGCTTAAGCAATAATAAAATAGGAGTATATACACTCCCAACTAAAAGCAAAGTTTAGAATGTAAATAATCTACACAAAATTTTAAAAGAATGTATATAAGACACAGAACTGAAGTAAAGATAAGCACACAACAGGAAGATGCATCATACAGGAAATGTATATGGAATAAATGTTTGAATTAGTAGTCAGTAGTTTTCAGTGGGTTGAAAAATATACAGCAATATTCAGTTTATAAGTCACAGTTCGAAGATATGTTACAGAAATAAAGCAAATAAAAATTTGGAAAATATATACAATTATTAAACAAAAACATAAAAATGTGTATTTGTATCTGAAAAATAGATACAAGGAAGAAAATAGCAGGAAGACATTATACTTTAAAATTTGTACACAATTTTAAACATCAATTCAATTTACAGAAAACAATTTTACTATAAGAATAAAGAGTTAAATCTATAAACAAATTAGAATATTTTAATGTTATCTCAGTAATTAATTTTTATAAGGCAGGAATAACGTTGGTTATGTTCTGTTAGGTTCATACACCAAAATGCATAAATCTGACCTAACAGATACATATAGAACTGCATACACCAACTGCAGGATGTTTGCTTTTTAGCACAAACTGAATATAGGTAAAACTGACAATATATAGGACCATAAAAAAAAAATCTCTAACTTGCATAGAATGTAATAAAACAGACTGTAATAAAACAGAGACCGAAATAAAACAGGACAGAGAATAGAAACAGAAGATGTGATTGAAAACATTTAAAGATATAGGACCACAAAAAAATTCTTTAACTTGCATAGAATGAAACAAAACGGAGAATGAAATAAAACAGGACAGACGTTAGTAACAGAAGATGTGAATGAAAACATTTAAAGATGTGCTTGGAAATTAAGTTATGAAATACGAAATAATCCATGCCTGAAGGAAGCAAAGATAATCAAAACTGGAGAACATGTTTTTTGAAAATAATGACATCCCCAATGCCAATTTGATGGGCTTTTTGGGGTTGTTTTCTTTGTTTGTTTGTTTTTGCGGTACACGGGCCTCTCACTCCTGTGACCTCTCCCGTTGCGGAGTGCTCTGGACGCGCAGGCCCAGCAGCCATGGCTCACGGGCGCAGCCGCTCCGCGGCATGTGGGATCTTCCCAGACTGGGGCACGAACCCGTGTCCCCTGCATCAGCAGGCGGACTCTCAACCACTGCGCCACCAGGGAAGACCTGATAGGGTTTTTATAAGCAGTATAATGGACAGCAGTCCAGTAAGTTAGGAGAAATAGATGGGATCTGCCTTTGTCTGGAGAATATGGGCTTGGGCTGGTCACCTGGCTTCTCTGCACCTCAGTTTTCTAATCATTAAATTGAAGGGGTCTCTATGGTCCTTTAAAGTGTTCAAGCCCTATTATTCAAAGCATAACCTTGCTTTTAAATTATTATAGGATATTCAACTTGAGACTTCACTTTACAATGTTTGAGAACTAATGACATCCCTATATATTCTCATGAGATGCAATTAATAAATTACATTAAAAGGAATCTCCAGGCCCAAATGGTTTCACCAGAGAATTCTACCAAACATTTAGAGAAGAAATAAAACCAATTCCTCAAAATCTCATCCAGGTTGGGGGGGACGGGGTGGGGGTGGGGGAACACTTCTTAGTTCATTTTGGGAGGCCAATATTACTCAGATACCAATAACAGTATAAAAATAAATAAATAAAATATAGACCAATGTGCTCATGATTTTACACATAAAATTTCTCAACAAAACACTGGCAAAAGGAATGTGTGTATATATACACACACACATACATATCATTATATTCCATGTTCCATGACTGCAGGTATTACTGCAGAAATGCAAGGCTGGTTCAACATTCAAATCCAGTCAATCCATCATATCAACAGGCTACAGAAGAAAAGACATATGATCACATCAACTGAAGGAGAAAAGGCATCTGACAAAATTCAACACCTATTCATAATGAAAGCTCTTAGCAAATGAAGGAAACCTTCCAAACTAAAAAACATCTATATAAAAACCCACACTATCATCTTATTTAATGGTCAAGCAACACTGAACGCTTTCCCCTTAACATTAAGAACATGACAAGTGGGCTTCGCTGGTGGCACACTAGTTGAGAATCTTCCTGCTAATGCAGGAGACATGGGTTTGAGCCCTGGTCTGGGAAGATCCCACATGCCACAGAGCAACTAAGCCCATGTGCCACAACAACTGAGCCTGCCTGCCACAGCTACTGAAACCTGCATGCCTAGAGCCCATGCTCCACAACAAGAGAAGCCACTACAATGAGAACCCCGTGTACTGCAACGAAGAATAGCCCCCACTCGCCAGAACTAGGAAGAAGTCTGCATGCAGCAATGAAGACCCAATGCAGCCAAAAATAAATAAATTTATTAAAAAAAAAAAGAATAAGACAAGTGTGTGCTCTTTCACCATTTCTATTCAACATTGGACAGGAAATTCTAGCTAGTAGAATAAAGACAGGAAAAGGAAATAAAACTGATACACATAAGGAAGAAGTAAGATGTTCACTATTCACTGATAACATTATTGCTTATGAAGAAAATCCTGATGAATCTACCAAAAAAAAAAAAAAAAAAACCCTGCTAGAACTAATAACTGAGTCCAGCAAGGGCACAGGATACAAGGTCAACATATAAAAATTAATATTTCCCTATAACAGTAATGATAATGAGCAAACTGAAATTAAAATCTCAATACCACATATAAAGACTCCAAGAAAAGGTGTATGGATGAAGATCTAACAAAATATGTTCAGAATCTGTAAGGTGAAAATTATAAAACACTAATGAAATAAATCAGAGAATCTAAATAAATGGAGAGACATACCACGTTCATGGAATGGAAGACTCAACATAATAAAGATGCCAAATCTCACCAAAATGATCCACAATGTATCATCTATAAAAAATCCCACAAGATGTTTTTAAAATATAGACAAACACATGATAAAATTTATATAGAAAACCAAAGGAAAAATTGACATGGAAAGCTAAATCAATTTTTAAAAACAATAAAGAAGATGGAATCACTTTACCCAATTTTAAGATTTAATGATAGCTACAGTATTCAAGATAATGTGGTATTAGCAGAGGTTTAAATACCCAGATCAATGGGATAATATAAAGAACTCAGAAATAGACCAAAATGAATATGCCCAACTTATTTTTTACTAAGTTCACTTCAATAGAGGCAGGGCAGTCTTTTACACGAATGGTACCAGAACAACTGAACATCCTGAGGCAAAAAACACAACCTAAACTTCACATGGTAATACAAAAATTAATTCAACATGGACTAGAGATTTAAATATAAAAGGTAAGGGCTTCCCTGGTGGCGCAGTGGTTGAGAGTCTGCCTGCCGATGCAGGAGACACAGGTTCGTGCCCCGGTCCGGGAAGATCCCACATGCCGCGGAGCAGCTGGGTCTGTGAGCCACGGCCGCTGAGCCTGCGCATCCGGAGCCTGTGCCCCGCAATGGGAGAGGCCACAACAGTGAGAGGCCCGCGTACCAAAAAAAAAAAAAAAAAAAAAAAAAAAAAAAAAAAAATATATATATATATATATATATATATATATATATATATATAAAAGGTAAAACTATAAGACTTTTAGGAGAAAATATTCAGGACCTAGAGCTTGCTGTAGACTTCTTAGACAAGACATGAAAAGCATGAAGAAGGGGCCTTCACAATAATGCCATGGATTAACATAACAAAAATGACTTGGCCTTCAATGGGAATACAAAACTAGACATGCAGTCATTTGAAAGGCCCTGAGGAGGGTTCAGAGTGAATGCATGATTATTTTTATGTCTTTCTGTACAGTATATTTCTTAACATGAAGGAATACTATCACGTTGCTCAAAAAAAAAAACAAAAAAACAAAACAAAAACAAAAAAACCCAAAACTCCAAAGAAGTAATTTCAAAATACCCTGACAAAAGATACTAGTCATTTAGTCATTATACTGGGACTAAGCCAATGGCAACAACTGTGGAACACACATGTACCTGCACCCACACATGCTCATACCATCTGTTAAAATTCTAGTCACTTTCTTTGACAGTGACTCTTCACACAATCTTTTGTAAGATTAAAAATGAGACTACCTCTCTGCATGTATCATTATCCTTTAGCTTAATTTAGCTATGTGTTTTATTTTGTTCTGGCTCTAAGTCGACCTCTAGAAAGTCACTGAGGTGGACCTGAAGAAACCTCTCTAAGGAGGAATCAGAGGGAAGAACTGGGATTCATCTGGAAAGGTCACACAGCTACACTGTCATTGTCACCCCACAGAAAAAAAAAGAATGAACAAGTAGATTAAGTATGAGTGTTGGGTTGTTAAAGACACATGACACAGTATGTTCTCAAAAAATCAGTCTTAAATATGCAGTAAAACGGGCCCACTCATACATACATCTTTATCTCCTTAAATATGAAAGTATTTCATAAGTCAAGCCTTCATATTTCTCATAAAGACATATGCTACTCAAGGATAAAGACGATGTTGTAGAACAAAGTTGGCTTGCAGTAAATATTTTCAGACATATTCTCAACTAACTCTCCTGACACTGGACAGCAGGTGCATGTATATTCAAGACAAATAAAAGGAACAAGGCCCTCTGATCTCTGCAACAACACTCCCCTTGCCTCAACTAAACTAAGGAAGGGATGACAAATTGCCACAGGCTCATCACTGAAATCTGAAAACTGTGTTTGCATTTTTCTCTTTTCTCGTCTCCTCCTCTTTTGTTTACAAATATCCCTGAGATAATTTTGTAGCGTAAGCTAAGGAGGAAGATGTGGCTGAGGGTTTTGCTAAGTGCACAATAAAGATTGGATCACTCTCCTGTGTGAATTTTCAGATACAGAATAAGTTTCTAGGCTGAGGCCATTTCTAAGATGACTCTTTAGATGACAACTGATATCCTGCAATAGCTTTTCTCATGGGGAAGAAAAATGAGAGGTTTCTCTTTGGTATGAATGATCAGATTCTGAGTAAGATGCTACCTCTGGCAAAAGATTTTCCTCAGTCGTTACATGCAAAAAGTCTTTCCCCAGTAGGAGTTCTTGAAGACTGACTGAGGACTGCCCACTTGTGAAGGTTCTTCCCACATCTGTCACACTGACAGGGTTTCTCCCAGTATGAACCCTCTGATGCTGAGTGAGGGATGAGTTGCGACTGAAGGCCTTTCCACACTCACTGCACTCATAGGGCTTCTCTCCTGTGTGGATGACGGAGTGTCGAATGAGGCTTGTGCTCCAGCAGAAGGTTTTCCCACACTCGAGGCATTCATAGGGCTTCTCTCCACTGTGAATCCGCTGGTGCCTGGTGAGGCCTGACCTGCGGTTAAAGGCCTTCCCGCACTCCATGCACTCATAGGGCTTCTCTCCAGCATGGATGCTAATGTGTCGAATGAGGTCTTTCCTAGTGCTAAAAGCTTTCCCACATTCTTTGCACTCAAAAGGTTTTTCTCCAATATGGGCCCTTTTATGCAAGATAAAAGTATAGCAGTAGGTAAAGGCCTTTCCGCATTCAGTGCACACATAGGGCTTCTCTCCAGTGTGGATGATGGCATGTCGAATGAGGTTTGCCCTTTGGCAAAAGGCTTTGCCACATTCCATGCATTCATAGGGCTTCTCTCCACTGTGAATCCGCTGGTGTCTGGTGAGGTATGACCTACGGTTAAAGGCTTTCCCACACTCCATGCACTCATAAGGCTTCTCTTCAGTGTGGATGCTGAAGTGTCGAATGAGGTCTGACCGATTACTAAAGGCTTTCCCACATTCTTTGCATTCATAGGGTTTTTCTCCAGTGTGGGCTCTTTTATGTAAGATAAAAGTGGAACAGTGGGTAAAGGCCTTTCCACATTCACCGCACACATAGGGCTTCTCCCCGGTATGACTCCGCTGGTGCTGCTTGAGGTGTGACCTGCGGTAGAAGGCCTTCCCGCACTCAAGGCACTTGTATGGCTTCTCTCCAGTGTGGATGACATAGTGTTGGATGAGGTCTGTGCTGTCACAAAAGCCTTTCCCACATTCGTTGCATTCAAAGGGTCTCACTCCACTATGAATCTGCTGGTGCCAGGTGAGATGTGATCTGCGGTTGAAGGATTTCCCACACTCCACACACTCAAAGGGCTTCTCTCCCGTGTGGATGATGTAGTGTCGAAGGAAACCTGTCTTATCTCGAAAGGCTTTCCCACATTCTTTGCACACAAAGGGTTTTTCACCAGTGTGGCTTCTGTTATGTAAGACTAAATTGGAGCGGTGGGTGAAGGCCTTTCCACACTCACTGCACTTGTAAGGCTTCTCTCCAGTGTGAATCCGCTGGTGCCTCGTGAGGTGTGACCTGCGGTTGAAGGCCTTCCCGCACTCTGTGCACTCATAGGGCCTCTCCCTGGTGTGGATCATGTGGTGCTGGAGGAGGTGTGTGCTCTTAATAAAGGTTTTCCCACACTCTGTGCATTCATAGGGCTTCACGCCAGAGTGAATCTGCTCATGTCGAACAAGGAAGCAATTCTTGTTAAAAACTTTCCCACATTCCTCACACTTATAGAGGTGTTTCCCTTCATGTATCAAGGGTCCTTTCACTGGTCCATGTGAGTCACATTCATAAAGAATATCTCCTGGAAAGACTCGCTGCTGAACAATCCTTGAGTGAAGACCATCATGTGTCCCTAAACCACCATGTTCAGGGCTCATTTTCCCAGAGAGCTTCTCCCTCTGGGGGTCCATCCCTGGTCTCAAGTGGACTTCATGCATTTCCAGTGGCCCATCCTGATCCTTGGTTTGTCCCAACAGGGAGTCCCCTGAGGCTCGCTGAGTCAGTTGTTCCTGGGGTGAGACTTCCTCAGACAACGCCCGGTGAGAAGGGGTAGGCTCTGTGGTATCAGCTTTTGTGTTGCCACCTGAAGGGAATACAATACACAAAAGGCATATAAGTGATGGCAACACAGAAGAAACTAAATCACCATGTCAGTGAGAAGATGAAAATAGTGGCTGTGTACCTGCTGCGTTTTCAAATCTCTGAAACCCAGGTGTGCAATTTCTTTCTTTTTGGTTCTTAGATTCTTGAAAATTTTAGAGGGAAAACCCAAAGGGACAGCATGGGCAGGGGACAGAATGTCTGGAGATGAGGGGCAGGTAGACAGAGGAATGAAGACACTGTGTGTGGTGAATGCTCGAAGCCAGAACATCTCAAGGTGCTACAGGAAGCCAGCAAAGGGGCACCTAGTGCAGTAGGTGGGAGACAGGAAGAGGTCATGCAGGCTTCCCAGATGCAGCCAGACCTTCTGACGTATAGAGAAAATGGGAAGGTCCTTTCAGCCTTTGGAAATACAATGAACAAAGGCACAGAATCTTCCAGAATCAGGGAACTGCCATGCATGAGAGGATAAGCTCCCAAGATGGGATTGGTGTCCTTACCAGAAAAGATACTAAGGAGCTTGCTTCTTTTCTCTGCCATGTGAGGACAGAATGAGAAGCCTGCCATCTGCACACCAAGGAGCAGGCCCTCATCAGATGCCAGATCTGCCAGCCCCTTGATCCTGGATTTCCCAGACTCCTGAACTGCGAGAAATAAACGTTTGTTACTTGAGCTGCCCACTCTGTGGCATTCTTGTTACAGCAGCCAGACTAAGACAGGACGGTATGAGTAATGTTCTCATTCTGGAGTTTGGCGATGTTAAGAATATTATTTTCAAAAAGAAACAAAGGAGCAAATAATTTAATTAATACATCAATTAATCAAGGTCATTGATTAATCAGTGATGACAATGTCCCCATAAAACCAAGGTTTATGATTAACGGAAACCCATACCTGAGGTCCACTAAACAAAAGTTAGAGGTCACATGAGTATTATGGTTAAGAACATGGTCTCTGACCACAAAAACCCTAGGCCCAAATTCCAAAAGAACACAATATTAGCTTTGTAGCATCTGGTAAGGCACTCAAATTCCATAGGCCTTCATTTTCCTCTTCTGAAAAATAAAGCTAAAAATAGAGCCCACCTTGTAGGACTGCTATGAGGATGAAGTGAAACACTACATATACCATGTTCTGGAGGGTGCCAGACACAGGGCAAAAAAGTCAATCAATTAGCTTTAATTTTTTATTATGCGTTAGTCCAATAATGTACACCTGGGACCTAACTAGGCAGCATGTAAATTGGAGGTGTGAGAATGAGAATGTGTGGATTAACCTTGGAGAGCATTTAAGAGTAAAGAGAATGAGCCATGAGATGCCCGATGAGCCAACATTCAAGTGATGACCAGAGAAGGAGAATGAAGGTCCAGTGAGAAGAGGGGCAAAGAATCCAAGAGGGTCAAATGCTCAAACACGACACAGTCTGGAAAGTCTGTCTTGCGTCCTGAGCTCATCTGGCGTGGCGGTCAAGAGTGCTCGCTCTGGAGCAGAACAACTCGACTCAAATTCTGCCCGTACCCAGCCAGCTAATGTTGGACAAATTCTTAGCTGTTTCCTGTCTAAGCTTCCTTCTCTGAAAAACTGAGAGGCTCTCAGTTTCTGCCTCATAGGCTGTTGTGAAAGCTAAATGAGAAAATGTCTGTAAAGCACTGGGCACAGTTCCAGGTGTGTTCAGTAAATTGTGGTCCATTACTCATGATCGTTTATGGTTGTGCTGTATTTGAAGATTAGGAGCAAAGCAGTGACCGTGTAAGGAAGAGTTTCAGTGCTGTGGTGCAGAGGAACCTCCCCCAGACCTCAAAGAGCAAAGAGAACATTACCAAGAGCTGCCAAGGATAGGGACAGATGGAGTCTTTCATAGATGAATGGTGGGGATGTTAAAGGGGGCAGACACTCTGCAGAACTGTCTGGCAGTTTCTATCAAAGCTGAGCATACAGCTACTCCATGACCTGACCTGCACACATACCAGAATGTATTCCTAACGGAAATCAGTGCTTACATGCACCAAAAAACATAACATGAATATTCTCAGCAGCATTAAGTTGAAAACAACAGGAGTGCCCATCAGGAGGTGAATGGATCAATGAAGGGCAATTTTTCAAGCAATGAGCTATTACACCGTATTAAGAGTAAACAAATTCCAACCCCAGGTAACCACATGAAAAGAATCTCAGACATGATGATCAAAAGAAGACACATATGACAGACAGCATGCTATGGGGTTCAACAGTCAAAACGAATCGGTGCTGACAGTCTAAATAGGGGTTACCAAGCACAAGGGGCTATCGAGGGCGTGAGATCCCAATGAGATGCTGGAAATATTCTACATATTGACTGAGGTGGTGCTTACATGGGTTAAACATACCCAAGCATTCATGAAGTTAACCTCTTAAGATTTTTACACAACACAGGGTGTGAGTTACACCTCATTTAAAACATGCAAGAAAATTTTAGTAAATGTGATGGACAGGACTCAAGTGTAGACATCTCTTGCAAGAATGAGACAGTTTCTCCAAGAAGATGGATTTTATAGGGAAAGTAGAGTCAATGTCAGTGTGAAGCCATTAGAGAGGCAGAAGAATTTTCTATTTACTTTCCCCGAATGTGAGGCAACTGAGCATATCTTTGTTACAAAAGAGGCAGAAAAGGTGAGAAGCAGCAGTTCCCTGAAAAGGTTTGGCCTAGACTCTGGTACATGAATTGGCCTTGGTCAGGGGTGAGATCTCCTCTAGGGAGGTGAGGAGGTAAGCTACACATATGAGAGATTTAGATGAAGGTAGAAGGGTTTAAGGATCAAGCAACACAAGGATACAGGCTCTATTTTCTTTTTAAGATTTTTTTGATGTGGACCATTTTTTAAATCTTCATTGAATGTGTTACAATATCGCTTCTGCTTTATGTTTTGGTGTTTTGGCTGCGAGACATGCAGGATCTTATCTCCTCGACCAGGTATCGAACCTGCACCCTCTGCATTGGTAGACAAAGTCCCAACCACTGGACCGCCAGGGAAGTCCCACAAGCTCTACCTTCGACATGAAAACGTGCTGAGGGCTCTGTGGCTGGGGGAGTACTGAAGGTTGGGAACAAGATCTTGGTGGCTGCGGGGGCCACCGTGGGAGACAGGGCTGACTAGAGGCACCGAGGAGGTGTGGGGAGACCAGCCAGGAGTGTGCTGGCATCACCCAGGCAAAAGCTGAAAACCTGGACCGAGGTTGTGGGGGGGGGACATCTTCTCCTGGTGGTGGAGGTGACAGACTCAGGAGGCGTGCATGCAAAACGGACAGCATTTGGAGGGTTTGGTGGAGACGGGGGTGTTGAGGAGTTATCTGAGGCTGAACCCAGCCTTCTAACATGAACGGGAGGTGGGAGGAACGGGCAAGGTCAAAAGCCCCCTCTTAGGCATGTTGAGCATGAGGTGCCTTGAGGTTTAAGCAAACAGGAGGGATAGGAAGACTAGGGCGGAGGAGTGCTTCTGGGTGTCTGACTGACGCTCAGAGTGTGGGTGGATGGAGAAGGTGGGAAAGGGTAAGATAGAGAGCATAGTTGGAAAGGCCCTGTTTACTTGCAGTTCAGAAGGAAATATGAGATACTATCATTACTCACTAGCACTAATCCCACGATGTTAATAATACTAATAGCTTACTTTCGCTGAGCCACTCACTATGGGTCAGACCAAGTGAGAAGCAGTTTCATACATAATCTATTGCATCCTCCAACCACCCAATGAGACAGAAACGATTATGACTACAATTTCTCAGGAACAGACTGAGTGTAACAGACCACACTAATCAAACAATTTCATTCCTCTCCTTGAAAACACTCAGCCTCCTATCCCAGCCCCAGGCACCAAATGACAAAGTCGAGTATCTTATCAGTGGAATGTGAGTGGAAACAATGTGTTGGAAGTGGGTGTGACATTTTCCCTTCTCTGTTTTCCCTCTGCCAGATGGAGGATGCCAGGAACCCTGAAGGTCCCACGCTGATGACAGAAGGTAGCTGAGTCCCTGAATAACTGTGTGATCAGAGCTTCCTACTGATCCGCATCACCCTTGGTTCAAGAAAAACACTTTTCGTGTGCTGAGCCATGGAGATTTTGGAATACACCTGTTAGAACAGCTAGGTTTACCTTGGCCAAACTTATATACAAAGGCACAACAGGATCATGGAACTTCCCCAGGGCCACAAGGCTGTGTGGTGTGTCACACCTAGTTTTTAAGCCCAAGTACATGGAGCCGAGAGCCTGAACTTACCTGATACGCCCCACACCTCCCCAGGAGCAGTGGAGAGTGTTATGGGGTAGAAGGACCACAGGTTAAAAGGTTCCACAGATCCCATGCCTCCAGAGAGGCCATGACAAGAAAATTCTCACAAATTTTATAGGCAATAGTCCTCCTGCTGTCTGCAACCTGCTGTGATGCCCGCTTGGCCAGCTGTTGGCACTTACCTGGGCAGGAGCTTGGGGAGAGGCCTCTCTTCCACGTCTGTAACTCTGGGCTGTGCTCCAGTGGGTGGATCAGCTCTGGCTTGGGCAAAGGACATCCTGTTCACAGAGAAAAAAAGAGAACATGAGGATTTTGGTGAGAAGAAAGAAACCTCTCAACCCAGATTGGGACTGCAGGATTTGGAAGAGACCTCGGAATGCAGCTGCTCCCATCTAGGCAAACAAAATGCTGCAACTAGGAAACAAACTGTAAAAACACCATCCTTTGTCCCTGAAGACTGTAGACATTAGTGCTGGCTGCACAGACAGCACCAACTCCCTTTGATCTCCGTCCCACAGAACCCAGCACCGTTCAGACGTACCTCCTGAAGACGTTTTCTAATTCATTCAAGTCAGGGACCTCAACCTCCTGTGCATCAGCAACACCTGGGGTGCCCAGCTACCACCACACAGCAGTTCAAACAAAATCTCTGGGAAGGGCCTGGGCATCAGATTTTAAATGCTCCCCAGGTGATAGTAGCCAACCTGGCAGGCTAAGAAGCCCTGGTCTCCATCATCCCACAAACGGCATCATCCGTATCTAAGGTAGGCAGGTGACCTACGACAGCTGCTCTGAGTAAAAAGAAAGCTTTATTTCAGGAAGGGCTGAGTGAGGCCCCTGCAGCTCCTGCCATCCAGAAGCATCTTGCGACTCCTGTGAGGGAACCAGCCTGAGCATCAGAACCAAGGAAGCAAAGAAACAGATACCTGGGTTGGCACCCCCAACCTGGAAGCCAGCATCACCTCTGAGCTGCTTCTTTCAGGGTGTAGACTGTTTGAGTTGGTCTGTCATGTGTACCCAAACATATATCAACCGATGTGGGGGTAAAGACTGTAGATAAATCAATGGCAAAGGTACCATGACCCGCACAGAAAGCGCATCTGCAGATCCTGAACCAAAGCTCAGGATTCGTTTGTCATCACTAAGCAAATGTTCACTCCTGTCTGCTACATGCTCAGCACGGGGCTCAGGGACAGGGCAGTAGAAAGCGAAGGAGTCTTTCTTCCGCTGTCAGGAGTCATGCTCCCTGCAACCACAGGGCCTTTGCACGTGCTGTCCCTTCTAACTGGAAGGCTGTTTTTTTCCCTACTTTGCTCGTTCTAGATTACTCTAATTCTTTGGGTCTCAGCTCAAATGTCACTTTCTGAGATTTCACTGAACTGTGGCTCCTGAGCCCAGGTGCTTCATCAATCTGCCATGTTGCCATGGAATTTTTAAATCCTAACAGTTAAGTCAAAACTAATATTTAGTCGACTTCTTGTTTCCAGTTCTGCCTGTAAGGAGATTCCAGGTCGCCACTCCATCCTAACAACAAGTGGCAAAATGAACAGACTGAAAAGTCAACAAGTCTTCTTGGATCAATAACAGAGGGGAGGAAACAAGGTAAACTGCTATCCCCAGGACTGGAGACACCGGGAATACAGTGAGTCACAGCTTACAAGAGCAGAGACTCATGAGCAGAAACTGCCACAGGAACCAGCGCCAGGATAGAAAACCTGAACGATAATGAATGGATTGGTGGAGGTTCAGTGCAGACAACCCTGACAGTAAAAAAAAACCTCCAGGGATACAGTCACTATGAAATTTCTCTCCAGAAGCTCAACCAAGTTCCCACAAAAAATAGAAGAGAAAAATCCCCTTGGGCTTCTGGCAGGGGGGAAGGAAAAAGAACCAATTATGAAATATACCAGAGCACTCTCTTTAACCAGGCCTGTCCTCAGAAGAAACTAGTTAACCAGATCCTAAACTGCTGGGGTTTTATCAGAGCCTAAATGGCCTGGAAGAAGGGAAATACCCAACTCCAGTCAACTTTGGCCATCTTGTCCTACCTTAGTGGAGGAGATAAACACTTGTGACATTCACAGTCCAGAGGGATAGGCCCACTAAAAGACTGAGACCAAATCATAGAACTATAAGAACACTCTTTCCCTCCTGCCCTGCCACTACATTTTTTTTTTAATTTATTTTATTTTTGGCTGTGTTGGGTCTTTGTTGCTGCACGTGGGCTTTCTCTAGTTGTGGTGAGCGGGGGCTACTCTTCGCGGCAGTGCACGGGCTTCTCATTGCGGTGGCTTCTCTTGTTGTGGAGCATGGATTCTAGGTGCACAGGCTTCAGTAGTTGTGGCTTGCGGGTTCTAGAACACAGGCTCAGTGGTGGTGGCACATGGGCTCAGTAGTTGTGGCGCATGGGCTTAGTTGCTCCGCGGCATATGGGCTCTTCCCAGATCAGGGCTCAAACCCGTGTCCCCTGCATTGGCAGGCAGATTCTTAACCACTGCACCACCAGGGAAGTCCCGCCCACCACATTCCTAAAGGCCTATTTACAGCAGTTACTTTTGCCTAATACATCATGGCCTATTTACAGCAGTTACTTTTGCCCAGTATATCATGTGCAGCTATCAAAAAAAATTATGAGTCACGCTAAAAGTCAAAGAACACAATTTGAAGAGACAGAGCAAGCATCAGAACCTGACATGTCAGGGATGCTGGAATTATCAGATCAGGGATTTTAAATGACACTGATTAATATGCTAAGGGCTTAATGAACAAAGTAGACAGCATGCAAAAACAGAGGGGGAATGTAAGCACATCGAAGGAAATCCTAATTAAGAACCAAAAAAAAAAAAATGCTACAGATCAAATAACACTGAAGAATGCCTCTGGTGGACTTATCAGTAGACTGGACACAGCTAAAGAAGGAATCTCTGAGTTTGAGAATATATCAATAGTAACCTTCAAAACTGAAAGCAAAGAGGACAAAGACTGAAAAAAACAGAATATCCAAGGACCATAGAACTATAAAAGGTGTAATATAAAGTAATGCGAATTTAAAAAGGAGAAAAAATGAGAAAAAGAAACAGAAGAAATACAGGAAACAATGATGACTGGGAATTTCCCAAAATTAATGTCAAACACCAAACCACAGATCCAGAAAGCCAAGAGAACACCAAGCATGACAAATGCCCACTACCCCCACCCCTGTCCCCCAACAAAAAAACCAAACAACCACACCTAGGCATACCATTTAAAAACTACAGAAAATTGAAGATAAAGAAAAAATCCAGAAAGAAGACGAAGGTCAAAACAAAACAAAACATCTTACCTATACAGGAACAAAGACAAGAATTACATATGATTTCTCCTCAGAAATCACATAAGAGAGTTGAAAGATTTAAAGTGTTCAGAGAAAAACCTCATCAATCTTGAATTCCACACCCTGTGAAATTATCCTTCAAAACTGAAAGAGAAATAAAGAATTTCTCAAAGAAACAAAAATTGAGGGAATCTGTTGCCAGTAGACCTATCTTATAAGAAATGTTAAAATAACTTCTGTAGAGAGAAGGAAAATGATATAGGTCAGAAACTCAGATCTAAATATAGAAAGGAGGAATACTGCAGGAGGAATAAAAGAAGGTAAAGTTAAAACTTTTAGTTGTCTAACCAATCTAACAGGTAACATTGTGTTCAGAATAATAATAGTAATAATGTATTCAATTATGCTTATGTACATAGCTTACACACACTTATACATATACATACATACATATAAATGCTTATTTTTATATATGTATAAAATATATATTCCCATTATATATGCACTTACATAGTGAAACAAATGGCAGCAATGATATGAAGGATGGGAGGACAGAATTAAGATTATTTTGTTATAAGGTCTCATGTTACCAGTGAAGTGATATAGTGTTATTTGAAAGCAGACTTAGATTAGTTGCCCTTTGGCACATTATCATTTACATTAGCACTCCTACAAAATGAAATACTTAGGTATAAATCTAAGAAAATATGTACAAGATTTTTTTTTTTTGTGGTACGCGGGCCTCTCACTGTTGTGGCCTCTCCCGTTGCGGATCACAGGCTCCGGACGTGCAGGCTCAGCGGCCATGTCTCACGGGCCTAGCCGCTCCGCACCATGTGGGATCTTCCCGGACCGCGGCACGAACCTGTGTCCCCTGCATCGGCAGGCGGACTCTCAACCACTGCGCCACCAGGGAAGCCCATATGTACAAGATTTATATGAGGAACTCCACAAAGCTCTGATGAATGAAATCAAAGAACAAAATAAATGGAGAGAGATTTTATGTTCATGGATAAGAAAACTCAGTACTGTCAAGATGTCAGTTCTTCCCAATTTGATCTACAGATTCAATGCAATACCAATCAAAATCTCAGCAAATCATTTTGTGGATATCCAAAACTGATTAAGTTTATATGGAGAGGCAAAAGACCCAGAAGAGCCAACACAATATTGAAGAAGAACAAAGTGGGAGGACTGATGCTAACCCAACCTCAAGACTTACAATAAAGTTATAGTAATGAAGACAGTGTGATGTTGGTGAAAGATCAATGGAACAGAATTGAAAGTCCAGAAATAGACCCACATAATACAGTCAACTGATCTTTGACAAAGGTACAAAAGCAATACAATAGCTAGCAAAGCTAGTTTTTTTAACAAACGGTGCTAGAACAACAGGATATCCACATATTAAAAAAAATTACCTAGACAGACCTTATACCCTTCACAAAAATTTACTCAAAATGGATCACAGATCTAAATGTAAAACACAAAACCATAAAATTCCTAGAAGATATTATAGGAGAAAACCTAGATGAGTATGGGTATGTGATAACTTTCTAGATACAACACCAAAGGCGTAATCCATGAAAGAAATGATTGATAAGCTGGACTTCATAAAAATTAAAAAATTCTGCTCTGCCAAAGGATGAGAAGACAAGCCACACAGTAGGAGAAAATATTTGCAAAAGACGTATCTGATAAAGGACAGTTATCCAAAATACACAAATATCTCTTAAAATTAGAAAGTAAGAAAACAAAAACGACCCAATTTTAAAATGAGCCAAATACCTTAACAGACACCTCACCAAAGACCTTAAAACACATCTCACCAAAGACAATATACACACAGCAAACAGGCATATGAAAAGATCCTCCACAGAATATATCATCAGAGAAATGCAAATTAAAACAAGATACTACTACATACCTATTAGAATGGTCAAGGGACTTCCCTCGTGGTGCAATGGTGAAGAATCCACCTGCCAATGCAGGGGACACAGGTTCGAGCCCTGGTCTGGGAAGATCCCACATGCCGCAGAGCAACTAAGCCCGTGAGCCACAACTACTGAGCCTGCACTCTAGAGCCCACATGCCACAACTACTGAGCCTGAGTGTCACAGCGACTGAAGCCCGCGGGCCTAGAGCCCATGCTCCGCAACAGGAGAAGCCACAGCAACGAGAAGGCTGCACACCACAACAAGAGTAATCCACGCACCGCAACAAAGAGTAGCCCTTGCTCGCTGCAACTAGAGAAATCCCACACGCAGCAACGAAGATGCAAAGCAGTCATAAATAAATAAATATAAATGAAAGAAAAGAAGGGAGGGAGGGAGGGAGGGAGGAAGGAAGGTCAAAACGTGGAACACTGACAACACCAAATGCTAGCAAGGAGGCGGAGCAGCAGGAACTCTCATTTAATGCTGGTGGGGATGCAAAATGATACCACCATTTTGAAGACAGTTTGGTGGGTTCTTAGAAAACTAAATATACCTTCACCATAGGATCCATCAATCACAGTTCTCGCTATTTACCCAAAGGTGCTGAACACTTATGTCCACATAAAAACCTGCACACGGATGTTTACAGCAGCTTTATTCATAATTGCCAAAACTTGGAAGCAACCAAGATGTTCTTCAGTAGGTAAATGGATAAACGATGGTAAATCTAGACAGTAAAATATTATTCAGCACTAAAAAGAAACATGCTATCAAGCCATGAAATGAGAAACAAATGCATATTACTAAGTAAAAGAAGCCAATCAAAAAGGTTACATACTCTATGATTCCAGCTATATGACATTCTGGAAAACACAAATGGAGACTGTAAAAAAGATCAGTGGTTGGTGAGGGGGCAAGGATGAATAGAGAGGACTCTTAGGGCAACAAAAAAATTCTGTATGATACTATGATGGATACATGTCATTATACATTTGTCCAAACCCATGGAGTGTACAACACCAAGAGTGAACCCTAATGTCAATTATGGACTTTGGGTGATCATGATGTGTCAGTGTAGATGAATTAACTGTAACAAATGTACCATTCTGGTGAGAATATTGAGAATGAGGGAGGGTATGCTCGTGTGGGGGGAGAGGGTATATGGGAAATCTCTATACTTACCTCTCAATTTTGCTGTGAACCTAAAACTGCTGAAAAAAAAACAAGTCTTAAAAAAATAATAACTATTTATAGGTATAACCATATTCCAGGGACTGTGCCGAGCAATTTAAATGCATAAAAAAACTGAATTAAGTTTATGAACTAATTTAGAAATGAAATGACATACATATTTAAAATATTGAGTCTTTTCATTCAGGAACAAGGTAAATGTCTTCATGGATCTAAGTCTTTTTTAGGTCCTAAGCAAAGCGTTATATTGACCTTCCTGTGGGCCTTGCATGAAAAATTCTATTTTAGGATTTCCTTATAGCACCCACATGAAGTACATATTGCAATAAGCACCATTTTATAGATGAAGAAACAGAGGCTCAGGCAGATAAAATGATTTGTTGAAACCATGGACACGATGAATGGCTGAGCCAAGATGAAAACCAAAGTCTAGTCATCTCTGGCATCTGGCATCTGTATTTAACTACAAAGCTACACAACACTGTTCCAGAAAATGCTGAATCCAAGTGTAGGGTGATGACCATGACAACAAGGACGACGATGATATCACTAACAGTAGTGACAGCAGCAGGAGTCACAATTGCTAACCCTGCACACAGCCAGGCATCACCACGCACTATTCTGAGCCATTCACCCTCACGACAGACGTGTGAAGCAGGTACTATATTACTTCATGAGATACTACCTATGAGATAACTGACATACAGAAGCGTTCAGTAACCTGCCCAGGAACACACAGCTCATAAGCAGCAGAGCAGGGATTAGACACCAGGAGTCTAGAACCAGACCCTGGACTCCCAGGTGCTACACGAAGAAGGAACAGCAAACACTTCCCCGTGGGAGTCAGCAGCCTCAGACCAAGTGGGCTGTGGTGGTGAGAGGGGGACATGAGCAGAGGAGTCAATCCTCAGGAAACAGGGCCAGAGGAAGGAGCAGACGTGGAGATGCCAAAATTCAGCATTTCATGAACTACTAAAAATAAAAACTTGGGTTTGGAATCCCACACAGTGATTTGGTCAAATAGAGACATTTGCACGAACATCATATATCATTTATTCTAATCAACATTTCACAAAAGGATGGACAAAAAATGCAAAGCAGAGCTGTTGACAACCAAGTTGTGCCTTTTAAGTTGAATGGATTAAGCTTTAGGAAGGACTCACAACAATGGCCCTATTTCCCTTACTTGTTGAGTACAGCGTGCTGGGAGAATTAAATGAGTACAGCATGAACAGAGAAACAAGATAAACATACAGCAAGAAACAGAGATGAGGAGTGAGTCGGCCTCAGAGAGCAAGGACTTAGTGACTACCTCCTTCTGCAAAATAGCTGCAGCAGAAAAAACCACTGTGAAAACAAAGTGACATGAGCAGGCCCACGAGAGAAGGCAGAACAAGAGACCCAGAAGCCAGGGCATAATCATGCTTCTCTAAGTCGCTATATCAGTCCCTCAAGGAGCTCAGCAGAAATTCCTACCTTTGGGTTCTGTAAGACACCTCCATTTCCTCCCAACACATCCTTCTCCTTTGGCTGTGACCAAAGGCAAACTATGTTTCTTGTCCAACCCTCCCTAAGTGAGATACAAGGAGACCAGGCAGCAAGAGGTGAGTCCAGAAAATAACTGAAGCTGTGCGGAGGAGGGTAGATGGGCTACAGAGGGCTTCTCAACCACCAGGCCTGGAGCCAGAGGGTGGAATGAAGCAAGTGACAGGTCCCACATGGATTGGGAAGGCCTTACCCAGAGAGACCAGGAGCCCGCAGGTCTCCAGCATCACCTCCTGGTACAGGGTCCTCTGGGCAGGGTCCAGCTGCCTCCACTCCTCCTGGGTAAAAGTCACGGCCACGTCCTCATAAGTAACAATCATCTGGAAAGTCAAGCAGATGCAGTTGTGTTGGTCTTGGGGCTATTGATCGAATCAGAGCCCATCTCTCTCCATGGCAAAGATGCAGAGACCAAACAGCCCCTGAAGGCCGAGCTCTGTGCTGGATTCCAGGAGGCAGACACTGCTCTAGACTGATCACAGCAGTGTAGCCGACAGAAGCCTCCTAGGCAGGAGGCGACGGAGAATGACACGAGGTCGGAACCCTCCCGCATGGACTGTGAGGCACAGAATGGTAAGGGTGCTAAGGTGTCAAACAAATGGGAAAGAATAATGACAACAAAACAATACCAATAATAATTACAGCAACAGTACCCCAGACCCACTGGTCCTCATTGTGTGCCTGCCTCGTGCTGAGGCATTTACATGTCTTGTTAAAGTGTCTGAAAGTCCCCAGCTCTTAAGTCCCACCCACTCTTGAGGTTTGAATCCTAAGTCCTAAAGTCAGCACTTGCCTGCTGTGTGAACTTGGGGGCCTCGCTTAATTTCTCTGAACGTTGATTTCTGAATCAATACAATGATTCTCACTGAGCAATAATAGTTATGAGAACTAAAGAAAAAAGAAACACTGGGTGACTGGCCACAGCCGGTGAGGTCAATGCCATTATCATCTTCATGTCAGTCAGGAGACCTGAGGCCCAGGGAGCTCTACCACTTTGCCCAAGTTTACATGGGTTGTGATCAGAGGCAGGATTTAAAAGCAGGTTCCTCTGGTCTGAGGTCTAACAGCATAACCATGACCCACTGGCAAAGTAAAACCACAGTTAATGAAGATGTGAAGCATTTTAAATAAATTTCCCAGTTATATTCATTTCAGCCACTGCTGAAAATAATTCTGCAGACGTGGGCAGAGGAGCAGATTCATCATCACCCACCTCACAGGAGAGTCACCTGAGGTGGTGGTACCTGCTTGGGAAGTGGCAGGGCCTGGACCAGCTCCTGCTGCCATGTGAACCTTGGAGACTCCCAGGGAGAATCCACAATGAGCCATCACTTCTTTTTTCTACCTGAGACCTGACAGCATGTATCCCGGAGGAAAGAATACTTCAGGGACCAGGGAATAGGAATTGCTGAGGACACTGGAGGCTGTAGCCAGGAGAACAACAGCCTTTGATTGGCCATGATGTCTGTCCTGGCTGAGCAGGATGGAACATTCAGCCAACGGCCACAACGTCTGGCCCTCCCAGGACACGTCTCAGCAGATGGGGGAGTAGGGAGGATTCTGGCAATCGCAAAGACCCTCTGGGGGTTCCTTAAACAACCAATATACCTTTTATTTGGTCCACACTCTTCCGCATGCTGAAATGCCATGTCCTTGGTTCATGCCAAGACTGCCTACCGGAAGGAAGCCTGCTTGGCTTGCAAAGTTTACTTTAGGTGTCACCTCCAGGCAACCCTCTCCACTGTTCGTAGAGAAGAGGGTAAAAATACAGGCTGTGGTGGCGACATACTTGTTGTTAGTTTCTGCTACTAAAGAACTGCAGTGAACTTGGGCAGGAAACTGAACTTCACTGAGTCTCAAGTTGTTCTTGTACAAAACAGTGATAATAAGAGAACTTAGCTCTGAAAAGGTGAGGATTACATGAGGTGATATATTATGCCTGTCGACCTGCTAACAGCAAGGACTCAATCGAGGCCGGCCGGCTATTACGGTTCTTTTCTCATTGTTTTCTCTTTGCTCCCACAGCATCCTGGACAAATTCAACCAGGAATTTTGCCAGGTTCCCTACACAAAAATGCCAGAACACAGGCAACAGGAAGGGGCCATTTTAAGCTAACTGCTAGAAAAGTCCTCTCCAAATAGGAGACATCTGCGCAGAGGCCAGAAGGATGTGAGAGGGAAGTCCTGCAAAGATATAGGAACAGTGGGACTTCCCTGGTGGTCCAATGGTTAGGGCTCCATGCTTCCACGGCAGGGGGCGCAGGTTCGATTCCTGGTTGGAGAACTAAGATCCCCCAAGCCCTGCAGCACGGTCAAAAAAAAAAAAAAGATACAGGAACAGTACTCCAGGCAAAGGCCAGTGCAAATATAAAGATTGGGGGCGGGGCGGGGCGCGGGGACAGAGAACTTATGGTCAGGTTGGTGTGTCTGCAGAACAGTGAGCCAGGGAAGAACGGAAGGTCAGAGGAGGTCGGCCGGGAGGATAGGGAAGCTGGAATTCTAGAATTTTAAGTGTGACGGGAAGGAAGGAAGCATCATTCATCCTTCACGCACTGATGAAACACCTGTCGGAGACCCAAAACTGTGGTAAGACCGCGGATAAAATAACGAGTCAGCGCCACTTGTTGTAAGTAAACGACGAGGACAAAGAGAAACCCAATGGCTTACTTAGCCTCCAGCCTGCCCAGGAGCCCTCTCCGAACCAGCGGAGAAGCAGCAATGCCAGCAATATGGCCCACTCACCCGTGCCGGGTCCAACCACCCCGCCGCCATCACGGGACCGTGAGGAGAGAGCGGGGCCAGAGAGGCGGCTCCAGGATTCAGCCGCCCGCCTCCTGCCCAGAGCAGGGGGGTGAGGGGGTTGGGGTTGGGAGGGGTCACCTCGGCCGACGGTCGCACTCTGAGCCTCAGTTTCCCAGGCGCAAAATGCGCACGAGGCCCAGGCCGTCGCGTCAGAGCTCCCGGGACGGGGTCGGGGCCCCGGCAGGCGCTCACGGGACACTCCCGTTACGGAGGACCCGGGGCGAGTGTTGGGCTAGTACACCGACACGGAGGTAAGACACACCCTCCTCACTGGCCTGCCCAGCTCGGGGCTGGGAAACGCACCCGGCCCATCGCCACAGGACTCACAGCCCCGGAGGACCCAGCCGGCACAGATAGATGACGCAGCTCTCCAAATGGTCGGAGGTCCCGCCCCCGCCGGCGCGGGCCGCAGGAAACCACCCCCGTCCTGAGCCATCACTGGCCCAGCATCGGCGCAAACACGCGGCGCTCAGCCTTCTGGGTAACGTAGTATTTTTTCCCCCTGCAAACAACCAGGTGTGTGGAGCAACTTACCTCAGAGCATCAGTGAAAGCAGTATTTCTGCACTCTCTCCTCAAACACCATGAATGGTCTCTATCGGTGGAAAAAGACTCCCAGACTCCCAGATTTTTTCTAGCAAGGAATGTGAAAAATGTGTCCTGACCCTGGAATTCTGTCACCTGCTCCTTCCTGTTCATCCCTAGTATCACTTTAAAGCTCACTGTGTAAAGCCCTGTAGGCCACTGTAAAGAAGTCATAATATGTTCCCTGTGTGTTCTAGAATATACCCAGGAATTAATTTGGTATGTTAATATACACAGAAATGGGAATGATTGTCATGAAGGAAGTAGTTTATGCTCACACATTCCTAGAAACAGGAGACAGGGCACATCACAAAGGGCCACGAGGGGAAGACCAGGATGGGTCAGGTCAGGAGGTAAGAGAGGTGAAGAAAGCATGGTCCACAGCTTTTATTGTGTTTTCAACAGGAAAGATAAGACAGGGTAGGATAAACAGTTTGGTATTGGCTAGTTTGAATACTGTCAACAGGCTTTGGAGCATACGGGCTGACTTATTTGCCCGGCACAGGCCCTTAGATGATGAGAAATATAGTCTCCTAAGTGTAAGAGTCAGAAAGAGGAGGGTTTCCGACTAGGGGCTTTGGGTTGCTTAATTTACACATGAAAGAAACAGCCCCTAAGAGTAGTTTGTTACCTCTAAGAATTGGCTAGTCCTGAAAGGGGCATTCTTGGGAATTTCCTGGCAGTCCAGTGGTTAGGACTTCATGATCTCACTGCTGAGGGCCCAGGTTCAATTCCTGGTTGGGAAACTAAGAGCCCACAAGCCACGCTGTGTATTTGGGGACCTCAATTATTTGTCTTTCGCCATTTTCAGAGGTGTGGGTCTATGAGAAGGGCATGTGGAACAATCTCTCTAAAATACCAATCCCACGGGAGATAACTGGGATCTTACTAACACCATCATCCCTTGAATACATGCTTTCTACTTGCTCACCTGGACAACCCCTCCTTGGAATTGCTCCTTGCTCTGTCCATGACTCTCTACCTTGTTGCAGCTCAAAGATCACATCTGGCTTGATGCACTGACACCCTGTTCTTTGGAAGTGGCATAAAAATGGCCAATTTGGGGCTTCCCTGATGGCACAGTGGTTAAGAATCCACCTGCCAATGCAGGGGACACGAGTTCGAGCCCTGGTCTGGGAAGACCCAACATGTCGCAGAGCAACTAAGTCCGTGCACCACAACTACTGAGCTTGCACTGTAGAGCCCGCGTGCCGCAACTACTGAGCCCGAGTGCCACAACTACTGAAGCCCGTGTGCCTAGAGCCCGTGCTCTGCAACAGAGAAGCCACCGCAATGAGAAGCCCGTGCACCTCAACAAAGAGTAGCCCCCGCTCGCCGCAACTAGAGAAAGCTCACGTGCAGCAACGAGGACCCAAAGCAGCCATAAATATATAATTGTATATTTTTAAAAAAAGACTAAAAAGGGGGGTGGGGCACAACAAAAAATATATGCTTAATACACGGATCTCCAAATTAAAAATCACAGCAGAGAGAAATTTCCTTCAAGTCATCCAGCTGGTTAGAACAAGGCCAGGAAGTGTAACCAGGTGGTCTGACTAGAGGGTCCATGCTCTTGACACTGCTCCAAGGAAGGGAAAATAGTGCCCATTTACAATTTAGCTTAGACCACTCAATTGTCAGGTGTGTAACATACCTGTGAACAGATCACAAATCTTTAACCCTCAAAACTCAAGGATGACGTCTTTGAGCATTCCAGAGGCACCTCAGCATCCGATAACTAAGACAGGAAAGGCAGTCTGCGGGCCAGAGTATGAGTACAAAGGGGAGAGGCAAATACTCCCCGAGACCAGATTCCTACAGATCTCCAGCATCACGTCTCTGTAGAGGGCCCTCCCAGCTGGACCAAATGCTCCCATACCATCTCAGTAAAACTCACAGACAGGTCCATGAACTTGACTAAGCCTGTAACAAACCCTTTAATCTCCAGTTATGCACATTTAATGATGTAGGAATTATTATGACCCCATGTTCTTTAATTTTTTTTTGTTGAAGTCAAATGCTACAAGTTTCAACAGTGGGAACAAAAAGTAAATGAGAAACTGTTGACACATGTGCAATGGAAATACACAGCATTGACCTGGTCGTTACATCTTTGTACAAATAAAAACAAATAAAGGGAATATTTGCAAGTCAAACCACTGACGACATATCTAAATAGACACAGATTTATTGAGAGGCAAGATTCTTTCTCACAAGACATTCTCTATATTTTGTCATCACTAAATTAAGTCTTGACCACTATGTAAGAATTTCCACTCTGACATAACTGATTGTTTTCGTTACAGTGATTTACATGTATATAAACCTTCACCTCAAAGCTATGACTTATTTCTTGTTGTAGCAAACTGTATTTGTTAAAGAAATTTGAACTTCCTCAACATTTAGGTATCATTTAAGTCACTGTGAAGAAGAGTTAATATGGCATGCTATCATTTGAGCTTCAAAGTTTGCCCTTGGCTAAAGTTTGAGGCCTTAGATTTCGGGAGGCTTCCTATCATTCCCAGAAATGATGAATGGCTCAGTGCACCTATTGTTTGTGTAAACAAGGTGGCTTATGCTGCTAACCTGTTATGCTTCTGGAGGTCTAGAATTCTGTTATGCTCTAGACAGAGTGCCCAATAAAAATCATAGGCACTGAGGTTCTAATAAGTTTCCCTAGTAGACATTTCACACATGCAGTCATAATTCATTGACAGAACTTAAATTAAGGACTCAGAATTCCTAAAGCTTGTCCCTGGTTTCCTCTGGACTCCAGTCCTTGTATCTTTTCCCTTGACTGAGATTGCTTTGTATTCTTGTGCTGTCATAAACCTTCGATGTTCAGTATAATATGCTGAGTCCTTTGATGCTTCCTAGTAAGTCATAACCCTGGGTAGTCTTGAGGACTTTCAACACAGTCATTCCTTATGACTTTTAAAGTCTTATAGATCTGTCCATAAAAGCCCATATAGTTTCTCTTTGTGGTCAACATAAGTCATATACTGTGCCAACTATACACACAGCTTTGTGTAAACTCTGTGAGGGAGGCAAACATAAAAATACACTACTGTGTGGCCATTCACTAACACACATATACTGAGTGTCTACTGAGGAAAATAAAAAAAGCAAACATAAAAATACACTACTGTGTGGCCATTCACTAACACACATATACTGAGTGTCTACTGAGGAAAATAAAAACGTAAAGTGAACAGAATCAGACAGTGGCTGGATGTGAGAATGATAAAAGAAAAATGGCTGTGAGGTGTCTGGCTTTGTCAACAAGACAGAAGATAGTGAAATTCACTGAGATTGTTTTTTCAGGCACCTCAAACACAATGTCTAAAACCAAATGCCAACCTTAGCCCTTTTCTACCTCCCTGCTTCCTCAGAGATTATATTTCCTACAAAGTTACAAGAGATGATGCAACCATTGAAGACTGAGTTTGGTTTCTCACTCAAACTGAAAGGATGGCCAAGATGTACTATAAAATGAGAAAGGGGGTTACAGATCAAATGAGTGTTATTTGATCCGTTTTAGTAAAAATGAATAGTGATCAGGAAAACAAAGATTCATACTACAAGAAGGAATCTAGGAAAGTGATAAGGGTATGGACTCTGCAGCCAGCCTAAATGGCCTCCAATCCCTAATCTCATACGTTGTAATGACTGTACAATTTGGGGCAAACTCCTTAATCTTTCTGTTCCTCAGTTTCCTGATTTGTAAAATGATGATAATATTACCTATCACATAGACTTGTTGCAAAGGTTAAGAGTTGATGTGTTTAAACATTCAAAACAATGGCTGATATACAGTAATACCACGTTTGCTTGCTCTTAGAATTATTATGGGTGCATCCTTATGGTGATGGTCTTGACCAAATGACACATGCATAAACTCAGTGTATATGAATACACAGAAGGTGTGGAAGTATGAACAGAGGGTAACAGACATGAGAAATATTCAACCTGGAGACACAGATTTGGGGGAACTCTGTAGATCACTGAGTATAAAATGCATTGAGTGGGAATTAACTCACTCATGGAACACATCACAAGTGAGAAAGCGATGGCCTTGGATGGACCCTGGGAAGCACATTGTTTAATACATGGGCTAAAGACACAGACTCTCTGAAGAAGGGTAAGAACTCACAGAAACCAGGAAAGGACCTTCAAGTCAGAGAGGTGGGCAGCAGTCCAACAGTGATGGGAGGGCGGGAGGAGGAGAGAGGACAAAAGGGAACTTTGTGAGACCTGCTTAAGCCAGGCAACCATGGTGGAGGTCATTCTTTAGTTGTCAGTGGAGCGAAAGGGACATGATGGGGTGAGGACAGGCAGTGGACAGAACAATCACACAGGGTGTATCTGTGAGAGAAAAAAGAAGGGCAGAGCTCAATACACATGTAGGGCAGAAAGTGCTTGGGGGTGAGGAACACAGGTATAGATTGTGAGGACAGAAGGGGATTCAGAGGGAGAATTTAAAGAGCAAGAAGTAGAGGCACAAAAGAAAGACAGTGGCCCTATACAAGTTAGGGAATATGGGAGAATGTGTTCAACAACAAAGAGGAAGACTGAACCTGGAAGACGAGTAGCCCATTCTCCTTTGAGGCTATAACAAGCCTTAGAGCGCTCAGAAATTTTACACACAAATCTTCCCTGGAGAACACAACTCTGAACAATCTGCAGGTTTCCCAGTTTTATTTTCTTGAGAAATATTTGTGGATAACAACACAGAAGATGGCAGGTCTTCCATTCCTCCAGATACTTCAGGATTTCTATTCCAGTATCAAGATAAACCACCAGAGAACCACTGACTTTGGACTACACAGTTTTGCTTGTTTTCTCAGAGTCCTTCTTTGGCATCATAAACTAGGCAAAGAAATAGAAGATGTGTAAAAGAACCAAACGGAAATCAGACAATTGAAAAATTCAAAAATCAAAACGAAAATTCACTGGATGAGCTCAATAGTAGATTATATATGAGAGAGAAGGAATCAGTGAGCTCAAAGAGAAATCAATGGAAATTAATCAACGTGAGCAACAGAGAAAAGCAGACTGGGGGAAACAAAAAGATGGGAGCCTGAGAATCCTATGGAACAAGAACAAGAGAACAAAGGGCTGAAAAAACTATTTGAAGAATAACTAAAAAGTTCCCAAATTTGCCAAGTGGCATACACCACAAAATGTGAAAAGCTGAGCAAACACCAAACAGGACAAGCCCTCCAAATTTTATGGCAGGTTACGTCATAATCAAACTTCTGAACTCTATATACAAGGAAAAAACACTTTCAAAGCACTTGACATAAAGGATACATTACAGATAGGGAAATAATGAGTCAAATGGCAGCAGATTTCTCAACTGAAACAGATCAGATTTCCCATCTGGAAGACAGAAGGAAATTACTTACTTGCCTTTCAAGTACTAAAAGAAAAGAACTGCTGACCCTGAATCCTATATCCCACAAAAATATCCTTTGGGAATGAAGGAGACATAAAGACATTTTTAGATGAAGGAAAACAAAAACATTTTTTACCAGAAAATCTGCAACAAAAGACAGGCTATAGATTTTCATGGGGCAAAAAATTTAAAAAGAAACTGTTAATGGAAGAAACTTGAGATTTCAAGAAGGAAGAAAGAACAATGTAATGAGTAAAAGTAGAAGTAAACAGACTGTGCTTCTTCTGAGTTTTGTAAAAATTGTTTGACAGTTGAAGCAAAAAGAACATCATCCAATATGGTGTTCAGTATATGAAAAGGAAATACTTAAGACAATTATATTAAAAGAATGGGGAATGTAAAGGTACCCAGGTACAGGTACGGTTTCTACGTGTCAAAGTGCTAAAGTGTTGATACCGTAGGCTGTGATAAGTTATGTATGTACAATACAATACCTAGAGTAACCACTAAAATACAAGAGATATACTCAAAAACATCACAGATATATCAAGTGGAGTTCCTAACATTAAAGTAACCCACAAGAAGGCAAAACAAACAACAAAAAGTACCCCCTCAAAACCAAACAACAGGGGCTTCCCTGGTGGCGCAGTGGTTGAGAGTCCGCCTGCTGATGCAGGGGACACGGGTTCGTGCCCGGGTCCGGGAGGATCCCACATGCCGCGGAGCGGCTGGGCCCATGAGCCATGGCCGCTGAGCCTGCGCGTCCGGAGCCTGTGCTCCGCAATGGGAGAGGCCACACAGTGAGAGGCCCATGAACAGCAAAAAAAAAAAAAAAACCAAACAACAGAGCAACAAAAACATCATAAAATGGTAGTTGTAAGCCCTAAAAATATCAATAATTATTTTAAACTTAAATGGCCTAAATATACCAATTTTAAAACAGAAATCAGTAAGATGGATATAAGAAAATGAGCCAAGTATATGCTATTCACAATATTCACATATTACATAACTTCAAATGTAACAATATAGATAAGGTTGAAAATAAAATTATGGAAAAATATAAACCATGCAAACATTAACCAAAAAACTCAATAGTAGCTATATTAATATCAGATAAAGTATACTTCAAAGCAAAAAATTTTAGAGGAGCAAAAAGAAAGCATAATGATAAAAGGGTTATTACACCAAGATGACACAGCAATCCTAAATGTGTATGCACCAAACAACAGAGCTTTGAAATACATGAAGTGAACACTGACAGAACTTAAAGGAGGAAGAGACAATTCTAGAATTAAACTGCAGGACTTCAACACCCCTTTCTCAGCTGTTGATAAAAATACGAGGCAGGAAATCAGCAGATATAGAAAATCTGAAAAACATCCTCAATGAACAGTATCTGGTACATACATATACAAACTCCACTCAATGACAGTAGGATACACACTCTTTTCAAGCAGCCTTACTGAACATTCATCAAATATCCTGGGTCATAAAACAAACCTCAAAAAATTTAAATAGCCAAATCAAACGTAAAAGAAATCAGAAGAAAGCACAAAATACTCCAAACACTGGGAAATTAAACAACATCCTTCTAAATAATCCATGGGTTAGACAGTCTCGAATAAAGAAATATTTAGAACTGAATGAAATGTAATTAGAACATAAGACAAGAAGCTAAAACAGTACTGTGAGGGAAATTTATAGAACTTAATGCTTACATTAGTAAAGTGAAAAAAAAAAAAAAACCCTCAAATCAATAACCTAAGCACCCACCTCAAGAAACTGCAAAGGAAACTACTATCAAAGCAGTAGAAGAAAGGATATAATAAAGACCAGAAAAAAATAATAATTCAGTGAAATTAGGAAAAGATAGAGGAAAAAATGATATAAAGTGCTGGTTCCTTGAAATAAAAAAATTGATAAATGTCTAAGAAGATTGACAAAGATAAAAGAGAGTTAACACATTTCCAATAATAGGAATAAAACAGGGACTATAAGTACAGATTCTGCTGCCATCAAAAGGATAATAAAGGAATACTTTAAACAAATAAGAAAATTTAGATGAAATGGGAAAATTCCTAGAAAAAGATAAACTATAAAAACTTATCCAATATGAAATAGATACTCTGAATAGTTCTATACATATTAAATAAAATAAATACATAATTAAAAAGCATCCAAAAGAAAAATCTCCAGGACTAAATGGTTCACTGGAGAATGCTACCAAACATTAAAAGAACAAATAAAACCAATTCTATACAACACACTGTCTTGTGAATAATACAACACCTGTTAACTCATGTTAGGAGGCCAGAATCACCTAGACACCAAAACCAAACAATGACAATTGAAAAAAATATATATAGAGAAAGAAAACTACATATCACTGTCACTCATGAAATTAGAGGAAAACTTCCTCAACAAAATACTAGCATATTTAATACTGTAATATAATATATAAAAATAATTATACTCCATGACCAAGTGGGGCTTATTCCAAGGATACAAGGCTGGTTCGACATTCAAATCTCAAATGAATGTAATACATCATATCAACAGGCTACAGAAGAAAAAACACAGGATTCTATCAATTGATTACAAAAAAAGCATTTGACAAAGTTCAACACTCATTCACAACAACAAAAAAACACAGTAAATTAGGAACATGGGAAACTTTCTAAACTTGATAAAGAAAACTCTATGTAGAAAACCTTACAACTAACACCATAGTTAATGATGACAATCGGAATGTTTTTCCCCTAATATCAGGACCCAGGCAAGAACATGTTTTCTCACTACTAGTATTTAACATCATATTGGAAATCTTAGCTAGTGCAGTAGGACAAGAAAAGGAAATAACAGGTATACAGATGGGAAGAAGTAAAACTGTCTCTAGTTGCAGATGATACTTCTATGTAGAAAATCCCAAGCATTCTATCAAAAGAAACAGCAAGGTTGCAGGATAACAAAATAACATGAAAAATATACATATTTCTGTATACTACCAAAGACTGTGTGGAAATTCAAAGTTTAAAAATCAATGCCATTTATAATTACTCAAAAAACAAAAACACCTGTATATAAATCTTAAAAACATTGTACAGGACCTATTACTGAAACTTATAAAATAGTAATGAAGTAAATCAAGCCATATCAAATAAATGTACAGACATAATGTTTTCATGAATTGGAAGACTCAAAACAGCAAAGATGCCAACTCTCAACAAATAAATCTACCAATTTAACTTAATTTCTATCAAAATTCAATACAGCTTTTTTTTCTGGTAAAAACAAACAAGCTTATCCAAAATTTTACATGGAAATTCAAAGTAACGAGGAATGTTAATCAGTTTTAAATAAGAAGACTGAAGACAGAGGACTCACTTTACCCGATTAAAAGATTTACCACATAACTAGAGCAATTAGTAAACCAATAATAGTACAGGACCAAGAAAAAGTCTGAGTATTAGGTCTTTAAAACCACATGAAGAAAAGGTTTGTTTTTAAAGAATCAAAGCCTAAATAGTCTAAAATGGTTCAACAGAACGTGCCCATTCATATGTGTATTCTTATCTCCTTAAATATAAAGGCATTTGATGGCTCAAACCAAAAAATTAAGGTCTTAAGAATAGAGACAATGTTTTAGAACAAAGGAGATGTTCAATGAAAGTTTTCAGACCTGTCTAACTCTCTTTAAACCGGATAGCAATGAATGTATATACAAGACACATAGAGTCTAGGTTCTTTACCATGGAAACAAAACTATCCTCCTGCCAATTAACTAAGGAATCAATGACAAAGTGCCATAGCTTGGCAAGGAAGTCTGAAAGAAACATTTTGTAGTTCATTTTCTATTTTAAGTCTCTCCCTTCTTTTTTAAAAAAATTCCTGAGATAACACTGAAGTGTAAACTAAGAAGAAAGATGTAGCTGAAGGTTTTCCTAAGTGCATAATAACCACTGGGTCTCTCTCTTTGATGAATTCTCAGATGTAGAGTAAGGCTCTAGGTTGGGTCAATTTCCAATATGACTCTTTAAATGACAACTGATATCCTGCAATAGGTATTTTCACAGGGAAGAAAATTGTGGTGTTTCTCTTTGGTATGAATGATCAGATTCTGAGTAAGATGTTTCCTCTGGCAAAAGATTTTCCTCAGTGGTTACATGCAAAAAGTCTTTCCCCAATAGGAGTTCTTGAAGATTGACTGAGGACTGCCCACTTGTGAAGGTTCTTCCCACATCTGTCACGCTGACAGGGTTTCTCCCAGTATGAACCCTCTGATGCTGAGTGAGGGATGAGCTGCGACTGAAGGCCTTTCCACACTCACTGCACTCATAGGGCTTCTCTCCAGTGTGGATGATGGAGTGTCGAATGAGGTTTGTGCTCCAGCAGAAGGTTTTCCCACACTCGAGGCATTCATAGGGCTTCTCTCCACTGTGAATCCGCTGGTGCCTGGTGAGGCCTGACCTGCGGTTAAACGCCTTCCCACACTCCATGCACTCATAGGGCTTCTCTCCAGTGTGGATGCTGAAGTGCCGAATGAGGTCTGCCCGATTGCTAAAGGCTTTCCCACATTCTTTGCACTCAAAAGGTTTCTCTCCAGTGTGGGCCCGTTTATGCAAGATAAAAGTGGAGCAGTGGGTGAAGGCCTTTCCACATTCAGTGCACACATAGGGCTTCTCCCCAGTGTGAATCCGCTGGTGCCTCTTGAGGTATGACCTGTGGTTGAAGGCCTTCCCACACTCGAGGCACTCAAAGGGCTTCTCCCCAGTGTGGATGACATAGTGGTGAATGAGGGCTGCGCTCTCACAGAAGGCTTTCCCACATTCACTGCATTCATAGGGCTTCTCCCCAGTGTGAATCTGCTGGTGCCACATGAGGTATGACCTGTGTTTAAAGACCTTGCCACATTCAAAGCACTCATACGGATTCTCACCACTGTGGATAATGTAGTGTCGAATGAAACCTGGCCTATCTCGGAAGGCTTTTCCACATTCTTTGCACACAAAGGGTTTTTCTCCAGTGTGGCTCCTGTTATGCAAAACAAAAGTGGAGCGGTGGGTGAAGGCCTTTCCACATTCATTGCATTTATAAGGCTTTTCTCCACTGTGAATCCGCTGGTGTTGTGTAAGGTGTGACTTGCGGTTGAAGGCCTTGCCACACTCCATGCACTTATAGGGCTTCTCCCCGGTGTGGACCATGTGGTGTTGAAGGAGATAAGTGCTCTTACTAAAGGTTTTCCCACACTCTGTGCATTCATAGGGCTTCACTCCAGAGTGAATCCTCTCATGTCGAGCAAGGAGGCGTTTCTTATTAAAAATTTTCCCACATTCGTTGCATTTAAAAATACTTTCCTCTTCCTGAATCATGAGATCATTACCAGATCCACATGAGTCATGGTCATGGACAGCACCTCCTGGAGGGACTGGCTCCTCTACAATCTTTGAACACACACCACCAGGTGTCCCTAAGCTGCCATATTCAGAGCTTGGTTTCCCAGGGAGCTTGTCCTTCTGGGGTTCTATCTCTGGTCTCAAGTGTCCTTCTTGCATTTCCAGTGACCCTTCCTGATCATTGATTTGGCCCAACTGGGAGTCCTCTGAAACTCTTTGTATTAGTTGTTGCTGGAATAAGATTCCCTCAGACAGGGCTGGCTCACAAGTGGTAGGTTCTGTGGTCTTGGGCTTTCCTTTGTCACCTGAAAGAAATTCAATACACAAAAAGATCTGTTAATAACGCCAACATGGAAGAAAGAAAATCAGTATTTCAGTGAAAAAAATGAAGATGGAAATAGTGTCTCTGTGTCTGCCACATTTCCCGACCTCTGAATCCCAGGATAACAATTTCTTTCTTTCCTGATCCTTGGACTGTTGACACCTTGAAAGGGAGACCCAGAGAACTAGCTGGGTGAGAGGACAGGGGGCTGGAAAAAGACATGGTCAATTCCAGACTGGATAGTTATGCAAATAAGTAACTCATCTGGGCTCACAGAGAGTTCATGGTGAAGAGATGACTCAGTGCAAAGCCTGAAAGCCCAACTATGTGATCAGAAGGTTGGGGTTTTAAGCCATAAGATAACAACTAGACCTCCAGAAACAGAAGGAGGGCAGGAGACTGAGTCATACAGGCACTGATTTAATCAGTTGTGCTTATGTAATGAGACTTGGTGAAATTCTTAGGTTGGCAATATTTCATGCATATATTGCCATACATCAATGCCAGGAGGCTAACAAGTCTGAGGACATAGTAGCTTATGTTTGGAACCTCTCCAAAATCTGTTCCTAAAAAACATCTGTTGCAAACCTATTGGACAAAGAATTTACAACAACCATCTTAAAAAAGCTCAAGGAGCTAAAGGAAGATACAGAGAAAGTCAAGAAAACTAGGTAAAAACAAAATGGAAACATCAATACAAAAAAAGAAAACCTAAAAAGAAATGAAAAAGAGGGAATTCCCTGGTGGTCCAGTGGTTAGGAGTCCATGCTCTCACTGTAGGGGGCCCAGGTTCGATCCCTGGTCAGGGAACTAAGATCCCACAAGCCATGTGGCGCGGCAAACAAAAAAAGAGAAAAGAAATTCAGGAGCAACAAGTTCAGTAACTAAAATGAAAAACTCATTAGAGGGATTCAAAGAAAAATTTGAGCAGGAAGAAGAAATCTGCAAACTTGAAGACAGGACAATGGAAAATATTGAGTCTAAGAAACAGAAAAAAAGAAAAGATTGAAAAATAGTGAGTAGAGCCTAAGGAACCTGTGATACACCCAATGAATCAACATACTCATTAGGGAAGTCCCAGAAAGAGGAGAGAGAAAGGGTCAGAGAGAATATTTGAAGAAATAGCGGAAAACTTCCCAAATTTGATGAAACATCCAAGAAGCTCAATGAATTCCAAGAAAAATAAAGAGACTCACACTGAGAAAATTACAATCAAACTTTTGAAAGCCAAAGATAGAGTATAGCAAGCATGAAGCAACTTGTTACAAACAAGGGGCACTCAATAAGATTATCAGCAGATTTCTCATCAGAAACTTGGGAGGCCAGAAAGCAGTGGTTCAATATATTCAAGTGTAAAACGAACAAAAAGTGTCAAGTAAGAATCCTGTATCTGGCAAAGCTGTCCTTCAAGAGGGGGGAAGAGGGACTTCCCTGGTGGTCGAGTGGTTAAGACTCCATGCTTCCAGGGCAGGGGGTGTGGGTTTGTCAGGTAATTAAAATCTCACATGCAGCTCAGCACGGCCAAAAAAAAAAAAAAAAAAAAAAAGTGAAGAAATTAAGACATTCCTATATATGAAGGCTAAAGGAGTTTGTTACCACTAGATCTGCTCTGTAAGAAATTCTTAAGGGAAAATTCTTCCATGGTGAAATGTAAGGACACTAGACAGTAATTCAAAGCTATACCAAGAAATAGAGATCCTGATAAAGGTAAATACATGGGCAATTATAAAAGTTAGTATTACTTTGTAACTCCACTTTTAAAAAAAATATATATATGTGTGTGTGTGTGTGTGTGTGTGTGTGTATTTATTTATTTATGGCTGTGTTGGGTCTTTGTTGCTGCACACGGGCTTTCTCTAGTGGCGGGGGGGGCTACTCTTTGTTGCGGTGCATGGGCTTCTCATTTTAGTGGCTCCTCTTGTTGTGGAGCAGGGGCTCTAGGCACGCAGGCTTCAGTAGTTGTGGCACGCGGGCTCAGTAGCTGTGGCACACGGGCTTAATGGCTCCACAGCATGTGGGATCTTCCCGGATCAGGGCTCAAACTCTTGTCCCCTGCATTGGCAGGTGGATTCTTAACCACTGTGCCACCAGGGAAGTCCCGTGTAACTCCACTTTTTGTTTTTACATGGTTTAGAAGACTTTTTAAAATTGTTAATCTAAAGGCTACTATTATTGTAACTTTAGTTTATAACTCCATGTGTAGTTTCCTACATAATTTAAGAGACTAATGCATTCAAAAGAATTAGTAGTTTAAGTTTCTAGGCATACAATATATAAAGATGTAACTTTGTGACACGAACAACTGAAAGAAGAGATGACAGAGCTGTAAAGGATTTTTGTTTGTTACTGAAGTTAAGCTGGTATAAAATCAAATTAGTGTTAAAACTTTAATATGTTAGATGTCATTCCCATGGTAACCACAAATAGCTATAGAATTTAAAGTAATTCCAAAAAGGAATTTAAATGTTTCACTACAAAATATCAACTAAACACAAGACTATAACACAGGAAATGAGAAAGAAAAAAGCTATAATGCATATAGAAATCAAATATCAAAATGACAGAAGTCTCTCCATATCAGCAATTACTTTAAATGTAAATGGATTAAACTCTTCAATTAAAAGACAGAGATTATCAGAATTGATAAATACACATGATCCAGAGACTTCCTTGGTGATCCAGTGGTTAAGAATCTGCCTTCCAATGTAGGCGACACGGGTTCGATCCTTGGTCTAAGGAACTAAGATCCCACATGCCTTGGGGCAACTAAGCCCTGGCACCGCAACTACTGAGCCTGCACGCCAGAACTAGAGAGCCCACATGTCGCAACTACACAGCCTACGCACTCTACTACAGAGCCCATGTGCTACAACTACTGAGCCCGTGAGCTCTGGAACTCACGTACCACAACTAGAGAGAAGCCCACACATTGCAACAAAGAGCCCACGTGCTGCAGCAAAAGATCCCATGTGCCACAACTAAGACCCCACGTAGCCAAAAATAAATAAATAAATATTAATTTCTTACAAAAACCCACATGATCCAACTATATGCTTTCCAAAAGAGACTCACTTTAGATCCAAAGACACAAACAGATTGAAAGTCAGAGGATGGAAAAAGATATTCCATGCAAATACTAACCAAAAGAGAGCAGAGATTTCTATATTAAAATCAGACAAGATAGGCTTTAAATCAAAAAAGATTACAAGTGACAATGAAGGACATTATATAAATAAAAGGTATAATACAGCAAGAAGATATTACAATTGTAAACATTTACATAATGACAGAAGATCAAAATACATGAAACAAAGAATGACAGAATGGAAGGGAGAAAGAGCACTACAACAACAGATGGAAACTTCAACGTCCCATTCTCAATAATGGAGAGAACAACCAGACAAAAGATAAGTAAAGAAATAGAGGACTTAAATAACATAATAAACCAACTAGGTCTAACAGATACATACAGAACATTTTACCCAACAACAATAGCTTACACATTCTTCTCAAGTGTACATGGGACATTTTCCAGGGCAGACCATAGGTTAGGCCACAAATTAAGTCTCAACAGATTTAAAAAGATATCATACAGGGCTTCCCTGGTGGCGCAGTGGTTGAGAGTCCACCTGCCGATGCAGGGGACACGGGTTCGTGTCCCGGTCCGGGACGATCCCACATGCCGCAGAGCGGCTGGGACCGTGGGCCATGACCACTGGGCCTGTGCGTCTGGAGCCTGTGCTCTGCAGCGGGAGAGGCCACAACAGTGAGAGGCCCGCATATCACAAAAAAAAAAAAAAAAAGATATCATACAAAGTATGATTTGTGTCTAATGAAAACAAAAACTTAACATACCAAAACTTACAGGATGCAGAGAAAGCAGTGTTAAGAGGGAGAGTTGTAGCTATAGATGCTTCCAGTAAAAAAAAAAGACCTCAAATCAACAACCTAACAACATAATTAAGTAGGAAAAGAAAAGCAAACTAAACCCATACCTAGCAGTAGGGAATATGAAAGATTAAAGATAAATAATACAGGGGACTTCCCTGGCAGTCCAGTGGTTAAGACTCTGCGCCCCCAATGCAGGGGGCACGGGTTTGATCCCTGGTCGGGGAACTAAGATCCTGCATTCTGTGGCCAGTTAAATAAACAAACAAATATTTTTAAAAAGGTAAATAGTGCAGAGAATAAAAAAATAGAGAAAAATCAGTGAAACAAAAAGTTAGTTATTTGAAAAGATCAACAAAATTGACAAACGTTTAGCTAGATGAACCAAGAAAAAAAAAAGATTCAAAATACTAAAATCCGAGATGAAAGTGGGGATATTACTTTTGATTCTATAGAAATCAAAACAGAGTATAAGAGAATACTGTGAAGAACTATACACCAACAAATTGGAAAACCTAGATGAAATGAACATATTCCTAGAAACACAAAACCTGTGAAGACCAGATCATGGAGAAATCGAAAATCTGAATAGACCTATAACTAAAAAGGGATTGAATTAATAATCAAATTCTCCCAACAAAGAAAAATCTTGGACTTGATGGCTTCACTGGTGAGTTCTAACCAAACATTTTTTAAGAAGAACTAAGACCAATCCTCAAACTCTTCCAGAAAACTAAAGTGGACAAAACACTTTTAAACTCATTCTGAGACAAGCATTACCCTAATAGCAAAGCCAAGTACACTACAAGAAAACTACAGGGCAATATCCTTTATGAACACTGATGCAAAAATCTTGAACAAAATATTAGCAAAACGAATTCAGCAACATATCGAAAGGAATATACACCATGACCAAATACAGTTTATTCCTGTAACGTAAGGACAGTTCAACATATGAAAATTGATCAGCGTTAACACATCACATTAACAGAATGAAGGAAAAAGTCCACATGATAATCTCAAATGATGCAGTAAAAGTCTTTGACAAAATTCATGATAAAAAAAAAATCAATGATGAAAGTCTGAAAGCTTTTCCTCTAAGATCTGAAACGAGGACATCTATTTTCACCACTTCTATTCAACATAATACTGGAAGTTCTAGACAGAGCAATTGGCAAGAAAGAGAAATCAAAAGCATCCAAACTGGAAAGGAAGAGGTAAAATTATCTTTGCTTGCAGATGGTAGTTTATTACATGTAAAAAACGTAAAAACCACAAAAACGTCACAAAATAACTGCTGAATAAATGAGTTCAGCAAAGTAGCAGGATACAAAGTCAACACACAAAAATCAGTTGCATTTATATACATGAATAATGAACAATCTGAAAATGAAATTACAAAACAGTTCTATTTACAATAGCATGAGAAAGAATACTTAGGAATTAATCAACGAAGTGAAACACTTGCACAATGAAAACTACAAAACATTGCTAAAAGAGTTAAAGATGATGTAAATAAACAGAAACACATACCATGTTCCCAATTTGGAAACCTAATATTGTTAAGATATCAATACTACCCAAAGTGATCTACAGATTCAATGCAATCCCTATCAAAATCCCAGCAACATTTTTTTTTTAATCTTTTGGCTGCACCGCATGGCACGGGGGATCTTAGTTCCCCGATGACCGGGGATCAAACCTGCGCCCCCTGCATTGGAAGCCCAGAGACTTAACCACTGGACTGCCAGGGAAGTCCTCCAGCAAAATTTTTTGCAGAAATAAAAAAAAATCCCCCCTAAAATCTATAGTGCATCTGAAGAGACCGTGAATAGCCAAAACACTCTTGAAAAAGAAGAACAAAGTTGAAGAACAGAAAATTCCCGATTTCAAAACTTACTACAAAACTACAATGATCAAATACAGTGTGCTACTAGCATAAAATCAAATAGACCAAGGGAATAGAATCGACAGCCCAGAAATAAACCCTCACATATATCATGAAATGATTTTTGACAAGGGTGCCAAAACCATTAAACGGGGGAAAAGACAGTGTTTACAACAAATGGTGCCGGGAAAACTGAATACCTACATGCAAAAGAATGAAATTGGACCCTTATCTAACATCATATACAAAAATTAACTCAAAATGGAGAGAAGGGACTTCCCTGGTGGTGCAGTGGTTGGCAGTCCGCCTGCCAGTGCAGGGGACATGGGTTCGAGCCCTGGTCCGGGAGGATCCAACATGCCACAGAGCGGCTGGGCCCCCATGCGCCACAACTGCTGAGCCTGCGCTCTAGAGCCCGTGAGACACAACTACTGAGCCGGCATGCCTAGAGCCCGTGCTCCGCAACGAGGAGTAGCCCCCGCTCACCGCAACTAGAGAAAAGCCCATGAACAGCAACAAAGACCCAACGCAGCCAAAAATAAAATAAATAAATTTATTTAAAAAAAAAATGGAGAGAAGAAAACAAAGGGCAAATGTGGCATGGCACTGGATTTGGCAAACATTTCTCAGATATGACACCAAAGGCACAGGCAACACAAGAAAAAATAGAAAAATTGTAGTTCATGAAAATTAGGAAAATTTGTGATCAAGACACTACCAACGGAGTAAAAAGATAATCCAAAGAATGTGACAAAATATTTGCAAATCATATATCTGAAAAGGGATTAATAATCAGAATATACAGAAAACTCAAACTTAACAAAACAAAAAAACAGCCTGATACAAAAATGGGCAAAGGACTTGAATAGACATTTCTTCAAAGATATACAAATGGCTAACAAGCACAAGAAAAGATGTTCAACATCACTAATCATTAGGGAAATGAAAATCAAAACTATAATGAGATACCATCTCACAACCATTAGGACAGCTATTATTGGAAAAAATAGAATAACAAATGTTGGTGAAGATGTGGAGAAACTGAAACTCTTGTGCACTGTTGGTAGGAATGCAAATTGGCACAGACTGTGGAAAACAGTATGGCAGTTCCTCAGAAAATTAAAAATGGAAATATTGATACTACATGATTCAGTAATTCCATTTCTTGTTATATGAATTCTTTCAATTCAAAAGAATTGAAATCAGGGTCTCAAAGACATTTGTACACCCATGTTCACAGCAGCATCATTCACAATAGCTAAAACATAGAAGCAACCCAAGTTTCCACCAAGGGATGAATGGATAAGTAAAATGTGAGACTGAGACACACACACACAAGAATATTACTGAGCCTTAAAAGGGAATGACATTTTAACACATGCTACAACATGGATAAACCTTGAGGACGTTATGTTGAGTGAAATAAGCCAGTCACACACACAAAATAGTGTGTGACTCCATTTACATGAGGTACATAGAGTAGTCAAAAATCACGGACACAGAAAGATTGTGGTTGCCAGGGGCAGGGCATGGTAGGGACATAGGGGGATTACTGTGTAATGGGCACAGAGTTTCAAATGATGAAGAGTTATGGAGAAGGCTGGTGGTGATACCTGCACGACATTATGACTCTATTTAATACCACTCAATGTATACTTAAAAATGGCTAAGATGATATATTTTACACTATCTGCATTTTACCATACCCACAAAAAAAGATAACATGAGTAATGCACAAAGAATCCCTACAAATCAGAAAGAAAATGCAGGGCTTCCCTGGTGGCACAGTCTGCCTGCCAACACAGGGGACACGGGTTCGAGCCCTGGTCTGGGAAGATCCCACATGCCACGTAGCCACTAAGCCTGTGTGCCACAACTATTGAGGCTGTACTCTAGAGGCCACAAGCCATAACTACTGAGCCTGCGTGCCTCAACTACTGAAGCCCGCACACCTAGAACTTGTGCTCCACAACAAGAGAAGCCACCGCAATCAGAAGGCCACACACCACAATAAAGAGTAGCCCCCGCTCGCCGCAACTAGAGAAAGCCTGCACGCAGCAACAAAGACCCAATGCAGCCAAAAATAAATAAATAAATAAATTTGTTAAAACACAAGAAAATGCAAACAAGTCAATAGAATAAAATAGATGTTTATCATGAAATGACATTTCAAAGAAGAAAACTTAATTCATAGATTGACTCACAATCATACGATAAGGTGCTAAAGTTCCTTATGAACGAAGGAAAAGCAAATCAAAACCATGTGGGATACAATTCTGTATTCACTTGATTGTCAAAAATTGAGGAGCCTTATAATACCAGGTATTGGTCAAGGTATGGGTTGAAGAAACCTCCATTCTTTCCTGGTGGAAGTGTAATTGGTTTAGCCCCTTTAGAACATAACAGGAATTATCTTGTAAACTTGAGAATTTGCACAGCCTATAATCCAACAATTTCACTCTAAGAAACATTAAAAGACAGCCTAAACAGGAGCAAGATGACCAATATATACAAATGTTCTTGGCAGCACTGTGAGAGTGAAAAAATGTGAACAATTAAATGCTACAGACAATGGATGAATACAGTGTGAGACAGGAATACTTTTAATTTATTTTCTTCACTGTAAGGAACTTCAGCATATTTTTACTTTGAGCAGAGAAAAGGATAAAAGTTATAAAACAAGCAGAACATAAGTGATGAAGGCACTTTCATGAAAAGCTATTTTCCAGATTCTGATGTCGGAACTGGCCATGCCCAGGGGCAAGACCTCTTCAACTAGGTGAAAAGAGAAGCTACAGGTAAGAGAGTCCAAATGAGTGTGGAAGGGCTGAAGATCAAGCAATATGAGGCAGACTTTACTTTCAACATGAAAACTTGCTGACACATTAGTGGTCACATGCTGAGGCATCTGTGGCTACACCTGGGGTAGCTCATGTAGGACAGAGAGCTGACCAGAGGCATAAAGCAGATGTAGAGACCAGTTAGGGGAACTACTAGCATCCCGCAAGGAAAAGATGATGAGAGCTTGGACTCAGAATGTGGGGACAGATCTGATGGGAGGTGGTAGAAGTGACAGATTCAGGAGATGTACATGATGTAAAATGGACGGGATGTGGGAGGTAGCCGGATATAGGGGCCGATAGAGGTGGAGGGGTGAGGATACAGTCTCTGGGGCTGTATCCAGTCTCCAACCTGCCTAGACGGCAGGACCGTGCGCTCTAACTTGGGAGAGGAAGGAGTGAGCATCGTAACGGCTTCCTTGCCAGGCATGTTGACTGGGTGCCTCTGAGATATTCAGGTGGAGAAGGGCAGAGAGCAGAGGGCAGAGGCTCGGAACTGCCTCTCTGAGGGGCTGTCGACAGGCTGCACACAGACACTCGCACGCTGGTGGGGCCGCCCGAGGGACTAGGAGGGAAAGAGCACGACTCTGCAGGGGCCCCATCACCACACACGGCGGAGCCAGTGCCCTCAGCAGCCCAGATGTGGGGCACAGCAGGACAAATGTCACCGTCAGGTTTTACCAAACAGGAGGAGTAGGGAGACATGCAACAAGGGAAGGCTTCTTGAGTATCTGGACAGGGTGGGAAAGGGGAGGCAGAAGAGAGCTGGAGAGGAGCTGGGAGAGGAAGGAAGGCCCTTTTCCTCAGAGGTCAGAGGGAAACGTGAGATGCATTACTCATTACAATACAGGGACATGAATGACACCAACGGCTTACTTCCCACGAGCCACTGACTGCGGCGCAGACGCTTGTGCTAAGCGGTTTTATGCTTTAACGCGTTATATGACCACGTCCCCAACAACCCGGGGACGGAGCAACTATCAGGAACAGACTGAGCGCAGCAGACCACACTCGCCAAACCATCTGCTCCTCCACTTGGACACATGGCTCAGCCCCATCTCCCAGCCCCATCCCCCGAGTGTGGCCAAGTGCCTAGTGCCTATCAGTGGAAGCGGGGGGCTGGTGTTTGTGCGAGTCTTCCTTGCCCTCTCACTCTCCTCTGCCTGCTGCAGGAGGTAAGGACAACCTTCAAGCCACATGCTGACGGCAGAGTGGACCCGGGTTGCTGAACAGCTGTGTGATGCACAGTCACACGGACCGGGTGCGCCTCAGAAAAAGTGCTTCCAGGGACATCCCTGGTGGTCCAGTGGTTAAGACTCCGAGCTTCCACTGCAGGGGTCACGGGTTCGACCCCTGGTCGGGGAACTAAGATCCTGCATGCTGCGAGGCATGGCAAAAGAAAGAAAGAAATACAAAAAAAGAACAAGTGCTTCCATATGCTGAGCACCAAGATGCTGGAGTCTGATGGCAGCTAAAATTTAACTTAGTCAAACTTATATATACAGATTTTTTCCGGGAAGATGGCGGAAGAGTAAGACGCGGAGATCACGTTCCTCCCCACAGATACACCAGAAATACATCTACGCATGGAACAACTCCTACAGAGCATCTACTGAACGCTGGCAGAAGACCTCAGACCTCCCAAAAGGCAAGAAACCCCCCACGTACCTGGGTAGGACAAAAGAAAAAACTAAACAGAGACAAAAGGATAGGGACGGGTCCTGCACCAGCGGGAGAGAGCTGTGAAGGAGGAAAAGTGTCCACACACTAGGAAGCCCCTTCGCGGGTGGAGGCTTCGGGAGGCGGAGTGGGGGAGCTTGGGAGCCGCGGAGGAGAGCACAGCAACAGGGGTGCGGAGGACAAAGCGGACAGATTCCAGCGCAGAGGATCGGCCCGACCGGAACTCGCCAGCCGAGAGGCTTGTCTGCTCGCCCGCCGGGGCGGGCGGGACTGGGAGCTGAGGCTCCGGCTTTTGTCGGAGCGCCGGGAGAGGACTGAGGTTGGCGGCGTGAACACAGCCTGCAGGGCGTTAGTGCACCGCGGCTGGCCGGGAGAGAGTCCGGGGAGAAGTCTGGAACTGCCGAAGAGGCAAGAGACTTTTACGTCCCTCTTTGTTTCCTGGTGCACGAGGAGAGGGGATTAAGAACGCTGCTTGAGAGAGCTCCAGGGACGGGCGCGAGCCGCGGCTAAAAGTGCGGAGCCCGGAAACAGACATGAGACGCTAGGGCCGCTGCTGCCGCCACCGGGAGGCCTGTGTGCGAACACAGGTCACTAGCCACACGCCCTTCCGGGGAGCCTGTGCAGCCCGCCACTGCCAGGGTCCCGGGATCCAGGGACAACTCCCCCGGGAGAACGCACAGGCGCGCCTCAGGCTGCAACGTCTCTGCCTCTGCCGCCGCAGGCCCGCCCCACACTCCGTGCCCCTCCCTACCCCCGGGCCTGAGTGAGCCAGAGCCTCCGAATCAGCGGCTCCTTTAACCCCGTCCTGTGTGAGCAAAGAACAGACGCCCTCCGGCGACCTACACGCACGGAGCTGTGAGAACAAAGAAGAGAAAGGGAAATCTCTCCCAGCAGCATCAGAAGCAGCGGATTAAAGCTCCACAATCAACTTGATGTACCCTGCATCTGTGGAATACCTGAATAGACAACCAATCATACCAAATTAAGGAGCCGTGTGGATGAAAGGCTCTTGGTGCTGCAGCCAGGAGTCAGTGCTGTGCCTCTGAGGTGGGAGAGCCAACTTCAGGACACTGATCCACAAGAGACCTCCCAGCTGCACATAATATCAAACAGCAAAAATTTCCGAGAGATCTCCATCTCAACGCCAGCACCCAGCTTCACTCAACGACCAGCAAGCTACAGTGCTGGACATCCTATGCCAAACAACTAGCAAGACAGGAACACAACCCCACCCATTAGCAGAGAGGCGGCCCAAAATCATAATAAGTCTACAGACACCCCAAAACACACCACCAGACGTGGACCTGCCCACCAGAAAGACAAGATCTAGCCTCATCCACCAGAACACAGGCACTAGTACCCTCCACCAGGAAGCCTACACAACCCACTGAACCAACCTTAGCCACTGGGGACAGACACAAAAAACAACAGGAACTACGAACCTTCAGCCTGCAAAAAAGGAGACCCCAAACACAGTAAGATAAGCAAAATGAAAAGACAGAAAAACACACCGCAGATGAAGGAGCAAGATAAAAACCCATCAGACCTAACAAATGAAGAGGAAATAGGCAGTCTACCTGAAAAAGAATTCAAAATAATGATAGTAAGGTTGATCCGAAATCTTGGAGATAGAATGGACAATAGAATGGACAAAATGCAAGAATCAGTTAACAAGGACCTAGAAGAACTAAAGATGAAACAAGCAACGATGAACAACACAATAAATGAAATTAAAAGTACTCTAGATGGGATCAATAGCAGAATAACTGAGGCAGAAGAACGGATAAGTGACCTGGAAGATAAAATAGTGGAAATAACTACTGCAGAGCAGAATAAAGAAAAAAGAATGAAAAGAACTGAGGACAGTCTCAGAGACCTCTGGGACAACATTAAACGCACCAACATTCGAATTATAGGGGTTCCAGAAGAAGAAGAGAAAAAGAAAGGGACTGAGAAAATATTTGAAGAGATTATAGTTGAAAACTTCCCTAATATGGGAAAGGAAATAGTTAATCAAGTCCAGGAAGCACAGAGAGTCCCATACAGGATAAATCCAAGGAGAAATACGCCAAGACACATATTAATCAAACTGTCAAAAATTAAATACAAAGAAAACATATTAAAAGCAGCAAGGGAAAAACAACAAATAACACACAAGGGAATCCCCATAAGGTTAACAGCTGATCTTTCAGCAGAAACTCTGCAAGCCAGAAGGGAGTGGCAGGACATATTGAAAGTGTTGAAGGAGAAAAACCTGCAACCAAGATTACTCTACCCAGCAAGGATCTCATTCAGATTTGATGGAGAAATTAAAACCTTTAGAGACAAGCAAAAGCTGAGAGAGTTCAGCACCACCAAACCAGCTCTACAACAACTGCTAAAGGAACTTCTCTAGGCAAGAAACACAAAAGAAGGAAAAGACCTACAATAACAAACCCAAAACAATTAAGAAAATGGGAATGGGAACACACATATCGATAATTACCTTAAATGTAAATGGACTAAATGCTCCCACCAAAAGACACAGATTGGCTGAATGGATACAAAAACAAGACCCATATATTAGCTGTCTACAAGAGACCCGTATGCTAACACATATATATGGAATTTAAGAAAAAAAAAATGTCATGAAAAACCTAGGGGTGAAACAGGAATAAAGACACAGACTTACTAGAGAATGGACTTGAGGCTATGGGGAGGGGGAAGGGTAAACGGTGACAAAGCAATAAAGAGGCATGGACATGTATACACTACCAAACGTAAGGTAGATAGCTAGTGGGAAGCAGCCGCATAGCACAGGGAGATCAGCTCGGTGCTTTGTGACCGCCTGGAGGGGTGGGATAGGGAGGGTGGGAGGGAGGGTGACGCAAGCGGGAAGAGATATGGGAACATATGTATATATATAACTGATTCATTTTGTTGTGAAGCTGAAACTAACATACCATTGTAAAGCAATTATGCTCCAATAAAGATGTTTAAAAAAAAAAAAAAAAAAAAAAACTTATATATACAAAGACACAAGGAGATCCCGAAGTTCACTAGGGCCACAGAGCTGGTGATCGGTTGGCACCCAGGCTTGAAGCCCAGGCAGCTGGAGCCCAAGACACATCTCAGCTCATGCACCTCTATCCTCCAGGAGGACAGAGGGACCTGGGGTCAAAGGGCTCCGTGGCCTCCAGACCACCACAGAGGCCCAAACAAGACACTTCCCCAAGGAACCAGGGCCAGCGACCTCCCCCTGCAGGGTCTCCCAGCTGCCCAAACCTTGGCTCCTACCTGGACAGGTGCTTCGGGAGAGGTCTTTCTTCACTGTCCACAACTCCTGCCCCTGCTCCAGTTGGTAGATCAGCTCAGATCTGGGAATAGGACACCCTGTTCATGGAGAAAGGAAGAAGACACTAGGATTTCTGTGAAAACAAAGAAAACCTCTCGATCTAGTGTGGGACTTCAGGATGTGGACAAGACCTCAGAATGAAGCTGCTCCCATGCATATACAAAATGCTGTACTGTGAACTGGAAACCAAAGACATGCCACACTGCCATGGAGTTTTTATTCCTAAGTCAAAAACTAACATATAGTGTATAATCGTAGTAAAAGGACTGTGTTCAAGCAACTTAAATGCATTACATCATTTCAAAATTGAAATAAATTTATGGAGTAATTTAAACAACTAACATATTTAAAATATTGAATCTTGGGAATTCCCTGGCGGTCCAGTGATTAGGACTCTGTGCTTCCACTGCAGGGGGCAATGGGTTCAATCCCTGCTGGGGAACTAAGATCCCGCAAGCTGCATCGTGCAGCCAAAAAAAAAGAAAATTGACTCTTTTCATTCAAAACAAGTTATGTGTCTTCATTGATCCAGTTCTTTTTTTAGAACCCAAGCAAAGTTTTGTATTGTTCTTCCTATAGGCCACAGAGGATTCTATCCTAGGGTTTCCTCACAGCATTCCCAGCAAGTACATATTGTGATCAGCACCATTTTTAAAAAAATTATAGTTCATTTACAACATCAGATTAGTTTCAGGTGTACAGCAAAGTGATTCAGTGTATTTATACACACACACACACATATACATATATATTCTTTTTCAGATTCTTTTCCATTAGAGGTTATTATAACATATTGAATATATATAGTTCCTTGTGCTATACGGTAGAACCTTGTTGTTTATCTATTTTATATATGGTAGTGTGTATCTGTTGATCCCAAACTCCTAATTTATCCCTCACACCCCACCCCCCAACTTTGCTTACCATAAGTTTGTGTTCTATGTCTGTGAGTAGCCCTATTTTATAGATAAAAACCATACAGAAACCATGCTCAGGCAGATAATGTGATTTGCCAAAGAGGCCAGAATTGGTGAATGGCTGAGCCAATATGGAGCCCAGGTCTAGCCATCTCTGCTCTGTGTGCTGTTTTACCACAAGGCTACACAACACTGTTCCAGAAGGTGCTGGATCCAGGCATGGGGATAATGAGACTCCTGAGGAGTAACAACGGTAGTGACGGCAGCAAGCTTCTCAACTGCTAACCTGCACGTAACCTGGTCACACGAGGCACAGTTCTGACCCCTTCCCATAAGTTAGCCATGTACCCTTGCTACGGCCCCGGCAAGTAGATACCATCTTACCCCATTTTACCAACGAGCACCCCAAGGCACAGACAGCTTCAGTAATTTGCCCAGGACCACAAGGTTTTAAGGAGCAGAGTGGGGACTGAACATAAGAGTCTGGCTCTGGAGCCTGGGCTCCCCAGCACTACACTAAGGAGGAAACAGCAAACACCCCTGAGTGGGGCCAGCATCCTGAGACCGAGTGCAGGGCAGTTATGAGGCAGGGATGTGAGCACGAAGATTCACCCGTTGGGAACAGGGGCCGGGGTGGGTGGGGCAGACTCAGTGACCCTAGATTTCAGCGTTTCATGAACTACTAGAAAATAATAAAACTGAGAATCCTACACAGTGGTGTATGGTCACGTTGGACATTTATAGAAACATCAAATAACATCTACTTTCATCAGTATTTCATAAAAGGATTGTTGCTTAAAATAAACCCACAGAGGAAGCTTCATCAATGAAAGTGTATGTTCTTTACTGGGTAAGTTCAGCTGTATGAGACTCAGTGCAGTAGCTGAGTTTTCCTGACTTTGCTAAGGACCAGGAGAGCATGAGAATCAAATGCGTGCCTGGAACAGGCCTGATATGCAGTCAGTCCTCCAATGACCAGAGTGAGCTGTGACTAGCATTAACATTAATATTTTTCTTAAAAGTGACCCACTTTTTATTTTTCTTACATTCGTTCAAAAAGGGAATCCTCATTGTAAAAACAAAACAAAACAAAAGGGAATCCTGGGCTTCCCTGGTGGCGCAGTGGTTGAGAGTCCGCCTGCCGATGCAGGGGTCACGGGTTCGTGCCCCAGCCCGGGAAGATCCCACATGCCGCGGAGCAGCTGGGCCCGTGAGCCATGGCCGCTGAGCCTGCGCGTCCGGAGCCTGTGCTCCGCAATGGGAGAGGCCACAACAATGAGAGGCCCGCGTACCGCAAAAACAACAACAATAAAAACAAAAAGGGAATCCTGTTTAGCTCTGATAAACGGGAAACAGAAACCCAGAGTCACTTGAGTCGATGGCAGGTCAACCTGAAAAGGCAGCAATAAAATCCAAAAGATGGGGCTTCCCTGGTGGCGCAGTGGTTGAGAGTCCACCTGCCGACGCAGGGGACACGGGTTCGTGCCCCGGTCCGGGAAGATCCCACATGCCGCGGAGCGGCTGGGCCCGTGAGCCATGGCCGCTGAGCCTGCGCGTCCGGAGCCTGTGCTCCGCAACGGGAGAGGCCACAACAGTGAGAGGCCCGCGTACCAAAAAAAACAAACAAAAAAACAACAACAACAAAAAACTCCAAAGGGTGAGGTTAAGTGCCAGCGAGCTCATGCTGCTGCTCAGGGACGGGGCTCCCTCTGAAAATGGGAAATTAGCAATAGTGGGGGTGGGGGGAGGTGTTCAGTACTGAACCCGGATTTTCACTACATAATCAGGGAGGACACAGAATAAAGGAATGGCTTCCTCGGGGTGTCTCTCAGTGTCCCTGGTGAAGTGTCCGTGAGCCTTCAGAAACAGGGTTTCTCAGCCTCTGTTCAACTGACATTTAGATCCAGGCAATTCTTTGTTGAGGAGAAGGGGAGGGAGTACGTATGTCCTGTGCAGCATAAAGATGTGTAGAAGCGTTCCAGGTCTCCACTCAATAGATGCCTGTAGCATCTACATCCCAGTTGGGACAACCCAAATGTCTCCAGACATTGTCATGTGTCCTCTGGGGGACAACATCATCCTTGAATGAGAACCACTGGCTTACAAGGATATAAATAGGGTGACGGGAAAAAGCGACTGTGACAGGGGAGGGGCCTCCAAGAGATTTCGTGATCAGGAAACAGCTGGTGAGGAGGTGGTGACTGTGCTGAGAAGGGGTAGCCATGTGAAAAGCCCAAGCACACCCACACCCACCAGGCATAGAGAACAGCAACTGCAGAGGCCCGAGGCAAGTACGTTAAGTATGTGCACAGGAAATAGCAAGACACCAGCGTGATCAGAGCAGACTGAGCTCAGGGAAAGCATGGGGAGGAGAGTGAAGGGTCAGCAGGGCCAGATAGTGGGCCTTCTTATTTTTAAAATTTTGTTATAAAATATCTAAATATGTCAAACGTTTCCTAATTTTGTGTAACCTCTTCTCATTAACACAGAATACAATCCCAATTCTCTAAAAACAGGCATGTCTTACCCTAAGCCCTGGATTTACAGCTCTCCTTTCCCTCAAACTGAGAGGTCTAAAGTGATTATCCTCAGGCTGCTGTTTCTCCACCTTGGCTCTCTTGCCCTTGTGGGCTGGATCATCCTTTGTTGAATGGGGCTGTCTTGTCCATCCTCAGGTACTAAGCAGCATCTCTGGACTCTAACCTGCTAGATGCCGGGACCACCCACACCCCAGTTGTGACAGTCAAATGTGGCTGCAGACTTCCAAATGTCTCCTGGGGACAAAACCAAGTATTGAGAAGCACAACTGTCTCAGCTTCACTCTCTTGGATCTTGGCCAGGACTCAGGGAACAAGAGACAATCATGAAGGCACAGGAGAACAGAAAAGCCCCATAACCGAGATCCTGTGGTTTAGAACAATACCTGTTGGCACTGAAGGCAAAAACCTCCCGAGGCCCCACCTGCCTCACCCTCTTCCTGGAGACCATCCCATCACTCACAGCCCTGTGGACTGGGTTGCAGGGGATACGTGAGCCAACCAGTCCCACCCAGTCAGCTCCCTGTCTGGAATGTGAAACAAGAACCTCAGACAGAGGCCAGTCTGTGCTGGGCACTGGGGTAGAGGCTCAGGGAAGTATGGGCTCAGGTGGCCACTCCTGCACTGCCTCCATCCCTGGAGCCCAGCAGCAGAGAAAGAAAAAAAGAGAAACAATATAAGTATGCAAAAAAGTAGAAACAAGGTATCTTGGGGCCCCAGAGAGCAGGGACTGGGGTAGCCACTCCTGTCACAAACTTGCTGAGGCACAAAAGCCATTTTGAAAAGACAGAGACGTGAACAAAGCCAGAGGGAAAACCAGGACAGGAGATCCAGAAGTCAGGGCATAATCCTGGTGGTTCCCAGTTCCTACATCAGTCCATCATATGGCCCAACAAGAAATTCTGCCTTTGGGCTCTGCAGAACACCCCTGTTTCCTTCCATCATTTTCTAGGAGCCAAAAAGGAACTTTATTCAAAGAGACACAGGGATAGCAGGCAGGAAGAGATGAATCTCAAAAATGACTTAAGTTGTGAGGAAAAGGGAGGAAGGGCTCCTGAGGCCGTCTTGACCAGCCAAGACAGAGCCAGAGTTTGGGATAAAGGAGGTGGCAGGTCCTCTGCACGGCAAAGTGGCAAGGCCTTACCCAGAGACACCAGAAGCCCACAGTTTTCCAGCATCACCTCCTGGTACAGGGTCCTCTGATCCAGGTCCAGCTGCCCCCACTCCTCCTGGGTAAAAGTCACAGCCACATCATCGAAGGTCACAGACACCTGGAATGTCAAACAGAGGTAGTAGCATTAGCCTTGGGATGGTTGGATGGGATCAGAGCCCGTCTCTGCATCGCTGGTAAAGGTGCAGCAAGATCAAGGCCCTAATCACTGGGTACTTCCTCTGCACTGGGCTGAAGGGGAGTGGACAATGCTTCGGACATAATACAATACAGCTATACTTTGGAGATATTGGGGGTTTGGTTCCAGACCACTCCAATAAAGCCAGTCACATGATTTTTTTGGTTTCCAGGAGCATATAAAAGTTATATTTACACTATACTGCAGTCTATTAAGTGTACGATAGCGTTATGTCTAAAAAAATAATGTAGACACCTTAATTAAAAATTACTTTAGGGACTTCCCTGGTGGTGCAGTGGTTAACAATCCACCTGCCAAAGCAGGGGACACAGGTTTGATCCCTGGTCTGGGAAGATCCCACATGCCGCGGAGCAACCAAGCCCATGTGCCACAACTACTGAGTCTGCACTCTAGAGCCTGAGAGCCACAACTACTGAAGCCCGCACGCCTAGAGCCCATGCTCCACAACAAGAGAAGCCACCGCAGTGAGGAGCCCGCGCACTGCAACAAAGAGTAGCCCCCGCTTGCCACAACTAAAGAAAGCCCGTGCGCAGCAATGAACACCCAACGGAGCCAAAAAATTAAAAATTAAAAAAAAAGTACTTTATTGCCACCTACTGTATAGCACAGGGAACTCTACTCAATGCTCTGTGGTGACCTAAATGAGAAGGAAATCCAAAAAAGAGGGGATATATGTATACGTATAGCTGAATCACTTTGCTGTACAGTATAAACTAACACAATATTGTAAAGCAACTATACTCCAATAAAAATAAAATTTTAAAAAAGGAATAAACTGAAAAGCAAGAAGGAAAAAAAAATTTTTTTTAAGTACTTTATTGCTAAAAAATGCTACCCATCATCTTGAGCCTTCAGTGAGCTGTAATCTTTTTGTGGGTGGAGGGTCTGAACTATTGTGAGAACTACCAAAATGTGACACAGAGACACGAGGTAAGTGAATGCTGAAACGCTTGCTGGACGCAGGGTTGCCACAAAACTTCAATCGTAAAAACACAGTATCTATGAAGTACAATACAGCGAGGTACGCCTATAGTGTAAGAGAGAGGAGCCTACTATGCAGGAGCCATTGGAAAATGACACAAGTCAATGGAAATGACATTGGAACTGTGAGATGCAGACAGAAAGGACTCTAGGATGTCAGAGGACTGAGTAAGTGATGATAATATCAATAACGTTAACAACAGCAGTACCTGAGCTTCACTGGTCCTACTACCTGCTGGTCCCCATGCTGAGTGCTTTATGTTGTCTCAAAGCAACTAAGTCCCTAGCTCTTAAGCCATCGTTTTCACCAGTATCTCCTGATTAAACACACTGCATACAGAGTTTTCCTTGTTAATGTTACTTCCACCACCATATTCTATACATTCTCCTCAATGTGAAATGTCCAGCAGATGCAGGACCACATCCCTATGTGACCAGAACCACTAAGTAAATATAAAAAATCCAGCCACTCCACTCTCAGATGAACAGCCCCACCAATGCAGATCTATCATTTAAATGCTCCAAGACATCGCCTCATGGTTTTTCACCTGCACTTTCAGTGCTCACATCTCTCTGCTTTCTAGCTTCATCCTAACAGCTTTCTTGAGTTAATATTTCAATTAAAGACCTAGAAATTCCTAGTAAATTGACTGGTTCATACCTAGGAACCCTGCAATATTACTCATTTCTGGTACTGGATAAACTCATATTACTGGGCACATTTTGGGCAGGTAGGTAAGGATATTAAAATTAACTAGGGCTTCAACATTGACTACCAGATGATATACGTTTAATTAATCAAAACTCTCTGGCAAGTAATCCTACAGCATCCTCTATGATTGTTTAAGGGCGCACATATGGATGGCTTTCTCTGGTTGGTTTTAAGTTGGAAGTGGGGACAAGGATTAGGGAAAGGGTCAATTATTAATCAAGTCCTGGCCATTTGGGGCCGATGTTACATAAGTCACTGTTTCTCTTCCTGGACTGTCTCTAGAGATAGGAATCTGGCTTCTGGCAAGTCTTAGGCCGGGCTAGACTCCTGGGTTGTTGATTGTAGATAAGGGACTGGATTACGGGTCAGGTTGTTTGTCAAAGTTCTATTTTTATACGCGGTCTATTTTCCATTTGCATATTCAGTCTCGCATGTTCTAAGACTGGAAATAAAGTCAGTGACGAGCCAGCTCCACTGGTCGTACACAAACACAACTGCAAAGAGAAGTCTAGCGCCTCTCTTGACTTCCACCCTGCTTAGGAGCCCTCTCCGAACCAGAAGAGAAGCAGCAAGGCCAGAAACGTGGTCCACTCACCCGCGTCGGGTCCATCCACGCCGACGCCATCATGGGACCCTGAGGCGAGAGCGGGGCCCGTAGAGGCGGCGACAGAGGCGGGTACCGCGGGCTCAGCCGACCACCACCCGTTTCCTGCCCTGGGCTGGGTGGCCGATCGAGCGGAGGCTCACCGCTCGCTCAAATGCGCGGAGGCGAGCCCTAGCCTCCTTTCTGCTCATTTGCGAAGAGCCGCACTAGAAGCGGCCACTGAACTGCTATCCCCTCCCCACAGCTGGCGTGGACGGAACAGTCGCGCGCTAATGACATCTACAGCCAATGGGGTCGGAAGTCCCTCCCCTGCGCAGGAAATACCCCCGCCCTGGGCCGTCATTGGTCCAGCGCCTGCTACAGACGTGCGGTGCACCGCCTTCTGGGTAATGTAGTTTTTTCTTAACAAACAACCGGCCTCGGAGCGCGTTCCAGAGCCGTTATTCCTCCATGTAAACGACTTAGGAGGCCCAGGGGTACTTCCCTGGCAGTCCAGTGATTAGGACTCCGCGCTTCCACTGCCCGGGACCTGGGTTCGATCCCTGGTGGGGAAATTAAGATCCCACAAGCTGCAAGGCATGGCAAAAAGAAAAATAGAAAAAAGACTTAAGAGACCCAGAGCCCTGAAACAGACCCGCCTCTTCACAGGGGACACAACTTTGGGGAACCAAGGAGCACTGAAGGTGCAGGTGAAAAAACTATGAGCCAATGTCTTGGAGCATTTTTTTTTTTTTTTGGTTGCACACAGTGAAAGCGCGGAGTTTCAACCACTGGCCCGCCAGGGAATTCCCTTGGAGCATTTAAATGATGGATCTGCAATGGTAGGGCTGTTCATCTTAGAGTGGAGTGGCTGAATAGCTTGTATTTACTTAGTGGTTCTGGTCATATAGGAATGTGGTCCTGCATCTGCTGGACATTTCACATTGAGGAGAATGTATAGGATATGGTGGTGGAAGTAACATTAACAGGGTAAACTCTAAATGGAGTGTTTTTAGTCAGGAGACACAGTGGTGAAAAAGATGCCCAAAATGATCAGAAAACATGTTTGAGCTCCTCGCTGAGTAGTCTGGATGTTTACTCTGGTGCAGTCAAGCTTATTGTAAATGAAGGGAGCAGCTGCCACAAAAAACTGCAACAGGAGGATGTAGGGGAATGTTGGAAGAAAACTCCCAAAATTGCTGCAAGCAGAGCACATGATTTCAGAAGAGGTTGAAGATACATTTATTATCAGGGATGATTTATCCTGACGCAATAATATGACAACACCGCGTAAGTGCTAGTGAATTCATTTGAGAATTGGATGGCATTGATGTGCAGTGAAACATTTTATCTTGAAGATGGCACCATGTTGGATGTCAGTAAAAAGAGAATGGACCTCTGGATTGATTAGTGTCCTGTTTTACAAATGACATACTCCTGAAAATATGGGGAAAGTGAGTTGAGTCTAGGAGCCACTGGGATAGGTGGTAGGTTATGCACCACCAGGGTGGTTATTTGCATAAAGTAGTAACTTGTTTTCAAGAAGAGTCGTTAAGTCACAAAACCTGCGGCCCAGGAAGGGCATCATTTTGGGCTGCTGTCATGGGAAACAGTTTCTACAGAAATAAAGATTCTAGGGACTTCCCTGGTAAGACTCTGTGCTGCCACTGCAGGGGGCGTGGGTTCAATCCCTGGTTGGGGAACTAAGATCCCGCATGCTGTGTGGTGCGACCAAAAATAAATAAATAAATAAATAAAATAAAGATTCTACTCAATCACACACCAACTCATGCAACTATAAAGACCTAGTACAAAATGATTCAGCTTTTATTAATTAGCAAGATGCATCTTAAAAGAGAAGAAACAAAAGACAGAGTAGATACCAGAGCCAAGGGGGCTCCATGAGCAATCACAAAGGATTAGGGGTATACAGGGCTCAGGAAACCATTTGAGCAGATGGGGGAAGCACCCTCCGAGAGTGGGCCCGGACCCATGGGTGCTCCAAGATCTGGACCAAGGGCAACCGCTCCGAGGGCTGGTATCTGAGAAGCTTGGAGATCAAGTCCTGAGCCCCCAAAGGCATTGATGGGGGAAACCTTACATCTACCTGATGAGGCCACAGAAGAAAGAGAAGTATGGTTAATTTCCTTAGTCCATTCAAGGCACTGTTCGGGATCTTAGCAGACAATCTTTGTGTGTGCCCTGGGCTACGCAGGCCCACCAACCCCCACTGACTAGCTCCCACATGAATGCCCAGAGTGTGGCCTTCCCACCTGGAGGATGCGTCTGTAGGTCTCATTATGGGAGGGGCTCTCAAAGGGCGGATTTCCCACCAGCAGCTCGTAGCAGAGCACTCCAATGCACCATAGATCCACCTTCTCATTGTATGTTCTCCCCTCAATCATTTCTGGGGGCAAGTAGTCCAGTGTCCCACACATTGTCCTTCTCCTAGAGGGCAGAGAAAGGAGCACTAAGCAGAGGATCAGTATAAGGGAAACTCCTTCCCCAGCTTTCAATGAGACAGGAGACCCTAGGAAATCCTGGCAGTCCTCTCGCAGGCACAGGAATTTGGAAACACCAAATTTCAATACAGATCAAGGTTTGAAGAAGGCAAGTACTGGGATCCACCAACTCCATATTTTAGAACTTTTTTTTTTTGGAGGTGCTGCACGTCATGCAGGATCTTAGTTCTCCAACCAGGGATCAAACCCGTGCCCCCCTGCAGTGGAAGCACAGAGTCTTAACCACTGGACCACCAGGGAAGTCCCTCCATATTTTAGAATTCTTCATACAATTATTTAGCTCACGATCCAGGATATTTTCACAAGGAAGATTTGGAACAAACTGATGGTACACCAAGAGGGACGAAGTAAATTAATTATGGTTTATTCATACAGTAAAATTCCTGGAATTATGGAGCAATGGTTCTTAATTTATTTACATGGAAAGTTATTGGTAAAGTTATATGTTAACAGAGATTAATCTCTGTTAAATGGTTGAACCACATTCTTTCAGTCTACAAATACACATTAAATATAGGCATTTGAAAAAGGTAGTATTTAAATACAAACCTAGGCTTGTATCTGGATCTTACGTGTGAAATAAATCAAACTGGATCATTCTTAACCGGCACCCAGGGTGCCACCACCTGACCTACCTTAGAGAGGGGGTGTGCACAGACCAGCCAAAGTCTGCAATCTTCACCTCACCCCTGAACCCCAGCAGCAGGTTCTCCGGCTTAATATCCCTATGAATCACCTTCTTTTCATGGCAGTAGGTCAGAGCATCTGCCAACTCCTCCATTACCTGTGTGAGCAAAGAAAAAGCAGTCTGGAAATGGAGCTGGCCATGGGATGATTATTGCTGTGATTTCCCATCTGGAGCCCCCCAAAAATCTCTTGCTTCCTATTTCTAAGTCAGTTCCACTCATTTATTCAGTGAACTGCCGTAGAGCCTTTCATGTTTCTTTCCATAAGGTAGCACACTTAGATTCTGTTGCTTACAACCAAAGAATCCAAACTTACACACACAATTTATTAATATTCTGGGGGTAATTAGGGTATCCAAATGTGAAGTTGTAGGATATAAGAGTCATTATATAAAATTTATAGACTGAAATTCAGAAATAAAGAAAAAAGCAATCTGGATACTCATGACCACCACAAGCAGTGACCCCCATCAGCCCATAGGAAACTCATGAACCCAAGCCCTCAGCCTCCCACCTCACCGTGGCTGTATGCTGTTCATCTAATGTGTGGCTCTTTTGCAGCTCCTTGTAGAGCTCACCCCTTGGAGCATATTCTAGAATCAGGTACATCCGGCGTGCATCATGGAAGTAGTTGTACAGGCGTAGGATATTGGGGTGTCTGCGCAACAGAAGGAGGAAGTGTCAAGACTCCTCCCTGAGGCCCAATTCATGATGCTATTACAAATGACTGGTCACACAAGGGGCAAATTGTGCTGGGACCAGAATAGTAACAGCATGATCTGGAAGTTTGTGAGGGGAAAATGAAACAGGCATCAAGATTCTGATGTCTGACACAGGGAGCTTTACATGGTGTAACTGGAATGAACTGCAGAGAAAAAAATCTTCATAAAGCAATTATACTCCAATAAGGATGTTAAAAAAAAATCTTCAAGGTGAAAGCAAAGGGCCTATTTGGGGGTAGTATTGGGGGAAATGATGAGTTCAGATGTCGGAGATGGAAGAGGAAACAGGAACAAGTGAAAAAAAGAACCTGTAACAGGAATCTCATACAGAGACTGTCCTTACTGTAGATGTGCCTGGATTTCAATTTCTCTGCGCAGCTGGTGTTCCAGTCCTTCCTTCTCTATCTGGGACTTGAAGAGGACTTTCAGGGCCACAATGAAATGGCTTTCCTTGAGCCGAGCCAGGTACACATTCCCAAATTTTCCCTTGCCGAGAGGACGCCCGATTTCAAAATCATCAATTGTGAGGCGCCGCCTGATAGGAGAGAAGGAAAAGAGTCTCCGTTTCGGAGGTGGGTGGAGAGTCAGGGAAACTTCATGCTCGCCTTCCTCTTTCACTTTACCCTCCCTGGGCCCCTTTCCCTTCTCAAGGGCCCTGTCAGGGTGTTTGGTCAATAACTGTCAGTCCCATGAGGCAACCTTCACACGTGGAGCTTGCTCTTCATCCCTCGGTCCCACTCCCCTTCCTTTTTCAGATACAAAACAAAAGCGCTCACACGGTTGGGATGCTGGGCATCGTTTGACCTGCTACAGCTACGGAAAAAAGAAAAGAGACGTCAACACTTTCTTCTGTGCACACCCACCCCCAACAACTGACACCAGGCCTTTCTTCTAAACCCTCTTTCTCTGGTCCTGGTACTTATCCCTTTCACCTGCGGGCTGCGCACTGCCCGACTTCATCAGTTTTCGGGAGGCTCACTAGACAAGATGGTGGTGAGGAGGACGCCTTCCTGAGCCCTGAGGAGCTGGGTGTCCAGGAAGGAGGTAACCCTCAGGCTGAGGCTCTTCCAGTCCCGACCCGCTCCCACGCAGCCTCGGGGCAGTCACTGGGCGGGCACCGCCTGCGAGCTCCCCTAAGGCTCACCTCCGCACAGACCCACTACTGTATTAGATAAGATCCTAGACAACGCGGCCCAGGCCCTTTATACTAAGTGCTCTGGCCCCATTGGCTGAGCGGGTAGTTCCTGGTTGACTCCCACTGGTTGAAATGTCTGAGGCTTAGGCAGCGTGCCCAATAGAAGAGACAGGAATGAGAGCTCCCGCCCGTGGTTGCGGGGCGGGACTTAAGGCGCTGGGCCAATGAGAGGGCAGGGCGCGGAGACAGGAAGGCGGGAGCCGGGGCAGAAAGACACGAGAGGAGGGAGCGCCAGAAACCGGAAGGGGAGAGAGGGTGGAGGGGTGTGGAGAGTCTGTAATGCAAGAAGCCTGAATGAATGAGCAAACAAATAAATCCGTGACTGAGTGACTGCTTTAACGAACTCAGTGACGTGACGGAGGTGTGACTGAATATAAACCAACCGTAGGAAGCTGCCGGGGTACGTTATGCAGTTGGCAAACTCCAGAACCACGTGCAGCCCAACTGGCCCCAGCTTGAAGGACGTGTCCTATTCAAGCCGCTCCCCAGGGTCCTCCTCAGTCACTCGCTTATGTGAGGGTCACCACTGTGGAGCTCCCCGAAATTTGTGCCTCTGTCCCCCAGTATCCTGTGGCTTGTGTGCCCTCCCCCAATACACCTGCCTCCCCCAGCCCAGGACTGCCCGGGCCACTTGAAGTGGGGGCACGGACCACAGCTGCATTCAGCCCTCCTGTCTCATGTACTTACTACAGCACAGCTGATCCTTGAACAAGCGGGATGGGGCGGGGGTGGTATTTAAGGGTGCTGACCTTCAGCATATAACTTATGGTTGGCCCTCAGTGTTACCACCAGGGTTCTTGGACTCCCTAATCAATAGAAATTGATATGAGGCCTGAGGAGAAATTCAGGTAAGGCTTTATTGGGACTCCTGCAGCAGGAGGGAGAAAACAAGTAGCAGGTTCGCTGGCTCGCTCCCTGAAGCGGGGCAGGCTGGGCCCTTAACCGAGGTGAGCCCAGGGGTGGGGCTGGAGGGGTGGCTTAGGTAATCTGCCCACCTCCTTGGTGGTGCTGTGTGCAGGGGGCATGCACAGTACCGTTTTTGCTCCCAGTACCTTGTTTTTGCTCCTGGTACCCTGCTTCTGTTCCCAGCTCCTCAGAAGTGACAGTTGGGTTTTTGGTCTTTTTGTATCTTGTTGCTCATAATTTGCCCCAATTGCACATGCACGCAGTTATTTTTAGTCCCTTATAGTTTCTTTGTATTTTGTTGCTGGAGGAGATGTTTGTCCAGGTGCAAGCACTGCAGCAAATGGTCCCACGTCCCAGCTTGTCTTATCAGTATTTGAGATTCCTCCATATCTGCGGGTCTGCATCCAGGGAGGGGTTCAAACAACCCCAAGTGGTGCAGTGCTATAGCATTTACTATTGAAAAAATCCTGCCTTAAGTGGACCTAGGCAGTTCAACCCCTTTTGTTCAAGGGTCAAGTGTATTTGTTGGACCCAGTAATCAGTTTGCATTCTGGGTCTCAAATAGTAAAACCATCCCCCATATTTATTTGTTTGGCATACACAGAAATTTCAAAAACATTTGCAATTGAATTCTTTTAGACAGGTAATAGTGTGAATTGGTGGGGAAATTTAAAAAGGAAAAAATCTCCAACTCAGAAAAACCTCTCCGAAAAGATAGTAGAGAAATAAAATAGTTTAATATTGTATAAGCATTAAACCAGAATGTGATGCACAGCACAGCTGCTAAGAGATTGCAAAGAATAAAACTCACCCTTTCATATAGCCAAACAGACACAACCCATTACATACATTTTCAAACAATAATTAGTTCTCAAGTATTGACAGCACCATTTGTTACACATAGTTCATCCTAAATTTACCTGGTAATTGGGGTGACTATCTGCTGTTACATTGGCTTTCTAGAAGGGAAAACTAACTTCTCAATTCTTTATGACAGAGGTAGTTTTGCTACTTGGAGCAAGGTGCCTGTCAAAGTTAGGCTCCTACCCTCCCACAGAAGCTGGGATGTAGGGATGCTATCTCCTTTGATGTCTTCATTTCAAAGAGATGGATTCCTAGTCTTTGAGAAAGACATTCCTGGGTTCGGAGTGTATTGGGGTGTTTGCAGAAAAGCAAGGCTAGTGTGGCTTAGAGCTGCATCTTCAGGGGTTAGAGTGGTATGAGGTAAGTTGGAGAGATAAAGGGAGGCAAATTGTGTAAACTTTGTCAGCCATAGTAACGAGGTTCTAATATGCACCTGAACGTGTTCTAAAATGTACCTGTGGGGGACTTCCCTGGTGGTCCAGTGGTTAGGACTCTACACTTTCATTGCTGAGGGCCTGGGTTCAATCCCTGGCTGGGGAACTAAGATCCCACAAGCCGTGCAGTGTGGCAAAAAGAAAGAAAAAAATAAGGACTTGCCCTTGACCAGCTCCAGGAAGACCACTTCTGAGTCCTTGGAATATCTTGACTAGTGAGAGTGATTTTTATGCTTACGCCTGTAGGTCCCACTGTATCATTATGACCAGATAATTTATGCTAACAATGTGACTCATGATGAAGGGTGGGCTTTGTATTGCCTGAGGCAGCACTACATCTTTGCCTTCTGCGGATCCCGAGTATCCACGGTAGGTCACTTAGGCGCTGCGAGCCTCGGTAAAGGAATCTGTGGACTCTGAAGCTTGGGTGACCTTCCTTTGTTGGCGATAACTGAACATGTTGTCACACATCTTTGCTGAAATTTGAGTCCCTGTGAACTGCACAGGGAGGGATCACCTGGAAGGGGTGCTTGGTTTCTCCCGGACTTTATTACACGTGCCTTCTCCGTTTGGTGATCTTGGTCTGTGTCTTTTTATTGTAATAAACTGTCATCATGAGTATCACAGCTCTTCTGAGTCTAGTGAATCCTCCTAGCAAACCACCAAGCCTGAAGGTGGTCTTAGGCAGCAAAGAACCATGAAAGTTTCCCTGAAAAAGAAAAGTTATGACCTAGGTGGGTATTCTGGTAAAGGCTTCCCTAGGGAAGTGCTATTTGAGGTGAGATGTGAAGGATAAGCACTCACTCACTAGCCAAAGTGGGTAAGGAAGAGCCCTAGAGAAGGGGAGAAAATGAAAAGAAACGGAAACAGGAAGTGGAGAGAGAAGAGCAGTCAGACACATGCAAGAGAAAAGGCAGTAAATTAGGCACATCCCTTACCAGGTAAGACCCCATGGACGGGCTATGTTAAGGATTCGGTTTTTATCCCAAGAGTTAAGGAAAGTCATGAAACACTTTAACGGTGTGTGTGTTGGGCAGGTAGCAGGGAGTGAGATGCATCATCTGAGTTTCATCTCTGGTTACACTGTGGAGAATGGATTGAAGAGGAAACGGGTAAAACAAGACCTAATTACTAAACAGAATTAGAGGTGATAAATGATGGTATTATGGTCTAGGAAGGAAGTGGTGGATTACAGAGAAGAGGATAGACTTGAGAGGCATTAAAGAGGCAAAACTGGCAACTTTGCATGTGGGGGATGAGGAAACAGAGGTAACCAGGCTGAGTAAGGGATTTTTTTGTTTTGGCCATGCTGCGTGGCATGTGGAATCTTAGTTCCTCAACCAGGGATCAAACCTGTGCCCTCTGCAGCGGAAACCTGGAGTCTTAACTACTGGCCCGCCAGGGAAGTCCCCTGGGATTTCTATCCTTGGTAACCAAACAGTGCCATGTAGTGTAGAGGCAAGACTAAAAGTGGATCAGGGGCTTCCCTGGTGACGCAGTGGTTAAGAATCCGCTTGCCAATGCAGGGGACACGGGTTCGAGCCCTGGTCCGGGAAGATCCCACATGCCACCAAGCAACTAAGCCCGTGTGCCACAACTACTGAGCCTGCGCTCTAGAGTCCACGAGCCACAACTACTGAGTCCGCATGCCTAGAGCCCATGCTCCACAGCAAGAGAAGCCACCGCAATGAGAAGCCCGTGCACTGCACTGAAGAGTAGCCCCCATTCACTGCAACTAGAGAAAGCCTATGCGCAGCAACAAAGACCCAACGCAGCCAAAAATAAATTTAAAAAACTTAATATTTGATTTAAAAATAAAAAAATAAAGACATGGCCTTATCTCATTCTTTAAGAAAAATAAAAGTAGATCAGAATCAGGGAGAAGTGGAAGCCACTTTAGGAATCTTTAAAAAGTCAAGTGGAGAATGAGACATCTTTGAAACATCCAAGTGGGGACAGTAAGAAGAAAATCAGGGGTTCAGGTCTAGAGCTCCAATAAGTCAGGACTGGGAAAATAAATTTCAATTTGTTCAAAGTAAAGAAGATAACTGAAGCCAAGGGTGCAGATGAAGCCTTGGGAGAGACCACAGAGTGAGAAAAAGGCCTATGAAAAGTATTTAGAAATTTCAAAACTGAATGGGTGACTAGAAGTGGATGAGTTAGCAAGTTAGAAAAAAAGAAAGAGGGAGAGAGAAACCCAGGAGACTGATGTTACAGAACCAAAGAAAAAGAGTATTTCAAGAATGGAGGGGTCAACAGGGTCAAGTTCAGTTTCAAGAAAGACAAGGGCTTAAATTTTTTTTCTTTTTTTCGGTATGCGGGCCTCTCACTGTTGTGGCCTCTCCCGTTGCGGAGCACAGGCTCCGGACGCGCAGGCTCAGCGGCCATGGCTCACAAGCTTAGCTGCTCCGCGGCATGTGGGATCTTCCCGGACCGGGACACGAACCCGCGTCCCCTGCATGAGCAGACGGACTCTCAACCATCGCGCCACCAGGGAAGCACCAAGGGCTTAAATTTTATAAACATGGGAGTCACCACCAACCTTGCCCAGAGTGGTGTAGAGGGTGGGACTGTACCAAGGAGGTTCACAATGTAGGGAGGCTTGGGAAGTGGAGAAAAATAGAAGAGGTAATGGTGAAGTGCAATAATCGCAAGGAAAGGAAAATAGGTCCAAGGGGACTCCTCAGTTAAAGGGAGAGGGAGGAATAAAGAAGTGAGATGTGGGATAGAGAGTGGTGCCTGACACTCAAGGCCATGTGGGAGGACGAATCAGAAAGAGTGAAGGACAAAAGAACATGCAGATGAGAAGGAGGCTTTAGGCAGCTGAGATCACAGGCACAGCAAACATTGGGCAGACTACGATGGGGAAAATGTTGACGATTGCTTAAGTGATTTCAGGTTTCAAGGAGAGAGAAAATGAGGAGAGCACATCAAATGTGTATGAAGATTTATACCTAAAATCAAGAGCATGAAATGGAACTAGAATGAGCAATAATAAGCAGAAAGGTTGAAAGACCACGTGGCTACAGATGCCATAAGGGACAAGGGAGGAAAGTGATGAGGATGCCTGTTAACCAGGAGGTGAACAAGAAAACAAATGATGTAGCAGGACTCGGGAGACAGCACACAGAAAGGCGTTTCTTCCTTCACCTCTCAGAAAGTTGGAATCATACAGGGAGACTATCTGAAGTTGTCATTAATGAATTTGTGGCCCCCAGTTAGCCACACTTGGTCATTGTCTGAAGTGTGTGACCTTGAGAAGGGAATCTGGAACCATCTTTCTAAAAGACAAACACCTGGGGGTGGAGGTAAGTGGCATCTTACTAACACCTTGGCCTGTCAAATACCTGCTATTTGCTCACCTGGACAGCCTCTCCTTGGCATTGTTCTTTCCTCTGTCCAGGACTCTCCACACCGTTCCAATTTAAAGATTGCATCTGGCTGGGTGCACTGACACCCTGGTTTCTGGAAATGCCTGATTTGCTCTGTTATATTCCTAGTATTTATCCTCTCATTAACGCTTTCAGGCAGTTTTAAAATGTAGGATTTAGTATCCTGATATGAGGCCAACAGATGATTGCCGTTGAAGAAATACAGTTCTGTAAGATGAGGTCACGCCATGCTCCACAGGGTCACATGGGGACGCACTAGTGTGGAGTCAGCGGCAAAAGGATGGAGGCGGAAGTGTAGGCAAAGACTGTGTTGTCATTTTCACTGGGAGCAGTGGGCCAGGGGAAGCAAGCAGGCTAAGTAGGTTTAGGATTAGCTAGCTGGGATAATTTCAGCACAGTTCAGAGTGCAGGGGCTGTCCTTAGTTTCCTGGGATCTAGGGAAGGGTCTTGAAGCATGAGAACTTGATAAAGGCAGTAGTAGTGGGGTCTGGACTCTGGAATGGCTGGTTTGCATTTAAAAGGCACACCCAGTGGGGAAACTTATCTGGAGGAATCAGCTAGCTCTAGGAGGAGCAGTCTCTACAGGATCAGCAAGGTCCCAAATGTTAGAACTTCAGAATAAAAGCACATACTTTAACACATGGATATCCAAAACAAAGGGAAGGAGGAGTGGCCAGGAATTTTCTAAAAAGTCTTCCAGCAGGTAAGAACCAGGTCAGGAAGTACCAACAGGAAGTCAGACCACAGGGCCCATGGCACTGACACTGCTCTGAGGGAGGCATAGTTGCCCATCTACCATTTAGACCTTTAACTGTGAGGTGTGTAACCTACCTGTGAGCAGATTACAAATCTTTAACCCTCAACTCTCAAGGATGACATCATTGAGCATTCCAGAGCCGCACCACCCCCCCATCCCACTGAGACAGGAAAGGTCATCTGCAGGCCAGAGTGTGAGTACAAAGGGGAGAGGCACATACTCCCAGAGACCAGATTCCTGTAGGGGTCCAGCACCATGTCTCCAGCAAGGGCCCTCCCCGCTGGAGCCACCAGCTCCCACTCTCTCCAAGTGAAACTCACACATAGATCATGAAGGCGACTAAGCCTGAAACGAAGTCTTTTAATTAAATCTTGTCAGGTGCACTGAATGATGCACATGTTCCTTATTTCTCTCTTTGTTGAAGACAGAGGCAAACAGCATCAATAGCAGGAACAAAGAGACAAGAAATTGTTGACTTACGTGCTATAGGAACACACAGCATTGATCTGGCATTTACATCTTTATAGATAAGGGTAAGCAAGCAGTGGGTGTATTTGCAAGTCAGACCACTTGAAGCCATGTATCTGTATATATATACACACACAGAAATACATATATATTAGGTCTATACACATTTATATACATATATATGGCCTCAAGTGGTGTACATACATACATACATATACGTACATATATTAATATTGGGAAGAGATAAGGAACTTTGTCACCAGACTGCCTCTGTACTTCATCATCACTAAATTAAATCCTGGCTAGTTTGTTAAGTTCTACTTTGGCTTACTGATTTTTTTTTTTTTACAACAATTTCACCTCAGAGTTATGACTCACTTTTTGTTGTAGGAAACTGTATTTGCTTAATGTTTGTTACAGAAGTCTGAATTAATCGGCATCTTAGTACCATTTAAGTCACTATGAAGACGTAACACAGCAGGCCTGAGACTGCTATTCTCTTGAGCTTGCAAGGTTCACCTCTGCAAGGGCTGGGGTTTGGGACCTTAGATTTTGGGAGATTTCCCATCATTCCCACAAATGACGAGTGGCTCAGTGTGCCCAAGTTTTTTGTTTAACTGTGTGGCTTAATGCCAAAGATCTATCTATCCTTCTAGAGGTCTAGAATTTGGTATGTGCTAGAGTGTCCCCAAGAAACCCCGGGCACTGGGTCTCTAATTAGCTTCCCCAGTAGACATTTCAATCTATTGCCGTTAACTCCTTGATGGAGCTTAAATTAGGCCCGTCCTGTGTGACTTCCCTGAGACAGGACCACTGCAGATTGTCCCTGGTTTCCTCTGGACTTCAGTCCTTGTGCCTTTTCCCTTGGCTGAGTTTGCTTTGCACCGTTTTGGTGTAATAAAGCACAGCTGTTGACTGTAAAAATACGCAGAGTACTGTGAATCAGCAAATTACTGCAACTGAGGGTGGTCTTTGATGACCCAAAACAATCATTCATTATGACTATGATCTGGCCATAAAAGCTTGTGTAGATTTTCTTCAAGGTCAACGTATGTTCTATACGGTGCCAACTATATACACAGCTTTGTGTAAACACTGTGAGGGAGCCAAACATTATAATATAAATCCCCTGCTGCATGTAGCCATTCACTAGAACACACATATACTGAGTGTCTACTAGGAAAAAAAGAACAGAATGGGACAGTGGCTGGATGTGGGTGATGATGAAAAAATGGCTGCAAAGTGTGTCTGGCTTGGGCAACAAGCAGAAGACAGTAGGATTCACGGAGAATCCAGGCACCTTAAACACAACTCTGAACAATCTACAGGTCTCAGTTGTAAGATCTGTTCTCAGAAATTCTTGTGGATACCAGGCTTTTCATTTCTCCAGTTAATCTAGGATTTCTATCCCAACATCAAGATAAACCACCAGAGAACCATGACCTTGGACTATACAGTTTTGCCTGTTTTCTCAGAGTCCTTCTTTGGCATTATAAGCTAGGCAAAAATACAGAAGATGTATAAAAGAACCAAATGGAAATCAAACAACTGGAAAATTCAAAAACCAAAATGAAAACTTACTGGGTGAGCTCAATAGTAGATTATATACGAGACAGAAAGAAACCAGTGAGCTCAAAGGGAGATCAATGAAAGTTAATCAATGTACGGAACAGAGAAAAACAGACTGGTGGAAACAAAAAGATGGGAGCCTGAGGGTCCTATGGAACAAGAATGTGAGAATTATCATTCACGTTACTGGAGTCCCTGAGAGGAGAAAAAGTGTGGGGTTGAAAAAATATTTGAAAAATAACTAAAAATCTCCCAAATTTGGCAAAGAGCATACACCACATGATTCAAAAAGCTGAGAAAACACCAAACAGGATAAACCCTAAAAATGCTATGCCAGGACACATCATAAACTGAATATTATAATAAAAAACACTTTGAAAGCACCTGACGGAAAGGATGCCTTTCAAATAGAGGAACAATGGGTTGAAAGGCAGGTTTCTCATCTGAAACCATGCTAGACAAAAGGAGATGGACAGAAGAAAAAACAGACATGTTTTCTTTTGTCCTAGAAGAACTGTGGACCCCAAGTCTTATGTCGCACAAAAATATCCTTCAGGAATGCAGTGAACATAAAGACATTTTTAGATGAAAAAAGAAAAAACATTTGTTAACAGCAGACATACCCTAGAAAAAAGGCCACAGGAAATTTGCCAAACAGAATGGAAATGTTAACAGAAGACTTGGGACTTCAAGAATGGAGAAACAACAATGGAATGGTAAAAGTAGAGGTAAACAGACTATGCTTCTCACGAATTTTGTGGGGGGGGGGGGAATAAAAAACTAAGTTGAGGCAAAAATTACAATATCCAATATAGTTCTCAGTATACAACGAGAAAATACAATTATATTAAGAATAGGGAATGTAGGTGAACCTAATGGAATCAAGGTTTCTATACATCAAAGTGCTAAAATGCTGGTACAGTCTGTGATAAGTTATGTATACATAATACAATACGTAAAGAAAATTAAGATATATACTCAAAAACATTACAGACGTATCAAATGGAATTCTAAAAAATATTAAAATAACCCACAGGAAATGGGGTGGGGGAACCCAAATAATAAAAACTGGAAAACAAGAGAAATAATACAAAGGGAACACACACAAAAAAAAGATTAATAAAATGGTACAGTTAAGCTCTAACATATCAATAATTATTTTAAATTTAGATGATCTAAACCTACGAATTAAAAGTGGCATAATGGATTAAAAAAAAAAGTATGACCCCAACTACATACTGTCACAAGAAACTTACTTCAAATATAATGATGTAGATGTTAAAAATAAAATTATGGAAAAATATAGACTACAAACATTAATAAAAAAATGCAGTAGTGGGCTTCCCTGGTGGCACAGTGGTTCAGAGTCCGCCTGCCGATGCAGGGGACACGGGTTCATGCCCCGGTCCGGAAAGATCCCACATGCCGCGAAGCGGCTGGGCCCGTGAGCCGTGGCTGCTGAGCCTGCCCGTCTGGAGCCCGTGCTCTGCAACGGGAGAGGCCACAACAGTGAGAAGCTCACGTACCACAAAAAAAATAAAAATAAAAATGCAGTAGTGACTATACTAATATCAGATAAAGTATGCTTCAAAGGCAAGAAAATGAACCCCTTTATTATGATTAAAGGGTCAATACACCAAGATGACATAGCAATCCTATATGTGTATGCACCAAACAACAGAACTTTGAAATACATGAAGCAGAAACTTACAGAACTTGTAAGGAATAGACAATTTCTCAATTATACTTCAGGACTTCATCATCCCTCTCTCTGCAACGGACAGAAATACTACACAGAAAGTCAGCAAGGATGTAAAAAATCTGAGCAATAACCCCAACCAAGAGGATTGTGCAGACATTTATAGAAACTTCACCCAGTAACAGCAGAATACACATTCGTTTCGCGAAGCCTTACGGAACAAGATATACCACACCCTGGGTCATAAAACAAACTTCAACAAATTTAAACAAACCAAACATGAAACAAGTAATAAATCAGTAACAAAAGATACCAGAAAATGCTCCAAACAGTAGGAAATGAAACAATATACTTCTGAATAATACATGGGTGTCAGAGGAAGTCTCTAAGGGAATCAAGGGATATTTAGAACTGAATAAATTGTAATGAAAACTTGTGGGATAAGGCTGGAACAGTGCTGAAGGAACTTTATAATACTTAATGATCCATTAGAAAAGAAAAAAAAAAAGTTTCAAATCAGTAATCTTAGCATCCCTCAAAAAATAAAAAGAGCAAAATACAACCAAAGCAAAGTAGAAGATATGATATCATAAAGACCTGAACAGAAATCAGTGAAATTAAGGACAGAAAGGTAAAGGGACTTCCCTGGCGGGCCAGTGGTTAAGACTCTGTGCTCTCAATGCAGGGGGCATAGGTTCGATCCCCGCGGGGAACTAAGATCCCACATGCTGCGTGGTGTGATAAAAAAAAAACCAAAATAAAACAAACAAAAAAAACACCCAGAAAGGCAATAGAGAAAAATCAATAAAATAAAGTGCTGGTTCTTCAAAATGATCAGTAAAATTGGTATATGTCTAAGACTGACAATGATTAAAAAGAGAGGTGACATATTTCCAAAATCAGGAATAAAATGCGATGTAAGTACAGACCCTGTTGCCATTAAAAAGATAATAAGGGAATACTCCCAACAAGTCTCCAAATAAGAAAAGTTAGATGAAATGAAACATTTCCTTGAAGAGGACCAACTATCCAATTTATCCAATATGAAAACAGATACTCTGAATAGTTCCATACTTATCAAATAATATGTAACTAAAAAGTATCCAGAAAATCTCCAGGCTCAAATGGTTCACTGGAGGATGTTATGAAACATTAAAACAACAATTAAAAACAATTACATAGTCTTCCTAAAAAACAGAACTTGGGAAGCCACTATCACCTTGACACCAAAACCAGACAATGACAGTAGTTAAAAACAAGCAAAGAATGACAACTACATATCATCAATCAAGAGATTATAGGAAAACCTGCTCAAAAAAATATAATCAAATGGAATGCTTTAATATATATTAAAAAATTTATACTCCACAACCAAGTGAGGTTTATTCCAAGGATGCAAGGCTGGTTTAATATTCAAAACTCAATGTAATACACTATATCAACAGGCTAAAGAATAAAAACCAGATGATCACATTAACTGATGGAGCTAAAGTATCTGCCAAAATCCAACATTCATTCATGACAACAAAAATCTCAGCAAATTAACAGAGGGAAACTTTCTAGACTTGACAGGAAAACTCTATGGAAAAAAAACAACCTTACAACTAACATTGTACTTGATGAAAAACTGACCATTTTCCCCCTAATATCAGAAACCAGTCAAGGATGTCCTCTCTTACTACTCTTACTCAACATCATACTGAGAGTCCTAGCTAAGTGCATAAGAAAAAGAAATAATACGTATACAAATAGGAAGAAAGAAAACTATTTGCAGTTGACATTTCTATGCAGAAAATACCAAGGATTCTATCCAAAGAAATGGCTAGAAATAACTGAGTTCAGCCAAGGCTGCAAGATACTAAAATATCACCCCCCAGAACAATTATCTTTCTGTATGCTACTAAAGATTATGTGGAAATGAAAGTTTAAAACAATGCCAATAGGGAATTCCCTGGCAGTCCAGTGGTTAGGACTCCTCGCTTTCACTGTAGGGGGCCTGGGTTTTATCCCTGGTGGGAGAACTAAGATCCCACAAGCCTTGAGGCCAAAAAAAAAAAAAAAAGCCATTTACAAATCACTAAAAAAAAAACACCCCAACAACCTAGACATAAACCCTAAAAAAAATGTACAGAACCTGTATTGTTCAATATTACAAAATGGTAATGAAATATCAAGAATTACTTAGATACATGAAACACCATACCATGTACTGTGTTCATGGTGCTGCTTTTAAACAAACTGCTCTACAGGTTTAAATCAATTTCTATAAACACATGAGCAAGGTTTTTTTGCATCCTAAGATTTATATGGCAAGTCCAAGGAACTAGAAAGCGGAGTTAATTTAAATAATAAAAGTATTCACTTTACCCAATTTTAAGATTTACCGTATAGCTACAGAAATTAAAGAACAGATTGAATCAATAAAAAGTCTGAATGTTTGGTGTTTAAAACCACCAAAAGAACCGTTTGTTTTTTAAAAAAACCAAAGCCTGAAACAGTCTTAACTGGTGCAATAAAACGTGCCTGTGTGTCATATGTGTATCTTTATCTACTTAAATACCTGGCTTCAAGTGTCTAACTCTCTCAATACTGGACAGCAACGAATGTATATATAAGACACATAAAGGGTCAAGGCCCTTTGCCTGTGAAATAACATTCCCCTCACCCCAAGTAAACTAAGGGATCCATGACAAAGTGCCATAACCTTGACAGAGAAGTCTCAAACTATGTTTGCATTTCATTTTTTCATCTAAGTTTCCACCTTCGTTTTATAAAAATTCCTGAGATAACACTACAGTGTAAACTAAGGGAAAAACGTAGCTAAAGTTTTCCTTAGTGCACAATAAACACTGGTCTCTCCCTCACAGATGAACTCTCAGATGTAGAGTAAGGCTCTAGGCTGGGTCAATTCCTACAATGCGTTTTTACACAACTACTGATGATCCGTGACAGGTTTTCTCACAGAGAAGATACTTGTGGGGTTTCTCTTTGGTATGTACGATCAGATGTCATGGTAGGTGTTTTCTCCTGCAAAAGATTTTCCTCGGTGTTTACATTCAAAAACTCTTTCCCCAACAGGAGTTCTCGGAGGGTGACTGAGGTTTGCCCACTGGTGAAGGTTCTTCCTACATCTGTCACACTGACAGGGTTTCTCCCAGTATGAATCCTTTGATGCTGAGTGAGGGATGAGCTACGACTGAAGGCCTTTCCACATTCACTGCACTTATAAGGCTTCTCTCCCGTGTGGATGATGGCATGTCGAATGAGGTTTGTGCTCCAGCAAAAGGACTTCCCACACTCCATGCATTCATAGGGCTTCTCTCCACTGTGAATCCGCTGGTGCCTGGTGAGGCCTGATCTGCGGTTGAAGGCCTTCCCACACTCCGTGCACTCAAAGGGCTTCTCCCCAGTGTGGATGCTGAAGTGCCGAATGAGGTCTTTCCTGGTGCTAAAGGCTTTCCCACATTCTTTGCACTCAAAAGGTTTCTCTCCAGTGTGGGCCCGTTTATGCAAGATAAAAGTGGAGCAGTGGGTGAAGGCCCTTCCACATTCAGTGCACACAAAAGGCTTCTCCCCAGTGTGAATCCGCTGGTGCCTCTTGAGGTATGATCTGTGGTTGAAGGCCTTCCCACACTCGAGGCATTCAAAGGGTTTCTCCCCAGTGTGGATGACATAGTGGTGAATGAGGGCTGCGCTCTCACAGAAGGCTTTACCGCATTCACTGCACTCGTAGGGCTTCTCCCCAGTGTGAGTCTGCTGGTGCCACACGAGGTATGACTTGTGTTTAAAGACCTTGCCACATTCAAAGCACTCATACGGATTCTCACCACTGTGAATGATGTGATGTCGAAGGAATCCTGGCCTATGTCGGAAGACTTGCCCACATTCTTTGCACACAAAGGGTTTTTCCCCGGTGTGTCTTCTCTTATGTAAGACAAAGTTGGAGCGGTGGGTGAAGGCCTTTCCACATTCATTGCACTTGTAAGGCTTCTCTCCAGTGTGAATCCGCTGGTGTTGTGTAAGGTAGGACCTGCGGTTGAAGGCCTTCCCGCACTCTGTGCACTCATAGGGCCTCTCCCCGGTGTGGATCATGTGGTGCTGGAGGAGGTGTGTGCTCTTAATAAAGGTTTTCCCACACTCTGTGCATTCATAGGGCTTCACACCAGAGTGAATCTTTTCATGTCCAGCAAGAAGGTGTTTCTTGTTAAAAACTTTCCCACATTCACTGCATTTAAAGATACTTTCCTCTTCCTGAATCATGTGGTCATTACCAGATCCACATGAGTCATGGTCATGGACAGCACCTCCTGCAGGGACCAGCTCCTCTACAATCCTTGAACACACACCACCAGCTGTCCCTAAGCTGCCATGTTCAGGACTCATTTTCTCAGGAAGCTTCTCCCTCTGGGGGTCCATCCCTGGTCCCAAGTGTCCTTCCTGCATTTCCAACAGCCCATCCTGATCCTTGGTTTGTCCGAACTGGGAGTCCCCTGGGCCTCCTTGTATTAGTTCCTGGATAGAGGCTCCCTCATATAGGGTTGGCTCACAAGTGGTAGGTTCTGTGGTCTTGGGTTTTCCTTTGTCAACTGAAAGAAACCCAATAAACAAGGCCCATTAGTAATACCAACAAGGAAGAAACAAAATCGGCATTTCAGTGAAAAAGATAAAGATGAAAACAGTGCCTCTGTGTCTGTTTTGCTACCTCTGAATCTCAACATTGTAACTTCTTTCTTTCTTGGTCATTAGACTGCTGACACCTTGAAAGCCGGACCCAGTAAGAGAGTCTGCAATGGACATAACGCCACAATTTCACAGGCTTGGCTGGACAGAGTAATAATGCCTCTGTGGGCTTTCAGTTTCCTTTAATCGAAGACATTCCATGTTGCTGTAAGAACACGAGGAAAAGGGAATTCCATAATGGTACAGTGGTTAGGACTCTGTGCTTTCACTGCCTGCCAGGCCCAGGTTCAATCCCTGGTGGGGGAACTACAATCCCGCAAGCCAAGTGGCACGGCTGAAAAAAAAAACAAAACAAAAAACCCACCAGGAAAAGGCATCTAATGCAGCCCTGATAAAGGACAGGAAGTGTATAATGCCAATTCAACTATCTCCAAAGAGAAGTATGGTCCTTGCCCCAGCTCTAAGGAAGTAACCTGTAAACTGGGTATCTCCAGAGAGACAGGCATGTCTTTGTTGTTCATGGTGAGTCCCTAGGGATGTACATGATACTTTACGACAACAGATGACTCACTATGGGCCCCTAGATAGTTTATGCTGAAGAGATGACATTAGGTCTGGGTAAGGTCTGGGCACAGCAGAAAGACCAAACGTGTAATTAGAAAGCTGGGGCTTTGAACCACGAGTTATCAGCTGGATCTCTGGAAAGGGAAGAAGGGTGGAGACTGAGTCCCATGTACCATGACTCAATCAATCATGCTTCTGTAATGAAAACTCAACAAAAATCTGGATACCGAGGCTCTGGTGAGTTTCCTGGGTTGGCAACACTCCGTGCACATACTGCCAGATATCGATTCCAGGAGGTAACGAGACGCCGAAGACACGGAAGCTTCGTGTCTGGAACACCTCCGGCCCCTCTTCTACTCTGCATCTTTTGCCTGTAACAAACACGATTTGTGAGCATAACAGGTTTTAGGGAGTTTTGTGAGTCTCCTAGCAAATCACTGAACCTGAGGGTGGACTGGGAAACCCCTCAACTTGCAGATGGTTCACAACACCTGGGCAGACTTGGCAGTCCTGGAGTTCTGTATTTCTAACCTTGAGTTTGGCTAACTGTGTGCAGGAAGAGACCAGGGGAGTCCTACTGGCACCACTGGAGTTGCCACAGAGAGGAGGTGGGAAGGACACTATAGCCTTAGGGCACAGAATGTACAAAGGCCCCCCAGGCCATGAGGATGGTATTGACAAGAATCCAGGGAAACTGATTCCCATGGTTTTGACTTGGGTTACAGTGAGGACTCCCAGGACAGGGCTCATAAGGCAGGAGGTGAGCAGGACTGGGATGGACACATTGGGTCTGTTATGCCCGAACAGTCTGGTGAAAAGACTAGAAAAATACACATGATCTAGATGGAGAAAATATTAATAGTTTACTTGAAAACATTAAAGAGGAGCTATACCAATGAAGAATTTAACGTGGGGGAGGTGAAATTGGAGAAAGATGGTCAAAAGGTACAAAATTCCAGTTTTAAGATAAACAAGTCCTAGGGATGCAGTGTACAACTCAATAACTAGCTAACACTGCTGTATGCTATAAAGAAGCACTGTTAAGAGAGTAATCCTAAGAGTCCTCATCACAAGGAGAAATTTTTTTTTCCTTTTCTCTTTTCCTCTTTACTTTTTTTTCTATCTATATGGGTGTCAGCTGAACCTACTGTAGTAATCATTTCACAATATATGTAAATCAAACCATCAGGCTGTATGACTTAAAACTTATATAGAGGACTTCCCTGGTGGCACAGTGGTTAAGAAACCACCTGCCAATGCAAGGGACATGGGTTCGATCCCTGGTCCGGGAAAATCCCACATGCTGTGGAACAACTAAGCCCGTGCGCCACAACTACTGAGCCCGTTTGCCACAACTACTGAAGCCTGCGCGCCTAGAGCCCATGCTCTGCAACGAGAAGCCACCGCAATGAGAAGCCCGCACACTGCAACAAAGAGTAGCCCCAACTCGCCACAACTAGAGAAAGCCCGCACGCAGCAACGAAGACCCAACACGGCCAAAAAAATAAAATAAATAAAAATAAATAAATTAGACAAGCCTCTTAGATAGCCTCATCCACCAGAGGGCAGACAGCAGAAGAACTACAATCCTGCAGCCTGTGGAACAAAACCCATATTCACAGAAAGACACACAAGATGAAAAGGCAGAGGGCTATGTACCAGATGAAGGAACACAATAAAACCCCAGAAAAACAACAAAATGAAGTGGAGATAGGCAACCTTCCAGAAAAAGAATTCAGAATACTGATAGTGAAGATGATCCAAGACCTTAAAAAAAGAATGGAGGCAAAGATCGAAAAGGTGCAAGAAATGTTTAACAAAGACCTAGAAGAATTAAAGAACAAACAAACAGAGATGAACAATACAATAACTGAAATGAAAAATACACTAGAAGGAATTAACAGCAGGATAACTGAGGCGAAAGAACGGATAAGTGACCTGGAAGACAGAATGGTGGAATTCACTGCTGCAGAACAGAAGAAAGAAAAAAGAATGAAAAGAGATGAAGACAGCCTAAGAGACCTCTGGGACAACATTAAATGCAACAACATTTACATTATAGGGGTCCCAGAAGGAGATGAGAGAGAGAAAGGACCAGAGAAAATATCTGAAGAGATTATAGTCAAAAACTTCCCTAACATGGGAAAGGAAATAGCCACCCAAGTCCAGGAAGCGCAGAGAGCCCCATACAGGATAAACCCATCAAGACACATAGCAATCAAATTGTCAAAAATTAAAGACAAAGAAAAATTATTGAAAGCAGCAAGGGAAAAACGACAAATAACATACAAGGGAACTCCCATAAGGTTAACAGCTGACTTCTCAGCAGAAACTCTACAAGCCAGAAGGGAGTGGAATGATATACTTAAAGTGATGAAAGGGAAGAACCTACAACCAAGATTACTCTACCTGGCAAAGATCTCATTCAGATTCGATGGAGAAATCAAAAGCTTTACAGACAAGCAAAAGCTAAGAGAATTCAGCACCACCAAACCGGCTCTACAACAAATGCTAAAGGAACTTCTCTAAGTGGGAAACACAAAAGAAAAGGACCTACAAAAACAAACCCAAAACATTAAGAAAATGGTCACAGGAACATACATATTGAAAATTACCTTAAATGTGAATGGATTAAATGCTCCAACCAAAAGACACAGGCTTGCTGAATGGATACAAAAACAAGACCTGTATATATGCTGTCTACAAGAGACTCACTTCAGATCTAGGGACACATACAGAGTGAAAGTGAGGGGATGGAAAAAGATATTCCATGCAAATGGAAATCAAAAGACAGCTAGAGTAGCAATACTCATATCAGATAAAATAGGCTTTAAAATAAATGTTAGAAGAGACAAGGAAGGACACTACATAATGAAAAGGGATCAATCCGAGAAGAAAATATAACAATTATAAATACGTATGCACCCAACATAGGAGCACCTTAATACATAAGGCATCTGCTAACAGCTATAAAAGAGGAAATCAACAGTAACACAATAATAGTGTGGGACTTTAACACCTCACTTACACCAATGGACAGATCATCCAAACAGAAAATTAATAAGGAAACACAAGCTTTAAATGACACAATAGACCAGATAGATTTGATATTTATAGGACATTCTATCCAAAAATAGCAGATTACACTTTCTTCTCAAGTGCACATGGAACATTCTCCAGGATAGATCACATCTTGGGTCACAAATCAAGCCTCGGTAAATTTAAGAAAACTGAAATCGTATCAAGCATCTTTTCTGACCACAATGCTATGAGATTACAAATCAGTTATAGAGAAAAAAACGTAAAAAACACAAACACATGGAAGCTAAACAGTATGTTACTAAATAACCAAGAGATCACTGAAGAAATCAAAGAGGAAATCAAAAAATACCTAGAGACAGATGACAATGAAAACACGAAGATCCAAAACCTATGCGATGCAGCAAAAGCAGTTCTAAGAAGGATGTTTATAGCAATAAAAGCCTTCCTCAAGAAACAAGAAAAATCTCAAACAATCTAACCTTACACCTAAAGGAACTAGAGAAAGAAGAACAAACAAACCCCCCCAAAAAAAAGTTTGCAGAAGGAAAGAAATCATAAAGATCAGAGCAGAAATAAATGAAACAAAAACAAAGAAAACATTAGCAAAGATCAATGAAACTAAAACCTGGTTCTTTGAGAAGATAAACAAAATTGATAAACCATTAGCCAGACTCATCAAAAAGAGGGAAAGGACTCAAATCAATAAAATTAGAAATGAAAAAGGATAAGTTACAACAAACACCGTAGAAATGCAAAGCATCCTAAGAGACTACCTACAAGCAACTGTATGCCAATAAAATGGACAACCTGGAAGAAATGGACAAACTCTTAGAAAGGTATAACCTTCCAAGACTGAACCAGGAAGAAATAGAAAATATGAACAGACCAATCACAAGTGATGAAATTGAAACTGTGATTAAAAATCTTCCAACAAACAAAAGTCCAGGACCACATGGCTTCACAGGTGAATTCTATCAGTTAGAGAAGAGCTAACACCTATCCTTCTCAAACTCTTCCAAAAAATTGCAGAGGAAGGAACACTCCCAAACTCATTCTATGAGGCCACCATCACCCTGATACCAAAACCAGACAAAGATACCACAAAAAAAAAAAGAAAATTACAGACCAATATCACTGATGAATATAGATGCAAAAATCCTCAACAAAATACTAGCAAACAGAGACTCTGGGATGGCTCACACCAAGGAGTACTTCCCTAAACTTCTGCTGTCAGTCCTTGTCCCCACGGTGAGCCACAGCCTCTCCCTGCCTCTGCAGGAGACCCTCCAACACTAGAAGGATGGACCCCAACCTCCAAACTTGATTCATATGTTGAACCTGAAGACAGTTCACACACCAAGAGAATCTGACAGAACGTCATCACATGAGGGACTCCTGGTGAAATCAGTTTGTGTAAACAGACTAAATTTTCCGTATTGGATCAAGGATGGCAACACGTTATAAGAGCTGAACAAGGAAAGAAGACATGAGAGGAGGCTACAAAAGACAGACACTACTGGGATCACAATGAATCTGAGGTCACAAAACTCTACCCCATGCTGCTTCTGGGCCTTGGAGCTCCATGTTATTTTTCCAGCACACTACCTTCCATTTGTGATGAAGAATGCTACCCATCAGTATAAAGAAAAAAGGAGATGAGGGAACCGCATGGCCACCTAATGATGGTGGTCCTGAACTGAACATGCATCTCTCTCAAGTATGCCTGTTATCCCACCAATAAAAGAAGCCAGCATGACAGAAGTGGAAGCAAAAGAGATGTGAAAGTACAACCTTCAGAAATTATCTTGTGGAGAGAATTAACATTGAACACTGTAACTATAATTATGACGCACTGCAAAGTTTGACACTAGTAACCACCTAAACTTATCTCCCTCTCTTGATTTCTGCTCTTCCCCCAGCTCTTTAGTATTCTTTGTGTACTTCTTTTTTCATCTCCTTCAAGGTTTTACTAAGGGAACTTATAAATTGTCTCATTCGACCTCAAAAACGAAACAAAACACTAGCAAACACAATCCAACAACACATTAAAAGGATCATAAAAAAATTAATTTAAAAAAGTAAAAAAACCCCAAAACACTGTATTCCTATCTCACACTATACTCAAATTCTACCTCAGACCAAAAAGAGTTAAATGTCAAGTGCCAAGCTTAGAACATCTTAGAATAAAACAAGAATATCTTTTTGATATTGGGGATAGAGCAGCATCTATAACTGATAAAAGTATCAAGAATGTACAAAAAAATCCCTACAAACAAAAGGGAAACAAGGTAACAGAAACACAGGCATTTTCCATGAAATGACATTTCAAAGAAGTTGTTTCTCAGTATCCACAGCAGATTAACTGGTTCCAGAAACCCCCTGCTCAATACTAAAATCTGCAGATGCTCAAGTCCTTTATATAAAATGGTGGAGTATTTGCATATAACCTACACACATCCTCCTGTGTACCTTAAATCATCTCTAGATTGCTTATAATATCTAATACAATGTAAATGCTATATATTGATAAATAGTTGCCAGCACAAGGCAAATTCAAGTTTTTTTTTTTTAAATTTTTTTGGCTGCATTGGGCCTTTGTTGCTGCATGTGGGCTTTCTCTAGGTACGGCGTGCAGGCTTCTCATTGCGGTGGCTTCTCTTGTTGCAGAGCACAGGCTCTAGGTACACGGGCTTCAGTAGTTGTGGCACACGGGCTCAGTAGTTGTGGCACACGGGCTCAGCTGCTCGGTGGCATGGGGGATCTTCCCGGACCAGGGCTCGAACCCACGTCCCCTACAGTGGCAGGCAGATTCTTAACCACTGTGTCACCAGGGAAGCCCCAAATTCAAGTTTTGTTTTTTTGAACTTTCTGGTATTTTCTCTTCCCCCCAATGTTTTCAATCTGCTCTCAGTTGAATCTGCAGAGGCAGAACCTGCGGATACGAGGGGACAATTGTACAAATGGGCCTATAATCACATGATAAGGTGCTAAAGGTTGTGAATGAGGGAAATGCAAAGCAAGCTCACCTAAGATATAATTTTGTGCCAGTCTGTTAAGCAAAAATTGAGGAGCCTTACAGCATCAAGGACTGAACAGGACATAACTGGTGGAATCTGGAGAATTATAAATAGGTACATCCCTTTTAGAAAACATTATCACCTAAACTTGAAAATTTGCATAACCTATAATCCAACAATTTTACTCCGAGAAATAACAAAAGACAAGCCTAACCGTGTGCAAGATGACCAATATATATGAATGTTCTTGGCAGCACTGTTTGTGAGGGTGAAAAAATGTAAAAAATTAAATGCCTCAGAGAGTGGATGAATACAATATGAAACAGGAGCATTTTTTACTTGCTTCAAGTGTAAGAAACACGGGCACATTTTTACCTTGAGCAGAGCAAGAATGAAATTGCTGAACAAGCAGAAAGTAAGTGAAGAAATAATTTCCCTAAAAGGTGTACTCTAGACTATGGTTCAACAACTGGCCATGGCCTGGGCCAAGACCTCTTCCACTAGGTGAAAGGAAAACTATAGACTGAGAGTCTGAATGAGTGTGGAAGGGTAGAAGACCAAGCAAGACAAGGGGATAGATTTTTAACATGAAAACTTGCTGACACATGAGAGGTCGCAGGCTGAGACACCTGTCCTGGGGAAGTGGTCACTGCGAGGATGGCCGGATGTAGGGGCCGATGGAGGTGTAGGGGTGAGGATACAGTCTCTGGGGCTGTATCCAGTCTCTAATCTGCTTGGATGGCAGGACCATGCGCTCTAACTCGGGAGGGGAAGGAGTGAGCATCGTGACGGGTTCCTTGCCAGGCATGCTGACTGGGTGCCTCTGAGATATTCAGGTGGAGAAGGGCAGAGAGCAGAGGGCAGAGGCTCGGAACTGCCCCTCTGAGGGGCTGTCGACAGGCTGCACACAGGAACTGCCCCTGAGGGGCTGTCGACGGGCTGCACACAGACACTCACAGGCTGGTGGGGCCGCCCGAGGGACTACGAGGGAAAGAGCATGACTCTGCAGGGGCCCCATCACCACACATGGCGGCCCCAGTGCCCTCAACAGCCCAGATGTGGGGCACAGCAGGACAAATGTCACCGTCAGGTTTTACCAAACAGGAGGAGTAGGGAGACATGCAACAAGGGAAGGCTTCTTGAGTGTCTGGACGGACAGGGTGGGAAAGGGGAGGCAGAAGAGAGCTGGAGAGGAGCTGGGAGAGGAAGGAAGGCCCTTTTCCTCAGAGGTCAGAGGGAAACGTGAGATGCATTACTCATTACAATACAGGGACATGAATGACACCAACGGCTTACTTCCCACGAGCCACTGACTGCGGCGCAGACGCTTGTGCTAAGCGGTTTTATGCTTTAACGCGTTATGTGACCACGTCCCCAACAACCCGGGGACGGAGCAACTATCAGGAACAGACTGAGCGCAGCAGACCACACTCGCCAAACCATCTGCTCCTCCACTTGGACACATGGCTCAGCCCCATCTCCCAGCCCCGTCCCCCGAGTGTGGCCAAGCGCCTAGTGCCTATCAATGGAAGCGGGGGGCTGGTGTTTGTGCGAGTCTTCCTTGCCCTCTCACTCTACTCTGCCTGCTGCAGGAGGTCAGGACAACCTTCAAGCCACATGCTGACGGCAGAGTGGACCCGCGTTCCTGAACAGCTGTGTGATGCACAGTCACACGGACCGGGTGCGCCTCAGAAAAAGTGCTTCCAGGGACATCCCTGGTGGTCCAGTGGTTAAGACTCCGAGCTTCCACTGCAGGGGTCACGGGTTCGACCCCTGGTCGGGGAACTAAGATCCTGCATGCTGCGAGGCATGGCAAAAGAAAGAAAGAAATACAAAAAAAGAACAAGTGCTTCCATATGCTGAGCACCAAGATGCTGGAGTCTGTCTGACATGGCAGCTAAGATTTAACTTAGACAAACTTATATATACAAAGACACAAGGAGATCCCGAAGTTCACCAGGGCCACAGAGCTGGTGATCGGTGAAGCCCAGGCAGCTGGAGCCCAAGACAGCTTGAAGCCCAGGCAGCTTGAAGCTTGAAGCCCAGGCAGCTGGAGCCCAAGACACATCTCAGCTCATGCACCTCTATCCTCCAGGAGGACAGAGGGACCTGGGGTCAAAGGGCTCCGTGGCCTCCAGACCACCACAGAGGCCCAAACAAGACACTTCCCCAAGGAACCAGGGCCAGCGACCTCCCCCTGCAGGGTCTCCCAGCTGCCCAAATCTTGGCTCCTACCTGGACAGGTGCTTCGGGAGAGGTCTTTCTTCACAGTCCACAGCTTCTGCCCCTGCTCCAGTTGGAAGATCAGCTCAAGTCTGGGAACAGGACACCCTGTTCATGGAGAAAGGAAGAAGACACTAGGATTTCTGTGAAAACAAAGAAAACCCCTCGATCTAGTGTGGGACTTCAGGATGTGGACAAGACCTCAGAATGAAGCTGATTCCACCCACAGAAATCCTGACCTAGAACCTGGAAACCAAGGTCAAAAACACCAATGTTGCAGCTTCCCTGGTGGCGCAGTGGTTAAAAATCCACCTGCCAATGCAGGAGACACATGTTCAAGCCCTGGTCCGGGAAGATCCCACATGCCACGGAGCAACTAAGCCCCTGTGCCACAACTACTGAGCCTGCGAGCCACAACTACTGAGCCCGTGTGCTGCAACTACTGAAGCCCACACGCCTAGAACCTGCGCTCTCAACAAGAGAAGTCCACAATGAGAAGCCTGGACACCAGAACGAAGAATAGCCCCCGCTCACCGCAACCAGAGAAAAGCCCGCATGCAACAACGAAGACCCAATGAAGCCAAAAAAAAAAAAAAGAAAAAAAAAACACACCACCAATGTTGGGATCCAAGGACTTTAGACTGCAGTGCTGGTTGTGTAGACAACACCTATTCCCTTTGACCTCCACTGCAGAGTTCCAACTCTATTCAGCTGCAGCCAAGAGACACAGAGAATATGACCGCCTCCTTCCAGAAGGTGTTTACTAATTAACCCAAGTGAATTTCAACCACCTGTGCATTAAAATCTCCTGAGATGTCTGGTTCACATCCAACTGAAACCAAATAGGGACTTCCCTGGTGGCACAGTGGTTAAAGAATCCACCTGCCAATGCAGGGGACACAGGCTCAAGCCCTGGTCTGAGAAGATCCCACATGCCACAGAGCAACTAAGCCCGTGCACCACAACTACTGAGCCCGTGTGCCACAACTACTGAAGCCCACGCACCTAGAGCCCATGCTCCACAACAAGAGAAGCCACCACAGTGAGAAGCCTGCACGCCACAACTAAGATTAGCCCCCACTCGCTGCAACTAAAAAAAAGTCTGTGAGTAACAACGACCCAATGCAGCCAAAAATAAATAAATTTATTAAAAAAAAAAAAAGAGAGAAAGAAACCAAATCTCTGCAGATGAGGCCTGGATACCTACAGATTTAAAAAAACCACCCCAGATTCTGGCATCAAGGGAGGGCTGAAAACTCTGGTTTCCACCAACTTGCAGGTGACCTACACCAGCCCTCGGGAGGAGAGAGCTCTAGTCCAGGATGGCTGAGTGAGGGGACCAGCCAGTGCTGTAGTCCTGCAGCAGCCTGGGTCGCCTGCGAGGGAACCTGCCCAAGGCCCTAGACCAGGAAGAAGCAGACAACTGGGCTGGCATCCACCAACCCGGTAGCCAGCCCCACCTCTGAGCTTCCTACTGGTGAGATAATAAATTTCCTCCAGGGTGAAGACTGAGCCGGTCTGTCACATACAGCCAAACACAGATGCAGGGGAAAGACACACAGACTCGGCAGGAAGTCGACGGCAGAGGTGCCAGGACTCGCCGACAGCTTCTCTGTCAGGTCCAGGGTTCATCAGTCATCACTAAGCAATGTGCTCTCCTGTGTGCTCCGTGCTCAGCACGGGGCTCAGCGACAGCGACCAAGACCTCCCTTCAGCTGTCAGGAGTCATGTTCCCTAGGACCTCAGGGCCTTTGCACATGCTGGCCCTTCTCCCTGGAAGGCTGTTCTCTACCCACCTTGCTTCTTCCAGCTACTTCTCTTTGGGTCTCAGCTCAAGTGTCACTCCCTGAGAAGAGTCTGCTGAACAGTGGCTGAGTGCACATGCTTAACCAATCCACCACGTCACTATGAACTTTTAACCTTAATAATAATTGAAAAGTTAACATTTATAGGGTGTTACCATATCCCAGGGACTGTACTAAGCAATTTAAATGCATTATGTTGTTTAAAATGGATGGAATAATTTAAAGAACTCACATATTTAAAATAATGACTCTTTTCAGTCAAAGTAAAGTATGTCTCCATTGAGCTAAGTCTTTTTTTAGATACCCAGCAAAATTCTGAAGAGCACTCCTCCTGTCTAGGTCCGCAAGGGCTGTGAGTCCCTAGCTGCCACCTGATCTGGGAAGAGACGGAGCACTTAGTCTGTCTCGCCATTGTCAACACACCAAGTTTCTGGGCTGGTGACCCCGGGGCAACCAGGTAACTGGCTACTGCCTAACGCCGAGGCCCCCCCATAGACGGTTGGGATTCAAGTGTGATCAACTGAGCCAACAACACTGAAGTCCGTGGGGGGCTGCTCAACTGAGCTGCCCACCACCCTATGAGAGACTGATGGCACTGCCTGCCCTCTGAGGGCACACCTGGCCAGAGTCCAGGCACTGGTCCCTGGAGCAATACAGGGATGCGAGTGGCATAGGGCACCCCCCTCACACATGCCATGGCACAGAAGAGGCTTAGACTGCTTCACAGGCAAACCTTGCCATGGCTGCTTGCCTTACTGTTGTTGCAGTTTGTCCCAACCACATAGCGGATAAGAGATCCCATCTCTGGAGACTGCTACTTCAACGTATAATGGCGGGGGGAGAAACAAAGGAATAAGGAATATTGTTTTTGCTGCCCTTTGAGACACCTGACGATGTTTCTCAACCTACTCCAGATTGTGTAAGCCCGGCCAGTGTGTCCGGCACTCGTGAGTGCTGCTGCAGGCCAGCACGTGGAGAGCTCTTCCTCAACACCAAACTGTCACCCCGTCAGGACACTGCCACCACCACTGCTGTCCTGAGGCATGAGCCCCAGCCCCTCCCTAGAAAGGCAGGCTGCCACTCACAGTGGTTGCCACTTGGGACTGCTAAGAGCCTACCAGGTAAATACCCAAATAGAAGAAAGAAAAATGGTGGTGGTGGGGGCAGAAAGGTGACCACCCCACCCCCCAAAAAAGATTTTGTTTGGAGGCAGAAAAAAAAGGAGTGGGGAGGAAGGGGCTCGTTATGCTGTGGACCAGGGCCATCCAGGGGAGAGGCTGCATCTTGGAGGCCCCAGGCCCCTCCGCCCTTTCCTCTCCTCAGCAGGAGACAAACTAAAACTAAAAACCAGGGTTTTAAATGGCTGAAAAGCTCAAAAGGAAGAAAGAAGGGAAGGGGGCACATTATTAACCTTACATATCAAGCAAACGCCAGGTCTAGCAAACATAATACTGGTTCTAGACTACTTATTGATTTATAAGCAGTAACAACAATAAAAAACCTTAGATAACAGAGAAAGAGAATAAAAATTTAAATAACATACAACATATAACTAAGTTAGAACTCTGTCTATACTGACCCAATTGGAAATCCAAAATTTATATACTAAAATTTATATAATTATTATATAATAACTACATATGGTATAACAAAATTTATATATTAAAAAAATTTTATCACCAAAACAAAACAGAGCACTGATTGGTTTGTCTGACTCCACAACACAGGTTTTAAATTATCTTTAGAATTTGCTAAAATGCACCAACTGACAAAACTTCATGAATTTAATACTGGGGCTCAAATAATAGTTATACCTGGGGATCCCACTAAAATGAAACACTCTACTCCACCACTGTAAAAAGTACCTAAATATTAAAGAGAAAGAATAGGTATATCTCACTTTGACTGTAGTTTACCTGAATTTCCTATAGCCCTAGTACCCACTGTCCTAAAGCATCCCATATTGGGCATAGATGCTCTGACACAATACACAATTAAAATAACTTTTTGGCACTTACAAATTAATTGGCTTGATAAAACGGGACCCTACAGACCCGAGTTAAAATAATAATTCAGCCCAATGTAAGTTGAAAAGGGGCCTTTGGGGAATAAAACTTTTATATAAGACCTAATTAATCAAGGGGTGGTGATCCCCACTGCTTCTCCACGTTGACAGCCCAGCTCTGCGTGTTCTTAAACCTAAAAAAACACAGGGCACCTCGCTGTGAGTTACTGCAATCTTAATGCCGTGGTCCCATCTGTTAGGGTTCCTGTTACTGACTGAATTGTGTCTCCCTAAACTGCATGTGTTAAACCCTAATCCCCAGTGTGATCCTATATGGACTTAAGGCCTTTAAGGAGGTAGTTAAGGTTAAATGAGGTCACGGGGTGGGGCCCTGATCTGGTAGGACCCATATCCTTTTAAGAGGAAGAGAAGGCCTCTCCAAGCCAGATGAAAAGTCAGGTAAGGACACAGCAAGAAGGTGGCCAGCAAGAGATCCTTATCAGCAACTGAACTGGGACTTCCAGCCTCCAGAACTGTGCGAAAATAAAGCTGCTGTTTAACCACACAGTAATGGCAGCCTGAGCTGACTAACAAGATCCACACACCCAATATCCAGTATTATTAGAACCCGGTAATTACTCTTCAATTACAGATCTGGCTAACGTGTTCTGCTGGTGTGTATTTTGACAGCCTCTCAACCTCGGTTTGCCTTCGCTCTGAAGGCAAATAGGACTCCTCCCCAGGCTGCCCCGTGGGGTGGCTCAACAGCTCTGCCAACACCCACACCCTCTGCAGCCAAGACCTCAGCTGCACCCACCCACCTCTCTCCAGGAGCACAGGCGATGTTACATCAATGACAACCTCGTCTAAGGAGATTCATTTGACACGCTTGTGACAGTGAGTCCAACACCTTTTAATCCTTTGGGGACTAGTTTTAGATAAAAATACTATTTAGTATTACTTTGGGTCTGGTGGCCACATATTCCTCATTTATAAATTTTATTTACTCTCCCTGATGCTGATACTTGCAAATCAGCCCAACTTAAATGGAACTCCCTCCAACAAAAGCTCTAAAATCTGCTCAAAATACTGTTAAATAGCCAGTCCCATCAGTGTCCTCAGAGACTCCTTCACCAAAGAGGCTTTGACAACCTCTTCTCACACCTCCTCGAGTTTCTGAATCACCTACCAGGGCCACAGATGCCCAAGGGCTTCTGATGTAACAGACTGTCCCCTCAGCCTGGTACTATATGCTACTAAAACAACAACTAACTATACACAAGGCTCTCCGGATAATGAAGGCTGTTGCAGACCCCAAGCCACTGACCGCCACACCCAGCTGCCCATCAAGCTTTGGATCATGGCAACAGCACATCACAAGTTCAGCACAGCTCCTGAGGCCCCAGGACAGGATGGAACCCAACCTGGGCCCTCTGACATATTCCTCTTGTAGGACAAGGTGGGTCCTTGCCAGATGCTGTGGTGCTGGAGGAGGGCACCTCTCCCCACAGCCCTTGGCTACCTGGGGAGCACCTTGGGATTAAGTGAGTGAACAGTTGTGGGAGTTTGTGGATCTCTTACATCCACAGCACATGATGGAGCTCAGTAGACTGATGCTGCTTTCTATCCTGTAGCCAGAATGTCCAAATAAAAAATGGGATCTAAGAAACATTTCTTGGTCTATTCAGGGGGTCATCTTAGTACTAGATGCCCTGATCAACAAACGGCCTCCTCTTCACATTCATTATAAACTGTTGGGTCATTGCTTAAAAACTGTCTCCTTCAGGGTAAAGAAACTCTTGTCTCACCAACACCCCAAAAGTAAGTCAGTCAAAATCACACGTCCTTACATTTATAAAGGCCACAACGATAGGCCTTGCCAGGAAGCTCCTTACTCCCTTTGGAATTACAGACATTACTGACAATAACCAAGATACACATTTCACTTCTCAAATTACACAATGCTGGGCTCTGGAGAGAGGTAGTCAATAGAGCTTCATGGCCCCAACAGGCCCCAAATAGCTGGTTTAACTGAAAAACATAACGATTTCCTTAAACAGCTCCTTTTCAAACTCCAGTCTGACAAACAAACCCCTCATTGGGCCTCTATCTCACCCCTTAGCCTTAATTCAAGGCTCCTTGAATCACATACCTTTAAAAATGTCCCACTGCCCTTTCCTACTCTGGAAGGGAATGTGCCTCACCTCTATGTACACAAAGACTCGTTCTACAGGAGGCCATTCACACTGTCTCCCCTGCAGTTACACACAGAGCTTCCCATCATCCCATGAGGCTGGAGACCAGAAGGAGGGAGCACACGCTCCCAGCACCCATTAGCCACAGACTGCCCCACAGGCCAGGCAGCTGGTCACCTGATATGGAATCCATTTGCCCTGAACTTCAAAACAAAACAAAACAAACCAAACCTTGAAGAACAGCCATATGGCATTCTGGTAACTGTTGCTCTTACTATAACTGGTCTGGGTACTTTCATTGGTTTATAAGTCAGAGGCCTGAACCCTCTGAGGAAGCCACTGTTTCAACCAAACACGGCAAATACTGAGGCCCACATCAAGTCAAGTGTGCACGTACCCACTTGCAAAGGATACCCTGCCCCACGTCCCAGACCAAGACCTCGCTGATGAAGATGACTTCACCTGGGGACACGAAAACCTTCACCCCAGCAGATACCCATGGACTTCCTCTCCTAAGACAGAAATCAGACCTGGGACCTTTTTGCTTTCTTCTATTAGGGATTCTATCATGTTCCTGAGCTGCTGTCTGTGACCCTGGTATATGCCTCAATCTGCCAAAAGGGAAATCTCCAACTTATAGCTGGTTGGTCAGGACAGGTTGTGAGGACTTGTGACTGACATCTGAAGTGGGTGGGTGGGAGGTGGAGGGGCTGTCTATGGGACTGAATCCTTAATAACCTGCGGAGTCTGTGCTAACTCCAGGTAGTTAGGGTCAGAATTGCCTGGTATGGAAAACCCAGACGTTTGATATCAGAAGTGTTATGAGGAAAAAGGATTTTGTTGGTTTGTTTTTTAATTAATTAACTAATTAATTAATTAGTGGTTGCATTGGGTCTTCATTGCACATGGGCTTTCTCTAGTTGCAGCGAGTGGGGGTTACTCTCCGTGGCGGTGCGCGGGCTTCTCATTGCAGTGGCTTCTCTTGTTACAGTGCATGGGCGCTAGGCACGCACGTTACAGTAGCTGTGGCACATGGGCTCAGTAGTTGTGGCTCGCGGGCTCTAGAGCACAGGCTCAGTAGTCGTGGTGCACGGGCTTAGCTGGTCCTCAGCATGTGGGATCTTCCCGGACCAGGCTCGAACCTGTGTTTCCTGCATTGGCAGGCAGGTTCTTAACCACTGCACCACCAGGAAGTCCCATGTTTGTTTATTTTTTACAAATACCACACTAACATGCACACACATGTATATATACAAAGCCATATTTTTAGCACACCTTATAACTCCTGAAAGATTCTCTTAAACACTCCCCAAATTACATATCGATTTTCTTGGCTAATGCTACATAAATGGGAAACTTAGTTATGAGCCTGCCTGCAAGGACTTCCTATATCTCTACTTATATTCTTCTTTTTCATTCTCAAAATGGTTTTCTATACTCTACAAGACAACTTATGCCATACCTTCTAAAACTCTCCACTATTATCCCCCAAAGTTTCCTTAATATGATGTGAAATATCAGAGCACACCCTTCATGTGCAAACCAAACAATCCAAAACTACACCCTTGCCCACCTCTTTAAACCTCGCACACCAGGCCACTATTCCTCCTGCCTTAACTCAAGCAGATCCAGGTTCCAGACAATTAGGGACACCCGTAGTGCCCCAAAGCCTGTTGGAAATATTCAAATCTCACAGATACTAATTAATACAGTGGGGACCCTGTGACAATTTCAATGAGTGGAGCATGAATAGTGCCTGAACAGTCCTGACTCCTGGTCAGGGCTCAGGGTACCTGCACAGTGACAGTTATCAATTGCTTATTAAAAGTGACCCACTTAATAAATGTTTTCTTAGATTTCTTCAAAAAGGGAATCCCGCATTACTCTGATAAATGGGAAACCCAGGGTCACTTCCATTGATGGCAGGTCACCATGAAAAAAATGCAGAAGTGAAATCAAAACAGTGTTCTTAAGTTCCAGAGAGTTCAGCTGCCTTCTGTTCAGGGCTCCTGGCCTAAGGCTACTGCCTCTGTTGACAAGGGGAAAGTAGCAACAGTTGCAGGGGTAGGGAGTGTGGGGAAGGCAGAGAAGCTATGTTAGGAGGGAGCACTAAACCCAGACTTCCCGTCAAACACAGTCAGGAGGCAGGAAGAGAAGAAATGATGGAATGGTTACATCAGGCTGTATCGCAATGCCAGCTGAACAAGTGTCCCTGCACTCTCAGAAACAGGGTTTCTCAAGCTGACATGATAATTTAGGTCAAGATAATTCTTTGTTGGAAAGGTGGGGAGGAGCCCATCCTGCGAATTATAAGAATGGTGTAGGATCCACATGCAGATTGTAATAACCAAAACTATCTCCAGATGTTGCTGAGTTTCCTCTGGGGAGCAACATCATCTCTGGTTGAGAACCACTTTTATGGTTATAAATAGGATGATGAGAGAAAGTGAGAGGGATGGGTGGACACTCCATGAAGTCTGGTGGTCAGAACACAGCTGGTGAGGAGGTGGCAACTGGGCTGAGAAGGGGCAGCCATGTAAAAAGCCAAAATGGAGAACGGCAGACAGCAGAAGCAAGAAGAAATACAATTCTGCACCCTGTGGAAGGAAAACCACATTCACAGAAAGATAAAATGAAAAAGCAGAGGACTTTGTACCAGATGAAGGAAGAAGATAAAACCCCAGAAAAATAACTAAATGAAGTGGAGATAGGCAACCTTCCAGAAAAAGAATTCAGAATAATGACAGTGAAGATGATGCAGGACCTCGGAAAAAGAATGGAGGCAAAGTTCGAAAAGATGCAAGAAATATTTAACAAAGACCTAGAAGAATTAAAGAACAAACAAACAGAGATGAACAATAAAATAACTAAAATACAGAATACACTAGAAGGAGTCAATAGCAGAATAACTGAGGCAGGAGAATGGATAAGTGACCTGGAGACAGAATGGTGGAATTCACTGCTGCAGAACAGAAAAAAGAAAAAAGATGAAAGGAAATGACGACAGCTTAAGAGACCTCTGGGACAACATTAAATGCAACAACATTCATATTATAGGGGTCCCAGGAGAAGAGAGGGAAAAAGGTCCCGAGAAAATATTTGAAGAGATTATAGTCGAAACCTTCCCTAACCTAGGAAAGGAAATAGCCACCCAAGTCCAAGAAGTGCAGAGAGTCCCAGGCAGGATAAACCCAAGGAGAAAAACGCCAAGACCCATAGTAATCAAACTGACAAAAATTAAAGACAAAGAAAAATTATTGAAAGCAACAAAAGAAAAACAACAAATAACATACAAGGGAACTCCCATAAGGTTAACAGCTGACTTCTCAGCAGAAACTCTACAAGCCAAAGGGAGTGGCATAATATATTTAAAGTGATAAAAGAGAAGAACCTACAACCAAGGTTACTTTACCTGGCAAGGATCTCATTCAGATTCCAAGGAGAAATCAAAAGCTTTACAGACAAGCAAAAGCTAGGAGAATTCAGCACCACCAAACCAGCTATACAACAAATGCTAAAGGAACTTCGCTCAGTGGGAAACACAAGAGAAGAAAAGGACCTACAAAAACAAACCCATAACAATTAAGAAAATGGTAACAGGAACATACACATCAATAATTACCTTAAATGTGAATGGGTTAAATGCTCCAACCAAAAGACAGAGGCTCACTGAATGGATACAAAAACAAGACCCATATATATGCTGTCTATGAGACCCACTTCAGACCTAGGGACACATAAGACTGAAGAGGGGATGGAAAAAGATATTACAAGCAAATGGAAATGAAAAGACAGCTGGAGTAGCAATACTCATATCAAATAAAATAGACTTTAAAATAAAGAACGTTACAAGAGAAAAGGAAGGACACTACATAATGACCAAGAAATCAATCCAAGAAAGAGATGTAACAATTATAAATATATACGCACCCAACGTAGGAGCACCTCAATACGTAAGAGCACCTCAATACGTAAGGCAAATGCTAACAGCTATAAAAGAGGAATTAGACAGTAACACAATAATAGTGGGGCCTTTAACACCTCATTTACACCAACGGACAGACCACCCAAACAGAAAATAAGGAAACACAAGCTTTAAATGACACAGTAGACCAGACAGATTTAATTGATATTCATAGGACATTCCATCCCAAAACAGCAGATTACTTTCTTCTCAAGTGCACACGGAACATTCTCCAGGATAGATCACATCTTGGGTGACAAATCAAGCCTCAGTAAATTCAAGAAAATTTAAATCATATCAAGCATCTTTTATGACCACAACGCTATGAGATTTTCAATTACAGGGGAAAAAACGTAAAAAAAACCCCAAAACATGGAGGCTAAACAACATGTTACTAAATAACCAAGAGATCACTGAAGAAATTGAAGAAGAACTCAAAAAATACCTAGAGACAAATTACAACGAAAACACGACAATCCAAAACCTATGGGATGCAGCAAAAGCAGTTCTAAGAGAGAAGTTTATAGCAATACAAGCCTACCTCAGGAACAAGAAAAATTTCAAATAAACAATCTAAACTTCACCTAAAGGAACTAGAGAATGAAGAACAAAACCCAAAGTTAGTAGAAGGAAAGAAATCATAAAGATCAGAGCAGAATAAAATGAAAAAGAAAACAATAGCAAAGATTAATAAAACTAAAAGCTGGTTCTTTGAGAAGATAAACAAAATTGATAAACCATTAGCCAGACTCATCAAGAAAAAGAGGGAGAGAACTCAAATCAATAAAACTAGAAATGAAAAAGAAGTTACAACAGACACCACAGAAATACAAAGCATCCTAAGAGACTACCTACAAGCAACTGTATGCCAATAAAATGGACAACCTGGAAGAAATGGACAAACTCTTAGAAAGGTATAACCTTCCAAGACTGAACCAGGAAGAAATAGAAAATATGAACAGACCAATCACAGTAATGAAATTGAAACTGTGATTAAAAATCTTCCAACAAACAAAAGTCCAGGACCACATGGCTTCACAGGTAAATTCTATCAAACATTTAGAGAAGAGCTAACACCCAACCTTCTCAAACTCTTCCAAAAACTTGCAGAGGAAGGAACACTCCCAACCTCATTCTATGAGGCCACCATCACCCTGATACCAAAACCAGACAAAGATACCACAAAAAAAGAAAATTACAGACCAATATCACTGATGAATATAGATGTAAAAATCCTCAACAAAATACTAGCAAACAGAATCTAACAATACATTAAAAGGATCATACACCATGATCAAGTGGGATTTATCCCAGGGATGCAAGGATTCTTCAACATACGCAAAACAATCAATGTGATACACCATGTTAACAAGTTGAAGATTAAAAACCATATGATCATCTCAATAGATGCAGAAAAAGCTTCTGACAAAATTCAACATCCATTTATGATAAAAGCTCTCCAGAAGTGGGTATAGAGGGAACCTACCTCAATAAAATCCATATACAACAAACAGCAAACAGCAAACATCATTCTCAACGGTGAAAAACTGAAAGCATTTCCTCTAAGATCAGGAACAAGACAAGGATGTCCACTCTCGCCACTACTATTCAATATAATTTTGGAAGTCCTAGCCACGGCAATCAGAGCAGAAAAACAAAAGGAATACAACTTGGAAAAAAAGAAGTAAAACTGTCACTGTCTGCAGATGACATGATACTACACATAGAGAATCCTAAAGATGCCACCAGAAAACTACTAGAGCTAATCAATGAATTTGGTAAAGTTGCAGGATACAAAATTAATGCACAGAAATCTCTTGCATTCCTATACATTAATGATGAAAAATCTGAAAGAGAAATTAAGGAAACACTCCCATTTACCACTGCAACAAAAAGAATAAAATACCTAGGAATAAACCTACCTAGGGAGACAAAAGACCTGTATGCAGAAAACTATAAGACACTGATGAAGGAAATTAAAGATTACACAAACAAATGGAGAGATACACCATGTTCTTGGATTGGAAAAATCAATATTGTGAAAATGACTATACTACCCAAAGCAATCCACAGATTAAATGCAATCCCTATCAAATTACCAATGGCATTTTTTACAGAACTAGAACAAAAAAATCTTAAAATTTGTATGGAGACACAAAACACCCTGAATAGCCAAAGCAGTCTTGAGGGGAAAAAAAACGGAGCTAGAGGAATCAGACTCCAGATATACTGGACCTCAGACTATACTACAAAGCTACAGTGATCGAGACAATATGGTACTGGTACAAAAACAGAACAATAGATCAATGGAACAGGATAGAAAGGCCCAGAGATAAACCCACCTATGGTCAACTAATCTATGACAAAGGAGGCAAGGATATACAATGGAGAAAAGACAGTGTCTTCAGTAAGTGGTGCTGGGAAAACTGGACAGCTACATATAGAAGAATGAAACTAGAACACTCCCTAACACCATATACAAAAATAAACTCAAAATGGATTAGAGACCTAAATGTAAGACTGGACATTATAAAACTCTTAGAGGAAAACATAGGAAGAACATTCTTTGACATAAATCACAGCAAGATCTTTTTTGATCCACCTTCTAGAGTAATGGAAATAAAAACAAAAATAAACAAATGGTACCTAATGAAACTTAAAAGCTTTTGCAAAGCAAAGGCAACTTACAAACAGACGAAAAGACAACCCTCAGAATGGGAGAAAATACTTGCAAACAAATCAATGGACAAAGGATTAATCTCCAAAATATATAAACAGTTCACGCAGCTCAATATTAAAAAAACAAACAACACAATCAAAAAATGGGCAGAAGACCTAAACAGACATTTCTCCAAAGAAGACATACAGATGGCCAAGAAGCACATGAAAAGCTACTCAACGTCACTAATTATCAGAGAAATGCAAGTCAAAACTACAAGGAAGTATCACCTCATACCAGTTAGAATGCTCATCATAAGAAAATCTACAAACAAGTGCTGGAGAGGGTGTGGAGAAAAGGGAACGCTCTTGCACTGTTGGTGGGAATGTAAATTGATACAGCCACTATGGAGAACGGTACGGAGGTTCCTTAAAAAACTAAAAACAGAATTACCATATGACCCAGCAATCCTACTACTGGGCATATACCCAGAGAAAACCATAATTCAGAAAGACACATGCACCCCAATGTTCATTGCAGCACTATTTACAATAGCCAGGTCATGGAAGCAACCTAAATGCCCATCGACAGACTAATGGATAAAGAAGATGTGGTACATATATACAATGGAATACTACTCAGCCATAAAAAGGAACGAAATTGGGTCATTTGCAGAGACACGGAGGGATCTAGAGACTTTCATACTGAGTGAAGTAAGTCAGAAAGTGAAAAACAAATATCGTATATTAACGTATACATGTGGAACCTAGAAAAATGGTACAGATGAACTGGTTTGCAGGGCAGAAACTGAGACACAGGTGTAGAGAACAAACGTATGGACACCAAGGGGGGGAAGCGGCGGGGGGGGGGCAGGGGCGTTGGTGGTGGTGTGATGAATTGGGAGATTGAGATTGACACATATACATTAATATGTATAAAATGGATAACTAATAAGAACCTGCTGTATAAAAAATATATATAGAATTAAATTTTAAAATTCAGAAAAAAGGGGCTTCCCTGGTGGCACAGTGGTTGGGAGTCCACCTGCCGATGCAGGGGACACAGGTTCGTACCCTGGTCCGGGAGGATCCCATGTGCCGCGGAGCAGCTGGGCCCGTAAGCCATGGCCGCTGAGCCTGCACATCGGGAGCCTGTGCTCCGCAACGGGAAAGGCCACAACAGTGAGAAGCCCGCGTACCGCAAAAAGAAAAAAAAAAAAACCAGAAAAAAGAAAAGAAAAGCCAAAATGCCCAAGCACACTCACCAGGCACAGAGAACAGCAAGTGGAGAGGCCCAAAGCAACTATGTTAAGTATGTGCACAGGAAACAGCAAGACGCTGGCATGACCAGAGCAGACTGAGCTCAGGGAAAAGTGTGAGGAGGTGAGTGAAGGGTCAGCAGGGTCAGATAATGGGCCTTCTTATTTTTAAAATTTTGTTATAAAATATCTAAATATGTCAAACGTTTCCTAATTTTGTGTAACCTCTTCTCATTAACACAGAATACAATCCCAATTCTCTAAAAACAGGCATGTCTTACCCTATGCCCTGGATTTACAGCTCTCCTTTCCCTCAAACTGAGAGGTCTAAGTGATTATCCTCAGGCTGCTGTTTCTCCACCTTGGCTCTCTTGCCCTTGTGGGCTGGATCATCCTTTGTTGAATGGGGCTGTCTTGTCCATCCTCAGGTATTAAGCAGCATCTCTGGACTCTAACCTGCTAGATGCCGGGACCACCCACACCCCAGGTGTGACAGTCAAATGTGGCTGCAGACTTCCAAATGTCACCTGGGGATAAAACCGCCAAGTACTGAGAAGCACTACTCTCTCAGCTTCTCTCTCTTGGACTAGCAGAGGATCTTGACCAGGACTCAGGGAACAAGAGACAATCATGAAGGCACAGGAGAACAGAAAAGCCCCATAACCGAGATCCTGTGGTTTAGAACAATACCTGTTGGCACTGAAGGCAAAAACCTCCCAAGGCCCCACCTGCCTCACCCTCTTCCTGGAGACCATCCCATCACTCACAGCCCTGTGGACTGGGTTGCAGGGGATACGTGAGCCAACCAGTCCCACCCAGTCAGCTCCCTGTCTGGAATGTGAAACAAGAACCTCAGACAGAGGCCAGTCTGTGCTGGGCACTGGGGTAGAGGCTCAGGGAAGTATGGGCTCAGGTGGCCACTCCTGCCTCAGGGACAACCCCCTAGAGCCCAGCAGTAGAAAAAGAAAAAAGAAACAATGTTAAGTATGCAATGAAGTAAAAACAAGGCATCTGGGGGCCACAGAGAGCAGGGACTGGGGTGGCCACTCCTGCCACAAACTTGCTGAGACACAAAAGCCATTATGAAAAAACAGACATGAGCAAAAAGCTAGAGGGAGAAGTCAGGACAAGAGATCCAGAAGCTGGCATACTCCTGGTGGTTCCCAGTCCTTATTTCAGTCCCATGTGGCCCAACTGGAAATTCTGCCTTTGGGTTCTGAAGAACACCCCCATTTCCTTCCACCACATTTTAGGAGCCAAAGGGGAACTGTTTCTTGCTCAAAGAAACACAGAGATAGCAGGCAGGAAAAGATGAATCTCAAAAATGACTGAAGCTGTAGGGGAGAGGGTAAGCTTCTTGATCAGCCGGGCATGGAGACAGAGCATGTCTGACAAGGAGATAGCAGGTCCTCTGCACGGCAGAGTGGCAAGGCCTTACCCAGAGACACCAAGAGCCTGCAGTTTTCCAGCATCACCTCCTGGTACAGGGTCCTCTGAGCTGGGTCCAGCTGCCTCCACTCCTCCTGGGTAAAAGTCACGGCCACATCATCGAAAGTCACAGACACCTGTCAAATAGAGGTAGTAGTGCTGACCCTGGGGCTGTTGGATGGGATCAGAGCTTGTTTCTGGAAGGCTGTTAAAGGTGCAGAGAGATCAAGACCCTAACCACTTAGCACCTCCTGAGGGCCAAGCTCTAGGCTGGGCTGAAGTGGAAGTGGACAATGTTTTGGACATAATACAGTAGTGTAAGAAAGAAAGTCACACAAGACAATGGAAAGTCACACAAGACAATGGAAAGTCACACAAGACAATGGAAGTGATGTGTGGGCTGTCAGATGCAAACAGGAGAGGCTGTAGGACCTCAGAGGAATGAATAAATAATGATAATAACAGTATCAATAATGGTAACAACAACAGTACCTGAGCCTCCCTGGTCCTGCTAGCTGCCTGCCCCATGGTGAGGGCTTCACTTCCTGGTTAAAGTGACTAAAAGTCCCCAGTTCTTTCTTCACTCTCTTGTTAACATCCAAACTCTTGAACCCAACACTTACCAGCTGTGTTACCTCGGAGACATCACTTCATCTCTCTGAGCCTTGGTTTCTGGATCAATACAACAATAGTTCCCACTTCACTAATATCAGTTGTGAGATTTAGACAGAAATTATTCAATGTTCGGTGTGCTTGGGGATTTTCATTAATTGTCCCACAGCCCCTGAGGTAAACATCTCCATGCCAGCCGATGACCCGAGACTAAGGGAGCTCCACCAAATCCACGAAGAGTCTTGTGTCTTACAAACGAGGAGCAAGATTTTAACACAGTTAACCCTGATACACGGTCTAATAAAGTAACCCGACACGCTTCCATCATCAAAATGAATACCTAATGACGAAGTTGTGAAGCATTTACACCAATTTTTGCTGTTAAGTCCATTTCATCACGCCTGAAAATATTCCTGTGAACATGCACAGAGAAGCAGAGCCTTCATCATTGACCTCCCTGGAGAGACCCCTGAAGGGGTGGAACTACCTGGGTAATGGCAGGGCCCGGACCAGCTTCCCACACCCTCCTGGGTCTCCCAGACTCCGGGGAGGTTCCACAATGAACCATTAGCCGCTTCCTTCCTGAACCCTGACAGCACTTAGCCCTACGCCAGGAATACTTCAGGACCAGAGAGCACAAATGGCTAAAGATAACACTGGCTTTGGCCATGAGACTGGCCACAACGTCTGACCTGGCTGAAGGTGAGTGGAACATTCGACAACAGACTACAGGACCTCGCCCTCCCAAGACACGTCTTAACATCTAGGAGGCACCATGGCAACCTCACAGGCCCTCATGGGCCTTGTGAAACAACCAATATACCTTGGCTTTGTCCATGCGCTTATCTCTCCCTCCATTTCCCAAGGCCACCGGTTGGAGAAAGGCGGGGGCGGGGTGGGGGCAGGGTACATCCCTGCAGCACATGGCGGAGTTCGGGATTTACTATGATGGAAACCCCTGAAGGATACATCACTCATTTTTCCACAACTTACTGAGCATGTGTCAGAGACCCAACAGCTTTTAGGACCAAGGATAAATTAAGTAGCAAAGCAGCTCCACACGCCAGAGCACACGACCGCGAAGACAAACCCAGGGGATGCCTCCCTTCCGGAACCGTCTCCGCCCTCGTAGAGAAGCAGCTTCGCAACCAGCGTCCACTCACCTGTGTCTTGTGGGTCGGCGCCGCCGCCATGATGGGGCCCTGCGTTCCAGCTACGCTGGGAGAGGCGAGCACCGGGCGGCCTGTTGCTCCTCGCCTCCGCCCCGCCTTGGCCGGGCGACCTCGGCTGACAGCCGCTCTCCGAGAAAAAGGCGCACCAGACCTGGCGCCGCCCTCGGGAACTGCGGGGACGAAGGGCGGGTGCTGAAGGCCCGGAGAGGCCATGGCCCGGCGGGCGACCAGTGCACACTCCCGTTTAGGGAGTCACGGCCCGTTCCAAGGCACGAAAGGAAGTCCCATCCCCCTTTCCTGCTCAGTCCCCACGAAATGCCCTAGTAGCCACGCAGGCCAGCTCTCGGCACCTAAAAGCCAGCCAGAAGCGAAAGGCTGAGGCAAATGGCGTCCTCTGAGAGAAACCGGAAGTCCCGCCCACGTACGTGCGCCGCAGGAAACGCCTCTACGACTGGCCGTCATTGGCCAGCGACCTCCTCAGACGCACAATGCACACCTCTGGGTAATGTAGTCTCCCCTAGATTCGCAGAAGTGAGGAGCGCCTTAACTGAGGGGAGGGAGTGGGGCGGAGGGAGGGGGAGGGAGTGGGGCGGAGGGAGGGGTAAGGGGAGGGTCTTCCTCCACCTAAGAGCCACAGGAGGAGCTGAGCGCCGGCCCAGACCTGTTTCTTAACAGTGGGTTCAAGTGGAGAGGACTAGGCAGTGGGGGCGAGAGCGTCCATGCTGTGCCTCAGGGAAACTGAGGCTTGGAATGCTGGGACAGTCGCCCAGGGCGGTGCAAAGGGTGTAGGGCTGTGACTAAGCTCGCAGCCCGCATAGTGATTTCCCCCCCTTCCCCTCCTTACGCCTTCCCAGATCCTCTTCTTTTTTTTAGGTCCCCAAACAGGGACCCAACCGGGATCCACAGAAGTGAAAGCACGGAGTCCTAACCACTGGACTGCCAGGGAATCCCCAAGAGCCTCTTCTTGAAACCTAGCAGGGCCCTGTGGAGCCTCCTCCCACCCCTACCCCCCAAGCCTCTCTGCGTCCCCTACTTCTTGTCTGTGGAAAAAGCTTTAGCAGACTAGGCCTCCCTCAGTTCCAAAGAGTGGGCTCAAACAGTTAATTATTTAAGGGGCAGCAATGGGAACAAAGAAGAGGCATTCAAGGAGGGAAGGGGATAATAACTAAAGCAATAAGTCAACCTTTGGGATGGGGTCACAAGACCATAGTTCTCCTTAAGGAAAACAGTTAACAATGTCTGATGCATGTTCTTAAGTTGTTTTTATAGAACCCAGACTCCCACCAGGTGGAAACTGCTGACCTCAAACACATCAGAAGCTAGGCTGGTTGGAATCAGAAGACTGATGGTGAGATTCCTGAAACACCACCCTGCTACCTCACCACCAACCGATCAGAAAATTGTCCATGAGCTGATCTTGCATCCTAGGACCCTCTCCCTAACAGTCTTTAAAAACCCTTTCCTGAAGCCATTAGGGTGTTCAGATCTTTTTGAGCATGAACTGCCTGTTCTCCTTGCTTGGCACCCTGCAATAAATGCTATACTTTCCTTCACCACAACCCAGTGTCAATAGATTGGCTTTGCTATGCATGGAGTGAATGAACCCGAGTTTGGTTTTGTAGCATTCTAGGGGAACAGATTTTTAAAAAGTAGCTTCCCTGGTGGTCCAGTGAGTAAGACTGGGCCCACTTACCCAGTGGGTAAGACTCCGTGCTCCCAATGCAGGGGACCTGGGTTTAGTCCCTGGTCAGGGAACTAGATCTTACATGCATGCTGCAACTAAGAGTCCACATGCTGCAACTAAGACCTGGCGCAGCCAAAATAAAATAAATAAATATTTTTAAAAGTCTTTTTAAAAAAAAAAGGTAGCTTAAAAATTCTCCTGAGGAGGAAACCAGAAGTCCTATCTTGATACACAGCACACTTGTCTACTGCACCCTCCTGAGTCTTCTTTGGCCCAGAGCCTCCTTCATATGTAGTTGGCCTAGATCACCTGAGGAATGGATTTTCCATCCCCTGGGATGGGGAAACCACATGTGGAGGAGACTTGGAGGGAAACTCAAGACTCCAGTTTTAAGCATGGTCAATTTGAAATGTTTATGAGACTACAAAGTATGTGTCACTTAATCATTTCAACCTATGACTGAACATTAGGAGAGAGTTCAAGCTTGGATATATAAATTTGAGAGTTGTTAGTTTACACTGTTATTTCAAGTCATGACTAGATGAGACTGTCAAGGGAATGAGTGTAGTCTGGAGAAGAAAATGATCAGAGCATGAACACTGGACCAGCCTGACTTCATTAAGTGGCTGATGATAGGAAACCAACAAACTCATGTCAGAGCTTCTAATGTCCACCCAGAGATATATTAGGGAATTTTAGAAGTCCCCATTGATGATTTTTTTTCATAAGTGTGGAGCTGAAAGAGTAAAACGCACTTTTTTTTTTTTTTTTTTTGCGGTACGCGGGCCTCTCACTGTTGTGGCCTCTCCCGTTGCGGAGCACAGGCTCCGGATGCGCAGGCCCAGTGGCCATGGCTCACGGGCCCAGCCGCTCCGCGGCATGTGGGATCTTCCCGGACCGGGGCACGAACCCACGTCCCCTGCATCGGCAGGCGGACTCTCAACCACTGCGCCGCCAGGGAAGCCCGTAAAACGCACTTTTCATGATTTCAGTGTGCATACACATTGAGAAATGGAATCAGAGAGTGCAGAAAATGCCCTTAAGGGATTTAATTTTTTTTAAGATGAGAGAGAAGTATAGTGACAAGATGTTAATTAGGTCAAAGGAATGAAGAGTGTATGATATGAGTCAGTTCTGCAGAGAACTAGTAGGATTTACATATTTATAAACATTTATGTGTGTATATATATGTACATGCAATATATAAATAAAATATATTATATATATATGAGATTTATTTCAAGGAATTGACTTATGCAGTTGTGGGGCCTGGCAAGTCCAAAATCCATAGGGTAGAGGACAGGCTGGAAACTGTAGCCAGAACTAATGCTGCAGTCTTGAGGCTGAATTTCTTCCTCAGGGAAACCTTACTTTTCCTCTTAAGGCCTTTTAACTGATTGGATAAGGCCCAACCACTTAATCAAAATAGAATCCTTTGCTTAAAGTCAACTGATTGTAGATGTTGAGCACATCTACAAAATACCTTCACAGCAACACCCTAGATTAGTGTTTGATCCAATAACTGAGTAGTATAGCCTAGTCCAGTTTACACATAAAACAAGCCATCACATTCCACTCCTTGTCAACTTGGCACCCATACATACACCTAAAGCCAGACTTAATCTCCAGATGAAGACATGCTTCTGCCTAATCAGATCAAATCCAGTATTGATCCATTGTTATGATGGATCCTATTACATATGGTGGATTACATATGATGAATGTAATGTGAATCATACGTATCTATTGATTTAATGCTAAATTCTCTGATATTGGAAATTTCTTCTAGTTGTGTAAGATAATGTCTTTCTTCTCAGAAAATACAAACAAGTATTTAGGAAGAAAGAGACATGAAGTGTAAAGCTCTCAAAAGGTTCAGAAAAATATAAATTGATGGATAATGGGAAGGAGAAAGAGAATGAGAACGATAAAGCAAATGTGACAAAATGTTAGTTGATAAATCTATTTTAAGGGTATACAGAGTCTCTTTGTGCTTTTCTTAAAATTTTCCTGTAATTTTGAGATCATTTACAAACAAAAAGTATGGTGGGGTGTGGCAGAGCGAAGTGAGGTGGGAGTTTTCTCCACCTTCTCACTCCACTACAGTCTGTTCTTGCAGTAACCTGAGTGAGCCTCTTAAAACTGTGTGGAAGATAGACTCTAGGATGACCAGTGTGGGCCTCATAATTGCTGCCTATTGGTGTTCTAGCCTTTGTATGACCTCTCTCCTTGATTGTGGGCCAGACCTGTAACTTGCTTCTAGACATATAGAATATACCAAAGGTGATAGGTTATGCATGATTATGTGTACAGGGTAAGGCCCATCTTGCTGGATTCTCTCTATCCCTTGCAGTCTTGATGAAGCAAGCAACCATGATGGCAGGCTCACATAGTAAGGAACTGCAGGCAGTTTTTAGAAGCTGAGGGTGACCTTCATCGACAGACAAGAAACTAAAGCCTTCGGTCCTACAACCACAAGAAAATAAATTCTAGCAATAACCTGAATGAGTTTTGAAGCATCTTGTTCCTCAGTAGAGTCTCTGTTGAGACTTCAGTCCTGACTGAAGACTTGAGCACAACTTTGTAAGATCTTGAGGCAGGCAACTCAGTTAAGCCATGACCAAACTCCTAATCCACTAAAAATATGAAATAATTGGTGTGTGTTGTTTTAAGCCATACATTTATGATAGCTTTTACATAGCAGTAGAAAAGTAATACACACATAAGTTTGGAGTATGTCTTCTTCTATACAAAATCCAATTGCAATGGCCTCATCGTCCCAGAGTCAAAGTCAAAGTCCTCACAGTCTTTTACACCTTTCTTCTTTACTCCACATTAGTTTCCTGCTCCATGCACTGGCTGGATACACACTTGCTTTAAATCCTATGCCAGGACAGTCCCTGTCCCCTCCCATCTCCACATGGCTCACACTTTCACCTTCTTATTGACTTTGGTCATGTATCACCTTCTCCATAAGCTCTTCCCTGATTATCCTAATAAAAATTGCAAACCGATAACCCCAACTCTGGCACCCACGTCCACCTTACTGTTCTCTTCCTTATCATTTTCTTTGTCATAGCACCGATTAACTTCTGATATATCCTTTGCTTGTTTATTATAATTATTGTTTATTTTCTGTCTCCCTCTCTTGATGTTCGTGAGGTCAAGGCTCTTTGTTTTGTTCACTACTGTATACCAAAAATTTAAAACAATGTCTAGTACAAAGCAGACACACTATAGACGTTTCAGTAAGGTACAGTGGAACCCTGGTTCACAATCTTGAAAAATTATGTGTATAATTTTAAGCACTGCAATTGAGTTTTTGAACTGAAAAAAGATTTTTTTGTGCTTATGGCACAAAACCAAAATGATGGGACATCCATGGTGGCTCAGTGGTTGAGAATCCACCTGCCAATGCAGGGGACACGGGTTCGAGCCCTGGTACGGGAAGATCCCACATGCCATGGAGCAACTAGGCCCGTGCGCCACAACTACTGAGCCTGCACTCTAGAGCCTGCGAGCCACAACTACTGAAGCCCACGCACCTAGAGTCCGTGCTCCCAACAAGAGAAGCCACCACAATGAGAAGCACACGCACCACAACGAAGACTAGCCCCTGCTCGCCGCAACTAGAGAAAGCCCGCGCACAGCAACGAAGACCCAACGCAGCCAAAAATAAATTAAAAAAAAAACCCAAAATGATATGACTCATTTATTTTGTAACTGGAAGTTTATACCTCCTAACCTCCCTCACCTACTTCACTCATTTCCCCCACCCCATCCCTCTATGTTCTGGCAACCAAGTGTTTGTTCTCTGTATCTATGACTTTGTTTCTGTTTAGTTCTGTTTGTTCACTTGGTTGTTTTTTTAAAAAATAAATTTATTTATTTATTTATTTATTTTTGGCTCGTTGGGTCTTTGTTGCTGCATGTGGGCTTTCTCTAGTTGCAGAGAACAAGGACTACTCTTCATTGTGGTGCGTGGGCTTCTCATTGCGGTGGCTTCTCTTGTTGCAGAGCACTGGCTGTAGGCGTGCGGGCTTCAGTAGTTGTGGCTCACGGGCTCTAGAGCACAGGTTCATTAGTTGTGGTTCACGGGCTTCCTTGCTCCACGGCATGTGGGATCTTCCCAGACCAGGGCTTGAACCCGTGTCCCCTGCATTGGCAGGCAGATTCCCAACCACTGTGCCACCAGGGAAGTCCCTTGTTTTGGTTTTTTAGATTCCACATATAGGGGATGTGTACATTTGTTCAAGCAATGAAACCATATCTGGTACAGCAGGTGCAGTTGGAGTCACCACCTGGTGAAGCTTATGCTAATCCACTGACATTTTCCAAGATCCATCTGTCTTCTTCACAGGCTAAATAGGAGAGCTGAATAGGGATGTGGTGGGAATCACCACCCCTGTATCTTTCAAGTCCTTGATGATGTCACTCTCTGAAATCTCTCCAGGAAAGTAGTATGTCTTTTAATTAGTTTCCTAGGTAGAGGTAGTCCTAATGGCTGCCACTTGGCCTTTCCCACCATAAAAGCCCTTACTCCCCAGGTCAGGAATGTAGGAATTCTGCCATCTGCTAAGTACGTCTATTCTAATTATGCATTCTGGAACTGTGGGAATAACCACAGGATATGTTTGAGGATCCACTGGACCCCACTATAAGATGGATCTGAGATAGTACTCCATGGATCACCTGAACTCCATAACTAGTAGATTTTGGGTCTCCTGGAATTAGGGTCAGTTCAGAGCCAGAGTCCAGTAGTCCTTAAAAGGTCTGATTCTTTCCTTTTACATAATGGACACTTACCCTAGTAAAAGGTCACTTTGGAGAAGACCAGGAGAAAGAGTAACAATATAAATTTTCTGTGATGTACTGTGGTTCTTCCTCAAGGGGACCCTCCCTCCCCTTCATCCAAGATGTTCTGAGCTTACAAACTGGCTCAAGTCTTGGAATTGATTGAGGGGCATTTCTTGATTGGACTATTTCATAACCTCTAGGAAAATATATCTTCTCATAGCATAATTTCTTTCCTCAATGTGGTACAAGACATGTCTAATAAATTCAAACATCTTTAGTTTCCCTCATGTAAGGAGACAAAAATAGGTAAATTTACACCTGTTTAGCAATTAACGTTCCAGTATTTTATCTTATTTGAAATGACCTGGATATTCATTGAAATCCCATCATTTAACTTAACTTATCAAAACTCAAGCTACCAAAAATCTGGAGAAACTATTTTAGATAGACATACCCAAAGCATAATTATTCCTAAAAAGATCACCTGAAAACTCTTATCTCACTTACCTTTATTTTATAACTTGTGAAAGTATCACCGCACCAAGTTAACTTTTTCTTGCTGACAAACTGCAACAGAAATAACACGAGCTTATTGACCTTTAGTTAACCTAGGTACAATAAAAGTAAGACATCTATATTGATTAAACCAACAAGCTTAAGTTAGCTTTAATACCAGGTATTAATTTAATATTGAATATTTCCTAGATCACACAAACCTGAAATTTATTCTGGCCAGTTTCTTTTACATTTAGAAATATTGAATTTGTAAGCCTTTACCATTAAGTCAATTAAATACATCTTTTTTAAAAATTAAATTTTGGTAACATTATACAGAGGTAGAGACATATCAAATGTATGATGTGTACACAGACATACAAACAGGCAAAATTAGAGTTCTCATAGCTTCACTTTAACACTTAGCTATGAATCAGGTATTACAACGTAAACTTACTAGCTTATAAATAACAGTTGGAATAAGTTAAATTTGCTTGCTCAGATGACTAAGGCCTTATTATTTGTGGAAAAGACTTTTAAGATTTGTATTTTTCCTTGATAAACCCTTAAAGAGATGATGAATTAGATTTTAGGTTAGGGAGACTTTCCAGCAATTTCTTCCCAGGCTTTCAACTTAAGATAACCTATTCAGTGTCTAAACTGAACAAAATCATCCCAGCCTTTCAACTTAGGATAACCCACTCAATATCTACACTGAGCAAAAATCTTCCCAGTCTTTCAACTTAGGATAACCCAGGTACCTCTTTTTGAAACTAAGCTTCAGGATAATCTACTCCAGAGAGGAGTTTAACACACCCCAACAAAACTTAGCTTCATCACTCAAGAAGGGGAGACCTAAGAACCAGGAAAGGTGTCTGCTGTGGGTCACTTCATTGGTAGTCAAAACTGTCGACTGAAAAAAAAAAAGTACAACTTAAAAGTTGGGAATTGCAAAAAGACACATGCACCCCAATGTTCATTGCAGCACTATTTACAATAGCCAGGTCATGGAAGCAACCTAAATGCCCAGCGACAGACTGATGGATAAAGAAGATGTGGTACATATATACAATGGAAGATTACTCAGCCATAAAAAGGAATGAAATTGGGTCATTTGTAGAGATGTGGATGGATCTAGAGACTGTCATACCAAATGAAGTAAGTCAGAAAGAGAAAAACAAATATCGTATATTAATGCATATATGTGGAACCTAGAAAAATGGTACAGATGAACTGGTTTGCAGGGCAGAAATTGAAACACAGATGTAGAGAACAAAAGTATGGACACCAAGGGGGGAAAGCGGCAGGCGGTGGGGTGGTGGTGTGATGAATTGGGCGATTGGGATTGACATATATACACTGATGTGTATAAAATGGATGACTAATAAGAACATGTTGTATAAAAAAATAAATAAAATTAAATTTTAAAAAAAGTTGGGAATTGTTTTTTATTCTGAGAATTTACTGAGGACTTATGTCAGGGATACAGCCTCTCAGCGCTGAGATACTGTTCTGAGAGGTAACTGAGGAGACAGGATATGTAGAATTTTTTGCAAAAAACAAAACAAAACAAAAATCCAGGTAGTTGAACCTCAAAAGATTACTGTTAATTAAAGAATACCAGAGGGGGCTTCCCTGGTGGCACAGTGGTTAAGAATCTGCCTGCCAGTGCAGGGGACACGGGTTTGAGCCCTGGTTCGGGAAGATCCCACATGCTGCGGAGCAACGAAGCCTGCACGCTCTGGAGCCCTCACCACAACTAGAGAAGAGCCTGAGCGCTGCAACTAACACCCGATACAGCCAAATAAATAAATAAGTAAATAATTTTTAAAAAATACCAGACATCTCAAGTTAATGAACTTAGTGCATTTTTACATATGGGAAGACACAGGAGTCTGGGCTTCTTGAAATTATTCCTTTGATATACACCTTAACTATCTAGGGCCAGTATACTGTTCTCGTCTATCCTGAATCCCCTCAGAGACACTTTGTGTATGTCTATAAACACCCCACACCATGTATTTACTCTCAGTGCTCTCTTTACTACTAGAAAGAGAGCCATCATCATCTTTAAATCTAATGTGATTAGAGAGCCAATTCTAGAAACCCAAGAACCAATTCAGAAAACTCATCCTTAAATTCTCTTCCTGTAGAACCACTCTTGGTTCCCAAATCTGTGTTAATCAGGGGTCTTCAGAGAAACAGAACAAACAGAAAAGGTATATAGATAGAAAGAGATTTATTATGAGGAATTGGCTTACATTCTTATGGAGGCATCTTGAGGAGGAGTTTGTGCCTGAGTGGGTCCTCAATGCTACATACTTGTAAATGACAGTTAGTTAAGAGGAAATATATGAGAAAATATTCATGGCAGAGACTCATGCCTAGAAGCAGTTATTAACTTACACCACTCAAGGAGATTGCTTTAGCTCTCTAAGTGGTTTTCTCTACTTACTAGATGGCTTAGGTGGCTCTATAAGGGACTCAATTTTTGTTTTTTTTTCCTTGGCCACAGCGCTGAGGCTTGCTGAGGATCTTAGTTCCCTGACCAGGGATCAAACCCAAGCCCTGGAAGTGAAAGCGCAGAGTCCTAACCACTGGACCGCCAGGGAATTCTCATCAGCTTCTTTACATTATTTTCCATGGTCATGTTTTCATCTCTTAAGTGCATCATCGCCCTTGTGGAACAAAAGTGCTGCTTAAAGTATTGGGCCTCCTTGGTAGTGTCACCTGACACTTTGACGTCTCCTGAGTCACACAAGTTTATATGGGTAATAAATTAAAATTTCTCTTTTATTCTGCAGTGCTGTGGAAGACAGCTATAAACAATTGAACAATCTTGTCAACTTCCCTCAGGACTGATCAATGACCTTGAGAAGATTGCAAGGGAAAGCAATTGCACGTATGCCCTCACATGCATAAATCCTGCCAGTGCAGGATAGGATCCTGTTTTTATTTATAATTTTTATATTTTGTAAACATGGGCTTTTTGCAATTAATTTTTTTAAGTATTGCATTCAAATATTATTTATATTTTTTTGCTTTTTTCTTTTCCTGTTTTTCTTTTCATACAATTGATTTTATTTTTTTGTAATTAGTTTTTTTAATTGAAGTAGAGTTGACTTACAAGGTTGTGCCAATCTCTGCTGAACAACAAAGTGACTCAGTTTTACACATAAATACATTCTTTTCTTTACATTCTTTTCCATGATGGTTTAACACAGGCTACTCAGTATAGTTCCCTGTGCTACACATTAGGACCTTGTTTATCCATTCTAAACGTAATAGTTTGCGTCTACCAACCCCAAACTCTCAGTCCGTCCCTCCCCCACCCCCCTCCCCCTTGGCAACCACAAGTCTGTTCTCTATGTCTGTGAGCTTCTGTTTTGTAGATAGGTTCATTAGTGCCACAAGTGTTATCTACTTTGATCACAGAATTTTTAGCACCTCCCTTAAACATTGCTCCCTGGAAATGAGAGCCTCACTTGCCTCACCCTAATCCTGGTACCAGTTATTAATTTAATAAGAAAAGGCTACCACTTCAAAAGATAAGTGAAGGGCTTCCCTGGTGGAGCAGTGGTTGACAGTCCGCCTGCCGATGCAGTGGACACAGGTTCGTGCCCCGGTCCGGGAAGATCCCTCATGCCGCAGAGCAGCTGGGCCCGTGAGCCATGGCCGCTGAGCCTGTGCATCCAGAGCCTGTGCTCCGCAATGGGAGAGGCCACAACAGTGAGAGGCCCGCGTACCGCAAAAAAAAAAAAAAAAAAAAGTGAAGACCATGAAAAAGCAATTTCAAAAAGAATATGTAATAAACATTGGAAAAACAAGACGTGTAAATGCAATAGTACTCAAAAGTGTGCTTGTTCAGCTGTATATGTTGGTATAAATGATTAAATCTCTATCAAGAGAAGAAAAGAAAATCCTATCTAGTCCTTCCTAGATTAAGTGGGTGTATGCCTAAGTAAGCAGGAGGGGCCATCCCAGCTCATCATATAAAGCCAGCCTCGCCAAGGCTGTTTATCTCTCTTTTGATGGAACCAGGCTTCGGAGCTCCCTTCCAAGATGGCTGAAGACAATTCTCCATACAGTAAGTTCCTCACACATCAGATTGCAGTTGTGGTTTCCTTGGTTTGGGGCGGTGGGTTGGGCTGAAAACATAATGGGCTTGTTAGAAGTTGTGGGAGTCCCATTTTTCAAACTTTTAAATAACTGTGCTAGGGTAAGGGAAAATCAGTTTCTTTCATGTAATATGAAAATATGCTGTTTTCTGTGCATCTGAGCATTGGGAATTTCAGAAAGATGCAGGCATGTAAGAACTAAACAATACAAATTATTGTTTAGGGGAGGGAAATGGGAGGAAAAAATAGATGGGAAGAAGAAAAAGGAGAGAAACACACTAAAAGAAACTAAGGGAGGCATCAAAAAGTCCTGAGACCAGAATGTCTTTGGAATCAAAGTAGCTTCCTGATTTCTCTCTCCAGACTGAACTTTTCTCCTGAACTTCCAGCTTTGTCTACATAACCGCTTACTCGTCTGTAACAGGCATCTCAAACTCAACGTGTCCCAAACTGAACTCCCGATGTTCAGACCCAAACTCTTCCTCCTACTGTTTTCCTTGCACAAGAAATGTCAATTGTTTCATGCCAAAAACCTAGGAAACATCCTTGACCTTGTCTTCCTCTCATAACCTATATCTAATCAGGCTGAAAATTCTGTTGGCTTTAACGAAATATTTTGGGGATCTTCTGACTATTTCTTGGACTGTTTCCACCATTGTCACTGGATTATTTTTTTAATAAATCTATTTATTTTATTTACCTTTTTATTTTATTTTTTTAAATTTTCGGCTGCATTGGGTCTTTGTTGCTGCACGCGGGCTTTCTCTAGTTGCGGCGAGTGGGGGCTACTCTTAGGTGCGTGTACAGGCTTCTCATTGTGGTGGCTTCTCTTGTTGCCGGAGCACAGGCTCTAGGCGCGCGGGCTTCAGTAGTTGTGGCTTGTGGGCTCTAGAGCTCAGGCTCAGTAGTTGTGGTGCAGGGGCTTAGTTGTTCCGTGGCATGTGGGATCTTCCCAGACCAGGGCTCGAACCCGTGTCCCCTGCACTGGCAGGCGGATTCTTAACCACTGCGCCATGAGGGAAGCCCTCGTCACTGGATTATTGCAAGAATTGATCTCTCTGCTTCCATTCTGGCCCTGATTTAATCTGTTCTCAACCCTGTAGCCCGTGTGATCTTATCAAACTGTCAGATCAAGTCTTTTATCTACTCCAAACCCCTCGGTGACTTCCCAACATACTAAGAGTCAAAGGCACATGGTTGGAAGAGGTCCTATATAATCTGCCCTGCCTGGGAGGTCTAGGACCTCATCTGTTTCTGCTTCGTTTTCTCTTCTCCAGACTTATAGCCTTCTTGCTCTTCCTATCTATCTTATTTCTCTGTCATTTTTTCCTCATTACTTTGGTCTTATGCATAAAATTCTATCACGGGAATATACCATATTTTACTTATCCATTCTCCTAGCAATGTGCATTCAGTTGCTTCAGCTGTTACTACAAACAGCATTCTGAAAAATGTCATGCAGATGTAGGCAAGAAATGGATTGCAGGGTTACAATTACTTACTATACATAATTTAAACAAGCATACCCTGATTGCCCTACAGATTATCTTAAATAAATTACATTCTACCCAGCTCTCAAGAAGGGTTCTGATCTCCCCACCTTACCCCCATCATTGCAAGCTGCTGACTTTTATCTGGTTTTCCACCTTTTTGAACTGAAGGTTTCAATTACGATATCATTAGTTCCAGCAATTTTTCCCATTATGCATTTTGGTATCTTATTTAGTATATAACTTTTTCTATCTCAGTGTAACATAGGTTTTCTTGTACATTATCTATTTTTAGCTTTCATATGTATTTAATTTTTTGGCACTTATTTCTATATGCTGTATATTGTGTGACCCAACTTAATTTTTCTTCATATAGTAAGTCATTTTCTGTATCCAACACTACCCTTTCACATTGATTTTGGAGGCTATAGCTATCCCAATTCTAAGTGTGGACTTCAGTTACTAATAATGTATCAATATTGATCCATTAGTTGTGACAAATGTACAGTACTGATATAAGATGTTAATAATAGGGGAAGGGCTTCCCTGGTGGCACAGTGGTTGAGAGTCCGCCTGCCGATGCAGGGGACACGGGTTCGTGCCCCGGTCCGGGAAGATCCCACATGCCGCGGAGCGGTTGGGCCCGTGAGCCATGGCCGCTGAGCCTGCGCGTCCAGAGCCTGTGCTCCGCAACGGGAGAGGCCACAACAGTGAGAGGCCCGCATACCGCAAAATAATAATAATAATAATAATAGGGGAAACTGGGTGTGCAATATATGGGAACTCCCCATACTATGTTTTATTTGTTAAATGATATTCATTCATTTATTTATTTAAATTAATTCATTCATTTATTATTTTATTTTTGGCTGCGTTGGGTCTTCGTTGCTGTGCGCGGGCTTTCTCTAGTTGCGGCGAGCAGGGGCTACTCTTCATTGCGGTGTGCAGGCTTCTCATTGCAGTGGCTTCTCTTGTTGTGGAGCACAGGCTCTAGGCACGCAGGCTTCAGTAGTTGTGGCTCGTGGGCTCTAGAGCGCAGGCTCAGTAGTTGTGGCACATGGGCTTAGTTGCTCCGTGGCATGTGGGATCTTCCTGGACCAGGGATCTAACCTGTGTCCCCTGCATTGGCAGGCGGGTTCTTAACCACGGAGCCACCAGGGAAGCCCCTCGCCTGCATTTTCTTGACTCATATTGTTCTTGATCCATATGAACAGAACATATCAATTTTTCATGTTGTTTGAAAACAGAAGACCTTGACTTCCTAGTCATGGCATTCAGATCAGCTGAAGAAGTTCAAGAATCACCCTTGTGTTCTTAAGGGCTTTATAATTGAGAGTTCTTTCCTCCTGGGTTCTCATGGATTCACAATGAAAAGAAGAAATGAGAGACAAGCTCGAACCTGAAGTTGGAATACATAAAATGGCCTATTTAATGCTTCTCTCCTAATCTTTCCACAGAGGCCGTGGCAACAAAGTGTAGACGCAGCCGCACCAAATTCACAGAAGAGCAATTGAAAATCCTCGTTGATGCATTCAACAAAAAACCTTACCCGGGTTATGCCATCAAACAAAGACTTGCTTTGGAAGTCAACACTGAAGAGTCTAGGATCCAGGTAAGTTACAAGTTCTGTATCTCCAAGACGAGAAATAGAAAGGGAGGGGGGAACCATTCAGTGAGCACATATCATGTGCCAGTGTGACAAGGGCTTTTTTTAAAACAACATTTATTATTTATTAATTTGGTTGCACCAGGTCTTAGTTGTGGCACATGGGCTCCTTAGTTGCAGCAGGCGGGCTCCTTAATTGTGGCTCGCGGTTTCCTTAGTTGTGGAATGCGAACACTTAGTTGCAGTATGTGTGCAGGATCTAGTTCCCTGACCAGGGATTGAACCTGGGCCCCTTGCATTGGGAGCGCGGAGTCCTAACCACTGTGCTACCAGGGAAGTCCCGTGAAAAGGGCTTTGAGTAGCATGTCCTACTTGACACTCAGAATGAACTCCCAAGAATGTTGCTCTTAATCTCACTTCATGAATATGGATACTGAGGGTGAAGCTCCCAGGAGTGTGCAAGAAATATGTAGGTACACCTCCAGAAAAGAGGAAGTATGTGGTGTGGTGGCACACTTATTCCAGGGTGTAAATCCAAGTAAGTCATTATAAGCAGTGTGGTCACAGATAGGCAAGTGTCTGGTGACATGGTAAGATTCCAGAGGAACTGTGGGTGATGTGAGGGTTAACCTTCCCCTTTCAATGAAATACAATAGACCAGAGAGTAGTGGACTGGTGTGCCATTGCAGATTTAGGCTGGAGGGGGTTCTTAAATGCATAATAATGGCAGCATTTATTTATTAACTTAAAAAATTATTAGAGTAGGTCATGTTGGAACCAGGTCATGAAGATGCTAAATGCCAAGCCTTGATCTAAGTCTTAGTCGAATGTGACAGGGATCAGTAATAGTAATCCTGAGCTTAGGGCTCATAAGAATCCTTCACAACCCCCTTTTTTTTGGCCACGTCGAGGCATATGGGATCTTAGTTCCCCAACCAAGGATTGAACCCTTGCCCCCTGCAGTGGAAGCACAAAGTTCTAACCACTGGACTGCCAGGGAATTCCCAGAATCACTCCCTTTGGAGAAAGGCAGCAATGGGGCTGAGATGACATAAATATGCTTAATTCCCTCATTTTCTTTTCCTCTTGTAGATATGGTTTCAGAATCGAAGAGCTAGGCACAGGTTCCTGAAAAGACCTGAGAAGAACTTAGACTTAAGACAAGACCGAGCTTACCCTGAAGAGAACATTCAAGGTGAATAGCCTGCTCCAGTCCTGCTACCCAGCAGAGCCTCTTGGGTACCCAAGTGCCTTTTTATAGTGAAGCCAACTACTGCTCTGAGTGGGAAAAGAATGTTTTCTCCTTCAGGGCCTCCTGTTCAGGGTCTTTGGTAGCAAAGGGCTCAACATGGCCCCTGGAAATTCTTCCCCACAAGGTCCAGGGACCTTCTGAGGCTTACCTGATTTACACCGGAGTCCAGCAACTCAGCCAAATATTGCCTCTCCTCTAGAACCTTCTGTCTTGAATAGGCTGGGACAAGGCCCTCCCAAGGAGAGGCAACATGTTCCAAGTTAGATGGTGGGACGTGTTTGGGTTCCTTGTTTGAACATGTAAACTGATCTCAAATGTTCCTCTGCCTTCCATCTTTCACCTCCTCCAGGTGTGAGAGACAGACGATGTCGTACCAGCTATACTTCTTCCCAATTACAAACTCTTATGAATGCGTTCATGGAAAACCCTTATCCTGGGATTGATTCCAGACAGCAACTTGCTGAAGATATTGGGGTTCCAGAGTCAAGAGTCCAGGTAAGTGATAAGGAATTTGATGTTGGTAGGAACATATATAGTGAGACATCTCGGAATGACTTCTCCAACAGGGATTAATTCTCATAGATATTATAAGCAGGACAGATGGGAAAATGGGATTTCTGGTTTGGATAGGTGCAGCTCTTCCAAAACGATCAATCATTTATCTATAGAGTGGTATCAATATATGCCTTCTGGAGGGAAGTCAAAGTTCAGTGCTATTAGGTGACTTTTCTAAAGTCTGGTTTTGGGGCTCCTACAATAGACCTGTGTTTATTCTACTTGGAACCTCTGAAAACCAAAAGTAGTAGCTGTGAAACATGAGGGGGGTGTGTGTGTGAGGGGGGGCACAAGCAAGGGGTAGCAATTAATGACATCTTATGGAAAGAAAAATGTCTTCCTTGGGACATCCCTGGCGGTTCAGTGGTTAAATGTCTGCGCTTCCACTGCAGGGGGTGCAGGTTCGATCCCTGGTCGGGGAACTAAGATCCTTCAAGCCATGCGGTGCAGACAAAAAAAAAAAAAAAAAAAAAATGTCTTCCTAGAAGATATTACTCTATCCTGCATCATGGAATAAAAATAGGTGTTTTAGGGAGGAAGAAAAGAAGTGGAAAGAGAATTCTAGGCAGAGGAGAGAGTTGCAATATAGGCATGGCACTTTAGGGAAAGACTAATACTTGTAATGAGGGGATCGTGGGGACTTCCAGGATATGAAACCCATCACTAGACCATAAAGGGACTTGGTACAAGATTCAGAATCTTGAGCTTTATCTTGAGACATGATAGGCTTTCCCAGACATCATATGGAATGTCAATGATTTGGGAATTCGGCCTAAAAGAAGCCACCTCTTCCTCCCCTTTGCCTTATGAGAAGAGCAATGGTGAGGCTCGCATGACATCGTTTTCAATAAATCTCTTTGTTTTACCCACTTAGATTTGGTTTCAAAACCGAAGATCTAGACTCCGTATCCAGAAGAAAAGAGAACCCGAAGAAGGTTCAGCCCAAAGACAAAACCAGGGACAAGATCTCTGAGATGGGAGCGTTCAAGGTACCAACCTGTGGTTCCCAATTTGGCTCACAAGTGGAGTGTCCTGAGTGCTCAGTCCTTCCACATGGTGTAGTCAACTCCAGCTTCCTCTCAGGAGGTGGACGACGTTTCCACACATATGCCTCCAGAGAGTCAGGGGCTTCATTGGTCACAGCCCCTGAAGGCTTTTCCCAAGTCTGTGGTCCTGCCAAGGAATTCCACTGCCCACTTTTCAAGCTCTGAACTGGAACCCAGACAACCCATTAGTATGTGAACTTTGTTCACTGATGTTTTCCCAGTGCCTGGCACATAGTAGACAATCCATAAACTTTTGTGGCAGGTATGACCGAGTGAACAGAGGAATGAATCCTCAGGCGTGTTCTGCCGGGGGCCGGCTAATGCATGGCTTTCCCAAGAGGTAGGAGGTTCCATATTTGACTGGAAAGGTGGGAAAGAGCTGACCTCCCTTTCTGTATGTATAAATTGGCTTCTTCGATTTTTCTTTCCCTTTCCTCTTTAGGTTTACAGAATGGCACTCCCTAGTGACTGTTTTATTTCCCTGGAGCCAGAACAAGGTTAACAGAGAGACAAATTCAGTGTATTTGATGTCATCAGCCTGGACTCCAGATCAGTTCTCTTCCTGGCAACATACCCTTCCAAACATACTTTCACCTTCTTCTTCGTCTTCTGGAAATGGTAAACAGGACTTCAGGGCTCAGAGGCAGATGACACAAAGTACCACACAGCCCTAGTGACTGAACCTAGATTTAGAGTTCAACAGATCTCGAGAACAATGAAAGTAAACTTATTAACACCGTTTTTATGGTCATACAAATAAATGACCGATTCAAGTAAAAATCATCAAAACATATGTGGTATTGTGACTTTGATCAACTGTGCTGATGTACTGAAGCCTCCATAAAAACCCAGAAGGATGGGGTTCAGAGCTTCTGGGTTAGTGAACGCATGGCGGAGAGGAGAGCGATGTACTTGAAGAGGGCATGGAAGCTCGAGCCCCTTCTCACATACCTCGCCCTATGTATCCATCCGGCTGTTGACTCATATCCTTTAATATCTTTTGTAATAAATCTGTAATCTAGTGAGTTTCCTGAGTTCTGTGAGCCACTGTAGCAAATTAATCAGACCCAAGGAGGGGGGTTCGTGGGAAACTCTGATTTATAGCCTGGTGGTCAGAAGTACAGGTAATAACCTGAACTTGAGATTGGCGTCTGAAGTCGGAGGAGTTGTAACGGAGCAGGAGCTTATGGTGATTTCCCAGGACAGATCCCCCCACCCCCATATCCTCTGCCTGCTTTTTGTCTGTAGAAAAACTTTAGCTGAAGAATAAATTTAATCAGAGAAATGAGAAAAATGCAGAAATGAAGGAAAACAGTCCAACAAGATGAAATAATAGTTCAGCTATTAAACAAAGTCAAGGATCTTTAGTTCCTTCTCAAGGCTATAGATCATATTCTGAGCCATATCCTTTAAGCTGTTTTGTAGATACTGAAACCCCACCAGAAGCAAGACGTTAACTACACGATGACCAGACTGCAGCCACAACATAAGCTTCTCCATCTTACACAATTCTGAGAACTCACCTCAAGGAAGTGGGAACAAACTGACCCTGGAATTGAAGATTAACTGTACTTAAAACAATCAAGATGATGCTGACCAGACCACCACGAGAACAGTTTCAAGATGATTGTCAGAGATGACTGCTGCTCTTCACGCAGCCACCCCCCCCAGGCCTGTGCATTCCTGAAATTCCCCTTTAAAATCCCTTGCCCTTGATTAGCAGCGGGGATTTGTTTTTTTGGAACATGAGTCTAGCTTCTCCCCAGGATGGTCGGCTTCCTCAATAAAGCTATCTTTGTTTTCACTCAACACTTGTCTCTGTATTGGATTCTTGAGTGATGAGCAGCAGAACCTGAGTTCAGCAACAGTGTCTTAGGACTGAGCCCCTAATCTGTGGAAGATGATACTATCCCTAAGTAGATAAGAGTCAGAATTGGGTTGAATTGTAGGATACCCAGCTGGTGTCCCCAGCATTGCTTGGTAGTGTCAGGGGAAGCCCCCTCCCACCTCCACACATTGGAATTGGGACCAGAAGCCAAATAGGATGCCCAATATAGTAGCCACAAAAAAACAAAAATCAAAACAATATAGTGGCCACAAGCCACAATGGACTTCTGGGCACTAGAAATGTGCTAATGTGACAGGAACTGAATTTTTAATTCAATTAATTTTTAATTAAAATTTATTTAGCTACATGTGGCTAGTGGCTATCCTATTGATCAGTGCAGATCTGGAAAGCGTTTTAGTAACCATTTCATTCAAGAATACATGAACAGGGCTTCCCTGGTGACACAGTGGTTGAGAGTCTGCCTGCCAATGTTCGTGTGCCGGTCCGGGAAGATCCCACATGCCGCGAAGCGGCTGGGCCCTTGAGCCATGGCCGCTGAGCCTGCGCGTCCGGAGCCTGTGCTCCGCAACGGGAGAGGCCACAACAGTGAGAGGCCCATGAACCGCAAAAAAAAAAAAAAAAAAAAGATGGTCAAAGATTCTTTTTCTTTTTTACTTTAATATGTGTAGATCTGCCTTATTTCAATGCATTTTTAAAAATTCTTCTCCTAGATACCTCCTCTTCCCCTCCTTTTGTCATAAAATTTTGCAGATTAACATTTCATGCCTTAGTTCCTTTTCCCTCCATTGACTTCAGTCTCATATCCCCCTGCATCTACCAAAATATTCATTTGAAAGTCACCATGTTCGGGATTTCCCTGGTGGTCCAGTGGTAAAGAATGCACTTTGCAATGCAGGGGACACTGGTTCAATCCCTGGTTGGGGAACTAAGAGCCCACACGCCGTGGGCAACTAAGCCTGCGTGCTACAACTACTGAGCCGCGTGAAGCAAACTACAGAGCCCATGCGCCCTGGAGCCCCGTGCGCCACAACTAGAGAGAAGCCCGCATGCCGCAACTAAGAGCCAGCACAGTCAAAATATTAATTAATTATTTAAAAAGACACCATTTTCTTTCTCCTGGCTAAGTTGTTCTTGACTTTATCAAACCCAGGGGTCACTTTTTATAACAGATATTTTATACCTCTCCATGTACCATACTGAGAGAAACTCCTATTTAATTTTGCCTTTATAGGGAATTCCCTGGCGGTCCAGTGGTTAGGACTCCGTGCTTTCACTGGTGGGACCCCCAGGGACAATCCCTGGTCGGGGAACTAAGATCCTGCAAGCAAAGAAAACAAAACAAAACGAAAACAAACAAACCCAAAAAACTGCCTTTCTAGATGCATAATATTAAAACATCAACATAATGTTCTGACTATTGATGGAAAAATAAAAACAAAGTCACTTATAATAAAAAAGAATGTGTACTTCACTGTGTAAGTGTTCTGGCATGATTCTGCTTGAGGTCAAACACAAGTAGCTAAATTACCTGCTCAGCTGTAGATTGACCTTGACACAACAACAGATGCAGCGTATGTATTGGCAACTCAGATGACCTGAGTGGCATTGCTTGGAGGTGTTATGATTTTTGAAATGATGTCCCCCACTTGGCAACATCTCAACTAAAGCAGTGTTCCCTCATATCTTGATCATCATATCTCTTAGGAGTTTCAGCATAAATTAAAGCATGGAAAAATGCTCAGTGTTTATATGTAAAATAAGTTTCAGTTTCAGTTACTTATCAACAGGATTTCCACCCATCATATCTACCTGCATGAATGTCCAACAGAACATTCAAAGGTTATGGGGGGAAGTGGGGGCCGTGCTGAGTGGCTTGCAGGATCTTAGTTCCCCGATCAGGGATAGAACCCATGCCCCCTGCAGTGCAAGCGCAGAGTCTTAACCTCTGGACCACCAGGGAAGTCCCAACACAACTTTTCTCCATTGATTAGTTCCTCTTCCTTTTGACTGTTTTCCTCCCTCCCCTCTTCCCTCAGCCTTAAGTCTCAGCTCCTCAAGCAACAACAAAAAATTCTCTCTACTTCTCCACTTTCTGAGACCTGGCTGCTCCCACCCCATTCTGCTCTCTTGCGTTTCTCCTTCCCAGGCAAGCATTGCCTCTGTTCTTTCTGTACCCCCTCACCTCCCACGATCCACTGCCATCAGACCTCTACCAACACCTCCCCACTGAAACTGTTCCCAAAACGTCACCAGTGTTCCTCCCTTTGACCAAATCTAAGGGAAGTTTTCAACCCTTAGTTTACTGGATTTCTGCTATATTTTATAGGGCTGACTACTGCTTCTTTCTTAAACTGCTCCTGTCCTTATTCATCTGGTCCTCAGACCTTTCTGGCTGATCCATCTTTTTTCTTTTTTTAATTGGGGTATAGTTGTTTTACAATGTTGTGTTAGTTTCTACTGTACAACGAAGTGGAGTTCCCTGTACTATACAGCAGGTTCTTATTAGTTATCTATTTTACACATATTAGTGTGTATATGTCAATCCCAATCTCCCAATTCATCCCACCCTCCATCTGTTCCATCTTGATTATTTCAAGCATGTCTCTTCCTCTCTGTAAGCACTGTGAATCCCTGGGGCTTCATCTTCGCAGTAGTCTGATTTCCTCTCTGCAGGCTCTCCCGGAGAGAGTTTATCCATTCCCTTCTTTTCCTAACTACCGCTTTTTGTAGATAGATAGATAGATAGTTACAGATAGATCTCTCTCTCTCTCTCTTTTTACTAGAATGATTTCGAGCAACACAGGATTTGCTCCCTCTTAATATATTGGGGAAACTTTCTATAGCAACAAATATTTCTATCCCTTATCCTTAGTTGTGGATACACATCATTCCCTTGTGCTTTGTACAAAAAGAACTTATTGAGTCAGTTTCTTAAAGATGGATAAACTGTTTCTGATGTTTTTACCCATGAGAAACAGTGCTGTGTTATGTGTGTTAATGTATTTTGCATACTCTCTAACATATAAATTGCTACAAGTGTAACTTGACCGGTAAGAGTAGGCTTTACTGGAAGATTCTCAAGAGATATTGCCAAGTTGCCCTCAAAAAAAGATGATAACACATTACAGCCCACCACCTCTGTTTTCACCAGAACAGTTTCAGGAAGCCCTGAAAAGGTCCTCCAGCATCTTTACTCTTCCTGTTTACGATGATAAAGTGTGTATGGTGTGAATACTTTCATTTTTTTTACTCCTAGTGAATGCAAACTTTCTTTAATGCTTATCTACCCCTCCCCTCCCTTTTTTGTGGGGAGGGGTGTATTGCACAGCTTCTGGGAACTTATTTCCCCAACCAGGGATTGAACCTGGGCCCATGGCAGTGACAGCGCTGAGTCTTAACCACTTAACAAGCCAAGGAATTCCTTCCCCTCCCTTTTTTGGTTCTTTTGTGAACTGTGTTTATATCCATTGTCAACCCTTCCATTGGAGTACTTAGGGTTTTTTGGGGTTTTTAATGAGCACTCTTTCAGTGTGACTATTTGGAGATGAGGCCTTTATGGAGGGAATTAAGGTTAAATGAGATTATAAGGGTGGGGCTCTGATAGGATTAATTACCCTATAAGAGACAGCAGAGGCCCTCTCACTCTCCCCCTCCCTTTTTCTCTGTTTCTCTCGCTCTCTTTTGCTATTATCTTGTATTTATTGCACCTGCTGCAGTGTTCCATTGAAAATGACGTACCTTTTAAAATGTGTTTTTGATACAAGTAGATATTATCATACTAAGTGAAGTAAGTCAGAAAGAGAAAGATAAATACCGCATGATATCACTCATATGTGGAATCTAAAATATGACACAAATGAACCTATCTATGAAACAGAATCACTGACATAGAAAACAGACTGGTGGTTGCCAAGGGGGAGGGGTTGGGGGAGGGATGGAGTGGGAATATGGGATGAGCAGATGTAAGCTATTATACATAGGATGGATAAACAACAAGGTCCTACTGTGTAGCACAGGGAATTATATTCAATATCCAGTGATAAACAATAATGGAAAAGAATATAAAAAAAGAATGTATATCTATGTATAGCTGAATCACTTCACTGAACAGCAGAAATTAACACATTGTAAATCAACTATACATCAATAAAAAAATGCGTTTGTAAAGTGCACCTATTTAAAGAAAAACTGTTAGGCAGAATCGGATGACATGGAAAACTGTGGTGATGGTGTTGAAGTGTCTAGCTTGTGGGGCTTCATGATTTAACGGGGCGGGGCGGGGCGAGGCGGGGGCCCAAACAAGAGTGTAAATTTCTTGCTGGAGACAAAACTAAAAGATCACTTTATTACTGGTCTTCTATCACCACCTAGTGGTAACACATAGCAACTGCCACAGAAATTCACGGACCCAGGCTCACACATGTAGACAAATAAAATAAAATACAATGAAATAAAATAAATCGAAGGAGGCATTTGTGTGCTCAGGAATGCTGAGTTATTGCTCTCTCACAAACTGCATGCACATTAAAGGCTTAGCAAAATGCAAACGTCCCACTGGGCTCTTAACTAGCCCCATATGTTGATGATTTAAATAATTCCCTGCACAATGAAAGAAACTTTTATTTTAAAAAAAGAAGAAAAGGAAAGAAATCCTGATTGTTTAGAGTAGGGACTTCTCAAGGTAAAGTTCCCAGACTTCCTGAACCAGGATCTCTAGTTTTGGGGCTCAGCTCTGTGTTTATTCTCCCCACCCTGTGGGATCCGCTGATTTAGAGCAGTGGTCCTCAACCAGGGACGATTCTGCCTCCTAGTGGACATTCGGGGATGTCTGGAGACATTTCGATTGTCACAAGAGGCATGAGTTGGGGGCCGGAGGCCAGGACACAGGACGTCCTCCTGGGACAAAGAATCATCTGACTCCAAATGTCAATAGTGCCAGGTTGAGAAAGCCCACCGATAGTACGGAATTTCCTCCACGCCCCAGCCACTGCCCCACCCTACTTTCTTACCTCTGCCAACTTTACTTATCCACCTGATGTTCATCCGTGTGCTCGACCCTGATAGGCAAGGAAGATATTCAAAATGTATAACCACTGTGTGAGCATTAACCCACCCTCGTGGGGCCCTGACTAACTGTACGAGCCCCTGCTTCTCCGTTCATCAGTCCTGCCTGCGGGTATTTGCCTTTTTAGCCTTTGCTTAATCGTAAGTATGTTTCAGATTTATAATTTAGAAGAACCAGGGGGATTCCCTTTTGGCGCAGTGGTTGAGAATCCTCCTGCCAATGCAGGGGACCCGGGTTTGAGCCCTGATCTGGGAAGATCCCACATGCCACGGAGCAACTAAGCCCGTGCACCACAACTACTGAGCCTGTGCTCTAGAGCCCGCGAGCCACAACTACTGAAGCCCGCGTGCCTACAGCCCATGCTCCGCAACAAGAGAAGCCACTGCAATGAAAAGCCTGCGCACTGCAATGAAGACCCAACGCAGCCATAAATAAATAAAGTTTAAAAAAATAACATAAAAGAACCAGGGGCACAGCATAACCACAGTTGAGGGGAACACATGTACATGATGGGGAGGAAGCCAAGACGGTGAGAAATTTTCTCATATTGAGGTATGGGGAAGTCATTCTGGCTTACACATGATTTAATTTACCACCAGCCATTCTCAAAACAATATCTACTGATAGCTGCCAGCTGCAACCTTATCGTCTCAAGGTCTCCCCTGGTAACTAGGCAACCATTTCAGACCCCAGCCAATCCTTGTTTCACAAGCACACATTTTTCTTGCCAGATCCGATGATAATTCTGGACAAACGACTTGTAACATTGTGGGTTTTGCCTTTATAAGGCCCCCCCATTTTGTAGTCCAGTGGAATACAAGTCAAGTGCTTCCTGAGTCCCCATTTTGTAGTCCAGTGGAATACAAGTCAAGTGCTTCCTGAATTTGTATCTCCTGGGCTATAGTCTTCAGTTTGGCTCAAATAAAACTCTTTTCTATTCCTACTATAGATTGTGTGTGTGTGTGTGTGTGTGTGTGTGGCCTGCGGGCATGCGGGATCTTAATTTCCCGAGCAGGGATCGAACCCGTGGCCCCTGCAGTGGAAGCCCGGAGTCCTAACCACTGGACCGCCAGGAAAGTCCCTTCAGTTCTTTTCTGTTTGTTTGTTCCCTGGACAATGGTAACATCCACACCTGTGCACACTCAGCATCGCCCCTTAATGAGACTGGAGAAGATGCCTCTGTTTTCCTTACCTGTTAAATGCCAGTAATGATGGTAACCTCCTGCTAGAAAACAAAAGTGAGCAAGATGACTTACAATTGTGATCAATGCTCTGAAGGCTAGACAACGATTGGGTGAGAGAGACAGCGCGCGCCTGGCAAGGTTACTCTGCTTGGGGTGTCCACGGAAGGCTTCTTGGAGGAGGTGACATTTGACATGAGGCTTGAGTGATGTAAGGGAATCAGGTCTGTGAGAACCTGGGGTAAGAACCTGAGTCACGAAAGAGTGACCCCAGCCCTAGTGAAGGAATAAATTCTGATGGGTCTAATCCAGTCATGGAGGCCCCCATCTCCTTGCTAAGGATTGGATTGGGGTGGTTACCATGACCCAGATCTGGCCAACGGGACAGGAGATTGTGTCTGCTGAGAGAGGTGTTCAGAGGAAGTTTTCCTTACTCCTGAAATGGCTTCCTTTAGACTCTGGATGTTTCTGTGGCTGGAGAGGGTCCTTGAAACCACAGCTGCCATCGTGCAACCACCCTGAGCGGGTGGCTCCCTCTGAGGTCCGTGAGTTGCCTGCGGTTCACGGAAAAGACCACGTTTTCCTCAGACCCCTGCAGTCTGCTGCTTCTGGGGTTTCTGCTAGAAAGAATGAGGCAGAGAGGGAGAGAGAGGGTGGAGACAGAGAGAGCAAGATACACGCAGAGAGGAGAGAGGCAGACATGGAGAAAAACATAAATGGGAAGAAAAAGAAAGTTCATTTTTTTGTTTTTGTTTTGGTCTATTTTCCCTTAAGGGGGAGTGGAGGGAAACAAATAGAGGCCAGAGGAAAATAATTTGAAGAAAGGGAAAGGGCAGAGCAGGGCAGGTGAGATTGAAATGCTAAGCTGAGCCCTCCCCCCACTGCACACACACACACACACACACACACACACACACACACACACACACACATGCATTGAGGCATCCCATGCCATGTCTGTGTATTATACGGACATAAAAAATAAACAAGAGCTTATCACAGCGTACCAAATTTTACTTATGCAGATGTGGGACCACCACTAGCAGGGATCCCTTGCTACATTGGAAAAACAAAAGGACCTTTCCACAGCCCAGCCCCCGCCTCGGGAATGCAGTGCCTTTGTTTGTTTGCATTTACGTATCCATTTATCTCATAAATATTTATTTTATTTTTAAAATTAGTGTCCAGGGACTTCCTTGGCAGTCCAGTGGTTAAGACTCCGTGCTTCCAATGCAGGGGGCACCGGTTCCATCCCTGATTGGGGAACTAAGATCCCACATGCAGTACGGTGTGGGGGAAAGAAAAAATTTTGGTGTCCAGTTTGGTTTTATCCGAGTAATTGTGTGTGTGTGTGTGTGTGTGTGTGTGTGTGTGTGTGTGTGTGTGAGCTCTCTTAGCAAATCTCAAGTATATGACACAGTATTAACTACAGTGACCATGCTGTACATTACTGTACGTTAGAGCCCCAGAGCTCATTCACCTTGTAACTGAAGGCTTCTACACCTCGGCCAGCATCTCCCATTCCCCCGACCCCCACCCCAGCCCCTGGCAACCACCTTTCTACTCTTTCCATGAGTTCGATTTCTTTTTTTTTTTTTTTAATAAGATTCCACATATGTATAAGTGAGATCATACAGCATTTGTCTTTTCCGTCTGGCTAATTTCACTTAGCGTAACGCCCTGACGTTTCATCCATGTTGTCACAAATTGCAGGACTTTCTTCTCAGGGCTGAATAATATCCCATTGTATGCTTTATGTTTAATTATTTAAATAAGTATACTTTAAGTCACTGGCACTTTTGGCTTCTGCGGACTAGAACCTGGGATTTCTTTAGCATCTGCAAAAGACCACAAAGCCATTTTATTTTATTTTTGGCTGTGCCAGGCGGCTTGCGGGATCTTAGTTCCCCGACCAGGGACTGAATCCAGGCCCCAGCAGTGAAAGCGTGGAGTCCTCACCACTGGACCGCTAGGAAACTCCCAAAGCCATTTTATTTTCTATCCTTTTGTAAAGACTATAAGTTTTCATTTTAATAGCAGCAAAAACATACATGATCTACTTCTTAGGGCAACTGGAGGTTTGAGCCTTTGCTCAGCCCTTCCTTTTCCAGCCATGCTGGTCTGGCATCCACCTCTGCTATGGACTCAATGTGTTTGTGTCCCCCAAATTCATATGCTGAATCCTAACCGTCAGTGTGGTGGTGTCAGGAGGTGGAGCCTTTGGTGAGTGATTAGGTCACAAGGATGGAGCCCTCATGATGGGATTAGTGCCCCTGAGAGCTCCCTCTGGAGGACACAGAAAGAAGATGGCCATTTATGATCTAGGAAGTCGGTTCCTCCAGACGCGGAATCTGCTGGCGCCTTGATCTTGGACTTCCAGCCTCCGGAACTGTGAGAAATAAACGTCTGTTGTTCATGAACCACCTAATCTATGGGTATTCTGTTATAATGGCCCGAAGGGACTAAGACAACGCCTCTACCCTCTTCAGGTCACAGAAGCTCCCTCCCACCTGGGTGAGGCGAGAGGCTGTTGCCATGGAAACCAAGGCTGGCAGCCCAGGAGGAGGGGTCGGGGAAGGGACAGAAGGAGCCCCAGAGACTGAGATTTCCCGGGCTTTGCAGACTTTGTGCGATCCCAATCACAACCTATCCACGCAGGAGGTGCGCAAGGTATGAATACAAAATAGAGAAACTCTGCAAGCGGCTTTGCCTCTCCAAGCCCCAGCTTCCTCTTCTAGAGCACAAACTACAAGCATTCCTTGATCATGAGGTTGGTGTGAGCATAAAACAAATCATCTTATACAGTGCTCAGCACCAGATCTGACTCTTTTTAGCCTGTGTTCCTCCAAGTGGAGCCCAGAGACCACGTGCCTCAAGGCACTTGGCTGGAGGGGGGCTGTTGTTAAAAATGGAGAATCCTGGGGTCCCTAAAACTAAGGAGGCAAAAGCTTTTCCTCTTCACTTGTTTAAATGTTTTAAGAAGTTAATTTATTTTATTTATTCATTTTTTTTGGCTGCATTGGGTCTCCATTGCTGTGTGCAGGCTTTCTCTAGTTGCCGGGAGCAGGGGCTACTCATTGCGGTGGCTTCTAGGCGCACGGGCTCAGTAGTTGTGGCACACAGGCTCAGTACTTGTGGCTCGTGGGCTCTAGAGCACAGGCTCAGTAGCTGTGGTTCATGGGCTTAGTTGCTCTGCAGCATGTGGGATCTTCCCGGACCAGGGCTGGAACCCGTGTTCCCTGAATTGGCAGGTGGATTATTAACCACTGCGCCACCAGGGAAGCCCCGTATTCATTTTTAAAATATCACCCTGCTTCATTTTCTTCAGAGCATGTGCCCACATCCAGAATGAGTTTTGAAAATTGGTTCATCTGCTAATGATCTGTCTTCCTGCACTATGGTGTGAGCTCCAATACAGCATAGAGCCTGTCCTGTTCCCCAGGGTACACCCCCACCCCCGATCCTCCCACCTAGAGCGGGTCTTACAGCTTAGCTAATCTTCAGTGTATTCTTTTTTTTTTCAGTGTCCATAATTAAAGTTTTATTGGAACACAGCCACACCAAGTCATTTCCATATTGTCTGTGCCTGCTTTCCCCTTACAATAGTGAGAGAACTATGGGCCACAAAGCCAAAAAAATGTACAACCTGGCCCTTTTCAGAAAGTGTTTGCTGATCCCTAAAAACAGAGAATAACAGAGTCAGACATGCTTTACAGGGGGTAATCTGGGAGGACTTCTGCACGGAGGTGAGGTTGAAGTGGCAAAGAGTCAGGAGGCATTTGGGACAGTCTGAATGTGGGTGAACCGATCAAACCAATGTTAAATATCTTGAGTGTAAATTTAACTCCTCTAGGTACCCCATATAGGTGGACTCCTACAATATTTGTCCTTTTGTGACTGGTTTATTCCATTTAGCATAACGACCTCAAGGTTCAGTCATGTTGTACATATGTCAAAATCTCCTTCCTTTTTAAGACTGAATAATATCTTATTATATGGATACATTACATTTTGTTGACCCATTTATTAGTCGATGGACACTTGGGTCACTTCCATGGGTCAGCTTTTGTGAATAATGATGCTCTGAGTATGGGTGTACAAATCTTCAATGTATTCTTGTTGAAAGGGTGGAAATACCAGAAACTTATTTTGAAAGAGGGCAGATCTATGGGATCCTAAAGTCACAGGGAAGAGTCCCTGCCCAAGGTGGTAAGGGAGAGGGACAGAGGGAGCTGGCGAACTGCAGAGTAGCCGGGAGTGAGGTGGTCATGGCTGGGATGGAGACATCAGGTGAGAGAACGCCTCCATCCAAACCTGGACCAGCCAGAAGAATGACAAGTGGGTAGAGGGGCAGTCGGAGGTGCCCCTCCCCCCGTGGAATCAGCTCACATATTCTCAGCTACTTCTGACCTGAGGGACAGGGCAGGGACTACATCTCAAAGGAGCCAGGACCAGGCCAGAAACGCAAGAACAAAACTCCCCCTATTCCCGCCCCTTGGTTCAGTGGCTTCTGGTTAAGGCATTGCGCTTTGGCGCCAAATATTCACCAGTAATTGAGGTCAGCTGTCAAAAGAGGGTGCAGGTTTATTTCCACGTTTATTTCAATCCATTTTTTTTTTTCCCCAGAAGAGGGAAATCTGTCCCCAGAGGGGAAACACATAAACTTAGAGAAGAAGGCAGGGGAGCGAATTCCACCCACTGCCTACGTGTCATGGCGCCAACACAGCAGCAGGGCCCAGGAGCAAGAGCTCCCAAGGTTACATTTACAACCTGGCTCCACTACTTAAGGAACGTGGGCCGTTGCCCAAATGCACTGCTGCCTCTGAACTTCCATTTCCTCAGGGATATTTCTTTCAAAAATTCGTGGAGCCCTTGCTCTGCCAGTCAAGGAGTCCTCAAGGAGCTTATGTTCTAATGAGGAGACAGAGAGTAAATATGATAAAATGAAATATACAGGCTGTTAGTGTTGGATGTTAAGGAGTGTCAGTGCCCCAAGCCAGAGATCACCAGGAAGACACCTATAGTTGAATACGTTGGTTATTGTTAAAATGAGGGAAAAAGCACACAATAGGAAACTGTGAGTAAGATGGTGTTAATAAAACTATTATAGGATTTGGATTTGAGTTGGGGATTTTGAGGAGAGCTTACGGAAGCTGGGCTTTGTTCTAGATTGTGTGCCATCAGGAAGCGAGGTTATTTCTATGACTGAGTTTCTTAATAAATCTTCTGGAGAAGGAGGGTCCGCCAGAGCAAGGCTAAAGTTGTAATTGGTTAAGACGCAGCATCAGCCGGGAGAGAGGACTGTTTGGTCATTTTCGTGGCTTAGATGATGTTCATGTCTTGTCTGTGTTCAGACATGATTACAGAGTGGTTGTGTTCTGTCTTGATCTATAACGATTACTGAGTGGCCTTTTCTGAGGTTGATGTTCCGTGAGAACACTTTTTTTTTTTTTAATTGAAGTATAGTTTTGTTTGTTTGTTGTTTTTGTTTTTGCTGTGTTGAGAATAGACTCAGGAGGACAGGATAGAGGTTGGGAAAACAGATTGGGGTTGGAGGGTTCTTGAAATCATTCAGCTAAGAGCTGTTGGTGTCATGGACCAGGGCAGTGACATTGGTCATGGTGAGGAGTTGTTGAATTTTTAGATATATTTTTAGATGAGGATTGGACCTGATTTTTCTGATGGACTGGCTATGAGATGTGAGAGAAGGAATTGAAGATGGATCCCAGGTTCTAGGGTCTGGGCAACTGGAGAAATGAGATACCATTATAGGAACAATGCAGGAGTTGTTGGTTGAGTGGGTGAGGGTGGACATCAGTGGCTTAGTTTTTTTTTTTTTTTTTTTCAGTACGCGGGCCTCTCACTGTTGTGGCCTCTCCCATTGCGGAGCACAGGCTCCGGACGCGCAGGCTCAGCAGCCATGGCTCACGGGCCCAGCCGCTCCGTGGCATGTGGGATCCTCCCGGACCGGGGCACGAACCCGTGTCCTCTGCATCGGCAGGTGGACTCTCAACTACTGCGCCACCAGGGAAGTCCAGTGGCTTAGATTTGAATTTATTATTTATTTATTTATAAAATTATTTATTTAATTTATTTATTCTCAACCACTGCGCCACCAGGGAAGCCCAGGATTTGTTATTTATTTATTTTTCTTTTTTGGCTGCACCCTGTGGCTTGTGGGATCTCAGTTCCCCAACCAGGGATCGAATCCGGGCCCTCAGCAGTGAGAGCACGGAGTCCTAACCACTGGACCACTAGGGAATTCCCTGGATTTGTTATTTTGAGATGCCTGTTAGATGCTCAAGTGAAGATGTAAAAATTGCAGATAGAGGGCTCCCCTGGTGTTGCAGTGGTTAAGAATCCGCCTGCCAATGCAGGGGACACATGTTTGAGCCCTGGTCCGGGAAGATCCCACATGCTGCCAAGCAACTAAGCCCGTGCGCCACAACTACTGAGCCCGCATGCCACAACTACTGAGCCCGCTTGCCTAGAGCCTGCGCTCGGCAACAAGAGAAGCCACCGCAATGAGAAGCACACACACTGCAATGAAGAGTAGCCCCCGCTCACCGCAACTAGAGAAAGCCCGCGCGCAGCAACGCAGACCCAATGCAGCCAAAAATAAATAAGTTTTAAGTATAAGTATGTGTCAATATTGCATGAGACATACGCTGAAAAAAATTACTTTTTGTGGGGAGAACAAATTTCTTGTACATAAAATTCCAAGTAATTTATGTAGATACTCCACCCCCAAGGAGGTGGAGCATAGCTCTTTACTTTTTAAGAGCAGGTGACTTCCTTTGAAAGAGTATAATATGGAAAGGGAGAAAAAAAGAATAACTTTACAGTAGAGAAACCTGACACACCTCATCCTGGTAGTAACCAAGGTTACCAAGAGTAAACTTGATCACAGTATGTACTCATGATACGGTGTGATAAAAGTGGTACTTTTCCTCTGGTCTTCTTCCACAAAACCCATAACCCTAGTCTAATCATGAGAAAAATATCAGACAGCCCTAAATGAAGAATATTCTACAAAATACCTGACCAGTCCTGAAAACTGTCGAGGTCATCAAATACAAGGAGAGTTTGAGAAACTGTCACAGCCGAGAGGAGCCCAAGGAAACATGATGAAAAAAGGCAGGGACTTCCCTGGCAGTCCAGTGGTTAAGACTCCACGCTCCCAATGTAGGGGGCAAGGGTTCGATCCCTGGTCGGGGAACTAAGATCCTACATGCCGTGTGGCGTGGCCAAAAAAAAAAAAAAAAAAAAAAAAAAATGTACTGTAGGGTCCTGGATGGGACCCTAGAACACAAAAAGGGCATTAGGTAAAAACAAAGGAAATCTGCATAAAGCATGGACTTTTGTTGATAATATTAGTTCATTAATTGTGATAAGCCATATTAATGTAAGATGCTAATCAGAGGGAAACCAGGTGCAGCCTCTACAGGAGCTCTGTCTACTGTCTTTGCAGCTTTCCTCCAAAGTGAAATCTATCTTAAAATTAAAAGTTTATTCAAAATTAGTAGTTGTTTATCTGAAATTCATATTTAACTGGGCACCCTGTATTTTCACAACTCTATTCTGAGTTATCTAACTCAGTTATGCATTTTGGAGCCATCAGTGTGCTTGTGATCAAAGCCAGGAGCCTGCATGTGGGTCACCAAGGGAGTGAGTGTGATTAAAGGATACAGTGTCAGATGTTGGTGGGAATGAAAACGGGTGCAGCCACTGTGGAAGACAGTATGGAGGGTCCTCCGAAAACTAAAGATAGAGCTGCCATAGGACCCAGCAATCCCAGTCTGGGGCATATATCCAGACAAAAGTATAGTTCAAAAAGATACATGCATACACCCCTATGTTCATAGCAGCACTAGTCAAAATAGCCAAGACATGGAAACAACCTAAATGTCCATCAACAGATGAATGGATAAAGAAGATGTGGTACATGTATAAAATGGAATATTACTCAGCCATAAAAAAGAACGAAATAATGCCATTTGCAGCAACATGGATGGAACTATGATCATACTAAGTGAAGTAAGTCAGAAAGAGAAAGACAAATACCATATGATATTGCTTATATGTGAAATCTGAAAAAAATAGTACAAATGAACTTATCTGTGAAACAGACTCGCGGTCATAGAGAACAGACTTGTGGTTGCCAAGGGGGAGGAGAGCGGGCGAGGGATGGACTGGGAGTTGGGGATTAGCAGTTGCAAACTATTATATATGGGATGGATAAACAACAAGGTCCTACTGTATAGCACAGGGAACTATAGTCAACATCCTGGGATAAACCATAATGGAAGAAAACATGAAAAATAATATATATATATATGTATAACTGAATCACTTTGCTGTACAGCAGAAATTAACCCAACATTGTAAATCAACTATACTTCAATAAAATAAATTTTTTTAAAATTGAAAAAAAAAATAGTGCCAGGAGGTGGAAACACAGCTAGAGGAGGTGTTAGGTGTGGTGTTCGGTGTTTGAGCAAAGTGTTTAAGGGCGTCCATTCACTGCTGTGTGACTCACTCTCTCTAAGCCTCAGTTTCCTCACCTGTAACATGCAGTTTAGAATTGTGCCTGCCTTTTGGGCTCCTCTGGAGGAGAAAAGGAGATGACCTTGATAAAACATTTAGCATCCCATCCGGTGCACAAAACCCAAACAATGGAAGTTAACGTTTACCCTCATTTATCAACCCAATCTTCTTTACGGATATGCCTCTACATATGCACATATATACATGTACTTAGGTAATATGAAATAGATGTTTATTTATTTTAAACATTTTACTAGTCCTATTTAATTTATTTACTTTTGGCTGCATTTTTGGTCTTTGTTGCTGCATGCGGGCTTTCTCTAGTTGCGGTGAGTAGGGGCTACTCTTTGTTGTGGAACATGGGCTCTAGGCACCCGGGCTTCAGTAGTTGTGGCATGCGGGCTCTAGAGCGCAGGCTCAGTAGTTGTGGAGCACGGGCTTAGTTGTCCCGCGACATGTGGGATCTTCCCAGACCAGGGATCGAACCCATGTCCCTTGCATTGGCAGGCAGATTCTTAACCGCTGCACCAACAGGGAAGTACTGAAATAGATGTTTATATTTTCAAAAACAGGGTACACATTAGGTAACGTGAAATGTTTCACTCCTGTTGACTACATTAGGGAAATTGATTCCAGAAGCATTCCATTGTGCATTTATTGTGTGCCAGACACCATGATTAACACTTCCAAATAAATAAAGCCTGCAGATTATAAAATTCAATGTTGTCAGTTCCCAAAATTTGGATGAAAACTGGTGGAGGATTGAATCCAGGGATAATTTGCTAAACAGGTGGGCATTCAGACAAATGAATGATTTTAAACAGATGTCTGCAGAATACTGTCCGCATTGTTTTGTGTCTTAGAGAAACCTTCCCTATTCTTAATTACACCGGTATGTATATCATTCTTGGAATCCAGCCTGGCCTTTAGCTCAGTGGAAAATTCCGCTGGTGATTTATGAGCTGTTTCATCTGGCCATTGGAGAGTCAGTAAACATCCTCGCTGCTTTTCCTCACTGAGTACACACTCTCTGTGCTTTTATTCTTTTCACGTTGTCTCTCAGTAATATCCCTCCAATTCTTTCTCCATTTCCACCGCCCCTGGCCTAACCACACCCCCTACATATATTCCCTGGGTAATTCTTGTAGCAACCTCCACCTCTCCCTCTTGTGTCCCAGGCTGGCCCATGTCAGTAAATGTTGTCGTGATCCACCAGGTTGCTCGAAATGAAAACCCAGAAGTGATGCCTTATTTATCCTCTTCTTTGGAACCCCTGCATCCAATCCATCTGCAGATCCCACTGAATCAACTTCATCTTCTCCCACTGTCTACGTATGTCTCAAAGATATTGTGTACAGAAAAAAAAATTAACCAAAAAAAAAAAAGGAAAAGACTATTGTGTACATATTTCTCTCCTCTAGACCAGATCACCATCAACTTAGGCCTGTGGATTAGTCTGGGTTCTCCAGAGAGACAGAACCACCAGGAATGATAAATAATTATAAAAATGTAAATTTATGGGAATTCCCTGGCGGTCTAGTGGTTAGGACTCGGCTGGGGCCCCGGGTTCGATCCCTGGTCAGGGAACTAAGATCCCGCAAGCTGCAGGGTGCGGTTGAAAAAAAAAAGTAAATTTATATTATAATATAAATATTATAATATAGGTATATAGTTCTATGTAATATGTCATAGATAATATATTTCTGTGTAATATATTATAAAATATAATGTATTTTATATTACAATATGTTGTAGATGTGATTAAATAATCAATTGACTTAAAGCCAGTTACCCTCCACCATGTGGGTGGATCTCATCTAATCGGTTGAAAGACTTTTATTCTGCATTATCATGTTTATAAAATTACATTGGTAATGAAGCAAAGGGGGCAAAATGTTAATAAGTAGCCAATTTGGGTAAAGGTGTGTAGGAATTTTTTGTTCTGCTTTTGCGACTTTTCTGTAAGTTTGAAATTATGTTAAAATTTTAAAGTTATATAAATTGCATTGACAACTTGGAAAAAAAAATAATGAGAGTGCAAGATTGGTCAGCCCCTCCCTCCTGGCTTCCAACTTACGGAAAAACAGGTTTATAAGATAACCTAGGGATAATAATTTTGCAAAAACAATTACCATTGCTTGGGTGTGGAAATGGGCACCTGCACACTCTTATTCCATTTTTTAGGATATTGATGGATATGCTGCCTGGAATCAGGCCTGGCATTTAGCTCAATGGAAATTCCGTGGAATTCTGGGGAGCTGAGTGTCCATCAGCCACTGGACCTTGTGTGAAAATTCTAATGGCTTCTTCTTCCTGGCCGGTCACGCTCACTCAGAAGTGCATTTCTTTTTTATTTTTGATCTGTCAGAGGTTTTATTAGAGTGGAAAATGGCAGGTCCATCTCACAGTAAATAGACATGTAAAAATTCTAAACAGAACGTTGCCACATTTATAACCAATGGTATATAAAAGAGTAACACATCATGAACTAGTTGACTCATCAGGAATGCAAAAAAAAAAAAGAGTTTATTAAATCCGTCATCCATTATCGATGAGGACATTTAGGAAACTAGCAATAAATTACAGCAAACACAGAACAGTGAATATTGAAAATATTTCTTAGGAGATTGGGAGTAAAATAATGATGCTTCCCTAACTGCTTCTGCTAAATGTTGAACTTGTCCCTCAATCTTGCCAACTTGTCTGATTATTGTATTGTATTGTATTGTATTTAGGCCGTGCCACACAGCTTGCAGGATCTCAGTACCCCAACCAGGGACTGAACCTGGGCCACGGCAGTGAAAGCCCAGAATCCTAACCACTAGGCAACCAGGGAACTCCGTGATCAATTTTAATAATTTTTATGTAGATCTTTTGGGTTCAGAAGTGGATTTCTTTATTTATTTAATAAATACTCCGGGTCTTAGTTGCAGATCACGGGCTCCTTAGTTGTGGCATGCGAACTCTTAGTTGAGGCATGCATGTGGGATCTAGTTCCTTGACCAGGGATCGAACGCAGGCCTCCAGGCCCCCTGCATTGGGAGCACAGAGTCTTAACCACTGTGCCACCAGGGAAGTCCCCAGAAGTGGATTTCTAATTGTTCTCCCTTTATCAACCTCGCTTCACCCCTTATTATCTCCCTCTGCTAAAAAAAAACCCCTACTCAGTCCGTTCTCCAAGCCCTTTGCCTTCATCTTGGTCCAGCCCACCATTAAATGCCCCTGGTGACAATGACAAACTCCCAGGAGCCCACCTCCAGCTCCCCCATCTTGCCTATCTCTAATGGTCACCACCGGTCACCACCACCCACCATGTGACTCAAGCCCCACACCTCCTGACTCAGCCCCTTTCCCTAAATCCCCAATCCCAAGTCCTGCTGACTCTTATCCACTCTGCAGCTCTCTCCCAAAGCTTCAGTTTTCTTTTCTCCCACACTCGACTGAAATACTGCTCAGGATTTGTAACACATCTCCTCACCTCTTTTCAATCCCCTGACCGATGTTTGCCTGGCATGTGACATGCCCCCACTGATGTTCTCTAGAGATTAAATAAAATGCTAGAGAGTTCTTTGGTGGTCCAGTGGTTAGGACTCGGTGCTTTCTTTGCCAGGGCCCGGGTTCAATCCATGATTGGGGAACTAAGATCCTGCAAGCCATGTGGTGTGGCCAACCCCCCACCCCCAAAAAAAACACCCCAAAACAAAACAAAACAAAAACAAAGCTAGACACATGACATTAAATAATGTTTGAATCAGAAGAAGAAAAAAAGTCCCTTTGCAGTATCTTTGGGGCCATCATATCACATAAAGGATAGTGTCTTAGTTTTGTTTGAATGTCTTTAACAATATTATTCACCAACATCTCCTTTGAACAAACAGGCAAACAAAAACAGGTCTTAGGCTCAAAACCCTAGCTGGCAATTGCATCTACTAATGTTAAACAACATTCTTTGTGTGTATGTTTCCTTGTATATCTATTTTTATTTTCCACAGTAAGAGAAAATGGTGTTTCCATTCACAGTCATGATTTAAAATTTCCTTTAAAGGCAATTTACAGTTCAGGTATAACAGAGAGCAATTTAAAAGGAAAAAAAGTATTGTCTAATAATACAGCAAAGACACCCATATGGCAAAATTCATGAAGGTGGTACATAAAGGACTATATATTTGGAAACACTGCTCACCAGTCCATCTTCCACCCGCGTAGCAGAAGTGGCCTCTCTAGAATGTAAATCTGACCGTATCACTCCTCAGGATAAAACATACTTTCCCCAGGGAATCCTCCTACACTGTTGGTGGGAATGTAAATTGGTGCCGCCACTATGGAGAACAGTATGAAGTTTCCTTAAAAAACTAAAAATAGAGCTACCATACGATCCTGCAATCCCACTCCTGGGCGTATATGTGGATGAAACTATAATTTGAAAAGATACATGCATCCCTGTGTCATTGCAGCACTATTTACAATAGCCAGGTCATGGAAGCAACTTAAATGCCCATTGACAGACAAATGGATAAAGAAGATGTGGTACATATATACAATGGAATACTACTCAGCCATAAAAAAGAAGGAAATAATGCCATTTATAGCAACATGGATGGACCTAGAGATTATCGTACTAAGTGAAGTAAATCAGAAAGAGAAAGACAAATACCACATGATATCACTTATATGTGGAATCTAAAATATGACACAAATGGACTTATCTATGAAACAGAAACAGACTCACAGACATAGAGATCAGACTTGTTGTTGCCAAGGGGGAGGGGTGTGTGGGAGGGATGGATTGAGAGTTTGGTATTAGCAGATGCAATCTATTATCTATAGGATGGATAAACGACAAGGTCCTACTGTAGAGCACAGGGAACTGTATTCAATACCCTGTGATAAACCATAATGGAAAAGAAAATGAAAAAGAACATTATATACACACACACACACACACACACACACACACACACACACACACACATAAAACTGAATCACTTAGCTGTACACCAGAAACTAACACAACATTGCAAATCAACTATACCTCAATTAAAAAAAAAAATCTCCTTTCTCAAACATAACTTATGTTTGCCCTCACATCCTGGTTTCCAAATACCATTCTCCACGCAAGGGGAGCCAGGGCTCCTTGAAGAAATGGCTGATTCCAGAGCTGGGCAAGAAAAGCACAAGATGAGCCTGGAATATCTTGTGTCTGAAAGTAAGGAAAGACTAAAAAAAATAGTCAAAATGACCCAGATGTCAGCTTGAAGGGATTCTCACTATCAAAACTGGAATAATTCCAGGAAAAAATAAATACAAATGATAACTCATAAGCCAAAGTTAGAATCCATAAATCAGCACTGAATCAGGGACTTCCCTGGTGGTGCAGTGGTTAAGACTCCACGTTCCCAATGCAGGGTCCCAGGTTCGATCCCTGGTCAGGGAACTAGATCCCACATGCCTGCTACAGCTAAGAATTCACATGCCACAACTAAGGAGCCCGCGAGCCACAATTAAGGAGTCCGCCTGCCACAACTATGACCCAGCGCAACCAAGTAAATAATAAAATAAATAAAATTTTAAAAAAAGATAATTGGAGAATATTGGAAACAATTTTAAAAAGACACTGAATCAATAAATATGGGAGAAAGGAAAGCACAGTGTTGGTGGCTAGTGAGGGTCCACTTCCTGGTTCACTGATGTCCATTTTCTCGCTATAACCTCACATGGCAGAAGGGGTGGAGGAGCTCTCTGGGGCCTCTTTTATAAGGACACTAAATCGATCATGAAGGCTCCACCCTCATGACCTAATCACCTCCCAAAGGCCCTACCTCCTAATACCATCACATTGAGGACTGGGTCTTAACATATGAATTTTGGGAAGACACAAACAGTCTGTAGCATTGACCTGAGACATCACCCCAGTCCACCAGCCACCCAACACCTTCCACATGATGTGACAGAGGTAGCCTATGTATACACATATTATTTATATATTTTGTATATTGCATATCTTATAATTATTGTATAATGTAATATATTGCATTAAATTATATATATTTATATATATATAAAATATGTTCCTTCCCCCCTCTTTTACACAATGGTAGCAACCCTTCATATCATTATACACCTTGCTTTCACTTCACTGTATATTTTGCTTTGTCAGTTCCTAAAGGACGTCCCGAGAATTTTGCACAGCAGCCTCAAATTCCATCGAATGCTCTCATCAGAATTTATTTAGCCAGCCCCCTCTTGAAGACTACTGAGTTTGCTTCGAGCTATGGTATAATAAGAACTAGAGTTGGTAAAAATTTAAGTTTTCGTATGACCAGGCAGAGGGATGCCATCAGGAATAATTCATGTGTTTCAATGTCCCTGGCTGATTACGACTCCCCAGTACTCTGGGTATTTCAAAATATTTACCTGTGTGGGTGTTTGTCATAATCCCTGAATCCTTTCTTGTCTGTCCATTCTGTTTAGGATTGTGGCATAAATTCTGTCTGAGTATAAGCACTTCAAGTTCATTCCCCACCAAAACCTCTACACAAACTCTCCTCTGTAAACTGCCATCGGAGCTTCCCTGGCAGTCCAGTGGTTAGGACTGTTTGCTTTCACTGCTGGCTCGGGTTCAATCCCTGGTCCGGGAACTAAGATCCTGCAAGGTGCAAGGCCAAAAAAACCCACAAAAAACAAAAAACAAAAAACTGCTACCATCTATTTAGGACCACATTTTAGAGCCAGAATGGCCATGCTTTTGAAAAAAAACAAAATATAAGAAACCCCAATCTGTGAAAAGGCCCATAGTCATTAGAAGAAAACACTGACAGTTTATACAGTTTCATGGAAAAAAACCCAAAAACAGAACAACAACAACAACAACAACAAAACAGACATTTGCTCAAGCAGATGTTTAACCCTTTGTCCCCCATACCATCTGCTTCCCTTCCTGAGGCACCGCGTTACAATGAATTTCCCCAGTCATCAAAAGTTCCACCGGGAGGCACCTGTCCTGAGATTCTGCATTGTGATGAATAACTGCAGAGTCTCAAAATAAACAATCACTTTCTGAAGGCACGGACAAAGAGCATCTCCCTTTTACTACCCCCACCCCGATCCTGTAAATAATGTAATTTCAGTCATGAGATGTGGTTGAGTCTTTGGTTTCATTCAAATTATTGTTAGCTTTGTGGGGGTACTTGGGTGATGATGGGAACCAGAAAACATGTGCCCAGCACCTTCTGGAAGAAGGCTGAATGGAACCCTCCCACTTGTGTTTGTTGGGGGTAAAGATGCTTGAAGCTTTTGAAGCCCAGCTTGCCTTCCTTATAGTCAGGGGTGTCTCATAATTACATTCAGGCGCCCACAATGTCCCAGGCACTCAATCATCTTGTGTCGCAGGAAGAATGGGATACGGTTGAATGGTCAGGATAGACAAGGGCTCTGTCACCAGCACCTACAGCAGCTGCTTAATGGCGAACCTAAGATTTCTTTAAGTCAGCAGCAGCTTGCACGGCCAATTTCATGTTTGTCCTTCTGCAAAAACCCCATTCGAGGAGACCTTTTAACGAGCACGAAGGCTGGAGTGACCGGTAACATGGGTCGGGGAGGGATTGCAGGATAACCAACCCTCCCGGCACCACCCCCACCCCCACCCCACGCCCCGTCACACCATCCCCAAGTCCAGGCTATTCTGATGTTGACTAGATTAACCCTCGGTCCCGTCAAGGGTACTTAACTGACATTAGCGACTGAAACTGTTGCCATGGAAACTATAGCTGGGGCGGGAGGCAGGGGTGATGAAGGTGCAGCCGGAGGCTTGGAGACTGGAATTTTCCAGGCCCTTGCATCATACAATGTGTGGATGCAAAATCCCCAGTCTAGACACAGAGCAGCTGGTCAATACATATCTGTATCTATTATTTGCGAATGAGTGAAAATACGGGGTCTTTGGTGCTTGGTGTCAGAGCTCTCTGAAACCTCACCTTACTTTTCTCAAATGGGTCTAATCATCACTCCTGGCTAATAGGGCTGCTGGGAGGATTAAATTACTCTGGGTCTACCCAGGCCTTACTACCCAGGTGTACCTTGGGGATCAACTGGGCAGGTGGAGGCTTGTTGAAAGGCACATTCCAAGGCTACTCTCTAGACTTTCTGAAGCAAAATACCTTGTCTGAGTATTCATCCACCTTCCCGATCGTCATTCATTTCCTCTTACCCTGATAATTTTCTTCGCAGCAGTTTTTAGAGCTGTGCTTTCCAATATGGTAGCTGCAAGCCATTTTGTGGCTATCTGAGTGCCCGGAATGCGGCTAGCGCCTGTTGAGATACGCTGTAACTGTGAACTATACACCAGCTTTCAAAAACCTAGAAGCAAACAAACAAAAAATTAAAATATTTCATTGATTTTTTTTTTAACATTGGTATCATTGGTTCGAATGGCAATATTTTGCAATCAGTCTTGGATTCAATAAAGCCTATTGTTAAGATGAATTCCACCTGTGTCTTTTTACCTTTTTAAACATGGCAACTGGAAAATTTGACACATGTGGCATGCATTTGTGGCTTGCATAGTATTTCCACTGCTTGGTTTTATTTTATTTTATTTTTTAAACCAAATATTTCTCTCTCTCTTTTTTTTTTTTTCTGTCTTGATTCTTTTATTGATTTTATTTATTTGGCCGTGCCGTGCAGCATGCAGGATTTAAGTCCCTGACCAGGGATGGAACTCGTGCCCCCTGTATTGGGAGCGTAGAGCCCCAACCACTGGACCTCCAGGGAAGTTCCCACTGCTCGGTTTTGGAGTCTGAAGTAATCGTGTTAATTTTTTTTTTTTTTTTTCGGTACGCGAGCCTCTCACTGTTGTGGCCTCTCCCGTTGCGGAGCACAGGCTCTGGACGCGCAGGCTCAGCGGCCATGGCTCACAGGCCCGGCCGCTCCGTGGCATGTGGGATCTTCCCGGACCGGGGCACGAACCCGTATCCCCTGCATCGGCAGGCGGACTCTTAACCACTGTGCCACCAGGGAAGTCCCAATCGTGTTAATTTCTTATTTGCTTTCTGCGTCCCTGCATGCCGGTGAACATTCAATGAAAGTACAGACCTTGTCTGTCTTGTTTATCCTGTATTAAATACACAATCTGGCCCTTAGTATATATATATATTTTAATGACTACTTGAAATATTAAGTAGCTATTTGGGAAGAGGGCAGATCCTTGAAAGTCAGAGCCACAGAGCAAAATTCTCTCTGTCAATGATCAATTGGGGAGTGTCATCCTCTATCACAAGAAGCCTCTTTTCTTCCATCTTTCATGGGTACTGTCCTCTTTTCAGCTAAACCTGGATCTCAACTGATTTGTTAACTTTGGGTACTGGAGAAACTAGGAATTTTTTTTTTCTTTTTGGCTATGTTGGGTCTTCGTTGCTGCGTGCCGGGGTTTCTCTAGTTGCCGCGAGCCGGGGCTACTCTTCGATGCGGTGCATGGGCTTCTCATTGCGGTGGCTTCTCTTGTTGTGGAGCACGGGCTCTAGGCGTGCGGGCGTCAGTAGTTGTGGTGCACGGGCTTAGTTGCTCCGCAGCATGTAGGATCTTCCCAGACCAGCACTGGAACCCGTGTCCCCTGCATTGACAGGTGGATTATTAACCACTGTGCCACCAGGGAAGTCCCAGGAATTTTTAATATTAGCAGGGCGGTGGGGGGGAGTGGTCCAAAATTGTCCCAGGAGAATAGCTTGGATTTGGGATTTGGAGGAAAATGCAGGTGCAGAATCTATCAACCTGTGCACAGAGATATCTGATCTACCTATTCTTGTAAATTCCCCGATCCCACCCCCACCTAAAATAGTCCCTGACCTGTCACTCTCTGTGCCTTATCCCAATATTTTATTCTCCAGAGAATGTAATACTATCATAGATTTTAACATACATATACACATATGTGTGTCACATATATGTATATATACTTATTATATATTATATTTACGTATATTATTTATATATACATATGTGCTTGTATTTACATATATATTTGTATTTACTATGTCTTCAAATAGGATGCCAACTCTCATGAGAACGAAGACTATATCTGTTTTAGATGCCCACCACTTAGGACAGTGTTTGGAAAACAGTAATCACTCTATAAACATCTGTTGAATGAATGAATCAGTCAAATAACTGATTATTGGCGAGAACAAAGGCTGTTTACGTCATCGGTGCCGGAGGCTGTTGCGGAACAGACAACTCTGATTTCTGCTGGTGTCTGCAGGTTTCCCCACCTCTTTTGCAAAGACATCATTTAAAAGGTGCTCATTTAAAATTGTGATGTTACCAAAAGATGTGCCCAAATCCCACGTAGGGGTTCAGAAGACCTGTGCCCTCCCCCAGACCTCGCCCTTCTCCAGCTCGACAGTTCTGGTATCCATTACTCTGCCCTGGTCCTTAAGAGCATTCACGGGGTCTCAGTGATGCAGGCAGGCCCTGTTGCCATGGAAACTGCAGATGGCGAGGCGATGCGGAGGACGCTGAGAGCCCCTTAGAGGATGGAACTTTCCAGACTGTGTGTGCGTTACAATCTCAGCCTGCCATGAGAATTTGTTCTCAATAAATATTTGCGGGGGGGAGTTGAATAAAAATATGGGATCATGGGAAAGTGATGTCACCTTTCTGAGACAGTTTTCTCTTCTGAAGTGGGAAAATATATATATTTTTTCTGGATCCTTGGATTGTGGTGTAGATTAGAATAGATGCTGCTTGTAAATCGCTTGGCACCGTGCCTCTCATGGTGTAGCCAGGATTTTTTAAAACTCTGTTCCAGAATTCACCTGCATCAGAAAGGGGAGGGGGGGTGGAGAGAAATAATTAAATATACAGTGTTCTGGGCTGCCCTCCAGACCAACGAAAGCAAAAGAACTCACCCCCCTGCTCCCTGTACCCACCTTCTAGTCACTATCCTGCTTTACTTTATGCAGGTCATCTCAGCACCCAAAAATACCTTCTTCATTTCTTCCCCCCCCAACAGCTTTATTGAGGTATAACTACATTACATGATGTTTTGATATATGTATACGCTGGGAAATGATTACCACAATCAAGTTGTTGACACATCCATTACCTCACAGTTACAACTCTGTGTGTATCTGTGGTGAGGACATTAGGATCACTCTTAGCAAAAGTCAAGTATACAATTTGCATACTTATATGGTAGTATTAACTATAGTCTCCATGCTGTACATTAGATCTCCAGGACTTAACTCATCCTGCATAACTGAAACTTTCAAACCTTTGACCAACATCTCCCCATCCCCCCCAACCCTTCTTTCTTTTTAAAATTATCTTTCCCCGCTCACTACAGAGTGAGTTCCATTCTGTGGGAATGGAAACTGTCTTTCTTGGTCTCCTCCTGCACCCCCAGCCCATCACAGTGCCTGCACGTACAAGGTGCTTCATGTATCAATATTTATGAATGTATGGAAGCATCAATGCATTGTGTGGAGGGAGGAAAGACTTCTGAAAGGCAGAATGACCTAGGAAGTGGAGAGGAAGACAGAGGATGCTTTTGTGGAGGGCTAAACCGTTAAGGAAGGTGGGCTGGGGGACACTGGCAAGGCTGGCATTAGTGTTCAGGCAGGAGGAGACCTCGCTGTCTGATCCTAGAACTGAGAGAAGGGAGAGGTGGAATGGCAGAGCAGCCTTTGGGGGCATCACTTATCAGGAAGAGGAGCCCACTCCCAAGCCCCCAGACAATTCTGAAATCCAAAGTTCCCCAACTTGAACTCTCACGAGGGTGAAACAGGTCATGGAAGGGAAGAAGATGGGCTGGGGCTTGTGCATATTATACAATTCAGACTATTTTTCATTTCTGTAAAGATACATCCTCCCCTCTTCCACTCCTTTATTTTATTTTATTTTTAAAATATATTTTATTTATTTATTTTTGGCTGCGCTGGGTCTTGGTTGTGGCAGGTGGGCTTCTCTCTAGTTGTGGCACGCAGGCTCCAGAGTGCGTGGGCTCTGTAGTTTGCGGCATACAGGCTCTCTAGTTGAGGTGAGCGGGCTCAGTTGCCCTGCGGCATGTGGGATCTTAGTTTCCAGACCAGGGATGAAACCTGCGTCCCCTGCACTGGAAGGCAGATTCTTAACCACTGAGCCACCAGGGAAGTCCCTCCTTTATTTTAAAATAAGTGATTATCCTATTGATACGATGTATAAAATAGGTAACTAATGAGAACATACTGCGTAGCACAGGGAACTCTACTTCATGCACTGTGGTGACCTGAATGGGAAGGAAATCCAAAAGGGAGGGGATATATGTATATATGTATGGCTGATTCATTTTGCTGTACAGTAGAAACTAATGCAGCATTGTAAAGCAACTATATTCCAATAAAAATTAATTAAAAAAATAAATTAAATAAGTGATTATCTGAAATAACGCCATTTGCAGCAACATGGATGGTGAAGTAAGTCAGACAGGGAAAGACAAATATCATATGATATCACTTACATGTGGAATCTAAAAAAACTATACAAATGAACTTATTTACAAAACAGAAACACTCACAGACTTAGAGAACGAACTTATGGTTACCAGGGGGTAAGGATGGTGGGGAGGGATTGTTAGGGAGTTTCGGATCGACATGTACATGCTGCTATATTTTAAATGGATAACCAACAAGGACTCACTGTATGGCATTTTCTTAAAATAGGTGATTTTCTCAGTCTGGCCTCGGTGTTCGCAAGGGTGCAGAGTAACACCTCCTATGAAAGCGAACTATCACCTCAAGCACAGTACAAACCGGACACTGATACAGAGTCTGGACATACAGGGGGTGGTGAGGAGTGTGGCAAAGGGGAGAAAGTGTGTTTGGTTGAGGCGTGCAGCTGCTACCAGACACCATCGAATGGCTTGTACGGGTGACATCGAGCCCAGTCTCGATGCTAGATCTTCTGAATTTTCAAGAGAAATTGGAAAACCATGTTTCTGTGTTGAATTCTCCCAGAATTTCAGTGCCGCTTCAATACTTATACATTGTTGTTGGGCTGGTAAGTGGGCACGATCTTTATGGTGGGCGATTTGGCATTATCAGTGCAAAATCTGAAGGCTTGTATCCTTTGACCCAGCAATTCCGCTTCCAGCAGTATATTGCACAGATGCACTTGTACACGCCTGTAATAGCACGGGTGTATGGGAATTCTCCGCCGCATCGTTAGTTATAACAGAGGAGGGGACACAACCTCAAAACCCATGGTTAGATATTGTGGGACAGCCATACATGGGATACTTTGTATGAAAAATGAGTAACCTGCTGAAGTCCTGGCATAGAAAGATCTCCAAGAGTTATCTATTTTATTTAACGTGTGTATGGATATTACAGGCACCACTCCGGCTGCTTTTCTTTCAACCCTCACCACAATCCCTGTTTTAGAACTGGGGAAACGGAGGCCCCAGGAGGTGAAGCCCAGAGCCCCACAGTAACAAGTGAAGAAGCTGGGAGTCAAATGTAGACAGCTGGGTTCAATCCATGCTTTTAGCCACCAAGCTTTGCTGTCTTCACATGAAGCAGGAAATAGCAAGTTGCAGAAAGATGGGTGCAAAAGTTACTATTCTGTTTTTAAAGGGGGGGGCTGCCAATGTGATGTGCTTACAATGACTCATTAAAGATGATGTTCCACATCCCACGAAGGGTACAGGGTGGCTTGGGACTGGCGGGAAGGTCGAGTTTTCACTACACAATATTTCCCGTAAGATTATTAAGTCCACAGAGTTAATATGTAACCACTATTTAAAATGTACGATTATTGAAGCAACCTAAATGTCCATCGAAGATGAATGGATAAAGAAGATGTGGTCCATATACACAATGGAATACTACTGAGCCATAAAAAAGAATGAAATAATGCCATTTGCAGCAACATGGATGGACCTAGAGATTATCATACTAAGTGAAGTAAGTCAGAGACAAATGTCATATGATATCACTTATATGTGGAACCTTAAAAAATGTTACAAATGAACTTATTTACAAAACAGAAGATTCACAGACATAGAAAACAAATTTATGGTTACCAAAGGGGAAAGTGGGGGAGGGATAAATTAGGAGTTTGGAACTAGCAGATACACACTACTCTATATATAAAATAGATAACCAATAAGGACCTACTGTATAGCACAGGGAACTATATTCAATTCTGTAATGGAAAAGAATCCGAAAAAGAATATATATATATATATATATATATATATATATATATATATATATATATATATAAACTGAATCACTGTGCTGTACACCAGAAACTAACACAATATTGTAAATCAACTATGCTTCAATTAAAAATTTAAAAAATAATAAAATGTGCTACCATTAAAAAGAAAAAAAAAAACTAACTTGAAAATAATACTGGTAGCTTTGTCTTCCTGGAACTTAATGCCTGCCGTCATACGATATATTATTTCCACGTTCGTAGCACCGCATCTAAGATGCAGCCCTAAACATCATTAAAGGAGGCACTGGGGCTTTTTCTTCATCCTCCACCGTATCCCTAGAACAAAACCTGGAGCTTAAACTAGGTATAGAATTAATGTGTCAATAGAATTATCTATGTTCATCATCTATTTAATCCAATCAATATTTGTGGAATAAATAAGAGGTTTAACGAATGAATGAACACGTTGCAGAGCAGCTGGGGTTGATGGTATCGCTGGCTTTCGGGCGGCTTGGGATTACTAACAGCGGCATAAACTCCCCCCCACCTCTCTTCCGCAAAGACCCCCTGTCTGAAGATGCACTTTAATTGCATTAAAGTCGTGAGCAGACTACCAATGGGGAGACCTTGCCCCATCCTCCCCTTCCCCTCACCCCCACCAGGTGGCTGGTTATCAGCCGCAAGAGCTGTCGGCTGGCGACATCCGTTGTTATGGAAACCGCAGCCAGCCAGGGAAGAGGAGGGGGCTGCGACGGGAGCAAGTGGGGCCACGGAGCTTGGAATTTTCCAGGCACAGCAGTCAGACGGTGTGTACGGTGTGTACGTGCGTATTCAAACCCTCCCCTGGACTCCAAGAGGGGGGGGGGGTCCATGTGGGGGGTTACTGAGAAGGGGGGTCTGAGCAAGTGGCTTCTCCCCCACCCCCCACTCTGGACCCCTCTTCCACAATGGAGACAAGCTTCACAGTTCATGAGGTTCTAGCTTAGAAAAAAATGTTTCTAGAATCTTCCAGAATCACACCCCAATCATTTTCCACCTGTCATATTTTCTCCAAATGAGCTGTGTCTGCGGTCTTGTTTTGTCTGTGCTTGCGCAGTACTGTCCTCTCTCCTGTGCAGGGTCACAGGATCTCTGTGAGCAGAGCTGTGCTACCCCAGTGACCTGGGGACCCTCAGAGTCTTGGGCAGCGCCTGGCCCACAGTAGGTCTGCAGCGCAGATAACCAGACTTGGGCGGACAAATGGATGGATGACTCTGTGCTTTCCTGTTATACCACAGTCTCATAGGAGATGACTGGAATGGAGCATCGTTTCTGGATTCTTATGGCCCCCGAGGGGGTAAAAGTTGTAATCCTGGGGCTTCCCTGGTGGCGCAGTGGTTGAGAGTCCGCCTGCCGATGCAGGGGACACGGGTTCATGCCCCGGTCTGGGAAGATCCCACATGCCGCGGAGCGGTTGGGCCCGTGAGCCATGGCCGCTGAGCCTGCGCGTCCAGAGCCTGTGCTCCGCAACGGGCGAGGCCACAACAGTGAGAGGCCCGCGTACCGCAAAAAAAAAAAGTTGTAATCCTGGCTCCTCCTCCTTCACACTCCTTCCCACCAAGAGGGCTCAGATCCCAGGACAGCGATGGGTGGGCTCGTTTACCCCCCCCCCCCATGGAGATCCTGGGGTCTTTTTGTTTGTTTGTTTGAGCTTTACTGCAGTATAATTGACAAATTAAAATGTATACATTTAAGTTGTACAACATGATGATTTGATGCAAGTATGTATTGGGAAATAACCATCACAATCAAGTTAATTAACATATCCACCACCTCACAGTTATGTTTTTTTCTTTTCCCTTCCTTCATTTCTTGCTTTCTTTCTTCCTCGCTTTCTCTTTCTTTCTTTCTCCTTCCTTCCTTCACCTTCTCCCCCCTCCCCCTTGCCCTCCTCTCCTTCTCCTTCTTCTTCCTCTTCCTCTTCTATGTCTTCTTCCTCCCCCCCCTCCCCCTCCCCTCCCCTTCTTCTTCTTCTCCTTCTCCTTCTCCTTCTCCTTCTTCTTCTTCTTCTTCTTCTTCGTGTGTGTGTGGTGAGAACACTTAACGATTTACCCTCTTAGGGTAAAATTTCAAGTGTACCATACAGTGTTATAACTATAGTCACATTGCTGTACGATACTTGGAGATCCTGGATTCTTAGAGGTCAGCCCATGGGTGTGGGGCACACTCTTACAATGGTATGCCTGAATTTGAATCCAGGTCAATTAGCTGTGCACCCCAGGGTCGGTCACTTAACCTCTCTGTGCCTCACTTTCCTCATCTGCAAAATGGTAGTAATAATACTGCCCATCCTCTGGGGTCCTTGTGAGGATTGAAAGAGAAAATCACATAAGCACTGAACACAGAGCTTGCATGTAATGGGGGCTCAGGAAGCGTCACGTGTAGTTGCATTTCATATATATTTTTTCACTTCATAAATATATGTACACATTTCAATATATATAATAAATAATTAATAATCAAAATACAGTTGGCCCTTGAACAATGCAGGGGGTTAGAGGTGCTGCTTCTCCATGCAGTCAAAAATCTGCATATAACTTAGAGTCAGCCCTCCATATATGTGGTTCCTTGGTATCCACAGATCCAACTGACCACAGATCATGTAGTACTGTAGTAGTTACTACTGAAAAAAATCCAGGGAGAAATGGACCCACGCAGTTCAAACCTGTGTTGTTCAAGGGTCAGCTGTGTTTTATGTATATAAACTCAATATATAGTATAGATAGATGTTTATATATAAAAATATATATTTATAAATTAAAAATATATAAGTCAATGGTTCTTAACTGAGGGTGATTTTGCTCCTCGGGGGACAATTGTCAATGTCTGGAGGCGTTTTTGGTTGTCAAAACTGAAGGGGTGAGGCTGCTGGCATCTAAGGACACTGCTCAACATCCTACAGCACACGTGGATGGCCCGCACGGCAAAGAACGATTTGGTCCCGAATGCCAGAAGTACCAAGGCTGAGAGACCCTGGTAGATACACATACATTTATAATAGTCCAGACCAATGAGAAATAAAGAAATATAACGTGAGTCACATACATAACTTAAAGTTTCCTAGCATCCTCATGAAAAAAAAATAGAAAAGGAACAGGTGAAATCAATTTTAAGGCCAGCTCTTATTTAATCCAGTACAGCTGACCTGCACACAGACTTTTTTCAAGAGTAAATAGGACAGTACTACACCTCTGCAGAGGCAGAACCACGGATGTGGAGGAACTCTGGCTTCGGAGGGCTGACTATTCGCTATACTCAAATTTTCCACTGCTCGGAGGGTCAGCACTCCTAACCCCTGTGTTGTTCAAGGGTTAACTACATATTCAAAATATTACATGTAATCAGTATAAAGCGTTGTTGGGAATTCCCTCGCGGTCGAGTGGTTAGCACTCAGAGCTTTCACAGCCGAGGCCCGAGTTCAATCCCTGGTCCAGAAACTAAGATCCCGCAAGTTGCGTGGTGTGGCCAAAAAAAAAAATGTTAATACAATATAGTCCATGTTTCTGAATATATAGAAAATTACGGATGCTTAAAAAAAACTACCATTGTTAACAAGCGATCTCACATTCTTTTTCTCGTGCAGTCTTGGAAATCCAGTGTGTGTTATACGTTATGGCACATGTCAATTCGCGCCAGCCACATTTCAAGGGCTTAAGAGACCCAGGACGCTGGTGCCGGCCCCCCGGGGGCTGGATAGCTCGGGAGAAACCATTATCACACGCTGAACAGAATGGCCAGCAGAGGGCGTCATGAGAACAGCACGGATTTACTGAAATAAGAAACACTGCATGATATCACTCATATGTGGGATCTGAAATATAAAACAAACGTATGAATATAACAAAAAAAGAAATAGGCTCACAGATAGAACAAACTAGCGGAGTGGGGAGAAGGAAGCGGAGAGGGACAAGATGGGGTAGGGGATTAACAGGTACAAACTACCAATACTATGTACAAAACAAAAAACTAGGAGGATATATCGTACAACACAGGGAATATAGCCAATATTTTATAATAACTGGAAATGGAGTATAACCTTTAAAAATTGTGAATCACTACGTTGTACACCTGAAACTTATATAATATGGTAAATCAACTGTATCTGAATTTTAAAAAAGCAGGGAGAGGTGGTTGGGAAGGAGCAAAAACAAACAAAAACAAAACAGAAAAATAAGGACTGGAAACAGATTCTGTGCCTGCTGGGGATTATAGGTAGTTTTTATTTCTTTATTTTCATCTGCATTTTCTAAAGTTTCTACAACAAACACGATTTTTTTAAGTACAAAGAAAAGAACCTCACGGAATTACTTGAAAACCTATCCAACTGGAGAGAAACACATTCCAATGGGCAGGGCCTGAGAAAGGAAAAGGCTTTTGGCCACAGATAGTCAAGAGCAGGGCGGCAGTCTTATGTGCTGTGTTTCATCTCTCTAGGGGGACGGATGCAGTTGACAGCATGTACTTCCAAGCCTGGTAACTCCAAATCTCAGTCCCCTCTGCCCAGGCCCGCCCACCCTGCTGACCCCAGCCATGTCCAGTTTCCATGCCTGGATTCCCCCATGGTCACCTGTGGCCTCCAGTCCAGCCCCGGTGCCCCACCAGCAGCTGGAGCCATGGTGCTTAGACACAAGTCTGACCATGGCTCTCCCTTGCCTGATGTCCTTGGGGGCTCCTGACCGCACTCAGGGTGAAATTCAAGACACCGGCCGTGGCCTAAAATATCTCTCCAGGTGTGGCCTTACCAAGCTCTCCAGCCTCATCTTACAACTACTCGCCCACCTTGGTTCTGGGCTGTTGTAGCTCCAGTTGTGTCTCCCCTAAATTCAGATGCTGAAGCCCTAACCCCAGGACCTCAGAACGTGACTGCGTTTGGAGGTGGGGTCTTTACATAGGGAATTAAAGTAAAATGAGGTCACAGGGCCCTAATCCAATATGACTAGTGTCCTTATAATAGGAGGAGATTTGGACACAGACACACACAGAGGGATGACCATGTGAGGACACAGGGAGAAGATAATTGTCTACAATCTAAAGAGCGAGGTCTCAGGAGACCAACCATGTTGAAACCTTGATCTCAGTCGTCTGGCCTCCAGAACTGCGAGGGAAAAAATTTCTATTGTTGAAGCCACACTTTGGTGCTTTGTTATGGCAGCCCTTGCAAACTAATACAGCCACTCCTTAAAAAAAAAAGTTGTGCTTAAAAAGCAAAAAACGTTCTGGAATCACGTGCATATAATTGATACTAAAACAAAGAATTATGCAATATATTAGAAATTATAAAAAAACCCGGGTATCTCAAGTGAAATCTAGACTATGGAGACCAACAGGTGAATCCTGGCAGAAATGTAAACCTATAAAAGGCATGCGTCATTCTTTGTATTTAGAGAAAATCGCACACAACACCTGCGACATCCAGTTGTCCCGATAGCGTGAGCAAAGGGTCAGGAGGATGAAACTATCGGGGGTTGGGTGGGTCAGCGAAACCCAGCCACTGTGGGACTGTCCGTCAGGATGGTATTTCTGGCTGGCTATTTGACAATATGTGTTCACCTCAGTCCTAAGACACCGGCTCACTGAACCTCCCACTCTGTGCTCTGAATCCCCGAAGCTGTGTTTCTCCTTCCATTTCACGCTTGTATGTACCTGCCTCGTCCTTACCCTGTCTTCAAAGTCAGCTCATGAACAACAACAACAAAAATAATAATAGCTAACGTGTGTTGTGTGCTTTAGATGTCTTACTGAACTTGGATCTTTTTGTTTTTTTGAATTTTATGACGAATTTTACTCCAAAATGACTCTAGTGGTACCAGAGACACTGATGTAGAGTTTAAATATTGTTTCAGACAATGTGAAAATGGATAAAAGCAATATTTCTAGTGCATATATTTTTAGATAGTGTCATTTTAAATGTGTGAGTTAAAATGTGATAAATATTAATGAACTTATTTACAAAACAGAAACAGACTCACAGACATAGAAAACAAACCCATGGTACCAAAGGGGAAAGGAGGTGGGGGATAAATTAGATAAACAATAAGGTCTTACTGTATAATGCAGGGAACTATATTCAATATCTTGTAATAAACTACAATGGAAAAGAAAACAATGTAATAAATATTAAAAATAGATGTTTCACTATTTTATCCATTTTGAAAGGTTTATATATTCAGAATTACAAGGGAGGTTTTTTTTTTTTTAAGGAGAACCACTTTATTTTGAGTAGTAAAGAAAACTCTATTTACAACATAATATACAAACTTTCCATCAGTTTCTTCACAGTTAGTCCAAAGAATGAAACCTCTAGGGACTTCCCTGGCGGTCCAGTGGTTAAGACTCCACACTTCCGGGACTCCCTGGGTGGCGCAGTGGTTAAGAATCCACCTGACAATACAGGGGACACGGCTTTGATCCCTGGTCAGGGAAGATCCCACATGCTGTGGAGCAGCTAGGCCCGTGCGCCATAGCTACTGAGCCTGTGCTCTAGAGCCTGCATGCCACAACTACTGAAGCCCACGAGCCACAACTATTGAAGCCCGTGAGCCACAACTACTGAGCCCATGTGCTGCAACTACTGAAGCCCGAGTGCCTAGATCCCATGCTCTGCAACAAGAGAAGCCACCTCAATGAGAAGCCTGTGCACGGCAACCAAGAGTAGCCCCTGCTCACCGCAACTAGAGAAAGTCCCCATGCAGCAACGAAGACCCAACGCAGCCAATAAATAAATTTAAAAAAAAAGACCCCTCACTTCCAATGCAGGGGATGCGGGTTCCTTCCCTGGTCGGGGAACTAAGATCCCACAGGCTGTGTGGCCAAAAAATAAATTAAATTAAATTAAAAAACCCCCCCTCTGACTTAAAGTTTACATTTAACTCTAAATATTCATGTCAACTTTGGAATTTTATTCTTGCCTGATACTATGAAATATGAAACTTTAATCGATGGCAAGTTCCTAATTTTTGCTGTTCAGCCACTTTTCTGGATCTTGCTCTCTGATCCCATACATTCCAGAGTGTTCACTGGATTTGTAATAAACTTCCAAGATGAAGGGGAATTTCTTGCTCGTGTTTTGCCTGAAATCTTGCCTTGTGTTCATCTTTTTAAAAAAAATATGCTCCAAAAAATGTCTACAAGTTCAGCTACTAAAACTCCTTTAAAGAGCTTCTTTGCCAGTGGGTCCATCCTGAGGCCCAAGGGCTGGCAGACACCACCCCTCCCACTCACTTTGATTTTTTAAAATAATATTTATTTATTTATTTGGCTGTGCTGGGTTTTCCTTGTGGCATGCAGGACCTAGTTCCCTAACCAGGGATCGAACCCGGGCCCCCCGCACTGGGAGCTCAGATTCTTAACCGCTGGACCACCAGGGAAGTCCCTCACTTTGATCTTTATAGCAGCTCTAGTGGGTTGATACTAGGATAGGCCTTCATTCCCCATGGGGAAACTGAGGCACAGAGGAGTTAACTTGTTATTGGAGGTCCAAATGCCAGGGTGGAGCAGAACCTGGATTTAAGATAGAAGCGCTAATTCCTGAGCCTCAGCTGTTGACTGCCGTGCTCTCCTTAGACTACATGTCATATGATCCATCTTCCCAGGAGGGTCAGGATCCCCCCACCCCCATGGTGGTCTGGCCGCAAGTCCTCCCCCTAGTGGGACGCATGGTTGCCCCTGCCCTACCAAGTAGGACACTACAAGATACCCAGCATCCTTAGAGCCAGGCTAGTAACACCTATCTCCTGACTAGATCAATATTGAGAAAAGTGATGGTAACTAATGATTACCACTTGTTGAATACCCTCTCTGGGCCAGCGCCTGTTTACAAGCACTTTCCATATTAACTACACTTCCCAACAACCATGTGAGGCAGGTAATTTGATGATCCCTGATTTTAAAATGTGGTGACCCAGCCCCAGAGAGTTAAGTAACTGGCCTAAGGGCACACAGCCAGTTGGTGGAGGTGGGATGCAGACATTCCATGTAAGGTATATATGGACAATGTCATCACACACACGCACACAGAGGCACACATGCACACACACGAACCTCAAATAAAGGGCAAGGAGACCCTCGGCCTGGGCACTATTGCCATTCTGAACGGAATCGTTCCCTGCTGCGGCAGCCCGTCCCGACCTGGGCACTATTGCCATTTTGAACGGAACCTTTCCCTGCTGTGGCAGCCCGTCCCATGCACTGTAGGGTGTTGAGCAGCATCCCTGGTTTCTACCCACCAGATGCCAGCAGAACTCCTCCCCCCGCCCCCATCGTGACAACCAAAAGTGTCTCCAGATATTTCCAAATGTTTCCTGGGGGCACAGCCACCCTGGTTGAGGACCATGGTGCAGCCTCATGGAAACACGTTTCTTCTGAGGGCTGAGCGGACGCTTTAGTTCAAACCTGTACCTTCTTCCGAGACCAAAGGAAGTTACATGTGAGAAGGATGCTGGTGAGGTGGGAGGCGGGGGAGGGGCGGGGCGGTGACCCCACAAGTCTTCTGGCTTCTGCTCTGCAGCTTCACCTCCATGACATAGCCAGAGGGCTCCTGCGTAAATGCAAAACTGATGTTATTCCCCTGCTAGAAACCCACCCAAATTTCTTGTTTCACGAAGGGCAGCGGCCCCTCTCCTTGCCGTGGCCCACGTCCACGCCCTCCCCATGTCTCACCACTCTTTTCACCTCCTTGATTCCACCTGCACCAGCCTTCCTGCTGCTCCCTGGACAGACCACATATGTTCCTACCCCAGGGCCTTTGCACGTGCTGCTCCCTCAATCTAGAGGGAGCATCGAATCCCGTCAGAGCAATCTCTCACTGATCATTTCCAAGGGTGAATATAAAATTACCCTTATTTTTCAAAAAATTATTTTATTGGACTATAGTTGATTTACAATGTTGTGTTAGTTTCAGGTGTACAGCTAACTGATTCTGTTATACTTATATATACATTCCTTTTCATATTCTTTTCCGTGATGGTTTATCCCAGGATATTGAATATAGTTCTCTGTGCTGTACAGTAGGACCTTGTTGTTTATCCATCCTATACATAGTAGTTTGCATCTGCTAATCCCAAACTCCAAATCCTTCCCTCCTCCACCTCCCTTCCCCCTTGGCAACCACAAGTCTGTTCTCTATGTCTGTGAATCTCTTTCTGTTTCATAGATAAGTTCATTTGTATCATTTTTTAAGATCCCACATATAAGTGATATCATATGATATTTATCTTTGTCTGTCTTACTTCACTTAATATGATAATCTCTAGGTCCATCCATGTCGTTGCAGATGGCATTATTTCATTCTTTTTTATGGCTGAATAGTAAAATTATCTTTATTTATTATTATTTTAAATTATTTTTTTCAGGTGTATTGAGAAATAATGGACATACATCACTGTATAAAAACTATTGGGGGGGGAGGGATAAACACCTCCTAGAGTAATGGATATAAAAACAAAAATAAACAAATGGGACCTAATGAAACTTAAAAGCTTTTGCAAAGCAAAGGAAACTATAAACAAGATGAAAAGAAAACCCTCAGAATGGGAGAAAATATTTGCAAACGAATCAATGGACAAAGGATTAATCTCCAAAATATATAAACAGCTTATGCAGCTCAATATTAAAAAAAAACAAGCAACCCAATCAAAAAATGGGCAGAAGATCTAAATAGACATTTCTCCAAAGAAGACATATTGATGGCCAAGAGGCACATGAAAAGCTGCTCAACATCACTAATTATAAGAGAAATGCAAATCAAAACCACGATGAGGTATCACCTCACATCGGTTAGAATGAGCATCATCAGAAAATCTACAAACAATAAATGCTAGAGAGGGTGTGGATAAAAGGGAACCCTCCTGCACTGTTGGTGGGAATGTAAATTGATACAGCCACTATGGAGAACAGTATGGAGGTTCCTTAAAAAACTAAAAATAGAATTACCATATGACCCGGTAATCCCACTACTGGGCATATACCCAGAGAAAACCATAATTCAAAAAGATACATGAGGGGCTTCCCTGGTGGCGCAGTGGTTGGGAGTCCGCCTGCCGATGCAAGGGACACGGGTTCGCGCCCCGGTCCGGGAGGATCCCACATGCCGCGGAACGGCTGGGCCCGTGAGCCATGGCCGCTGAGCCTGTGCGTCCGGAGCCTGTGCTCTGCAGTGGGAGAGGCCACACAGTGAGAGGCCCGCATAGAGCAAAAAAAAAAAAAAAAAAAAAAGATACATGCACCCCAATGTTCATTGCAGCACCATTTACAATAGCCAGGTCATGGAAGCAACCTAAACGCCCATCAACAGACGAATGGATAAAGAAGTTGTGGTACATATATACAATGGAATATTCCTCAGCCATTAAAAGGAATGAAACTGGGTCATTTGTAGAGACGCCGATGGACCTAGAGACTGTCATACAGAATGAAGTAAGTCAGAAAGAGAAAAACAAATATTGTATATTAACGCATATATGTGGAATCTAGAAAAATGGTACAGATGAACAGGTTTGCAAGGCAGAAATAGAGACACAGATGTAGAAGAAAAAACTGTGGACACCAAAGGGGGAAAGTGGGAGGGGGGGTGGTGGTGGGATGAATTGGGAGATTGGGATTGACATATATACACTAATATGTATAAAATAGATAATTAATAAGAACCTGCTGTATAAATAACATTACATAACATTACATAACATACATAACATTACATAAAAATAACATTATAAAAAATAAAATAACATTAAAAAGAAATTATTGGGGAAGAGGGATAAATTAGGAGTTTGGGATTAACATATACACAGTACGTATATAAAACAGATAAACAACAAGGATTTACTGAATAGCACAGGGAACTATATTCAATATCTTGTAATAAATTATAATGGAAAGAAATAAAAAAGAGTATAGATATATACATATACATGTATAACCAAATCACTTAGTTGCACACCTGAAACTAGCACAATATTGTAAATCAACTATACTTCAATTTAAAAAAGTTATCTTCACTAAGACTATTTCAATTTGAAGAAGCAGGGAGTCCATTAAAATTAAAAAAAAAAAGTTAAGGAGGGAATCACATAGGCAATAAGGTTAATATGGGGGAAAATATAGACGTGGAATGGGAAGGAGAGAAATCTGGGGCTTATCACCCCAGCCAATCCGTTCGGGCAGCCCAAGTAATCTTCCTAAAAGGCAGGTCTGAGATGCAGCTTTCCTGTTCAGAATGCTACTCTCCTCGAGGGAGGAGTAGATTGTTCACAGTGCTTATATATGATGCACAGTCTGACCCCAGGTCCCCTCTGAAGCCTTCTTCAGTTTTTTTTTTTTTGGCTGTGCCATTAGGCATGTGGGATCTTAGTGCCCCTACCAGGGATGGAATCCGGGCCCCCTGCTTTGGGAGCGCGGAGTCTTAAGCACTGGACCAGCAGGGAAGTCCCTCTGAAGACTTCTTGCCCATTCTCCTCCCCTTCTCATTCTGTAAATGCACCAGACATGGATGCCCACCTTTCACCTGTCCCTACGGGTCCTCTCCACGACCTGTATAGGATGTGGGAGGCCTTGGAGGTGATGCACGGGACAGTTGTCTCACTGGGAACTCGCCCCTGGATTCTCTTGGTCCCAGGCTGCCGGTCTTTTCCTTGAAGACAATAACACACCTGGGAGGGGGAAGAAAGGACACTCGTTAAGTGAGGGTAGTTCTCGTTCTGCTGACTGTGTCAAAGTTGGGCAAAATGGAGGGTCAGAAAGTGCCACTGGCCTCCCATGGTGAACTATCAACATGATGAAGATGGTAGGGGCTGCTGGGGAAAAAGGGCCGGTGTCTCCGTTTTAATTTATTTTTAATATTACTTATTTTAATTTAAAATCGAATTTCATTCATTTTTTTGAATAGATAAAAACATTCATAGATTCAAAAAGATAGGTCGTGAAAAGACTTTCCTCTGGAGGGTGTGGAGAAAAATGAACCCTCTTACACTGTTGGTGGTAATGTAAATTGATCCAGACATTGTGGAAAACAGTATGGAATTTCCTTAAAAAACTAAAAATAGAGCTGCCATATGATCATGTAATCCCACTCCTGGGCATATATCTGGAAAAGAAGAAAACTGTAATTCAAAAAGATACATGCACCCCAATGTTCACTGCAGCACTGTTTACAATAACCAAGACATGGAAACAACCTAAATGTCCATTGACAGATGAATGGATAAAGAAGATATGGTACATGTATACAATGGAAGACTACTCAGCCATAAGAAGAATGAAATAATGCCATTTGAAACAACATGAATGGACCTAGAGATTATCATACTAAGTGAAGTAAGTCAAAGACAAATATCATATGATATCACTTATATGTGGAATCTAAAATGTGACACAAATGAATTTATTTACAAAACAGAAACAGACTCATAGACATAGAAAACAAAGTTATGGTTACCAAAGGGGAAAGGGGAGGGGAGGGATAAATTAGGAGTTTGGGATTAACAGATACACACTACTATATATAAAATAGATAACCAAAAATGACCTACTGTATAACACAGGGAACTACACTCAGTATCTTGTAATAACCTATAAGGGAAAAGAATAGTGTAGTATTCCATTTTATGGACTAAACCAGAAATAATTAAAACATAATGTTATTATGAATTATTATTATCCCCCATGGATGCATGCCTGGGTTGTTTCTAGTCTTTGACAAGTAAAAATCTTGATGAAATAAATAAGCTGTTTGGCAAGTGACCCTGAAGACAGCTGTGTGTAGGATGGTTTTGGGAGAGGGGAGAAGCAGTCATTTTAGAAACAAGGGTCGATTGGCAGCCTGAGGAGACCCCCTATTGTCTCCCATAGAACTTTCTGCTGAATGAAATAGCCCAGCTGGTTCCCAAGGAATCTTTGTAATTTTTGCCTTGCTCTCTATCTAAGGAAAGGAACGGTTAGTTATTCTTGGGTTCAGACCAGCGCGGTCAAGATTCTAGAATCGCCCTATCCAAACCATGAAAACACCTGAAAGCTAGCCATTGTTCTCCAAAGTACACCCCTAGATCCCATTTCCCACCCACTTTTCTCTAATTTTCCTGCTTTGTTTTTGCTCTGCATTCTGGGTGCTTGAGGTAGTGAGGTCTCAATGAAGCCCAGCTGTTCCCGCTGCCGCTGCTGATTCTTATTTTATTATTGTTCAGCCGTGCAGAGCATGGGATGCATAACACGTTTGCCCCACATCCCATGTGTTGCATTCAGTGTTTATCAATCAGATTGTGAGCATCTCAAGGGCAGGGAGTATGTCCTATATTTTCCCCTCAATGCTCAGCACGGCTCCTGGCACACAGGGAATGATGACACTTTTAGAACCAGGCTGTACTATATCTAGTGTGTAAATCCCAAGTAATGCAGAATTTTGCTTGTGTGTAATATAGCTTCGATCTAAGTAATGCTCACATACGCCATTCTTTCCCCCTCGTTCTTTGCAACAGACAATATCAGGTGACTTCGAGGGGGTAGGCTCTGTGTGCGTTCAAAAGTCAGCTCTTTATGAAAAATAAAATAAATCAGCTTTATACAAGAGGCTTCCTCTTTAGGAAACAGATACTGAACTCTGTATGGATGAAATGGCATCATGTCTGGAATTTGCTTTGAAAATAATTCTGGTGGTTACAGCATGCTGGGGGTATGAGTTGGTCAGTGTTGAAACGATGAGTGTAACAGAAAAAATTTTGCTATTTTGTCTACTTTTGTCTATTTTCAAACCTTTCAAACTGGGCTGGGGCGGAGGGAGGAACAGGTAGAGCACAGAGGAATTTTAGGGCCATGAAAATACCATGTGTGATGCTATAATGGTGGGTATATGTCAATATACATTTGTCCAAACCCACACAATGTACAATGATACAATGAATGGTGATACAAACTATAGACTCTGGGTGATAACAATGTGTCAGTGAAAGTTCTTCTCTTGTAACCAATGGCCCATTTTGGTGGGGAAAGTCGACAATGGGGGGAGTAGGCATGTATGGGTCAGGGGGTGTATGGGAACTCTTTGCAACTTTGCTCAATTTTGCTGTGACCCTAAGACTATTCTAAAAAATTAAAAAATTTTTTAAAAGGAAATACACTGAAAACAAAAGTGTGAATAAGTGTGGCTAAACCAGTGGTTCTCAATCAGGGGTGACTTTGCCCACTAGGGGACACCTGGCAATGCCTGGAGACGTTTTTGGTTGTCACAACATGAGGGGGACGCACCGCTGGCACCTGGTGGGTAGAGACCAGGGAGGCCGCTCGACATCCTACAGTGCACGAAGCCGGCTCCCGCCACGGTAATCATCCAGCCCCACATGTCTGCAGTGCCAGGCTGAGGAGCCCTGGGCCAGACGCTGAGGCCTGCCAAGGATCTGAGCGAAGCTGTCCTTTTTTTTTTTTTTTTAACATCTTTATTGGAGTATAATTGCTTTACGATGGCATGTTAGTTTCTGCTTTACAACAAAGTGAATCAGCTATACATATACATATATCCCCATATCTCTCCCCTCTTGCGTCTGCCTCCCTCCCACCTTCCCTATCCCACCCCTCTAGGTGGTCACAAAGCACAGAACTGATCTCCCTGTGCTATGCGGCTGCTTCCCACTAGCTATCAGTTTTACATTTGGTAGTGTATATATGTCCATGCCACTCTCTCACTTTGTCCCAGCTTACCCTTCCCCCTCCCTGTGTCCTCAAGTCCATTCTCTAGTAGGTCTGCGTCTTTATTTCCATCCTGCCCCTAGGTTCTTCATGACCACTTTTTTTTTTTTTTTTAGATTCCTGAATTCCATACCCCTCCTTCTCCCCGGCCTGAGTGTCCTTAGTTTTATTTTTATTTTTTAAATTCTATTGACATATAGTTGATTTACAATGTTGTGCTTATTTCTGCTGCACAGCAAAGTGACTCACTTATACACATATAGACATTCTTTTTCATATTCTTTTCCACTATGGTTTATCCCAGTATGTTGAATATAGTTCCTTGTGCTATACAGTAGGACCTTGTTGTTTATCCATCCTATGTATACTAGAGTGTATCTGCTAATCCCAAACTCCCAATCCAGACCTCCCCTGCTCTCCTCCCCCTTGGCAACCACAAGTCTGTTTTCTATGTCTGTGAGTCTGTTTCTGCTCTGTAGATAGGTTCATTTGTGTCATATTTTAGATTCCACATATAAGTGATATCATATGATATTTGTCTTTCCCTTTCTGGCTACTTCACTTAGTATGATAATCTCTAGGTCCATCCATCTTGCTGCAAATGGTATTATCTCATTCTTTTTTATGGCTGAGTAATATTCCATTGTATATATGTACCACATCGTCTTTATCCATTCCTCTGTTGATGGACATTTAGGTTGTTTCCATGTTTTGGCTATTCTGAACAGTGCTGCTATGAACATAGGGGTGCATGTATTCTTTCGAATTACAGTTTTTGTCCTTTTTAAGAAAGTAATTAGCAAGTGCTCTGGAGAGGCTGAAGGCACACCAGCACCTAAGAGAAACTTCCTCTGCAATGGAATGGAAAGAGTTGACAAGGGTATATAGCATTTTATGATGGAATTTAATTGTTTTTAAAGCCGAACCATCTGAAATGACATCACACCAGTGCAATTGGTCCCCTATTCTTGGAAACACAGGACTCGTGGATGGGTGGGATGCACACTTTGGGGAAAAGGGACGGAAGAGGAATTAATCCTGAATTATAGCTTGGGCAGCTCGGGAAGTGGCGTCGACATTTCATGAGATGGACAAGACTGGGACACAGAGGAGGTGGTTAGGAGTTTGTTGTACTTGTGCAAACCACATACAATGAGAGAAAGAACTAGGGTGTTTGCAGTGTGGACGGAGAAAAGATCTGAGATGTTGAAAGAGTGATTACGGTGAGGCAAATGAGGCATTCACCTCAGGTGTAAAATTTAAGAGAAAGCAGAAAACCTCAATATTCAAGGTAATATTTTATATATATATTTTTTAATTTTATTGAAGTATAGTTGATTTACAATGTTGTTTTAATTTCTGCTGTGCAACAAAGCAATTTAGTTATACATATATGTATAACTTCTTTTTCATATTTTTTCCCATTATGGTTTATCACAGGATATTGAATATAGTTCCCTGTGCCATACGGTAGGATCAGGGTAATATTTTGGTGCAATATTTTTAATTAATTAATTAATTATTTTTTTTGCGGTACGCGGGCCTCTCACTGTTGTGGCCTCTCCCGTTGCGGAGCACAGGCTCCGGACGCGCAGGCTCAGCGGCCATGGCTCATGGGCCCAGCCGCTCCGCGGCATGTGGGATCTTCCCGGATTGGGGCACGAACCCGCGCCCCCTGCATCGGCAGGCAGACTCTCAACCACTGCGCCACCAGGGAAGCCTGATGCAATATTTTTAAAAATAAAAAATAATGCCAGAAATGCATGATGCATACAACACCAAAATATTTACTCCAGACAGGATAGGACCCTGAGCTTTGCAGGACTCACCTCACCCTAGTCTCGACCCTGTGAGATCCTGTCTTGAGTGAAAATGTTGATAGTTTGTTCATCATTGATTTTTTTCCGATGAATTTTGAAATTTTATTTATTTATTTGGCTGTGTTGGGTCTTCGTTGCTGCGCACGGGCTTTCTCTAGTTGCGGTGAGTGGGGGCTACTTTTCATGGAGGTGTATGTGCTTCTTATTGTGGTGGCTTCTCCTGTTGTGGAGCACGGGCTCTAGTCACGTGGGTTTCAATAGTTGCGGCACGTGGGCTCAGTAGTTGTGGTGCACGGGCTTAGTTGCACCGCAGCATGTGGGATCTTCCCAAACCAGGGCTCGAACCTGTGTCCCCTGCATTGGCAGGCGGATTCTTAACCACTGTGCCACCAGGGAAGTCCAATTTTGAAATTTTAAGGACACGTTGCATTAAAGTATTATCTCTCTTGATTACTGAGATGTTTGCACTCCTGTCACCCCCACACTTAAATTTTATACCCAAGCTGAGAGCCTCAGTCACTTTCCTCAGGAACCGGCCCGCATGAATGCAGACAGATGGGAAGGAGCTGTTAGAATTTTCACACACGGCCAAGTGGCCAGGGTGGACCCTCATCTCTCCAGAATCCCATGGACTTTCCACTGAGCTCAAGGCCAGGCTGAGTTCCAAGCAGGATATACATCCGTGGAACTAAGGATGGGAACGGCTCTCTTGGACCCAGCCCGGTACAGACGGCATGGTGGAGACAGCCCTTTCCAAAACACGAAAGAAAGCTTTAATACTAACCATCTGTTTGGCAAATCATTCTCACCACATTCTGTTTCTAAGCAGTTTTTCCTCTATGATTTTAGAATTGGTCTTTTCGCGACTTTATTTTGCAAAGGAAGTCGTTTTTCTGCCCTATGGACCCTTCATGGTGCCTTGAAGCCAGTGGGTGTCCGTTAAATGCTTACTGAACAAATTCCACTGATATATGAATTAGAACGAGGAGGGTTTCCATTTGTTTGAGAGTCTTGCTGTGGTGCGTGCGCGCGCGCACGTGTGTGTGTGTGTGACATTTAACAATACGTTGCATGTGCCCTTATAAACACGTTTATAGACACATGAATGCAGGGTTTGGATATGGTGAATTCAGGTGATACGCTTGTGGCATGTGCACAGGTGCTTTGGAAATGGATCAAGTCATTTAATTCCAAGAATCCATAGGGAAAGCCCTGAATTTACCCCCACTTTACGAAGGAATAGCTTGAGGTCAGAGAGGTTCTCACGCCAGCCAGAAGGAGCACAGCTAGGCTGTGGACCAGGTGTGTGTGACACCAGGCTGGTCCCCACACTAACCGCTTTGCTCAATGGCCCCCAAATGTTCATTCTAACTCACAAACTAGAGCCTCCATCAGGGTCTGGGGGTGAGGGGACTACGGTCCCAGACCCACTGGACCACCCATCTCCACCCTGGTGCATGTTCCTTGGGCCCAGCATGTGCCAGCAGAAGGTAGTTTTCTGTTGCTGTGTCACAAATCATCACAAACTCAGCAGCTTAAAGTCCCCTGGTCAGGGATTCAGGTTAAGGTTAGCTGGGTCTTCTGCTTAGGGTCTCACCAGGCTGAAGTCAAGGTATTATCCAGGGCTGTGGTCTTGTCGGGGGCTCAGGGCCCTGTTCCAAGCATGCACACACACACACAGACACACACACAGACACACAGACACAAAGACACGCACACAGGCACATACAGACACACACACACACATACAGACACACGCACAGACACACAGACACAGACACACAGATACACACAGACACAAAGACACACACACAGGCACATACAGACACACACACACATACAGACAGACACACAGACACACACAGACACAAAGACACACACACAGACACACACAGACACAAAGACACACACACAGGCACATACAGACACACACAGACACATACAGACAGACACACGCACAGACACACACACACACAGACACAGACACACAGATACACACAGACACACAAGACACATATAGACACATGCACACAAGTACACACAGACACACACAGACACACATGCACACACACACAGCGAGGCTGCCTGTTGGCAGAATTTGCTCCCTGTAGTTGTGTGGCTGAGACCCCTGCTTTCTCTCTGGCTGTCAGTGGAGGATTGCATTGAGCTCCCAGGGGCTACACCCAGCCCCCTCCCACATGCCTCCTGTGGGAAATAACACCGCGGCAGCCGCTTCTTTCCCTTCTAGGCCACCAGGAGTGTGTCTCTCTGGTTTCCTCTGCGACCAGGTGACCAGCCCGAGGAAACACTCTGCTCAGAAAGGGCTCACCTGATTAGGTCAGGCCCCCCCAGGTCATCTCCCTTCTTCTGTGGAACATAACATGATCAGGAGTGAGGTGTCACTGTATTCACAAGTCCCACCTCCACTCAGGGGAATTTCAGGGAAAGACAGGAGTGGTGGCAGTATTGTCAGTTTTACTTCACAAGGCCATGGACCACCGCTGGCCAGGGTTACAGGGGCCCACCCTGGGGGCTGGCTCCTGCCCCTGTCTCGTTGCTGGGGTCTGGAGGGACCCTTCTCAATAATGTGATGTCATACAGGGGATTTCTTCTGAAACCAGAGAAGGAGCAGAACTGGAGCAAAAACAGCATGTGTTTTCTCTGGAGAAGACAATTTCTGTGATGCTAATCTGTTGGTTACCAATTTGTCAAAAACAGTTCATTCCCAGATTTCACGTTTGCTATTTTCGTTACTTCATTCAACAAGTACGTGTCACTTGTCCCTTCTGCTAGGTAGAATCTTGAGCGAATGTGGTACGTTTGAAGAAGTAAAAAATGTTCCAGGGCACAGAAAGGATTGCTGAGAAATGAGGCAGAAGCCTGACTCAGCACAGAGAGGCCTCATGGAACTTAAACCCTCCTAGAAGGAGGAGACAGTAAGAAAATGAACAAACCAACGCTACAATTTCAGAGAGCAACTCTGGAAACGGCCCTCTGAGGCAATGATGTGGGAGCTGAGACCTGAATGATGAGAAGGAGAAAGTCTGCGGAAGGACTTCCCTGGCTGAGGGCACAGCAGGTGCAAAGGCCCTGAGGTGGGTACAAGCCAGGTCACTTGGAGATCCTCAAACAATCCTATTCCAGGATATTGCCTGGAGCTGTTTTTCAGAACACAGAATGACCGTATGTTTGAAAAGATCAGTCCAGGGGGGTGAGGGTCTCTCTGCTGTCCTTTCCACCAATCAGGTGGCCTGGGTTCCTGTTTTCTGGCTCTTTCAGTGATCAGCTGTGCATTCTTGGGCAAGTCACTTAACCTCTCTGTGCTTCCATTTCATTACTCATAAAATTGATGAAGGGATAGGAACTAAAACAACTCTGGATAAAGACAAATGATTCAGTCAGAGAACAGGTAAAAGACCTGAACAGGCTATGTGTCTATAGAAAGATGAATGGATACAGAAATTGTGGGATATAGATATGATGCAATATGACTCAGCCGTAAAAAAGGAAAGAGATCCTTCCATTTGAAACAACATGGGTGAACCCAGAGGACATTATGCTAGGTGACATAAGCCAGACACAGAAAGAAAAAAATGCACCACCTCACATATGTGGAATCTGAAAAACTCAAATCCATAGAAGCAGAGAGTAGAATGGTGGTTACCAGGGTGGGGAGGTAGGGAAATGGGGAGATGATGGTCAAAGGGGACACATTGCAGTTATGAGGGATGAGGGAGCTTGGAGATCTAGTGTCCAGCACAGTGACTGTGGTTAATAATACTGTATTGAGACATGGAAGCAACCTAAGTGTCCATCGACAGAGGAATTGATAAACAAGATGTGGTACATATATACAGTGGAATACTACTCAGCCATGAAAAAGAATGAAATAATGCCATTTACAGCAACATGGATGGACCTAGAGATTGTCATACTGAGTGAAGTAAGCCAGACAGAGAAAGACAAATATCGTACGATATCACTCACACGTGGAATCTAAAAAAATGATACAAATGACCTTATTTATAAAACAGAAACAGACTCACAGACATAGAGAACAAACTTATGGTTACCAAAGGGGAAAGATGGGACAAGGGATAAATTATGAATTTGGGAGTAACATACACACACTACTATATATAAAATAGATAAACAACAAGGACAGATGGTATAGCACAGGGAACTATATTCAACATTTTTTAATAACCTATATGGGAAAAGAATCTGAAAAAGAATATATACATATGTATGTGTGTGTGTGTATGTGTGTATATGTGTGTGTATATATATATATATATATATATATATATAACTGAATCACTCTGCTGGACACCTGAAATAACACAACATTGCAAATCAACTATATTTCAATAAAAAATAAATAAAACAGAAATGCTGTACTGAATACTGGACATTTGCTGAGAGAGTAGATTTCAGGAGCTCTCATCACACAAACAATGGTAACTATGTGAGAAGGTATGCTATTTAGTTTGATTGCAGTAATCATTTCACTATGAATGTGTGCATCAAATCATGTTGTACACCTTAAATATACAATTTTTTTTGGTGGCCGTGCCACGTGGCTTGTGGAATCTTAGTTCCCCTACCAGGGATCGAACCCAGGCCCCCTGCAGTGGAAGCACCAAGTCTTAACCACTGGACCACCAGGGAAGTCCCTAAATATATACAATTTTTATTTAAAAAAAAAATTTAAAAAGGAGACTTGTCAGACCCCAGAAAGTCTGTTCCTTTTTGTAGTAAAAGGAATCTTCGCAAGATTTTCTAAACCACTTTTCATGAACCAGTGAATATTCAAAGGAGACCTAAATTTGAAGTCTGTACCAAAGCCTATCTCTACAACACCTGCCACACTATAGAAACTTTTATGTACTTCTGTCAGTCCTCAACATCTACCTCTCTGAATTTTCATGAACTTCTGTTTCACAAGGGTCATTATTTTATATACACTGGCAGCAGCATACAATAAAATAACTAGTATTAAAAAAAAAAAGGAGACTTGAACAGGTAGTTCACCAAGGAGGATCTAGGGAAGCACTCTTGAAACGGGTTTGAATCACTACTCTGGGGAGGATTGAAATTCAATGCACTGAGACACCCCACAGCCACTGGAAGCTACAGGAGGATCCCTGACCATACCAAGGGCTGCAGGGATGTGGGGCAGCTGCGACTCTCACCACTGCTGGGGGGACGCAGAACGGCACATCCACTAGGAGAACGGTTTGACTGTCTCTTTTATAATTAAACGCACACTTACTTTTCCACCCAGCTTTCCCACTCTGAGCTATTTGATCTACAAAAAAGGACTAACATTGAGGAAAACGTGAATGCAAAGGTTTAGAGCAGCCCTACACTCAGAATCGCCAAAAGCTGGATGGGACTCCAGTGTCCTTCACGTACAACCGGTGGCCCTTCCGCACCGTGACATGGCCCATCCCCACCATGAGATGCAGCTCGGCAACACACAGGACGGGATTTTTGCATTCGATTCATTTTAACGAGCGTAACTTCAATTCTGAAACCGGAGAAGTTTTCAAGGTGTGTGTGGACAATGCGGCTGCTCGAAAACCTCTCTCACAACCGTAGATGTATGAAATCTTGATACACGTCAAGTGTATCTGGTCAGATTTAACTTTCAAATGGAGCAATGCCATAACTGTGAAACACACACGAGACAAACGTAGAAGAAATCAGAGGATGTAACATGTTATTTATCATTGTAATGTGGATTACGTTTTGAAGTGGTAATATATTGATTCCTTGGGTTAGGTGAAAATGTAGGAAGTTTTTTTTTTTTTTTTTTTTTTGTGGTACGTGGGCCTCTCACTGTCGTGGCCTCTCCCGCTGTGGAGCACAGGCTCCGGACGCGCAGGCTCCGCGGCCATGGCTCACGGGCCCAGCCGCTCCGCGGCATATGGGATCTTCCTGGACCAGGGCTCGAACCCGTGTCTCCTGCATTGGCAGGCGGATTCTCAACCCCTGCACCACCAGGGAAGCCCCCAGTGGCCTCTTTATAACTCTGGGATGGTGCTGAACAGATGAAGTGAGCCTGTGTTTGTCCAGCCCCAGCTGCACATTGGTGGAAGGACTGAGGAGGGGAGGGTCAGTGGAGATGGGGGATCACGAGACACTCAAGACACCTGAGGATATAAATAGACCTTGTCTGTCGACATAAATGGGTTTTAAAGTGAGACCTGAGCTGTGCATCCAGGAGAAGCTTACTCAACCTCTCTGTGCTTCGGTTCCCTCTGAAATGCATCAAAGAGAGAAGAAACACAGTGCCTCCCTCAAGGTGATGGGACGACACCTGAAACATTGACCAGCTTCAGCTGGTTTTGCTCCCTTAAAACAGGCTGTTGACTGATCAAACCTGGAGTTACTTTACAGACAACCCTGCACGTGTGCAAGACGGGAACCCGCGTCCTCAGGTTTACCCCAGAACCAAGAATCTTCAGTCTACAGAACTCGAAGAATAGAACCGTTGCAACCAGAGCCCTTAGTGAGAGGTCCTTCAATAAGGAAAACCTGACTTCCAGTAGCTTGAGTAGCTTGTATGGACTGATTTGAGACGAAGCCAATCATCTTCCACGTTTGAAATTCCTCGAACCCCTTAAATTTCACTTCAACCCTGGACTGGGGAGACAGAAGGGGAGTCTTGCCTCCTGTCTCCTGACTGGTGGACCTCGCAGTAAAGCTCTTTCTCTTCTCAAAAGCTGGTGTCGTAGTGCTGGCTTCCGTGGGCCTCGGGCAGCCAGCCCTTGCTGGGTAGCGGTGGGGTAGTAACACGTGGCTGCATCAGGCTGTGGAGTAACGGTGTGGGTGTGCGTTTTGGCTCTTCCACTTCCCAGCTGGGTTCTTGTGCAATTTTCTTAATAGTGGTTTCCAGCGCTGTGTATTGAGGATAAAAACAGTTCCTCTCCCGTAGGCGTTGTTGGAGGATTCGATGAATTGCATGGAAGGGAACAGGGCTGATGAGTTTCTCTTTCTGTCCTGATGCTAGTGCCCCAGTTTTCATGCTCTCGACCAGGGATCAGAAAACCACCCTACAGAACCGTCCTACACTGTCGGTGGGGATGTAAATTGGTGCAGCCACTATGGAGAACAGTAGGGAGGTTCCTCGAAGAACTAAAACTAGAGTTGCCATATGATCCAGCAATCCCACGCCCAGGCATATATTCGGAGAAAACTCTAATTCGAAAAGATGCACACAAGTGTTCACTGCAGCACTATTTAGAATAGGCAAGACATGGAAGCAACCTATGTGTCCATCAACAGAAGAATGGGTAAAGAAGATGTGGTACATACATACAATGGAATATTACTCAGCCATAAAAAAGAAGGAAATAATGCCATTTGCAGCAACATGGATGGAACTAGAGATGATCATGCTAAGTGAAGTAAGTCAGACAGAGAAAGACAAATATCATATGATATCACTTATATGTGGAATCTAAAAAAGTGGATACAAATGAACTTATGTACAAAGCAGAAACAGACTCACAGACATAGAGAATAGGCTTGTGGTTGCCAAGGTGGTGGGGGGTAGGGGGAAGGATGGAGTGGGAAGCTGGGATTAGCAGATGCAAACTATTATATACAGGATGGATAAACAACAAGATCCTACTGTATAGCACAGGGAACTATATTCAATATCCTGCTCTCACCATAATGGAATAGAATATGAAAAATAATGTATATATATATGTGTGTGTGTGTGTATATATATATATATATATATATATATATATATAACTGAGTCACTTTGCTGTACACTAGAAACTAACACAACATTGTAAATCAACTATACTTCAATACAATAAATTTTAAAAAAAGAAGAAAACAACCCTCCATCTGCTCACATCTGTCTCTGCCTATGTTTGTAAACAAAGTATTATTGGAACACAGCTGTGCCTATTCCTTACAACTGTCTGTGGCTGCTTTCCCCCTGTCAATGGCAGAGCTGAGTAGTCGCCCTTTAGAGGAAAAGTTTGCCATCCCTTACTCTCAAGACAAATCCTATTGCAAGTTCCTAGGTCTCCCTGCAGAGTGTTCTGTACATACATCAGCGTCAACATATATGCTTATGTTCACACTCTTTTCACAGACACAGAGTGTGGCTGGCATTGCATTGTTTGCCACTTTGCTTTTATCACTTAACACCGTGTCTTGGTGACGACCCTGCATTGATGCACAAAGACGTTCTGCATTCTTTTTTCTTTTTAATCAATCAATCAATCAATTTATTTATTTATTTTTGGCTGCGTTGGGTCTTCATTGCTGCATGCAGGCTTTCTCTAGTTGCAGCGAGTGGGGGCTACTCTTCGTTGCGGTGCGCGGACTTCTCATTGCAGTGGCTTCCCTTGTTGCGGAGCAGGGGCTCTAGGCCCGTGGGCTTCAGTAGTTGTGACTCGCTGGCTCTAGAGCGCAGGCTCAGTAGTTGTGGCGCACGGGCTTAGTTGCCCCGCGGCATGTGGGATCTTCCCGGACCAGGGCTCAAACGCGTTTCCCCTGCGATGACAAGAAGATTCTTAACCACTGCGCCATCAGGGAAGCCCCGTTCTGCATTCTTAACGGCCCTACAACGTTCCACTTGTGGATTCTCCATAATTTCATGAGCCGATTTCCTGACACACTTCTGTTGCGTGTCTGCTACAGAAATAATAAGGTTAACGCCCTGGTGCAGGGAACAATCTAATCACACAGATGTTATTTCACCCGAATTTTGCTCTGACTCTTGGATGAACTCAGGGAGTCGTTGCAGATTCAAGGTTGTGTGCGTTTGTGGTTTAGATTAAGTACTGATCAATGGCCTCCGGGCTGGAAGGAAAATGTGCATATGAATTTTGTAGATGTTTGCAAATTCCTTCTCTGGGGTGTTGTCAGGGTGAGGACTTGGGATTTTGTTCTCAGTCTATTGGAGGCCACGGGAAAGATGTAAGTCCGGGTAGCGTGGTCTGATTGAGGACTCAGAACTCTCCCTCTGGCTCCTCTGGGGAGCGTGGGATGCCCAGGGGCTGCAGGGGAAGTGGGGGGCCCAGTGAGGAGGACGGTGCCACAGATTTCTGACCTGCTGCCCACACTATCAGGGGACAACTGGATGGGATTCTCACTAAATACCAAGCGCGACAGATGCATTTTATAGATTTGCATTTCTGTCGAAATTCACCTGTTGGTCTCCAAAGTCCAGATTTCATTTTGAGGTCTCTGATGTTTTTGTTTAAAGAGTTTCTAATATATATATTCTCATCTTTTATTTATTTTTTATTGAAATATAGTTGGTTTACAATGTTTTGGGTGTACAGCAAAGTGATTCAGTGATACATATATACACCTGTATATACCTAATCTTTTTCAGATTATTTTCCATTAGAGGTTATTACAAGATATTGAGTAGAGTTCCTTGTGCTATACAGTAGGTCCTTAATTTTTATTTGTTTTATATATAGTAGTGGGTTATCTGTTAATCCCAAATTCCTAATTTATCACTCCCCGCCACTCTTACCCTTTGGTAACCATATGTTTGTTCTCTAAGTCTGTGAGTCTGTTTCTTCTTTGTAAATAAGTTCATTTGAATCATGTTTTTTTAGATTCCACATATAAGCAATATCATATGATATTTGTCTTTCTCGGTCTGCCTTACTTTACTTAGTATGATCATCTCTAGGTCCATCCATGTTGCTGCAAATGGCATTATTTAATTTTTTTTTAGGCTGAGTAATATTCCATTGTATATACATGCACCACATCTTCTTTATCCATTCATTTGTCGATGGACATTTAGGTTGTTTCCATGTCTTGGCCATCATAAATAGTGCTGCTATGAACATGGGGGTGCGTGTATCTTTTCAAATTAGAGTTGTCTCTGGGTATATGCCCAGGAGTGGGATTGCTGGATCATATAGTAGCTCTATTTTTAGTTTTTTAAGGAACCTCCATACTGTTTTCCATAGTGGCTGTACCAATTTACATTCCTACCAACAGTGTAGTAGGGTTCCCTTTTCTCCACATCCTCTCCAGCATTTATTATTTGTAGACTTTTTGATGGTTCTAATATGTTAAGCAATTGTTTTCCAATCGATTGTATGCACTTTTTTTCAGACTGTTTCTTGGTTTTTAAACGCAACTTAAAAAAAAAAAAGGGTGATTGTGTTAGGTTGCTAGGGCTGCCATAACAAAGTACCACATACTGGGGGTCTTAACAAACAGAAATTTATTTTCTCATAATTCTGGCAGCTCAAGATCAAGGTGTCAGAGAGACTTCCCTGGTGGTCCAGTGGCTAAGATCCCTCACACCCGATGCAGAGGGGCCGGGTTCAATCCCTTATCAGGGATCCCACATGCTGCAACTAAGAGTTTGAATGCCACAACTAAAGATCCCACACGCAGCAATGAAGATCCCGAGTGCTGCAACTAAGACCCAGTGCTGCCAAATAAATAAATAAATAAATATAAAAAAAAAAAAGATCAAAGTGTCAGCAGCCTTGGTTTCTTCTGAAGCCTCTCTGCTTGTAGACGGTCATGGTCATCCCTCTGTGTGTCTGTGTCCTAATCTCTTTTTATAAGGACACGAGTCAGATTGGACTAAGACCCATCCTAATGACCCCATTTTAACTTAATCACCTCTTTGAAAACCTGTCTCCAAACACAGTCACATTCTGAGGTACTTGGGGTTAGGACTTCAATACATGAATCTTGGGGAGACCCCATTCAATCCATAACAATGGTTTTCCATGAATTAAAGGAAGGAAGAAGATGGAAAGACTTCTGCTTTCATGGGACACATTGGAGTGGCTAGACGATGACAGTCAACAGGAGAATAATTTAAAAAGATAATTCAGCTAGTAATAAACAGTGAAACAAATCATATGTATTCGTATAGATAGATGGATGGATAGATAACCGACAGAAGGCTAAGAGAGATTGCTGTTATATTGTGAGAGGATGTGCAGTTTTCTAACCAAGAGATTTTCTTCGTTGGACTGAGGTGAGCCTCAGGAATCTGCATTTTTACCAAGTCCACTCCCTACACAGGTGATTCTCTTGCTGTGTGTCTGCCTGTCGCCATGGAAACCCCAGAAATGCGCACAGGCTTTATAAACATTGTCAGATGTTTGCAACAAGCCAATGAGCTAGAAAAGATTATTCCCCCAATTTGAGCTGCTGCAGTAAAGGATGCCGCTAACCACTGACCCTGAATTGCATTAGTCACTCTGCAAACACATCTGGGGCACCTGGTCCCCGCTGTGAACCCCCTTCCCTGTCTGACCACAGAGCCCAGAACATCCTGCTCCCTGGGGCCCTCTCTGCCCCTTCCTCAGCCCCTCCTTTCCTCTTCTAGTTGGGGTTTCCATGGCAACTGCTGAGCCTGCCTACTCCACCCCCACCCCCACCACTTAATGAGGTTTAAAAAAAAGATAATTACTAGACCTCCATATATAACCTACTTATTTCAATAGCAGTTTTCATAATTATACTGCATATAATAGTCTGTTACCTACAGGTTTCCATGTTAGTAAATATACATCTAAAACATTTAAACATTTAAAACTAAATTTAAAATTGAATTTATTTATTTTGTATATAGCAGTGTATATCTGTTAATCCCCAACTCCTAATTTATCCCTTCCCCCTCTCCCCCTTTACCCTTTGGTAACCATAAGTTTGTTTTCTATGTCTGTGGGTCTATTTCTGTTTTGTAAATAAGTTCATTCACATCATTTTTTTAGATTCCACATATAAATGATATCATATGATATTTGTGTTTCTCTGTCTGATTTACTTCATGTAGTATGATAATAATCTCTAGGCCCATCCATGGTGCTGCAAATGGCATTATTTCATTCCTTTTTATGGCTGAGTAATATCCCATTCTTCTTTTTGCATTTCCCTTATGTTCACTTGTTAATTGTTGTAGTTTATTTTTCACTTGAGATAGTTACCTTTTTCTTTATTGATTTTAAAAAATATATATATATTTATTTATTTATTTATTTGGCTGTGCTGGGTCCTAGTTGCATCATGTGGGACCTTCGTTGCGTGTGGGATCTTTAGCTGTGGCAAGTGGGATCTAGTTCCCCAACCAGGGATAGAACCTGGGCCCCACCCCCTGAATTGGGAACTCAGAGTCTTAACTGCTGGACCACCGGGGAAGTCCCACCTTTTTCTTTTATTGCTTCTTTCGGGTTCTTTATATATTAAGGCAATTCATCGCTTGTTTTCAGTATGGCTTACAATGGATATTTCGATTATGTTCATTACTTTAAGTCACTCCTTGGTTTATTTTTCCCAAGGAGTAATACTTTGTTGTTGTTTTTGTTTGTTTCCTTGTTTATTTTAGTAATCATAGCATCTGCCTTTATTTCGAATTATTTTGGTGTGTGCTGAAACTCTGGCCTCTAACTGAACTTTATATCAGTGGCTAAAGTTTCTGGATGCTCTTGCTTGGGTTATTTTTAACTTTTAAGAAAGGTGACCATTTGCATGCTAATAGAGAAAGATTAGAGACAAATATACCTCCCACACCTGCTCACTTTTTCTTCCTCTCTTTCTCTCTTCCCACCTCCTCCCATTAACAATTTTCTTGTGTCCTTCCAGAGCTATTCTTTGAGTATGTGTGTTTATTGCTAACCTCAATTCTTTTTTCTTGTTGAAGCAAATAATAGCACTTTCGCGGTAACAGTTCAGGCCTGGATTTTACACTTAATTTTGGAGATCATTCTTCAGGTCAGGAGAGTGCTGGTTTCCGTGGCAACGACCTGAGCCTGCCTTCATCAGCTGCAGCTGTGATAGCTCTAGGAGGGACTATGGATGCTGGGATAAGGGACCCCAAAGTTGGCCCGACTCGGTGTCCAAAGGGGAGGAACGGACTTGAGACTTCAATCAGTGGCTCAGGACTGTGTTATTCTCATGCAGGTCAAACCGTGCCTTTGGAGAACAGTTTTACAGGAGGATAAAACCAGAGTGTGTTTGGCCTCTCCTAGCAGCTGTACCAGCATCTGGGGCATGACAACCAACTCTTCTCACCGGTCACTAATCTACTCCTTCACTCTCTCACTCATTATACAAATCTTGATTAATATCTTCTTTTTCTTTTAATAAATTTATTTTATTTATTTATTTTTTGGGGCATTGGGTCTTTGTTCCTGCACGCGGGCTTTCTCTAGCTGTGGCGAGTGGGGACTACTCTTCGTTGCAATGCGTGGGCTTCTCGTTGCAGTGGCTTCTCTTGTTGCGGAGCACGGGCTCTAGGCACGGGCTTCAGTAGTTGTGGCTCACGGGCTCTAGAGCGCAGGCTCAGTAGTTGTGGCACACAGGCTTAGTTACTCCACGGCATGTGGGATCTTCCCGGACCAGGGCTCAAACCCGTGTCCCCTGCATTGGCAGGCGGGTTCTTAACCACTGCACCACCAGAGAAGCTCCTGATTAATATCTTCTTAATATTAACTAATTATGGGCTATTCACTCTTCTGTGTCCCAGGAACAAAACTGTGAGTGACCCCTTATTCGCAGTAGCCAAAAGGTGGAAGGAACACCAGTGTCCATCAAGGGACGAACAGATAAACAAAATGCATATATACAGATCGTGGAACATTATTGGGCCTTAACAAGGAAGGAAATTCTGACACACGCAACAGCGTGGATGAACCTTGAGGACATTATGCTCAGTGAAATAAGCCAGTCATAAAAGGACAGATATTGTATGATTCCAATTTTATGAGGTGCCTAGAAGAGTCAAATTCATAGGGACAGAAAATAGCATGATGATTGCCAGGGGCTGGTGGAGGGGGAACGGGGAGTTAGTGTTTAATGGGGACAGAATATCAGTTTGGGAAGATGAAAAGAGTTACGGAGACGGATGGCGTTGATGTTTGCACAACAACGTGAAGGTACTTAACTGCCACTGAACTGTACACTTAAAATGGTTGAGGGCAGATTTTACTTCATGTGTATTTCACCACAATTAAGTTTTTTTAGGAAGAGAGAGGCAGAGCAAGAAACTTGAATCCCTACAATGATGGAGAAAAAAACCCCCAACAGTTTCATTCGCCATAAATGGGATGGAAGAGGGAGGTGTGCAGGAGTGGGGGAAAAAAAGAAAGAAAACAAAACAAGGATTACCAAAATTTTAACAAATAAAAGGATTGCTGTTTTACAAACCAAAGTCAACAATGGCTTACTCAGGCAGTGAAACTAAGAAGAACAGCAAAGAAACTATTATTATAAAAGCCGGGATGGTGTTTATCTCCGGAGTGGGGGTTGGGAGGGGGTGGTTCCTGGGGAGCCAGGACTCCTTTATTACCTGGGAAATAGTTACAATCCTGTGTTAACCTGTGCAAATGAGCTCCAGGTGCTTTTTTTTCTGTATTTTATACCTCGCAGTGAAAAGCATTATGGAAACTTTTAAAAATGTGTGAGCAATCGCTTGCTGTAAGAAAATATAATCCCATGACACACGAAAGAAAAAGAAAAAGGTGAATATTTGTCTTGTTTAAAAGCTGGAGAGACCTTGCTTTGTGGCACCTTTTGAGGCTGTGCCCTGCAGAGAATCACGACTCAGAAATGATGACTCATTTTCCAAATTATATGAATAATGCAAAAATGCGGAGATGGGCTGAGGTTGGAAATTTGCAAGTGAAAAGGGCTCTTAACAGTTCTGTAGAAATGTCTTTTTGTGCTGGGTTTTGAGACGTGACATTTATTGCTTAAATGTCAACCTCTTAGCCCAGAATGGAGCAGTTAAAACAGCCATTAGCGGGATGGAAAATTCGTGCCACCTCCGCAACCCAGGAGAGAGGCTGACGGGAACAGCACACGACGTTTTCAACAACTGCTTTATCAAATATTATATTTTCTTCTCAGTATACTGATTAAGCTCTCCTTTTTTTAAATTTAATTTTTATTTTATATTGGATTAGAGTGGACTTACAATGTTCTGTTTGTTTCAGGTGTCCAGCAAAGTGATTCATTATACATATATACGTATCTATTCTTTTACACATTCTTTTTCCATATAGGTTACTACAAAACATTGAGTATAGTTCCTTGTGCGATACAGTAGGTCCTTGTTGGTTATCTATTTTATATATAGTAGTGTGTATATGTTAATCCCAACCTCCTAATTTATCCCTCTGCACCCTTTCCTCTTTGGTAACCGTAAGTTTGTTTTCGAAGTTTGCGAGTCTGTTTCTGTTTTGTAAATAAGTTCATTCGTACCATTTTTCTTTAGATTCCACATATAAGTGATATCATATAATATTTGTCTTTGTCTGACTTACTTCACTTAGTATGATAATCTCTAGGTCCATCCATGTTGCTGCAAATGGCATTATTTCACTCCTTTTTATGGCTGAGTAACATTCCATTGTACATACGTACCACATCTTCTTTAACCATTCCTCTGTTGATGGACACTCTGGTTGCTTCCATCTCATTTATTTATTTATATAGTTTCATTTACTTTTTTTTTTTTTTTTTTTTTGCGGTACGTGGGCCTCTCACTGCTGTGGCCTCTCCCGTTGCGGAGCACAGGCTCCGGACGCACAGGATCAGCGGCCATGGCTCACGGGCCCAGCCACTCCACGGCATGTGGGATCTTCCCGGACTGGGGCACAAACCTGTGTCCCCTGCATCGGCAGGCAGACTCTCAACCACTGCGCCACCAGGGAAGCCCTATATATTTTAATTTACTTTTTAAAAACCGTTCAGAATCAGGGTGACATAGGCCATATTATTATTATTATTAACAGTTTGGAGATGGACTATAAGCAGGAATCCAGACACATTTGGGAATTCCTGAGACGACTCAGGCTGATGTTGTCAAATGCACAGAGCGTGGGGGTTCTGCTCTGTCCAGATGCACTGAGACCTGGATGCCTCAGGCAAGCATCTCCCCGCACAGCCAAGCCCAGCCCTAGATGGTCACTGACAAGTGTATTCACATCAGCAGAATTTGTAACAAGAGAATGGACACACTCTAAATGCCAACCCACTTAAATAAATTGTTCTGCATTAATCTGTGGAATACTATACAACCATGAAAAAGGATGAAGCACCTCTCTGTGCACTGCTGTAGACCAATCATTAAGATGCATCATTGTGTGGAAAAAAAAGTATAACACAAAACTTGACAGAGCATCACGTGTTGTGTTAATATGGGAAAAACAGAAAACATACTTGTTCTGCATACATAGAATCTTTGTGACGATACACGAAAAGTCTGGTAACCTTGGTTGCCTCAAAAGAAGGGGATTCAGTAGTTGGGGAATGGAGGATGGAAGGGAACTTTGCAATAATTATCCTCTTACATCATTTGAGTTTCCTATTTTGTGAATGTATTAACGAAGTTTTGAAATCAGATAGTTTAAATACCCCACCTTTGTTCCTTTTTGTTTTTCTTAAGGATTTTTTTTTGCCAGTTCTAGATCCTTTGTTATTCTATATAAAATTTATTTATTTTTAAATGAAGTGTAGTTGATTTACAATGTTGTGTTCATTTCACATGTACAGCAAAGTGATTCAGTTTTTTATATATGTGTATACATATATATATACTTATATATGTGTGTATTATATATATATATATACATGTGTATATATATATATACACGTATATTCTTTTTCAGATCCTTTTCCATGATAGGTTATTACAATATATTGAATATAGTTCCCTGTGCTATACGGTAGGTCCTTGTTGTTTATCTATTTTATATATAGTCGTGTATATCTATTAATCCCAAACTACTAATTTATCCCTCCCCCAACACCATAATCTCATATAAACTTTAGAATCAATGTGTCAGTTCTTACAAAAAATGGCACTGGGATTGTTAGACCAACTCTGGGGAAACAGCCAACCTAACATTACCAAGAGTTTTGATCTCTGAGCATCATACATTTCTTCATCTATTTGAGTCTTATTTAATCTCTCTTAGAAATGTTATCTTCTGTTACATTTACCCTAGGTAGTGCATATTTTTGGATCTTAATGAAATCGTTATTTAAACATTTTCATTTTCCAATTGTTTCTTGACCGCCTTCTAAATTTTGTTTACATTTTTCCATGACTTAAAACTTTAAATAATTTTATCGTATTTGTTAATCTTTTTCTTTCCTTCCCGACTCTGTTATAATAGTTTGGAGAGCCTTAGTGCACACATCAAATACAAGTTAACCTCTAGCCCAGCTCGTAAAATAGACCTCTTATTTAATATCATGCAAATCGTTGTCTCTTGGTTCTTGAATGATTCATTTCGAAGAGAACACAAAAGCACTCATCAGACAGAACAAAAAGAAATCTCTCTTCCGCCTCTCACTGTTTTTCCTTTCACCTCTCCCTTCTCCGGTGGCAATTTCCATAACACCAACTTCTTCTGTATCATCCAGTGCCAAGTTTTACATACACTTTTTTTTACAGAATTATTATGCATCTGTTAACTATGCATCATTATATCCTCATGTGTTGTTATGCATACATTTATCTGCACATCACACAAAATGACAGTATATACTCTGAGACATGTGTCCCTCGTGTGACAATACATCTTGGGCATGGTTCCCTGTCAGTAGGTAAGAGCTTCTTTATTTTCTTTTGATTGTAGCAGGATCGTACACAGTGTGAAGACACCAAGGTTGATTTAAGCTGTTCTCCCACGGACAGTGAGTTGTTTCTGTTCTTTTCCCTGGCTCCCAAAAAGCCACAGAAAAGAAACTTGTCTGTATTGTATTTGGCATATGTTCAGGTTTGCCTGAAGGATACATTCTAGAAGTAACCTTGTTGGTTCAAAGGACATGTGCACATTTGAGATAACCTTTGACACATCTTATATTCACTCGAAGCACGTATGCTGGGCATCAGCAATGATCCGGCATCGTTTGGGTCCTGGGAAGGCAGAGGTGAACCAGAGAGGCAAGAATCTCAGGACTCAGGGGCTGATGCTCTGACCCAGACACCGATGATAAACCAGTGAGCAAATGAATAAACCGGATGAGCTCAGTCACAAAAACAACAGCTCAGACAAAAACAACAAACTGCGGTAAAGAGAAGGAGAGCAGAGAGGGGAGGGGTAGGAGGTCACTTGAGCCACAGACCTTCTGTTTCCTCGGGTCTCCTGCATTTTGAACCAGCCCTCATGCTGATTCTGATGGGGAAGGTCTCCAGGAAAACTACTGAAAATAGTCTTTTAAAAATTATTTTTTTATTGGAGTATAGTTGATTTACAATGTTGTGTTAAGTTCTGCTGTACAGCAAAGTGATTCAGCTATACATATACATATATCCACTCTTTATTAGATTCTTTTCCCATATAGGTCATTACAGAGTATTGAGTAGAGTTCCCTGTGTTATACAGTAGGTCCTTGTTAGTTAGTGTGTATATGTCAATCCCAATCTCCCAATTTATCCCTCCCCTCCTTCCCCCCACACCCCGTGACCATAAGTTTGTTTTCTACATCTGTGACTCTATTTCTGTTTTGTAGATGAGTTGAGTTCATTTGTACCATTTTTTAGATTCCACCTATAGGTGATATTATCTAATATTTGTCTTTCTCTGTCTGACTAACTTTACTCAGCATGACAATCTCTAGGTCCATCCGTGTCTGAAAATAGTCTTTAAAATATCGGTTGCACTCTGCCACAATGAAAGATTTCCCCCTTTTCCCTTGTTTACTTCACATACGCACAGATCAATGTTATTTGATTCAGAAAATGAATGATGCGTGTGAATTCATTCTGTGATGAAAATTAGGGGGAAAAATTAAAGGGATGAGCTGGCTATCTTCAAGGATGTAGCATTATGGTGAAGGGGGAAGGAAAGCTCCAATTTCAGGACACAGAAGGACTCAAGATAGGAGATAGAATAACCAAGAAGGGGACTTCCCAGTGGCGCAGTGGGTAAGACTCCGTGCTCCCAATGCAGGGGGCCCGGGTTCGATCCCTGGTCAGGGAACTCTATCCCACATGCATGCCGCAACTGAGGAGCCCGTGAGCCACAATTAAAACCTGGTACAACCAAATAAATAATAAAATAAATAAATATTAAAAAAAAAGAACCACCAAGAAGTAAGATCAATTCAGCAAACCACAGAAGAAAACCAACAGCTTTCTGAACCCAGAAGGAACAGAAATCTGGCAGGTTGTACATTGATTGACTTAGAGCCCAATCTCACACAAATACCGTGGAAAGTTCAAGGCAGTGGGTCAGAGTGGGGGCAGGTTATTTAACCAGAAAAACCTCATGCTTAGGTTATGAGGTAACTGAAGCAAGATTCCTATGTGAGAGATGTCCTTCAAAGGTGTTTATCTCCTAACAGCAGCGATTCCATCAGAGGAAAATTTCTGGCAGAGAAAACTGTCCACTTCTGAGTAATCTAGTGAAACCATGGATGTTAGGTAAATGTGCCGGCTGAGGGCAGAGTTTCGAGGATGGCGACAGAGTGGGGACGGCATAAAGGCTGCTCTGTGCATGGAGAGGGTGGGACATGTCTGGATTTCAAGCAGGGAGATGCTATGGAGATAGGGAAGACTAGGGATAGAGGATGCACCTGAGACTAAAGGGGGTTGCCATGGAGACAGAGAGCCTCCGCTGATGGATGTCAATGAGCTATACATGATCTGGGATGGCAAAGCTTCCAAATAAGACCAGACTTCTGGGGCTGAAATTCCTTCCTTGAGTAGAAACCACACCAAGTGTGTACCCAGGGGACCTTGGCTCGTACTGTGACGTAAAACTCCCCAAATTCATGATCAATGCTTATTGGGGGCCCAGTCCATATATGTATATAACTTGCCATTTAATGAACAGGAAAAGGAGATGGGTTTTTCCGAAACGGCACAATATGCTCATTATTCAAGAGATGCCCTTTTCCAAACGGTGGGAAAAAAAAAAAAAAAGGTGTTCGAGTCCATTAAGATTGTTTTGCTGATTGTTTCCATGGATACTGCTGGCTACAATTATTCTTGGATTTTTCAAAGGCTGAAAATCTGTTCTTTCGTTTTCTAATGTAACGGTTTTGAGTCCCTGATGTGGATGACAATGCCTGGGACATAATTAGTGATCCATAAACCCCCTTCACTCTGATTTCCTGAAAAAGATCCCCTAAATCTTTAATGGGGATAAATGAAAAGTATAAATGAAAAGTATAAAACAATGGGGGGGGCAGGGAGTCTCGTTTTTCTTATTTTGTAACTTCATGTAGAAATATATATAAACACACGGTAATAATAATATTATCTGGGGTTTTTTTGGCCGCACTGCAAGGCTTGCGGGATCTTAGCTCCCCAACCAGGGACAGAACCCAGCCCCCCGCAGTGAAGGTGCTGAGTCCTAACCACTGGACCGCCGGGGAAGTCCTTCTGCTTTCTTTTCTTGCAACAGTATGGCATGAAAGTCAAGAAGGTAAAGCAAATGAAGCCTCAAGATATATTCCTTTTTTCAAAATTTTTAAATTAATTTTTTTATTGGAGTATAGTTGATGTACAATGTTGTGATAGTTTCAGGTGTACAGCAAAGTGAATCTATTATATGTATACATATATTCATTCTTTTTTAGATACTTTTCCCATATAGGTTATTATAGAGTATTGAGTAGAGTTCCCTGTGCTATACAGTAGGTCCTTATTAGTTATCTATTGTATGTATAGTACTGTGTGTATGTCAACCCAGTCTCCCAATTTATCCCTCCACCCCCCCTTTCCCCCTTGGTAACCATAAGTTTGTTTTCTACATCTGTGACTGTTTCTGTTTCATAAATAGGTTCATTTGTACCATTTTTTTTTTTAGATTTCACATATAAGCAATATCACATATTTGTTTTTCTCTGTCTGACTTCACTCAGTATGACAATCTCTAGGTTCAACCATGTCACTGCAAAATCAAGATATATTCTTAACCTCCTACATCTTGCAAAATGTTGCCTCCCCCAAGTTCCCCTAAAGAGGAAATTCTCTGGCCCACGTTGCCCATAGGACCCCATCTTCCCCTTTGTCACATGAACTTTGGGATCTGTGGGGGCTGTGGGCTGGATACTGTCATGATCAGGTGGCCCTTGAGAAAGGCTCGTCACCAACCTTGTTTATGGTGGGTCCCTCCCTGCCCTTACTGCACCCGGCACTTACATTTTCAAATCGTATGTGGCATATTCATTAATCTACTTTTTATGCCGATGGTTTTGGGTCATGTTTAACATGACCTCTTGCGCCCTTTGATTATAAAGACATTCATCATCTTTTCCTGGGGTTAATGCATTAGTTTTCAATTGTTGGGTCACAATAACCACAAACTTAGTGGCTGAAAACAGCAATCATTTCTGTGGGTTAGGGATGCAGGCATGGATAGACTGGGTCCTCTGCTCAGAGTTTCAAGAGGCTCAAGAGGCTGTGATTGGGACTTCCCTGGTGGTCCAGTGGTAAAAAATCCGCCTTCCAATGCAGGGGACAAGGGTTCGAGCCCTGGTTTGGGAAGATCTCATCACATGCCGCGGAGCAACTAAGCCCTTGAGCCACAACTACTGAAGCCCACGTGCCACAACTACTGAAGCCCCCGTGCCTAGAGCCCGTGCTCCGCAACAAGAGAAGCCACCACAATGAGAAGCCCGCGCACCTCAACAAAGAGTAACCCCTGCTCACTGCAACTAGAGAAAGCCCATGTGCAGCAACGAAGACCCAACACAACCAAAAATAAATAAATAAAATAAATAAATTTATATATAAAAAGAAAGATCCCACGTGCCGGGGGGCAACTAAGCCCACATGCTACAACTACTGAGCTCTCGTGCCTCAACGAGAGAGCCTGAGTGATGCAAACTACAGAGCCCATGTGCCACAACTAGAGAAGAGAAAACCCGCACGCCACAACTAGAAAGAAGCCCACACGCTGTAATGAAGAGCCTGTGCACGGCAATGAAAGATCCCTCATGCCTCAACTAAAACCCAATGCAGCCATAAAAATTAAGTAAGTAAATAAATATTTAAAAAATTAAAAATTAAGCTATAATAAAATAAAATTAAAAATAAAAAAAGAGGCTGTGCTCAAGGCGGCAGCTGCGCAGTGTTCATCAGAACCGGAGGCTCTGATGGGGAAGGATTTGATTCTAAACTCACTCAGGTTGTTGGTGGAGTCTGTTTCCCTGGGACTGTAGGGCTGAGGGCCCAGCTTCTCGCTGGCTGTCAACTGGAGACCACTTGTGGATCCTTTGCCATTTGAGTTTCTCCCAACATGGCCAGTTTATGAGCAGTAAAGAGAATCTAGAGCCAGTGTGCTGGCCAGATAGAGTCTTACATAATGTGACATTATCATGGGAGTGACATTTTGTCATCTTTGCCATGTCCCACTGGTTAGAAGCAGATCACAAGTCCCATCTGCACTCATCGGGAAGGGACATGAACACCAGGAGGTGGAGACCTTGGGGGTCCTTAGAATCTATTCAGTAAAAGAAGCCAGGGCCCCTCTCTCCCACCCTAAATACTGTTCTTCCACACACCTCACAAGAGTGGGGAATAGGGGGTTTCATCCAGTCCTGAATGGGAAAGAAGATTTAGATGGAAGAAACATTCTGACATCAGTCCGTGGTGCCCAAGGAGATGCAGTCAGAATGTCCTGTTGCCAAATGGTTCATGCAGCTTAATATAAAAAAAACCCAAACAACCCAATCGAAAAATGAGCAGAAGACCTAAATAGGCATTTCTCCAAAGAAGACATACAGATGGCCAATAGGCACATGAAAAGATGCTCAACATCACTAATTATTAGAGAAATGCAAATCAAAACTACAATGAGGTATCGCCTCACACCAGTCAGAATGGCCACCATCAAAAAGTCTACAGATAATAAATGCTGGAGAGGGTGTGGAGAAAAGGGAACCCTCCTACACGGTTGGTGGGAATGTAAATTGGTGCAGCCACTATGGAAAACAGTATGGGGGTTCCTCACAAAAGTAAAAATAGAACTACCATATGATCCAGCAAGCCCATTCCTGGGCATATATCTGGAAAAGATGAAAGCTCTAACTTGAAAAGATACATGCACCCCAATGTTCATAGCAGCATATTTACAGTCGCTAAGACATGGAAGCAACCTAAGTGTCCATCAACAGATGAATGGATAAAATAGATGTGGTACATATATACAATGGAATATTACTCAGCCATAAAAAAGAATGAAATAATGCCATTTGCAGCAACATGGATGCAACTAGAGATTATCATACAAAGTGAAGTAAGTCAGACAGAGACAAATATATGATATCACTTATATGTGAAATCTAAAAGAATGATACTTATTTACAAAATGAACTTAGTTACAGAACAGACCTTATGAACTTATTTACAAAACAGAAATAGACTCACAGACATAGAAAACAAACTTATGGTTACCAAAGGGGAAATGTGTGTGGGGGGGAGGGATAAATTAGGAGTTTGAGATTAACAGATACACACTACTATATGTAAAATAGATAACAAACAAGGACCTACTGTATAGCACAGGGAACTATATTCAATATTTTGTAATAAACTATAATGGAAAATAATCTGAAAAAGAAAAAATATGAATCAGAAAAGAATTTGAAAAAGAAAAAAATACAAAAAAAATATGTATATCTGAATCACTTTGCTGTACACCTGGAACTAACACAACATTGTAAATCGACTATCACATCCTGTCACCTGTCACTCAGGCAAAAGCTGAGCTTGACGACCCACCATGGAATTTCCCAGAGTGATGAGCAGGGACCTAGGAAGAGGGTGGCTTCTTGGGAACCACCCAATGTGGCCAGTGATGCAGGACTGTTTGTTTTCAGGCCGTCCAGACACTTAAATTGCCGCTGTCTGCTTTGCAGATTATGTCCCTAGATGCCGTCGATAGCCGGTGTTTCCCAATTTCCCGATGCTGGCTGTCTTTTCTCCTCACAGTCTGACATAATAGACGCCTGGCCTGTGTGCCTTCGAGGGGGTCCAGGTCTTGGGTGAGCACATTTCACATTTCGATGCTGTGATACGAACTTGTTTTCAGACATGCTTGTGGAAGGAAATTCCAAACCAGAGCATGGGTTTTCTCAAAGTTGGCACCTCTGACATCTTGAGCTGTCCGGGGATGTGTAGCAGCAGCATCTCTGGTCTCCCCTGCAAATGGATGCCAACAGCACATCCTCCTCCCTGTGTGACAATGGAAAACATCTCCACACACTGCAAGTGTCCCATGGGGGAAAAAAATCACCCCAGGCTGGGAACCACGGGGATCATACATGAAACAAGCAGTGACGCAAATTTCACTTTTATTACTTTCCAATCCCACCCAATAATACAGGAGGGACCCCAGGCCCAGGGCATGGGGCACAGGCAGCTGAGCTCTTCAGGAACAGGGGAAACAGTCAGAGAGGACCTGGGCAGGGCTGTTCCAGGCAGAGGGAACCGCCAGTGCGAAGCAGAGCCAGCTTCCTCTTTGTAAGATCACAGAGAGGCCAGACTGAGGGAGGGAGGGGAGGGCAGGCGGCTGAAGACCCTGCAACCAGGCCCACATCGGGGGTCCGTGTGCTGGGGATTTAATGCTCTGAGGTCACCATCATGAAATTCCTTTTTGTTTGTTTGTTTTGTTTTTGTTTGTGTGTTTTTGGCCACATGGCTTGTGGGGTCTTAGTTCCCTGACCAGGGATTGAACCCAGGCCCACAGCGGTGAGAGCACAGAGTCCTAACCACTGGACCACCAGGGAATTCCTCTTCTTTTTCTCTTGAGGAAATTGTTAATTTGATCTTTGAAGTTGAGTTTTGGAAGTGAAGTCCCACAGGACAGGGATCTGTGTCCGGGGCTGGGAGTCCTGCCCTCCGCTTAGTCCTGCATTCCTGGGGCAGGTTCTGGGCAGTTCAGAAACCCTCCCCTCCGGGAACCCTTGCTGCCCTCTGCCCCCGCAGGATGGGGGTTCAGGGCACAAGCCTGGGGAGGGTTAGGGTCAGGCGGGCCCCAGCCCCCATGAGGGTCTGCGCTCGCTCCCCAGCAACCCCATGTGGCCGAGGGAGCGTGACACTGAATGGCAAACAAAAAATACCATTGACAGGTTGAGGGAAAAACTGCGGAAGAAAGGAAAGAGCCTTTTCCTGCTTTTTTGAACCAGAGGCATGCATTTTCCTTTTGCACTGGACCCTGCAAGTTATGCAGCCGGTCCTGGCTGGAGGGGTCAGCCCAGGCCAGGTGGCCGAGACCCCGTGTGGGCTGTGCGAGGGGAGAGCATTTAATTGTGGGAATTATCACGTACACAGGGGAAGATGCTATTTAATATGTTGTATTCGCTTTCAAGGGGAAAGGAGCCATTGAGGGAAGGGAAGGAGTAGACCATTAGGAGGAGGTGGCGACTGGGCTGGGGGGTGGCAGAGCGCAGGGCCAGCGGTGGACTCAGAGAGATGGAAGGCAGGGGTGGAAATGGTCATGAAGAGACAGAGGGAGGGGCCTTCCTGCTGCATCTCCTGCTGCCTGAGGGGAAGCAGATGTGGAGTTTGACCTTGGCCCCAGGACCTCTGAGCCCGCTCCCCAAGGCAGCAATCCCCCTGGAGTGAGCCCTGGTCCTGCACCCAAGGCCCAGCTGGGAGCCCCACCAGAGACACAGCCTCCAACCAGGGAAGAGGGTGGTTCTCATTGCAACCGCAAGCCTCGTTCAGAGATCCGGAGGTGCCCACCTCCTGACCGTGGTTGTCGTTTAAGTAACAGTGTCTGTGCGGCTGCATGCACTCTTTGGTCCGGTCCATCACGGTGGATACTGCTGGTAGGATACTTCTGAGCTGCTGACTAAGACAGGCAGACACAGAGTGAGGAGCAGACCATCTCTAAGATGCACGTGGTGTGTACACTGAGTGCCCCACGGGTCCATGGAGAGAGACCCCCTGTAATCGCGTGGCATCTCTGCTCTGTGTACACACAAAGGCATACCTCCTGACACACCAAGGATGCCAGACCTGGGAGCCCGAGGGCCCAGACATGGGCAGCTGTGACTTAGGGGCTCCAAGAGAGGCTCAGCCCAGAGAAAATACCCCATAATGTAGCTCCATCCCAGAATCAGCAAGTCTTGGAATCTGGACCATGGAGGATCTGCCTCCTGTCCCTTGCACCCCATATTCATGTGCGAGTGGGGATAGCCATAGGGCGCCTGATCCTGCCCTTGGCCACACTGCTCGTGTGGGCCTTGATGAGAGACAGTTGCAGGCGGATGGAACAGGAAGGGCAAAGGCCCGGGGCAGGAGCAAAGCTGAGGATTCACGAATCAGAGGAAGGGGTCCAGAGCAGGTTGGGGTGCGGGAGATGCGGAAGCCTGTGCTGGGCAGATTATTCCCAGCCTTGCCTCCGTGGGGACACTTTGTTCACTGCGGTAGCAGAAGGGAACTCCCGGATATCATATACGTTGCTTATTTTATTGTCAGCTGGCATCCAGAGGCAGGTCCGTACCGACTGCTGGCAATAAGCATCAGAATTGCATTGCAGGCCCCAGGCTCCCTGGCTAGCTCTGAGGCCCTCAGTGTCTTATTTTACTTTTTAAATTAATACTCAGTAAAATGGATCCTTTTTTCTCTCCTACACTGTTGGTGGGACTGTAAATTGGTGCAGCCACTATGCAGAACAGTATGGAGGTTCCTTAAAAAACTAAAAAAAGAGTTGGCATATGATCCAGCAATCCCACTCCTGGGCATATATCCTGACAAAACCATCATTCGAAAAGACACATGCACCCCTGTGTTCACTACAGCACTATTTACAATAGCCAGGACATGGAAGCAACCTAAACATCCATTAACAGAGGAATGGATAAAGAAGATGTGGTATCCATATACAATGGAATACTACTCGGCCATAAAAAAGAATGAAATAATGCCATTTGCAGCAACACAGATGGACATAGAGATGATCATACTAAGTGAGGTAAGTCAGAGAAAGACAAATATCATATGATATCACTCATATATGGAATCTAATTTTTAAAAAATGAACTTATTTACAAAACAGAAACAGACTCACAGACATAGAAAACAAACTTATGGTTACCAAAGGGGAAGTGGGGGAGGGATAAATTATGAGATTGGGATTAACATACACACACTACTATATATAAAATAGATAATCAACAAGGACTTACTGCATAGAACAAGGAACTATATTCAATATTTTGTAATAACCTATAAGGGAAAAGAATCTAAAAAAGAATATATATATATATATATACATATAAATATATAAACACATGTATATATGTATAACTGAATCACTTTGCTGTACACCTGAAATTAACACAACATTGTAAATCAACTCTGCTTCAATTAAAAAAAGGAAAAAATGGACTTTTTTTGGTGTACAGTTCTGTGAGTTTTAACCCAGCCATAGATTCATGTAACCACCGGCACAGCCAAGGTATAGAACAGTTCCATCTCTCCCCCAAGTCCCCTCGTGGCACCCCTTTTAGTTACACCTCTCCCACACCCCACTGATCTCTTCTACATCCCTATAGTTTTGTCTTTTCAAGATCATCATGGAAATGGAAGCAGACAGTGTGTAGCCCTCTGCGTCTGGCTCCTTTTCACTCAGCATAACCCCCTGGAAATTATTCCAATAGTTGGATGATTCCAACAGTCTGCTCCTTTTTACTGCCAAGTTGTATTCCATTGTACTGATGCACTAAAGTTTATTGATTTATTTGATTGTTGGAGGGCATTTGGATTGTTTCCAGTTTTGGGCTATTATAAATAGAACTGCTGCAAATATTCATGTATAGGTTTAAAAAATTTTTAGAATAGTATTCTTTACTTAACTCAATATATGCAAAATATTATCTTTTCAGTATCTAAAACTATGAATGAGATAGTCTATGTTATTTTTTACATTAATTATTTTTTTCTATTGTGGTAAAATATACATACAATTGACAATTTGAACCATTTTTCAGTGCACAAGGCTGCAGCTTGAGGACATTCACGATGTTGTGTAACCATCACTGCCACCTATTTTCAAATTTTTCTTCATCCCAAACAGAAGCAATAACTCCTATTCCCCCACCCCCACTCCTGGTAACCACCATTCTATGTTTTGTCTCTATGAATCTGCCAGTGCAGGAGACCATGTGAGGGTAGAATAACACAGTACTTGTCCTTCTGTGCCTGGATTACCTCACATTAGGTCTTCAAGGTTCATCCATGTTGTACCAGGTACCAGAACTTCACTCTTTTTTATGGGTGAAAAATACTCCGTTGTGTGGCTAGGCCACATTTTGTTTGTCTCCCCATCTGTTGATAGCCCCTTGGGTTCTTTCCACCTTTGGCTACTGTGAAAAATGCGGCTCTGAACATGGATGCACACTTATCTCTTTAAGTCCCTGCTTTCAAGTATTTTGGGGTGTGTACCCAGGAGTGGAACTGCTGGGTCCATACAGTAAATCTATGTTTAACATTTTGAGGAACCGCCAAACCGTTTTCCACAGAGAGACTGCACCATTTTACATTCCCGCCAGCAACATGTGAGGGTTTCGATTCCTCCACGTTCTTGTCAACCTTGTTATTTTCCTTTTTTTTTTTTTTTTAAATCGTGGTCACCCAGCGGGCGTGAAGTGGTATCTCACTGTGGTTTTGATTTTCATGCCCATGTTTTGGGGTGACCATAGGTTTCCAAGATTTTAGGGTCAATACCTAGAAGTGGGATGGCTGAGTCATGTGGCTTTTTTTGTTTTGGCTGCACCACGCGGCTTGCAGGATCTTAGTTCCCTGACCAGGGGTTGAACCCAGGAGCCTGGCAATGGAAGCATGGAGTCCTAACACTGGACTGCCAGGGAATTCCCAGGGGCATGTTTTGTTTTGTTTAATTTAATTATTTAATTAATTTATTTTTGGCTGTGTTGGGTCTTCATTGCTGTGCACGGGCTTTCTCTAGTTGTGGCGACCGGGGACTACTCTTCATTGTGATGTGCAGGCTTCTTGTTGCGGTGGCTTCTCTTGTTGCAGAGCATGGGCTCCAGGCGCCCATGCTTAGTAGTTGAGGCACGCAGGCTCAGTAGTTGTGGCTCGTGGGCTCTAGAGCGCAGGCTCAGTCGTTGTGGCGCACGGGCTTAGTTGCTCTGCGGCATGTGGGATCTTCCCTGACCAGGGCTCAATCCCATGTTCCCTGCATTGGCAGGCGGATTCTTAACCACTGTGCCACCAGGGAAGCCCAACATGTTTATCTTCATAAGAAACTCACTCTTTTCCAGAGTGGTTCTGCCATTTTGCATTCCCAGCAGCAATGGATGGGGAGTTCCTGTTGCAAAATCTGGGCTGCGTTTAAAGTGTTTACACTCTGGCTGTTTTCAAGGTAGAACGGCTTTTGTGATCACCTCCATGAGAAATAACGGTGGTTGAGGGAGGAATGGAAATAAGGGAGCAGCCAGAGTGACATTTCCAACAGGGATCACCTGGTTCCTGAGTAGAAGGCACTGGAGAGTCAACACAAGGCTTGGGGTCCAGAGGAAACCTCAGGTCAACAGCCCACCTTGGAATGTCCTTGGGATCCATGAACTTGATGCCAAGCCATCTATTATATACATTTCCATCTAATTAAAGTGAGGTGGGTGGACCTAGAGTGTGTCATACAGAGTGAAGTCAGAAAGAGAAAAACAAATACCATATGCTAACATATATATATGGAATCTAAAAAAAAACATTCATGAAAACCCTAGGGGCAGGACAGGAATAAAGACACAGCTGAAGAGAATGGACTTAAGGACACGGGGAGGGGTAAGGGTAAGCTGGTACAAAGTGGGAGAGTGGCATGGACATATATACACTACCAAATGTAAAATAGATAGCTAGTGGGAAGCAGCCGCATGGCACAGGGAGATCAGCTCGGTGCTCTGTGACCACCTAGAGGGGTGGGATAGGGAGAGTGGGAGGGAGACGTAAGAGGGAGGAGATATGGGGATATATGTTTATGTATAGCTGATTCACTTGGTTATAAAGCAGAAACTAACACACCATTGTAAAGCAATTATACTCCAATAAAGATGTTAAAAAAAAAAAAAAAGAAGCAGGGACTTCCCTGGTGGTCCAGTGGTTAAGAATCTGCATTCCATCTACCCGCCACCAGTCTCTCCCATCAGGAAACTTACACAACCCTCTTAGATAATCTCATCCACCAGAGGGCAGACAGCAGAAGCAAGAACTACAATCCTGCAGCCTGTGGAACAAAAACCACATTCACAGAAAGATAGACAAGGTGAAAAGGCAGAGGGCTATGTACCAGATGAAGGAACAAGATAAAACCCCAGAAAAACAACTAAATGAAGTGGAGATAGGCAACCTTCCCGAAAAAGAATTCAGAATAATGACAGTGAAGATGATGCAGGACCTCGGCAAAAGAATGGAGGCAAAGATCGAGAAGATGCAAGAAATGTTTAAAAAAGGCCTAGAGGAATTAAAGAACAAACAAACAGAGATGAACAATACAATAACTGAAATGAAAAATACACTAGAAGGAATCAATAGCAGAATAACTGAGGCAGAAGAACGGATAAGTGACCTGGAAGACAGAATGGTGGAATTCACTGCTGTGGAACAGAAGAAAGAAAAAAGAATGAAAGGAAATGAAGACAGCCTAAGAGACCTCTGGGACAACATTAAACGCAACAACATTCGCATTATAGGGGTCCCAGAAGGAGAAGAGAGAGAGAAAGGACCAGAGAAAATATTTGAAGGGATTATAGTCGAAAACTTCCCTAACATGGGAAAGGAAATAGCCACCCAAGTCCAGGAAGTGCAGCGAGTCCCAGGCAGGATAAACCCAAGGAGAAACACGCCAAGACACATAGTAATCAAATTGGCAAAAATTAAAGGCAAAGAAAAATTATTGAAAGTAGCAAGGGAAAAATGACAAATAATATACAAGGGAACTCCCATAAGGTTAACAGCTGATTTCTCAGCAGAAACTCTACAAGCCAGAGAGAGTGGCATGATATACTTAAAGTGATGAAAGGGAAGAACCTACAACTAAGATTACTCTACCTGGCAAGGATCTCATTCAGATTTGATGGAGAAATCAAAAGCTTTACAGACAAGCAAAAGCTAAGAGAATTCAGTACCACCAAACAAGCTCTACAACAAATGCTAAAGGAACTTCTCTAAGTGGGAAACACAAGAGAAGAATAGGACCTACAAAAACAAACCCAAAACAATTAAGAAAATGGTCATAGGTACATACATATCAATAATTACATTAAACGTGAATGAAGGGCTTCCCTGGTGGTGCAGTGGTTGGGGGTCCGCCTGCTGATGCGGGGGACACGGATTCGTGCCCCAGTCCGGGAGGATCCCACATGCCGCGGAGCAGCTGGACCTGTGGGCCATGGCCGCTGGGCCTGCACGTCTGGAGCCTGTGCTCCGCGACGGGAGAGGCCACAGCAGTGAGAGGCCCGTGTACCACAAAAAAACGTGAATGGATTAAATGCTCCAACCAAAAGACACAGGCTTGCTGAATGGATACAAAAACATGACCCATATATATGCTGTCTACAAGACACCCACTTCAGACCTAGGGACACATACAGACTGAAAGTGAGGGGATGGAAAAACATAGTCCATGCAAATGGAAATCAAAAGAAAGCTGGAGTAGCAATACTCATATCAGATAAAATAGACTTTAAAATAAAGAATGTTACAAGAGACAAGGACAAGTGTCCTACATAATGTAGACATTATGTAGACAAGTGTCCTACATAATGATCAAGGGATCAATCCAAGAAGAAGATATAACAATTATAAATATATATGCACACAACATAGGAGCGCCTCAATACATAAGGCAACTGCTAACAGTTGTAAAAGAGGAAATCGACAGTAACACAATAATAGTGGGGGACTTTAACACCTCACTTACACCAATGGACAGATCATCCAAACAGAAAATTAATAAGGAAACACAAGCTTTAAATGACACAATAGACCAGATAGATTTAACTGATATTTATAGGACATTCCATCCAAAAACAGCAGATTACACTTTCTTCTCAAGTGCGCATGGAACGTTCTCCAGGATAGATCACATCTTGGGTCACAAATCAAGCCTCAGTAAATTTAAGAAAATTGAAATCATATCAATCATCTTTTCTGACCACAATGCTATGAGATTAGAAATCAGTTACAGAGAAAAAAACCGTAAAAAACACAAACACATGGAGGCTAGACAATACGTTACTGAATAACCAAGAGATCACTGAAGAAATCAAAGAGGAAATCAAAAAATACCTAGAGACAAATGACAATGAAAACACGACAATCCAAAACCTATGGGATGCAGCAAAAGCAGTTCTAAGAGGGAACTTTATAGCTATACAAGCCTACCTCAAGAAACAAGAAAAATCTCAAATAAACAATCTAACCTTACACCTAAAGAAACTAGAGAAAGAAGAACAAACAAAACCCAAAGTTAGCAGAAGGAAAAAAATCATAAAGATCAGAGCAGAAATAAATGAAATAGAAACAAAGAAAACAATAGCAAAGATCAATAAAACTAAAAGGTGGTTCTTTGAGAAGATAAACAAAACTGATAAACCATTAGCCAGACTCATGAAGAAAAAGAGGGAGAGGACTCAAATCAATAAAATTAGAAATGAAAAAGGGGAATTTACAACAGACACCACAGAAATACAAAGCATCCTAAGAGACTACTACAAGCAACTGTATGCCAAAAAACTGGACAACCTGGAAGAAATGGACAAATTCTTAGAAAGGTATAAACTTCCAAGACTGAACCAAGAAGAAATAGAAAATATGAACAGACCAATCACAAGTAATGAAATCGAAACTGTGATTAAAAATCTTCCAACAAACAAAAGTCCAGGACCAGATGGCTTCACAGATGAATTCTATCAAACATTTACAGAAGAGCTAACACCCAACCTTCTCAAACTCTTCCAAAAAATTGCAGAGGAAGGAACACTCCCAAACTCATTCTATGAGGCCACCATCACCCTGATACCAAAACCAGACAAAGAGACTACAAAAAAAGAAAATTACAGACCAATATCACTGATTAATATAGATGCAAAAATCCTCAACAAAATACTAGCAAACAGAATCCAACAACACATTAAAAGGATCATACACCATGATCAAGTGGGATTTATCCCAGGGATGCAAGGATTCTTCAATATATGCAAATCAATCAATGTGATACACCATATTAACAAATTGAAGGAGAAAAACCATATGAATGGGGCTTCCCTGGTGGCGCAGTGGTTGGGAGTCTGCCTGCCAATGCGGGGACGCGAGTTCGTGCCCTGGTCTGGGAGGACCCCGCGTGCCACGGAGCAGCTGGGCCCGTGGCCATGGCCGCTGGGCCTGCGCATCCGGAGCCTGTGCTCTGCGGTGGGAGAGTCCACAGCAGTGAGAGGCCTGCGTACCGCGAAAAAAACCAAAAAGAAAAAAAAAACCCGAATAAAAAAAAAACATATGATCATCTCAATAGATGCAGAAAAAGCTTTTGACAAAATTCAACACCAATTTATGATAAAAACTCTCCAGAAAGTGGGCATAGAGGAACCTACCTCAACATGATAAAGGCCATATACGACAAACCCACAGCAAACATCATTCTCAATGGTGAAAAACTGAAAGCATTCCCTCTAAGATCAGGAACAAGACAAGGATGCCCACTCTCACCACTATTATTCAACATAGCTTTGGAATTCCTAGCCATGGCAACCAGAGATGAAAAAGAAATAAAAGGAATACAAATTGGAAAAGAAGAAGTAAAACTGTCACTGCTTGCAGATGACATGATACTATAAATAGAGAATCCTAAAGATGCCACCAGAAAACTACTAGAGCTAATCAATGAATTTGGTAAAGTTGCAGGATACAAAATTAATGCACAGAAATCTCTGGCATTCCTATACACTAATGATGAAAAATCTGAAAGTGAAATTAAGAAAACACTCCTATTTACCATTGCAACAAAAAGAATAAAATATCTAGGAATAAACCTACTAAGGAGACAAAAGACCTGTATGCAGAAAATTATAAGACAGTGATGAAAGAAATTAAAGATGATACAAATAGATGGAGAGATATACCATGTTCTTGGATTGGAAGAATCAATATTGTGAAAATGACTATACTACCCAAAACAATCTACAGGTTCAATGCAACCCCTATCAAATTACCAATGGCATTTTTTACAGAACTAGAACAAAAAATCTTAAAATTTATATGGAGACACAAAAGACCCCTAATAGCCAAAGCAGTATTGAGAGAAAAAAACGGAGCTGGAGGAATCAGACTCCCTGACTTCAGATTATACTACAAAGCTACAGTCATCAAGACAATATGGTACTGGCACAAAAACAGAAACATAGATCAATGGAGCAAGATAGAAAGCCCAGAGATAAATCCATGCACCTATGGTCAACTAATCTATGACAAAGGAGGCAAGGATATACAATGGAGAAAAGACAGTCTCTTCAATAAGTGGTGCTGGGAAAAATGGACAGCTACATGTAAAAGAATGAAATTAGAACAATCCCTAAAACCACACGCAAAAATAAACTCAAAATGTATTCGAGACCTAAATGTAAGACTGGACACTATAAAACTCTTAGAGGAAAACATAGGAAGAACACTCTTTGACATAAACCACAGCAAGATCTTTTTTGATCCACCTCCCAGAGTAATGGAAATAAAAACAAAAATAAACAAATGGGACCTAATGAAACTTAAAAGGTTTTGCACAGCAAAGGAAACCATAAACAAGACGAAAAGACAGCCCTCAGAATGGGAGAAAATATTTGCAAATGAATCAATGGACAAAGGATTAATCTTCAAAATATATAAACAGCTCATGCAGCTCAATATTAAAGAAACAAACAACTCAATCCAAAAATGGTCAGAAGACCTAAATAGCCATTTCTCCAAAGAAGACATACAGATGGCCAAGAAGCCATGAAAAGCTGCTCAACATCACTAATTATTAGAGAAATGCAAATCAAAACTACAATGAGGTATCACCTCACACCAGTTAGAATGGCCATCATCAGAAAATCTACAAACAACAAACGCTGGAGAGGGTGTGGAGAAAAGGGAACCCTCTTGCACTGTTGATGGGAATGTAAATTGATACAGCCACTATGGAGAACAGTATGGAGGTTCCTTAAAAAACTAAAAATAGAATTACCATATGATCCATCAATCCCACTACTGGGCATATACCCAGAGAAAACCATAATTCAAAAAGACACATGCACCCCAATGTTCATTGCAGCACTATTTACAATAGCCAGGTCATGGAAGCAACCTAAATGCCCATCGACAGACGAATGGATAAAGAAGTTGTGGTACATGTATACAATGGAATATTACTCAGCCATAAAAAGGAACGAAATTTAGTCACTTGCTGAGACGTGGATGGATCTAGAGACTGTCATACAGAGTGAAGTAAGTCAGAAAGAGAAAAACAAATATTGTATATTAACGCATGTATGTGGAAACTTAGAAAAATGGTTCAGAGGAACCGGTTTGCAGGGCAGAAGTTGAGACACAGATGTAGAGAAAAATGTATGAACACCAAAGGGGGAAAGCCACAGGGGGTTGGGGATGGTGGTGTGATGAATTGGGCGATTGGGACTGACATGTATACACTGATGTGTATAAAATTGATGACTAACAAGAACCTCATGTATAAAAAAATAAATAAAATAAAGCTGAAAAATTAAAAAAAAAAAAAAAGAATCTGCCTTCCAGTGAACAAGACGTGGGTTTGATCCCTGGTCAGGGAACTAAGATCCCACATGCCACAAGGCAACTAAGCCCATGCGCCACAACTGGAGAGAAGCCCACGCACCACAACGAAAGACCCTGCGTGCCTCAACTAAGACCTGACACAGCCAAAGAAAGAAAGAAAGAAGCAGAGACTTTTCTAATAATCCACACAAAACATCCAGTGGTCAGGAGACACCCACTTGTAAGTCATGCACATGTCTTAAGTAGACATCAACTACTTGGAAGTTCATATCCCTGGACCTTATTTTTCTCACTTTTTCTTATTGTCTAAGCTGAAGGTCCCTCATGCGTATCTTCCTATGTGTGGGTGTCTTGTCCTGGGTGCCTGCCAGGGGCATGAAGCAGAGTCAGTGTTAAAAAGCTATACGTTCAATTGAATTTTATTTTATTATTATTATTTTTTATTTTTTTGCTGTACTTATGATGACCATTTTATTATAAAGGATAACAATGAACAGCCAGATGAACAGGTATATAGGGCAAGTTTGTAAGAACAAGAGCTTCTATCCTTGTGGAATCAGGGATTCCACCACCCTCTCAGTACATCAATATTTTCACCAACCAGGAAGCTCCCTGAGCCTTGTTGTTCAGAGTTTTTAATATCAAGATTTCTTTACATCGACATGTGTGATGACATCATTGGCCATGTCATTGAGCTCACATTTCCGGCCCCACTATCCCTGGAGGTTGGAGATTGGGAGATTGGGCTGAACGTTCAAACCCTCTAATCATATGTTTGGTCTTTCTGGTGACCAGCCCCCATCTGAATTGATCTAGGAGTCCCACCAGTAGTCACTTCATCAGCATAACAGACATTCCCATCACTCAGGAAATGCCAAGCTCTGTCAGGAGCTGGAGATAAAGATTTATAGACCAAATATAAAGACTCAATATATTTTTTATTATACCATAGTAGTCGCTCAACTGAATTGTATAATACACCCCATTCAGTCTGGTTCAGGGTCCCTCAACCTCAGTATAATGGGCAGTTGGGGCTGGATAACTCTTGCAGGGGCCGTCCTGTGCATTGCAGGATGTTGAACAGCGTCCTTAGCCTCTACTCATTAATCCCCTATCCCCGACTTGTGATTAAAAAAATGCTGCCAGACGCCTTCTGAGGACAACGTTCATTCCCAGCTGAGAAGCACGGTCTAGAGCAACGTGAAGAATGTGTTTTCTTACAGTGTGATCTTATACTGCGTATCTTTGAACATTTACACACACACACACACACACACACACACACACACACCCCATATCTGTAGGGCTGTGAGCCTAGTGATTAAGAATGTCGTGCGGGGACTTCCCTGGTGACACAGTGGTTAAGAATCCGCCTGCCAAGGCAGGGGACACAGGTTCGAGCCCTGGTTTGGGAAGATCTCATCACATGCTATGGAGCAACCAAACCTGTGAGCCACAACTACTGAGTCCATGTGCTTCAACTATGGAAGCCCATGCTCCTAGAGCCCATGCTCCGCAACAAGAGAAGCCACTGCAATGAGAAGCCTGCACACTGCAACGAAGGGTAGCCCCCACTCACCACAACTAGACGAAGCCCATGCACAGCAATGAAGCCCCAGGGCAGCCAAAAATAAATAAATTAAATAAATTAAAAAAAAAAAAGAATGTTGTGCGGCTGAAAGACCATCAGCCTAACCTCTGGGGAGGAGAGAGAGGAGCAGGATACTGAATTCAATCGTAGGACAAATGATTAAATCAACTATGGCTGCATAATGAAATCCTAATAAAAACTCCGGACACCGAGGCCCGGATGAGCCTCCCTGGTGACACACATGGATGGGCAGGAAGGTGAGGCACCCTGAGGACCAAGAAGCTTCGTGTCACGCCCTTTGCCTCCCTTCCTTTGGAGGCTGCTGGTCTGTATCCTTTATAATAGTATCACGTTGTGAGCATAGTGCTTTCCTGAGTTCTGTGAGCCTTTCTAGTGAAGTATAGAACTTGGAGTGATTGCAGGAATTGAGGATCCCCGAATTGGTAGCCAGAAGTGTGGGGGTGGCCTGGGAACTCCCAAAACATTTGGCTGATGTCTAAAGAGAGGGCAGTCTTGTGCCCCCCACCTGTGAAGTGAGTACAAACTCTTGGTAATTAGCACAGGACTGCATGGCAGTCCCCCATACTCACAAGACAGTGGGAGAAGGGGCCCAGAGGCCACCCCATCCCCTCCCCAGGTCTCAGAGAGGCAGACACTCGCAGAGCCCGGCTCAGCCACGACCAAAACGAACCCCCTCATCTCAGAAAATGGTACCACCATCTAAAATAAGTCCCCATTGTGCCATCTGCAGAGACGTGGATGGACCTAGAGACTGTCATACAGAGTGAAGTAGGTCAGAGAGAGAAAAACAAACGTCGTATATTCACGCATATATGCGGAACCTAGAAAAACGGTGCAGTTGAATCTATCTGCAAAGCAGAAGTAGAGACACAGACATAGAAATAAAAACGTATGGACACCAAGGTGGGGAAGGGGGGCGATGAATTGGGAGATTGGGATTGACATATACACACTACTGATACTATTTATAAAATAGATAACTAATGAGAACCTACTGTAGAGCACAGGGAACTCTACTCAGTACTCTGCGGTGACCTAAATGGAAAGGAAATCCAAAAAAGAGGGGATGTATGTATGTGTATAGCTGATTCACTTTGCTGTACAGCAGAAGCGGATACAACATTGTAAAGCAACTACACTCCAATAAAAAAATAAATAAAATAAAATAGGTCCCCAGACCTCCCCGCCTCTGTCCTTCTCTATGGTCACTGCCGCCCAATCCACGCGGCCGCCGTCTCACCCGCGTCGACATCACTTTGGTAACCTCTGTCCCTGGCGGGCACGTTCCTTGGCAGGTAGCAGGTGCTGGAAAAATACATTTTTGTTCTGGAAGCGCACACTTGTGCGAGCTCCTGAGGAACGCCTGTCTCTCCCAACAATCCAGAAGCCGGGAAGTAGAGACCCTGTTCCCTGGCGTAACTTGGGCGTCAAGCACTGAGCCTGGCACCCAGCAGGTGCTCCATCAAGTGCCTGTTCAAGGGCACCAGGATACGCCACCCAAAAGACGGCACTTTGGCACACGAATTATTCCGAGCTGAAGGCATTTGGGTTCCTGAAATCCCTTACCTGCCTAAAAGCAGAGCCTCAAGTGTCATTAATCCCCTTCCGGGGGCAACTCCCTCTTCTGGGAGACGTGGAGCAGAAACCACATCCCGACAGACGTCCAGACAATTCACCCATATTCTTCCTCCCATCTGTTCCCCAAAGGGGGTCCATGTATCTTCCGAAAGATACATCAGAAAGCTAACGTCCTTTCTCCCACGCCCCTCCCCCACTAAGTTAGGTATATAGACCCCAGATTCTGACCCACGCTTTGAGTCAATCATCTCTGGGTGCTCCCGTGTGTCACACGCACAACTCACGTGTTAATACGTTTCTGTTGGTTTTGCTCTCGTCCACCTGCTTTGGTAATTGCCTTTCACTCACAGGGTCCCTGCCAGAGTAACCGAGACTCATTGAAAAGAGATTTTTCCCCTCCCCTATGCTTTCAACGTTATCAACACTAGCAATTTATTTATTTATTTTTTGCATTTTATCCTACAGTTAAATAGCTATAAAAAGTAAGCACCATCAACTACTCAATAACAATAGTATGGAAAACTTATTCAGAACATCGCTTTTTGTTTTTGTTTTTTTCTTTGTTTGTTTTGAATTTGTTTGGATTTTATATTTTCCACTCTCACATTAAGATTCAAGGTTCAAATATCTGGATATTTGGGACCAGAACTTTCCTCAGCCTTGGCTATTCAATACTTTGCATTGGTCCATGTGTCCCATGACAGGCTAATCCACAATAGGGTAACATATTTTCATCAGCTTTGGTACTACAGCCAAGATGCAGTGTGTTTAACACTAGCAATTTATTAACGATGAATTAACAAAACCCGAGGCTCTTACCAGAGCCAGAGGGCTCTGCACAGTCTGGCAGTGGTAATTCTCAGGCTTCATCTCCCTCTCCGGTTCCCTCTCCCCACAGCGGTCTGGCCTCCCTTCCTTGTTGTCCCCTGCCCACACAGCTGAAGCACTAAGTGCTCACCTCTCACCTATTCCTGCGGTTTGCCAAGCCCTTCATTCACGTCCACGACCAAATACCACCACCTCCAACCCCACCCCTGACCTAGCCTTTTTACTCTCCACAGCCCTTAGCATCCTCCCAAAACAGAAATGTATTTTATTATATGTCTCCCATGACCATAAGGTTCGTAAAGAAAGGGGCTGTAAAAAAATTATTTTATTTTATATTTTTAAAATTATTTTTATTGAAGTATAGTTGATTTACAATGTTGTGTTAGTTTCAGGTGAATCAGCAAAGTGAATCAGTTATACACATACATATATCCACCCTTTTTTAGATTTTTTTCCCATATAGGCCATTGCAGAGTATTGAGTAGAGTTCCCTGCGCTACACGGTACGTTCTTATTATTTATCTGTTTTATGTAAAAAAAAAATTATTATGCCACTTGTTAAAACACAGTAAGGCAGACTTTATTCAGGACCATAGAGATAGGTGCAGGGACCACTACACTGGTGGTGGTGGTGGGGAGATTGGGTTCAACTCTGAATACAAGGAAAAGTGGGGATTTATAGCCAAGGAGCAGAGTGGGGTGGGTATCAGTGGATGGAAAGTTATTAAACCTCAGGGGGAAGGGGAGATTCTGGCTAAACTGACCTTGTGGGATTTCTCCCCTCCCCAGCTTTATTGAGATGTAATTGACACATAGCTTAAGGTGTACAAGTGTTGATTGGATACATTAATATATTGCAATGTGATTCCCACCTTAGCATTAGCTAGCACCTCCATGCCATCACATAATGCTCGTTTCTTTTTTTTTCCTACTTTTTTAAAACTTTTAATTTTATATTGGAGTATAGTTGATTAATGATGTTGTGACAGTTTCAGGTGTACGGCAAAGTGATTGAGTTATACGTATACATGTATGTATTCTTTTTCAAATTATTTTCCCGTTTAGATTGTTACATGATATTGATGAGGAACTCTGCTCATTTCTTTTTGGTGGTGAGAGTGTTTAAGATCTAGTCTCTTTCAAGTATATAATATGATACTGTTAACTCTAGCCACGATGTTGTACATTAGACCCCCAGAACTTCTTCATCTTCTAACTGGAAGTTTGTGCCCTTTGACGGGCATCTCCCAGTTCTTGCTGAAGCCAGGGCAGGGTGATCAGGCGTCTCCCAGGGGATGACGGGGTGGGGGTGGTGAGAAACCTGATCAGATATTGAGGGCCACCAGACACGCAGGGTGGGAGATTATAGCTAAATGAATTGAAGCAAGATTCTTGCTCAAATTGAACAATGCAGAAAGAGACGCAGAAGTCCAGAAGTTGAGACCTGGTTGAAAAGTCAGAGGGTCAGAAGAGCCTGGCCAGAGTTTGGCCAAAGAGAGAGTCTTTGTCAGGGATCTGTCTGTTGGTTTCCCTCTCTACCGCAGGCAGTACTCACCACAACGTAGCCACTCGGCAAACTTGTGGAGGATCAATCAATGACTAAAGCCCGTGAAGAATGAATGCCTCATCCTTCACACCCTGTCTCCAGACGGGCAGGACCTCATCTCTGTTTATTGTACGCTGTTGTTTTCCCCACCTGGGAACAGGGCCGGGTGCACAGCAGAGGCTCAGGCAATATTTGTTGGATTAGTGAGTAAACGAATGAATGAATTCATGCTGGGAAGAGATCTGCTTATGTTACCGATCCTCGTGGGAGATGTGTGATTTCTAGAACCACCTTTCTGCCCCCCTGCAAAGATTTCATCCCCAAATGCATTTCACTGTGTGCAAAGATCACGTGGGTGGGGTGGGGGATGTTACCTGAGCCCCCCCAGGCCTTGGCCTCTGCAGCTGGGCTGTTATGACGTCCATGCCTCTGCCTTGTCCACACCCCCCCACCCTACAGGGACTCCCCCTGCTGGTGGGAAGGAGGTGGGCTCAGACTGTTGCCATGGAAACGACTGCTGGAGCCGGGGAGGGAGGGGAGAGGGGTTGAGGAAGGTTGCTAAGAGAGTCCTGTGTAGTTAACACATTTGGGGCTCTCCATACATTTCCTTCCCATCTGTCGGACGGAAAAGGACTCCCGAGGCCACTGTGGCCTCCAGTCTGTTTTCCACAAAGTAGCCAAAGAGGTGTTTCACACCTATAACTCAGATGCAATCAATTGCTCCTAAAACCACCGTGTTACCTAGTGAGGGCCCTGCTGACCACCCCGCCCCACCCCGTCCTGATTCCCGAACCCACTTCCTTCCTTTATTCCTGACCTTTGTCCTGCTCTCTGAAGAGAACAGTTCATCTGCCCTGGGCTTTTGCACTTGCTGTCCCTGGTTCCTGAAATGGTCCCCCCGAACATATTCCTGCGGCTGGCTCTGTCCAGTCCCAATATGTCCTAAACTCTCTGGGCCACAGTTCACTCATTAGCAAATGAGAATAATAACACCGGGAGGGATGCTCTGAGGATTCCTACAGATACGCCTACAAAACCCACGAGAGAGATTCCTAGGTCAAGATCCTGCTACAAACAAACAAACAAACAAATGTATGTGTGTTTAGCTGCAGTCCAACTTGTGCCTACAGAATTCTTGTGACAACTAGAAATAAGGATGCTTCTGGGATGAGCATATAAGACCTTACAAATTTCTGTCCCCAAACAGAGGCATATTCTCCCAGTTTGGATAATGTTGTCTGGTAGAGATTCCTTAGGGTCATTTTTGGAGGCACAGTCGTTAAGTCTGCATATGAAGGGCCTACTATGTGCTGGGCCCTGATTTTAAGCCCCTGGGATCTCCCTGCCCCACCCCCCTCCAGCCTCTCCCATCCAGCTGCAGTTTCCATGGCAACACCGTGGTCTCCCAGGGAGGATGGGGCAGAGGGATAGACGTTAGACCAGCCTGGCTGGGGAGAGCGAGGTCCCCCACCCACCCCCCTGCGCAGTCTGGGCATCGGGGGTTCATATGGTATTTTGTGCACGTAATGCGACACAGGCCGAGTGTCTCTGCAGCAGGGAACACGGGGCCTCTGCAGATTTGGATAGAATCGCCAGTCTCCTCTGAACACCAGCATTCCTCCTTGAATTCCGTCAGAAACACTGACGGGGCCCCTCCTGTGTGCCAGAATGAAATAGGATGCAGGAAGGGCCTGGTCTGTGCCCCGACTAGGGTCCAGGTACTATCAGGGGAGACACCTTCACCCCCAAATCCATTTATGCCCAGAGTATGGAATATTATTCAGCACTAAAGAAAAAAAAAAAGAACCACCAAACCACGAAATGACATGGAGGAAGCTTAAACGCACATGACTCCGTGATAGAAGCCAATCTGAAAAAGCTCCCTGCTGTACGATTCCAACTACGTGACATGGAAAAGGCAAAACTATGGAGACAGGAAAAAGACCAGTGGTCGCCAGGGGTGGGGCGGAGGGTAGGATGAATGGAGCAGGGCACAGAGGAGTCTTAGGGCAGTGAAAATAATCTGCATGACACCACACAATGGATACATGTCATTATACATTTGTTCCCAACCCACAGAGTGTACAACACCAAGAGTGAGCCCACAGCTGCACAGACACTGGTACTTAAACCACAACCACGGTCAGGAGATGGGCACCTCCGGATCTCTGAACGAGGCTTGTGGTTGCAATGAGAACCACCCTTTTCCCTGGTTGGAGGCTGTGTCTCTCGTGGGGCCCCCAGCTGGGCCTTGGGTGCAGGACCAGGGCTCACTCCAGGGGGACTGCTGCCTTGGGGAGGGGGCTCAGAGGTCCTGGGGCCAAGGTCAGACTCCACATCTGCTTCCCCTCAGGCAGCAGGAGATGCAGCAGGAAGGCCCCTCCCTCTGTCTCTTCTTGACCATTTCCACCCCTGCCTTCCGTTTCTCTGAGTCCACCACTGGCCCTGCCCTCTGCCACCCCCCAGCCCAGACGCCACCTCCTCCTAATGGTCTACTCCTTCCCTTCCCTCAATGGCTCCTTTCCCCTTGAAAGCGAATACAACATATTAAATAGCATCTTCCCCTATGTACGTGATAATTCCCACAATTAAATGCTCTCCCCTCGCACGGCCCACACGGGGTCTCGGCCACCTGGCCTGGGCTGACCCCTCCAGCCAGGACCGGCTGCATAACTTGCAGGGTCCAGTGCAAAAGGAAAATGCATGCCTCTGGTTCAAAAAAGCAGGAAAAGGCTCTTTCCTTTCTTCCGCAGTTTTTCCCTCAACCTGTCAATGGTGTTTTTTGTTTGCCATTCAGTGTCACGCTCCCTCGGCCACATGGGGTTGCTGGGGGGCGAGCGCAGACCCTCACAGGGGCTGGGGCCCGCCTGACCCTAACCCTCCCCAGGCTTGTGCCCTGAACCCCCATCCTGCGGGGGCAGAGGGCAGCAAGGGTTCCCGGAGGGGAGGGTTTCTGAACTGCCCAGAACCTGCCCCAGGGATGCAGGACTAAGTGGAGGGCAGGACTCCCAGCCCTGGACACAGATCCCTGTCCTGTGGGACTTCACTTCCAAAACTCAACTTCAAAGATCAAATTAACAATTTCCTCAAGAGAAAAAGAAGAGGAATTCCCTGGTGGTCCAGTGGTTAGGACTCTGTGCTCTCACCGCTGTGGGCCTGGGTTCAATCCTTGGTCAGGGAACTAAGACCCCACAAGCCATGTGGCCAAAAACACACAAACAAAAACAAAACAAACAAACAGAGGAATTTCATGATGGTGACCTCAGAGCATTAAACCCCCAGCACACGGACCCCCGATGTGGGCCTGGTTGCAGGGTCTTCAGCCCCCTGCCCTCCCCTCCCTCCCTCAGTCTGGCCTCTCTGTGATCTTACAAAGAGGAAGCTGGCTCTGCTTCGCACTGGCTGTTCCCTCTGCCTGGAACAGCCCCGCTCAGGTCCTCTCTGACTGTTTCCCCGGTTCCTGAAGAGCTCAGCTGCCTGTGCCCCACCCCCTGGGCCTGGGGTCCCTCCTCAGTCAGCTGGAGTGGGGGGGCGGGCAGAAGAGCCCTTTGTCACCGCGGCCCTGTGGTGAGGCCACTCCGGCGCGGTCCGTGCTGCTTCCCGGGGGCTAATGCTGGACCCTACTTCAGTTGCTTGTACAGAATTCGTGAGGGAAAGGACGAAACGCATGCCACCATTCCTAGATCCAAAGACTTGGGATATTAATTCTTGCCAGAAACGGAGCCAAAAAAGAATAGATTCCGGGATGACGGATGGAATCCCTGGGATTTCTGGGGGCACAGACATTGGCCTTGCCGACCTGCCTTGAGGGCCTACTGTGTACCAGGCTGGGATTTGGATTCTGCGCACACACACTCCCTGCAGAGGCAGAGACATTCAGGGCCCCTTCTACAGTCCCGCATCCTCCCTCCACACTGTGGCTATGGTTTCCATGGCAACTGCCTGAGCCCACCTGCGTCACCACAGACGTGGGGGCTTCTGCTCTGGGAGTGGAGCAGAGGGGCGCGCATCAGACTCGCACCACCTGGGAGGGCTAGGCTCACTGCGCAGCCTCCACGTCAGCAGCACGTCTGCACATTTTGCGCGGGTTGAAATGCGTCAGTGGTACCATCTTCACAGAAAGAGAAAAAAAGAAGGAAAAAAAAAGCGTCTGCCGGAGCCTCCACCGACTCCGAGTGAAGTTTTGAATCTGTTCTGAGCAGCCGTGACACAGCAGTTTATGTTTTCACCATTCATTTATTTAGTACATATTCGTATTGCATGTGAACTGAGAAATTAGATATACACACCTATGTGTATTCACGGAGCTACTGCCTGTTTTACATGCTTTATTCTAGATCTGGAAAATGAAACGGTGAGACATAAGGCCCAGTTTCTGACTGCTGGTAGACCATTCATTCCTTCCTTCACCCCCCAAATTATGTGTTTACTATGCAAGTATTTATTGAGGTCCCACTATGGGTCAGCGCTGAGTGAAATCTGATGCGTGAAGTAGAAACCAAGACAGATTCCCCCCCCCACCCCGTTAAGAATCTTTCATGTATGTGAGAATAACAGTCAATAAATGTAACTTAAATACCAGATGATGGTAAGTTCTATAAAGGGTAAACAGGGTGAGGAGATGGAGAGTGAAGGAAGGGGATCTTTTAGCTGATCAAGGAGGTCTTCCTAGAGGTGGAGGTATTTGAGCAGACCTGAATGAAGGGAGGGCACAAACCTTTGGATCGTTAGAGAAACAACTGTTCTGGGCAGAGAGAATGGCACCTGGAAACATTGGAAGATGGGGCATGTTTCTCATGCTTGATGAACAGCAGGGAAGCCAGGGTGTGTGATGGGAGTGAGTGAAGAAGAAAGCGGATGGGGGTGGATTCAGATGGGGAGCTGGGAGGAGTCATGCAGTGCCTTCTGGCTTACATTTAGTGAATAAACACGTAGCTAAATTTATCATTAAGGGTTCACATTTTTGTTTCTTAGAGATGTATTTCCTCTGTTGGATGCATGGATGATTGATGGTTGGATGGATGGATGAATGATGGTTGGATGGATGGATGGATGGGTGATGGTTGGATGGATGGATGGGTGATGGTTGGATGGATGGATGGATGGATGATGGTTGGATGGATGGATGATGGATTGATGGATGGATGGATAATTAAATGAACAAATGGTTGGAGAGATCGATGGATGGATTAATCGTTGGATGGATGGATGATGGCTAGAATAATGCATAAATGAATGGTTGGATAGATTGAAGGATGGATTAATGGGTGGGTGAGTGTAAGGACTGATGAGTGGATGGATGATGGATGGATAATGGATGGATGGATGGATGGATGGGTAGACGGATGGATGGATATTTCGATGAATGAATGTTTGGTTGGGTGGGTGCTACAAGTAAAATAGACAATTTTTTTCCTTCTCCAAGGGTCAATTCTGAATTCTAGAAGTCTCCTTTGCTCTCTGTCTACACCACTCATCTGTGAAGATCATGACTTTGGGGTATATATACATAAAAATATATATTTGGAAGTAAAGCCGTGGTGAATGAATAAGGGTAATTGAAAGGTGGCCTCCCCTTTGTGTGTAAACACCTGTGGGAGTGGGTAATATTTTCATCATCATGCCCCATCCTTCTGATCAGTCAGTAGAGCTTTGAATGCCCCTCTCTTGCCCCACTCTCCTTGGGTGATGCAGATGAAATTCCTACTCATAGTGTTACCTACATAGATGGCGCCCCCTGGAGCTGTGCAGTGTACAACCCTGTGATCTCCAGTGACTCTGCATTTGGCAGGATCTCCAAATCTGCATCCCCAGCCCAGACCTCCCTCAGGAGCTTCAGAAACAGATATCCACCCAGCAACTGGACGTTCCCCTCGGATGACATCAGGACAGACGGTGCAAGGTCAGGACTGATCTAAACATCAACAAACCCAGCCCACAAGCAACAGGTCAAGAATCCCCAAGATATAGCTCCACCCAGGCCTCTCCTCTGCGTATCTTTCGAGTCCTCCCAGATTTCCCAATTTCCAGAGCCACCACCCTATTCTAAGCCACCTCCTCTCTTGCCAATGGACCAATGGTGTCCAAAATGGAGCACCGTGAGAAAAGCTTTAAGACGTTTTATTTCTACTTTTTTTTTACTTCCACCTTTTGAAATGATCTATTTCTTTTGAGTGCTTTATTATCTGTACACCACCTTGCTGCAGTAGCATATAATCTGTCAATAGCTAGCTAAGGCTCCTTGGTGGCTCTGTGTGGCAAATCCTACTACTGAAACAAGTGAGGGAAATTGAGTCAGAGGGTGGTCAGCTCTCTTTGAAAATCCTAGGTTGGTGCCTTAGTTGCCTCAGCTCTAAAATGGGCATCAGAGCATAGGCAGCCCTTAGAAATCTACCAAGCAAGGACATAACTCCCGGGGCGAAGAACCCAGATGACAAACTCTGGCTGCCTGGGTTCGAATCCTGGCTTTGCCACTTGCTAGCTGTGTGAACCTCCAGAACGTATTGCCTGCCCTGAGCTGCCATCTCCTTGTATGTAATAGTGGGATAATGTTAGAACATATCTCAAATGAGCCTTTCTGAAGCAAGAATTCAGAGGACTGAATGGCATAGCGTAAGTGCTATTGTATTGGTTATTAAACTGAGCATAAGTTCTGTGATTATTGAGTGGTTTCAACATTGGGAACTGTGGCAACACTGCCAGGCCTGCAATAAAGTTTCCCTCAAAAGTCACCAAAAGGGACTTTCCCGGTGGTCCTGTGGTTAAGATTCCATCTTCTATGCAGGGGACGAGGGTGCGATCCCCAGTTGGGGAACTAAGATCCCACATGCCGCGGAGCCACTAAGCCCACGCCCCACAGCTACTGAGACTGCGTGCCGCAACGAAGACCCAACTCGACCATAAATAAATAAATAAGTCACCCAAAGTACTGCTATGATAAATGGCAGAGCTGGAAACCCACCCCAGTCAAGTTGGTTATTGTGGTTAAAATCGGGGACCTGGGGAGGACAGCCATTGGGAAGAACAGTATGGTCATACCTCAAAAAATTAAAGAACAGAATTACCATTTGACCCAGCAATTCCATTTCTGAATATATACCCAAGAGAATTAAAAGGAGGGTCTCAAAATGATACCTGTACACCCATGTTCATAGCAGCCTTGATCACAATAGCTAAAAGGTGGAAGTAGCCCAAGTTGTCTACTGATGAATGAGTGGGTAAACAAAGTGTGGTGTATGCATACAATGGAATATGACTCAGCCTTAAAAGGGAAGGACATTGTGACACGTGCTACCACATGGATGAACCTTGAGGACGTCATGCTAAGTGAGATAAATCCGTCACAAAAGACTAATGACTACTCTATGATGCCACTTCCATGAGGTACCTGAGACATCAAATTCATAGAGACAGAAAGTAAGATGGTGATTGCTGGGGCTGGGACAGGGGGGAGTGGGGAGTTACTGTTTAAGGGGTACAGAATTTCAGTTTTACAAGATGAAAAGAGTTCTGGACATGGATAACGGTGATGGTTGCACAACACTGTGAATGTATTTATCACTACTGTAATGTACACTTAAAATGTCCTTAGGAGGGCGAAGTGTGTGTTATGTGTATTTTACACATTGGGGAAGACTGAGGGGGCTGGCAGATTGGGAGGTGGAATCGTCCAGCGTTGGTGTTTTGCCTAAAGAGTAGGAAAGAGAAGGGGCAGAGTATTTCCAAGGGAGACCATAACTCTAGACGGCTAAAGAGAAAGGAAAAGGGGTGACGGACCCTGCGAGAGACTTGGGTTCAGCAGAAATGTAGATGAGGTCGTTGGACTGAACCGACAATCTTACTGCAGAGCCTGGAAAATTCCACTCTGCGGCTCTCTCCTCACCTTCCCCAGCCCCTCGCCTCCCTGACTCTGGCTGCAGTTTCCACAGCAACAGCCCACAGCAACAGCCCTCCCGCATCCTTCAGGGGAAAGTGGGTGCCCTTGTGAGGGGAACCAAGTGAGGAGAGGGATGAGGCCGGCGGGGGAGGGCCTGGTCTGTCCTACAGGGTCTTTGCATCCTGGGTGTATGTGCGCTTTTTGCGCACGATGAAATGCGTCACCATCCGCAGCGGCTCTGCAGAGGGGAAGACTGGCGTCGGGAGGTTCTATGGACGTGGCTAGAAATCCTGAGTATCTTCTCTGCAGTGCACCAGCACTTCATGTTTTCAGAATATTGATTGGTCAGAAATACTGATTGAGCTCCCATTGTGTACTGGACTGTGCGCTAGGGGCATGGAGAATAAAATGGTGACTGAAAAAGTGTCTCCTCTCTGCCTACCAGGAGTGGAGAGACCGTTAGCAGAGAGAGCTTTCCACACCCTCATTTATTCCATCACCCATCCTTTCCTTCAGACAATATTTACTGAGAGCAGAACTTGAACTAAGCCCGGTGGAGACAGCAAAGAACCAACAGACAGATCTCTGCTCTTGTGATCTTGCGAGAGCCGGCTCCAGCATACCTCTGACATACCACAGAATACTGTTCTGCGTCTCGTCTAAACTCTGCTGATAAGCCCAGTATGGGAAGGAGTTAGACCCAGTCCGCAGCACACTGAATCTCAGGTCTTAGAGAGAACTCTTTGGTCACAAAGAACCTCTGTCTGCACAGAGCAGAATTCACCGCCCCTCTGATCTGGGCCTCCCGAGAGGCTCTGGCCCCCTGATCTGGGCCAGGTGGCAGCAGCTGGCTGGGAGGAAGAGGGGTCTTTGTGCCTTGGAATGTCTGGCCTGAATCCCTCTCTCTGCAGAAGGGGCTGGGCAAGTGGGGGAAGGGTCAGGGATGGGACAGAGGGGAGGGAACGATGGTCTCCAGATTTGTGCAGCTCTTCTGCTTTATTATTTTTTTAACTTTTTATTTTACCTTGGAGCATAGTTGATTAACAATGTTGTGATAGTTTCAGGGGAAAAGCAAAGTGATTCAGTTATACATATACATGTATCTATTATTTTTCAAATTCTTTGCCCATTTAGGTTGTTACAGAGTATTGAGGAGAGTTCCCTGTGCCATACAGTAGGTCCTTGTTGGTTATCCATTTTAAATATAGCAGCATGTACGTGTCAATCCCAAACTCCCTAACTAGGAAGCTCTTCTTTTTTTTTTTTTTTTTTAAGCTCTTCTGAAAGCACGTGTGAATGCTGGTGTAAACGGGACTTTCTGACATGACACAGTAATACATATGAGTCGTCACAATTTTAAGCATTTTCCTGCACATAAATTCATTGCCTATTTCCGACAACCGGGTAACATGGGACAGTTGGCATCCTTGTCTGCATCCTTGTCTGCCTCTGAGGTGGAAACAAGCTCAGAGAGGTGAGGTCATGTGGGAGGAGGTGGCAGGTGAGTGACGCTGCAGGAGACCTGCCTGCTTTTGTCACTTGTGTTCTTTTTTTTCTTTCTTTTGACATGTAAAGAGCAACACTTATTTAATGTACACAACTCGGTGAGTTTGGGGTTAAGTATACGGCCACGAAAGCAGCACCACCATCAAGATCATAACCACATCCATCACCTCCCCAATGTTCCTCCTGCCCCTTTATTATCTTTATTATTTGTGTGCGTGTGTGTGAAGAGCACCTCGCTGGAGAGCTGCCCTCTGGGTAGGTGTTAAGTACAACGCGCAGTGCTGTGGCCACAGGCGCGACGCCCGATGGCAGATCTCCTGGGTTCTTAATTCATCCGTCCACCACTCCCTGCTTACAATTTCCAGAAGCTTCCCCTGCAGCTACACAGGACACACCCATGGCTGTTGTGGGAACGGATGGAACACATGCACGCAGTCTTAAACAGCTGCCTGGCACCTAGTCAATGCTGAAACTGCTTAGTTCTGAGATTTTCAAGTCCTGGTTTCGCCAAGAAATTCCCACGGACAGAGAGGACGTGAGAAGACGGTTCTCCCTGCATCTGCGCTCAGCTAATCCCCGAGTCCTCTGTTTCACTGGTTCCCTCGGGATGGGAAATGCCTGGAGAGACGCGTATTTCTTCTTTCCACAAGCGTTTCTCAAGTACCTCGTGTGTGCCGGGCGGGCTGACGGTTGGAACCCTTAGATTCTGGAAAATTCCAATCTCGGCCTCCCTCTGTTCCCTCTTCATCCTGCTGCGGTTTCCATGGCGACAGCCTGAGCTGCCTCCGTGGTCCTCGAGAAGTGGGAGCTCGTGTGGGGATGGAAGGGGAGGGCTGAGAGGCCGACTCAAGCCTGCTGGCCCTCCAAGGCATGCGGCGGGGACACGTGCCCCTCAGGGAACATTGAAACACATCCTTGAACCAAGACCTGCAGAAGGGCCTCACTGAGCCTGGGCAGGTGTCTGCAAATGGTTAGAAATCACACTTCAGTCCAGTGCCAGTGATACCAGCAGTGTCTGTTCTCACCACTCACCCACTCACTCCACATGCCCCTTGAGGCCCTACTTATTGTGCCAGGAACAGTTGGAGGTACAAACAACACCCTGATTATGGAAGGCAAGTCAGCTCCCCTTCCCCCATCTGTATGTCGAAATCCTAACCCCCAGTACATCCAAACGGCGCTGTACTAGGAGCCAGGTTTTTGTTTTTTTTTTGCGGTACGTGGGCCTCTCACTGTTGTGGCCTCTCCCGTTGTGGAGCACAGGCTCTGGACGCGCAGGCTCAGCGGCCATGGCTCACGGGCCCAGCTGCTCCATGGCATGTGGAATCTTCCCGGACCAGGGCACGAACCCGGGTCCCCTGCATCGGCAGGCGGACTCTCAACCACTGCGCCACCAGGGAAGCCTGGGATCCAGGTTTTTAAAGAGGTGATTCATTTAAAACAAGGTCCTATGGGTGGGCCCTAATCCAATGGGTGTGTATCCTTATAAGAATAAGAGGAGATTAGGACACAGACACGCACAGAGGGAAGACCAGATGAACAAGCCAAGCAGAGAGGCCTCAGGAGACACCAAGACCTTGATCTCGGACATCCAGCCTCCAGAGGCAGGAGAGAATGGATTTCTGTTGTTTAAGCTACACCATCTGTGGTGACTTGTTATGGAAGCCCTAAAAAGTTAGTACAGCGCTTGCATCTGTGTTATGGGAGAGACCTTTATTAAAATTTTTTTTTAAACTAATGCATCCAATAAACATCCAGAGTGCCTCTGTTCCAGCCAATCTCTCGTGGGAAGACTCCTCTGTTACACTTGGCTGTCCATGTGCAGCGGCCGTCTTCTTGTGGTCCTTTCGACGTGCAAAGCCCCTTCCTACCTCTGGGCCTTTGCTCTCCCCCTTTCTTGCTATACTCGTTCTCTCTGGAGCTTCCCGTGGCTGGATTCTTCCTGACATTAGAGTCTAATCAACACCACATCAGCTTGGGACTTCCCTGGCGGCCTAGTTGTTAAGACTCCACCGTTTCCAGTGTAGGGGGCGTGGGTTCCATCCCTGATTGGGGAACTAAGATCCCACATGCTGCGTGGTGCGGCCCACAAAGAAAACAAACACCACATCAGCTTGCTTTTTGTTCTCTGTGGCATGGGCTCCTATTAGAAATTCCTCTTTTTTGTATTTGCTCCTGTGTGGATGGACTTCTGGTCTGCTGGAGTATGAACCCCATGAAAGCAGGGCATTTTTCCTGTCTGGGTCACCACTGTCCTCCCAGTGCCTGGCTCCATAAACATCAGTTGCATGAATGAATGAATGAGTGAGTGAATGGATGAGTGAAGGGTGAGCATCCCAGAGCACCCCCTGAGTCCCTGGCTGCTACAGGCAGGGTCTCTCTGAATTCCCCTAGGCTCACTGTAGGGGGAATTCGAGGGTATCTCTTGAATCAGGGAAGACTCAGACCAGCCCCCTCTCTCACTCCTCCCATCAGTGTGCGCTCACCTGACAGGTGAAGGATAGGTGTGGGCCCAGGTCCACTCCCTGATGTTTTGTGGCCCGAGGATTCCTCCCCACTTTCTCAGGCCTCTTAGCTGCAGGGGACCTCCACTGGGGAGGGGGCAGGGTGGTTTCTGCTCACTGTTCCAAGTCTCAGCAGAGGGTGATGGGGCTGTATCTCGGCTGAATCTCCCCCATACAGGAGGGCCTGAGGTCTGCAGTCGGACAGTAGGATGCCCAGGAACTCTGCAGAGATAGGAGGAGGATGGGTAGAGGGAGTGCTGGGGCTTGGGCTGAGGCTTCTGGCCTGTGTAAGAAGCATATTCTGACGTTTATAAAGTAAATGTGTAGCATTTTCAGTCTGAAAAGAAAATAATGCACCTCATTTTTTTAAAAGAAAAAAAAATTTGTTTGAATCTTGAAGAATTGCTTATAAAGACACATCTTGGGGCTTCCCTGGTGGCGCAGTGGTTTAGAGTCCGCCTGCCGATGCAGGATGCAGGGGACGCGGGTTCGTGCCCCGGTCCGGGAAGATCCCACGTGCCGCGGACCGGCTGGGCCCGTGAGCCATGGCCGCTGAGCCTGAGCATCCGGAGCCTGTGCTCCGCAACGGGAAAGGCCACAACAGTGAGAGGCCTGCGTACCGCGAAAAAAAAAAAAACGAAAGACACTCCTTGGGGGCACACCGACCTCCAGACTGGTTCAACATAGCCTTTCCTGTTCATCTTTACATTTTCAACTAAAAACTAGCCAGCGTAGTAATTTCCCCTAAGTGTTTCCAGCTGTGAGATGTCAGTTTCTAGTTTGGTTTCCAGATGCACTATTAGAGTTAATAAACTTTAAACTTGACAGTGTAAAGCCTTGAAATACTGCATTGCATTTATGAAGAAAAAAACTAAGACCATCTTTCCCTCTGCAGCTTTTCTGACGTTTTCTGAAGTGGACACACATCTCTCATTATTCTGAGGCTAAAAGTTCTTGTTCAGATTGCTTGGGGCCTGAAAAAGAGCCCTGCTGGTTTTGCTTAGGGTATTTCCTATGTAGGGTAACACAGAACATCAGTCTCTGTGAAATCATTCGTATTTTGTGTTTATCCAAGTGCAGAGATAGTTTCTTTTATGAAGGTGCAAGATAACCAGTGACAGAATGCAGTAAGGTTTGCACTATAACTTAAAATTATAAAAGTAAAAATATAATACAAGTTTTCAGATTTTTTCCCCTAAATTACTCAGATTTGATTCATAGCATATATTCTTAGGGTTTTTTGTTTGTTTTAATGGGTTCATTACAAGGTGTATGAATTGCCAGTGGTGGGGAAATGTAAAGAAATTTCTTTATACTTAAAAGCCCTCGGTTTTCAGAAAATATTTATAACTGAATTTATTACAGAATCATCTAAATCATAGATTACTAGTTAGGCCAATCTTTTGAAAAATGATATATATTTTTACTGTTATTACTCCATAGAAGAAAATTGCCTGATATATTTACATCTCTTGCAGTAAAGCTTTCATCCTTAAATAGCTGTATGTCTATACTCTGAAGACATTTAAAATACGTTTTTATGTCTGCAGCAGAAATTGCAGAAGTGAATTCACTTGGTTTTGTTTGTTTGTTTTGAGGCCATGGATTTTAAGAGGTAAATTATTTTGGGCACCATCATAAAAGAAAACTACCACTTGCTACATTATGGCAAAGATGTTAACATCTGAAAAAGAGATACGTTTTAGAATAAATGAAAGAACATCATTGTGATTCTGGGCACTGATCTTTTGATGAAATTTTTTGTTGTTGTTTTTTTGACAAAATTCTTGTGTAAGTTTTGATACTGTAAAGTTCTGCATTGTGTATGTGTTCATCGTAGCAATGTAATCAATTATGCAGTCTCAAAAAGTATTTGTTGTTTATCTGACATTCAAAGTTAACTAGCATCCTGTAGTTTTATTTGCTAAGTCTGGCAACCTTAAATATTGGTAACAGCAACAATAATGATAATAATGACCACAAATGTTTGTTAAATGCTCACTGAGTACCCGGCCACCTAACGATCTGGGACGTGTTTATGCTATAATTGAGTTTAAAAAAGAGAGAGAGAGAGAGAGACAGGAAGGCAAACAGCATAAAAACATTATGACCCCAGTTTTTCAGAGGCAAAATGTATTCCTTCATTCATCCACTCATTCAGCCATTATCTATTGATGCTCTAGTAAGCATCAGGTGGTAGAGTGAGCTTTGACCACACAGCACCCAAAATCACACAGCAATGCCCTAGACAAGAAAAAAAGAAGTAGAAAATGTTCAGAAAAGAAAAAAAAGAGAAGGAGGAGGAGAAGAAGAAGGTCTCATTTATTCCAAGGTATATTTTTCAGATTTTAACATTTTTGCCATAATTTAGTAGACAGCATTTTTCTTTTATAATGGTGCCTGTGATAATTTGCACCTTAAAATCCATAGCCTCAAAAAAATAAAAACAACAGTTGAATGAGATCTTTAATATAAACATTTGATTAATTCAAATAGATATCTTACTGTTAGGACGACAAAAGCCAGGGCATTTTAGACTGGATTTTTTCAAGGTAAAAGGCGGCAAAAATAAAGACTACACAGAAAGACCTGATCAGGGTGACTAGAGGGAGGCCTCTCAGAGAAAGAAAGCTCGAGAAACACTGGTGAAAAATGGAATCCCAGGAAACAATTTGCAAAACAGATGGCTAGCATTTAAATAGCCTATGGTTTGCAAATGGTTGGGTCTCCAGGACACTGACCACCTTGTGCTGTGTCCCTGGCAACCCTTCTCTTCCTCAGTTACAAGGTAATAAGTATGGAATTTGGAATTCAGCTTGGCTTTAGGGGGATGGTGTGGGGATTGTAGGAAAGAGCCATGGGCTGAGGGTCTGCAGAGCTGAGTTTGGGCTCTCATCACAAAATGCCATGGGCTGGGTGACATTTATTTCTCACAGTTCTGGAGGCTGGGAAGTCCTGGGTCAGGTACCAGCCTGGTTGGGTTCTGGGAAAACTCTATTTTACTCCCCTCTCCCAGTATCCTCACCTGATGGAGAGAGAAATCATCTCTCCAGTGTCTCTTCTTAGAAGGGCACTAATCTCATCACGAGGGCTCCACCCACATGACCTCATCACCTCCACAAAGCCCACCTCCAAACACCATCCCACTGGGAATTAGGGCTTCAACATGTGGATTTGGGGGAACACAAGCATTCAGTCCACAGCAAGCCCTTAGCCTGCTTGATAAATGTTAACACTTGACTGATGGTTTTGAGTTTCACTAAGATGGAAACTGAACCAAGAAAAGACTCAATAAATGCAGATCTCACTGATGCCAACTTTCAGTTTACTGCAAAGGGGCTTAAATGGGCAGTGGGAATGTGGGGAACTCCCCACCATACGCTTTGTGGCTCAGCCATTCATTATTTCAACAAATATTTAAGGAAGGCACACTGTGTGCCACGTCAGGGTTCACAACGGACTCCAAAGACTGGAAAATTCCAGTTCGCTGGGCTCCCCGGGCCCCTTCCTCAGCCCCTCCCCTTCTCCTCGTGGCTGCAGTTTCCATGGTGATGGTCTGAGCCTCTCTCTGTTGCTAAGGGCAGATCAGCAATCTTGGGAGGGAGAGGGTCACACCGGTGGATGAATCTCATTGAGAGATGGTGGTGGGCCTCAGGGGAGCAGGGCTGGGGATTCAGAACAGGCTGCTGCAACCACCTTTAGGTGCTTTTGAATGGGGGTCTGCGGAAGAACAAAAACGCTCATGTGAGGGGGTCTGCAGCAGAACAAAAACGTGCATGTGAGAGTTTCTGCAGAGTCGGTTAGAACGCATGAGTCTCCCGCAGTCCTCCAGCCGTAACAGCGTTATCCGCCCTCAGAATTCATCAGGTGGTTCAATAGATAGCCATCGAGCTCTTTTGCATGCCAAGCCCTTGTCTTTGGGCAGAGAATAAATGTCAGACCAACAGGCCGCTACCCTGTGCTTTGTCCCTGCAGGAGAAATGTTCATTCATCCCCAACGTCAGGTCCTTTATTGAACAAGAATGATGTGCATCTTCCAGGAGACAGGTAGCATCCTAGACTTTGGGGAAATGGCAGGGAGGAAGAGGGGCCAAACCTCTGCATTGTGAGGTCTGCACTGGTGCAAGGGAGACGCACAATGAACGAAGTATTAATATAACATCAAAGGTTGACGAGAGCTACCATATGACCCAGCAATCCCACTCCTGGGCATATACCCGGAGAAAACCATAATTCGAAAAGATACATGCACCCTGGTGTTCATTGCAGCACTATTTACAATAGGCAGGATGTGGAAGCAACCTAAGTGTCCATCGACAGATGAATGGGCAGGATGTGAAAGCAACCTAAGTGTCCATTGACAGATGAATGGGTAAAGAAGATGTGGTACATAAATACAACGGAATATTACTCAGCCATAAAAAAGAACAAAATAATGCCATTTGCAGCAACATGGGAGGATCTAGAGATTGTCATACTGAGTGAAGTAAGTCAGACAAAGAAAGACAAATATCATATGATATTGCTTATATGTGGAATCTAAAAAAAAGGGTACAAATGAACTTATTTACATAATAGAAGTAGAGTCATGGATGTAGAAAACAAACTTATGGTTACCAGGGGGTGGGGGGAGAGGGATAAATTGAGAGATTGGGATTGACATATATGCAGTACTATATATGAAATAGATAACTAATAAGAACCTACTGTATAGCACAGGGAACTCTGCTCAATATTCTGTAATGACCTATATGGGAAAGAATCTAAAAAAGAGTGGATATATGTATATGTGTAACTGAGTCACTTTGCTGTACACCTGAAACAAACACAACTTTGTAAATCAACTATACTCCCATAAAAATAAAAAAAAAAAAGGCTGACGAGATCTCTGAAGGGAAGAGCTGTTTTAGATGCATGCTAAGGAAGCGGTAACATCTGAGCAGAAAGCTGAATAAGGTCAAGGAAACATGGGACTCTTTAAAAGTAGAGAGATCTAGGCAGAGGGAATGGTAAGTGCAAAGGTCCTGCGGCAGGAACATGCAAGGCATGTGCAAGGAACTCCATGGCAGCCAGCGAGGGACACAGAGTGTTAGGAGGCGAGGTCCACATGGCGGGCAGCTTATGCAAAGCCTCATGAGACACTGGGCTTTCTTAATCATTGATGACTATTGATTCTAACTGGGTTCCTACTAGGAGTCAGGCCCTGAGCTAGGTGCACCAAAACAGACACGCTCCCTGCTTTCACGGAGCTCATGGTTATTAGGAGATTATGGATATCAATCAGATCATCAAAAGATAAACGCCTTTCTTTTTTTAAATTAATTTTTATTGGAGTATAGTTGCTTTACAATATTGTGTTAGTTGCTGCTATACAGCAAAGTGAATCAGCCAGACGTATACATATATCCCCTCTTTTTTGGATTTCCTTCCCATTTAGGTCACCACAGAGTATTGAGTAGAGTTCCCTGTGCTATACAGTAGGTTCTCATTAGTTATCTATTTTATACATAGTATCAATAGTGTATATATGTCAATCCCAATCTCCCAATTCATCCCACCACCACCCCCTTTCCCCTCTTGGTGTCCATACGTTTGTTCTCTACGTCTCTGTCTCTATTTCTGCTTTGCAAATAAGTTCATCTGCACCATTTTTCTAGATTCCACGTATATGCGTTAATATACGATATTTGTTTTTCTCTTTCTGACTCACTTCACTCTGTATGACAGACCCTAGGTCCATCCACATCTCTACAAATGACACAATTTCGTTCCTTGATAAATGCTTTTCAGGAGCATCAAATAAGCATTCAGTACCTTCTCCCTGCTGTGGTCTCCATCTGGGGTGGGCATCCCCAGATAAATAAGCCAGTCATGGATGATGGGTGATGGGGGTGGAAGCAGACACAGTGAACATACTTTGTGGGGGGACGGTGTTGCCATCTCCTGAGCTGAAGGAGGCTCCATGGCTTCAGAGCAATGAGTGGACAGAAATGGACAATTACTGTATCTAATATCAGCTGGGTCCTTATGATGTACCGGGTACTGTTGTAAATTCTTTACAAGAAATTCCACAAGCCTATAGGGTGGATAACATTATTATCCCTCATTTGGACGTGCAGAAACTGAGGCACAGAGAGGCTGAGCAGTCTGTCCAACATTATGCCACTAGAAGGGGCAGGGTTTTGTTTTTTTTTTTTTTAGTTTTATTGAAGTATAGTTGATTTACAATGTTGTGTTCATTTCTGCTGTACAGGAAAGTGACTCATTTATACATATATATGTTCTTTTCCATTATGGTTTATCCCAGGATACTGAATATAGTTCCCTGTGCTATACAATAGGCCCTTGCTGTTTATCCATCCTATATGTAATAGTTTGCATCTGCTAACCCCAAACTCCCAACCCTTCCCTCCTCCAACCCCCTTCCCCCTTGGCAACCACAAGTCTGTTCTCTTTGTCTGTGAGTCTGTTTCTGTTTCATAGATAGGGTCTTTGGGTCATATTTTAGATTCCACATGTAAGTGATATCTTATGGTATTTGTGTTTCCGACTTTCCTCACTTAGTATGACAATCTCTAGGTTCATCCAAGTTGTTGCAAATGGCATTATTTCCTTCTTTTTATGGCTGAGTACTATTCCACTGTGTGTATATGTATGTGTATGTGTATATATATATATGTAAAACACATCTAGAATGGGCAGGGTTTAATGGAAGTCACCTGGCCTCCATGGCCCACGTTTTTCACCTCATCAGGATGCTCCCGTCAACCACGTTTTAGTCCAGAACTAGAAAGCCGTGTCTACAGGGCCTGCACACAAGTTGGCACAGACCCCAGTGTTAGAAGTCTATGTGCTAAGATGATGAGGGGTTGCTTCTCCAAAGAAAGCAACTGGGGTGTGTAGGGGAGGAATACATGGTGTTGGAGGAAAAATAACCTTGATAAGTGGAACCTTCATTTTTATTTTTTAAAAATATTTTATTTATTTCTTTGGTTGTGCCGGTCTTAGTGGCGGCAGGCGGGCTCCTTAGTTACAGCATACGTGTGGCATCTAGTTCCCTGACCAGGGATCGAACCCGGTCCCGCTGCATTGAGGAGCGCGGAGTCTTAACCACTGCATCACCAGGGAAGTCCCGGAACCTTCGTTTTTAAGGAAAGTTCTCCAAAGTCACCCCATAACCACCTATTTACCAAATTGTAGTTTATCAGATGCTGGGCTGTGTGTTTGACGCCGTGTTTTCATTATCCTACAAGGTAAGACTGATTAACATTCTGACTTTACAAATAAGAAGTTCGACTAGGAAAGGCTCAGAGAGACGGAAATACCTGCCAAGGACGCACATTTTTATATTCGTTTTTAAAATTATGGAAAATGCATAGAACATACAATTTACCATCTTATCCACTTTTAAGCGTGCAGTTCAGTGGCATTAAGTACGTTCACAGTGTTGTGCACCCACCAGCACCACCCATCCACAGAACTCTTTTCATCTTCCCAAACTGAATCTCTGTCTGCGTTAGACAAAAACTGCCCCCTCCAGCCCCTGGCACCCACTATTCTACTTTCTGTCTGTGAATCTGACTACACCAGGGACCTCATGTAAGTGGAATCATGCAGTATTTGCCCTTTTGTGACCGGCTTATATCATGCAGCATAATGTCCTCAAGGTTCACCTTTTAATGTGGCGCAAGTGAGAATTTCCTTCCTTTTTGAGCTGAATAAATATTCTATTGCATGTATATGTCACACTTTGTGTATCCATCCGTCTACTGACGGACACTTGGGTTGCCTGCACCTTTTAGATACTGTGACTAGTGCTGCTATGAACATGGATGCCCACATATCTCTTTGAGTCCCTGCTTTCAATTCTTTTGGGTACGTATACGCAGAGGTGGAATTGCTGGATCATATGGTCATTCTATGTTTAATTTTTTGAGGATTCTCCGTACTGTTTTCCACGACAGCTACACCATTTTACATTCCCATCGGCAGTGCTCAAGAGAAGAACACACATTTTTATTTATTCACAAATAATGAATGTGAAACTAGAGAACTCCAGGCTGGGATTTTAAATGTAAACTCGGTCTGATACAAGATTCTGGAATATTCCATCCTCTGCTGATTATCAGCTACCTCCACTTCCACCTTTTAACAGTAGTTTCCATGGCAACAGATTGAATATTGGCTGTGGCCAGGGACATAAACATTCAGTGTCCTCGCTATATTTTCATCCATTCTTTCACTTATTCGTTCAACAAATATTTATTGGGTATCTGCTCTGGTAAGTCAATGTGCCAGGCCCTGGTAAGAAAAACTGACATGATGTTGGGGGACAGCAGAACAGGCCACCCCAAAGTATGACCGTAGGAGTTCAGGACATGCCATCCCCAATAATGGGACTTTGGTGTATTAGTTCACTGAGCTGCAGGCACTTGAAAACAGCAAATGCAGAGACAAGCTTTCTCTGAACTCCCTTATCTGCCTAAAGACAGATCCCCCAAAGGTAACTCACTTGTCAGAAATCCCCTCCCGGACATTTCGTCAACCAGGAAAGACTACTTCTTACCACAAAGAGGAGATTCGACACAGACACCACACCCAGACAAACGTTGTCACAAACTATCTTGTCATACTGCTTGACTATTCTTCTAAGGGCACATTCATCTTTCCTGAAAATCATTCACTCCATCCAGCTCCACTTCTCCGATTAAGATGGTATTTAAGCCCCAATTCTAGGCCACCTCAGGAATTATTCGTTTTCCCCTGGGTATCTCCCATGTTAATAAACTTCTGTTTTTCTGTTGTTAATCTTTTATTACAGGGGTCTTTAAGTCAAGAACTTAAAGGGTAGAGAGAAAATTATTTTCCTCCCTTATTTTTATTTTCTTGTAGAGATTAGGGTCTGCTTGGAGAAGCTTCCATCTGATAATTCATCCTACAAATATTCACTGTGGGTCCACCCTGAGCCGGACACTATGTTAGAAGAGAGAGAGACACACAGCCCCTCCAGGAGATGATGGGGTGGGTGGCAGTCAATCCTATCAGATAAGCAGTGCCTCACCAGTGACACAGGGACTGTTTATTCTTCATAAAAATGCATCTATGGAATGTCCTACATATTTTTTTTAAATAAATTTTTTTTTTTTAATTTACTTTTATTTTTGGCTGTGTTGGATCTTCGTTGCTGCGTGCGGGCTTTCTCTAGTTGTGGCGAGTGGGGGCTACTCTTCGTCGCAGTGTGCAGCCTTCTCATTGCGGTGGCTTCTCTTGCTGCGGAGCACAGGCTCTAGGAGCACAGGCTTCAGTAGTTGTGGCACGGGAGCTCAGTAGTTGTGGCTCGCGGGCTCTAGAGCGCAGGCTCAGTCGTTGTGGTGCACAGGCTTAGTTGCTCCGTGGCATGTGGGATCTTCCCGGACCAGGGCTCAAACCCGTGTCCCCTGCATTGGCAGGTGGATTCTTAACCTCTGTGCCACTAGGGAAGCCCTTGGAATGTCATACCTCTTGATTGTGGGGTTGATTACACACTTGCGTACATTTGTCAAAACCCATTGGTTGCACGCTGGCAATGGCTGCATTTTGTTATATGTAACTAATACAACAGTTAAGTTGTCTTTTTTTTTAATGCATTTTTTGGGGACTTCCCTGGTGATCCAGTGGTTAAGACTCTGCGCTTCCACTGCAGGCAGCACGGGTTGGATCCCTGGTCTGGGAAATAAGATTATTTTGGCGTGGCCAAAAATAAATAAAATTTTAAAAAATAATAACTAAAGTTTTAAAAAATAAAATAAATGCATTTTGGGACAGTGTCAAAATTTTACTATTTGGACCTCCGTGGACTCTGAAAGAAATCACACGTTTCAGAAAGCTGCTGATGTAAGCACTGTCTTCTGGCGACGAGGGTCTGTGTGCCCCACAGCCAGAAGCAGACGGATATTGACACAGAGGGTGGGTTACCGTGTGAGATAAATAGTAATATTATGATGTCAGGGGAAGCAAGGCTTTGGGGTGAATAAAATAGAGAGGGAAAGGGGGGTGCTGCTCTGGTTTAGCTCTGGTGGTCATAGGCAGTGATGTTGGAGCAAAGACCCGCATGAAGGTGGGACCAAATTATGGGAAAATCTCAGGAAGACCAGAGTAAAGGTCTCAGCAGGTGAGAGGGTGGGTGGGTGTTGGGGGCTGTTCTCACTGGTACCCAGGGGAGGTTTGATTTATGTGGGTCACTGAGCGACTACGGAGAGCCTAAGGCCATTGAAAGATTTTTATCACTTACATTCCCTAAAGGAAGGGACGGACGAGCCACTCAGGGCCACAGGGGAGGCCCCAGGGGCCAGGAGACAGAAGGCAGGAAGGAGGGGAAAGTCTAGCCAGATCCTTCACTGGGGTTTCCATGGGAAAGGCAAAGCAGGAGAGGATGAACAGCTTATGGTCGGCTAGTTTGAATAATTCCTCAGGCTTTGGGCTGTAGGGGGTGGTCTCTAGTGCCTGGTACCCGGCCCTGGATGATTCAGGTCAGGAAACAGGGGCTTGGTGTGTGAGGGTCAGGTGAAGAAGACGGTTGGGGCTATGGGCTTTGGATTTGTTGGTCTGCACATAAAAGATGTTTGTAGGCGAGATGTTATTACCTTAGGGCTTAGGCAGCCCTTCAAGGGGCAGTCTCCCCCGGGGTCTGTGAGCAGCTCCCCCCGCCCCCCTGAGATGTCAAAGCAGCGTAAGCTACAGAAAATAAAAAACATAATTAATATGGGGGGGACAGATGGGTCAGTGGATGGATGCATGAATTCAAACGCTGACTATATAGATTTCCACTCCCACAATGAGATTTTCGAAGTACAAGTAGAAATGAGGTATGTGACGCCCCTCCCTCCACCACCCACTAGGTGACCCCTCAAGATACAGTTATCTCTTCATTCACAAACATTTATTAAGTTCCTATTACTTGCTGGACCACCACCATTATTAAACCACACAAAATCTTTAGCCAAGTCATGGAAACTTCCAGTCTCTGAGGCTCCCCAGCTCCAGCTGCAGTTTCCATGGCAACAGCCTCAGCCAGTCACTGTCCAAGAAGCACAGACTGGATGATCAAACTTCCAGCCGGGGTTGGGGAGGGGGGACGGGAGAATTATCATAAACTCTCCAGGCTGCTGGCTGGACAGCAGTGGTCCAGTTAAGTCCTTTATGCGCATTAAAATGAAAAAGAGTGCTGCAGAACAGTGGGGGAAACGGGGGTCGGGGTGGGGGAGGAGGAATGGCCGCTCAGTCTGGCTCAGCAGACCTTTTTTTTTTTTTTTAAAGATTTTTCTGATGTGGACCATTTTAAAAGTCTTTACTGAATTTGTTAACAATATTACTTCTATTTTATGTTTTGGTTGTTTTGGCCGCAAGGCATGTGGGATCTTAGTTCCCCAACCAGGGGTTGAACCCGAACCCTCCGCACTGGAAGGCGAAGTCTTAACCACTGGACCGCCAGGGAACTCCCTCTGCAGACTTTTTTTTTTTTTTTTCCCTTGCGGTAAGCGGGCTCTCACTGCTGTGGCCTCTCCCGTTGCGGAGCACAGGCTCCGGACGCGCAGGCTCAGTGGCCATGGCTCACGGGTCCAGCCGCTCCGCGGCATGTGGGATCTTCCCAGACCGGGGCACGAACCCGTGTCCCTTGCGTCTGCAGGCGGACTCTCAACCACTGCACCACCAGGGAAGCCCTGCAGACTTTTTAAAGGAATCGCTAATCTACCGCAAGCCCCGGCAGTATGAATGTTACCTGTCCTCATCACTCACTCATTGAGTCAGTCAACAAACACCACCTGAGTCCCACTGTGTGCCAGGCACTGTCCTAGACATAGGGACCAAAAAGGGAAGTAAAAACAGGCACCAAATGGACTTCCCCCTGGGTCTTAGGCAATCAGAAGATTCATTCATTCTATTGCTTCCCAACATTCATGTGCTCCTTCAACAAGTATTGAGGGTACCCGCAATGGGCTAGGTGCTGTGCTACACACGGGATTTGGGTGAGAACAGGACAAAGACCATGCCCTTCCAGAGGCTTCACTCCAGTGCGGGAAACAGGGAAAAAGTCAGTGGGTGGGAAAGATTAGGAACAAAACGGAGGTGGGAGAATTGGGAGGGAGAAGAACGTGGCGGCAGGGGAGCAGGTGGTTTGCAGTTAATGGATGAAGGAAGATCTAATATCTGAGCAGACGTGAAATAAGAGGATGAGCCACATCACCCTCCGAGGTGGTGTGATTCCATTTACCTGACAATATGCAGAAGGCAAAATTATAGGGACAGGAGATGGATCAGCAGGGGTGAGAGGAGGGTGTTTAGCTGCCGAGGGGCGCAAGGGAATTTCTGAAGGTGGTGAGTTAATTGCGGGGGTGGTTAGAGGACCGTGTGCGTTTGTCAAAACTTGTAGAACTCTACATGGAGAAGAGTGAATTCAACTGTACGTAATGTGAAGTGAGTATAATTTTAAAAAATGTCTCTGAACGTGAAGGGTTTTTGCTGGAGGAAAATAATTAGTTGCTTGAGTCTTGGCAGACTGTGCTGGAAACCACACTTCTTGTGGAAACATCGGTGCTTGTAATCTGTTCCCACCGTTCATTTTTCCAGCACACACTGAAGGAGCCCTACTGTGTGCCAAGCTCCCATCTCCACGTGAGCAGGATATGGTGGGCAAGAGTCACAAACTCTGCCTGCAAGGAACTCGGAGTCTATCCAATTCATCTTTCTTCATTCAAATATTTCCTGCAAGGAACTCGGAGTCTATCCAATTCACCTTTCTTCATTCAAATATTTCCTAAGTGCCTAACAGGGGCCAGGAACGGTGATAGGCGTTAGTGAAAGAACAGAGAACAAGAAAGACTGTCTCCCTGCTCCCATAGGGCTTACATTCTAGTGGGTGAGATGGACAACAAACAAAACACACTGCAATGTTGGTTGGTGATGATGGCCGTGAGGAATAATAAAGAAAGCTAAGGGGATAGAACTCAAATGGGAGTGAGCTATTTTTGATCAGATGGCCAAGGAGTACCTCTGGGGTGGTGATATTTGAACAGGATGGAAGGAAGGAAGGAAGGAAGGAAGGAAGGGAGGGAGGGAGGGAGGGAGGGAGGAAGGGAGGGAGGGAGGGAGGGAGGGAGACAAAGGAATATCAGAGTGGAAAAGCATTCCAGGCAAGAGAACAGAAAACAGACGCTCTGAGTCAGGAGCATGCTTGCACAGCTCAGGGACAGCAAGGAGGCCAGTGTGGCTGAAGTGAAAGGAGCAGAAGGGTGAAAATGGGTAGATAATGGTAGAAAAGGGGCCCAGGTCACCAGGAGTCCACCTACCCATGATAACGGGGGTTGATGTTTAATTAATCCAAGATCTTTCTCCTTTGGGGTGAGATAATGCTCGGGCTTGTACTCTACACAGTTTCCTAGAGTTTCCCTCTGGGGTCAGCTCCAATGTGTTCTTTCGTAGCTCCAGCACCCTGCAGCCTCTGTTAGCTGCCTTCCCCTCCTCGTCGCTCTTCCCAACTCCCCTGCCAGTATTTCCCGGCACCACCACCTAAATAAACCACCTGCACGTAAAACCACGTGTCAGGGCCTACTTTGGGGGAGACCCAAACTAAGACAGGTGTCCCTCAACACAAAAGGTGTCTCCAGATCAGCGCTGCATCTGGATACTTTTATCCACGATCCCAGCTCAGGAGAGGGTGTCATCTTTTGCCCAACTGCACAGGGATGAAACCAGGGCGTCAATGTTGCCTTCTCCTCCCCCACACCCCTGCAAACACGACCAAGTCCTAAAGTTTCCTCCTGTAAGAGAGCTGCTAAATCAGGCCACATTGCCCATCTTTTCACCTCCTCTGTTGGCTTTCCTCTCTTCCTACATGTTCTCAAAGGAAAACTTGACCATTTTGCTCCCTGAAAAAAAAAAAAATCCATGGATTCCCTATGGTCACAGAGTAAGGATCACTCTGCACCATATCTGACAGGCGATGGTGGCCACCAGATTTCAGTGTGGATGAAATTCAGAGATGACTCCAGAGATGTGGCGTATGGACCACACCCTGAAGATGTGACGGTATTCCTTTCACAGTGATGACGCAATCCTGCCTTTTACAGACAGCGAGTGGTACCTGTGCACGGCTGTGTACATACGTGCAAATTCAGTTGCGATGTGACCCAGTGAAATCCTTCTGGCTGCTTCAGAGTTACATGTGGGATGCAGCTCAGGTGTTCAGTTCAATAAACATTAATTGAGCACTTCCTATGTGCCAGGCACAATGATAGGTGCTCACAACCACGGGCTGTTGCCTTTAACAATCAGTGGGACAAGACTGGGAGCCCTAGAATTAGAAGGACATTTACTTAAGTCTGTTCAAGAGGTGCTATCTGCCACAAAGACTGTTAACATGATGCCTTTTTATATAGTGGAAATGGGTGTCTCCAAATCATTAGCCATGTTGAGCTGCTTCCAAGAAAACCATTAAATCCTTTTATTTATATATTTATTTATTCATTTACTTGAATTTTATTTATTTTTAATACAGCAGGTTCTTATTAGTTATCCGTTTTATACATATTAGTGTATATATGTCAATCCCAATCTCCCAGTGCATCCCACCCCCCCGGCCACTTTCCCCCCTTTGTGTCCATATGTTTGTTCTCTACATCTTTGGCTCTATTTCTGCCCTGCAAACCGGTTCCCCTGTACCATTTTTCTAGGTTCCACATATATGCATTAATATATGATATTTGTTTTTCTCTTTCTGACTTACTTCACTCTGTAGGACAGTCTCTAGATCCATCCACATCCCTACAAATGACCCAATTTCGTTCCTTTCTATGGTTGAGTAATATTCCATTGTATATATGTACCACATCTTCTTTATCCATTCGTCTGTCATTGGGCGTTTAGGTTGCTTCCATGTCCTGGCTATTGTAAATGACACTGCAATGAACATTGGGGTGCATGACTCTTTTTGAATTATGGTTTTCTCTGGGCATATGCCCAGTAGTGGGATTGCTGGGTCATACGATAGTTCTATTTTTAGTTTTTTAAGGAACCTGTTCTCCATAGCGGCTGTATCACCATTAAATCCTTTTGATTGATGGCAAAGTGTGTAGAGCTCGGGCTCCATCGGGCATTTAGCTCATGAATTAGGAGAACATTTGGAGGTGGAGGTTGACCAGCTGACACCTTGACTGCAGCTGATGAGACCCACAGAAGCTGAGATAATAAGTGTAGCTACCAGTCTCTCTGTTTGTGATAATTTGTTACACAGCAAAAGATAACCAATACATCAGTTGACTGAGTGGATGAACAATTCCTTTAAAAAGAGGTACTTTTTTGGTCCACAGTTGGGGTCACCGTTAGATAAGTGAACTGAAACAATTTGCCAAAAACTGCACTTGACTCGAATTTCAGTGGCACAAAATCTGTTTTTAGAAGCCAACGTGCTCAGGAGGAGAGGGGTCATGATTTCATTCCTTTTCTAAAGACTTTTCTCAAAGAAAATCAACTCCAGAGACTCTGTCTTAAATGAGAATCTATTTCACAAGCTCCCTAGGCAAGGGGCGCTCTGAGGAGAACCCACGGAGAAAACCACCTCATACAGCATCGCGGCCTGGGCTGAACACTGCCGTGTGCATTACCTCTGCAAGCCCTTCTCTTCTGAGGAAGGAAGGGAAACTGTCTTATTGGGGACAAAGACCCATATTTTAATTCATTCGTTTATTGCAAAGGAAGCATACAGTGTGAGTTCAGAGCCTGGAAAATCTCAGCCTCCAAGGCTCTCTCTGCTCCTTCACAGCCCGCTCCCCTTCTCCATGCTAGGCGCAGTTTCCATGGCGACAGCCTAAAGTCGGGGCGGGGGGCGGGCGCGGGGGGCGCTTCTGATGCAGAAACCCCATAAAGGCTTCAGAGGGGAAATACAGCTACTGATATCAAATCGTCTAACCGACCAGGATGGGGTGTGGAGAAGACCCTTTTTTTTTTTTTTGTGGTACCCAGGCCTCTCACTGTTGTGGCCCTTCCCGTTGCGGGGCACAGGCTCCGGACGCACAGGCTCAGCGGCCATGGCTCACGGACCCAGCCGCTCCGCGGCATGTGGGATCTTCCCGGACCAGGGCACGAACCTGCGTCCCCTGCATCGGCAGGCGGACTCTCAACCACCGCGCCACCAGGGAAGCCCTGGAGAAGACTCTTAAATCTGAAGACATCTCACCAGAAGTTCAAGCACATTGAAAAAAAAAAAACAATTTATTGTGGTAAATATGCATACAAAATTTATCGTTTTAACCATTTTTATGTATATGGACTTGTACGATTGAGTCTAAATTCACATTGTTGTGAAACCATCACCACCATCCATCTCCAGGACTCTTCCATCTTCCCAAACAGAAATTCTGTACTCATTCCATATTAACTCCCTACTCTCCCCTTCCCCAGCCCCAGACAGCCACTGTTCTGTCCCTATAACTGTCACTCATCTAGGTACGTCATATAAATGGAATTATATGATGTTTGCCCTTCTGTGACTTGCTTATTTCACTTAGCATAAGTCGTCAGCGTTTGTAGCATGCATCAGGATTCCCTCCCGTTTTAAGGCTGAATGATATTCCATCATATGGACACACTGTATGTCACTTATCCATTTATCCTCAATAAATACATGGGTTGCTTCCATGTCTTGGCTATTGTGAATAATCCTGCTGTGAACATGGGTGTACAAATACCTCTTTGAGACCCTGCTTTCAATTCTTTGGGCATATATCCTGAACGGGCATTGCTGGATCATACGGTAATTCTATGCTTAATTTTTTCGAGGAAGCTCCACACTGTTTTCTACAGCAGCTGTGCCATTTTACATTCCCGCCAGTAATCGTGCATCTTTTATGCCCTTCGAATTGCTTCCTAAGTCTTTGCAGATGGGCAGAAGGATGGCTCTGGGGTTTCTGCAGACTTTCAGTTTTTAGTCGAGCAGCAGCTGCAGGTGCCAGTGGCATAAATATCATCTGTCTCCCACCATCCATTCTTCATTTGTTTAATCATTTGTTTATACGCTCATCCCCTCACAGTACTTACTGAGTGTCTACAATCTGCTAGGCACTGGAAGTAAAGCGATGAGAAAAAAAAGGACCCAGTCTCTATGTTCATGGAACTTAGAACACACTAATTCAGTCATTTATTCCATAAGTTCCTCCCAAGGGTCCACTCTGTGCCTGGTACTGTGCTGAGGGCCAGAGGATTGGGTGGTAAGCAAACCACACCATCTCTCAAGGTGATTACAGGTGTGTTGTGGCTTAGACATTAATACACAAACCACGTCCCAACAGCAGCTAACATGGCATCTCCTTAGTGATGCCAGACCACGGGGAAATGGTGCAAAAGAATAACCAAGCACCAGCTCCTGGTTTCACGGAGCTTACCTTCAATAAGGGGGGGGCTTAAAATAGAGAAACAATTCTGTCAGGATGCATCTGGTTCCAAGAGACAAGAAATGCAATTCAGTTTGGCTTAAACAGTGAAAGAAATGTATCAGATGTACAGACTGAAAATGCCAGCAAGAGAGCAGGCTTTGTGCAGTTTTGCATTGATGGCCACTATTTTTTTAAAAATTTTTATTGGTGTAGAGTTGATTTACAGTGTTGTGTTAGTTTCTGCTGGACAGCAAAGTGAGTCAGTTATACATATACGTATACCCACTCTTTTTTAGATTCTTTTCCCATATAGCTCACTACAGAGTATTGAGTAGGGTTCTCTGTGCTATACCCTTATTATATATTAATATAATATATATATATAATATGGGATATTATATATTATATATCCCTTATTAGTTGTTTATTTTATATATAGTAGTGTGTATACATCAATCCCAGTCTCCCAATTGATGGTCACTGTTTATTAAGGTTTGTAATAACCATGTTTTCTAGTTTTTAAATTTGATCCTTTACCACTATTTACAGTAGACAAGACATGGAAACAACCTAAATGTCCATCAACAGATGAATGGATAAAGAAGACGTGGTTTATATATACAATGGAATATTACTCAGCCATAAAAAAGAATGAAATAATGTCATTTGCAGCAACATGGATGGACCTAAAGATTATCATACCACGTGAAGTAAGCCAGAAAGAGAAAGACAAATACCCATACGGTATCACTTATACGTGGAGTCTAAAATATGACACAGATGGGGCTTCCCTGGTGGAGCAGTGGTTGAGAGTCCACCTGCCAATGCAGGGGACACTGGGCCCGTGAGCCATGGCCGCTGGAGCCTGTGCTCCGCAACGGAAGAGGCCACAGCAGTGAGAGGCCCGCGTACCGCAAAATAAATAAATAAAATAAAATATGACACAGATGAACCTATGTATGAAACAGAAACAGAATCATGGACACAGAGAACAGACTGGTGGTTGCCAAGGAGAAGTGGGGGTAGAGGAGGGAAGGACTGGGAGTTTGGGATTAGCAGATGTGAAGTATTACATATAGGATGGATAAACAACAAGGTCTTACTGTATAGCACAGGGAACTATATTCAATATCCTGTAATAAACCATAATGAAAAAGAATAAGAACTTTATATTTAGCTAATAGGCATATCTAATATTTTAATTTTTCTAAGACTTTCCATTAATAACGAAAGAGAGGGGAATCCCAGTACACACTACATTTAAAAATAAGTTAACTCTATATTGGTGAAAAACAGGTTATTAAAAATAATAGGTACTACTTCAATAAAAAGCAACTTCTTCAAAGTTTTTTTTTTTAAAAATAATAAATTTGATGCTTTGACATCTTGAGACCCTGCTGATACTGGAGAAACTGCCCCTCCCAGGGCTGGTTAATGGCTTGAGATAGGAAATAACTGACCTGGGAGTGTGGTCTTCACATGTAAACCAAATCATCCTGCGCACCTCCAAGCACCTCCTCTATGGGGCTCTCACACTCTGGACAGGTATCAGACAACCAGAGACAGCGTCTGTCTCTAGATCCCACTGAAATTATTCACACTAGCCTATTCCAAGCCTTCTTTCCCTGCCTCACCCATTCCTTCCCCAGGGAAAGCACCGTAAAGGCTCTTGCCCACATCTGTGCACCCTCTTCACCTCCTGATGGAACATGGTGCTTCCCCATGTGGCCCTGCATGGTGTGGCACGCCCATTTCTCTTGAGATCTGTGAACTATAAACTGTCTTTTCAACGATATGTGTCTCCTGATCTGTTGACACTCCCATTTCTGAATAATAATAAAACCTATATTTTAAAAACAGAGCTCTACTCTGGTCTCTTTCCCCTGGGACCCCAATCCTGTCTTCTTCCCAGCTTTGTCTTCTCAGGACTGTAGTCCTTCTTTAAAAGGGAACTTAGGGAAAAAAAGGGAACTTGGGGTTCAGAGAGGGAGAGATGTTTGGGCATTTCTCCCAGACCCGTCAGCTGGGACTTTGTTATTCTTCCCTTCCTCCAGCCACACAGTGGTTATACTTGGCTTCCCCTCCCTCTAAAACACGTCTGCTCATCCAAATAATTTTAAATATAATCCTGGTCTCAAGGAAGGGACCAGCCCGTTCCCTGACTCTCTGCTTTCCACAGCATCAGCCTGGAACGTTGCTATACCTCAGCTCCCCATCTATTCAACCTTCTCATGTTTCTTAGCCGAATTCAAAAGAACTTGTGCCTTATCACCTCACACTGATCAGAAGGGCCATCTCCAAAAAGTCTACAAATAATAAATGCTGGAGAGGGTGTGGAGAAAAGGGACCCTCCTACACAGTTGGTGGGAATGCAAACTGGTGCAGCCACTATGGAGAACAGTGTGCAGGTTCCTTAAAAAACTAAAAATAGAGCTACCATTTGATCCAGCAATCCCACTCCTGGGAGTATATCCAGAGAAAACCATAATCCGAAAGGATACATGCACCCCAATGTTCACAGCAGCACTATTTACAATAGCCAGGATGTGGAAGCAAACTAAATGTCCATCAAGAGATGAATGGATAAAGAAGATGTGATACATACATACAATGGAATACTACTCAGCCATAAAAAGGAATGAAATAATGCCATTTGCAGCAACGTGGATGGACCTAGAAATGCTCATACTAAGTGAAGTAAACCATACAGAGAAAGACAAATATCATATGATATCGCTTATATGTGTAATCTAAAATATGACAGATGAACATATTTACAAAATAGAAACAGACTCACAGACATAGAAAACAAACTTATGGTTACCAAAGGGAAAAGGTGGGGGGGGGGAGGGATAAATTAGGAGTTTGGGACTCGCAGATACACACTACTGTACTACATATAAAATAGGTAAACAACAAGGTCCTACTGTATAGCACAGGGAATTATATTCACTATCTTGTAATAAACCGTAACAGAAAGGAATTTGAAAAAGAATAGACACATGTATATGTATAACTGAATCACTTTGCTGCACATCTGAAACTAGCACAACATTGTAAGTCAACTATACTTCAATTTTTTTTTTTTTTTTAGGGTACGCGGGCCACTCACTGTTGTGGCCTCTCCCGTTGCAGAGCACAGGCTCCGGACGCGCAGGCTCAGCGGCCATGGCTCACGGACCCAGCCGCTCCGCGGCATGTGGGATCTTCCCGGATGGGGGCACGAACCCGTGTCCCCTGCATCGGCAGGCGGACTCTCAACCACTGTGCCACCAGGGAAGCCCTATACTTCAACTTTTAAAATATTTATTTGTTTATTTATTTTTGGCTACGTTTGGTCTTTGTTGCTGCACGTGGGCTTTCTCTAGTTGTGGTGAGCGGGGGCTATTCTTCGTTGCAGTGCGCAGGCTTATTGCGGTGGCTTCTCTTGTTGAGGAGCACGGGCTCTAGGCACGTGTGCTTCAGTAGTTGTGGCGCATGGGCTTAGGTGCTCCGCGGCATGTGGGATCTTCCCGGACCAGGGCTCGAACCTGTGTCCCCTGCCTTGGCAGGCGGATTCTTAACCATTGTGCCACCAGGGAAGTCCCTTCAATTTGAAAAAAACCTTTCAGGTCCCATATTTGAAAAAAAATCTCAATGAACAGACACATCCTTGATGTTTCACTCCCTTGAACCTACTTCCTCACTCCCTTTCAGAGCTTCAGTGTCACTCTCACTTTTGGTCCCACAGAAAAAGACATACTGTGCCTTGTGCCTTCTCTTGTTTCCAAACGTACATCGGGCCTCTTCTCCAGTGTACATTTTCAATTTACACTTTCGGAGTCCATTGATTTGCCCTCTCTGCCCTGCGGAGAGCACAGCAGGTCCTGGAACTGGTGTGTGTGTGAGTGTGTGTGTGTGTGTGTGTGTGTGCGCGCGCGCGCGCGCGCGTGTGTGTGCACGTGCGTGTGTGTGTGTGTGTGTCGGGGACTCTGAGTGCCTGGGCCCAGGAGAAAGCCTCTCATTCTGATGCATTCGAGGTGTCGGGTGTGGGGTTTCCAGCCTCTCGTCCTCCCAGCACTCTCCTTCCTTCCTGCACTGAACTTCTTACAAACAGCCAAGTCTTGTTTGTAAGGTTTGAGTCTGTCACCTCCTCCGCAACAGATTCCAGCTGAACGGAATTCCCCAAATGTGCCCAACGTGTAACTGGAAAGTATTTAGAAGACTTTGAATGCTGTGCGTTGTAACCTGACGTACATGCATGCGTACGTTCTGAGTCCTCGGCTACGCTCACTCTGGCCGCTGCCTGATCCCTCGTTTCCCCGTAACGCAGTTTTCGCCACATTGCTCCAAGAAGTTGCTCTGTCAATGTGCCAGTGACCTCCTGGCTCCTACTACATCCGATGACTGCTTCCCTGTCCTGCTCTCAGGTTTGAGCTGCTCACTCCTTCCTTCTGTTACCCTTGGGGGTCACTAAACTCCCTCTGGCCTTTGTCTTACTTCCCCAGGTGCTCCTAGGTGTTCGACTCCTCTGCTCCACCCCTAAGTATTGGAGGGCTCCAGGGCTGGGTCCACGCCCACCTTCCCCATCTGCATTAGTCACCTACGGCTGCATAGCAAGTTACCCCAAGACGTAAAGCAACAAGCATTTATTATGTCACCCAGTGCCAGAGTGGTTCTGGCTCAGAGTCTCTCGTGAGGTTGCTGTTAAGACGTTGAGCGTGGTTGCGGTCATTTGATGGCTTGACTGGGACTGGACGATCCACTTTCAAGGTGCTTTACTCGTACTCCTGGCAGGAGGTGTCAGTTCCTCACCACGTGGAGCTCTCCAGAGGGCTCCTTGAGTGCCCGTGTGACAGGGCGATGGGTTTCCCCCAGAGCCAAGACAGAGCAAGAAGGAAGTGAGATGCCTTTTACACCCCGGCATCGGAAACCATACGTCGACACTTCTGTAATCTGCTGCTGGCTGCACAGGTCAGCCCCAAGCATCCTGGGGGTGGGGACCACACAGGGGAGTGAGTACTGAGAGGCTGGGGACCACCTCAGGGGTTGGCTTCCACACCCCCTCTACTCTCTCATCCAGAGCTGCCTTTACAAAAACCGCCTCCAAGCTAATTTGTATCTCCAGCCTTGATTTTGCATCTGAACTCCTGCCTCCTGGACACTGCTCTGGGAATGTCAAATTGACGTCTTAAGCTAACGTGTCCCAGGACAAATCTTCAATCTCCCTTATAATCTACTCCTCACCCGCAGTCTTCCCAGCCTCTATGAAAGGCATCACTCTCCACCCCAAAGCCCAAACTCAAAACAGAAAAACACAAAATGGAAGCCGTTTCTTTTTTTTTTTAAATATTCTTTCCCACTATGGTTTATCATGTGATATTGAATATAGTTTCCTGTGCTACACAGTAAGACCTTGTTGTTTATCCATTCTCTGTATATAATCGTTTGCATCTGCTAACCCCAAACTCCCAATCCTTCCCTCCCCCTTGGCAACCACAAGTCTGTTCTCCATGTCTGTGAGTCTGTTTCTGTTTCATAGATAAGCTCATTTGCATCGTATTTTAGATTCCACATATAAGTGATATCATATGATATTTGTTTTTCTCTGTCTGGCTTACTTCACTTAGTATGATCATCTCTAGGTCCATCCATGTTGCTTTAAATGGCATTATTTCCTTTTTATGGCTGAGTAGTATTCCATTGTATATGTGTATTTCAATACGACACCTTCTTTAACCATTCGTCTGTCGATGGACATTTACGTTGCTTCCATGTCTTGGTTATTGTAAATAGTGCTGTTATGAACATAGGGGTGCATGTGTCTTTTTGAATTATGGTTTTCTCAGGATATATCCCCAGGAGTGGGGGTGCTGGATCATATGGCAGCTCTATTTTTAGTTTTCTGAGGAACCTCCGTACTGTTCTCCATAGTGGCTGCACCAACTTACACGTCCACCAGCAGCGTAGGAGGCGTCCCTTTGCTGTACAGCAGAGATTGGCACAATTGTAAACCAACTGTACTTCAATTAAAAAAAAAATAGAAGCCATTCCCCATTCTTCTTCTTCTGTCCCCACCACATATTCCCGCCAACACATACCCTGCCTCAGCTCAACCTTCAAGACACAACGGGATTCATTCTGTTTGCATCCACCTCGAGCTGGGAGCCACCATTTCTCCCTGGATAACCGTGACATCCTGATGGCTCTGGTCCTTCCAGCTCCAGAGTAGTCTATCCTCCATGAAGCAAGCCCCAGGCCTTCTTCAGACAAGTCACATCATGTCACCCCTCCCAACTCAGCCTCAGTCAGTGGGCCCACAACACACATAGACTGAGAAGTGCCCGCAAGGTCACCGGCATCCTGGCCCCCAACAGCTGCTCATAGCACAGCCCTCATTCCTTGGTCACCACACTCTCACCACCCTGCCTTCCTGCTGTCCCTGAAAACTTCCTCTGCCCCCTGACCTAGACTTTTGCATTTCCTCTCATAATAATTCCCTTTCCTCATAATTCCCATGGCTGGTTCCTCCTCAATCTTCACATCTCAGCTCAAAGGTCACGTTCTCAAAGGCAGAGCTGGGACCAGGATGAGGTGAACTTGAAGGAAGCACCAAAAACCTCATCACCAAGATAAATAATATTTTAATGTAATGTTTTTTTTAAAAGATCACCATGAATGCCAACAAAAGGAAGGAAAACATATCAAAAATTTAAAGTCCAGTGTGTGCTGAGCCATATTGAAGCTTGAAGCAAAAGAAAATGGAAGCCCCTATAAATGTGTTTTAATGTAATTTTTTAAGGATTAATTTTTCCAGAATATTGAAAAGTAGGCATGTTAAAATTGAAAAGTAGGCACGTTAAAACTCACAACATTATCTTATGTTTAAATATTTTAATTATACAAAAGAGAAAAGACTCCAGCATTTACTATAATTCTACTTTCCTGGCTTTAACAGAAGCAAACTGATCAATAATATTTTCTTTTTTTTAAAGGACGGTCTTTTATTATTATTATTATTATTATTTTGGCCGCACCGTGTGGCATACGGGATCTTAGTTCCCTGACCAGGGATTAAACCCGTGCCCCCTGCTTTGGAAGTGTGGAGTCTTAACCACTGGACCTCCAGGGAAGTCCCCAATAATATTTTCAAAATCTATTTCTGGAAAACAGTTTACCTTTAAAAAATATACAGAAGCATGGATAGAACAGTGTACGTTTCCTTTTGCCTCAGACTCCGATACGGCGTGGCACAAAATACAGTCAGATTGTTTCTGTATTTAAAATTTTATTATTTCATTCATCATGGATTTTTTTGCATTAATGTTTTTTCAAATTTTTTTTCCAAATTTTCAAAATTTTTTTCAAATGTTAAAATACTACTTATCTTGAAGACTATGTGTTTTGTGCTGTTCCGTATTGAGTTTGCTGTGTGCCCATCGTTCTTTCCTTCACTCAATCCTCACATCAACCCCGAGAGCTGTGATGTGATGGATTTCCCCCACCCCAGGAGGGGGGACGGAAGGGGTGTCTAACTCTGCAATTAGAATGAGAGCTGACCACCCATTCTCCGCTGTGCCTCAGGGGTCTCATCTGTAAAGTGGGGAGTTAATATCACCCACCTTTGGGATATGTCGTGGGAATTCAACAGGAAGCACTTAGCATGGTGCCTGGCACATGAGAAGCCTAAGAAATGCTCGTTACTATATAAGGATAGTGACCATGGTGTAACAGCAGCCGTTGGCTCCATCCAAATCTAAAAATGCTGATTCTAAAGATACAAGAATTCTTCATCTCTGTGAATAGTTCCGCCAGCTAAAATATGTCCACTTCTGCCTCTCCCTTGGCCCCCTGTCCCGTGCATGGCCCAGCCCCTGGCCTGGTGAAGTCACTGAGTAAACATTTGTTCTACTTTTGTGCGACTGTTTGATCTCTTTCTCCCTCTCCCGGTGGCCTCTGAGTCTAGGAGGCAGCAGTCACGTCCCCTTCTGGGCCCCGGAGAAAGCCTGGCTGAGACTAAGTGTTCCAAATTGACGACACCAACAATATTAATAATTTTAGTAGCTAAACTATAAATCCCAAAGCTCTTATCATCTAGAAGGCTCTTCTTGATCCAACCCTTGGCCCCCACCACCTAATAGCTCTTCAGCCGCTCTGGTCTCCTGGTCCTGCCTTGAATGCATGCAACAGGCCTTTGCACGTGCTGTGCCCACTCGTTGGAATGTTCCTTTCCCGTGACTAGCTCCCTGCCTTTATCCGTCTCCGTCCTCAGTCATCACAACCACTCAACACTTTCACCCCACTCTCTTTCTCCCCTACTAACTCCCCCTCTGAACCCCTGAGTTCTTTATCACAGCACACAAATCGTGTTTCGTTGATGGGTCTGTGTGCTCCCTTGGATTGTTAAGTGCTGGGAGGATTTTCCAGGAAGGTTGTAACACATCGTTGTTCCTTAACTTCCCCACTGCTGACATTAGGGGCTGGATAATTCTGAGTGTGTGTGTGTGTGTGTGTGTGCGCGCGCGCACACGCGTGTGGCTGTCCTGTGCGTTGTAGGATGCTTATTTAGCAGCATCCCAGGCCTCTATGCACTAGATGTTAATAGCACCCACCCTCCTTAAGTTGTGGTAGCAAAAATATTTCCAAAGGCCCCTGTGGGAAGCAAAATCTCCCCCTGCCCCACGTTGAAAACCACTGCTGGATCCCCATCTCCTGGAAGAGGGTCTGCCACGGCTGTTGGGGTAAAATGCATAGTTTGTGAATGAATGGATGGATGGATGGATGAACGAATGAATGAATGATTAAAGTAGATAATGCGTCATGAGCTTGCAGTTGACTTGGGACATCTAACACTCCACAAACTCCAAGAGTGCCATTCAATTGCGGGGAAAGAACACATCCGGGCCTCTGGGGGACGTCCCTCAGGCCTGAGCCCTCCCCACACCGGTTGGTTCTGTTGTCCACTGTTGCAGGCTGTTCTCACCTGGTGTGCAAGACAAAGGTCAGCTCAGCCTGTTGCCATGGGAACTTCACTGGGCAGGGGAGGGGAGGGGCTGCAGAATTGCGGGTACAGAGAGAGAGAGAGAGAGAGAGAGAGCCTCGGGGTGTGGAAATGTCTGGTCTCTTCAGGGAAGGGTGTGTGGGTTCAAGAACATCTTAGCGCCCTTGCCATGCAACACTAGCGTGTGGAAAGAACAAACTATGTTTGACACCTACATGAACACCCACTATCCCGGTGCCATGAGACAGGTTTCCTCCTTACAAGGCCATCTGCATTTGATTCTGGGGAGACTTATGCTGCCTAGTACTCCTTGCTAAATGATTTTTGTGAGTGTTATTCAAAGTGTGAATATCTAATGGAGAAAGGAACTAATGTCATCTCCTGGTATGATGATGAAAATAAAACAGGGTGTGATAGTTAAGGACTGACTTGTGAGCACAACTGTACACTGAGTTCTCCCAGTGAAACGTGGAACCTGGAGGGGGGCGGGGCTTGGGGACCCAAACACACAGGGCACTGAGAATTCTTCAAAGATGCAAATTGTATATAGGAAAGGGCTTTCTTCTTTGGACTGCAAGACCCCACATCACTTATTTTACTTTATTTTTCACTGAAAGCTTTTAAACTTGCAGTTGTGGTTTCTTTTTTTTTTTTTTTTTTTTGCGGTACGCGGGCCTCTCACTGTTGTGGCCTCTCCCGTTGCGGAACACAGGCTCCGGACGCGCAGGCTCAGTGGCCATGGCTCACGGGCCCAGCCGCTCCGCGGCATGTGGGATCTTCCCGGACTGGGGCACGAACCTGTGTCCCCTGCATCGGCAGGCGGACTCTCAACCACTGCGCCACCAGGGAAGCCCAGTTGTGGTTTCTTTTTCCTTTTTTTTTTTTTTTTTTTTTGCTGTACGTGGACCTCTCACCGTTGTGGCCTCTCCCGTTGCGGAGCACAGGCTGCGGAGTGCAGGCTCAGCGGCCATGGCTCACGGGCCCAGCCGCTCCGCGGCATGTGGGATCTTCCCGGACCGGGGCACGAACCCGTGTCCCCTGCATCGGCAGGCGGACTCTCAACCACTGCGCCAGCAGGGAAGCCCAGTTGTGGTTTCTTACAATGTTAGGGTACAGATTGTACATCACTTATTTTAATTAATTGCCTCGTAAACGTCTCCACGATGACCACAAGGTAGGCATGCGTGCTCTGGTGAGCTCCAGAAGCGGAATTGCTCGGCCAAAGGGCGAACATGTTTTATGGGCAGAAGACCTTAATAGGCATTTCTCCAAAGAAGACATACAGATGGCCAGTAGGCCCGTGAAAAGGTGCTCAACATCACTAATTATTAGAGAAATGCAAATCAAAACTACAATGAGGTACCACCTCACACCAGTCAGAATGGCCACCATTAAAAAATCTACAAACAATGAGTACTGGAGAGGGTGTGGAGAAAAGGGAACTTTCCTACACTGTTGGTGGGAATGTAAATTGGTGCAGCCACTCTGGAGAACTGTATGGAGGTTCCTCAGAAAGCTAAAAATAGAATTACCATATGATACAGCAATCCCACTGCTGGGAATATACCCGGACAATACTATAATTCAAAAAGATACATGCACCCCTATGTTCATAGCAGCACTATTCACAATAGCGAAGATATGGAAACAACCTAAATGTCCACTGACAGACAAATGGATAAAGAAGATGTGATACATATGTACAGTGGAATATTACTCAGCCATAAAAAAGAATGAAATAATGCCATTTGCAGCAACATGGATGCAACTAGAGATTATCAGCGTAAGCGAAGTAAGTCAGATAGAGAAAGACAAGTACCATATGATATCACATATGTGGAATCTAAAATATGGCATAAATGAACCTATCTATGAAACAAAAACAGACTCACAGACATAGAGATCAGACTTGTGGTTGCCAAGGGGGAGGAGGGAAGGATTACCAGTTTGGGGTTGGTAGATACAAACTATTATCTATAGGATGGATAAAAAACAAGGTCCTACTGTATACAAGGAACTATATGCAATATCCTGAGATAAATCATAATTGGAAAGAATATTAAAAAAAGAATGTTGGGCTTCCCTGGTGGTGCAGTGGTTGAGAGTCCCCCTGCTGATGCAGGGGACACGGGTTCATGCCCCGGTCTGGGAAGATCCCACATGCTGTGGAGTGGCTAGGCCCGTGAGCCATGGCCGCTGAGCCTGTCCGTCCAGAGCCTGTGCTCTGCGACGGGAGAGGCCACAACAGTGAGAGGCCCGCGTACCGCAAAAAAAAAAAAAAAGAATGTCTATGTGTGTAAAACTGAGTCACTTTGCTGTACCGCAGAGATTGGCACAACCTTGTAAAAAAAAATTCTTAAAAAAGGGGTGAGGGACTTCCCTGGTGCCACAGTGGTTAAGAATCCGCCTGCCAATGCAGGGGACCTGGGTTCGAGCTCTGGTCTGGGAAGATCTCACATGCCGCAGAGCAGCTAAGCCCGTGCGCCACAACTACTGAGCCTGCATGCCACAACTACTGAAGTCTGCGCGCCTAGAGCCCGTGCTCTGCAACAAGAGATGCCACCGCAATGAGGAGCCCGCGCACCGCAACGAAGAGTAGCCCCCACTCGCCGCAACTAGAGAAAGCCCGTGCGCAGCAACAAAGACCCAACGCAGCCAAAAATAAATAAATTAATTAATTTAAAAAAAGAAAAGCGTGGGGGCGAACCTATTTTAGACTTTGACACATTGCCAAAAACGCTTGCCAGGGCGGATGTGTCCACCGCCCGCATGCAGAGAGGAGCCTGCTTCCCCAGCCCAGTGTCAACCTCACACTCCCAACTTTCGTCTTCGCCCACCTGGTGTGGTGGAACCGTCTCAGTTTGTCCATGGCCTCCAATTTTTTGGATCACAGGTAGGTGAGATTTTCACTAACTAACGTAGGTCCAACGTTGCCATTATTTGCTTTGTGAACACCCTTTTAGATCCTCTGCCCTGTTTTTCTATTTTCATGTTCAACTCTTAGTCACCGAAACAGAATTTATATAGGAGAGATATACATTCCCTGGACTACCACGTCTGCAGCATTGAATTTAACCTGTTGATTCCCCCCCTCCAATCTTTGTTAACTGTGGTGTTCCTTTGTACGTAGCCATACACACTATTTAAAATTTTTTTAAATTGTGCCCAAATACACATAACATAAAATTTACCATCGTAACCAGTTTTAAGCACACAGTTCAATGGCATTAAGTTCACTCACATTGCTGTGCTACCATCACCACCATCCATCTCCAGAACTCTCTTCATCTCGTAAAACTGAAACTCTGTCCCCATTAAACACTAACTCCCCATTCTTTCCTTCCTCAACCCCTTGAAATCACCATCTTATTTTCTGTCTTTATGAATTTGATTATTCTAGGTACCTCATATAATTGGAATCAAACAGGATTTGTCTTTTTTTCAGCTGGCTTATTTCACTGAGCATAATGTCCTCAAGGTTCGTGCATGTTGCAGTCTGTGTCAGAATTTCTTTCCTTTTTAAGGCTGAATAATATTCCACCGTACGGATGGACCACATTTTGTTCATCTATTCATCCACTGATGGACACTTGGGTGGCTTTTACCTTTTGGCTACTGTGAATAATGCTGCTATAAACACGGGTGTACAAATATCTCTTTTAAGACCCTGCTTTCAATTCTTTTGGATGTATACCCAGCGGTGGAATTCTGGGATCATGTGGTTATTGTCTGTAATTTTGTTTGAGGAATCTCCGTACTGTTTTCCATAGTGGTTGCACAGTTTTACATCTCCACCAAAATTGTGCAAGGGTTCCAATCTCTCCACTTCCTCTCCAACACTTGTCATGGTCGCTCAGTATCTGCAGGACATTGGTTCCAGGACCTCCGCAGATACCATACTCCGAGGATGCTAAAGTCCCTACATTCGACCCTCTGGTATCCATGGATTTAATCAACCGGGGATTGAATCCATCTGTGGTTGGTTAAATCTGCAGATGCCGAACCTGAGGATACAGAGGGCCAGCTGTGTTTTCTGTATTTTTTAAAGAAATATATAGTAGTGTGTATATGTCAGTCCCAATCTCCCAATTTATCCCTCCTCCCCCTTATGCCCTGGTAACCATAAGTTTGTTTTCTACATCTGTGACTCTACTTCTGTTTTGTAAATAGGTTCATTTGTACCCTTTTTTTTTTAAGATTCCATACATAAGTGATATCATATGATACTTGTCTTTCTGTGTCTGACTTACTTCACTCAGTATGACAATCTCTAGGTCTATTGATGTTGCTGCAAATGGCATTATTTTGTTCTTTTTATGGCTGAGTAGCACAGGGAACTCTACTCAATACTCTGTAATGGCCTATATGGGAAAAGAGTCTAAAAAAAAAAAAAGAGTGGATATATGTATAACTGTTTCACTCTGCTGTACACCTGAAATGAATACAACATTGTAAATCAACTATACTCCAATAAAAATTTTTTTAAAAAGAGAGTTACCCTCCTAATGGGTATGAGGTGGCATCTCATTGTTTTTATGTGGTCAGATTTACGTATCTCTCTTCTTTCATGCTTGTGTGCTTTTGTGACTGGTTAACAAATCCTTCCCTGTCCATGATGATAAGAACATTTACACAGTCTCATGTGGAGCTGAAAAGAGGAGACCATTGGTGTACACTATGCCCACATAGAGAAAACTCTGTTCTTCCCCAGGGTCCTGGCTGCAGTTGCTCATAGAGGAATCTGAGCCAGAATTAAACTGAAAAGACGGTTCATATGGGAGAGAAGTTTCTCCCGGAAACCCAGGGCCCTTTGGACGGAGCTCTGAGAATGTCAGCATTCAGCCTGAGTGCCAGTTAAATCAACCCACCTCAGAATTTTCCCTGATTAATGAGTTAAATGCCAGACTGGAGTCCAAGCTCTGTATATATTGCCTTCTAACTCAGGAAGGGAACGGCTTTCTCGGAAACAGTAAAACGTAGCCAGTATTCTGGAGACATTCATTCCCAAACCATAAACATATTTAAGACTAGTTGTCTGTTCTGTAGATTACATCCCTGGAGCCAGTTACAAATGAGTTTCTCTCTACTTCCCTGGAGTTAAAAAAAATCTTGATTCTAATATTCTGATGGTTTCAATGCCTGTGCCCAGTGACTTTATTGGGACCTTGCAGGCATTGAGCATTTATGGCCCACTTCCAAAATTTGGTATTACGTTGAGTTAACGTAAAAGATCAACAAGAATAACTATAATGACTGGGATATAGATGTATACTACTTGCAGATAATAAATGAGAAAAATCTTTACGATTTTGTAAACTTGCTTTTTGTGTATGTGCTTGTAAATCCATCCACAGAAACATAGTGAAATGAATCCCTGTTCTTTCTCTCATTCTCATTTTCTTTCTTTCTTTCCTTCTTCCTTTCTTCCTCCCTTCCTTCCTTTCTTCCTTTTTCTTTCTTTCTTTTTCTTTCTTTCTTTCTTTCTCTTTTTCTTTCTTTCTTTCTTTCTTTCTTTCTTTCTTTCTTTCTTTCTTTCTTTCTTTCTTCCTTTCTTTCTTTCTTTCTTTCTCTATCTCTCTCTTTCTTTCCCTCCCTGCTTGTCTTCCTTCCTTTCTTTTATTTTTTTTAAACATCTTTATTGGAGTATAATTGCTTTACAATGGTGTGTTAGTTTCTGCTGTATAGCAAAGTGAATCAGCTATGCATATACATATATCCCCATATCTCCTCCCTCTTGTGTCTCCCTCCCTCCCTCCTTATCCCACCCCTTTAGGTGGTCACAAAGCACTGAGCTGATCTCCCTATGCTATGTGGCTGCTTCCCACTAGCTATCTATTTCACATTTGGTAGTATATATAAGTCCATGTCACTCTCTCACTTCATCCCCCAGCTTACCCTTCCCCCTCCCTGTGTCCTCAAGTCCATTCTTTATGTCTGCGTCTTTATTCCTGTCCTGCCCCTAGGTTCTTCAGAACCTTTTTTTTTTCTTTTTTAGATTCCATATATATGTGTTAGCATATGGTATTTTTTTTTTCTCTTTCTGACTTACTTCACTCTGTATGACAGACTCTAGGTCCATCCACCTCACTACAAATAACTCAATTTCGTTTCTTTTTATGGATGAGTAATATTCCATTGTATATATATGCCACATCTTCTTTATCCATTCATCTGTCGATGGACACTTAGTTTGCTTCCATGACCTGGCTATTGTAAATAGAGCTGCAACGAACATTGTGGTACATGTGTCTTTTTGAATTATGGTTTTCTCAGGGTATATGTCCAGTAGTGGTATTGCTGGGTCATATGGTAGTTTTATTTTTAGTTTTTTAAGGAATCTCCATATTTCCTTTCTTTCTCTCTCTCTCTCTCTCTCTCCTCCTCCTCCTTCTTGTAAAGACATGCCCATTAGTGGAACAGCAGAGGACGCCTTCTAGATCATGGGAGCTCACTCCCAGAGGCAGCAGAAGCAGCAGTGAATTCCTGAGTCCGGGAGCGGCGGCATCTGTGTCCTCCCTGGGCCAGTCCTGCGGCCAGTCTCTGAAGAAGAGTCTGGCTCCAGAAACTCACCTAGGAATCTAAAGCTTCCCTGGCTTCTCTAAGATCTACCCGCTATCCCCTCAGCATCTCTCTGAACAGCTGGAGTCCATCATAGTGGTTTCTATTGCTCACTGCCAAGAATGCTGGCTGTCAAACACCGGCATCTCTTTGATCTGCTGTCCCAAGCTCCTGGGAGGCTCGCCCGGATCTTGGTCTCTGTGGGAAGTAGCAAAAGACGCTGCTTCTCTGGGAGGGTGCAGCCTCGTGCCACGAGGCACAGCTTGGATTCCAAACCTCTCACTTGTCCCCTTGTGCAGCGAACAGCCTGCCCAGCCGTACACTGAAGTCCTGTGGCCACACTTTCCAATCTTTAGCAAGGCAAGTAAAAGCTTCTGACTTCCCCTGCTGCACCTAGCTTGCGTGTACTGAGCGCCTCCTGTATGCTAGCCATAAACTCGCACGTGAAATTTAGTCTCAGATCCCTCTGGGAGTCAGGAGTTCCTGTTGCCTCTGTTTCTGTTATAACCCCTGTTCACATAGATCAATGATATTATCTATATTGATACTTAGGGTGGCTTATTAATAAAATCAAAGGGTTTTCCATGGCTTCAAGGGCCCTCTTGACCAGAGGAGGAAACGGAGGCTCCAGTGATGACACAGGAAGGACATGATGGATGAGCACTAAGCAAATCTGAGTCCAGCGTCCCCATATTTGACCAGACGCCAGAATGACCTCCTGTGTTCCTCTCTGAGCCTCAGGGACCTCATCTGTCACCTGGAAGGGAAAGTCCCACTCACCTTTGTGGAGTGCTAAGGGGAGTGAATGGAAGGCATACAGCAGGTGCCTAGCATAGCACAGCCAGCCAATCGGGTTAAGTATTTTGTTACCACTATTACCATCATGGTCGCCACCTTTGGTCCCTTCCCAACTGTGGTACAGACAGCTCTACACGATGCACTTGTCCCATCCCATCCCAAATCCATCCCTGATGCCTCTCTCTGTGGCCATCTCCATGCCACTGTCTTTGTTTTTTTGTTATTCTTTGGGTTTTTTTGGGGTGCGCCCTGCAGCTTTCGGGATCTTCCCTGACCAGGGATCGAACCCAGGGCCCTGGAAGTGAGAGCGCTGAGTCCTAACCACTGGACCTCCAGGGAATTCCCTCCACACCACCGTCTTGCTCTTGTCCTGTTCACTTCCAGTTGTCTGGCATCCAGCGCTGCGGCCACGCAGCACAGAACGGTCACCGAGTAAACGGTCCGTCCTTCTGAAGTTCCTCTGTGCACTCATCCGTGTGGTTCCCCTTCCTCCCAGTGGACTCTGAGCCATGTGGACGCCTCCATCTGTGAGTCATGGATGGACACCATGGATGCAAATAACATTGTCTATATCAAAACATACAATCCAAAGTGCTTTCCATCTCTTGACATACCCACACTACTATATATAAAATAGATAACTGATAAGGACCTACTTATTAGGCACAGGGAACTCTACTCAATACTCTGTAATGACCTATATGGGAAAAGAATCTGAAAAAGAATGGATATATGTATAACTGATTCACTTTGCTGTACAGCAGAAACTAACACAACAGTGTAAAGCAACTCTACTCCAATAAAAATTTTTAAAAAGTAGAGAAATAGGGCTTCCCTGGTGGCGCAGTGGTTGAGAGTCCGTCTGCCAATGCAGGGGACACGTGTTCGTGCCCCGGTCCGGGAAGATTCCACATGCCGCGGAGCGGCTGGGCCCGTGAGCCATGGCCGCTGAGCCTGCGCGTGAGGAGCCTGTGCTCCACAACGGGAGAGGCCACAACAGTGAGAGGCCCGCGTACCGCAAAAAAAAAAAAAAAAAAAGAGAGAAATAAGTTGAGATGAAGGATAGGTTTACTTAATTTCTTATAAAATTTCCAGTACCAATTAAATTGTAAGAACATATGTATTAAGTTAATGTAAGTGGAATCAAAGTTTTATGAACAGACTTTCAAGAAGAAAAAAACAAAAAAACCCCAAGTGCTTTCCATGTCGACCTGAGCTTGCTCCACCCGTGTCTTCACCTCCTGTGCTCTGTTCACTCACACTGCTCAGGGGCTCCTGGATTCCCCTGCAAAGTCCCTGTAAGGCCCCGCCTCCAGGCTCCTGCTCTGCTGCTCTTCCCTCATACTTTGTCCACTCCCTTTGCTTATACATCTGCTCAATTCCCACCCCCTCCTGGGTCCTCTTGCTAAAACAGCTGCCCCCAATCACTCCCTATCCAACCACTCCTTTACTTTTTCTTCATGCTCTCATCACAACGTGATTTTTAAGTGCTCTACTCTTCACCGCTTGTAACCCAACTACAACAAAAGCTCCAAGAAAGATCTGTTGTTGTTGCTAATAGGCACAGAATGCATTTTTTATTTTATTTTTGTAAATTAAATTTTATTGGAGTAGAGTTGCTTTACAATGTTGTGTCAGTGTCAGGTGTACAGCAAAGTGAGTCAGTTATACATATACATATATCCACTCTTTATGAGATTCTTTTCCCATATAGGTCATTACAGAGTATTGAGTAGAGTTCCCTGTGCTGTACAGTAGGTCCTTATTCATTATCTATTTTATGTATAGTAGTGTGTATCTGTCAATCCCAAGGAAGAGATTTTTGACTGTTTCTGTTGCATCCACACCCCTGGTCTGTTACCCAGCACAGAGCGAGCCCTCGGTACCTATTTGTCAGATGATTAAATGCATGTGTCGGATGAATGGGTGCCTCAGACATTAGGGTCTTGGGCAGACACCGCTTGTTTTTTCCTACCACTTCATCCCTGGCTTCAGGGAAAGCGGCCGCCACAGTGGGGTTTGACCAATATGTTGAATGTTGAAAACCTAAGAACAATATCCCCGGCGCTTGCAGGAGGTTTGTTAGTCATATAAGGACTGCACAGACCCAAGGAGCCAACTTCCTTTTCTTCTGCCATGACCCCCGTCTGAAGATGCGGGTAAATGTACACAAAAGACGGGCCTGACCCGGTGGCGAAGGGAAGGAGGGGCTGCAGGTGTGAGTCCTCCCCTGCCCCGTACCCCCCTCTCCCAACCGGGGCTTCGTCATCTGTTTTCCCTCAAGAGCTGTCACCTGGTGTGTGGGGCAGGGGCAGGCTCAGGCCGTTGCCATGGAAACTGTAGCCTGGTCAGGCGGTGGAAGAGAGGAGAGGGGGCCGGGGAGACGCAGCTGGAAATTTCCAGTTCTGAAGTTAGCCGGTGTGGGGATCCAAAAGCCTGGCTAGCACGAGGCAGGTGCTTCTTTTTTCTTTTTCTTTTTTTAAAACTTATATTGGAGTAGAGTTGATTTACATTGTTGTATGAGTGTCAGGTTACATTACAGAGGATTGAGCAGAGTTCCCTGTGCTAGACAGTAGGTCCTTGTTAGTTATCTGTTTTATATAGAGTAGTATGTGTGTGTCATGCTTCTTCGAAGTCTGCTGTGGCAGTGATGGGCTCTGCACCCCCTCCCCAAGTCTATCAGAACCAGGAGGATTTGCTCCTCATTGCCCTGTGTTCTGAAGACAAACACACACGTGGGGCCCACCTTCCAAGAGGACTCCTGTCCTCGAATCCAAAATAACGCCAGCTAAAAGCAGCGAACAAAGAGAGAGGAGAGAAAACATTTTGGAGAATGTGAGGGCAGCAAAGAAGTGGAACAGGGAGGAAGAGAGACTGGCTGGGGGTGGGGGTGGGGGTCTTACGTCAACAAATCATTCAGGCGCGTGTGCCCATTTTCTCTTATTTGCTTTTCAACTGCACACCATACTCCGTGGGGTCAACGGACCTCAGTTAATGCGCCCATTCTCCTGCTGGTGGACATTTAGGTTGTATTCGGTTTTTCTTTTTTCCCCTTGCTATGACAAGCCCCGCTGGAGGTCTCCAGGGCCCACAGCAGTGCCTGGTGCGTGGTTTCTGCTCGATAAACGTTTGTCAGATGAGCGAGTGTCACAGTGAACTGGTCTCCTTCCACACGTGGGAGAGTTCTAGGGCACAGACCTCAAAGTGGATTTTCTGAGTGGTGGGAGAACGCACATCACCAGCTCTTCTAGATATTGTCAAACTGCTCTCCAAGATGGCCTTGGACTTATGTAGAAAAAAAATTTTTTAATTGAAGTATAGCTGATTTACAGTGTTGTGTTAGCTTCTGCTGTACAGCAAAGGGATTCAGTTATACATATATATACGTTGTTTTTCATATTCTTTTCCATGATGGTTTATCCCAGGAAATTTACTATAGTTCCCTGTGCTATACAGTAGGACCTTATTGTTTATTCATTCTATGTGTAATAGTTTGCACCTGCTAATCGCAAACTTTCCGACAATAGACATATTTTCTGTTGTCCATCATTCCCTGATGGAGTGTCTGGCACACCACAGGTATTCAAGAGATGTTTCTAGGAGGTGAATATGTGGGCGAGTGGGTTATATTGGCTCACATTTAGATAATGATGCGTATACAGGTATTTATTCCAGCTCTTGTTTACGTAACATGGAATGGTAACATTCAATAGCCTTCAAAACACAATTTCTTCATCACGCAAAAAATTTGTCTTTGGGCTCTAAGATCCTGCTGCTGGCACTTTTTACATGCCACACATACTAGGACTTTTCCATCAGTCACTCCCCCAGCAACACTGCCCTGAGCACCGTGTGGGTGTGTGTACTTTTGTGAGTGTCTGCAGGGGGGAGATTCCCAGGGTTGGATTTGCTGAGTCAAAGGGCATGCACATACTAAACCTGGATGCCTTCTGCCAAAAGAACTTGCCAGAAAGTTTATAACAAATTGCATTCTCCCCACTAGCCTGGGAAGGCATCCATTTCTCATACAATCACCAATTCTCCTTGTCTATATTTTCATTTTCGTCCACCTTACAAATGGAAAAAGGACTTGCCACTTTGGTTTTCATGTCCTTTTTTGTTCTTTTTCTTGGAGTACAAAGATTGGAATGTCATTTTGTCATTTTTTTTTTTTAACATTTCAATCTTCTCCTTTAAAGCCTTTCTGTCCATTTTGAAGTCCTGTATTTTGAAGTTCATTTTCTCCCATGTTTTTAATTCATTTCTTGTAAATACAACTGACATGTGAAAGATGTAATTTCTTTGATTCTCATTGGGTTGCAAGTAATCTTACCCACTTTGTCACTTTATTTTGGCTTATATTATTTTTGATTTCTTCTGTACCTACTTTTTCAGCTCTTACGGAGTCAGATTAATTTATCTTTTTCTTTCTGTGGTTGTAAGCTCTAGCACTGTGTTTACCGAGCTTTTTCTCCACTCAAGTTATAAAAAATACTCACTCAAGCTTTCTGCTGGTGAGCAGAAAATTGAAGGCCACCAGCTCTCTCCCTGCCCAAATGTTGCCCTCTTGCTTCCTACTCAGACAAATTCTAGGGTATTCAGCATCCAACCAACTGCCCCTCCATCCAAGAAAGTAAACTTAATGCTATGCCATCATGTTAAATGAATAAAGGCACCAGAATCCAATTTTTGAGCTGAACAGAATCCATTCATTTGTTCATTTATTCATATTCTAAAAATGTTTGAAGGTCCTACTAAGTGCCAGGCATTCTGGGCAGGGATTTTGACATTCTTTCTTTATGATGTATTCCCTATGCTTCCCATGACCCCTGGCATGCGGTGGTCCTTCCATAAACTTTTGCTAAATGAACCTAAAAAAGTCTTGTTTGAAGGAACGAATGTCGCTGGCAGCTCGGCTCTCAGACCAAAGAGCGTACCTTTCCCAGTGATTGTTTGTTTGTTTGTTTTCTCATCCCACCAGCTCCCAGAACAATTGATCCATATTTGTTGAATAAATGAATACATAAATGAGCAAAGAAGAAACGATAGCTGATGTCACTGATGCTTAAATGACGTGTGTGATTTCTCACCGGGTCCACGGGCAGGCCCTCACAGGCAAATTGGTGATCTTTTTGCAAAGCTCCCATTCAAGGGTGTATTTTAAGGGGCACAGAGGTCCTGCACAGGCCACTGCAGGAGGCCTGTGGGTTGAGCCTTCCCATCCCCCAAGCTGCCCCTTCCCTTTGAAAGCAATTACCTGTTGGAGAAGGAGGCAGGCTCAGGCTGTTGTCATGGAAACTGCAGCTGGAGCAGGGGAAGGAGGGGGCTGGGGACCGCACCACCACCGAGACTGGAATTTTCCAGGGTCTGATGTCAGAGTGTGTGTGTGGTGGTGATGGTGGGGGTGTTCAAAATGCCAGGCGAGCATACTTTATGTGCATAATGTTTGTCAAAAGAAATGAATGATCTGCCCCTCCTGCCCCTACCTGAGTCCACAGATGCCTGGGGAAAGTTGTCTCCCCTCTGCAGGGTAGAAATCTGTGTGTCTATGTGTGATTGCCCTGTGGTCTTTGTTCACTGAATGGTGATGGGAACTCAAAATGCTAACTCAAAGCTGTAAACCCTTGGGGACCTCTCTGGTGGTCCAGTGGTTAAGACTCTGCTCTTCCCAATGCAGGGGGCATGGGTTCGAGCCCTGGTCAGGGAACTAGATCCCACAGGGTGCGGCCAAAAAAAAAAAAAAAAAAGCTGTAAACCCCCCCAGGGAAAGAAGGGCTTTGGGGCAGTTGTAGGATCAAACACATGTGGCTGGGAGGTGTGGCTGGCTGAAGGGTGGGCTGTCGGATTAGTGCAACTTGCTTTCGCCTGTTGAGATGTATCAATATCCAGATGGATACACTACCTCCTCCTTTAATCTGCTACATCGTATTCTGCTGTAGGGATGAACCACAATTTATTGATCCACACTCCTATCGGTAGACATTTAATTTTCACTACAAAGACTATAAATAGCCCCCTCCCTAGGACAGTGCTTGGCACACAAATGGCACTGAATAAATATTGCAATGGGTACTCTTGTACTTGAGGGGGGGACAGGGGCAAGCTCCCCCCCTCCCTGGAGCCTCTATCCAGAAGCTGAACAGCTGGGCTATAGAGTGGCTTCCTCAACCTCAACACAGTTTACATTTTGGGCAAGTTACTCTTTTTCTGGGGGGGCGTGGAAGGCTGCCCTGTGTATTGTAGGATGTTTAGCAGCATCCCTGGTCTCTATTCACTGTGTACCGTGGCGCCCCTTCCCCCTGGTTGTGACAATCAAAAATGTCTCTAAGCCTTGCCGAATACCCCCTCGGGTGGAAAAGGCAAAAATCACCCCCCCCGCCCCAGAGAACAAATGGCTACAGAGAAAGCACATTTCCAGCTTTTCCAGACACTGACAAATCGCTGTCCTATCTCTTTTGTACTTTTTCTATCTGTTCTCCTACTTAACTGAAGTTCTTTGTGGGAAGGGACCTTGCCTGGGTTTGTTCTGCTGGAGCAGACCCTGCTGGTGTATTCTTTTTCAGTTTTGATGAAGACCCAGTTCCCAGATGGGGAACTGCTCCATCAGAGGGTGTTTAAACATTTTTTAAAAATTTATTTTATTGAAGGATAGTTGATTTACAATGTTGTGTTAATTTCTGCTGTACAGTAAAGTGACTCAGTTATACATACATACATATATATATATTCTTTTTCATATTCTTTTCCATTATGGTTTATCACAAGATATTGAATATAGGTCCCTGAGCTATACAGTAGGACCTTGTTGTTTATCAATTCTACATATAATAATTTGCATCTGCTAATCCCAAACTCCCAATCCTTCCCTCCCCCTCCCCACTCCCCCTTGGCAACCACAAGTCTGTTCTCTAAGTATGTGAGTCCGTTTCTGTTTCATAGATAGGTTCATTTGTGTCATATTTTTAGATTCCACATATAAGTGATATCATATGGTATTTGTTTTTCTCTGTCGGACTTATTTCACTAAGCATAATATCCTCTAGGTCCATCCATGTTGCTGCAAATAGCATTATTTCATTCTTTATGGCTGAGTAATATTCCATTGTATATATGTACCATGTTTTAAAAAAACTTTATTTATTTATTTATTTTTGGCTGTGTGGGGTCTTTGTTGCAGTGTGCGGGCTTCTCATTGCGGTGGCTTCTCTTGCTGTGGAGCACAAGCTCCAGGTACGTGGGCTTCAGTAGTTGTGGCTCACGGGCTTAGTTGCTCTGCAGCATGTGGGATCTTCCTGGACCAGGGCTCGAACCCAGGTCCCCTGCATTGGCAGGAGGATTCTTAACCACTGCACCACCGGGGAAGTCCCACCACTTCTTCTTATCCATTCCTCTGTTGATGGACATTTAGGTTGTTTCCACATCCTGGCTATTGTAAATAGTGCTGCAATGAACACTGGGGTGCATGCATCTTTTCGAATTACAGTTTTCTCCGGATATATGAAAGTGCATTCAAACTTATTGCTAAAATATGGATCAGAAATGTAGCACCAACTTACACTTTCACACCAGCCTGTGAATGCACCCGTTTCCCCATGCCATGCCCTTACCCTCCCCACATACTAATTTTTTTCCATCTGTTTCTGTCTGAATTGTGGAAAGTGACATGTTTTGATTTTTTGTCAGACTGTAAGTGGAATATCTTTTCACAGTTCTTCATAATCTGAATTTTCTCTTGTACTAAGCAGCTTCTTCCTAACCTCTTTTTTTTTTTTTTTTTTTTGGCTCCGTGCGGCTTGTGGGATTTTAGGTCCCCAACCAGGGATTGAACCTGGGGCCTCAGCAGTGAGAGTACAGAGTCCTAACCATTGGACTGCCAGGGAATTCGACTCTTCCCAACCTCTTTTGGTCTTCATTTTTGTCTTCTGGACCTGCCTGTAGTCTCTGTATATTCATCGCGTAATTTTTGACTATGTTGCATCTGTTTCTGGCAGCTTCTCTGTTCAATTTTTTGTGTGTGTAGTATATTCTCCCCAGTTACCTGTATGTTTGTTCAATATATACAGAGTCATATTTACCCATCTCTTCTTTTATGTGTACTGGTTGTTGCCCTGTTCCTTAGGGAGCTGTTTCATACCACACGCTTATTAAAGTATTCTCCCTGTCTGCCTTGTGGTGAGCAGACGGTTCTGGGCTCTGGTGGCTGCAGAAGAGTTTGGGGCTCAACACGAATAGAAAAGAGGATTCAGGTGGTTAATGGTTAGCTGTTGTACAGGGTGTGGACCAAAAGCAGCTGAAGACTGTGCCTTGGGGCAGTTGGAAAACAGCAAATTAATCTACATGTTTACAGATGGTGGGTCCTGACCCTGAGGTGGGTCACGCTGAAATGTGTCTGGATGGGTACAAACTGTCCAGCAGGATAAAACCCAAGTGTGTCCACGCTCTAGGAGGAGAAGATGCAGTGCCCACCGGGAGGAAAGGTCAACCCAGAGAGAACTGGGCTGAGAGCTAGTGGAGAATGTCACCTCCCCGTCATCTCTGAGCAACTGTCTTGGGAAGGAAGGCGAGTTCAGACAGGATTTTGTTGCTCAAACAAGGGCCCAGGTACCAGTGCCACTGGGCCATTGCCATCACTGGTGGGGCGACCAACCACCCCGGTTTGCCTGGGGCCAACGGGTTCCCTGGGATCCAGCCAAGACTGAGGGCCCCAGCCAACCAGTAAGGTTGAGCACTTTTTAAAATGTTTTTTGTTTATTTATTTATTTATTGGCTATGCCGCGTGGCTTGTGGGATCATAGTTCCCCAACCAGGTGTCGAACCGGGGCTCTCCACGGTGAAAGTGCAGAGTCTTAACAACTGGACACCCGGGAAGTCCCCAAGCACTCTTTTTTAAACTTAATTTTTTATTTTATATTGGAGTATAGTTGATGTACAATGTTGTGTTAGTTTCAGGTGTACAGCAAAGTGATTCAGTTATATATATATATATTCTTTTTCAGATTCTTTTCCCATATAGGTCATTAGAGAGCACTGAGTAGAGTTCCCTGTGCTATCTATTTTCTATATAGTAGTGTGTGTATGTTCATCCCAAGCTCCTAATTTATCGCTCCCACCCCACCCACGTTTCCCCTTTGGTAAACCTAAGTTTGTTTTCAAAGTAAGGTCAAGCACACTTAACCCCCAGGAACTTGTTAGAAATGCATAATAATGGGCACCCATCCAAGACTTACTCAATCAGCTCCCCCCAGGGATTTGAATGCACCTTGAAATTTGAGAAGCTCTGCTTTGGATTAGGCAGAGCTGGGAAGGAGAGAGGAGGCTGGTGGGACCAAGCCTCACCGGGCAGCATTCTGCCTCACCCTCAGCTCTGTCCGTCCCTGACCCCCTACCCTCACCACCCAGTAGGAGGACGGAGGGACCTGGAGCTGCCTCGGCCCTCTCCCGGGTGTACTAACCGTGCCTCTTCTTTCTACATTCTGATGCTTGGGCATCTTGGGGTCCTTCTGACCCTGAAGAGATGGCTTCTGTCAGGGTTGGCCAGTTCCTAGAGAGTGCAAACTACTGGCCTGGGAGTGTGCCTTTTATATGCAAAGCGACCCACCCAGAGCCCTCACCCACCACCTCCTGTCAGGCTCACACACTCCAGCCATCATCCACCTGCCCCATCACCCCAGGGCATGTACCCGACAACCAGGAGCAGCGGCTACGCTCCAGAACCCGCCGAAATGATGCAAACCAGCCCCTCCGGAGTCATCTCACCCTGCCTTGTCCATTCCTCCCCCAAAGCCACACTCCAGGCTTTGCCCACCGTCGCCCCTCGCTCCCTCTGCCTCCTGCTGGACCCTGGTGCTTCCCGTGTGGCCCTGCGTCGTGTGCGGGCTGTGCCCCCTCCTCTTGGGAATTGTGAGTAACAGATAATCTTATTTATCTATTTATTTATTTGCCACACTGAGAGGCTTGCAGGATCTTAGTCCCCCAACCGGGAATTGCACCTGGGACCACGGCAGTGAAAGCGCCGTGTCCTAACCACTAGACCACCCGGGAAGTCCCTAGTTATCTTCTCGATGGCAGTCATCTCCTGGTCTGCTGGCCTGGCCATACCTGAACAATAATAAATCTGTATTTTAAGCCAGTGGGTCACCGCAGAGCTGGGCTGGCTCGCTTATCTTGCAGGGCCTGGCATGGCTCAGGGACCCCCAGGAAGCAAAAGAGCAGCCTAAGTGCAGATGAGGATGAGAAGCGTGGAGACTGGGAGAACAGTGGGGATGTGGGTCTTGTCCACAGAAGAGATGATGGGGGTGCTGATGAGGGTGGAAAGAAGACCATCTGGTGAGGGCAGTGGGAGGGAGGTGTTCAGGCCATATGAGTCTTTTTTTCCTACTAACAGGTCCCTGCCCCTTCGCTTACATGTACTTGCAATTGTTACCTCGCACGCAGGACCTGTGAGAACCATGAACACCTCTATCTATTCTGTCTCTCATTCTTCTTCTTTTTAAAAAATGTTTATTTATTTATTTATTTGGCTGCGACGGGTCTTAGTTGTGGCTCTCGGGATCTTTGTTGCGGCATGAAGGATCCAGTTCCCTGACCAGGGATTGAACCCATGCCCCCCCGCATTGGGAGTGCGGAGTCTTAGCCACTGGACCACCAGGGAAGTCCCCTGTCTCTCATTCTGAGCATGAGGCCTCGGGGGCCTCCTTCCCAGACATGGAAACTCTGTCAATCCCTATGTCTCGCCGTGTCTGCCTGCAGATCACTCTGTGTATCCTTGCTGACCATCTCTTTCTCATCTCCTGCAATAACCTCCTTGTGGTCCTGCTTCCTTCCCCAAGTTAAAAACGGCATGGCCCCTCTCTGAGTCGTGCTGCTGGTGCTTTTAGGATGAGCCACCACCCCATAGTGAGGCCTACAGCAAGTGAGAGCTTCAGAATTTTCCTAGAGGAGGGGCCAGCGGGAGGCGGGCTTGCTCGGAGAAGGTTAGCAGGATTTCTCTGGCAGGCTCGTTCACAAAGAGTTCTAAACCCTAAAACGCCAGGCGCTGCCATGCCCACGAATGTGTGTGTGTGTGGAGATGTGGCGGTGCGTGTGCGCTGACATGTACGCTGTGTCAGGGCACAAATTAACAGATGGACACGCTTCACGTTGCTTGAGTGTACTTGGGATGCACTGCAGAATCCAGGTAGTATTAACTTATTTATTGAGCATTTACTGTGTACCAGATCTGTGACAGCCCTTCAGGATAAAACACCCATCTATTTACTTAGATTTGTGCATGTAGGATTATCAGTCTTTCCTACAAATTGAGAAAAACTTGGTAAACACAGGATTTAAGCCTGCTATCTCCCAAAGAGCTGGTTGATATATAACCTGTGTTTGCATAGAGGGACGTTATTAATTTTGTTTAGTGGAGCTAATGGCATTGTATTTATATAAGAGATGGTTCCTGTTATCTGAGAGTGCATGTTGACGTGTCCAGGGATAAAGGGCCTGGAAGTCTGAAATTTACTTGAAAATAGATCTGTCCCCCCCAGCCCCCCACAAATGAGACATAAACAGACATGCAGACGAACATGACAAGTGAAGCAATTATTGAACGCATGGTGGATATCTTGCTCTTCACGGTAGTGTTCTTTCCTTTTCTCTATGATTAAAACTTTGGAACAGTTACAAGAGGAGTGATTATCAAAAAAAAAAACAAACTATGTATGCTTTAGAAATGGATATCTCCAGAGTAGCATCTACAGTGTGCTTCTTTGGGGAAAGAAATTCTCTCCTTCCTTATATAGATGAGAAAAAATATATATATATGTCATATGTATATTTATATATATTTTATATATAAGATATATGTGTTTATATAGAAATATATATGTATAAGAGATATATGTTTATAAAGAAATAGAAATAGAGGACTTCCTTGGAGGTCCAGTGGTTAAGACTCTGCGCTTCCACTGCAGGGGCCGTGGGTTCCATCCCTGGTTGGGGAACTAAGATCTCACATGCTGCGTGGCGCGGCCAAGCCGCACCCCCACAAAAAAAAAATAAATAAAAAATTAAAAATAAAATTTAAAAAAAAAAGGGCTTCCCTGGTGGCGCAGTGGTTGAGAGTCCGCCTGCCGATGCAGGGGACACAGGTTCGTGCCCAGGTCTGGGAAGATCTCACATGCCGCGGAGCGGCTGGGCCCGTGAGCCATGGCCGCTGAGCCTGCGTGTCTGGAGCCTGTGCTCCGCAACGGGAGAGGCCACAACAGTGAGAGGCCCGCGTACCGCAAAAAAACCCCCAAAACCAAAAGAAAACAAAAACCCCTAAAACCCAAACAGAAATAGAAATAGAAATATCTATATATATTTGGCACTATAGCCAGGAATCAATCTCACAGATCAGGGACCATTCCAAGATTGCTGTGTGAGGTTTCATCTGGTCCCTGGACACTCTAAAACCTTCTCCCCAGGGGTAAAGATCTCCCCTCACTGCACGATTCCCATTTTCCATTCCCACTTTTTTTTGTTTTTTTGGCTGCATAGAGAGGCATGTGGGATCTTAGTTCCCCAACCAGGGATCGAAAGTGCGGAGTCTTAACCACTGGACCACCAGGGAAGTCCCTCCATTTTCGCTTTCCATGTCAGCGCCCTCTCTGCTCTCCTGACCACATCCCTGTCACCATGCTGGCCCAAGCGTCCATGGCCAGACTCCTGGGTGGCTGTCACAGCCTCTCCCTCCTCCCCTCTGCACCGGGTGAATCATGCAGCATTTCTCTGTTCCTCGGCCTCCACACTCCCTCCTCCACCGATCAGCCAGACGGTGACCTTTCTGACAGACGGTTCGTCAATGCTGTACACATCAAGGCCATAATGTGTCTGGTTTGGTCTTCCCACTAATCCAGTTCAAAGGATTGATTCTTCATTACTGCAGCCCAAGTGCACAAAGATGTAGACAGAAGGGGATGGTCACAGCATGTTGGTGAGAGGGAATAATTAGAAACAAGACCTTAACATACAAGAATGGCATATCAGATGAGAACTTAGCACTGTGGTGATCAAGAGAAAATAATGAATCCCTTTCCTTCTGAAAATGCCATCAAAATCCTGAAGAAATAGTTCACATCATGCAGACATCCTCATCAGTGGAAAAAAACGGATGATAAACTGCAAAACTATAGACAGCCTCAATTTCTATTTTTTTTGGCCGTGCTGTGCGGCATGCGGGATCTTAGTTCCCTTACCAGGGATCAAACCCGTGCCCCTTGCATTGGAAGCTCGGAGTCTTAACCACTGGACGGCCAGGGAAGTCCCAATAGCCTCAATTTCAAGCAAAATACTATGCCCGTCTGTGCACGGAACATGACTAAACAGAAACACAAAACAACAAATAAACAGGGATTATGGCTGAGCCACGCGGCTGGGAATAAAATTCAGGAATACAAGCAAATCACGAGGACCATGCATCCCCTTTGACCCAGTAATTGGACTTGCAGAAGTTCTTTCTAGGGAATTAATGAGGTACACAGAGACAGATCTGAATGGAGGTTGGGCATTCGGGTTTTTTTGTTGTTGAAAGAGTAAAATGTTAGAAAAACATTTTCCCATCACAGAGGCAGACCAAGCTCTTCCCTCTTCCTAGGAGGTCTCTATACTTTATACTTCCAAATCCTTCCCTTTCTCAGAGGGGGAGGCTGCCAGCCCAGTTCCCTAAAGCAGAAATGTATATTCTGGTATCAGTCAGAGTTCTACCGGAGAAACAGAACCAGTGGTGTCCTGGGCTGAGCTGTGTCCCCCACCCCAATTCATACATTGAAGTCCTAACACCCAGGACCTCCGAAGGTGACTGTGTTTGGAGACGGGGCCTTCCAAGAGGTGATTAAAAGTTAAATGAAGTCATATGGTTGGGCCCTCATGCAATCTGACTGGTGTCCTTATAAGAGGAGCAGATTATGACACAGACACACACAGAGAGGGAAGAAAAGACACCCATGTCCACTTCTAGGGTTCAAACACATTGATGGATTCATGTTGCCCTTTAGATAAAGATTCAGCTTCTTATCATCATCTGCAAGAAATCTAAGTTCCAGAATTCCTACATGGGATGGGGCTGGGGACACTCTGACTGGGGAAGCGTATTAATTTGCGAGGACTGCCAGAGCAAAGTAGCACAGATGGGGCAGCTTCAGCCACAGAAATGCATTGTCTCCCAGGTATGGAGGGTGCATAACCGATATCAAGGCAGCAGCAGGGTTGGTTTCTTGTGAGGACCATGAGAGAAGATTTGTTCCAAGCTTCTCTCCTTGTTTGTAAGCTGTCAAGACGTCTTCCCCCTGTGTCTTCATGGGGTCTGAGGAGATGTGTTCCAAGCTTCTCTCCTTGTTTGTAAGCTGTCAAGACGTCTTCCCCCGTGTCTTCACGGGGTCTTCCCTCGGTACCAGGCTGGAACCCGAGCCCCTTGCAGCGGAAACGCCGAGTCTTAACCACTGGACTGCCAGGGAAGTCCCAATTTTCTTCTTGTTATAAGGACACTGGCCCTATTGGACTAGGACCCACCCTAATCACCTCATTTTAACGTGATTCTCTCTGTAAAGACGCTCTGTCCAAGTAAGGTTACATTCTGGGGTGCTGTGGCTGAAATTTCGACATATGAATTTGTGGGGAGACAATTCAGCCCATAACAAGAAGTAACGGGTCATTTGCTGTGAGGCTGTGTTTCCACAAAGTTACTATTATGCAAAATAGGCATCATAGTTAGAATAGAACGCATAATATTTATGTAAAAGGCAGACAAACCCTGGGAGAGAAGTATGTGTGTGTGAACTTAATTTACACATACACAGGGAGGTGAAGTAATAAAAGTAAGTTCTTATTGATCTGGTTTTGAATTGAACCAATTATAGAAATTTATTCCCACGAGTGTATTCAGGATTACACTGGAGTCACAGCTGAACGTCATGGAACCAGAAAATAAGGAAGGGGGAAAAAACTGCCCCCAGATGATTACTGACAGGACCAGGGGACACTGTCTGTAAAATGACAGCCAGAATGAAGTATTTTTACAGTTTGGAAATAGAGGTCTCCAAACAGTGGCCAGGTCTGGCTGTTTCCGAGGAAACCGTTCTGTTCCTGAGTGTGGATGGCAACATCTCCACTGCTTGGATTCCAGCTGGGCATTTAGCTTCTGAATCGAGGAGAAAATTCTACGGTGGGTCATTGAACTGAAATTTCATCTGGCAGTTGACATTCTAACTGCATCTTCTCAGGGACTGTGGGCATTGAGTCAGAAATGTCATTCCCTTCTGACCCACTTTTCTATTCAGGTTTAGCTCAAATTCCTCCTTGAGCATTGGGAGTCTGGAGTGTCCCTGGAGGGCTAGAGCTTCTACCTGAGGGTAGGAGGGCAGTGTTGGGATGGAGAAGGGCATCTCACGCATCACAAGACCGCACGGGGGAATATTTCTATAACCTTGGGGTGGATGGGGCAACACAACCTATAATGCTAAAACCAAAACCCATAAACAAAAATGTTGATAAATGTGGCTGCAGAGCAACTGAAAATTTACACAGGGAGTGGAGAAAAACGTAAACCGGTCAGAAGAAAACGGGGAAATCACTGTAATATACAAGACCGTCAAAGGCACCATATGCTACATTACAATTTGTAATTACACATCAGTGAGAAAAAGTCAAACGTCAAAATAGAAAAAATGGGCAAGGATCTGAACATAAAACAGAAAGTCCAATGCAAAGAACAGTGAAACGTGGTCCATCTCATTTGTAATCTAAAAACCGGACAGCAAAATCAAGAGGAGAGATCGTTTTTCTCTCTCTGCAACTGGCAAGAATGAAAGAAAAGTACAATAGTTTAGGTTTGCAAACACCTGGGAGGAATCTTGAAATGCTGATAGAAAGGCTGGATGTTGATAGCAGCATTATTCATAACGGCCAAAAATTGGAAGCAACCTATTGGTATCCATCAACAGGAAAATAGATAAATAAATTGTCGTATATCCATATCATGGAAAACTACTGGGCAATAAGAAGGAATAAAACATTAATTATTTAATAATTAATGTAACTAAACAAAACGTTAATCTGTAACAGCATGGATGCCTCTCAAAAACATTATGCTGGGTAAAAAATGTCAGAGTCCTAACCACTGGGTCGCCAAGGAAGTCCTTTAAATTCTCTGTCTTGATTGTGATGGCTGTTCCATGACTGAGTACCATCCCTAAGACACATCAAACTATACAGTAAAAGTGGGCAAATCGTTGTATATGTAAATCATACCTCAACAACCTGAAGGATTTTTTAAAAAATTTCAGCTTTCCAAATATTTCTTTCACGACGAGAAGATCATTTTTACCGCACAGAATGTTGGGGGTGGAGGAGACAAAGATTTGTTCCCGCTACAAACATTGCTTAACTGCCTGCTGTATGCGAGGCTGGGATCTTAATTTTTTTTTTAATAGATTTATTTTATTTTATTGATTTATTTTTGTCTGCGTTGGGTCTTCGTTGCTGCACGTGGGCTTTCTCTGGTTATGGCGAGTGGGGGCTACTCTTCGTTGCGGTGCGGGGGCTTCTCATTGCAGTGGCCTCTCTTGTGGAGCACAGTCTCTAGGCACGAGGGCTTCAGTAGTTATGGCTCGTGGGCTCAGTAGTTGTGGCTTGCAGGCTCTAGAGCACAGGCTCAGTAGTTGTGGCACACGGGCTTAGTTGCTCCGTGGCATGTGGGGTCTTCTGGGACCAGGGCTCGAACCCGTGTCCTCTGCATTGCTAGGCGGATTCTTAACCACTGTGTCACCAGGGAAGCCCAAGGCTGGGGTCTTAAACCCGCAGACAGCTGACTCCAGAGCCCTAGCAAATGTCGTTCTCTGCAGCCTTGGTTTCCACAGCAATGGCTGGAGCTTGAACCTGCCAATCACAGCAGATTAAAGCTCTTGAAACGGATGGGGGAGGGGGCTCAAGCCTGCAGTGTTCTCCACCAGTGCTCACATCATGGTTTTTATATACTTTAAAGTATGTTCTTGGATGAGTTCTTTTTTTGAAGATCATTTAAATGCAATTTCATAAAATACACAAAGCTTAACAAAAATGAGAGACCCACATATAACTTATAATGAAATTTTTACAAATGAAAACTTAAAATCTTCAAAATTAAAAACACACCTGGGGGGACTTCCCTGGTGGCGCAGTGGATGAGACTCCACGCTCGCAATGCAGGAGTCCTGGGTTCGATCCCTGGTCAGGGAGCTAGATCCCACATGCCTGCCGCAACTAAGGAGCCTGCCTGCCGCAACTAAGACCTGGCGCAACCAAATTAATTAATTAATTTAAAAAACCCCACACACCTGGGAAAATAACATGGTATCCTGTCAATAAGTCTCTCAGATGTTTCCGAAGGAAAAATACATAAATTTATCCAAGGTTTCTAAGTTGTCATCTACCATTGATGAAACAGCCTTATACTCATTGGATGAGTTCTTTAGAGAGGAGGTTGCCATAGGGCGTGTGAGCCACTGCTTTTTGAGTAAGAATTGTTGCCTCAACAGGAATGAACTGTGTCTTGCCTCCACGGGAAAGGGAGGTCCTGAAAGTGTCCGGGTAGATCCCAGACCCTCAAGGAAGGCTAGAGACTGAGATGCGTATCTCCAGGTTGAGTTTTTAGGACTTTGTGTTGGCTCCTGCTCTGGTTCTTTCTCCTCACTGCCATCTCCTCCTCTCCCCTGGTTACACCTAACAATTTGTTTCTCCACGATGCCCAGCCCAGTGACCCCACAGCCCAGACCTCCCTCTGGAGCTGCAGATAAATTGCAAATCAGATGAGGTTTGGCACTTCCATCTCGGTCCGTTCACAATGGATCACGTGAGAAATGAGAAACCGAGTCCATCTGCACATCAGATCAAATCACCCTCCAAAACGTATCTTCAGCCATTCCACTCACCCCTAAATAATTCCCCAATCCTCCTCATCCTCTCCTAAAACTCTGCCGTTACCCTGGGCTTGCTCCACAGTGTGGTGCTTAGATCAGTTGTCTCAAACGTGGTCACGTGCAGAAGTAAATGACTGGAACTCCTATTTTTATTTTATCTTATACTCTGGAAATTTTCTAAGTTTTATTTTGCACATAACATTTTTCTGTGTATACTCTTTACAAACAAATTCATATTATAAAAGTACTTTATTTATTTATTTATTTTTGCGGTACGCGGGCCTCTCACTGTCGTGGCCTCTCCCGTTGCGGAGCACAGGCTCCAGATGCGCAGGCGCAGCGGCCATGGCTCACGGGCCCAGCCGCTCCGCGGCATGTGGGATCTTCCCGGACCGGGGCACGAACCCGTGTCCCCTGCATCGGCAGGCGGACTCTCAACCACTGCGCCACCAAGGAAGCCCTATAAAAGTACTTTAGAAGATTTAACTACTTCCTATATTTCCTGGCATGGAAGTGGCCCCGGCCAGCTCCCCTGGTATCTCCCTGCCCCCTTTTTTTCTCCTCCTCCCGCCTCCTTCCCTGAGGCCAGAGTGACCTTTCAACATTGCAGCCTTAACTGGGAACCTTTCCGAGCTCTATTGGTTTAGGAGGTTCAGCCTCAACAAAATTCAAAATTGACCTCATCTTGTACAACACAACTCATCCATCAACAGATCCGGTTAAGGCTGTCTCTAAACAATTTCTCTGGTTACTGCCTAAATCAGTCTTGTACCCTTTCTGTTTTCCCCAATTACACTGCAGCCACAGAAATTCAAAGTTTTAACCTGTCATGGGTAGACCAGTTGTTCCAAAACTGGATGGGTGTAGGGTGACCAAGGAGCAAAGGTTCTCAGCGGACATTTGTGCCAAGAAGATATACAAATGACCAATAAGCACATGAAAAGATGTTCGATATCATTAGCCATCAAGGAAATTTAAATCACGACCACAATGAGTAAAATGGCACAGCTGCTTTGGACAACAGTGGAAGCTCCTTGAAAGGTTAAGGACTGAATTACCATATGACCCAGGTTTTCCACTCCTGGATATATACCTAAGAGAAATGAAAACACAACTCCCTACAAAAACCTGTACCTAAATGTTCACAGCAGCATTATCCCTAATAGCCAAAAAGTGAAAACAACTGAAATGTTCATCAACTTATGAGCGGATAAATAAAATATGGTCTATCCATACAATGGAATATATTTAGTCATGAAGAGGAATTAAGTGCTGATACATGTTACAACATGGATGAACTAAAAAAATATTAAGCTAAGTGAAAGAAGCTATACACAAAAAGTCATATATTGTATGATTCAGAATAGGAAATCTATAGAGACAGAAAGCAGAATAGTGTGTTGCCTAGGGCTGGGGGAAGTTGGGAGGAAATGAGAGTGACCCCCAATGAGCCCAGGATTTCTTTTTGGAGTGAACGTTCTAAAATTCATTGTGATGGTGGTTGTACAACTCTGTGAATATTCCGGAAACTCTTTGAATAATACCATTTGAATGGGTGAATTGTAGCGCATGTGAAGGATATCTCAATAAAGCTGTTATGAAAACATTAAAAAAAAGTGTATTCTCACGTATTTAGTTTTATTCTGAATGCATTACAGAGTTTTATTCAGTTGGGGGTAGGCTGGCATCTTGCACCACAAGGTGAAATATCCACACACAACCACTCTCTGCACACCAGGACCCCTGACAGCCCCTCACAACAGGAACCCAGAAAATGAGAGGGTAGGATATTCACCCCCAGAAAAGGAAGAGGGGGTTGGGGGAAGGAAACCAAGGAAGGATGAAAATCAGGGACACAGTCTGCAAAACAGATGGCTAGCATTTCATAGTTTTATGGTTTGGAAATAGAGGTCTTCAGAACACTGGCTGGGTTGTGCTCTTTCCGAGAAAGCCAGTCCCTTCCTGAGTTGGATGGCAACATATATATTGCTTGGATTGCAGTCCAGCATTGAGGTCATTAATCAAGGAAAAACTCCACGGTGGGTTGCTGAACTGAGGTTTTATCTGGCAACTGGGTCAGATGTTGACATTCAAACGACTTCTCACGGACTGAGAGTCTCCACTCAGAAAGGCTTCTGCCATCGAAACCTCTTTTCTATTTATTTAGGTTGGGCACAAATCTTTCCTGAGGCAACAGACGCTGTCTTGAAGGACCCTAGAGTGATGCCATAGGATTGCGATTCAAGCTGCCTTGAAACTTTAAGTTTTCTATTAGCCATTACCATTCACCATCTTTGTTTTCTATTCCCTGTTTAAAAATGGGTGGGATCGATTTTACTATTACATTGCATTTAGCCCAGTATATCAAAAAATGCTATTGTTTCAACACGTAATGGATGTAAAAATTGTTGATGAGATATTTTACATCCTTTTTTTCATACCAAGTCTTGAAACCCACCGTGTGGCATATCTCAGTTCAGTCCAGCCACGTTGAAAATGCTTAGTAGGGACTTCCCTGGGGGTCCAGTGGTTAAGACTCCACATTTCCACTGCCGTGGCCCAGAGTTCGATCCTTGGTCGGGGAACTAAGATCCCGCATGCCGTGTGGTGCGGCCAAAAAGAAAAACAAAATGATAATAAAATAAAATGCTTAACAGCCACAAGTGACCAGTGGCTATTCCCCTGAAGAGTTCGGCCCTAGAGTTTTGTCTGACTAGGGAAAGCAGTGTTTGGGGCAGAGGAGAGGACACATAGCTTCCATTTCATAGTCGTGGCAAGGAAACAGAAGGGAATGTTTTTGAAGCTATGGGATGAAGGAGGATTTACTAAACATGGCAAAAAGTCAATGAGCATACAATAACAACAATCCTATAAATCTGACTCCACAAGAATTGAAAACGCACGTATGAGGGGAACCTCCACCATAAATAAGACTGAAATGGTCATCCCAGGTCAAATATGTAGAGATAGAGATTATAGTCAAGGACTTAATTTCACTAATACATGAAGAGTCAAGTCAGAGGAAAAGCTGAACGCCAAAATAGAAAAACGGACAAAGAATGTGGATCAACTATTTACAGGAGGAAATTTACATGTGCAATAAACACAAAAAAGATATGCCATTACGCTTTTAATATCAGAACACACATCTGAATCAAAAGGTTTAGGGAAGGTGATATTTTGAAGTCACAAAGCTGAATAAAGAATAATAAAGTTAGGAAGGTTGCAGGGAAGTGGACATGCTCAAATGCTGGTGGCTGAGTATGTGTTTGGTGATAGGTTCCACAGTCTAAAAAGTGTGTGCGCTTTGACCTAGCAAGTCTATTTCTGGGAATCGAATGTCCACGAACATTCACAAATATTCGGAAATCTACAGAGCGGTTATCAGCTTTGTCTCTGTGACAGCAAGAAGTTGGCAACAAGTGTGTACGACGCACGCACAAAGGTATTCATCTGCAATCATGATACCACACGTGATCATCAAAATGAAATAAAAGAAAATAAAAGGAAAGATCTCTTTCCTCCTAAAGAGATCTTGTTTCTAGAGGAACACTTAATGTCATGATAACATGTTCAATGAAATGGTAGGATAAATAGATGTCTAGACACCTCGATGCCAATTTTAAGAAAAATAATCCATTCATTTACTCACCCACATTTGAGATACACAAACGGAGGATTCACTTTGCACCAGTTGCTGGGGATGCTTTGAAGAACAAAATCAAGGCAGGTCCTTGCTTATGGAGCTGCCAAGAGAAAACACAGAAAATACCCCCTTAGACAGAAATTTGGCGCTATTAAAAACAGAATTCGTGTTTTGCCTGTGGCTCCACCTGTATCTATTCGACCTGGAGAAATTCTCCACCCCGTGGGCGAGGCAATGATAAAAGTATATTCCTTGCAACATTCTTTCATTCAATATATGTTTGCATCAGGCACAGTGCAAGATATTAGGAATGACTGTGATCTGTGGATACTGCAAATAAAACATTAAAAAAATCAGCATGGGGAGCAGCCCGAACACCCGTCAAGAGGAGAATAAATAAATGAGTGATGATGTAGTCACACAGTGATTATCACACGGCAGCAAACGTTACCTGAATCGACATGGATAAATCTCAAGAATAGGATACTGATCAAGGGCAGCAAATTGTCGGATGCTGCCATAGATCTCATGCCCGTGACACCATTGGTCTGACACCCCACGGGCCATCAGGAGGCTGCCATAGACCTCATGCCCATGACACCATTGGTCTGACACCCCACAGGCCGTCAGGAGGCTGCCATAGACCTCATGCCCATGACACCATTGGTATAACACCCCAAAGACGGTCACTGTTATGTCATGGCTTGGTTTAATTTCTTCATTGCTCTACCATCATCTGAGAGTACCATCTTTCCTTTCTCCTTCCTATTTCTTTGTTATCCACTCCCTGACTTGAAATAACCAGGACTAAATGAAAAGTTGCTTAGAATCCAATGCTTAACTGATGTCTGCTCTGGAATGAGAACTTTCTATTAGGTACAGATAGGCTTATGGTGGGGGGCCGGGTGGGATACACTTATCCGTCCTTCAAAAAGGCGTAGATGATGCCACAACTCTGTGCCCGGATGTTTTTTTTTTGATCCTGCAGGTATTTGTTTTTGCAGGGCTTGGAAAATTCCAGTATCAGAAGCTCTTTCCTCAGCCCCCCAGCCCCACCTTGGAGCCGTGGTTTCCATGACAACAGCCTGAGCCTGCTTCTCTCACCTGCTGCAGGTAAAGGGGAAGAACAGAGCAGAGCTCCTGACCATGAAATACTCCAGTGGGAAAAAGCTGAGGACTTCAGGGTGGGCTGGAACCCACTGTACCCCCAACAGGGGTGGGTGCCAAAATCCCTTGTTCAGAATCGAGTTCATCTGAAACCATGTCTGCATCCTCATTTCCAGCTTCTCGATGGCTGGAAACACCATCCACAAGGAAAAAATCATGACTTGGGGGAATCTGATTCTCTGAGGTTAAGGTGGGAAATGAAGGGCGGGGTTGAGAGATATGTGGCTTAAGTGTGCATCAAAATCACCTGGAGTTCCCAATGCAGTTAAATCTGGGTGGAGCCTGAGCGTTTGCATTTCTAACAGGCTCCCAGAGGATGTTTCACGTGGTCCGTATCTAACATTTCGAGAATGACCAGTCTTAACCCTGACTACCTTACCTTATGGAACTTACTGCTCATTTGTGGTCCACAGAGCAGCAGCTTGGGCATCCCCTGGGGGCTTTGTAGAAATGCAGGATCTCGGGTCCCCACCCCAGACCTTCTGTTATGGACTGAGTTGTGTCCTCCAAAATTCATGTGTTGAAGGAGGTAATTAAGTTTAAATAAGGGCATAAAGGTGAGGCCCTAATCCAAAAGGATGGTGGCCTTATAAGAAGAGACCAGAGACCTCTGTCTCTCTCCCCCCCCCGACAAATCGCACACAGAGGAAAGGCCATGAGGACACAGCAAGAAGACAACCTCTTTAAGCCAAGGAGAGAGTCTTTACCAGAAACCAAGCCTGCTGGCACCATGGTCTTGGACTTCCAGCCTCCAGAACTGAGAGAAAATAAGTCTATTGTGTCAGCACCCCATCTGTGGTGTACAGCAGCCTGAGCGGCTAATACACGCACTGAGTCAGAATCTGAATTTTCGCAAGGTCTCCTAGGTGACTGACGGGCACCATAAGGGTGGTGAAGCACTGACGTACTCCACTGGGGAACGATTCTGGGTTTATAATGTCCCCGATCATGTCACACCTTCCTATTGGGTAGGAAAGATGTTCATGTTGAGTTCTACCAAACTTCAACCAAAGTCCTTGGCCCTTCCCTCTCTCTTTACTCTCACCTAACAAGGTCATCCTCTCCCCACCCCATGTCTCTCTTCCCAACCCAGACCTCTCTCTTGAATTCCGTCCACATTCCACACCACATATGTGTTTGGACTTCCAGCTCCATGGATTTCAAAATCCATCTCTTTGTGGACAACAAAATGAGTCTCGTCTCTAGAACACATCTTATGTCACGGATGACTCTTTTACTTTCTTTTGCTTTAATTTTTTTCTTCCAGTTTTATTGAGATATAACTGACCTCCAGCACTGTACAAGTTTAAGCTGGACAGCATCATGATTTGACTCACAAACATCATGGAGTGATTATCACAATAAGTTTAGTGAACATCCATCATCTCATATAGACATAAAATAAAAGAAAAAATATATTTTCCTTGTTATAAGAACTCTTAGGATTTACTTTTCTTTTTTAAAAAATTTAATTTAATTAATTTTTTTTTTTTTTTGGCCGTACCACACAGCTTGCGGGACCTTAGCTCCCCGACCAGGGATTGAACCCACGTCCTCGTCAGTGAAAGCGCAGAGTTCTAACCACTGGATGGCCAGGGAATTCCCAGGATTTACTTTTCTTAACTTTCATATATAACATACAGCAATGTTAATTATATTGATCATGTGTATACTACATCCCTAGTACTTATTTATCTTATAACTGGGATTTATACCTTTTGACCACCTTCATCCAATTCCTCCTCTGCACTCCCCATCTCCGATAACCACAAATCTGATCTCTTTTTCTGTGAAACTGTCCTTTACTTTCTTCTCCTCTGATTTTCTATCCATTGGATGTAACCAATGGGCTTTTCTTTCTGCACCTAGAATGCTTTTAGGCAAGTAACATCCTTGGGAGAATTGAGAAATAGTGATTGAAATACCATTTGCAGAATTCTATGGCTCGCATGAGGAACCCAGTAGAGAAAGGCTATTGTCTAGACCAGCTGTTCTCAAACCTGAGGGCATCAGAACCCCCTAGAGGGGCTTGTTCATGCTCAGAGTGGTGGGTCCCACCCCAGAATTTCTGAATCAGTAGGTTGGGGTAAGGCCAATAGAACATGCATTTCTAACGAGTTCCCAGGTGATACCCATGCAGCTGGCCTAAGGAACACACTGTGAGAACCACAACTTTAGAGTAACTGATGACAGAAAGAATCTAAAAGAAAATAGGTCATTGAGTAATAACTGTGAATCAGCCCTGAGACAGACACTCAAGCTTATACTTTAGGAAACAGGCATAAGGGGAAAACTGGGTTAAAAAACCATGCCACACACAAACATGCCCAATTGATTTTTTTGTAGATTTTATTTTTTATAGCAGTTTTAGGTTCACAGAAAAATTGAGCAGAAGATATAAAGATTTCCCACACCTCCTGTCCCCACGTACCCAAAAGCCCCCTCCAGTGCTCACATCCCCCACCAGAGGGTTACATTTGTTGCAATCAACGAACTTACAGGGACACCATCATTATCACCTGAAGTCCATGGGTTACATTGTGGTTCGTTCTTGGTGTTGTACTTTATATGGGTTTGGACAAATTCATAACAACTTGTATCCATCATTATAGTGTCATGCACAACAGTTTCACCTGTTCATCCCTCCCTCCCCCCAACCCCTGGCAACCACAGATCTGTTTATGGTCCCCATAGTTTGGCCTTTTCCAGAATATCAAGTAGTGGGAATCCTACAGCACGTAATCTTGTCCGATTGGCTTCTCTCATTAGGAATATGCATTTTTTAAGGTTTCTCCATGTCTTTGCACGGCTGGATAGCTCATTTCTTTTTAGTGTTGAATAATATTCCATTGTCTGGATCCCAACTGATTTTTGTGTGTGTGTGTGTGTGGTACGCGGGCCTCTCACTGTTGCGGCCTCTCCCGTTGCGGAGCACAGGCTCCGGACGCGCAGGCTCAGCGGCCATGGCTCACGGGCCCAGCCGCTCCGTGGCATGTGGGATCTTCCCAGACCTGGGCACGAACCCGTGTCCCCTGCATCAGCAGGCGGACTCTCAACCACTGCGCCACCAGGGAAGCCCCCAACTGATTTTTGACAAAGGCGCAAGAATGATCCAGTACAGGAAGTGAAGCTTTTTCAACAAATGGTGCAGAAGCAATCGGACATCCACAGGCAGAGAAATTAACTGACCCACATCTTACATGGGGCGGCAGATGTAGGAGACTGCGTGTATGATAAATCGCATACACCTAAATACACACACACACACACACACACACACACACACACAAGAAGTGGGAAAATATGAATTAGACGGCTGGATTATATCTGGTCAGTATTCTGGTTGTGATGTTGTACTATGGTTTGGCAAGATGTCACCATTGGGAGAATCTGGGTAAAGTGTACATGGGCTTTTAAAACTGCTTGTGAATGTAACTGCTGTATTTAAAATAGATAACCAACAAGGACCTACTGGACAGCACAGGGAACTCTACTAAATATTCTGTATTAACCTAAATGTGAAAAGAATTCAAACAAGAATAGATACCTGTATATGTATAACTGAATCACTTTGCTGTACACCTGAAACTAGCACAACATTGTTAATCAACTATGCTCCAATATAAAATGAAATTTTTTAAAAACTGCTTGTGAATCTATAATCATCTCAAACTAAAAACTTTAAGTAAAAAGCCAGCATTCAGGCATGTCCTCTTCTAAATGTTGGAGCAGAATATTACATGTGTTCATTTCATTCATTCATATAGGGCATGACTTAATTTCTTAGGTGGGAAAATGGTATTGGGGGTCATACAGGGGGCTGCTCTTATTCTCTGAAGTATTTAGGAGTGAGATGCTGCAATGTTTAGACAAAATGATGAACTTTGAAATAGACATGTATATATGGCTAAAACATATACGACTACAGATTCACAGGTGTTGAAGCAAAGCGTTGAGCAGAGAGGTGGGTGTTCACTGCATTCTTCTCGCTCCTGTATGATTCAATTTTTTTTTAAATAAAAAGCTTTATTTTTTGTATTTTATTTATTTTTAATTGAAGTACAGTTGATTTACCATGTTATGCCAATCTCTGCTGTACAGCAAAGTGACTCAGTTATACATATATACACATTCTTTTTTTAAAAAACATTTTTTTCTGGGGCTTCCCTGGTGGCGCAGTGGTTGGGGGTCCGCCTGCCGATGCAGGGGACGCGGGTTCGTGCCCTGGTCCGGGAGGATCCCACATGCCGCGGAGCGGCTGGGCCTGTGAGCCATGGCCGCTGGGCCTGCGCGTCCGGAGCCTGTGCTCCACAACGGGAGAGGCCACAACAGTGAGAGGCCTGCGTACCGCAAAAAACAAAACAAAACAAAAAAAACACAACATTTTTTCCCATTATGGTTTTCCCAGGAGATTGGATATAGTTCCCAGTGCTATACAGTAGTACCTTGCTGTTTGTCCATTCTAAATGTAATAATTTGCATCTACCAATCCCAAACTCCCAGTTCAGGGATGGACTGCGAGTTTGCACGAAATTTCATTTCTTTGACCCACTCTTCAATTCCATGTCTGGGAATTTATCCTCAACGAAAACCCGCCCAAATGTACTGGCAGTGTCTATATAATGGAGATTTGAGCAGCCTTGTTTTTAAAAGACACAAGTGGCAGGTGGGTCTGTAAAATTGACCAGGACGGTAAACAGTGACCAGGCAGCATGTTTCTAACCGGAAGTTGTCCATTTCAGTCAAGCAAGATGAATAAACTCTAGGTGTCTACTGTGCAACATTGTACCTGCATCAACAACGCTGTATGTGCACTTAAAAATGTGTTAAGAGGGCTAATCTCAAGTGTTCTAACCACAATAAAATAAGGTAATGAAATTCCCAAGGGGGAAGAGGGAAGAAACAAAAAATCAAGCTCTTTTTCTCTCTCAAAATAAAGTCATATTTTCTTTGCTGTTTTTGTTTCTTTGTTTGTTCATGGCTGTGCTGCGCAGCTAGCTGGATCTCAGTTGCCCGACCAGGGACTGAACCCTGGCCCCAGCGGTGAAGGTGCCAAGTCCTAATCACTGGGCCGCCAGGGAATTCCCCTAAAGTCATACTTTAAAGTAGATTTCATGGCATGAGAAAATGCTCATGCACTAAACAAGAGAGATGTTAGACTGAAAATAAAGAACCACGTCAATTTCATGTGAAACTTCATGTGGAGATGTGCATAGAAAAAAGACTGGAAAATGCAGCAAAATATAACCAATGTTTTTCACTGGGCTGTCTTGTTTATGGAAGAAAATTTGGTCACTGAAGTCCAGAGCCCTAAATATATTCATTCTCTTTGACCAGTTATTGGAGACACACACACACACACACACACACACACACACACACACACGCGCGCGCGCGCGCGCATAAATATAAATGTTTCCTCTCCCTTTCCCACCCCAAGACATAACATGTCCCAAAGGAAAGTATGACTGTATCTCTGCTTAAATCACTTTGGTGGAATCCCTTTGCTCCTTAAGCAAACACTCAGCTCCCTACCAAGGTATGCAAGCAGTTGGCACTCCTCCAGAAATTCTACCGAAGCAGAGCTGGAGAAGGGGCGGGGGAATGCACTCTCTCACAGGATGCTTTTAGGAAAATGCAAGCGGTTTCATTGAATATATGTGCATACATTTATGTGTGCGTATACAAAGGAACAGAAGTGAAATTCTTCTCTTTGACCCAGCCATGACTGCCATGCATTGTGTAATTTGGTTTAACGGAGCATATCTGGAACCAGATGGCTATTATGTATAAAAATCTGCAGTGTGTGCCCACAAGCACCAGTTGTGTTGGGGCCAAGACCCAACAAGGCCCCCAGTCCACCAGAAAATGAGGAAGCTGGGATTTCGCCCCAGAAAACTAAGGGAAAGTGAAGAAGGAAGAACATGAAAGGATATGGTCTGGAAAGGAGATGGCTAGTGTTAAATATTTTCATGATTTGGAAACCCATGTCTTTAGAACAGAGGTCAGCGTTGAGTTGTTTCCAAGAAATCCAACCACTTCCTGCTAAGGACGCAATGTATGTATTTTTTGGTTTCTAGCCGAGTGCTGAGCTAATGAACCACGGTGAGTCTTTGAACTAAAATATAATGAGGATTGGGCCAGGAAGCAACATCCAAACTCCTTCTTTTCCAGAGTTTATTGGCAACTATGAGTTACCAATTAGACATGTGTCTCCCAACTGAATTCAGATCTGGCCCAAATCCCTCCTGTAACATTGAGATCCAGGATCCTTAATAAGGGCTAGAGTTTCTGGGTGTTGGGGGGGCAGTTTCTGAACAGGGAGAGGGTTCTTTTCTGAGCCCAACACAGTACAGCACAGGAGAGGGACTTCCCTGGTGGTCCAGTGGTTAGGACTCCGAGCTTCCACTGTAGGGGTCATGGGTTCAGTCCTTAGTCGGGCGAAAACAAAACAAACAAACAAACAGGAGGATAGTTTTTGTAATCGTGGGGTGGGAGACAACTTATTCAAGAAAATCCAAACTTCAGCAAACACAAAAAGAAAGTATTTAACCTGATTCCATAAACACCAAAAATGCAAGAACACGTAAACCCCTATCACAAATAAGGTTTAATCACTGATGAAATACAAACTCACATTTTAAGTAAGGCAAGGCAAGAAAGATGTAAACATAAAGCTTTTTCTCTGACCCTTGGCTTCCTCCCTTCCCACTAAGGTGCATTGTGCATCTTCATTATGTGTTCACCTGACCTCCCCAAAGGCAGAAATACCTGCTCAACCCTGAGGATCAATTTTTCTCCTTCTGGAGCCAGCCTTGTGACTCCTTAGAAGAAGATAACATTCCTTTCTCAGCCCTGTAAGGGGTCAAGATGAGCCACCACTTGCCTTGTACGTGCAGACACTGGTGAATGTTATGTACAAGGCCAATATATCATTTCCCTTAAAGACAGCAATTGGTACAGAACAGACTGGTCAGATGACCTGGGCAGATACTGAGCCACATCTAACAGAAGATCTTAGCTCAAATACTTACTCGTGACCTTACTAGTGTCACTAGCTATATTACTTGTATTCTGCCGATTTTACAAAATTATTCTTTCTTGCATTCCCAAATGTGCGACCAAGCCTCTGATAAAATTAGTGATGATTAGGCAACTTGAAACGATGGACCAAATAGATAGTTCTGTAAGATCAAGGATTGTAATATATAGTAACTCTAGATATGGGAAGAAGCAACAAGAGGGAACCTGGACCAGATGAGACAGGTGGTCCAGAGGCTTTTGTCTACTGTTAACAGGGCCTAGTCCAGTAACAGCACATTGAGTGGCCTGTCATTGAAATCCTCTCTAGACCTGGGAATGCGCATTCCCACCACCCTGGGGACAAACTGGTCACAAAATGCCTTCTAAACCTTTGTTGACATTAAGACCGAAAGGGAAGTGACTGTAACATAAAGAATGCTGCCCACCACTGAGTTCTACAAACATCAAGTCATGAGCCACAGCGGTCGCTGACCTACAGCGCACCCTGAAAGGGATCCAGGGTGAAGATCAGCGTGAGGCACTTTGTGCTCCAAGGAAACTGACAGCACAGGCCCTCAGTCAGATGTTTTCAGGAGAGGTTACGAACCCAAATTCTTGCATCTTCTCAGAATACTTAGAAAAGCACTAAAACTGTTAGCTGAGATATCTGTTCCTCGTGACTAGCTGCAACCTCCTCCCGAGATGTGTGCTTGGTTGCACGTACCTGTTTTCCAAAATCCCATAAGCACTGGCCTCCCCCTATTACCTCTTTGGAACAGTTCTCAGAGCTTCCTGAGAGGCTGTTTCCTGGGTTATAATCATCAGGTTGGCTCAAATAAAATTTTTCATTTCTTCCTTAGATTGACTATCGATTAATTTTTCATCAACATAACCAACAGGGTGAAATCACTGCATCACATACAATTGAAGGGATTCAACTGCTAATACCCAAAGGGTGCTAATGGGTCAAGATGGAAAAGTTGAACATCAAAATAGGGAAGCAGGAAAGGACCCTGAACGGGCAGCTCTTGAAAGAGAGAATGCAAACATTTCGAGAGAAACATGAAAAGGTGTTCCAATTTCCTTGGAATGCAAAACTGGGAGTCAATATTTACAACAGCCAAAAAGGGGGAAGCAACCCAAGTGTCTATCAACGGAGGAAGGGATAAACAAAAGGTACTATATACATGAAATATTATTTAGCCTTAAAAAGGAAGGAAATTCTGACACATACCACATTGTACAGGACCCCTGGAGACATTATGCTCAGTGAAATAAGCCAGTCAAAAAAAAAAGACAAATACTGTAGCATTCCATTTACATGAGGTATCTATAGAGTAGTTGAATTCACATAGAGACAGAAAGCAGAATGAATGGTGGTTGCCAGGGGCTGGGGGAGGGGAGATGGGGAGTTATTGTTTAATAAGCGCAGAGTTTCCATTTAGCAAGATGAAGAGAGTTCTGGAGATGGATGGTGGTGATGGCAGCAGAGCAATGTGAATGAACTTAATGCCACCAAACTGTACACTTAAAAATGGTTAAGAGGGTAAATGTTATATTATGGTTATTCTACCACAATTAGTTACGTAATATCTTTGTATGGTGACAAATGGTAACTAGACTTGGCGTGGTGATCATTTTGAAATATATAGAGTTATCGAATCACTATTTTGTGTAACAGGAACTAACGTGGTGTTGTTGTAGGTCAGTTATGCTTCAAAAGCACACAAACAAACTCAAGAGAAAAAGAGATCAGATTTGTGGTTACCAGAGGTGAAGGGTGGGCGGAGGGGGAATTGGACACAGGTTGTCGAAAGGTACAGGCTTCCAGTTATAAGATAAATAAGTACTAGGGATGTAGTGTGCAACATAATAAATATAATTAACACTGCTGTGTGTTGTGTTTCTCATCACGAGGGAAAATGTTTTTTTTCGGCTGCTTTAATTTTGTATCTATATTGGATGATGGGTGCTCACTAAACTTACTGTGGCCATCATTTCAGGAGGTGTGCTACTCTAATCATTGTCCTGTACACCTTAAACTTATACAGTGCTATATGTCAATTATATCTCAATAAAATGGGAAGAAATAAAAAAGTGAAAAAAAGAAAAAGAAAACTAGAAGTCAAAACCAAAATGAAATGTCACTGCTCTGACAAAGATGAACAAAGCAATGACACCCAGACCTGGCAAGAGTGGAGGGTAAATAGACCCCTTTAGATCAGGCTGGTGGGAATAGGTGCTGGTGGGCACAGCCTCTGTGGGAGCATTTCAGCAACAGGTCTCAAAGCGTCAGGTGTTTGGGGATGCCCTTTGACTCAGCAATCCTGTTTCTGGGAATCTGGTCAACATGAAAATCGGGAAGGTCTGCCTGTCTATGCGGGGGCTGTTACGACATTAGAAGCCGGTGCGTAGGATGAACCCACAAGGGTGTCAACTGCCGCAACAATAGAGAGTTTTACAGTCAGGAGCAGGTGGGTCTTTTTTAAAAATATAAATGGTATTTTAATGCCAGGGTTGGAAAATTGTAATTAATTCCCACTTTAATTCACTACTGAAAATTATATTTATAAACTCTTCCACTAAGATATATAATTACCTATTTAAGAAATAAATTGTTTGAGAAAGAAAGCAAGATGGAAAACAGTATATGATAATTCCAGTTTTGACCAAAGATATTTTATTCATTCACTCACTCACTTATATATACTCCAAAAGAGCTCTGTCCAATAGAAACATAACAGCCCCCAATTCAAGCCATATATGTAACTACATTTTCTAGTGACTGCTTTCACCAAAAATAAAAAATGATAAAATAGGTGAAATTGATCAACAAAAAGTATTGAACAGGGCTTCCCTGGTGGCGCAGTGGTTGAGAGTCCGCCTGCCGATGCAGGAGACACGGGTTCGTGCCCCGGTTCGGGAAGACCCCACAAGTCGCGGAGAGGCTGGGCCCACGAGCCATGGCCGCTAAGTCTGCGCGTCCAGAGCCTGTGCTCCGCAACGGGAGAGGCCACAGCAGTGAGAGGCCCGTGTACCGAAAAAAAAAAAAAAAGTATTGAACAAGGTATTAAAAAAAATACTTTTGCACTAATTTCTTGAAATTCATTGAGTGTTTTGCAATGACAGTACATCTCAATTTGACCCAGACACATTTCTTTTTTTTAAAAAAAGAATTTTATTAGAGTATAGTTGATTTACAATGTTGTATTAGTTTCTGTTGTACAGCAAAGTGGATCTGTTATACATATACATATATCCACTCTTTTTTAGATTCTTTTCCCATATAGGTCATTACAGAGTATTGAGTAGACTTCCCTGTGCTATACAGTAGGTCCTTATTGGTTATCCATTTTATATATAGTAGTGTGTACATGTCAATCCCAATCTCCCAATTTATCCTCCCCCTCCTTTCCCCCCTGGTAACCATAAGTTTGTTTTTTACTTCTGTGACTCTATTTTTGTTTTGTAAATAATTTCATTTGTATCATTTTTTTAGATTCCACAGGTAAGCGATATCATACGATATTTGGGACCAGACACATTTCGAGTGTCTGGTTAGCCGCACGGACGGCTAGCGGCTACCATGTTGGACACCCCAGGTCTAGAGTGTGTGGAGACGTTTTTGAAGCCACATGTGTTCACCTTTAGAGCCCAGAAAATCCCAGACTCTGCGGCTCTATCTCCATTTCCACAGCCCTGCTCCTCTGCCCACGCCCAGCTACAGTTTCCATGGCAACAGCTGGAGCCAGCCCTTGCAGTGAGAAAGCTCTTGAGGGATGAACAGAGCAAAGCAGCTAAAACAACATAGCCTGGCTGGGGGATGGGGTGGCCTGGGGGAAGTGTTCAGCAGACAGTCCCCCAGTGATGTCTCAGTCACAGCATATGTGTATGAAAAAAACTGCATCATCAGACAGGGTCTTTGCAAAAGGAAACAAAACTGGCTTCTGTGGGGTCTCGGCACACCCCGTTAGAGACCACAAACCTCCCACAAGTTCCAGTGATAACTAGCATCATCTATCCTCATCTCCAGGACCTCAGAATGTGACCCTATTTGGAGAGGGGGGGTCTTTGCAGAGGTAATCGAGTTAAAATAAGGTCATAGGCTGGACCCTAATCCAATATGACTGGAGTCCAGATAAGAAGAGATTTGGAGACAGACAGGTACAGCAAAATTCCTGCCCCGCCAAGGGAAAAAAAACAGAGAGATCTGAAGATAGGCAGGTACACAAATAAGGCCGTGAAAAGACACAGGAAGATGACAGCCATCGATAAGCCAAGGGCAGAGCCCTGGAAGGAATCTTCCCTCAGGGCATCAGAAGGAACCAGCCCTGCCGACACCTTGATCTCGGACTTGCAGCCTCCAGAACCGGGAGATAAAACGTTTCTGGAGTTTAAGACACCTGGTCTGTGGTGCTTTGTTAGGGCAGCTCTGGGAAACCTACACAGTCACCATGAGAAGTGTTTAAATGGCTCACTAGGTAAAACTTTTCCCAGCACGTCTGACGATCGAATCCCTAGCACTAATTGCTAGTTATATACATTTCAGTGACAGATCAATAAGAAACAGGTACTCTGTCTTAGTTTTGCAAGGCTGCCGTAACAAATGACCACCGACTGTGTTGCTTAAAATAACAGAGGTTGATCTCTCACAGCTCTGGAGGCCACAAGTCCAAAATCAAGGGACCAGCAGGACCACGCTCACTCCAGAGGTTCCAGGGGAGAATCCTCCTAGCGTTCCTTGTCCTACACATGTGTCTTTCCAATCTCTGGCCCTGTCTTCATGCCATCTTCTCCTCTGGGTCTCTGTGTCTCCAAACCTCCTTCTCTTTTCTCTCCTAAGTACCCCAGTCTCTGGATCCAGGGCCGATCATAAATCCAGGATTATTTCATCTCGAGACACTTAGTTAACGACATCTGCAAAGACCCTATTTCCAAATGAGGTCACGTTCCAAGGTTCTAGGTGGACATGACTTTTGTGGAGGACACTATATGACCCACTACAAACACCAAAACAGGCAAAAGGTGGAGTCACTTGAAATGTCTGTTCACAGTATATAGATTTCCAATGAAGGTTAAGCTTCAAGCTTCCCCTTTGCCCCTTCCAAAAGCCTAGCAAGGTGTTTCTATAAAGGCGGCAGAAGTGAGATATTTTAACTGTAATTGGTTGAAATCACCATTTGTTTCTAGTTTGATGTCTCCTTCCTGAAAAGAACCCTGAGACTTGATGGAATTGAGGTGGTCCTGGGCATTTTTGAGACTAAAGGCAAGTTGAGTGGGGGCAGATTTAGTGGAATATATGTATGTGCAGGGCTGCAAGATTTAGCAAATAAAAATACAGGATATGCAGTTAAATTTGGATTTCAGATAAACAATGGATAACTTTTACTACAAGTATGTCTCATGCAATAGTTGAGACATATAGTATAGTATACACTTATACTAGAAAAGGATTCATTGCTTATGTGAAATTCAAATTTTATCCAGCAACCTATTTCTGTGTTATTTGTTGTTATAAGGTTATATATACACATACATATAAGGCTATAGATAAGGTTATATCTATATAACTGCATATGTTTATATATATCATATATAATAATATATAGTTATAGATAAATAACTATAGAGTTATTAGTTACCATCCTGGTGTAAGAATAGCTCCAGAAGAATTGCTAACCCTACATCAGTTTGTGAAGATGCTTCTCATGCTACAAACGTGTCTTGTGGTGCAGGGCGCCAGAAATTTGAGAACTGTGGGGAAGAAATAAGGTTTGAAATGTACAAAGCAGAAGCTGGTCTGTGGAAAATTCTTCTAAACATGAGAAATGTAAATCTGTAAGTGGAGGATCAGTTGTCACTAACCCCTAGCCAAGATACAAATCATTCCCTGTCAGCAATTAACTCCTTAGGGCAGTGTTTATGGTGATACCATTTTGGGAAATTGTGATATAGATTTTAGCAGAATCCCTGTTTTCCTTGGGTCAAACCTGATGGACAGACAGCAAGTAAGACTATTTGTGAAGATGTATAGATGTGTGTCTGACGCTTCTGGTCCTGAGGAAACCTGGTGGTTCCAGCCAAAATGTCACATAAAATTCTCTCTGATGCAGAGAAGTGAACTGAGGAAGGAAAAGCTTCAATGACCCAGTTCCTGTACACATTCATCCATCAGTCCATCCATCAATTACTCTAGTGAAACAGTAATCTGATTGCACAGTTTTTCAGCACCACCCAATACAACGTAATGGCAATTTAAAAAAGCATTTGAACTGCTCTTGGGTATGATTTAATTTCAGATCAAATTTGTATATATATATATATATATATATATATATATATACTTTTTTCCCCAGAATTATCGATCACATCAGAATTCAAATACACCAGAAAATGAAATATGTTCATGGAAGCCAAGTTTCAGTCTGAAAGAAAGAAGTCTGGCAGGGGCTTCAAAATACGAAGATAACTAAAAAAGCTGTTAGACAAAAATCATAGTGATAAGAAACAGAGTTATGACAGCCAAAAAGATAGAAGTAATGAAAACAACTGCAGAAGGCATTTTTTTCCTCATTACCAGAACCCAGGACTCTTCCAAACAGGAAATTAAAAGCAGAAGGAAAAATGGAAATAATAGCAAATAAAAACCATAATTTGTGGGTCACCAAAAAATGGGCAAAGAGGTAGGCAGGATTTTCATTTCAATAAAATTTGTTGATTTTAATAAGGACCATGAGCTTTCATTATGACCTGTTGTAATGAGCCATATTCCGTTCAACATGATTGAAAAACTGGTTTGGGGTGTTTTCCCCCCAAAGCATGATCTCAGTAATAGTTACAAAGAATCCACTGAATATGCAGTGACAATACATAGTCTATTATGAGATCCAGGCTAGCTTTTCTGAACACTAAAGTTTGCATATCGTTTTGTTTGTAAATGGTTTTCAACCAGAACAGCATTACTTGCATCAAACGGGTTTTCAAAGGAGGTAAATATATCGCAAGCCCAGCAACGTGACAAAGACTCTACTTAGAGCACAGAAGGCTGTGTTTACTCAGATGATACATTATTCAAACACAAATGCACTAGACCAGACAAGAAGGATTATTTACTTTTCAAATAACTCTTTAAATGAATTTCATGGGAGTTATTATTATACTCATCTTGTGCACTTGGGGGGGTGGAAATCAAAGTGAGAAAACAAATGTGCCTTATTTAAACAGAACTCTATATAAAGAATTAATTTAAATAATGGGGGAAATGTTTACAAAACAAAGCGGCAAATCAAACGCTCCAGGCCAGAGGCCAAATAACTATACTTTTACGATTCTGCGCCGAATGTAGTGGGGACTGTTCAGATGTTGATGACTTGGGTTTGTTATCACGGGGAGACCTATGAGACACTTTGGGGGAGCGTTTCTGCCTGCTGCAAGCCATCTCTTTGAGACAGTATTCAACAAAGTCAAACAAGTTCTGAGCGGCTGTGATCCACCGCGAACAGCATTCTTGGTTGGTATGTGACAGTTGCAGCTGTTCGGAAATTTGAAAGCAGAAAGCAGCAACTCCCTTTACAAACACTGATAAATCTGCAGATCTGCAGGAATGTATCCTATGTCACTCATTCCCTTTAATCTCCGCAGAGAAAGCGCTGCCTTTCTTTACAGGGTCTGAGGTTGCTGACTGTCTCCATGTGTTGCAACTGTTACGTATTTTCTTTTTGGGGTTCATCCCACGTAAAAAATTTTAAAATTGTGGTAGAATACACATCACATAAGGTTAACCATTTTAGCCACTTTTTAGTGTACAGTTGTGCAGTGTTAAGGTACATTCACATTGTTGTGCAGCCAACCTCCAGAACTTTCTCATCTTGCAAAACAAAAACTCTGTACCCTTTAGACACCAAATCCCCATTCCCCCTTACTTCCACCCCCTAGTAGCCACCATTCTTCTTCCTGTCTCTGAATTTGACGGCTCTAGGGACCTCATATAAGTGGGATCATACAGCTGTTGTCTCTTTTGTTTAACCACTCTAGAGCAAAATTATTTCCGTAAGAAGAGGTAATGGACAAGTATGTAGCCAAAACAAACAAAACACCCAGGAGAAAAGCCTTCCAGAGGTGTGTCAGGCAGTTCATTAATAAGACATTTTATGTCACTTTTGATTTTGTGATAACGTTATGGTATTTGAGCCATTTCGTTGCATGTTGAGTGGTTTTGTTGTTTCTATACTCATCCCGAGTACATTTTCACTTGTGTATCAAGTTTTCGTACTTGCCATTTTTGTATTCTCTTCCTCAAAGAGCCTCCCCACCCCCAAAACTGTCAAACTTCAGACCCCACTAAGCCTGGATCTACTCCGGGTCGAATTTTCGATAACCCCTCTCTTATGTCCCCAAATCCAGACGTTGAAACCAAAATGAGACATCATTTTCTTCCTTATCAGACAGATAAAGATGACAGGATTGATACCACCCAAGGATGACAAGAGAATGAAGGAATGGACATCTCCACAGGCTGGCTTTGGGAGAGAGCAGGTTAGCTCATCCTTCCCAGCAGACATTTTGGCAAGAATTATACAAGTTTAAAATGCACATATCCTTTGATCCAATAACTCCACTTGTGGGAATCTGTCCCTGCTCATCTAAATCCCCACAAAAGCACCCAGCCACATGGGGGTTATGACGACATTGACTCTGAATGCAAAAAATTAAAAACAAGTACATAGAACATATCCCCAAAGGATGTCTGGAGTAAGCTCTTTAAAAACAATTTTTTCAAGAATACTTAATATCATGAGAGCATGTCATATGAAAAAAATTAAAACTCACATATCCCAATTTTGGGCAAAAAATAATTCACACATTCACCATTTGTCTAGAAACTGTATTGCGTATTTACTATATACCTGGTATTCTGAAAGATCCGAGGAACACGATGGAGACCAAAGACAGAAAAAGTCTCTGCACTCGTGAGGCTTCCTTTTAATGGGAGAAACAGAGAACAAACTACCCAACAGGACAGCAATCTGGTACTGTATAGATAGGTTGAAACAATGAATTTCCCATTAGTCACTAATTCCCTTCCCGGACAAACATCCTGGAGAAACTCTCCACATGTGAGCAATGAGAAAAATGCCAGAATGAACATTGCAACAGTTGTTTATCTGACAAAGACTTGTGCCAAGAAAAGAATGGATATATAAAACAAAACAAAGTGGATTCACATACTCTACAGCCATTTGAATGAATGAACCAAAGCTCCAAGTTTCCACATGAATACACCTCAGGAACATGATTACTGCATGAGGAAAAGAAGTCCCAAGACGATGCCATGATGCCACAAATGACAGCTGTCAATCACCTTTCCCAATGACACTTTCCCCATTGCACTTGTTTGAAACAATCTTCTTTCTTTGTCCCCCCCACCCCCGCTTTTCTTCTTTTCCTTTTTTAAATTGAAGTAGAGTTGATTTACAATGTTGTGTTAGTTTCAGGTGTACAGCAAAGTGATTCAGTTATACATATATATGTGTGTGTATATATTTGTATATATATATATATATATTCTTTTTTGATTCTCTTCCCTTATAGGTTATTACAAAATATTGAGTATAGTTCCCTGTGCTATATAGTAGGACCTTGTTGATCATCTGTTTTATATATTAGGGTGTATATGTTAATCCCAACTTTCTAATTTACCCCTCTCATCCCCTTTGCCCTTTGGTAACCATCAGTTTGTTTTCTATGTCTGTGGGTCTATCTCTGTTTTGTAAATAAGTTCATTTGTATCATTTTATTGAGTCTACATATAAGCGATATCATATATTTGTCTTTTTCCATCTGGCTTACTTCACTCAGTATGATCATCATTCAGAAGATCATCCATCGATCTTCTTTCTTTGAGTGTTTACAGCTCTTGGTTATTGTCTAGAGTTCTACCAGCCATAATTCAATTAACAAGGGCGGCTTTAAGGAGCGAATGTCTGCTGCAATCTGACGTCCACTCCGGGGATTTCTAACCTTCCGTGGAGAGTTTTTTTCTACTAGCGTAATTAGATTTGTTGTTCCCTCTCTCAAGAAGCATATAGACGTGACAACTATATGCTGGCGTTTTTCTTAAACCCGTACATGTTTACCTCTAGAGCCTGGAAAATTCCAGCCTCGGAAGCTCTCTGCCTGTTCCACCGCTCTGTCCCCTCCCAACCCAGCCGGCAGTTTCCATGGCAACCGATAAGCCTGCCGCTGTAACTGCAGGTACGCAGAGAGAACAAAGCAGAGCTCCGGCTGATGAAATTGCCTGGTGGGGTACGGGGAAGAGTTCCGGAGGCCTGATGCTCACCATCCCCCAAGCTGTGGATCCTCCCAGACTCCCTCTGCAGAACCGATTTCATTCCAGACCAAGTTTCTGGATTCCAGAGCAGCTTTTTTGTTTTTTCGACTTAAAATTTTTTTAAAATTTCCATTGAGATAGAATTGAAATGTAACACTGTGTAGGTTTAAGACATGCAACATTTCGATTTGATACATTTATAGATTACAATAGGATCACCACTGTCCCGTGAACTAACACCTCTATCACATAGCATAATGATCATTTCTTTTTTCTTTTCAGAGCAGTTTCTTTTTTTTTTTTTTTTTTGCTTTTTTTGGTTTTTTGTTTTGTTTTGTTTTTTGTTTTTTTGGGTGAGCCATGCGGCTTGCAGAATCTTAGTTCCCCGACCTGGGATCAAACCCTCGCCCCCTGCAGTGGAAGTGCTGAGTCCTAACCACTGGACCGCCAGGGAATTCCCTCAGAGCAGTTTCTTGTCGACTAAAAAATCCTAGCCACGTGAGAAAAGCATGATTTGGAGAATTTATTTCTCCTGGGGCAAAGGTGGGCGATGAATGGGGAGGATGGAGGGATAAATGGGGAGGATGAGTGAAATATGGACCAACTGTCATCTGTCTATACAATGGAGCATAGCCCCCTGGGCCACCAGCAGCAGCAGCATCTAGGAACTTGTTAGAAATCCAATTTGGGGGGCCCCTCCTCGGACTTTCATGGACCCACCAGTGCATCTGATGCTCCCTCAAGCTTGAGAACCATTGGTCTGTACTACTGATGGACACCTATCGGGGTTGGTAATATTTTCCCTGTTATTATCCCATTATTAATGAAAGACCTTAACATGGAGTTCGCCGGTCTCTGGAATTCTGTCCACATTAAGCCCAGGGATATTCACTCTCTGCACTCTCTCTGCCACACTCACATCTGCTTTCTGATGCCTCCAATTTCTTTCCATCCCAAACCTCCTGCTAAGCTCCTCATACACTCAAATGCCAGGGGCTGGGAGAAAGTTGGGGGGATGGGGAATGACTGCTTAGTGGGTTCAGGGTTTCCTTTTGGGGTAAATATCTTGGTTGTAGATAGAGGTGGTGGTTGTACAACATTGTGAAATCACCAGATACCACTGAATGGTTCTCTTTAAAATAGTTAATTTTATGGTATGTGAATTCCACTTCCAAAAAATTATAAAACACAACTTCAAACTCCACACATTTCACACTTGGGCACATCATTTACAAAACACCTAGCGGATCAGAAAGTCAGGTCATGATTCTCCTTTGACCAGTGCTGTCTAATAGAAATATAATTCAAGCTGTGTATATAAGTTAAAATTTTCTAGTACCCATGTTTTTGAGAAAAAAAAAAGGAAGTTAAAATGAATGCTAGTAATATATTTTTTAATATAAATTTATTTATTTATTTATATTTTACTTTTGGCTGTGTTGGGTCTTCATTGCTGCACACAGGCTTTCTCTAGTTGCAGCGAGCGGGCACTACTCTTTGTTGCAGTGCGTGGACTTCTCATTGAGGTGGCTTCTCTTGTTGCAGAGTATGTGCTCTAGGCACTCGGGCTTCAGTAGTTGTGGCACATGGGCTCAGTAGTTGTGGCTAGCGGGCTCTAGAGCGCAGGCTCAGTAGTTGTGGTGCATGGGCTTAGTTGCTCCATGGCGTGTGGGATCTTCCCGGACCAGGGCTCAAACCCATGTCCCCTGCATTGGCAGGCGGATTCTTAACCACTGCGCCACCAGGGAAGTCCTAGTAATCTATTTTATTTCACTCACCATGCCTGAGAACTGTCCTTCATGTGTCCTCGAAAAAAACAGGAACATCAATGCTAACTTCACCTCTTCACAGCCCTGAAGCCAAATGCTCCCCAAATCTTGCTGACTCTGCCTCAGAAATACAGTTTTCACCAGCCCACCCTATTTATCTCTCCATTAAGCGACTGCAGAAACAACCCTAACTGTTCTTCCTTCTTAAAGAAAATCTGGCCAAACCACCACCCGCTAGACTTTTCAGCTGATTCCTGTTGCTCTTAGGATAAACTCCACCCTCCTCAGAACAGTCTCCAAGCTATAGGGACCCCAGATTCTCTCTTTAGAGGAATTTGGGGGTACCAGCTATGTGGGAAGGGGCTCTGTGGAATTTTCCTCAAAGCTGGGTCCACGCAGAGTTCTGAATCATTAGACTCGACTTGTGGGCTGGGGCAACTTTTCCTGCAAAGTGTCACATAGTAAATATTTCAGGCTTTGGGGCCATATGGTCTCTGACTCAACTACCACTCACCTCTGCCACTGGGGCATGAAAGCAGCCGTGGACGATAGTAATAGATGGGTGTGGCCGTGTTCCAGTAGAACCTCACCATGGACACATCTTTCCATCTTCCCGATGGTCCCATCTCAGCCACACCTCCGTCCTCTCTCTCCTGCATCCCCAGCCATCTCTTCATTGGTTTCCTGCATCCACCATCCCTGGTCTTCAGTTTATGTTCCTCACAAGCATCAGAGTAGATACATCAATGGACGCTTAGCTTGCATCCATGTCCTGGCTACTGTAAATAGTGCAGCAATGAACATTGGGGTGCATGTATCCTTTCGGATTATGTTTTTCTCAGGATATATGCCCAGGAGTCAGATTGCTGGATCATATGGTAGTTCTCATTTTAGTTTTTTAAGGAACCTCCATACTGTTCTCCATAGTGGCTGTTACCAATTTACATTCCCACCAACAGTGTAGGAGGGTTCCTTTTTCTCCACACCCTCTCCAGCATTTATTGTTTGTAGATTTTTTTGATCATGGCCATTCTGACTGGTGTGAGGTGACATCTCATTGTAGTTTTGATTTGCATTTCTCTAATAATTAGCAATGTGGAACATCTTTACATGTGCCTCTTGGCCATCTGCACGTCTTCTTTGGAGAAGTTGGAGTTTGGGACTGACATGTATAGAGTGCTATATTTAAAATAGATAACCAACAAGGGCCTACTGTATAGCACAGGGAACTCTGCTCAATATTCTGTAATAAACTAAATGGGAAAAGAATTTTAAAAATAATAGAAAAAAATTATAGAGGTTCTTCAATGAGACTAAATTATATCATAAATTATAATAATAAACTGGAGAATCAAATGTCAAAAAAAAAAAGAGTAGATGTGTGAAAGGAAAATCGGATCATGTCCCCACAGAAGAACACCTCAACAGATGCCATTGCTCTTCAGATGCACACCCAGCTCTTTACGAGGAACTACAAATAGAGGGAACTCTGGAATTTCCACACAGAAGGGGCTTAAGGGGGGCAAGATTGGAGGTTGGGGGGCTCAGGGACCTGCCTTGCAGGGGTGTTTGCACAATGATGTTCGCTGTTACACAAGACGGCCCTTGGAAAGAAAGCAAACAACTCCTTTGAATGCATGTATTTAGGGATTTATAAAGTTAGGTACAGAGGAATAGAAGTGAAAATGTACACACTGTTAGAGTTATTATCCCAATGTTTATGTACCTTAGCTCAACAAACACACCTGGAAGTGGATTGCCGTTATGTGTCAACACTTAAAACCATCATCCATAAGGAAAACAGTGGACCACGGGTCATCACGGGCATTTGGAAGAAACACTCAACGCATCTCAAAACAAGGACACAGGATTTTTCACCCCAGAAAGCCAGAGAAAACCCAGTTATGAACATGACCCAGGGATATAATCTATAAACAGATGGCTAATGTTAAGTATTTTTATGGTTTAGAAATGGACGTCTCCAGAATACTGGGCATTTGTGCGGTTTCTGGGAAAACGGTTCCTGTCAAAACGGTTCCTGTCCTGAGTTGGATGTCGATGTATATGGAGCTTGGACTTGAGCCTGGCATTTGTAGGTCATTAATCAGGGGAAATTCCATGGTGGGTGGCTGCCCTGGCATTTTATTTGGCAACTGGGACCAAGCTGACATCCTAACGGCTAGTGTTCAGAGATGATTTGCTTTTTCTGAGAAATCATCATCACCTCCAATGGAACCCCCTTTTGTGTTCAGTTTTTGGTCCAGATCTTGCTTTTATTTATTTATTTATGGCTGCGTTGGGTCTTCATTGTTGCGCGCGGGCTTTCTCTAGTTGCGGTGAGCAGGGGCTACTCTTCATTGAGGTGCACAGTCTTCTCATTGCGGTGGCTTTTCTTGTTGTGGAGCATGGGCTCTAGGGGTGAGGGCTTCAGTAATTGCGGCACGCGGGCTCAGTAGTTGCGGCACGTGGGCTCAGTAGTTGCAGGGCACGGGCTTCGTTGCTCTGTGGCATGTGGAATCTTCCCAGACCAGTGCTCAAACCCGTGTCCCCTGCACTGGTGGGCAGATTCCTAACCACTGCACCACCAGGGAAGCCCCCAGATCTTGCTTTTAGCAACTGGTTCTTGAAGGACATGGCATGTATGTCTAAGCTGAGGATGGAAGGAAGTGTTTACAGCAGGTAAAGAACTCCTTTGCTCACCTCACCATGAGATAACGTAGGTGAATATGTATTCTTATAATTGTGGGATGGGGGAACGTCCCATTAAACTTAGCAAAGAAGCCAGCGAATATAAAAGAAAATATTAATAAGTCTGTCTCCCCAAACTGAAAAATTAGAAATGGGGAAACTCCATCATGAATAAGACTTAATGAACAACTGAGCAAAAATGTCACAAAATATATATTCAAAGCGTATATATACAGGCACAAGGAACTCAGAGTGTGAAGAGGTCAAAAACGGGGGAGAAAGAACCTCAAAATAGAAGAAATGTAGGCAAAGGATATGGAGGGAGAGAAAGAGAAGAAGAAAGAGATGGAGAAGGAGAAGGAAGGAGAAGAAGGAGAAGAAATAGGAGGAGGAGATGGAGAAGGAAGGAGGGAAGAAAAGTCAAATGTTGAAAAACACCTCCTTACTTGGAACCCAAAACTGGACATCTAAACCAAAATGAGGTGTTGTTTACTCCCATCAGACTGAGAAAGATGAAAAAAGCAGCAGCATCCAGGGTTGCTGAGATGTGGAGAAACAGAAAAAGCCTTAGGCTACTGGAGGGTGTGTGTGTGGTTGGCACAAGCCTTTCTGAGCAATAAGTGTCAGAGTTAAGGACAGACAGAACTAAACACATACAAGCAAGCCCACTTCTGGACTACAAGAATATTTACAGTATGACATGTCTGTAGGGCACCGATGCAACACGAGGTCAAGAAAATTGGGGGCAAAAAGTATATATAACCACACACAAGAACACTAAGTGTGAATATGAGGTAGTGTTTTACTGTCTGAAAATGTCAGTGCCTTCCTTTAAAAATAAAATTTGTTTTTGAAGAACATTTAGTATCGTGATATATTTAACGGGAGAAAAATCAGGATATAAGCCTTTACCCAGAGCAGTGTCTCAACGTTCATGCTATTGACGTTGACTGCCAGATGATTCTTTGTGGGGGAGGGCTGTCCCGTGCATTATAGGCTGTTTAGCAGCATCCCTGGTCTCACCCAGCGTACGCTAGTGGCACCCACCTCCCCAGCTGTGACAAGAAAAACGTCTCCAGACATTGCCAAATGTCCTCTAGAGAAGCAAAGTCTCCCTTGCTTGAGAACCACCGATACAGACCCTAATCCCAATGTCGAGTCAAAATCATACATTCATCCATCCATTCTTTCTTTTATTCATTCACTTATACATAATCTAGACCTGTCCAATAGAAATGTAGTGCAAGCTACATACATAATTAAAATTTTTCTAGTCGTCATGTTTAAAAATGTAAAAAGAAACAGGTAAAAATAAATTTAATGGTTTATTTCATTGAAACCAACCTATTCAAGGTATGATCATTTCAACACATGGCACTGGCCACATTTCCAGGGCTCACTGGCCACATGTGGCTGGTGGCTCCCATATTGGACAGCAGCTCTGTGCAACAAGAACTCTGTGAAACAGACGAATACAGTGGGGGGGGGGAAGAAAGACAAGTTTACTGTGTTCCAGAAACTTCCATTTTAGTGGGAGAAACAGGCACAAAGAAACTACCACTTGACAATGCACTTTGACAATATATAGAAAGGTGAAAGAGTGCATTCCTACACGCACCCCAGTGTTCACGGCAGCACTATTCACAATAGCCAGGACATGGAAGTGAACTAAGTGCCCATCAACAGAAGAATGGATAAAGAAGATGTGGTACATGTATACACAATAGAATACTATTCAGCCGTAAAAAAGAATGAAATAACGTCATTTGCAGCAACATGGATGGATCTAGAGATTATCATACTAAGTGAAGTAGGTCAGACAGAGACAAATATATGATATCACTTACACATGGAATCTAAAAAAATGATACAAATGAACTTACTTACAAAAGGGAAATAGACTCACAGACCTAGAAAACAAACTTACGGTTACCAAAAGGGTAAAGGTGGCGGGGGGGGGGGGAGGGATAAATTAGGAGTTTGGGATTAACAGATACACACTACTATATAAAAAATAGATAATCCACAAGGACCTACTCTATATAGCACCTGGAACTATACTCAATATTTTGTATATAACCTATTTGGGAAAAGAATCTAAAAAAGAATATATATATATATTTATATATATATGTAAATAGCTAAATCACTTTGCGGTACAACTGAAACTAACGCAACATTGTAAATCAACTGTACTTGAATTAAAAATTAAGGACAACAACAACAAAAAGAGTGCATTCCCAACCCCCATCAGCAATTCCGCGCTGAGACAATTCCCTAGAGAAACTCCCCCCATTTAGGCAGGGTGACACGGAGAAGAGTGTTCATTGCAACGTACCCGAATTTGATAAATCTTATTTGAGTGTCACCTGTGTGACAGGTGTGGCCTGGGGACGTGCAGCCTCATTTGCAATACTGAAACCTAGAACCAATCTAAATGTCTTCACGAGGAAACTGGTAAATCCATACACTGTCATGTTGTGATTCACCTTCAGTGAAGGGATAAGAGCTACACAACATAACGTCATCTTAAAATAAAAGGCGGCTTCCCTGGTGTCACAGTGGTTAAGAAATCGCCTGCCAATGCAGGGGACACGGGATCGAGGCCTGTCTGGGAAGATCCCACATACCGCGGAGCAACGAAGCCCGTGAGCCACAACTACTGAGCCCGCGTGCTGCAACTACTGAAGGCTGTGTGACTATAGCCCGTGCTCCACAACAAGAGAAGCCACTGCAATGAGAAGCCCGCGTACCGTAACAAAGAGTAGCCTCCACTTGCCACAACTAGAGAAAGCCTGCGCACAGCGACGAAGACCCAACACAGCCCAAAATAAATAAATAAATAAACTTATTTAAAAAATAAAATAAAAGGGAAGAAATTGGGAGATTGGGATTAACATATACACACTACTGATACCATGTATAAAATAGATAACTAATGAGAACCTACTGTATAACACAGGGAATTCTACTCAGTGCTCTGTGGTGACCTAAATGAGAAGGAAATCCAAAAAAGAGGGGATATATGTATTCGTATAGCTGATTCACTTTGGGGTACAGTAGAAACTAACACAATATTGTAAAGCAACTACACCCCAATAAGAAATAAATAAATAAAAAGGAAGAGCATTAGGACCTAGCTGCAGAGCAAGGCCATACACACAAGTGTGGGACATGGTAAATTATCACTTATCATTTTTAGCAACAATACTTATTTACGTAGGAAGGATCTAAAAGCATGCATAGGAATGGCAGTTTCCAAATATGGTTGGTGGAGGGAGGTGGGTAGATTTCCAGGGGAGCACAAAGACCCTCAACTACATTTGTGTCTAATTTCTTTTTTTTTTGAAATTTTGTTTAATTAGTGAATTAGCAAGACCTCACTTTTTTTTATAGTAAGAGCTTTTATTTATTTATTTACTTGCTTACTTAATTTGTTTTTTGGCCGCTCAGCATGCGGGATCTTAGTTCCCCAGCCAGGGATCGAACCCGCGCCCCCTGCAGTGGACTCGCGGAATGCTAACCACTGGACAGCCGTGGAAGTCCCTGGGTCCAATTTCTCTTTTAAAAGTGTTCAGAAGCAAATATGGGGAAATGTAAAATTTTGATAAATCTGGGTGTTACATTCGTTATGTCATTCTCTGTATTTCTTCTGTGTGTTTGAGATGATAAGGGTAAATAATAGATAAAATGGTTTCAAGTTGTGGTGAGGATTATGCCAGAACCAAATCAGTATGTGAGAAAGCTCATCTCAGGAAGTTAGAGGCCCGACCTTGGCGGTCAGGCGAAGCTGCTCTGATGGGATGAAAACTGGAGGAGGATGAGGGGCTGGTAGGCATTCTGAGTGCTCCAGGCAGAAGGAGCAGGGGGCAAAGAGTACTGGGCACTTAAGGAAATGAAAGAGAGGACCCGTGTAGCTGTACTTTCGTGATGGGGGGGAGAGAGCCAGAGGACATGAGGGTCACGGCAGTCTGGGTTTTACAAAAATGTAAAACAATACCTTGTTTTACAAAAAATAACACCACAATATCTCCCAGCCTACAGGATCCACTGCAGTGTGATGGTAACATTCTCCCCATCCAGATGTGTGGTCCACATGAAAAGATGCTCAACATTGCTAGTTATTAGAGCAATGCAAATCAAAACCTCACACCAGTCTGAATGGCCATGATGAAAAAACCCACAAAGAACAAATGCTGGAGAGGGTGTGGAGAAAAGGGAACCCTCTTACACTGTTGGTGGGAATGTAAACTGGTACAGCCACTGTGGAGAACAGTATGGAAGTTTCTCAAAAAACTGAAAACAGAGTTACCATATGATCCAGCAATCCCACTCCTGGGCATATACCTGGAGAAAAACACGGTCCAAAAGGATACATGCACTCCATTGTTCACTGCAGTGCTGTTTACAATAGCCAAGACATGGAAGCAACCTAAATGTCCATCGACAGAAGAATGGATAAAGAAGACGTGGTACATATATACAATGGAATACTACTCAGTAATAAAAGGAATGAAATAATGCCATTTGCAGCAACATGGATGGACCTAGAGATTGTCATACTGAGTGAAGTAAGTCAGACAGAGAAAGACAAATATTATATATCGCTTATACAGGGAATCTAAAAAGAAATGATACAAATGAACTTATTTACAGAAGAGAAACAGACTCATGGACTTAAGAGAACCAACTTATGATTACCACAGGGGAAAGGTAGGGGGAAGGGATAGTTAGGGAGTTTGGGACTGAAATGTACACACTGATATACTTAAAATGGATAACCAACAAGGACTCAGTACCCTAAATGGGAAGGAAATCCAAAAAAGAGGGGATATACGTATATGTATAGCTGATTCACTTTGCTGTATGGTAGAAACTAACACAACATTGCAAAGCAACTATACTCCAATAAAAATTAATTAAAAAAAAGAATTAATCATAGGTTCCTGACTGGAGAAACTGGGTTTATGGCAGATAAATCAGATGCACTCTGATGTGGATGTGGGGTGGATTTGCAGTTTTGGTTGGGGGGTGGTGAGGATGCAAGAGTTCCACTTTGTAAGTGGTAGGTCTATGTATTACCTACACATTGTAGCAAAATGAATTCCCCAAAACTTGGTGGTTTGGAACAGTAAAGTTTCTGTGGGTCGGTCAAAGATGCCTCGTGAGACTGCGGTTATCAGACGGCTTGACGGGCTGGGGGATCTGCTTCCAAGGTGGCTTGCCCCCTGGCAAGGTAGCGCTCACTCCGGGAGGGAAAGCTCCGCTCCCGTCCACCTGGGCTTCTTCCTGGATCTGCGTGCGTGTCCTCATGAGATGGCGGCTGGCTTCCTTCAGAGCAAGTGCTCCAGGAAGCCAAAGCAGATGCGGCTGAGCACTTTACGTCCCAGCCCCAGAAGTCATGCACTGTTGCTTTCACAGGATCCCACGGTCCCAAAGATCAGGGAGGAGGAGACCACATGAGCACAGGAATGCAGAGGGCAAGCCTATTCGGGGACCACCTTGGAGGGGGGCCACTGCAGCTTCACGCCCTTGACAGAAATCGGAATGTCAAGTCGGTGGGTGGATAGGTGAGATGGGGGAGCATGTAGGATGTCGAAATGGGAAGACGGGGCATATGGGTGGCACACAGAGCCGCAGGGCCAAATGAAATCCCATGAGGAGAGGATGTGGAGGGTCCAGGACACAGCCCTTCAGAGAGGTCAGGTCAAGCAGAAGGAACCAGCCCAGGTCCATGAGCAAGGAGGTCCAAGTGAAACGGAGCAGGACCCTATGGTCCTTCCCATCCCCCCATGTCCTCAGCCTGCCTTTTGCGTGTGAAAAAACTTAAGCCAAAGAATAAGTTTAATCAGAGAAGTGAGAAAACGCAGAAACAAAGGAAAACAGACAGAGACCAAATAATAATAGTTTAGTCATTAGGCAAAGTCAAGGACCTTTAGCTCCTCCTCAAGGGCTATAGATAATATTCTGAGCCATATCCTGGGAGTTGTTTTATAGATACTGAAACCCCACCAGGTAGAAGAAGTTAATTATATGATGACCAGACTGTGGCCATGACATAAGCTGCCATTCCAAGAATTTGCCTCAAAGAAAACGGAAACAAACCGGCAGCCAGAATAAAGCGAATTTCCTTTCCACCAACCTGGCCTCTTTATTGGCTTTTGAGCAGAGAGCAGCCTGACGCCACTTTAGGTTACACAAGGAGCTGGGAGGATGATGAGGAAGGGGTCACAGAAGAAAGATGTAAAGATGTAAAGAGTTCTCTAACCACGGCGGGCGGTGAGGTTTTTCCAACACTGAGAAGCTGAGTAGGGCGAGGGCAGGGAACTTGCAGCTGGATTTAGCAACAGGGGGTGCTGGGCGGTGGGATAGCAAGCAGGAGGGAATGGGCGGGGCGGGGCGGGTGGTGGGAGAGCTTGCCTCCAGGAGTTGCCCATGAGTGGCTACAAGGCGGGCAGAGATGGGAAGGCAGAGCCAGAGGCCTCCCAGGGGCAAAGCTGTTTTCCGGGCGGGAGTCACAGCGCCCCAAAGTAACACTCAGACCTGACCAGGGCCGTGCAGCGTGAGGTTGCAGCCGGCAGCTGTGGGGACCCCTGCTGCGCTGAGACGGGAGGAACGCTGGGGTGAGGGTGGGGGCTGGGGAGGGTGGAGATGGCGGGTGGAGCAGGACGGCTGCGCCAGGGGAGGCTTGTTTTCACAAGCCTCCTCTCTCCTTCCCAGCTTAGCCCGCTCAGTGCCCCTGCCCCCTCCCCGCCACCCCAGAGAGGGAGGAGTGGCAGCTGGGGCGAGGACGTAGCCTCAGGGAGCCCCGCTAAGCCCCTCCACAGCTCCACACCCGAAGACAGGAGGGCTCCGGGCCTGCCGCTCCCCTGTCCTCAGCTCACCGGGATCTGTGTCCCCTCATCCGCCCAGACGCCAGCCTCTCTTCTCCTGAAGGCGACAGCAGCCCTGCTTCTGCCCTCCCCTGTACCCCACTCCTGGGAGCAGCAGGCTTCTGAAGGGAAGCTGGACCAGGAGGTCCCCATTGCTTTAGGGCTGAGAACATCCTCTTTCCCGAGGCCTACAGGGCCCTGCGTGACACACCTGCGAAGTGCTCTGCCCCAGAGCACGCACAGACACAGGCACACAAACAGAGACACACACACACACAAGCACACCCAGACACGGACATGCAGACACAACAGAGACGCGCACACACACACACACACTCAAACACACACAGACAGGGACACACAAACAGAGACACACATAGACACGGACATGCAAACACACACAGAGACACACACACAAACATACACAGACACGGACATGCAGACACAACAGAGACGCACACAGACACACACAAACACACACAGACAGGGATACACAAACACACACAGAGACACAGATACAGACATGCAAACACACAGAGACACACACACACAAACACACACAGACACAGACATGCAAACACACACAGAGACACACACACACACACAGAAACACACACAGAAACACACACAGTGACACACAGAAACACACACACACACACACACACACACACACACACACACACATCCCTGCCTCCTTCTCAGCACTCAAGCCTCACCCCAGAGGTCAGTCACAGCCCAGAGAGACCATCCCTGACCCCACACCCATGCCCCCCCCCCACCTCAGCCACTGTGTCATTTCCTTCACTGTTCTCATCACTGTCTTAAATCCCATTCCTCACGACTACACCGCTATCCTTGACCTTCTCCATTGAAAGTTCTGCTTCGTGGGGCTGGGGCCCTTCTCTGTCTTGTTCACTGTTGTATCCACAGCCAGTACAAAGTAGGTACTCAGTTAGCAAATAAACTGGGGCATGCACGGGTATTACCTCTCAGAACCTAACCCAATTAATTTTCGGGTCCTAGTTTTCACAGACAAGGTGTGTGTGCGTGCGTGTGTGTGTGTTCCTCATTTCTCTCTCTCACTAAAAAGTAAATGCCCAAAATAATTGAAAACAGGTGTTCAAACAAATAATTGGTCCATGCACACTCGCGGCAGCATTATCCACGATAACCAAAAGGTGGAAACAACCCATGTGTCCATCAACGGACGAATGCATGAACAAAATGTGGTCTATCTACACAATGGGATATTATTCAGCCATATAAAGTAATGAAGTTCTGACACACGTTACAACGTGGATGAACCTCAAAAGCATCACACTAAGTCCGAAAAGAAGCCAGTCCCAAAGGATGCCATATTATATGAAACCATTTGTACGTAAGGTCCAGAACTGGCCAACCTACAGAGACAGAAAGTGGATTGTGGCTGCCGAGGGCGGGAGGGTATAGAAGGATAAGCGGTGACAGCTAAAGGTATGGAGTTTCTCTTTTTAGCAATGACAGTGTTCTAAAATGCATTCTGGTGGGAGTTCCCTGGCGGTCCAGTGGTTAGGACTTGGCACGTTCACTGCCGAGGGCCCGGGTTCGGTCCCTGGTCTGGGAGCTAAGATTCCACAAGCCGCGCGGAGAGGCCAAAAATAAAAATTAAAAAAATTTTAAAAAACGGATTCTGGTGATGGCTGCACAGCTCTGTGAATCTACTAAAAACCACTGAATTGTTCTCCCACGAACATCAACTCTATCTCCCCCTGGAAGTACTTCAAACCCATAAAACAGTAGGAAACCTTACGTAGGCAAGGAGGCTGTGAACTTGGAGTTCTCACACACCATGGTGAGTGTTACAAGTTGGGCTATTTCCTCTAACTTTTTAGAGAAAATCCCAATTCTATAGCGATATCCCCCCATAGCAAACCCCTCCCCCCAAAAAAAAACTCCACAGGATTTCTTTTTCTGAGGAGAAAATGTAACAGAAGTCAGAAGTCAGAGCAGGGCTTTCCAAAAGAAATATAATGCCAACCCCACATCTAAATTTTAAATTTTCTAGTAGTTACATGTTTTAAAAAAGTAAAAGTAGGGAATTCCCTTGTGGTCCAGTGGTTAAGACTGCACTTCCACTGCAGGGGGCACAGGTTCCATCCCTGTTCAGGGAACTAAGATCCCGCATACCACGTGGTACAGCCGAGAAAATATGTATGTATATAAAGGTAAACAGGCCAGATTAACTTAAAGAATACATTTTATTTCACCCAACATCTCCAAAGGAGTATAATTTCAATATGTCATCACTATAAAAGACATTACTGAGGTACCTTCCGTTATTTTTGTCATGATACATCTTTGGATCTAATGTGCATTTTGTACTTATGGTGGAGCCTATTTCAAGTCTGATAATCCACAGGTCAAGTGCCCAAGAGCCACGCGGGGCACGTGGTTGCCATGTTGGATGGTGCACCCCCAGAGCACTGAGAATGCTGAGTGTCCAAAATCAGAGGGGCCTACGCTCTACAGTGTAGGGGAGGGAAAAATCCTTCTGCCATCCGCCTTAGGTTCCCACCTACTGCTGGGGCTTTGTCAATGAGACTGGCCAAAGGCCGGTTAACAAGAGGAAAGCAAACAGACGTTTAAGAGCAGTGCATCTTGCATGTACACATAGAAGCACTGGGAATGGATGGGTAACCCAGAGGAGGGTTAGAACCTGGGTTTAAATACCAACAAAGGAAAAGAGGTTTGGGGCTTCTGTCGGGGGTGGGGGGTGGGGCGGAACAAGTTATGGCCAAGGTGACCAGGGAAAGTATCGCAGACAAGGGTTGTTTAGTTAAGGTTGTTACGTAGATTTTTTTTAAATTAATTTTTATTGGAGTATAGTTGATTTACTATATTGTGTTAGTTTCAGGTGTACAGCAAAGTGGATCAGTTATACATATATTCACTCTTTTTTAGATTCTTTTCCCATATAGACCATTACAGAGTACTGAGTAGAGTTCCCTGAGCTAGACAGTAGGTCCTTATTATGTTATGCAGATTTAGGTTGAAGCCTCCTCCGTTGATACGAGCTATCAAGAGGGAGACATCTTAATATGAGCTATGCAGAGGGAGACAGGAAAACTCATGCCCTGATTTAGGAGTTTTTCCTGCTTCTGCTGTTTCTCAATGGCTTTAAACTCAGAATAATCCATGTGCCAAAGAGGCATGGTTTTGGGGTGACGTATTCGGGTCCCCTCAATAGCCACGTAGCCATTGTGTTGATTAGAGCTCATACCTAGCAGAGAGTAGTCCTGTAGTCAATACTTTTTTTTTTGGCCTCACCACGCAGCTTGTGAGATCTTAGTTCCCCGACCAGGGACTGAACCCTGGCCCTCGGCAGTGAAAGCTCAGAGTCCTAACCACTGGGCTGTCAGGCAATTCCCAATCAATACTTGTTTTAATAAAGAAATTAACAGAGTATTTAAAAATGGAAACATGCTTATGAGGTATTATTAAGAAAAACAAAAGTCGAAACAAACTGAAACAGCACAGCCAAAACACTCCATTTTGTGTCTGTACAGGCAAATCAGGGTTTGAATCCCAACTCTGCTGTATTTTAGCTGTGTGACTGGGTTAAGTCATTTCATGCCTCAGAATCTCAGCTTCTTCGTCTATGAAAGGAGAGGAAATCTACTTCCAGAAATTTTTTTTTGGAAGAATAAATAAAAGAACGCCTGTTAGTGCTTAGCACAGTGCCTGCTTCATGATAATCACGCTGTAAACGTCAGCAGTTACTGTAACCATGTGAAGATACAAATTAAAACCTGGAAGGAAGCATTTAACATGGAAAACTTTTATGCTGGGCGGACAGTGATTATTTACAAAAAAAAAAAAAAAAACTTATTAGTTTTGATCCGTATAAGATTAGGTGTCGGCAAAGAACTGGAATAAAACTGATCATAAAATGAGGCTGGTGTGTGATTCTACAGGAAGGAAAAGGAAATGCAAAACATTTTTCATACTGTTACATCAGGGGACGGTGGTGGAGGGGGTAGGGATACAGCATGGTTTTCAGACACCTCTATTTTGTTGTTCTGTTACAACAAGCTTGCGTTTATTCCGAAATTAAAAGCGGAAGCACAAAAGTCTAGAATAAATATATTTACACATGGAGCCAATTAATTGTCTTTGAATAAAAAAGGCTGAGCTACTTTCTTCTGGTGTTTTCTCCATACCTTCATTTGGAATTTGCTAGTACAATTCACAGGGGGCCCCATGGCACAGACATGGGGAGTCTTGAAAGTTCTTCCTGTTTCTAGATACAAAAAAATAGGTCCCCAAATATTTGAACGGTTTATAAAAGCCAAAAAATCAAGGGGATATATATATATATATATATATATATATACACACACACACACACAATCAGAAGTCCTAAACAGAGGAACACAACTGGAGTTATCAGATGGTTTTCTACTTATCAGATTTTAAGAATCAATAAGCAAATTTTACCAACTTTTGTGTATTAGCTGTCTTTTTTTCAGGTGTCCATACTGTAAGACGAAACACCTCCCTATTAAAGAATAAAATCAAATTCCGTTTAGAAAGTTCTTAACCTTTGTAACCAGAACCAGAAGAAACAAAACGTGATGCTTTTCCTTTTATGCAACACACATGGGTCTATCAATTAATCTGAGAATGACTGTAGGTAGCCCATGAGTAAACAAAAACAAATACAAGTCTCTGTTTTAAAAAAAGAAAGAAAGAAAAGAAAAGGTTTACAAAAATTACAAAGAAAAAAGCTGAAAGAAAAAAAAAGTTGCATGGCTAGTGTCGGCAAACGGATGATGTATTAAGTCTGTTTGCTGCAGGGCAAAGGGGGAAGTACAGGGCTGTGTGTTCAAGGACTTCATTCCTTTGCCTGACTTCACTGCACTGTGTGTATTGTTGGAATGAAAACTTGTCTGTACCCTGGGGCAGGATTCCATGGCAGAGATAGCATCTGGTAAGGAGACTTTTTTTTTAAATTCTAAATCTCCTGTTTCAACGCCCACCAGCTCCTTCCCAAACAACTTGAATTCAAATCCTGTTTCCGTTCCTTATGAGCCATGGGAATTTCTTTCCTTATCTTACAGTGAACTACATCACACGTAGAGAAGAATGTATGAGAAGATGCATCTGGACGTTTTAAAGACAATTATAGAACTAAAGCCCAGCTATGGGACATGCTACTTTTACTTCTACCAGATCTCACGTTTCAGACTGACTGAAAATCAGTTCTCCAAATGACCATTTTTGCTGCATGGCTAATTCCCTAAAATGGCCAAATTTATCAGCTTTATCTACTTAACGACAACAACAAAAAGTGTGTTTCTTTGAACTCTTTCTGACAGTACAGCAATCCCACTTGGAAGAGAGCTTCTGGGGATGGTTGTGATCTTTGAATGATTTGAGGTTTTAGTTTCGTTTTTAGGGTAGTGGAGTTTGAGTTCAGATTTACATTGGCTACAGCTGTTTCGCCGTGGCCAAATGAAAGTTTCGTGTGTTCTGAGGATTTTTATATTTTAAAATAAGAATCTCTGTGATTCAACCAAGAGTATTCCTTGGGTCTGGGATGTCAAGGGTGTTATAAAGGAGAGAACAGGTTTCTATCATCCAATTTATTTTTGTGACTGGCTTTGCCGTTTGAAATTCTCTTAATGTACAGATGTTTCACCCAGCACGATCACATAAATTATGACATGTTTTAAACATTTGAGAGGGGTTCTGTGGCTTAATTGAGAATCACGCCCGCATCTGATGGGTGACTGAGCTGGATCTGCAGATCAGGCTACGAGGCTGAGATAAACCTGCCCAAGTGAAACAAAAACTAGGGCATAACCGAAATTAGTTTCGACCGAAGTGAAACCGAAACAGCAAAGGAAAAAAAAATTACTCTTGAGGTTGACTCGCGCCGTGTGGCACAGTTCGATGTCATGTTCATAAATATTTAATAGAAATTAGTTGACAGTGAATGCATAATTCTGCAGATCACCGACTTAGCAAACTCCCTTTCCAGCTACCGCCCTGCGCTCACCCCCGCCCCCCCACCGCCTCCCCGAAATGTTGCATCCTTTGCATGTAGCCTTTGCTTGGGGTTGTTGCTTCCACATCTTTTCTCTTCTGTATGGACCGTGCCCTGTCCTCCTCTGCACTAGGTCATTTCCACTAGCATGCAGACATGACGTGATAGCTCCCGTCTTAAAAAACAAGTGCTCTCTAGACCGTGAATCCCTCTCTGGCTTCTGCCCCATGTCCCTGACCCCAAAGCATCTTTCCACTCCTGCCCGCACATTCTCTCCTGAACCCACTGGTACGAGGCTCTTTCCTCCAGCCTACATGACCCACTCTTGTCAAATTCACCAGGACCCTCCAGTTGCGCGAAACCAGTGTTGGTTCTCCGTCTTTATCCCATCCAATGTCATGACCACGCGTGATGATGTGGAACCATCCCCCTCCCCCCTCCCCTGGGTTCCCTACCCTGCCGTCTCCAGCTTCCCCCCGAGAAAAGGAGCACCTCTCTGCTCCTTGTCTTCTTCACCCGCCCTCCTCCTGTTCATCCCCTCAACCTGTAGGGGTGTGTGGGGTTCATCCTCTACTCGCTTCTCTTCTCTACCTACCCCCACTCACTGGGTGGTCTCCGCAGGCCAAGCATTTCCAGTACTAAGCCTGTGCCCATTACTCACCATACTGAGTTGAGTAGGGTCCTCCCCCCACCCCCAAACTCATGTCCAGCTTGAACCTCAGAACGTGACCTTATTTGGAAACAGGGTCTCTGCAGATGTGATTAGTTCAGATGAGGTCGTCCTGGAGTAGGGTGGATCCCTAACTCCAATAACGGGTGTCCTTGTAAGAAACGGGGACACACAGACCCAGGACACACAGAGATGAGTGCCTGCAGTGACCGAGGCAGGGACTGGAGTGGTGTAGCTACAAGCCCACGGATGGAACAATGTGGGGGCAAACACCAGAAGCTAAGAGAGAGGCACCAGGTGGAGCCCCCAGAAGGACCCAATGCCCCTGCCGACACCTTGATCTGGGGCTTCTGGCCTCGGAACTCTGCGAAAATGCATTTCTGTTGTTTCAAGGCATCAAGTGAGGGGTAACTTGTTGCCCTAGGAAACGAACACTCGCAAACTTGCCTCCTTATCCCAGCCCTCCACTGAGGTCCACACTCTCACAACCACCTTATCATCACTTACAATGTCCACTTGGGTATCTCATAGACACCTCAACACGGATATAATCAAAACGGGACTCTTGACCTCCTCCCAGCCCTGTGCTGTAGACTCAATGTTTGTGTGCCCCCCACCCCTCCCAAATTCGCCAGTTGAAGCCCTAAGCCCCTGTGTGCCAGTGTTGGGAGGTGTGGCCTCTAGGAAGTAATTAGGGTTAGATGTGGTGGTGAGGCTGGGGTCCTCCCGATGGGATTACTGTCCTCACAAGAAGACAGAGAGGTGCCAGGGCTCGCTCGCTCGCTCTCTCTACCACGGGAGGACACAGCAAGAAGGCAGCCATCTGCAAGCCAGGAAGAGAGCTCCCAGATGAACTGCATCTGCTGCCACCTTGATCTTGGCCTCCCAGCCTCCACGACTGTGAGAAATCAATGTCTGTGGTTTGAGCCCCTCAGCCTGGGGTATCTCGTTACTGCAGCCAAGCTGACTAACCCACCCTGCTCTTTCCCCCGATCTTCCCACCCTAGTAAATAGCAACCCCACTCATCCCGTTGTTGGGTCTCCTGCCCAGGTGTCATCGCTGACTTGTCTTCTTTCCTTCATACCCCCAAGGGCAACCGATAGCCCGTCTTGTTGGCTTTTCCTTTCAAAACATCTGGGTTCCAACCAGCGTTCACTTCCTCCAAGGAGGAGCTGCCATCCCAGCCCAAGGGGCCACCACCTCTCCCCTGGGCCATTGCAGGAGCCTCACAACTGCTCGCACACTTGCATCCTCTCCCCGGCAAGTGACCCTCCGCACTGCAGCCAGAGCTGCCTTCTCAAAAGGCAAGTAAGGCATCCCCACCCTGAGTTACACCATAGGAAGGTTCTCACAGCGCTCAGACCAGGATCCGAACTCTGCCTGCTCAGGGTACGATCCAGACCCCTCCCATGTGCCCCCGAGGCCCCAGGGGGTCTGGGGCTGCTCCCTGACCATCCACCTCATTCAAGCCACTCCTGTGGCACTGGACTCCCTCCCATCTCTTGGAAGTCTCCATGTAGAGCCTCCGTACCTGCTGTTCCCTTTGCTCTTCTCGCGGCTGAACCACACCCGAAAGGTCTCAGCTCAGTTACCGCCTGGCCACGCGCGTGAATGGTGCTGCACCTCACTCTCTACCCCTCAGCCTGCTTTACTTCTCTAGATATCTGGCGTATTACATCATGCTGTTACATTATTATATACTATGTTATTGCATTGTATCGTATTACATTATTATATTACATATATCATATTACTATATTCTGCTACCTTATACATTGTATCAGCATATATTATAACATTATATAAAACATATTCAATTGTAGCATATTATACTATATTACGAATTACATTATATTACATTATGCATTGAATTATTATTATTTATTTATTGGTTTATTTTTGGCTACACGGAATGTGGGATCTTATTTCCCCAGCCAGGAATCAAACCCTCGGCCCCTGTATTGGAAGTGTGGAGTCTTAACCACTGGACCGCCAGGGAAATCCCCTGCATTGAATTATTATACACTATATTGTTACATATGACATTATATCATATATCATTATGTTATGCTACATCATTTGTTTTGTTACTTTATACTATTTATTGTCTGCCTTTCCCCACTACCTCACGCTACATGTTTTCATGACCACCTAATGTAGTACCTACACCACTCATGTATTCCATATTTATGCATGCGCTTCTTGCCTGTTTCCTCTACTTGGCTGGGAGCTCCATAAGGACGGGAACGTCTGCTGTCTTACTATTTTAATCTCAACACTTAGAAATGCACCTGATAGTAAATGCCCACAAATATTTGTTAAGTGAGATTGATTCCAATAAGTGAAATGTTTCAGATTGGCCTGCTGAGAAAAACCCTGGGTTAAAACACCAAATTAGGATGTTTTAAAATTTTGATCACTTGGAGAACAGGCTTTCAGCAAACAGGCATTCTGTAAGTTAATTCGGGGAGGCATTGCTTTCCCCAAAAGAAGGGTTTCGTGAAAAGTTTTGTTTGGGGCACTGAGTTGTAATAGACCTCAGATGCTGATGTGCGTTGCGATCCAGTCCACCCTGTAGACATTTCCAAGTGGGTGAGTGAGGATGGAATGGTTTCAGCAGGTCAGGATTGACACTCAGTGGATGTAATTGTCTGGAAATTTAGGAAGCCCTGGCCTGGAACATAGTAGGCATGTAATAAGAACTGTCTGACTCACTTCACTTAGTATGATGCTCTATAGGTCCGTCCATGTCGCTGCAAATGGCATCATTTCAGTCTTCAGTAAAATAAATTTTAAAAAATTAAATGGAAATAATAATAAAAAAAGAATTGTCTGGTAGCATAAATGAAGAAGGTTAAAGGAAACCTGCCCATGGTTCCCTGTGAAACGACACAGGCTTATAACAGTATGTAGGGACCTGCAAGGGGTGTGCAAAGCTAGAAATAGGCTTTGGAACAGTTTTAAGTAAATAATTAGAAAAGGAACCCTCTTGCACTGTTGGTGGGAATGTAAATTGATACAGCCACAATGGAAAACAGTATGGAGGTTCCTTAAAAAACTAAAAATAGAACTACCATATGACCCAGCAATCCCACTACTGGGCATATACCCTGAGAAAACCATAATTCAAAATGAGTCATGTACCACAATGTTTATTGCAGCTCTATTTGCAATAGCCAGGACATAGAAGCAACCTAAATGCCCATCGACAGACGAATGGATAAAGAAGATGTGGCACATATATACAATGGAATATTACTCAACCATAAAAAGAAACGAAATTGAGTTATTTGTAGTGAGGTGGACGGACCTAGAGTCTGTCATACAGAGTGAAGTAAGACAGAAAGAGAGAAACAAATATCGTATGTTAACACATATATATGGAATCTAAAAAAAAAAAAAAAAGGTCATTAAGAACCTAGGGGCAGGACAGGAATAAAGACACAGACCTACTAGAGAATGGACTTGAGGACATGGGGAGGGGGAAGGGTAAGCTGGGACAAAGTGAGAGAGTGGCATGTACATATATACAGTACCAAATGTAAGACCGATAGCCAGTGGGAAGCAGTCGCATAGCACAGGGAGATCAGCTCGGTGCTTTGTGACCACCTAGAGGGGTGGGATAGGGAGGGCGGGATGGAGGGAGTTGCAAGAGGGAAGAGATATGGGGATATATGTATATATATAGCTGATTCACTTTGTTATAAAGTAGAAACTAAAACGCCATTGTAAAGCAATTATACTCCAATAAAGATGTTAGAAAGAAAGGAAGAAAGAAAGAAAGAAAGACCACACCAGGCCAGGAGGCAGATGTAGAGGCAGAAAGAAAGATGTAGAAAAACATACAGGAAGTCTCTTAACATTACCTTGGAACATTAAAGGGGAACATTAAAGGGGAATGTTCCCCATTAAAGGGGAATTCATTTTCTTTATATGAAAAACACCTAAAACTTTTTTTTTTGAAGTTACAATGTTGTGTTCATTTCGGCTGTACAGCAAAGTGATTCAGTTATACATATGTATACATTCTTTTTTGTATTTTTCTCCATTGTGGTTTATCCCAGGATATTGAATGCAATTGAATACAATTCCCTGTGCTATACAGTAGGACCTTGTTGTTTACCTAATACTTTTATAATTAAAAATAAAAACAATAAAAGAGCAACTTTTAAAAACATCAACATTTTGAGTTTTAGAAAGCCACTTTGAACGGTATCCCAAGACTGAGCTAATGTATTCCATCTTCATTGGGAATTTGTTAGCACACACTCGAGAGTTCACAGTGTGAATAAGAAGAGGCTTCTGACACCTCGCTATTTTCTGCCCCAAAGTGTCAAATCGTGGGGATAAACTACAAACTACAACAACAGATACTGTAATAAATGCCCTCCCATAAGAATTTGTCCAAAGGGACTTTCTGCTGTCCCAAGAAGAGACGTAAATGGAATTGTCCAAAGTTCACAGACTTTCAAGACCACGTTATCACACTTACCCATCTCCTGCATATCAATTTTATTTCCCATGTCTATCAAAAAAATGACATTAATTGGATATTTGCCCTTTAGTCTGTGGAACATGCTATGGGGAATGGGTAATTTTCACTTTTCAAGAAGAAAGTCTGTTATTTTAATTAAAAATAATATAATAAAATGATAGTAAATTGATATAATGTTAAAATTTTTAAAAAATGACCTTCTCCCAGTTACAGGACCAAACCAAATACTGATTCTGTAAATTCTTACTCATTGTGAATGATGACAAAACAACCAACCAGAAAGAAGGCTTGCTTTTTACTTTTATGGAACAAATGAAGGTATGTAAATTAAAAGAATCAAACCTGGCACACGAAAAAAATAAAAGCAAATACTGTTTTACATCATTCAAAAAAAAAAAAGAAAGAAAAAGAAAACAAGGTTGTCAGAACCTGAAAATTAGAGAAACTGACTAAAAACAGGTCCAGGGAAATAACTGCAAAACAGAGGGTGTATTTAAATCTGTTTACTGTCAGGAAGTGAATGTCTTCCTAACACTGGCCACAGGGCGCTGAGGCTCCTAGAACGCAGTTCCGTTGCTTAATTACGCGGCAATGTATATATTTCTTGGAATCCAACCTGGCTTTCCAGCCTGGAGGAAAATCCCATGATAGGTTGATGAACTGAACTTGCCTCTGGAAACTGGGCCATGTGTTAGAAATCAAACTGCGCTGTCTCAGTTTGCAGCAACTTTCCAATCCATCCATCCTTTCCCTCTGCTCAGGAGGCACGTGACATGGAGGCTGACACCCGTTGGTGAGGTGCGGAAATGACCCACACCAAGGCAGTGAGAGACCAATGGAATGTTTGATACAAACCACCCAGGACCGTGTGTCTGGCAGTGGGTTCGCGATACCAAAGGCAGCCGGCCATCTGAGGGTCAGGCAACCTGGGTCCCACTCCCAGCACTGCAACTGACCAGCTGTGAGGTTTGCCCGTGGGACCACCCAGCTCTGTGCTAGATGCCAGGGGGCCACGGCGAGGCAGCACCACGCATGGCCCCTGTCCTCCTGGAGTCTAAATCCAAATGGCGGGATGGATAGCAAACAACGGCTCATTCAAGTAAATGTAAATGCCAACCGCCCACAGAAAAAGAATCACGAATGGCTCTTCTACGTGTGAAAAGATGGTCAGCCTCAGCCACGGTAAGAGAAACCCAGAGTAAAACCTTCATGTACCTTCTCCCACTCACCAGTTAGACCGAGAAAAAAAACTTGATCACATGCTGTGTTGGCCAGAGTGTGGGGAATTCAGCAGCTCTCATAGGTGGCACTAAACAGACTGCTAAAAAGACACCTGTTTACAGCACAAAAGCTGAAACAAGAAGGCAGAACCTCATGAGGAGTTACTTAAATTTTTTCGCCACTTGGCATAAGTCCGTGAAACCTCGGTGAGCGTTGATTTGGGGTCATAATACATTTTAGGGAGTAGGCGAATTTGCAGACAATGGAATTTGTGAATAACAAAGAGGGACTGTGATTGTTAACAGTGGTTGTCTGTAGGGAAGAGGACCAGGTAGGTGAGACACAGGGATGGGAAGGAAAATTCACTCTTGAATGGGTAGTCTTTTCTCCTTTTTGGATCTTTGTATCAAGTATGTTTACTACGTAACCAAATAAATAAATGAAAGGTTTCAAGAAATTGTAACCGGAATTCCCTGGCTGTCTCCATGTTTCCACTGCAGGGGGCATGGGTTCCATCCCTGGTCGGGGAACTAAGATCCCGCATGCCGCATGGCCAAAAAAAAAAAAAAAAAAATTATAAAAAGAAATTGTAACAAGGACAAGAATTGGTTAACTCTGGTAAGACTTCATTCTGCCATCGGTAAAAAGGGGGTGAGGATGTCGACATCAGTGGCTAGTGGTGAGGGTTTAAGAAGAGCAGTTAGGAAAAGGGCTTGGTACAGTGTCTGACCCATAATAAGCATTTGATAAAGAAGAGTGGTATTTTAATGAATTCCCTTCCCCACTCTTCTCCAGATCTTGACTCCTAAGGTGAAAAAGTCTTCAGCCCTGCTCCTAAATATTCTCCAGGCTTCTGTGACCCTGTTCATACCCCTCTCTTTTCTAAATTCTCTCCCCACTTAATCACTGGCTATGCCAGGCACTCTGGTTGCCTACTCCACACCCATTTTGCTCTTTTTAAAAAAAATTTAAAACTCTGATTTTGCTCAGCATGGCAATGTGTTCAGTTACAAATATCCACCTCCCCAGAAATCCCTTGCACATGCATGAACAGATGAGCCAGTTCTGGCCAATGAGACAAGGACAAAAATCCTCTTGGCATTCCTTCTCCAATAAAAGGCAGAGCTTCATGAGGAGGAGGCATTTGGCCTTCCCTCTGACTTTCTGCCTGGAACATGGGTGTGATGCCTGGAAGTGCAGTAGCCATCTTGTGACCTTGAGGAAGACAGCCTTACACTATGAAAGGTGAGGAAGAAAGAGAATAGGAAACTGGGTCTTTGGTGAAGTTATTGAGCCATAACAGTCCATCCTGAGTTGGGGAAGAAAAATAAAGCCCTGACTCATTTAAGTCATTGTGGTAGGTTTTTCTCATGTGTGCAATTGAGATAGGGCTGAACTGACATTGCTCCCAACAGAACTCAAGCACAGAGGATGTGAAGGTTCTTCAACCACCTTCCTCACTAACCTTTCTCCACAGATAACTCAGCTCAGGCCACAGTCCAGTCACCAGCAGTGTATTCCAACTTCAGCCCAGATCTCCCTCCTCAGACCCAGCTCCCAAATGCCACCGCCTGAGGCTCTCAGACTTCTTACACTCAGGTCACTGCCTGCATCCCTCCACCCACAAATAGACTTCTCCTCTTGATCCCTATTTGGGGCCCTGGTTACCATCCACTCCATAAAACAGGGCCAGCCTCACATCCAACTTTGATCTGCCCTTAACAGCTCTGAGCTTCAAATCCTGCATCTCTAAACCGAAATGATTACAGGACTTGTTTCACACGGGGTGTGGTGAGGGTTTCGCAACGTCATCAGGCTTCTAGCTGCTTTCCCGGGAACAGAATGTGCTGACTGAGTAAATGCATAGATCCAGGGGGGCTTAGCAGTTAACCGTGTCCTTGGACGCAGCTGCCTGGATACATGTGCGCGCACATGATTTTGGCAGATTTCGGTTGTTCTTAGTTTAAAACTACCGGCAGGGTCTGTGGGCTTTGGTGAAGCAAAAGGAAGATGGGTTGAAATGGATTCAGCATGGTATTTGCATGTGGACTGCGTGCCAGATGCTATTCTGAGTACTGGGGATAAAATAATGGACGAGCAGTCAAAAGCCCTAACCTTGTGTTGCTGATGCTATCACTGGGGAGACAGATAGTGAGCAAACCAATTCATCTGGTTGTTGGATGTACAGGGCCAGGCTGTGAGGAGGGCATGAAACAAAACCAGCGGGATAAGATGCTATAGGAGGGTGCAGGGGCTGCCATCTGAATGCAGGGTGGGAAAGCAGTCAGTGAAGAACTCTTGGGGAGATGACCAGGGTTGGAGCAGAGACCTCTAAGAAGTGAGAGAGGGATGGAATTGCCAGATGGAGAAGATAAAAAGGATACCAGTTCAATTTGAACTGGAGGATACCAGTTCAATTTGAATTTCAGATAAACAACAAACGCATGCATTATTTGGGACATACCTATCCTAAAAAATGATCCAACGTTGCCACCCAAACTGAATCAGGGTCCCATGAACCATGAAAAAGGACATAAACATACCACATAAGCCAGCTGTCCCACTCCCAGATACTTAGTCAAGAGAAAATGACACTTATGTTCATACAAAGACTTGTACGTGAATGTTCATAGTAGCTTTGTCCGTAGTAGCCACATACCAGCAGCAACACAAACGTCCATCAACAGGTAAATGGATACACAAATTGTGGTGCAGCCACACAGTGGAATACCACACAGCAATGAAGAGAAATGAATTATTCAGTGGGGAGAGGGAAGGAGGAGGGGCAACATGGGGGTAGGGGATTAATAGGTACAAACTATTAGGTAGAAAATGAGCTACAAGAGGGACTTCCCTGGTGGTCCATTGGTTCAGACTCTGCGCTTCCACTGCAGGGGGTATGGGTTTGATCCCTGGTTGGGGAACTAAGATCCCGCATGTCTTGAGGATCGGCCAAAAAAATAAATAAATAAGCTACAAGGACCTAGAGATTATCATAGTAAGTGAAGTAAGTCAGACAGAGAAAGACAAATATCTTATGATATCACTTACATGTGGAACCTAAAAAAATGATACAAGTGAACTTATTTATAAAACAGAAATAGACATAGACATAGAAAACAAACTTATGGTCACCAAAGGGGATGGCGGGGGAGAGGGAGAGATAAATTAGCATATACACACTACTATATATAAAATAAACAACAAGGTCCTACTATATAGCACAGGGAACTATATTCAATATCTTGTATCAACCTATAATGGAAAAGAATCTGAAAAATATATATACATATATATACTGAATCACTTTGCTGTACACCTGAAACTAACACAACAGTGTAAATTAACTATACTTCAATTTTAAAAAATGGTTAAGAAAAAATAAAATGAGCTACAAGGATACACTGTACAACACAGGGAACCTAGCCAACATTTTATAATAACTATAAGTGGAGTATCAACTTTAAAAATTGTGAATCTCTATATTGCACACCTGTAACTATATAATATTGTATACCAACTGTACTTCAATAAAAAGATTTAAAAATAAAATATTACTAAAAAAGAAATGAATTATTGATACCTGCATCAATGTGTAATTACCTCAAAGTAATTACATTGAGTTTAAAAGGCTGGACAAGAAAAAAGTACATGCTATATGCTTTGATGTTGGTAAAACTGAAGAGGCAAACTAAATATAGTGGCACAAAGTATACTTTGGTGGTTTCTTAGGCAGGAGGGGTGGGGACGCACAAGGGGAGACTGCAAAGGGGAAAAAAGATAATTTGAGGGTGACAGATGTGTTCAGTCTTGACTTTGGTGAAGGTTTTGTATACCTATATGTAGAGAGACGCATATGTCAAAACGTACTAAATTATACACTTTCACTATGCACAGTCTATTGTATGTCAATTTTATCGCATAAATCTGTCTTTACAAAATGAGGAGGGTTCATGGTCACACACCCTGGAGTGGTCTATCCAGTGGAAATCCCCACTGCCTCTTCTCCAACCCTCGGGCCCCTGGGATCACCTCAGAGACAGCTGCTGGCCTTGCATGCCCTCGAGTTTTTAGTTCCTACGTGGAGTATTCTCAGCGTTCTCCTTGTGCTCTGCTGTTCCCCATCACAGGACACAATCAAATAACCCCCAACCTCCACTCATGGCCAGACTTCCTCCCCCTTTTCTTTCTTCTTTAATTTTAATTGTGGTAAAATACACATAACACACAATTTACCATCTTCAAAAAAAAAAAAAAACCCAAACCCAAACCAAACAGAATTTACCATCTTAACCACTTTTAAGTGTACAGTTCTGGGCTTCCCTGGTGGCGCAGTGGTTGAGAGTCCGCCTGCCGGTGCAGGGGACACGGGTTCGTGCCCCGGTCCGGGAGGATCCCACATGCCGTGGAGCGGCTGGGCCCGTGAGCCATGGCCGCTGAGCCTGCGCGTCTGGAGCCTGTGCTCCGCAACGGGAGAGGCCACAACAGTGAGAGGCCCGCGTACCGCAAAAAAAAAAAAAAAAAAAAAAGTGTACAGTTCTGAGGCATTCAGAACATTCACACTGTTGTGCAGCCATCACCAGAGCTCTTTTCATCTTGCAAAACTGAACCTCCAAAACTTGCTGAACACTAACTCCCGTTCCCCCGCTCCGTCCAGCCCCTGGCACCCACCACTCTATTTGCTGCCTCTGTATCTGACTACTCTAGACATCTCATAGAAATGGAATCCTACAGGGACTTCCCTGGTGGCACAGCGGGTAAGACTCCACACTCCCACTGCAGGGGGCCCAGGTTTGATCCCTGGTCAGGGAACTAGATCCCACATGCATACCACAACCAAGGTGCCTGCCTGCTGCAACATAGATGCAACTAAATAAATAAATATTAAAAAAAAACAATGAGACATGGAATTCTACAGCATTAATCTTTTGCGAGTGGCTTCCTTTACTAAGCAGAATGTCCTCGAGGGTCGCCCGTGTTGTACTGTGTCAGAATTCCTTCCTTTTAAAGGCTGAATAATAGATAACTAATGAGAAACTACTGTAGAGCACAGGGAACTCTACCTAAGCACTGTGGTGACCTAAATGGGAAGGAAGTCCAAAAAAGAGGGGTATATGTATAGCTGATTCATTTTGCTGTACGGTAGAAACTAATGCAACACTGTAAAGCAATTATACCCCAATAAAATTAACTAAAAAAATAAAGGCTGAGTAATATTCCATTGTATGCACACACCGCATTCCGTGTATCCATTCACCCCTCCCTGGACACTTGGGTGGCTTCCACCTTTTGCCTACCACAAATAATGCTGCTTTGAGCAGGGGTGCACGGATTTTTCGTTGAATTCATGCTTCCCCTTCTTTTTTTGTTTGTTTGTTCTGGTTTGGTTTTGTTTTGGGTTTTTTTTTCCAGTTTTATTGAGAAATAATTGTCTACATCACTGTATAAGTTTGAGGCATACAGCATGATGATTTGATTACATATACTACCGTAGAACGATTATCTCAATAGGTTCAGCTAACATCCATCATCTCCCGTAGATACAATATAAAGAAAAAAATTAAAGAATTTTTCTCCTTGTGATGAGAACTCTTAAGATATACCCTCTTAACAAGGTTCTATCTGTTATACAGCTGTGTTTCCCATTCTTTTCAGTGTATCCCCAAAGTGGAACTTTGGGGATCACATGTTAATTCTATGTCTGAGTTTCTGAGGACCCACCATACTGTCTCCTTCTCAACTGCTGGCTTAGTTGCCCGAGTATTGTACTTGGCAGACACCAGACCAACATCAGCCCTCCCTCCCTCCGTCCTCACCCAGAGGGCAGCCTCTCCCATGTTTCTGTCACCATCGCTTCAATCATAGGCTCATCCCTGGCCCCTCTCTCACCCTCCCCCCTCCCCTCCCTCATCCAGTCCCTTTGCTTCTGGCTTGAAATGTCCCTGTCCCCCCACCCCCATTCAGCTCGTCCTCTTCAGGGCTGTGTCCTCACTTGAAGTCTGCATCTCTCCTGGATCTATCCACGTCTCCCCACCCTTGCTGCCCGCGGCCCACTCTAACCCACACACCCCTGGTTCCTGGGTAGCCGGAGCACCCAATAGCTCCCCAAAGCCTTCCTGAACCTCCGCTTCCCATCATCAACCCACTCTCCTGTCTGGTAGTCACGGCAGCCCATCCACAGAGAGCCTGGCACATAGTGAGCCTTCAAAAATATTCACTTTTTTTTCTTTCTTTTTTCTCCCCTTTTTATTGGAGTAGAGTTGATTTACAATGTTGGGTTCGTTTCAGCTGTACAGCAAAGTAAATCAGTTATACACATACATATATCCACTCTTTTTCAGATTCTTTTCCCATACAGGTTTTGACAGAGTATTGAGTAGAATTCCCTGTGCTAGTCAGTAGGTCCTTATTAGTTATCCATTTAAATATAGTAGTGTGTATATGTCAATCCCAATCTCCCAATTTATCCCTTCCCCCTTTTCCCCCCGGTAACCATAAGTTTGTTTTCTACATCTGTAACTCTACTTCTGTTTTGTAAATAAGTTCATTTGTACCATTTTTTAAAATACCACATATAAGTGATATCATATGATATTTGTCTTTCTGTCTGAGAAAGACACTTCACTCAGTATGACAATCATAGGTCCAATATTAATATTTTATATATCTACCTCCATCTCTCCAACATTATACACATGTGTATCTCTATCAGACATTATACATGTATATATATGGATATATATATTATGTATATACACACGTATAATATAGAAATTTTAATATATAACAATTTATATATTTATTATGTATTTATCATATATAAATTCTGATATATATCATAGGTGTGTGTGTATGTGTGTGTGTGTAGAGGGGGAAAGAGATTCATGTAGAAAATTGCTAAAAAATACTTATGTTGGGGTGGTATGATTACGGTAGTTTCTTAAAGGTATTTTTAAAGATTTTTTAAAAATTAAAAATATAATATGCAATCTTTGAGAAACCTCAAACTATATCAGAAATGTAGAAAGAAAAATTGTAAAAATCCCTTCCACTTCCACAGGGCCAATAACTACTGACGTTTTCTTGTTTTTTCCCTCTTGAAATTTTTTGGTACAAAAGATGCATATGTACCTGTGTACGTGTCCGTGTGCACACGTGTACATACATACACACAGTTTCGTTTCTATGGGAATGGAATCACATTCTACACTTTGTGCGGCAACTTGCCTTTCTTGGTTTTTTTTTTTTTTTTGCGGTACGCGGGCCTCTCACTGTTGTGGCCTCTCCCGTTGCGGAGCACAGGCTCCGGACGTGCAGGCTCAGCGGCCATGGCTCACGGGCCCAGCCGCTCCGCGGCATGTGGGGTCTTCCCGGACTGGGGCACGAACCCGCGTCCCCTGAGTCGGCAGGCGGACTCTCAACCACTGCGCCACCAGGGAAGCCCCCTTCTTGGTTTTTTGAACCAACAGTCTGTCCTGGACAGTCTTTACCCCACAGTCGTAACCACTATTAATGTTCTGTTCTTCCTCCCAGAGGTTTCTTTGTGTGTACAAAAATATAAATACATATAGAAAAATATACACACATTTTTCAATAGGAGCAAGTTCAGACTCTATGTACTGTTACTGACCTGATGGTCTTTGCTCTTTGTGACCCCTCAGCATGTCCCAGGCAACTTTCTATCCCCAAACGCACCACTGCATCAACCTCTGGACAGTGGCTTATGACTCCACAGAACGGACACAAGACCACCAGTTTTACCTTTCCCGTATTGATGGACAGAGTATCTACAATATTTTCCAATAGAATGTGCACTTCTGTGAGTCCTTCTGTAGGGTTAGTTACTGGAAGTATGTTTTCTGTGTCTGGGTGATGCCTATTCAAAACGAGGAGTTTTGCCTCCTACAAAATCCCCCTCCAAGAGGTCATGCCCTCGAAACCCTCATCCGCCCGCCGAGTGTGAGAGTACAAACTCACTCTCGCCCTCCCCAACCCTGGCCTTTGCCGATATTCTCGTGTTTTGGTGAGTCTGCAAGTTAAACCCAGCGTTGCATTATTTCGACTTGCAGTCCCTAATCACCCAAGAAGTGGTGCCTCTTCTCCAAACCTTCCTGGGCTTTTCTCTATTAATAATTTTCTTCCCATGGCTTCATCTTAACACTTAGGTGTTGTCCCTAACTGTGTCCATTTCCCTTCAGTCTTCCCTCCAATTTCCCTTCTACACAAACCAATTTGTAAAGGATTAAACATTCAACATCAGAGACAGAATGGGACAAAATGGCCGCGCGGGAACATCGGGGTAAAAACTAGCCAAAACGGGATCTCAGGAGCGAGATGCGTCAAACAGCCGTGAAGCTGGAGGATGGAAGTCTCTCTTCCATCTGGAACTTGACATCGACGGAACAGCGAGCGCATTGTGAGTCTCCCAGAAGGAGCAACGCGTTGCCTGGCTACCCGGCAGCTGGCCTGGCTTTGTAGCTCCGAGGAGAATTTCAGGGTGGGATGCAAGCTGAGGTTCCAACAACAAATAGGCTGAAGGGTTTAACCCCTTCTTCTTGGGGAGCTCGAGCTGAGGGGCATCCTGGGCCCAGGTAGCCCTGGCCGGGTGTTGGGACTTCCAGGACCTTTGATTTCCTTCGTTGCAAAATGTGCTCAGCGGGACCCGACATGGTCGACGGCTAGGTAGAATCCTTGAGATTTGTAACCCACCGGGCACTTCCTGGACCTGGTTTCCAGATGAGGATCTTTCTACTCAGATGTAGGGCTTAGGGATGCTGGTTTAACTCCTCCAACAGAGGGGTCTTGTCAGCAAAATGAGGGCAATAACACCAGTCTTGGTTGGGTTGTGTTGAACTGCACGAGAATGGCCTCAAAAGAGTGGGAAGGTAGTGTTGAAATTCCCTGTTTCTCTTCCCTCCGTCACATCTCTTCAAAACACTTACAATGGGTCTGCCCTCCTTGGTGACACTGTGCCCCACTGAACCTGCTTATGACTTTGCCATGGCTCCCCGGAAAGAGTTCAACAAGGAATTTACCCAACCCACGGGGTCCAGCCTCCCAGGTCCCCTCTGCTCACCACACTCTGGCCTCCCTGGTTTTCCTTCTGTTCCTTGATCTTTCCGACACAATTCCCACCTCCAAGCCTCCCCCGCCCCCGTCAGGGCTGGCTCCTGCACATCTCATGGGGCTCGGGTTCAATAACATTTCCTCGAGGAGGCTTCCCCCAACTCCTCCATCTAAAATAGCAGCTAGGTGGCCAACAAACACATGAAAAGGTGCTCAACATCACTAATCATCAGAGAAACGCAAATCAAGTCTACAATGAGGTACCACCTCACACCGGTCAGAATGACCATCCTTGAAAAATCTACGAACAATAAATGCTGGAGAGGGTGTGGAGAAAATGAACCCTCCTACACTGTTGGTGGGAAGGTGGGAATGTAAACTGGTACAGCCACTATGGAGAACAGTATGGAGGTTCCTTAAAAAACTAAAAACAGAATTACCATATGACCCAGCAATCCCACTACTGGGCATATACCCAGAGAAAACCATAATTCAAAAAGACACATGCACCCCAATGTTCATTGCAGCACTATTTACAATAGCCAGGACATGGAATCAACCTAAATGTCATCAAGAGAGGTATGGATAGAGAAGATGTACATATACACAATGGAATACTATTCAGCCACAAAAAGGAATGAAACTGTGTCATTTGCAGAGACGTGGGTGGACCTAGAGACTGTCACAAAGAGTGAAGTAAGTCAGAAAGAGAAGAACAAATATTGTATAATATCGCTTATATGTGGAACCTAGAAAAATGGTATAGATGATCTTATTTGCAAAGCAGAAATAGAGACACAGACATAGAGAACAAATGTATAGATACCAAAGGGGAAGGGTTGGGGGGGGTGAGATCAACTGGGAGATTGGGATTGACATATACACACTACTATGTATAAAATAGATAACTAATGAGTACCTACCATATAGCACAGGGAACTCTACTTAATACTCTGTGGTGACCTAAATGGGAAGGGAATCTAAAAAAGAAGAGATATATGTGTACGTATAACTAGATTCACTTTGCTGTACAGCAGAACTTGACACAGCAGTTTAAAGGAACTACACTCTTTATTTATTTAACTACACTTTTATTTATTTTAAATAAATAAAAAATAAAATAGCTGTTAAATCCAGGCTTCCTAACCCTAACCCTCCGCCCCAGACCCTCCATGCCACTGGGCTTCCTGAACCCTCCACACACATTCTGTAGATCCCAGAATAAAAACCACCACCACCGCCATCACCACCGCTGTGTTACTCAGAAGACCATCTCATACTCATCAAGGTGGGCACCTGTTGGTTCCCCCAGCCGAGGTCCACTCCCCCTTCATTCTGATCACAGTGCTTTGCCTGGGGAGCCAGACCACCCCCACTCTCCGCCCTTGCAGTCTGAGTGGAGATGACATCATTTCCTGAACTGGGAATGGACAGATGTATGTCCCAGGTCTGGCCAGTCAGCATCTTAGGGATTGACTCAGGGATGGGCCTGGAACTTTAGCAGAACTAACAGGAAAGAGGCACTGATTCACTGGGTATGTTCAGCTGGTAGGGCCCATGCCTGGAGCTGCTGGTACCCATCCTTGCCACCTTGGAGGGAGGGCCTATGTCAGAAGGAAGCTGGATCAGGGAAGAGCAGACCCCATGGACCAAGACATAAAGACTGCATCTTGATGACATCGTTTGAAATGCTGGATACAACTGTACCTGAAAGCACCTTGGGCTTCACAGATGTTTAGCCAATACACTCGCACTTATTTCGTTTAAGCCAATTTGAGTTCATTTTCCCTTCACTTACATCTGAAATCCGTGCAACAGGTAACCCTTATCCCAAGCCCTTGTCACCACTCAGTTTCAAAACATTAACGTCAACCCCGACTCTTCCCTCCTCTCCATCCCCCATATTCAGAGTTGCCATGTCCCGTGGAGTCCACCCCATAACTGTGTCTCCCATCTGTCTCACATTTTCCATTCTTCTGCATCCATTTCCCATCTCTCACACTGATACACCTCCTGAGTTACAGAACCCTAGTCCAGCCCCCATTAATTCTCCACTGCTTGCTCCTTCCATCCACTCTCCCATCTCAAGAAGGACATCCCAGGACTTCCCTGGTGGTCCAGTGGCTAAGACTTCGCCTTCCAATGCAGGGGGTGCAGGTTCCATCCCTGGTTGGGGAGCTAAGATCCCACATGCCTCATGGACAAAAAACCAAATCATAAAACAGGAGCAATATTGCAACAAGTTCAATAAAGACTTTAAAAATGGTCCAGGGACATCCCTGGTGGCACAGTGGTTAAGAATCTGCCTGCCAATGCAGAGAGCATGGGTTCAAGCCCTGGTCGGGGGAGATCCCGCATACCATGGAGCAACTAAGCCCGTGTGCCACAACTACTGAGCCCGCATGCCTAGAGCCCATGCTCCACAACAAGAGAAGCCACCGCAATGAGAAGCCTGTGCACTGCAACGAAGAGTAGCCTCCGGCTCACTGCAACTAGAGAAAGCCCACACACAGCAACGAAGACCCAATGCAGCCAAAAATAAATTAATTAAAATAAAGATTTGAAAAACTGTCCTCTGTTTAAAAAAAAAAAGAAGATCCACATCAAAAAAAAAATCTTAAAAAAAAAAGACATCCTCCTGAAACACAAATGTAACTCGGCTACTCTCCTGCTTAGAAACGTTTCTTCAGTGACCAGAGACAGAAATGCTAATTGTTAACGCAAAGACAAAGGAACAAAAATAAGAGTTGTTTACTGAAGAGCTCAGGAGTAGCTGGCTCCATGCCTAGGTGGACCCAGGTCCTCAAAAACGTTCGTCAGAGATCCATCTCCTCCCTATCTCTAGGCTCTGATTTCCCCAGCAGGAATCATCCCCAACCCTTCCACAGAAATCCTAGGGCTGTGTCTCCTTGCCCAGGTGGAGTCACATGATCATCCTGGGGCCAATTACAGTGGTTTCTGTTGACCAGGTAGAGGCCACAGGTGTGGAGGAGAGAAGCCAGCCCCACATAAGCCCCCTACGCTGAAGGGGCTGGAGAGAAGGCTTCCTAAAGGAAGAGGGCTTTATTGGTAAAAGAGTGAATACTGGGTGAACAAAACCTTATACTCACTGCACCCACGCGGAGCACACAGCATCTCTGAGGTCAAGTTCAGGCCCCAGGAGGCTCTCCTGCAGTCTCCTCTGCAGTCATGCTTCACCTTGCCCACCACTGCCACGGCCACACCCTAGTTATAATCAACGGCCCTACTTCCCTCGACTTCCCTCTCACCCTTAGACTTCTGCACTCTCAACCCTGATACCCGAGCAGGACCCTGTGGGGCTCCTGGACACAAAAGCCCTTCTGTGTCCCCCATTTCTTGATTACAGGAAATGGGCTTCATGCAGCCTCCATGACCTTCCCTGAGTTCCAACTGGCAGGTTCAAACAGTTGCTAATAAGGGAAGGGAGGGGATGTGAGACAAGGGAGGAGCAGCCCTGGGGGCAAGGTCCTGGTTCCCCCTCAAGGGATACACATAACAATATCTTTGAGCTGTTTTGCAGATACTGAAACCCGCTCCAGGTGGAAGAAGTTAAACGATTAAAGGTGGTATGCTGCCCACAGGCATGGAGACCCCAGGGCAGCTGGAACCTGTAGGTTGATGACGCTGACTTCTACTTACCTCCCCACCAACCAGTCAGAAGAAGGTCCACGAGCTGATCACGCCCTCCTTGAACCATTACTATAAGACTCCTCACTACCCCCTCCAGGTCAGGGACACACAGTTCTGAGGGCATGAGCCCGCTGTGGCCCCCTTTGCCTGGCAAAGCAATAACGCTTTTCTTTTCTACCTCACCCAAAACTCTGTCTCCGGGAATCAATATGGTGTCAGGGTACAGAGGCCGGCTTCGGCTTCAACCCCAACGCTCATTCCCCTGTTCCCCTCTTTTCAACAAGTTCCTGCTCAGCTTTGTGTCCTCATCACATACGGTACCCCTCCAGGAAGGTGGTCCTGAGACCCCCACAAATGAGATTCGGTGTCCGAAGTGGGTATGAGTGGGTTGACCTATGTAGCACTCCCTGCCTCACTGGGGGCTCTAACCCTGTTTCTTATTCTGGGGACTGCTTTTCCTCTACCCACCAAAGGAGACCTGTTGCAGTGTTCTGTGTGCCCTGGACACAGGGTGAGAGTGTGGCTCAAGACTTGGGCGGGTGAAAACCTTTCTTCTGGGGACCAGGGAAGCAAGGCTGGTCCTCGCAGATGGATGACCAAGGAGTAGCACCGTTGTGACCTCATGGGGAGGCCTTACATGACAGCACGCTGCCAGCGCTCAGACTCAAGTGGTAGAGAGACAGCTGCTGGCTGCTCTCCATCACCCCGAGGACAGCTGCACCCCTACCTTCCCTCCCCGGGATATGGTTACTGGAGCCAAGAAATGCCCCCCCTTTGTCTAAACTAGTTTGAGTTGGGCAGAGGGCTGGTTCAGTGCTGTCTCTTGACTCCATCGAGAAGGAAGGGGTGATAAACTGTCAGGTGCTTATGGGAGGTGAGACTCAACGGTTGGGTCTGTGAACATGGAGATTGCTGGAGGCCTTTCGGTAGGACAGTAGAGATGAAGGATCGGAATGGGGTGAAGACGGAGAGGGGGATTTGGAGGCAGAGAGGGACTGCGGAGCTAGCTCAAAGGGAGGGGAGAGCAACGGCACAGCAGCTGAACAGGGATGTGGGGTCAAGGTGGGCTTTGTGGGCTGGGGTCTACTATGACAGCGTGTCTGTGGACTGACAGGAATGGTCCAGGAGAGGAGGGAGTCTCAGTGATGCAGGAGAGGGGGAGAGTGCAAGAACAGAGAGGAGGCTGGGGTCCACGGGGACAGGGTGGCCTGGAGAGGAGCACAGCACCAGTGGAAGGAGGGCTCCCAGGGCCCAGACGCGGGTACGAAGGCGGTGTTGGAAGAGTGTGCAGTTCCCTCTTGACTCAAACAGTGGGTTAGGAGCCGTTGCCACACCTTCAGTGCTGGGCTTCCAGGAATAAGGAAGCAAGCACTGTGCAGGGGCCGGGAACCAGGGCTCTCCCTCCCAGACCACCCGGCCCTGCTGTGTACAAGCTAGTGGACATACTACCCCCTCCCTTCAGGACCCACTTTCCCTACATGGAAAAAAGGGATTTCTGAAGGCATCCCTCCCAAGGATTATTGTGAGAACACATTGTGAGAATGCTTACTTTGGTACTTATCGTTTTTATTTTTATTTTAAAAAACATTTTTTTTCTAGTTTATTTTTTGGCCACACTGCACGGCATGTGAGACCTTAGTTCCCCTACCAGGGATCGAACCTATGTCCCCTGCAGTGGAAGCATGGAGTCCTAACCACTGGACCGCCAGGGAAGCCCCCTTTGGTGAATGTTACTTATTGCGAGAATGAAACAGTATTCAATGAAATTCAGGAAGACAGGTATCAGCAAAGTGCAGGGCTTACAAAAGGACTATGTCCCTTACCTACTGTACGGTATTATTATTATTATAATAATCTTATATATAATGTAGAATTAAATATATAATACAATGTTATATGTAATAATCATATACATAATTATATATGAATACACTGACCTTAACATATAATTATGTAATAATCAACACTAATAATACATGATGAGCATATTGTAGACTGCCCATCACCTGTTGTAGAATCCACAACAAGGTCCTCATTTCAGCTGACCCTGTGGAACAGTGCTTGGTAGGAATAAACTGGCGGGGAAATGATTAACAGGGACTTGGATATGTATTTGGAATCTGGGAGATGGGGCTACATACAATATGCAATCATCTTCCAGCAGAAGCTAACAGAAGCCTTTCTCCTAGACGCCCGGGAAAATGGAAGACGCTGCGTTATTTCCAATATATGTCTTTGGCTTGCTGCATTAACCTTAATTCTGGCATTTTTACTCCCTCCTGCCTTAAACAGTATTTCTACTGGTCTCTCGGCCTGGGGATCCCGAGGGTTTTCTTAAACCCCAGGACAAAGCGCCTCGGAGAGATTGGGATGGGAAGCCTTTCATTTGCAAAGTGGTAGAAGAGCCACGGTGAAAGGAGAACCCTGGAGCGCCTCTCTGGGAAACCGCTTCTCTCTCTCTTTTTTTTAAATCAATCTTTTATTGGAGTGTGGTTGCTTTACAAGGTTGTGCTAGCCTCCACTGCACAACAAAATGAATTAGCCATACACATACAGATATCCCCTCCCTTTTGGACTTCCCTCCCATTCAGAAAGAGAAAAGCAAATATCGTATAATATTGTTTATATGTGGAATCTAGAAAAGTGGTATAGATGATCTTACTTGCAAAGCAGACATAGAGACGCAGACGTAGAGGACAAATGTATGGATACCAAGGGGGAAAGGGGTGGGGTGGGAGGAATTGGGGGACTGGGATTGACACATATACACTATTGATACTATGTATAAAATAGACAACTGATGGGAACATACTGTATAGCACAGGGAACACTAACTAATTCACTGTGGAAACCGCTTCTCTTCAACAATCCACCTCTCTTCAGCCTTTCTTCTCCGCTTGGAGGGCGTGCATGCCTCTGGGGTTACAAGTGACCTAATTTGAAGCCCACGGCTCTACTGACCTTAAGGTCCCCAATTCCTCTGGGAGCCTCCAGCCCTGGGCCCCCTCCGTCTTTCCCGGGACACTCCCAGGCAGCTGCACCAGACTGTGGGGCGCCAGGAGCCTCCTCTCCTTAATCCTTCTGGCTGGGTCTGGAGGCCCTTGGAGGGGCCAGAAGGCTTGTTGTCTTGTGTTTTTCCCCTCCATCTCCCACCTCTGCAGAGGGGCGCTGCCTGAGCCCCCAGCCGAGCACCTGAGGTACAGACTTTCTTTTTCTCAGATTTCAATTTTAAAAAATTTTTTTATTGCAGTATAGTTGCTTTACAATGTGGTGTTAGTTTCTACTGTACAGCAAAGTGAATCAGTTATACATACACATACATCCCCTCTTTTTTGGATTTCCTTCCCATTTAGGTCACCACAGAGCATCGAGTAGAATTCCCTGTGCTATACAGTAGGTTCTCATTAGTTATCTATTTTACACATAGTACGAATAGTGTTTATATGTCGATCCCAATCTCCCAATGCATCCCACACCCCACTTCCCCCCTTGCTGTCCATATGTTTGTTCTCTATGTCTGTGTCTCTATTTCTCTTTGCAAATAGGTTCATCTGCACCATTTTTCCAGATTCCACATATATGCGTGAATGTACAATGTTTGTTTTTCTCTTTCTGACTTACTTCATTCTGTAAGACAGTCTCTAGGTTGCATATATACAATGCAAATGCATATATACAATGGAATATTACTCAGCCATAAAAAGGGACAGAATTTCTACACCAGTGAGGTCTAGGGAATGCAATCTGGCAAGGAAGGGAAAGAAAGTGTTACTCCTTCCATATCCAGGAGTGGAGGATGCCTTGACCCTATTAATGTTTCCATATTCAGGAAGGGGATAAGCACAGGCCCTGTAAATGTTTCCATGACCAGGAATGGTAGACAGAGCCCCTGCCTCTACTCCCATCCCCTTCTGGGGCAGGTGACCCAATAAAGCTTGTCTCCAGAGGCCGTTAGAAGGAGTCAGACAACAACGGAAGCTTCTGCCATACTCCCTCCCTTGCAGCCCCACTCAGCCTCAGCCTTCCCTAAGCCCCCACGAGGCCTCGGGTTCCTGCAAACCAGAGGAGAGGAGTTGGGGGTGGAGGTAGAGGGTCTCAGCCCATCCACCCCGCAAACTGAAGGGCAAGATGGCTCCCAGTTTCCAGCCCTGGTGCAGAGCCCTCTGGGGCCCCAGGACCTAGGGTCCGTCCCTTAGATGCCAGATATCAGGACAGTGACAGGTGGGTCCCCTCTGGAAGCCCCTGTTCTCCCTCTGTGGTGGCAACCAGAGGAATTCTGAGACCTTGCCTGCGACAGTCAGATGTGAACTATAAATAAAATTCTATCAGACACCAACAATGGAGCATTCACTCATCCAACAAGTATTTTGCATGCCTAAGTCCCAGGCACTGTGAAATTCTGGGGAGTCACAGGAGCTCAGGAAGATGTTCCTTTTCCCCTGGAGCGGGTGGAGTAGGGAGTGGGGGCTCTGACAAAGTCAAGGTTCATCCGTGTTGCAGCAGGTGTCAGAATTTCCTTCCTGTTTAAGGCTGGATCATTCCTTTGTGTGGATGGACCACATTTTCTTTATCCATTCATTCATCAGGGGACATTTGGGTTGCTTCTACCTCCTGGCTATTGTGAATAACGCTTCTAGGAACGTGACTGCACAAATATCTCTTTGAGGGATATCTCTTCCCTGGTGGTGCAGTGGTAAAGAATCTGCCTTCCAATGCAGGGGACGCGGGTTTGACCCCTGGTCGGGGAACTAAGATCCCACATGCTGCCAGGGAACGAAGCCCGCGTGCCACAACTGTTGAGCTCGTGTGCCTCAATGAAAGAGGCCACATGCCTCAACAAAAAGATCCCTCGTGCCGCAACTAAGATCCGACACAGCCAAGAAAATAAGGAAAATAAATAAAAATTTTTAAAAAAAATTTTAAAAACCCATCTCTTTGAGATCCTTCTTTCAGTTCTCTGGGGTGCAGGCCCAGAGGTGGGAATGCTAGATAGACACTCAGTCTGTTTTGCACGTTCCTTTTGCCCCAGCACAGTGTCTGGCCCTCAGGAAGGTCTTCGGAGGTAATAGCTGTGCCTAGAAAGGGTCTTGGAAAGAGTCCTGCTTCCTTGGCCCTCCCTGTGTACCCAGCAACTGCCAAGAACTCCCAATATGTGATCTCTTTTGAGGTAGGAACTGTTAAGACACCCATTCCACAGGGGCCCAGAGTGGTGAGACCCCTTGGCTGGGAAGAGCCGCAAGAAAAGCAAGGTCGGTGGGGCAGAGGCTGGGTCTATGGGAACTTCCAACAAACGCTAAGGGGCACGGTCTTCATCCTAAGGGGTGCCAGCTGGTTTTTAGCAGGGAGGGTGCCGTACTTAGGGTTTTCTCCGGTGAAGACCCCTCTGACTGCAAGCCCGGAGTGCACCCGAAGCCATCAGAGTGGGGAAGATGGGTTCGGAGCTCTTTGCAAAATCCAGAGACGCAGGTCAAAGATGTGGCCAGGGACTCAGGAGGAAGAGGGATGGTTCGAAAGGCATCTAGATGGACAGCTGGACGCGACTTAACGTGCAAGGCATGGGGCTGGAGAAGCCGTTGAAGGCACCCAGGTTCCCGCCTGGCACACAGTGTGGCTGACCGGTAGCTCCCCTCCCTAAAAATGGGAGCACGCTTAGGTCGAAAAGGTTAGCAGGTGCTGGGCAGGGACCTCCCCAGGGAGGGCCAGCTGCGTGTTTCCCCACTTGCTGGGCCTGCAAGTGTGTCCGTGGATCAGATGACGGCTGTGGGGGTGGAGAGGGCTGAAGGCAGGAAGGGGCAGGGAGGGCTGGGGCCGCGGAGCCCAGACTTCATGGGACACAGCTGTCTGGCGGTGGAAGGGATCGGTCGTTTGGGCTGGCCTGTCCCCTGGTTCTCTCTTTTAGAGAAGATTGTTTTGTTCTTCTCGCGTCGAAAGGGATATTGTGGCTACTTAAGAAATTACATACTCAATACCTTCCAATAATCTATAAGGGAAAAGAATCTGAAAAAGCATATGTATGTATATGTATTTGTATACGTATTACTGAATCACTTTGCTGTACACCTGAAACTAACACAACATTGTAAAGGAACTCTACTTCAGTTAAGAGAGAGAGAGAGAGAGAGAGAGAGAGAGAAAAGACTAATAAAATAAAAATGCAAAGAAAAGAAATTACAGAAAAAATAAAATCACCTACAAGCAGACCAACAAGAGATGAACCCCAGAAATAATTTATTGTTTTCAAAGATTTTTTTTTTTTGGATGTGGACCAGTTTTTTAAAGTCTTTTTTGAATGTGTTACAATATTGCTTCTGTTTTATGTTTTGTCTTTTCAGCCGCGAGGCATGTGGGATCTTAGCTCCCTGACCAGGGATCGAACCCGCACCCCCTGCATTGGAAGGCAAAGTCTTAACCACTGGACTGCCAGGGAAGTCCCTGGAAACATTTTAGAGTATTTTCACCCATTTTTTTCAACGCATATATACTCGTGAAAACCACTTTTAACGAAATTGTGAGGTACCATTCATTCACTCATCCAACAGTTTTTAGCTGAGTGCCTATTACGTGCAAAGCATCGTTGTAGGTGCCAGGGATACAAAAGCGAACAAAACATGAAATTCCCTGCCTTTGTGCGTTTACGTTCTGCTTTTTTTCATCTAAGATTATCTCACAAACCCTGCCCCTCCCCTCAGTAAACATTTTTTAGAGACATGACTTGTAATGACAGCTTACATCTTCATCCTATGGATATACTAAAATGCATTTGCCATTCAGAAATAATTGGACTTTCCAGCTCATTTCCATTTTTTCATAAAAAAAAAAAAAAGAATGAAAATCCTTGTACATGCATTGTTTTGTGCCCTGCCACTTCCTTTCTTACAGAGAATCCCCAGGAGTAGAATTATAATATTTGGTCAGTGGGAAAATAGTTGAAGATTCTTGACAGAAGTTAAAAAAATTCTCTACGATCAGGCAACACAAGATAATAATGACTCTTAAGGTTTGGGGATATTTATTCCATTATTTTTTCTATGCATACCTATTTATGTGTCTGTCTATCTGCTTATCTATCTACCTATCTATCTACCTACCTACGTAGACTTTGCCATCATCGGAAACTGCATGTCTGAAATCTCGATATTAACTCATCTTTGCTCTCATCACTGGCCCCGGTCCCTTTAGGTCTTCCCTCCTCCCAGCCCTCACACAATTCTGTGACTTATTGGCACATTCAGTTCACTACAGCCGACTTCAGCCCCTCCTGGTCTAATTTAAATTCCACGGTCCATTCTGACAATAACTGTTAGTGTTTTATTGCTCTGTAACAAACTACCACAAACCTGGTGGCTGGAGAAGGTGCCCATTTATCACCTAACAATTCTGTAGGTCAGAAGTCCAAGCAGCCTCAACTGGGTCTCTGTTTAGGGTCTCACGAGGCTGAAATAAAGTTGTGGGCCAGGCTGAGCTCTCCTCTGGAGGCTCTGGGGAAGAAACCACTTCTACACTCTTCCTTCACTGTTACTGGTCGTGGTAAGCCAGCCTCCACCCTGGAAGTGGCTCTCCACTAGTCAAGCCTTCAGATGACTGAAACCTTGCCTGACATCTTTTTTTTTTTTTCTTTAAAAAATTGAGACTTCCCTGGCGGTCCAGTGGTTAGGATTCTGCACTTTCACTGCTAAAGGTGCGCGTTCAATCCCTAGTCGGGGAACTAAGATCCTGCAAGCCGTGCAGCGCAGCCAAAAAAGAAGAAAATTGTAGTAAAATACACACAACGTAAAACTAACCATGTTAATCATTTTTAAGCATACAGTTCAGCAGTATTGAATACACTCATAACGTTGTGCAACTATCACCACCATCCATCTCCAGAGCTGTTTTCATCTTGCAAAACTGAAACTGTCCCCATTGAACACTAACACCCCATCCTCCTCTCTCCCAGCCCCTGGCAACCACCATTCTACTTTGTCTCCAAGAATTTGATGACTCTAAGGACCTAATATAAGTGGAATCATGCAGTATCTGTCCCCTCTACAAGGCTTCCAATTTACCCACATCCTTGTCCACATTTGTTATTGCCTTTTCTTTTTCTTTTTCTTTTTCGGAGGGTAGCCATCCTGATGGTGTGAGGTGCTTGGGGCGGTAGTTTGCCGAGGAAGGGTTTTAAGCTAGGAGAGACATGACCTGTGTTTTCATGTTTGTCTGATGGCTGTTCGGAGACGGTTGTGCAGGGGTGAGAGAGGATGCCATGATAGAAATTTACTGCCCGCGTCGAGGGACAGATGGCAGTCGGCTCCAGAGCAGTACGATGGGGATAGAGAGAAGTGGAGAGATTTGAGATAGATTTTGATGGTGGGGATAGAAAAAAGACGGCAGTGAGGAGGGAAATTTATGCCTAGAAATCTCACTACAACACTCACACAAGGCCCAGTGTCCAGGTGAAAATTGCAGGCCAACAGCTTTCCATGGAATTTCCCCTGATTCGTGAGCTGAAAGCCCACCTAGAGTCCAAGCTACTAAGTTAGCCTAGGTACCCCACTAACACAATTGGCTCTATAGTACTGTACTGTAATAGGTTTATAATACTTTTCACGCAAATAATACATAAAAAACAAACACAGGACTTCCCTGGTGGCACAGTGGTTAAGAATCCAGCTGCCAATGCAGGGGACACAGGTTCGAGCCCTGGTCCAGGAAGATCCCACATGCCGCGGAGCAACTAAGCCTATGCGCCACAACTACTGAGCCTGCACTCTAGAGCCCGTGAGCCACAACTACTGAGCCCACGTGCCACAACTCCTGAAGCCCACGCACCTAGAGCCTGTGATCCACAACAAGAGAAGCCACTGCAATGAGAAGCCCGCGCACTGCACGAAGAGTAGCCCCTGCTCACTGCAACTAGAGAAAGCCCATGCGCAGCAACAAAGACTCAATGCAGTTAAAAATAAATAAATAGGGGCTTCCCTGGTGGTGCAGTGGTTGAGAGTCTGCCTGCCAATGCAGGGGACACGTGTTCGTACCCCGTTCCGGGAAGATCCCACATGCCGCGGAGCGGCTGGGCCCGTGAGCCATGGCTGCTGAGCCTGCGCGTCCGGAGCCTGTGTTCCGCAATGGGAGAGGCCACAACAGTGAGAGGCCCGCGTACCGCAAAATAAATAAATAAATAGATAGATAGATTTTTTAAAAACACAAAAAATAAACATTTTTAATGTACAGTGCCTTGAAAAGTACAGTAGTACAGTACAACGGCTAGCATCCAGGGGCTGGCATCAAGTGAACAGGCGAGAAGAGTTACTGACTGGAGGAGGGAGGGGAGGTGGGAGATGGTAGAGCTGAAGGATCGTCAGCCATAGGAGACGGAGGGCGAGCTGCAATTTCACTCACGCCTGACGTGGATGGCACAGGTTCTGGTTCCTTGCTGGGTTCAGTTCTATCTACCCTCTTGAAAAAACGATCCAGTGATGTCTGGGTAGTAGTTCTTTTTTTCTTGTCATAGATGACGTCCAGGAAGCACTGGATTGCATTCTGAACAGCCACTGCAAACTTCGTGTACTGTTCTACATTTGGGTCCTGTGCCTCAAAAATTAACATTGCCTCCTCAAATAAAGAAAGCCCCCTTGCCATTTCCTGCGTTGTGACTCTCTTCTTAGCAGTACCAGGTACATCACCGCTGCTTGCTTTGAACAACCTGGGCTTGAAATAAAGATACTGTACTACTGTACTCTATACAGTACTGTACAGTAAAGTACCCAAGACCACAACCACTTGTAGAGGATGCATGCACATGACAATGTACGCCAGACACGTGAACTAACTTAGTGATTGGACATGCGAACGCACGTACGCATCTTTGAAGGTTCGCAACTTGAAGGTTCGTATGCAGGGGACTTACTATATATGGAGACTGTGGCCGGGAGAGGCTTGTGTTGACATCCATGCTTCTGCCTGTGATAGGTATTTCCCTTCCCCAAGAGATGTGTCGGTGGGGCTTGGATTCCCAGAGACTTTGGAGGTTAATGACCAGCCAAAGGTCTCGCTCCCTGAGAAGGAGAGATCAATTCCTTCCAGGGAAGGAATGCCAGCTCGTCCAGGACAAGTCTGGGAGCAGCACGGGGGGCCTTTCTGCTTCTCTCATCCTCCTAAGTGCCCCTCTTGAAAAAGGACTGGGGCCCCAGGAGGCAGATTTGGGCAGAAGATCAGAAATGGGCAAGAACAAATCTCTCCTGTAAGTGCGGGCTGGGCTGCCGCCCCGTCTGCTGGGTCACAGAGAGGCCAGGGTTCCTGCTGCCGCCCTACCCGGGCCTGAAATGCCTGGGAGTCCCAGCGTGAATCGTTCATCATGGATTGTTTTGTATTAGATGTGATTTTCTTAAAAAACATTGTATTAAAATATTGTATATCTTTAAACAAATTTTTCTAAAATTTTTTTGGAGTATATAGTTGCTTTACAATGTTGTGTTAGTTTCTGCTATACAGCAAAGTGAATCAGTTATACATGTACATATATCCCCTCCTTTTTAGGTTTCCTTCCAATTTAGGTCATCACAGAGCGTTGATTGGAGTTCCCTGTGCTATACAGCAGGTTCTCGTTAGTTATCTATTTTATACATAGTAGTGTATATATGTCAATCCCGATCTCCCAGTTCGTCCCATCCACCCCTCCCCTTGGATACTTGGTATCCATAATTTTGTTCTCTACATCTGTGAGTCCATAATATTGCTTATATGTGGAATCTAAAATATTATACATGTTGATTACTGAGGGTTTTTTTGGTGCCTCCTTAAACTTTGGGAGACTGCCCTAACCCCGCCTGGGCCCTTAATTGGTGCGAAGTGCAGGGTGCTGGTTCCAGCCCTGTGGAATTCGCCGCATGGGTTTTTACTTTCCAACTGGGAGGACAGGATGTGTAGGGAGAAGTGACCCCAACTCTCTGGGGCTAATTAACACCTACAGGCAGAGGCTAGGGTGTGATGGATCCATACGTTCACTATTCTCCACTCGACTTTTGCTCAAGGAACATTAGATTCCCCAGGCTGAAGCTGACCCAGGTGGGAGGGGCAGGCAGGCGACCAGTGCGCATTCCAGGAGAGAGAGAATTTATGGGAAACGCATTTGGCTCCTACGGAGGACTCATGGCATGTGTCCAAAAACCAGGGATAATAAGGACTTCGTATCTCCCACTGGAGGAAAGAAACATGTCCCCGGAAAGCACAGAGAGCTTAGAAATGCAGAAATCACCTGTTACCATGTATGTGGTTGTGCGTTTACTCTGTCAAAATACAATGAGACTACTACTCTGTTATGGGCTGAATTCTAATCCCCCCACATTCATGCACTGAAGTTCTAACCCCCGTCACCTCAGAATGTAACTGAATTTGGACTTAGGGCCTTTAAAGAGACAGTTAAGGTAAAATGAAGTCATTGGGGTGGGCCCTAATCCACTGATCAGTGTCCTTATAGGAGTGAGTAGGGACGCACAGGGGGAAGACTGTGTGAGGACACAGGCAGAAGGCGGCTGTCTAAACGCCAAGGAGAGAGGCCTCGGGAGAAGCCAGCGCTGCTGACACCTGGATCCCGGCCTCCCAGTCTCCAGAATCATGAGACAATACACTTCTGTTGTTTGAGCCCCCCAGCCTGTGCTGCTTTGTTACAGCAGCCCTAGCAGACTAATACGACTTAACATCTGAAATGAAAGGACAGGGCCGAGTTTATTTTCACCATGACAAGGGCGAGCTGTGATAGTCAGGCAGTCTCTCTGCACAGAATGGACTGATTTCATGCAGGGTTTGGCTTTCGGAGGTTGGCGGGAGGCATAAACAGCTTCACGTTGTCTGCAGGACTGTGGTCTCTCAAGTGAGACCCATGTTGATTGGTTGGCACCCAGAGGCGTGTTTATCAGAGTGAGTCCGTCCTTGATAGGCTCTTTCCCTGGCTGACTTTCCAGAGCACAGCGGTGACACGTATTGTTTGGCTCGCAAAAGCGCGTTCTCTGAGGCAAGTTGCCATGGATCAGTCGAATGGGTTTTAAACGGATTCTGATGGCGGCTTGCTCTTCCCTGGCTGGACGACCAGTCTGTCTTTTTTTGAAGCTTGTGGGAACTTTCTTACATGCTGCTTGCTGGATGACGGTGGCCCACAAGGCTGTCAGCTCCCTGAAAACAGGAACGTGATCTGAATTGCTCATCTAAACGCACGCCGGTGCCTGGAATGTGACAGGCAAAGAGTAGGCACTCAGTACATGTTGGAAATTATGATCATTCCCTGGTCAGTGTGCCTTCCTGTGTGCATCTAGGCTCCTTGAGTGAGAGCGGCCTGGTGAAGACGTGCACATCTTGGGAATTCCCTGGCGGTCCAGTGGTTCAATCCCCCGTCGGGGAACTAAGATCCCGCAAGCCGAGAGGTGTGGCCAAAAAAAAAAGTGCACATCTTCAGTTTCTATACCTAAAAGCAGAAGAGGAGGAGCTTGAAGGAGAAGGCAGGGCCAAGAAGCCAGGAGAACAGAGGTTCAAAGAAGGCAAGGGAAGAAAGTGTTTTCAAGGAGGAGGAAGAAGTCGACGGTGTTGACGGCTGTGATGAAGCCACATAACCGAGGACAGACAGTGACAGCTGGATCTGACTACAATGGTGGATTTTGAGCAGAGCAGTTGCAGGGGCGTGGGGGTGGGTGGAAACCTGTTGAGAAGGAACTGGTGAGAGAGTGTGTCCTAAAATATGGTGTATTAATAGAAAATCTGAGGTATGTGAAGGCCAGCGGATCAGAAGATGACTTGTCATTAATGAGAACCTACTGCAGAGCACAGGGAACTCTACTCAGCGCTCTGTGGTGACCTAAATGGGAAGGAAATCCAAAAAAGAGGGGATATATGTATACATATAGCTGATTCACTTTGCTGTACAGCAGAAACTAACACAAGATTGTAAAGCAACTATACCCCAATAAAAATTAATTAAAAAAAAAGATAGTTTGTCAGAAACAGACTCACAGAAACAGAAAACAAACTTATGGTTACCAAAGGGGAAAGGGTGGGAGGAGGGATAAATTAGGAGTTTGGGATTAACAGGTACACACTACTACGTATAAAATAGATAACCAACAAGGTCCTACTGTATAGCACAGGGAACTACATTCAATACCTTGTAATAAACTATAATGGAAAAGAATCTATAAAAGAATCTATCTATATATATATCTGAATCACTTTGCTGTACACCAGAAACTCACACAACATTGTAAATCAACTATACTTCAATTACAAAAAAAAAAAAAATAGTTTGTGACTCACAGATCCCAAGAGGAGGGGGCACACCGGGCCATGGCAGGCCACACAGGGAAGCACCGAGGCTGCCCAGGAGGCGGAGGGAGCGAGGGGGGACCGTGAGCAAGAGCCTTTGTTGTGGTTTCCAAGGGCGGGCGGGTGCGGGTGCGGGTGCGGGTGCGGGTTGGGGGGGCAGCGGGCGACTAGAGGAAGCCAGCTTAGGAGTGGCTAGTTGGAATGGTTTCAGCGGGTTCTGAGGCCCAGGGGACGTCCCCAGTCCTCTGGTACCTGGCTCTGGGGTGATGAGAGCAGAGGAAGGTGGCCCAGGATGTGAGAGGCGGACAAGGGAGCAATTAGGGGTGTGTGGACCCTGGATTGTATTTGAAGAGCATGCCCCCAGGGAGAGGACTTCTCCTGGGGAGGGCAAGAGGGTGCAACGAAAGAGGGAGGAGCCCAGCAACGGGACCCAGGTATATCACTGGGTCGTCCAGAGCAGTGTGTCTCACTGGTTATCCTTGGATCCTACTTTTCACCAGTTTTATTCCCATTTTCAGGGGCTGACAGTCTTCTCCCTTCATGTTCTAATAAAACAGCTCAGTGTCCTGAAGCTCTTTGACCATGACCAGCACAGAGGAAGGGCCTGGTTATTGCCATTTGGAACTAAATTCCAAAATATATCCTGAATGTAACCATAAGAGAATGGGAATATTTCCAGTGTTATTGTTTGTCAGCTCACTGTGTCTATACTCTCTCTCTGTGTGTCACACACACGCATGCACACACACACACACACACACACCCCCCAAAACATAAGTACGTATTGATGAACATTGTCTATTTTTTGGAATGGTAATAAGATGTAGACATTCATAAGGGGATGCAAGTGTAGCTTCCAGTAGAATTCAGGCACACCCTGTGTTCACCTATTTTTAAGCCAGTTGCCACCCCATGGATCTTCCAAACAGAACTTGGAGTCTCTGCTCCATGCAAGCCTTGGTGAGGAGGGAGTTGAGTTTTCAGTTCAAGAACTATAGGAATCTTTTGAAGGATTTTAGGTAGAAGAAAACACAGTCAGATTTTCATTTTTAAAAGGCTATGGAGAACCTAGGCAAAACATTCTCTGACATAAATTGTAGCAATATTTTCTTAGATCAGTCTCCCAAGGCAAAAGAAATAAAAGCAAAAATAAGCAAATGGGACCTAATCAAACTTATAAGCTTTTGCACAGCAAAGGAAACCACAAACAAAACAAAAAATAACCTACAAACTGGGAGAAAATATTTGCAAATGATGCCACTGACAAGGGCTTACTTTCCAAAATACACAATATCAGAAAACAAAAAACCCAATCAAAAAATGGGTAGAAGACTTAAATAGACATTTCTCCAAAGAAGACATACAGATTTCTCCAAAGAAGACATACAAAAAGCACATGAAAAGATGTTCAACATCACTAATTATTAGAGAGCTGCAAATCAAAACTACAAGGAGGTATCACCTCACACCAGTCAGAATGGCCATCATCAAAAAGTCTACAAATAATAAATGCTGGAGAGGATGTGGAGAAAAGGGAAACCTCCTACACTGATGGTGGGAATGTGAATTGGTGTAGCCACTATGGAGAACAGTATGGAGGTTCCTTAAACAGCTAACAATAGAGTTACCATATGATCCTGCAATCCCACTTCTGGGCATAGAGCTGGACAAAACTCTAATTCAAAAAGATACATGCACCCCAATGTTCACTGCAGCACTGTTTACGATAGCCAAGACATGGAAGCAACCTAAATGCCCATCGACAGAGGAGTGGATAAAGAAGATGTGGTACATATATACAATGGAATACTACTCAACCATAAAAAAGAACAAAATAATGCCATTTGCAGCAACATGGATGAACCTAGAGATTACTATCCTGAGTGAAGTAAGTCAGAAAAGACAAATATTATATAACTTATATGTGGAATCTAAACAACAATACAAATGAATTTATTTACCAAACAGGAACAGTTTCACAGACATAGAAAACAAACATATGGTTACCAAAGGGGAAAGGGGAGGGGTAAATGAGGAGTATGGGATTAACAGACACACACTACTATATATTAGTATAAAATAGATAAGCAACAAGGACTTACTATATAGCACAGGGAACTATATTCAATATCTTGTAATAACCTATAATGGAAAAGGATCTGAAAAAAATATAACTGAACCACTTTGCTGTACACCTGAAACTAACACAATATTATAAGTCAACTATACTTCGATTTGTTTAAAAAGGCTATGGAGAATGGATTCCAGGGGGTAAAACGCCAGGGAGATAGAATGTGATTTCAGGGACCCAAGCTAATGTAGTGGTGGCCTTCACTGTATTGGAAACAATGAGATCAGGTCTGAGGAAAGAGCTATTTCAGGAGGCAGAACCGGCGGGGCTGGCGGGTGATGGTATGTGCCAGGTGTGGAGGGGAGACTGACAAGGACATTACCCACATTCCTGCCTTGGACCCTGAGAAGAACTGCCGTACAGTGTCTGTGGAGGGCGGGACCCCTGTAGGACCAAGATCGTGTCTAAATGTGCCTTTCTGGGCAGAGGAATTCTAGAAGGAGGTAGAGCCAATTGTGTCCACCCTCTGGGAGGAAAGAGATTACCTTCTGAAAGCAGTGCTGGCTACACAGCTCGTGGGACCCAGTGTAAAATGAAAATTGTCCAAAAAGCATGAAAAAGTGTGCACTGAGAGTATTAAAATATAATGTTGTTTCCTTCCTTCCTTTCATGATCTCGCTCATGACCCGTCCTGCTATGTTCCCTTTGCTAATTGATACCCTGCCCCCTTGGGTACAGGGATTGTTGTGGGGTGAGTGCAGACCCTCCCAGGCAGTTGGGAGCCCTCTCCTTGATTCAGATATGTGTGCAGAGCCCACCAGCTGCTACGTTCCTCTGCCCATCTGAGCCAGAGTGACGCATCGTGCCCTGGTCAGGGCAGGGAAGCCAACCAAGTATTTCCCCTTCTCCTCCATAACTGGATGGATGGACCATTTCCAAAGGTCTGAATCAGGGGAGGGTAAGAGTCTTGCCCCCGTCCGATTGCCCACTGAGGGCACCCTTCCTCCTCCTCCCCATCGTCTCCCCTCTGTCTATCTCATCTCTCTCTGTCTCACTCTCATAAGGACCTTTGCCTTTGGATTCAGGGTCCACTCAGGCAATCCAGGATGACCTCGTGTCAACATCTTTAACTTAATTACATCAGCAATGACCCTTTTTCCAAAGGTTAACATTCACAAGTTACAGGGATTTGGATGAGGACGTATCTTTGGGGGGTAACCATTGGACCCTCTACACTGGCCATGTCTGAGAGAGAAAGTGTTGGGGGTACATGGGGGCCATATCCTCCCCCCTTCCCCTGCGCCCCCCTCTCAAAGGAGAACTGGGTCCTTGAGAAGGAAGAGCGAGGGGAGGAGAAAGGAGACACATAAGAATAAGACTCCAGCAGGCTCCTTTTTATAAAGTTGCTGCATTTTATAAAGTTCATTCTTGCCCAGGTTGGGGAATGAATGGAAGGAAGGGAGACCAGCAGAGGGGCTGGTACATTGGCTGTTATGGGTTGAATTATGTCCCCCCGACCCCCTCACCGCCAATTCCTATGTTGAAGTCCTAACCCCCAGCACCTCAAAATAGGACCTTATTGAAAATAGGGTTGTTGCAGATGTAATTAGTTAAGAGGAGTCACACTGGAGGAGAGTGGGCCCCTAATCCAATATGACTGATGTCCTTATAAAAAGGAGAAATTTGGACACAGAGACACACGCACACAGAGAGAATGCCTTGTGAACATGAAGACAGACATCTGGGTGACGCACCTACAAGCATGCATTGGTGTTCTACAGGGGATGCCAAGAATTTCCAGCAAAGAACCAGAAGTTAGAAGACTGGCACGAACAGTCTCCTTCACAGTCCTCAGAGGAAAACAAATGCCAAGATCCTGGTCTCAGACTCCTGGCCTCCAGAACAGAGAGAGAATAAATTTCTATTGTTTAAGCCACTCAGTTTAGGATACATTTTTTAATGGCAGCCTGGAGAACTAATACACTTGCCTACGCAAGAGAAATGAGGAATCGACCAGGGAGGTGGGACCGGATGAAACAGAAGTGGCAGGAATCAAGGGTGATATAGGAAGGAGGAGGGGAAGCTGAAGATGCATGTTGGAGACAGGACTGATGGATTTGATGCTGAAGTTGAGGAATAGAGGAGAGTCAAGGATACCATCCAGATTCCTGGTCTTTACAGCTGGTGGCACCATTTTGTGAGTTTGAGAAAATTGGAAAAAGTGGATTTGGGGAGGGGTGGAGTAGGGGGGATGGGCTTGATGAGATCAATTTTGAATTTTTTTGAGTCTGAGGTATCAGTTCCACCTGGGAAGAATGCCCAGGTCATAAGTGGATATACAGTTTAGGAGCCCAGAAGAGAGTTTGTGGTTGAGGATAGAGATGTGAAAGGCAGGTGGCCCTTGAAGCCGTATGGGTGTGTAAGATTTCCCAGGGAACTAGTGTGGATGGAGAAGAGCCGGTCCAGGATGGAGCTGTGATGAACTCAACATTAAGGTTTTTACCATCTAGTTGGGAGGACGAATCTCAATGAACAAGACATTATAGAAACCACAGAAGTTATCTAACATCCTGAGACAAAAGTCCTGTCTTGAATCATTCATTATTTCATTGTTTTCTCCTTCACTCTTGCCCAGTAATAGTACCTTTTTTTTTTTTTTTTTTTTTTTTTTTTTTATTACGTACCATGTGGCATGCGGGATCTTAGTTCCCCAGCCAGGATCTAACCTGTGCCCCCTGCAGTGGAAGCACAGAGTCATAACCACTGGACCACCAGAGAATTCCCTAATAGTACATTCTTAAGGTCATGAATTTCTCAGGCTGGTGATGCAGACATCCAGCAAGGGGGCACATCCAGAAGGCAGAAACCAGCCCAGTAAGACACAAGACTGTGTGTGCTCAAAACTGAGTATTTATAATACTCAGTTTATACACAATGTCTGTCCATCCGTCCATTCAACCCTCCGTCCAGGAAAAACCAGATACTTCATGAAGGGAGTGGTGAACCCAGTAAGGCAAGAGAAATTTGCAACAACGTAATTAATTGATGATTTATTTGTCTGTTAACTGTGTTTCTCATGAGGCCAGCAGGTAGCAAACTAATGGCCTATGGGTCAAATCCAGCCCACTGCCTGTTTTTGTATGGCCCATGAGTGACGAATGGTTTTAATATTTTTAAATGGTTGAGAACAAATCAAATGAAGAATATTTTGTGACATGGGAAAATCATGTGGCATTCAAATTTCAGTGTCCCTAATAAAATGGAACACAGTCACGTGCACTTACATACAGATTGTCTGTGGTAGATTTTGCACAAAATGTCAGGGTTGCATAGTTAAAACAGAGACTGTATGGCCCACAGAGCCTAAAATATTGATCTGGGTTTTTTGTTTTTGTTTTTCTTTCGCTGAAAGTTCGCTGACCACTAGATTATAGGTTCCAATCAGAAAAAGACATCAAGTTAGTTCAAAACAAAATCTCCAGCACCTAGCACAATGCGCAGCATGTTACATATGGTAAAAAATGTTCCTTATGTAAATAAATGTGCAGATGGGGCTTGCCCCATCTTCCTCCAGCCTTATAAATGGAGGCTGTTGTAGAAGCCTAGAGGACCTGCATTGTTACTGGTTCTGGCCTTCTCTGCTACCCTATTCATTGTAAAATCTTTAATGGGTGGGATCAAGTCTTATGTATCTTTTCTTCTGTAGAATCTTATCCAGGGAAGATGTCTGCTATGGATTGAATGTTTGTCTCCCACAGAATTCATATGTTGAAATCCGAACCCCCAAGGTGATGGTATTAGAAGGGACCTTTTGGAGGTGATAGGTCATGAGAGTCAGAGCTCTCATAAATGGGATTAGTGCCCTTATAAAAGAGGCCTCACAGAGATCCCTTAACCCTTTGGCCATGTGAAGAAACAGCTAAAAGATGGGCCCTCAGTAGACCCCAAATCTGCTTGCACCATGATCTTAGACTTCCCAGCCTCCAAAACTGTGAGAAATAAGTGTTTGTTGTTTATAAGCCATCCAGTTTACGGTATTTTGTTAAAGCAGCCTTGATGGACTAAGACAGTGTCCGTCAAAGTTTGAATGGGTTGGTCCAAGCATTTTGCCTCCAGGCAACTGTGTTCTGCAGTGAATCCTGGACAGCTCATAAAACCTCATCATGGCCTGGAGGAAATATTCCTCTGTACAGTACATCTACATTTGTTTCATTCTATGCTGTCCAAGAAACCTCCTGATTTACTTTATTTTGAAGTGGTCAACAAACCCACAATCTTCCAGTCCCTACAAAGAATTTCTTCTCATGCTCCCTTTGTAACTCACTCACAAAAGTGGCTGACATTTATTGAGAGCTTACTTTGCACTAAGTCCATTACAGACATTATCTCTTCTAAGCATCAGAAGAGAGAGTTGGGGGGGGCACCCTAACTCTCTTGCTTTTTTCCCTAATAGGCAGACAAGACCAGTTTAGCACCCCAGCAAAGAGAATGTCATTCATTATAGCCCTCAGGGAAAAGTTCCAGGTGAGTCTCTGAATGGCTCACCTGGAGTCATGTGCTCATCCCTGAGCCAATCACAGTGGTCACAGCAATAGAATAGAGTGACCAGGCCTGGGTCAAACAATAACCAGTTCTCCGTAGAACAGAGGGCTTCTGTGGCAAGAAGCTGGGGGAGGGAGTATTGGGCAAAAAAAGCATAGAATCTGCAATGATATAAATTATGTTTCTAAATAGATGACACCACCTATACCTCTGGCATTTTCATTTAATTAGGCCAATAAATTCTCCTTTTTATTTAAGTCAATTTGAGTTGAATATCCTGTATGTTGAAACTGAAAGAAAAAGAACACTAATTGATTCATTTACATATATTTCCCTCTTCCTACCATAATGTAAACTCCATGAGAACAGATACCAAGTCTATTTTGTTCATTGCTATAGTTCCTTTGCCTAAAACAGTGCCTGGCACCATAGTAGGTACTTAGTAAATATTTGCCATGTTTGTGATTATCTGTTTAATACCTGACCTCAATCCTACCAGGTTTGTTTCCATGCAGCACAGCATCTTGTTCTGTTTTTTTTTTTTTTTTTTTTTTTTTTTTTTGCGGTACGCAGTCCTCTCACTGCTGTGGCCTCTCCCGTTGCGGAGCCCAGGCTCCGGACGTGCAGGCCCAGCGGCCATGGCCCACGGGCCCAGCCGCTCCGCGGCATGTGGGATCCTCCCGGACCGGGGCACGAACCCGTGTCCCCTGCATCGGCAGGCAGACTCTCAACCACTGCACCACCAGGGAAGCCCTGTTCTGCTTTTTAAATTCACTCTGTATCCCCCAGACTCTAATATGTCTCACACATAATGGGCTCTCAGAATATAGTGATGAATGAACAAATAATAAAATAACAAAAGAAACAAATAAATAACAAAAGAACACAAATAACAAAGGTTGGCGAGGATATGGGAAAAGGGGAACCCTGTATACTGTTGGTGGAAATGTAAATTGGTACAGCTACTGTGGAAAACAGTACAGAGGTTTCTCAAAAAACTAAAAATAGAACTACCATTTGACCAAGGAATTCAACTCCTCAGGTGTACATATCTGAAAAAAATTGAAAACACTAATTTGAAAAGATACATGTACCCCAGTGTCCACAGCAGCACTATTTAGAATAACCAAGATATGGAAACAACCTAAGTGTCCATCAACAAATGAATGGATAAAGAAGATGTGGTACATACATACAATAGGATACTCTCAGCCATAAAAAAGAATGAAATTTTGCCATTTGCAACAACATGGATGGACTTGGAGGGGATTATGCTAAGTGAAATAAATCAGACAGAGAAAGACAAATACTGTATAATATCACTTATATGTGGAATCTAAAAAATATAACAAACTAGTGAATATAGCAAATGAGAAGCAGACTCATAGACAACAAACTAGTGGTTATCAGAGGGGAGAGGGAAGAGGGAAGGGGGAAGGGGAAAATATAGGGGTAGAGGATTAAGAGGTACAGACTATTATTACACATAAACTAAGCTACAAGTATATACTGTACAGCACAGGGAATATAGCCAATGCTTTATAATAACTATAAATGGAGTATAACCTTTTAAAATTGTGAATAACTATATTGTACACTTGTAACATATAATATTGTACTTCAATTTTTTTTTTTTTTTTTGATCTCAAGGGCCAAAATTACTGTGTGGCCTTATTCTTTTTTTTTTTTAAATTTTATTATTTTTGGTTGCATTGTGTCTTCGTTGCTGCGTGCGGGCTTTCTCTAGTTGCAGTGCAAGGGCTTCTCATTGCGGTGGCTTCTCTTATTGTGGAGCTCAGGCTCTAGACACATGGGTTTCAGTAGTTGTGGCGTGTGGGCTCAGTAGCCGTGGCACACAGGCTTAGTTGCTCTGCGACATGTGGGATCTTCCTGGACCAGGGCTCGAACCCGTGTCCCCTCCATTGGCAGGCAGATTCTTAACCACTGCGCCACTAGGAAAGCCTATACTTCAATTTAAAAAAAGATCATAAAAAACAAACAAATAAATAAAAGTTTCTCCTGCTGAACTCTAAGGAACAGGAAGGTAGAGACCGTAAGTGTTTTGATAGCAATTGTATCTTCAGGATCTAGCACTGTTTGACACATAGAAAACCAGGTCCCTTCGGGCTTCCGTGGTGGCACAGTGGTTGAGAGTCCGCCTGCCGATGCAGGGAACACGGGTTCGTGCCCCGGTCTGGGAAGATCCCACATGCCGCGGAGCGGCTGGGCCTGTGAGCCATGGCCGCTGAGCCTGCGCGTCCGGAGCCTGTGCTCCGCAACGCGATAGGCCACAACAGTGAGGGGCCCGCGTACCGCAAACAAACAAACAAACAAAAAAAAACAGGTCCCTTCTGATAATTATTAGTTGATCAGACTAAATGATCAACCAACAGACTAAATGAATTAATAAGTGTTAAACATGCAAAATGTTAATCTCCCTGTTGCTTGCAGCAGCTTCTGAACTGAAAACCTATGACTCTGTGGAGTCTGCAGAGGTTCACATAGCCAACTTTTTGTTTTTCTGCAGAGACCCCGTCCAAGGACAGATCTTAACACATCATACATATTTCATAAACCACTGAAGGAGCCGGCTTTAGGGCTTCAGGAAGTCCTCCACATCCCCCAGCCAGGTTAGGTTGACGTCAATGGTTCCGGCTTGTTCCCCTTCAAGAGCTCTCATCTCTAGTTAGCTATAGAGGCAGGCTCAGTTTGTTACCATGGAAACTGCAGCTGGAGTGGGGAAGCGGCGGGGAGCCTAAGGAGTGAGCAGAGACTGAAATTTTCAAACTCAGAAGCAGACTGTGTGTGGAATAAAAATACCAGACCAGCACACAAAAATATTCTCAATAACTATTTTTGGGGTGACTGAACGAAAATGTGGGAACTTGGACAAGCAACCTCTTTCTTCATTTGTAAAGTAAAAATAATTATCCTACTGCATGGGACATTTCAATTAAGATAATGTAAATACAATCTTTAGCACAGGGCTAGGCACTTTTATATCAAAGTTTCTCAAGCACGGTCTTCAGTCGTGCTTCATAATTGGAGGCATTTATTTATAAATTCCAGATGTGCTTTTTTCCCCCTTCTCCAATTCTCTAAGAGGAATGAAATCATCTTCTCTCCCCACCTTAACACGTTGCCCTATCGCTAGGGTGCCAGATAAAATATAGGAAATCCAGTGTGGGACATAATAAGGCTAAAAAATTTATGTTGTTTACCTGAAATTCAAATTTAACTGGGTTATCCTGTACTTTTATTTGCTAAATCAAGCAACCCTACTTCTCACACTAGGCTACCTTGTGACGAATGAAAACTTGGTTTTATCAGCCAATCTAGCGGATGGTTCACTTACCCGGAACTCTAACTTTTGGTGCAGCACGCCCTTTTAAAGACTTCTGTGATCTGAGAACTCTTCACTGGGCATCCATTCTGTCCCAGGCACCGTTTAGGTGCGGTGGATACTCGTACTGACAAGTGCCTGCTCTCTCAGTTTTCGTTCTGTCATGCAATTTCTCTTTTCCCCAGAACATAATGAAATTATTCAAAATATGATCTCATGGAATTCTAAAATTGAAATTTATTTTTAAAAGATTAATCCACTGCCTAGATCAAGATATGAAAGTAATGTGTCTCAAAACACAGCTCACCAAGCTCTATAACAGACGCTTGGGTATAGCTAAAGGATACCCTACATTCGCCCGTTGCTTTTTATCTGCTTCCGGTTCCTCCGTGAGCTCCTTAAGGGCAAGACTCGTCTCGTTTTACTGACGGTTTCCTAGGCGCCCTTGAGTAGGGGGCCCTTACGGCGCGTCTGCGCACAAAGTTCGTACTCATTGACCAAGAAAACGCCCATTCCTGGGTCCTATCCCTGTCCTAATCCGTGAGTTGGGCTCAACTTAGAGACCTGTGACTCTAAGACAGTAGTGGCTGGAGGTCATAGTTCTACTGACTGTTCTCTACCGAGGGACTGGGCAACTAGTCCACAGCCATAGGAGAACCCCGGAAACTCCGACGCTCTGTCGTGAGCCCAACAGAAAGGCCGGCCCAAGGCGCATGCGCAGAGGGCCTCGGGCCCTCGGCACTATCTCGAACCGCCGTGGGAAGTGATACGACCCAGTCCTGGGCGTTCGGGCCCGCGAAGTCGGTGAGCTAGCGTCGTGGGGTCTCTCGGGGCGTCGGATTCCCCTCTTTCGCGGCAACTTTCCTGGCGTCCCCGTCAGGCCTCGTGCTGGACTCAGGCCGTAGGAAATGCGCTCCCCGGTGACCGCACAATCTCGGTTCCCTCACCCTCTCCCTTCTGCGGGGCTGCTTCTCAGCTGGGCCCAGCGAAGACCTCCAGCCTCGCCCCCGGGTCTTTTAAACAGCGAGAAACCGAGAAACTGTCCACGAACAGCTGCTGAAGTCCCGGGCCCGCCTCCCTAAGTCTGTTCCACCGCAGCATTTCCTCTGAATTCGGGATTTCCAGTGATTACCATAGACTTGAATAAGAGGAAGCTTGTGTGACGCGTAGCACTGAGTCTAGGAAATGGCCTTCGATAAGAATCGGTTGTTACAGAATATTGAGCATAGTTCCCTGTGGTATACAGTAGGTCCTTGTTGGTTATCCATTTTAAATACAGTAGTGTGTATATGTTAATCCCAAACTCCATAACAATTCTTCCCTCCCCACCATAAGTTCGTTCTCTAAGTCGGTGAGTCTGTTTGTGTTTTGTAGGTAAGTTTTTTTTTTAAGATTCCGTTATTCATATTTGTCTTTCTCTGACTTACTTCACTCAGTATGACTATCTCTAGATCCATCCATGTTGCTGCAAATGGCATTTTATTTTTTAATGGCTGAGTAATATTCCATTGTATATATGCACCACATTTTCTTTATCCATTCCTCTGTTGATGGACATTTAGGTTGCTTCCCTGTCCTGGCTATTGTAAATAGTGCTGCTCTGAACACTGGGGAGCATGTATACTTTCGGGCCATGTTTTTCTCCTGATATATGCCCAGAAGTGGGGCTGTAGGATCATACGGTAGCTCTGTTTTTAGTTTTTTAAGGAACTTCCATACCGTTCTCCGGTGTCTATACCAATTTACATTCCCACCAACAGTGTAGGAGGGCTCCCTTCTCTCCACACCCTTAGATCAATTTGTGGCACACAATTATTTGCTCCCTGGGAGTTGGTAGGAAGTTTATGTATACCCCCCCAACGGTATTTTGATAGTTTTGGTACTTTATATTTTCTCAGGAAATTGTGCATGTCCTCAATATTTGCAGATTTATTAGGTTAAAATTAAGTGGTGTCTTGTTAAGAGTGTAGTCTCTGAAGGCAGAAGCCAGGGTTAGAGGCCTGAGTTCTTATCAGCTTTAGTTCCTTGGGCAATGTGCTTAACCTCCTGAGGCTCCAGTTCATCCACAGAATTGGATAACAATGGCACCCTAACTTCCCTGGTTGTCGGAGGATTAAATGGAAATCTTATGTTACAGCACCTGGAATCGTAGGGATAGTTCTATAACTATCAGCTGTTGTTATTTTCATTATGCAAAGTTCTTTCCAATTAAAACAGCTTAGGGATTGTAAACCTCTGTGAACCAGTTAATTCAAAGGAACTGGGAAGCCCTCCACTGTTTTCTTCGAGGCCTTGGAACACGTTATGGAACAGAGAAATTTGTTCCTTGATAGTTGGAAGTTTCCATTCCTACTCCAGTCACCCTTTAAAGCCATGCTTTTTCTTCCTTTTGGGGAGTACTTTTTACACACTCCCCCTCCATTTCACTAAGAGTTTTAAATTTAATACTAAAGAATGGGTGTCCGTAAACCTTTTCTGTAAAGGGCCAAATAGTAAATATTTAGGCTTTGTGGGATATGTGGTATCTTTCGGAATTACTTAGCTGAGCCATTGTAGTGTGAAAGCAGCCGTAGATAGTATATAAACATGGATGTGGCTGTGTCCAATAAAACTATATTTATGGACGTTGAAATTTGGATTTCATATAATTTTCATGTGTCACAAAGTATTATTTTGATTTTTTCCCCATCACTTAGCCACTTTTTAATTCAACTATTTTGTGTGTGGACTGCTCAGAAACAGCGGGCCAGATTTGGCCTGAAGGCTGTAGTCTGCTGGCCCCATAGAATTTCATGACACAGTGACTAGTGGTAGGATATGGAGTCAGAAAGACTTGGTTCTGATATGTATTAATTGGTTGTGTTTGGGCAAGTTAACCAGCATTCTAAGCCTCGTGTTCCTCATCTTACAAACAGGTATTATGCTAACATACCTACCTCCTCAGGTTGTTAAGTTGATACAATACATGTGAAAGGCCTTGCATAATGTTGGGTGTCTAGTGAATCAAATATTAGCTATTTCACATTCTTTTTTGAGAATCAGTCAAATAGAATAAGTGCTAGAGGGTGGAGCTAGATGACTTGGGTTTAAATCCTGGCCATTTATTAGCCATGTGACTTTGGGCTGGTCACCCAACCTCTATGCCTCCCTTAACTCATCCCTAAAATAGGGATCATAATAGTACCTACTTCAGACAATTGTCTTGAAGATTAAGTAAGCTAACACTTCATAAACTGCTTAGAAAAATTTCTGGCACATATAAATTTTCAATTAATATTAGCTGTCACTGTTTCACAATAAGACATATTTGGGGTTAAAACTCCTGTGCTTTGTTGTTAAAATGAAAGACTTTCGTCTCTCTTCCCTGGAGTGGTACAATTTATAAGGCACAGGATTTGTTTCTTGGAAATGAAAAGAAAGTTGCCGGTAAATGGCAAGGGCTTACAGCACTTTTTAAGGAAAGTACTCCCTTGATATTTGCCAAGTTTTTATTATCTGCCTTCCTCTCAAGAATGATCCATTTCATTATGGCTTTCAAATTTAATAGCCTAGAAATGTATCCAGTGATAGTGAGAGCTCAGGCGTCTAACAGATTTCGGTTTGATTCCTGACTCTACCAACTACTAGCATGTAACCTGGGACAAGATACTAACCTCCCAATGCTCACTTCTGATCTATGAGACTTCGATAGTAATAGTATCTACCTCATAGAGTTGTCATAAAGATTAAACATACTAACGCACGTAAAGTGCCTGGTGCCAGGCCTTGCCCATTGTAAAAGTTTAATAAATGATAGCTATTACTTTTACTGTCCTCCAGGGCACTCTTAAAGTAAAACCCATTTGAGATGGAAAACCATTTGCCAGGTTTTTAAATGGGCAGCCTTCTCTCTTACTGTAGGTTTGGAATGCTTAATAATACAGGAATTTTTTTTGTTCTTAGGAGATTGCCCTTGTGAACCTGTTAGCTATCAGTTTATGTCTTCACAAAAAAGGGGGCCATTTTTTGAAGATTTTCACTGTATTTGCATTAGGATTGTGTTGGGAAGTAGTAGGCATTGTAGACAGAAAGACCTAGGTGTGAATCTTGGCTTTCTCAACCAGTTAGATTATGACTTTGAGTAAATGACGTCCTATCTGAGATGCAGATTTCTCATCCGTAAAACAAGTATATTAGTTCTAGTTTCATTAAGATTATTGGGAGAATTTAACCAGATGCATATTTTTAAATAACAATTTTATCTCGGTGTAATTAATTCACATACCATACAATTCACCCACCTGAAGTGTATAATTCAGTGGTGTTTAATATATTCAGAGTTGTGCAACCATAACCACAGTCAATTTTCAAACATTTTCATTACCCTAAAAAGAAATCCTCACTCTCCATTCCCTTCTGCCCCAGCCCTAGGCAACCATTAATCTACTTTGTCATTGCCTATTCTGGACATTTCATATAAATGGAATCACACAATATTCTGGGCTTTTATTACTGGCTCCTTTCACTTAGCATAATGTTTTCAGAGTTCATCAGTGCTGTAGCATGTATCAGTACTTCATTCTTTTTTATTGCCAAATTCTCTGTTGTATGGATATACTACATCTTATTTATCCATTTATCAAACAATGGGTCCATCAAATGATGGGCATTTGAGTTGTTTCCACTTTTTGGCTCTTATGATAATGCTGCTGTGAACATTCATGTACAAGTTGTTATGTGGACATATGTTTTCGTGTCACCCAGAAAAGGAATTTCTGGGTCTTGTGGTAACTGCTTAACCTTTTAAGGAACCGCCAGACTGTTTTCCAAGCAGCAACCGGATCTTTTTTTTTTAAATTTTATTTTTATTTATTTATTATTTTTGGCTGCATTGGGGCTTTGTTGCTGCACGCGAGCTTTTTCTCTAGTTGTGGTGAGCGGGCTTCTCATTGCGGTGGCTTCTCTTGTTGCGGAGCACGGGCTCCAGGCGCATGGGCTTCAGTAGTTGTGGCACACAGGCTTAGTTGCTCTGTGGCATGTGGGATCTTCCTGGACCAGGGCTCGAACCCGTGTCCCCTCCATTGGCAGGCAGATTCCTAACCACTGTGCCACCAGGGAAGTCCTACCCGGATCATTTTTAAAGAACTTAACCCAAAGCCTGACATAGAGCAAGTGCCTCATACAAGACAGCTATTTCATTGTAAGAAATATGTTCTTGAAGGCCACTCCTAATTTAGTTGAATAAACTGGCAAGCCTTCTGTCTTTTTAAATGCTCTGGAACAATTTGTACAGACTAAGAATAATTGGCTCCTTGGGCATCTGAAGGACATTTCCAGTCAAACTGAGATTTCAAGTAACTTCTGCTTCCCTAGAAAGTGATACGTTTCTTTAAGGTTTTCCTAATTTGTTGGCATAAAATTATGTTAGCATAGTGGTTGAAGAGTCTGACTCTGGAGTCATTTGCTAGGTATGCAGGTTTGAGTGAGACTCCATGACCTTCAGTTTCCTTACATGTAAAACAGGTCATGAGGTCACGTATCTCAGAGATATTTTACGAGGAGCTGCAAATACATATAATGCTTGATGCTGTATCTTGCATACAGGAAGTGCTCAGTAAATATTCGTTTTTAATCTCATAGAGCCTGTGGGGTTGAAAATCCCTGTGCTAGGCTATTAAAATGTTCTAGAGGGGCTTCCCTGGTGGCGCAGTGGTTGAGAGTCCGCCTGCCGATGCAGGGGATGCGGGTTCGTGCCCCGTTCCGGGAAGATCCCACATGCTGCGGAGCGGCTGGGCCCGTGAACCATGGCTGCTGAGCCTGCGCGCCCGGAGCCTGTGCTCCGCAACGGGAGAGGCCACAACAGTGAGAGGCCCGCGTACCACCCAAAAAAAAAAAAAAAAAAAAATGCTCTAGAGAGTCTTAGTACATAGGAATTCTTTGTAAGGTTTTTCCTACTTTTTTTTCCTATTCCTTTGCTAGTCGGTTTTGGTAATTTTTATTTTCCTTGACAGTGTTCATTTTTATTAAAATCTTCATATGCATTAGTCTAGAACTTTGACTAATATTAATCAAGTTAATATTAATGTGTTTGCTTTAACTTTTAATAGGTAATTTATTTGTGTGGCTCAAAATTCAAAACGGAGAAAAGGGTATACACTGAAAATTTGCTTCCCATATCCCTTCTCTCAGCCACCAGTTTCCCTCCCTGCAGATAACCAGCATCACTAATTTTGTGAATTATCTTTCCAAAGGTATTTCATGCATATTGAAGCAAATATGTATATATTGCATTTGCCTTTTAGTTTAACAAATGAAGCATACTGTGTTCAAGGTTCAGCACCTTGGCTTTCATTTAACAATGTATCTTGGAAATCATTCCATAAGATATTTCTCATTCTTTTTTATGGCTACTGAATATATATGTATTCTATGTATATGTATATATATGTTTAATTTATAAAATATGTATCTTTTATCTCCAGCTCTTTTTCTGCTTTCTTATTCATGCTTTACTTTAATCTCAATGATTGTCTTTTTCCTGTTCTCTTTAGATTTATATTTGATGGGCCTTTGGCAAAACGAACCAGATAAGAGTGCATGTTCTCCTGGCCTGACGATCTGCATTGTGGAAGCCAGATCACCTCTCCATAACATTCTAATCACGTTCTGAGGTGTTGACATGTGAGTATGTGGGGAAATCATGCCACTTTTCAGGAGACTTGTGTGAGGTTTGAGTGCTGGCTGGTCACCCCTGCGGGGAATTCCTGTGGCATGCCAAAGGTTGTGGTTGTCAGGGATCTCCAGTCTTTAAATGGCCTACAGGGCTTTGCAAGGTCTGACTTCTTGCTCCATCCTTTGTCTTAAGCCAGTCTGTATTCTAGCTGCATGGTTCTCCATACTCCTCTCTGCCTCCTAACCTTTGTACGTACTGTTAATTAGGCGTGGAATGTCCTTCTTCAGCACCTGGTCCAGATCAGATTCTCTCATTATACGTGCTTATAGCACAGTGTAGATCAGATTCTCTCATTATACGTGCTTATAGCACAGTGTAGATCAGATTCTCTCATCATACGTGCTTATAGCACAGTGTAGATCAGATTCTCTCATCATACGTGCTTATAGCACAGTGTAGATCAGATTCTCTCATCATACGTGCTTATAGCACAGTGTAGATCAGATTCTCTCATCATACGTGCTTATAGCACAGTGTAGATCAGATTCTCTCATCATACGTGCTTATAGCACAGTGTAGATCAGATTCTCTCATCATACGTGCTTATAGCACAGTGTAGATCAGATTCTCTCATCATACGTGCTTATAGCACAGTGTAGATCAGATTCTCTCATCATACGTGCTTATAGCACAGTGTAGATCAGATTCTCTCATCATACGTGCTTATAGCACAGTGTAGATCAGATTCTCTCATCATACGTGCTTATAGCACAGTGTAGATCAGATTCTCTCATCATACGTGCTTATAGCACAGTGTAGATCAGATTCTCTCATCATACGTGCTTATAGCACAGTGTAGATCAGATTCTCTCATCATACGTGCTTATAGCACAGTGTAGATCAGATTCTCTCATCATACGTGCTTATAGCACAGTGTAGATCAGATTCTCTCATCATACGTGCTTATAGCACAGTGTAGATCAGATTCTCTCATCATACGTGCTTATAGCACAGTGTAGATCAGATTCTCTCATCATACGTGCTTATAGCACAGTGTAGATCAGATTCTCTCATCATACGTGCTTATAGCACAGTGTAGATCAGATTCTCTCATCATACGTGCTTATAGCACAGTGTAGATCAGATTCTCTCATCATACGTGCTTATAGCACAGTGTAGATCAGATTCTCTCATCATACGTGCTTATAGCACAGTGTAGATCAGATTCTCTCATCATACGTGCTTATAGCACAGTGTAGATCAGATTCTCTCATCATACGTGCTTATAGCACAGTGTAGATCAGATTCTCTCATCATACGTGCTTATAGCACAGTGTAGATCAGATTCTCTCATCATACGTGCTTATAGCACAGTGTAGATCAGATTCTCTCATCATACGTGCTTATAGCACAGTGTAGATCAGATTCTCTCATCATACGTGCTTATAGCACAGTGTAGATCAGATTCTCTCATCATACGTGCTTATAGCACAGTGTAGATCAGATTCTCTCATCATACGTGCTTATAGCACAGTGTAGATCAGATTCTCTCATCATACGTGCTTATAGCACAGTGTAGATCAGATTCTCTCATCATACGTGCTTATAGCACAGTGTAGATCAGATTCTCTCATCATACGTGCTTATAGCACAGTGTAGATCAGATTCTCTCATCATACATGCTTATAGCACAGTGCATCTTCATCACATTTACTGCTTGTCACTCATCTTATTTGTGTGGCTATTTTTAATCGTTTGGTGTCATCCATGAACCATATACCCCATGAAAGCAGCAACTGCGTCTCCTTTATCATTTTATCCCTAGTGTCTGGATGTATTTGATAATACCTGTTTATTCAATGGTTGAATAAATGAGTGTCTACCATTTTGCCAGTTCAGGATTAGAGCTTTCTGGTTGGCAAACCAATGTGAGAAAAAAGCATGTGAATACCTGGTGGCGCAGTGGTTGAGAGTCCGCCTGCCGATGCAGGGGACACGGGTTCATGCCCCAGTCCGGGAGGATCCCGCATGCGGCGGAGCGGCTAGGCCCGTGAGCCATGGCCGCTGAGCCTGCGCGTCCGGAGCCTGGGCTCCACGACGGGAGAGGCCACAACAGTGAGGGGCCCGCGTACCGGAAATAAAAATAAAAAAGTATGTGAATAACCCTGTATTTTTTAAAAAAGTATTTTGATTAGCATGTGATAACTTGACTTCTGAGTGATTTTGCTTCCTGTGAGAGAAGGTGCCTAGTGTCCTCTTGGACAGGGACATGTGAGTAGAACTTTGTGTAGATGAGCCTTCCTGGCATACAGGAACTCTTGTAGTTCTGAACCTTAACCCCATCTGCCAGACTTGACATAGCATTTTTCTTTTCTAACATCAGACTTGTGACAGGGTTCTCCTTTGCCTATCTTTAATCTTATGTGTAATTAACTGTTTGTTTAATATTTGAATTTAGAAGCAGTTTTTGTGAAATAGTTGGTTGCTTTTAATGTGAATGTTTGGTTTTCTGTTATCTTGAAAGTCCTTGAGAGGGTTAACAAATAAAAGTAAGTTTACTCTTTAAAAAATTGGTTAGATTTGCATTACTGAGGAACTATACAAATTTGTATACTAAGATAATTACCTATCCAGCACTGAATGTGTACACGAGAGTACTAAATACTGAAGAACTGATTTTATTTTATTTTATTTTTTTGCCGTACGCCGGCCTCTCACTGCTGTGGCCTCTCCCGTCGCGGAGCACAGGCTCCGGACGCGCAGGCTCAACGGCCATGGCTCACGGGCCCAGCCGCTCCGTGGCACATGGGATCTTCCCAGACCGGGGCACGAACCCGTGCCCCCTGCATCGGCAGGTGGACTCTCAAGCACTGCGCCACCAGGGAAGCCCTGAAGAACTGATTTTTAAATTTATTTTGTAAAGTAGTGTTTATCTTAACCTGACTATTCACGCAACAAACGAGCTCTGTGCGGAAAACTTCCAGAGTTAGAGCTCTAGCAGACCTCTCCCGAATACCCACTCAACATCTTCACTTGCTTGAGCATAAGCATTTCAAATATAACATATCCAAAAGAGAGCTCTAGGTTTTCTGCTCTTCCCCTGCCCAAACCTGAGACTCGAAGACTCACTAAATAACACTTCCATCTACCCAGTCATTCAAACCAGAAATGTAGGAATCATTTGCAATACTTTTTTCCTTTGCCACACATACACAAATTATCAGCAATTTTTGTCTCTTTTGTGTCTTGTATTTGTTCACCTCTCCTTGTCTCCACTGCCACCATGCTAGTTCAGAGCACTGTCATCCTGCCTGGACAGCTGCCTCCTAACTGGTCTTCCTGCTTCCTCTCTTTCCTATTTCTAGTCCTCTAGTTTTCCACACAGCAACGTGAATCATCTCTTAGTGGATTATGTCAGACCTTATTTAAAAGTCTTTAATGGCTCCTTATCACATTTAGGATTAAATTCAAGATCTTTATCTTGGCCTACAGTTCCTAAAGAACTGGTTTTTGCATACCTGTAAAACCTCATTTTATGCCCTTCTACCCCATTCTTGCTATCCTCCAGACATTCTGGTGTCTTTTCCATTTTTTTCCTTTATGGTCTTTGTATATTGCTATTTTATTTGTCTAGAATGTTCTTCCCCTTGCTCTTCCCAGGCCTGGCTCTTTCTCACAATTTAGTTTTAGCTCCTTGTCCTCAGAGAAGCCTTCCCTGACTGCCCTATCTAACCACCATATAAAACCCTCCCCCTCCCCACCTCATTTCAGCATCCTGGTTTTTTCTTCAAAGTCCACACCGCAATTTTTAAAGGTTTATTTTGTCAACTTAATGTATGTATCTTCCCAGCTAGACTGAAGCTCAAAGACATATATATCAAATAAATGAATTAGGGCAAGGGCCATTTCAATTTTATTTGCAATGAGCCAAGAACCTGGCCTAATACTGGTCCTTATATGTAGTAGGTAGTCAAATATTTGTTGAAAGAATGCATGAATAAGCATTCATTGAGAGACTTACATGTATTAAGCTCTGTGCTAATCCATGGGATCATACCACCCAGATAGTAGCCCAATCTAGTATAGATTTATTGTAGACCAGAGGTTCTCAAACTTTTTTGTCTCAAGACCCATTTACACTCTTGAAAATGATTGAGGACTCCAAAGAACTTTTGTTTATATAGATTATACCTATCAATATACATAGTTTTAGAAATTAAAACAGAATTTAAAATGTATGTTAATTAATTTAAAAATAGGTAGTCCATTACATGTTAATAGAAGCAACATTTTTTAAATTAAAAAAAGACATAATTCCCAAGACAAAAGATTACTGAGAAGAGTGGCATAGTTTTACATCTTTGCAAATCTCTTTAACATCTGGTTTAAATGAAAACAGCTAGATTCTCAACTGCTTCAGCATTCACTCTGTCATGATACCACATGTCATATAGCCCCAGTAAAACTCCATTGTACACTTGGGAAAGAAGTGAGAACTACTGCTATAGACAATTTAGAAGATAATATTTTTGATTGAGATGGTGCTGTGAGTTCTGCATTCACACTTCAAACCAACCTCTTTTAAATATAAACTTGTAATGATCTAGATATATATGACATCTGTATGGATCAAAAACTGAACAGAAAAACAAGGATTTGCGGGGTTAAAGACATGAACCTGCTGGACTTCTGATCTTTAAATAGGCAGAGGTAGTTAACAATTTGACTGCTGTGGATTAATGAGGTCCAGAAGTACCCTGTGCCTATTGAGGTCCCAGGCTCATTGTGTCAAACAGGGGCTGGGGTGATATTCTCCTGACATGAAATGAGACTGCAAAAAGCCAGTAATAGTTACTCAGGGCTCCAGCTTATATTATGAGCAGTGGCAGGAGATAAAAACATGGCCATGCAGAGTGGACCCAGTCTAAGCTTAAATTTTGCTCAGTGACTAATATTACCCCTTTATCACATGGCACAGAGCCCCCAGTTGATGATATAAGACTTGTCTCACGACTAAGTTTCTCAGAGGCAAAGCAGACACTACCAAAAAAAAAGGCTAGATATGGAGGGAAGAGATGGGTGGGGTAGGGGGAGATACCCCATAGGAGAAACACTTAGAAATTAAAATTGCAAAGCACTCAGTTAAACATAGGAAAACTTAAAATAAATAAGACAACAAAGTCAGTCAGGATATGAATTCATTCCTGACAAAATGCCATTCTAACAGTTTTAGTTTGACTTTAAGATTCTTGAAAGATAAAGAACAGTATGAATAAAATGTTCATCCATTTGAGAAAGGTGGATATAAAAGAGTACTGATTAAAAATCTTAGACATGAAAACAAAATAGCCATTGTAAAACACATCAAGGGAAACAGTACATTGGATGCAGTTAGAAAGAGGAGTTACTCAGAAAACAACCCAGAAAAGAATATGAAAAATAGAGACGATAAATGGAGGATAGATTAAGAAGGGCCAATATACTCTAATAGTTTGAGAAAAATAGAATAGAGTTGGAATGACAGAATATATTGGCCAAGAATTCTCCAGAATGGAAGAAAGACCTTCACTGGTCACACAACTCCTGAGCAGGATAAACAAAAATAAATCCATATGTAACAAACACCTTTTGAAAAGCTACAGAGGGAAAAACCAGTGTTAGGAACATTTAGATTATAGCACACCTCATCAGCAATGTTAAATGTTGAAGACAATAGAATAATATCTTCAAAATAAGCAGAGAAGATAAGGGTCACTTCAGAATTCCATACCTAGGTAAACCGTCATTCAAAAAATATCTTTTAAAGCCATTGTTAGAAATACAAATAGACTGTCTGAAAGGCTTATTTAAGGATTTATTACAATGAGAAAAAAAAGAACCTAGAGGGAAGGAGTAAAATTCAAGAAACAAGAATAAATTATCAAAATATCAATAAATATAATTAATCATTGACTGTAAAAATTGTGCTTTTAGTTGTTTTAAAAATATATAGCCAAAATTCTAGACAATAACCAGGAAAGTGGGTATAGGAAAGTCAATGAATTGCTAAGATATGCCAGGATCCTTTATTATTTTATACTCTTAAAAAATATGTACTTGTATATAAATTAGGAATTTAAAGATAGACAATAAAACAACTGAAATATAATTCAAAGCTTTCAAATTAGCAAAGGGAAAAAAGAGAAGTAAAGAAAACTTGATCAACTCAGTAGAAGGCAAGAAAGGAGAAAATAAGCAAAGGAAAAGGCACATTTAACAAGCAACTATATCAGAAATTTAAAATGTGATGGATTAACTCCTCTATTAAAGGCAGACTTCTAGATTAATTTCTTTGATATCTGATTTAGAGGAAATCATGGACTTGTTCCTACCTAAAAACATGACCTTGAAATATATAAAGCAAAAGCTAAAAGAATTACCAGGAGCAATGGGTGAAACCGTAGGCATAATGGGAGATTTTATTATAATTATTTAGAACTGATATATCAAGCAGACAGAAAATTAATAAGAATACTGAAAATGTAAACACAAAGAAAGCTTGCTCTTATGAACATAAATAGAAATTGGTACCTGATAGTTAGAGAATGCTTATTCTTTTCTAATACATCGAACAATTAAAAATTGATCACATCCTAAGATCACAAAGGAAATTTTAACAAATATCCAGTAATAACATATAGGCCATATCATTTGGCTATAATGCAGTTAAATTAGAAATCTATAATCAAAAGATTTTTAAAGAACTTGAAAACCTAAACACATTCCTTAATGTGACTAAGAGGAAATCTAATTGAAACAATGGAATATAGTACCAAACAACAATGAAATACATGGAATGCAGTTCAAGTGGTACTTGAAGGGAATGTTACAGCCTTAAATGTACCTGTTAAAAATTAAGAAAGGTTAAAGGTAAATGAGTTAAATATGCAACTTACGTTGCTAGGAAAAGAAACTCAAATAAATAGAAGGAAGGAAATAATAAAATAAAGAACAGAAATTAATTAAATGGAAAAGAAGAAAGAATATGGTCAAAAGACCAAAAGCACTTTAAAAGACATAAAATTGTCAAATCTTTAGTGAAACTGATGATAAAAATAAGAATAGATTAAATGATATTAGTAACAGAAAAGGGGACAAATTATTAATTACCAATGAGGACTAGATTAAAAATCAAAAGAATACTGTGAATAATTATGTGCTAATAAATTTAAGTGAGGTGGACAATTTTCTTGGAAAATATAAATCACTAAAATTGACTCAAGACAAAGCAGAAATATAAGTACAAAGCTAAGGAAACTAAGTCAAAAATATTCCATGCAAAAAGACATCAGATTTAGACAATTTTATAGTGTTATATTAAACTTTCAAAAATCAGAGAATCTCTATTTTTTATGAACTGTTGTAGAGGATATAAGCAGCAAGGTAATAATCCAAATAATTTTATAAGGCTAGTGTAACCTTGATACTGAAATGAAACAAGTATAATAAAGTAAAAACTTAGGTGCAAAAACAAAAGTAAAATATAACCCAGTAGAATCCTCCTGTATGTGTATATAAATCAGACCCTCATAATCATGATTAAGTAGGGATTAGGAACGCAACATGTTTCAACATCAGAAAATTTGCCTTAATTCTCCACATTAACAGATTATATAAAATAAAGTATAATCTTCCCAATAGATAATAAAGTCATTATATAAAAATTGAACTTATTCATGATAAAATTTTTAGAAAACTAGAATTAAAGGGAATTTCCTTAACCCCCAACAAAGACGCTCTACAAAAAAGCTTATTGTGAACATTTTTACTTGATACTGAAAGAAAAGTATCCCCTTTCAAGTCTAGAACAAGACTTATTCCGTATCACCCCAGAACGCATTATGATAGAAATGAGATATAATTGTCAATAAAAATTAAAAATCGTCATTAATAAACCGTTTAACATTTTAAAAAATCCAGGAAAATCTGAGAGAAACTATTAGAACTAACAAGGAGAGGTCAGCAAATTCACTGAATTTAAAAAATCAACATATAAAAGGCAAGAGCAGATAATTCTTCTCAAAAACTCATAACCCAAGACAAATCATGAGAAAATATTAGACAAACTCAAATTGAGAGATTTCCTAAAAATCCTGACTAGTACTCCTCAAAACTGCTAAAGTTATGAAAAACAAGGAAATACCGAGGAGCTGTCACAGCCTGGAGTTGTCTAAGGAGACATAACAACTAAATGTAATGTGGCATTCTAGATGGGATCCTGGGACAGAAGGAAGACATTTATGGAAAGTTTGTAGTTTAATTACTAGCTTTGTACTAATGGTAATTTCTTCATTTTGACAACGTACCAAAGTTAGGTAAGATGTTAACATCAGGGGAAACTGGGTAAGGAATGTTTACACTATCTTTGCACCTTTTCTGTAAATAAGTTATTTTTAAAAAGCTATACTACTGTTGTAACCCCAAAATAACCAGTTAGGTAAGTAATAGGAAGAAAGACCTCCTAAAGCCAAATAAGATCTTAAAGGGAAAAAAATTACAATGTACTGTTGATGGCTGTAGATGACATGAATAAATGGGTAGCATAGACGATAGGCAAAGATGGGAGGTGTTGATAAAACGTTTTTAGTTCTCTTTAAATTTCTCTATGGATTTAGTAAAATGTCAGTCGAGGGCTAAGAATAACCAGACACTTTTGAAAAACAAGCTAGGGCAAGTGTCCTTCCAGATATCAAGATACTGTAAAGCTCCAATAATTAATATGATGTGTAAAATGCATACAGATAAACAGATGGGCCAGTGGGACAGACTAGAGAGTTTAGGAGCAGGTCCACTTGTACAGAAACATGACATATGTCAGGAGAAAAATTAGATCCATACCACAGAACATATATAAAACTAAACCTAAAAAAGTAAAACTTAAGGCTATTATAATATCTTTATGACTTCAATGTGGAGAGGGATTTCTTAAGGTAAAAAATGCAGAAATCTGAAGGAAAAGATTATTAAATTTTACAGCACAAATATTTAACATTCTTCCATGACAAAAGATATTGACGCCTTTTAACCTTATATGGATTTTAGACTTATACTGAAGTGTGATTGGGGTAGGGAATAGGAGGTAATTCAAGCTGCAACACGATGTCTTATTCTCAGTTAAAGAAGATCACCCTGGATGCTGTCTAGAGAATATTGGAGGGAAGGGTTTGGAATGGAATCAGGTAGTCAAATGAGTGGGCTAATATCTAGGGGAAATCATGGTAATTAGGACTATCATGCAGAGGAAAAACATAGGAAAAATTTGGGATGTATCTTGGATGTAGAGTCAGCAGGACTTGCTGACGAATTGGATGTTGATGGTAAGGGAAAGGGGAATCGAGAACAATTGCGAGATTTTTGGCTACTGCAACTGGTGCTGTTTATAGAAATGGGGAAAAGGGAAATTACTATTTGTTTTCAATGTTTTGAGTTGCCCATTAGGCATCCTGGTAGAACAGTCAGCTGTTAAGCAGATAGTTGGATATATGAGACTGGGCCTCTGTGGAGAGTTCCGGGGCAGAGGGAGCTGTTGGCATGCAGGTGCTATTTAAACCATACGGCTAGGTGAGACTGCTACCTAGGGAGTAGACGTTGATGGAGAAGGCTAGTGACTGAGTTCTGAGCCTTGGGAGGTTGAACAAAGCAGAAGCCAGCTAAGAGGACATGGAAGGAAAACCAGGGCAGTATAGTGTCTCTGAAAATAAGATAGTTTTTGTTATCATTGTTTGTTTTAATGAGGATGTTGAATGTTACTGAAAGATCAAGTGAGATTAAGAACAAGTTTCCTAGCCACATGGAGAACTGCTGAAATTGCCAAGCAGTTTCAGGGGTGTGGAAAGGATGGAAGCCCGTGTGGCATGCTAGGGGGAGAGAATGTGCGGTAAGGCTGTTGAGTCGGTGACAGAAGGCCACTCTATCAAGAGGGCTTTTTTGGTGGGGGCAGGGAGAGAGTGCTGAGAAAAGGGGTAGTAGCTGGAGAAGCTCTGAGAGCATGTGATATTTGATGGGAATGAACGACCTGGGATCCAGAGAAAAAGCTGTGTTGCAGATAGAGGTCTTTGAGAAGGAAAGAGGGGATGGGGTCCCTAAATTGCATTAAAATCACCTCCTAAACCATAACCAGACTTGAGGATCCCCTGAGGAGCTCCAAAACAAACACCTCTCTGGGACCCTGGGCACCTGCAATGTTTGACAGCTCCCCCAGGGGATCCTAATGTGCGGCCAGATTTGAAAACCTCTGACCTAAGGGTAGTACCACATTCACTTCTAGTGGTGCCTCTAGAATTTCTATAGAAGCTCCCGGGGAATAATTTTCAAAGGTACAGAGCAAACACAATGTTTTCATTCAGATTTTATGTTTATGTGGCACTGCTGGGTGAGAAGAGACTGCTGAAGACTTGGGGAGTTTCAAACATCCCCCACCCCAAAAGCCAGTAGTTCTTAATGTACCCAGCAACCACTGATTTATAAATATTTATACTTATTAAGTATAAAATTTGAATCTGGGTATCATGTTCTTTGTGCTTAGGTAACCTGCTTTTTGTAATTAACTGTATCTTATGAATCTTTTCCTTTAAAATTAAAAAATTACATTTTAATTGGCCACATAAAATTGCAGTGTATGGCTTTGCCAGAATACAATTTATTTCTTCCGCAGAGTACATTTTTCTAATAAAAAATGCTACGTGAATATGCCTGCATATAATCTTTCGTACCTCTTAGCTTAGTTCGTTTCCCTTAGCTCCTGGAGAGTGGAATAGTTGGATCAAAGGGTGCATCAGTGAGCTTTTTGTAATTCATTGATTCTATTACTGGGAAAGAAATGCATATTTCTGGCTAGGAGATTCAAACAGTATGGACTGGAGACGGGAAAGATCCCTCCTCCATATTCCTTCCCCTCATCCTTTTTCCCTAGAGGTAACCGGCTAACAGTTTCTTGTACACTTTCCCAGAGGTTTTACCTGTGTGTGTGTTCATCCTTAACAAACAAATGAAAACACTTACCGGGTCATGTCTACAAACTTCGGCCACTTGAGTGTTTGACTAACTCTATTGAGTCCTCGGCCGTCGTTCGTCCCGAGCGGCGCTACCTCGTCGTTTCCCGCTGCATACGGGTTTCCTCACGCGTCTGTGTGCCCTGCACGTCCGACGGTCCGGGTGGCCACGGGTGGGACTGACCCAGCCTGTCCCAGGCGGCGACGCGCGAGGCCGCCTCAGGAGAGCATCCGCTAAACCGTGCTGGTCCGGGCTCTCGGTTTTACGTTTCTTTGGGGGTCAGGTCGTGAGTTTTGTCCTGTAGGTCTGTCAGCCATTTGTATTTTCCTGTGAATTGTCAGTTTCTTCCCTTTTTGCCCAATTTTCTGGCTTAGTTTGGTCTTTACCGTATCGGTTTCCAAGAGGTCTTCGTTTATTAGGGAAGTTAGCCCCGTGTCTTTCATGTGTCCCAGGCGGAAAAGTCTCGTCTCCCACTTTCTCGTTTGTCTTTAACTTCAACATACATATTTTTGTCCGCCGGATTTTCATTTTCTTAGACAAATGTATGGGTTTTTTTTTTTCTTTTTCTTCAGAGGTTTTGCGTTTGGGAGTCGCTAGCGGGCCTTTCTCTGCGTCACCCCCCTTCTTTGTTTGGGGGTCGCACACTCACTCCCCCTCCCCCTTTTCCAGACCCTTCCTCAGGGCCCCTAGCATGGGCTTCGTTGACGTCAGCCTGCTGCCTTCGCGCCAAGCTGTCGCCACGGCAACTGCGGCCTGATTGGCAGGGCTTGGGGGCGTGGCGAGGGGGGGCCCAGGGCGTGTAGCGCTGCTTCTGATTTGCCCGCGCCGGGGCCCCGCCTCTGCGGAGAGCCTGACAAGGAGTCGCGGGCCGGGGCTCGGTGCAGACGCCGGGAGCTGCGGGAGGACGAGGTCGGAGCGGAAGAGTGGACATGTCCACCATGGGCTGGTGGCGCTGCCGGGTGCCCGGGGCCGTGTGGGGGCAGTAGACTGTGCACGGGCTGCGCCGTGGCTGACCTTCGGCCAGGGGCGGGGCGGTGCCTTGAGGTGCGGTGTGGCGAGGTGAGTCCGGCCGCCTCGGCCCGCACATCCGCGTCTGGACGGTGCGCGGGGATGGGATGCCGCAGGTTCGAGACCCTGGTCAGCGGGCCGGGGCTGCCGCACTTGCCGCAGCGGCGCCATCTTGCGCTGCCGGCCGGAGTCTGGGGTGGGGGCTCCCATGCCACCTTTCCTGGGCATAGTGGAGGACAGGGATGGCTGGCCGTCCTGGGTAGGGGGCGGGAAGGCCGCGGGCTCCTGTCACCGCAGTCCGCTGGGGTGGGTGCCGGAGAAGTGGCGGGCCATACCTAACGAGCGCGGAAAGGCTCAGCGCGCCCCCCCCTGCGCCCCGCCCTCCCGTTTCCTCAGCTTGGTCGGGGGGCTGCAGAGGACACCCCATCCCACGGGGTCCCAGATTGGCCAGGTCTGCTCCGGCCGCCCCTGCATCCTTGCCGGTCTTTGGGGGCGGGACTTGCTTGCCGCAGTGGCGGCGGGAGGAGCTAAGGGGCGGGGCCGAGGGCAGTCGTGCTGCGGGATGTTTTTCTCTGGGCGGTGACAGACTGCGGGCCCGCCCACCCTGGCGTCACTTTTGATGTGTCAGATAAGAGTGGCTGCGCAGGCGCTGTCCTGATTGGTTGGTGCGGGCTGGGGTGGGGCCAAGGGCTGTCTTGACTGCAGGTCTCAAAAGAGATCGACTGGTCAAGCCCCGCCTACCTCAGCGCCATCTTTGATGGGGGCGGCTGAGGCTCGCTGCGCATGCGCGGCCTGGTCTTGGCTGGGTGGCCGCAGGGGCGGGGCTGAGGGTAGCGGTGCCCTGTGTTCTTTGCTGTGATTGAAGGCTGCGGGGGTCCTGCTACCTCACACCTTCTTTGCTGGTCACGGGCCTGGCCGCCGACACTTGCCGCGGACGCTTGCCGCGACGTGCCACCCTGACTAGCGTAGGTTTTGAGGTCTGACTTGAGATTGGGCGACGGCTGGTGACTGGGGGGCTGTTTTATCGGCAGGGTCCATGTGGCCCAGAGTTTGCCGACACTGTTGTTGCTGGAGAGCTGTCTGTCCTGAGGGAGAGGGCTACGGGCTATCATTGTGCCCGCTGTTTCTCCTTGGTTGGTCTGGGGGTTGCAGAGCATCACCCCTTCCCCTGTCGTTGCCTTCCTGAACTGCTTTCACCTTGGGATGTTTCTGGCTAGATCTCTTGGCTTGGGGGGGAGGGCTGGGGCGGGGGGTGCCACCCAGCCGTGTTTCGCAGGTGCCCTGTCGACTGGGCTGAGGGGATGGGGCCACGGGCCGTCTTTGGGGACTGACAGTGCTGCAGAACCCCGCCCACTCTGATCCAGTGCTTGTTGGCCGACAGGTGGCGCCGAGGCTTATTGCGCAGGCACTGTTATGAATGAGGGCGGAGCTGCAGGGGGCGGGCCAGGGGAGGGGCTGCAGAGCCCTGCCCACTCTAGCACTGTTTGTTGGCCGTCAGGTGGCGCCAAGGCTTACTGCGCAGGCGCCATCTTGAACTACTGTGGGGCTGCAGGGGGCGGGCCGAGGGAGGGCTGCAGAGCCTTGTCCACTCTAGTGATGTTTGTTGACTGACAGGTGGCGAGCAAGGCTTACTGTGGAGGCGCTGTCTTGAATGACAGCGGTGCTGTCTGCTGGGGTGGGCCCAAGGGAGGGGCTTTTATGCTTTGTATGACTAACAGGGGACTGCAGACCATTTCCCATCTAGCGCTGTGTACTTTGGCCTAGGGGTGGTAGCTGAAGCTTACTGTGCAGGCGCCATCTTGAATGACGGTGGTACTGTAGGGGCAGCCCGAGGGAGGGGCTGCAGACCCTTGCCCACCTAGTGCTCTGCCGGCCGACAGGTGCCAGCCGAGGCCTACTGCGCAGGCGCCATCTTGACTGACACTGGGCCGGCTCCAGGGGGCGGGTCCGAGGACGGGGCTGTGGAGCCCTGCGGCCCTTGCTTTCTGCGCATGCGCCGTATTGAGAGCCAGTAGGACTGCGGGGCAGGCAGTGTATGGCGTCCTGGGAGATGGAACTCACCCCGCCGTCTTCGCTGCGCAGGCTCCAGGTGGACCACTGCTTGCCGCTGCGGCACATCTTGGCGGCCGCGCGACGGCGTCGTGTTCCCTGGAGGGCGTGCAGAGCCTTGTCCCTGGGACTGTGGGACGGGTTTCAACTGCGCATGGCCGGGGGTCACATAGGAAAGTGGGAATTTTAATAGATTTGGGGAAGGGGTGGATCTAAGTGAGAAGGCGAAGGAGAGCGTGGCAGGCTCTGAGGGCGGTGGGAGGTGACATGAAGGAAAAGGCCTCAATCTCGTAGACAGCCTGGAGAATGCGGAGCGCGGTTATGAGGGAGGCGTGGCATGAGAAATGATGGGACGGAGGAGGGGCTGGCAGGTGGGGCGGGGCTGGGAGGGGCGGGGCGAGAGGGAGCAGCCCTGGATTCCTTGTTTGTGGGCGGGACCTAGTTATATATCTGCCCATGACTGACAGCGTTAACATAAACCAGAGCCATAGTCCTGAAGGTGCATCCCCCTCGGGGCCTCTGATTGATTGAACGCATGCTCTGAGGCACAGTGGGGCTTGAAACATGTGTCGTCCACGGGGATCATGTTGACAGCCTCAACTATTGTGTAAGGTTAAGTAATGATACCATTATCTACTGGTAATGTTGATGATAATAGCATTAAGATTGTAGTATAAGCTAGTCTTTCATGCTACTTAGGTGTACAGCACAGTAAAATTTCTGGCATTGCATCACTGGCTATCGCATGGCAGAACTGGAGTTTTACTCACCTTTCTAAGGGGTGCCTATATCATTATTCCACAAGGTTTCCATGAAAAATGTCTGTAGATTACTGTTTTCCAAAAAGACGTTAGTTGATCTGTAATTGCCATGAGTTCTGAGGTTGAGTTCTCTGAGCCTCTGCTTTTTTGTGTGTGAAATAAGTAGAAAATTATGTTGTGGTGGGAATTAACAGAGATGCTAAAAGTAAGGTGCTAATAAGCACTGTATGAGGCACTTAATTAGCAGTAAATAATACTACCTTCTTAGCTATTTTTTCCCTCCAATTTGTACCTGCAGTGTGTGTCCCTTGCCTTTAGAAGGATGGCCAGTGCAGCATAGCTAATAAGTGGGAGATTGGGGTCTTAAATAGGATTTCTCAATCCCAAGTCTTTACTGTTTTGCTCTGCTTATTAGAGAAGTTTCTAAGACACTCAGAGATTGGCTTGCACACGATTGACATACCCTCACTGGAAAAAAGCTATGATTATAGCCAGGGTACAACATACACCCCAGGGAGCAATGCCGATGGCCCTTCCACCCTGGGAGGAAAAGCTGTTCTTCTTGGTATCATTTTACCTCTACCACTGTAGGAGGCAAAGATGCAGCTGTGTGGGGTCATTTCCAGCCTGGAAATTCAGTAATTGGGAAGTAAGTTCGGTGGCTCACATTTTCTTTTCCTTCCCCAGCTCTACCCTTCTCCGAGACGACTTGCAAGAGGAAGAGGGACTAGGTCCAAACGCTAGGTGGCGGTGTCCAGGTGAGCTGAATTCCCTCCTCGCAGTGCCACACCCATCCTTGGACTGAGCACATCCTTCCTCAACCTGACACTTTCCTACTGTACACGTGTTCCATATGGCCACACGAGCACCCTGTGTGCTCTCTGAGAATGCACAGGCTCTTCTGGTGGGTCACGTGTTCACCAGATTCTCCTTGGTCTTTGCAACATTCAGCTACTCCTTCAGGCCTGCCCTTTCTTTCTTATTGGGTGAATAAAGAAACATGAGAAATTCATTGATTCATCTATCAAACATGGCCCCAAGTGGAAAAGGAAGTGTTTTCCTGGAGCTCATAGTCTTTTGGGTAATGAAAGACATTGAAAAAATAATTGTGTGATTCACGCCTTTGAAAGAGAAGGTTCACTTCAGGCATTAACTTAATCTGGGAGAGGCCATGTAGGGTCTCCCTGATAAAGTGAGGGACATTAAGGCTGAGCCCTGAAGCGTGGTGGATGGTAGTGTGTCGTGAGAAGAGCAGTCTTAAGGGAGCTGGGAGTCCAGGATCTAGTCTAGACTAGAAGCCTAGAACAAAGGAAAGAAAAGAATGGTGTTTGAGATGAGAAAAAGGTAAAGTGGAGCTGCACTGTGAAAGGCTTTGCAATCCGTGGTAGGTAATTGGGCTTGATCTGAAGCACCATGAGAAGCCATGGCAGCACCATGATAATCGGATTTGTGTTTTAAAAATATCATGTGGTTGCAGGGTTCAGAAGGGGAGGGTAGAAACAGTGGGTCCAGGAAGACCTCTTCGGATCTGGGTGAGAGATGGTGGCTTGGGTTAGGGTCACAGAAGAGGGATAAGTGAATTGGATGGATCTGAGAGAGGTACTGAAGAACCGGGGACTCAGTAGGTCTTGTACTCTTTGTTCATGGTTTGCTCACTGATTCAGACCATACTCAGTGAATCATATCATGGGGGGAAGTGAGCAAAACAGCCAAATATTGCTCATTCTGTCAGCAAGCATTGATACTGTGCCTGATCTGGGACGTGATCATGCTGGACTTCAGGTCTCCGGAAGTGAGTGACATAATCCCTGGTCTCAGTGTCTATTGAATGAGAACTCCAGTTAAGTGGAGAGTAAGAAAACATGCTTACCAAGATTGGTGGCCATGCTGATGGCATGTTACCACCCAGGGAAAGACTAACATGCTGTCCCAGTGAGCCACCGGGGGTGGGTTGGTTTTTTCTGGCCTTGGTGAATGCTTCAGACAGCAGTCCAGTGTCTGGCACTCAAGCCTTTGGAGACTCAGAGGCCCTACTTCACCTGAGGACTCATCTTACATCAGTAGATCCACATTAACGAAGCTAAGCCATAATGAATTATTGGTTTATGTCAGAAAATAGTGTGACCAAATACGACGTTCCTGTTTTCTCAGTTTTGGTAATCGATTCATGGTGGGAGAGCACTACCACAGGAACCTAGATATTCAAAAGTACGCATGATCAGCACATTCTCTCCCTGTAGGCAGACCTACATGGGAAAGGAAGCCATAGTGAGAGCTCGCTTGGTGAGTATGGAATCAGAATGAGAGGATGTGGAAAAGCTTTGGTTGCGCTGGCCTGTAAGGTCACCTGGGGATACCATCTGGTTGCAGTGAAGCTCTTGCTAGGGTCACCAGGACACCAGAAGCCCCTTGTCTGCAGCCCCCGCTCTCCCCAGTCTCCATTCACATTAGGTCTGACCAGAGTAGCGTGCTCTCTCCTATAGATGGTTAAATGAACCATGCTTTGTGGTCTGCCTTTTCATGCCCTCACCCCTTTAAAAAAAAAAAATCTGATCAGCCAGTTACCGATGTAAAAATTGGTCAGATATGTCCTACTGGCACAGAAGAGGTTTTATCTCTTTAAAGTAACTCTTTTTCTTGAATCATTTGGGGGCCGACCATAAAACTAAACTCTTAGTTACTGTTTCCTCTTTTTTGAAATTTTTGGGGAAATTCCTCCAGAATGGACAACGATAAGGAACTTTTGCTGCAGAGTGGTAAGTGCTCAGTTTATATGATGGAGGTAAGCCCAGGGCGACGTGGTGATTATCTGCGAGGAGCCACCTGAGAGTCCAGAGGGTGGAGTCGTGGCTGGTACGGTAGGGGTAGTGGTTGTTTACTCCATGCTCACATTCCCCTGTGAAATTGTTACCCAAACAGCCTCTATTGTCCACATGTACCTGTTCATGGTTGACTGGACCACACTGGACGCATCAGCCTAGAGCAGTGGTTCTCAAAGTACAGCTTCTGGTGTGCTTCCTGGATGGCTGTTTCCTGGGGAGCCACAGACCTCCTAAATACCCACCCCGGAAAGGCTGGTGCATTTCTCCCAGTCACCCCAGGCTTGAGAACCACACCCTAGAAGGCATCGAGCTGTAGTGTGCACTCATAATGTCGGAGTGGGGGTGAGCAGAGGCACGGGCTAGCCCAGCTGCTAGTGTTGGGAACCTGAGCTGGGAGGTGAGGCGGGCCCAGGCTGGGACAGCACTTCCCTCCACGTGGTGCTGAAGGAGAGAATGTCGGTTTGCAGAAAGAGGCAGGAGAAAGGAGCAAACAAGAGCAGAGAAGAGACCGCACACCCTGCTGTCCCTGAGAAGCGAAGAAAGTAACGTCCTCGGTTCGTGACTTTAAAGCTCTCAATTCCAGCCCCCTTTAATGAGGTAGGTAGAACGAGAGAGGGGCTGAATCTAGGTGCACCGTGATGAGCACCAAACTAAGTAAGTAGAAACGGGCTTGGAGAAGAGACCATGAGCTTTTCTCACTCGTGGTGGGATGTGGGGAACCTGAGGTCACACAGGGGGCCACAGAATTTCTTTACCTCTCCTCGCGCATCCGGCCACATTTCCAGCCACCACTAGTTGAGTTCCTTCCAGTTCAGTTGAACACTTGACCCACTGATCCTTTGATTGAGGCCAAAGACCCCCCCACTTGTGGCAGGGGTGCCTGATGACTTCCATCTTTGTTTCGGATGAATTAATTGTGAGACTGTGCTTTTGTTTTCTATGCATTTTTGTGAAATAGAAGTAAAGGGCTGTAAAATACTCAGAGAATGGCATAAACACCTCCACATGGACCACAGTGGCAACACTTGTCCATCAGGCAGGACCACTGCCCTGTGGTTGGGGTCCAGCTCTTGCCCGAAACTAACTCTGCATACAGTGCTTATGACACACACATTTCATGCTTAGATGTCCTGTGTATTTAAGAACAGGTCTTTGGAGGTTGAAGAACAGCTGGAACCCCGTAAGCCCCTCTGCCCGGTGTGGAGGGTAAGACCTTTTTCTGACCAGCTGTCCTTGTTTGTCTCCTCTCCTTCCCTCTCCTTGGAGTTAGTGGCTTCCCTTGGCCCCTACGACCAGTGTCAGGCTGGGTCTGTGTGTGTCCCCATCTTCGCCCCCATCCTCTGAATGTGGTCAGACCTTTGGCTTTTAAAATCCTGCCCTTGGGTACTACTTGACTCACGCTGGGACTCCTGCTGCAGAGAGAGTGCGGAGGGAGATGTGGGAGCTTCAGTAACTAGGGTGTGTGAGAGCCCATCTCCAGGCCCGGAAACAAAGCTGATGGGTTTGCCACGTGGCCAGAATTGAGTGTGAACAGTGAGACCGAGAGGACAGCTGGCAGTGAGGTCAGGGTCTAGGTGTGGCGCCCCAGCAGTGGTGTTCTGGCCCAAAGGGTGTGTGGGGAGTGGAGGACTCCACGGGAGCACTGTGGGTGGTCGGAGAGAGGGGGAGCCATGCAGGGGAGGGGGTGCTGATGCGCAGTGACTGGCGCAGAGGAGAGGACAGACAGACAGCAGCTGAACTTCCAAATTTATATTCAGGTATTTTTTTCTGATGGTGAACTTAAAATAACATTCTAAGTTGAAATGCAAAATGAAGTATCTTTTATTAATCATTTATTTTTTCGATTTTCCCCGCTTTACGCATGGTCTTCATACAAGTTTTTATGGAAGTTTTCTTCCAGTTTGGTTTTGTATGTACTTCCATACGTTTAAGCACCTATGTAGTTTTTTGTTTTTTGGGTTTTTTTTACGTAAATGAGATCATGCCCAATTCACTAACACTTCAAACTCAGGCTACCAGAGTGAAGTATGTGGGGTGTTAGGCAGTAATATTTGGTTGTGGGGGAGTGCGTGGTGTGCCACCTGGCGAGCTCGTATCACGTGCCCATCACGTTTACAGTCTCCATTATATGCATGTTTCTGTGTGTGTGAACGTAATATTGTGCAGCTGTTTAACAACATCTACAATAACTTCTGTATAAATACATCTCCATCTGCAGCTTTGATTTCTAAAACTTCACTTTATTCCATTGTGTGGACATCCTCATTGTTTTCTGTGTACATATAAATGAGTATATTTGCGGTAAGAATGCCACATATGCTGTATAATTTTATGCCCTTGTATTTTCATTTAATGCTTTAGACATTTTTTACATTGGTCATTTCCATCAAGTGTAGATAAACTGGTATATCCATAGAATGGAAGACTATGTGGCCTTTAGAAAAAATGATATAAATCTATATGTACTGGTTGGAAAGATGTCTATCAAAAATTACTGGGTTTAAAAATACACACAGAACTCCTGGTATGATCTCATTTTGGTAAAAATAAGATGTTATATGTACAGACTTTAAAAGGTTTAGTATAGGAACAAATGTGATCACTGGATGTGGCTTGCAGTTTCTACGTTGGATAATCTGTAATGTTTGAATGTTGTGCTGTCTTCTATGTTTGTAATCAGAAAATAAAGCTACAAAGTTTCTTGGCAACATGACTTAATGTTACATGACATTTTCTTAAAGATTCTATCTGTTTTCATTTCTTCTTGCATGATGAAATTTTGGAGGAATGCTGTCTTTTGAAGGCAATGATTTATTTTTCTGAAAACAAAGTATGTTTGTCATTGGCCTTAGTGGCCTTTGCCTTCTAGAGATGAAATACCGAATTTCTTGGAGGAGAGGCCAGACACCGGCACTGATGTTATTGGTCTTTCCTAATGTCAGACAGAGGCCTGCTCCAACCTTCTTAGAAATCCATACTCGAATAGCTGGTCAGAAATGGAAGTGTTGGCTGATTTTTCTTGCCACTTTCCTTAAAAAGACCCTTTATCATTTACTCCTAAGGAAGTTCCTAGTTCGTATTTAAACAGTTAATGCTTTTCTTGATTTAAAAGACTTTCTTTACTATAAACTAAATTCCCACATGTGTATATACTTTCACACGAGTCAGATTCTGGAGTGCATTTTGTTCCATCAGTGTATTTATCATTGCACCCCCATCCTTGTGTTGGAAAGAATACTTCGTGTTCTTATATGTTTGGGTCACTTTACAGACAATCCCCCACCCTTGCTGCACACATACCTTCTTGTTCAGAATTGTCTTGATATTTCTGTACATTTAGTCTTCTGGAGAAACTGGATTCTCAGTTTGTCAAAACTCCCACATTTTATTGGATTTTAACTTACATTCAAGGGAGGATTGACAACAATTTTCATGGTCCTGTGCAAAAACATGTCTTCATTTATTTAGGACCTGCTCTGTGTCCTTCTGTACATTAAAAAAATTTTATTTGGAGTTGCAAATACTTCACTGAATTTATTAATGAGAATTGGTTTATTTGTTTTGCTATTCCTGGAATTTTTTTTCTTGCTGTATTAACTGCCAAGGTTTTTGAATTCAAAATAATGCTTTTTCCACATTTATACCTTTCACTTCTTTTTTATCAGTTGCATTAGCTAGGACTTCCAAAATAGTGCTGAATGGTGGGTATGGTGGAGGGCTTCCCTACCTTTAGTGTTTAATGCTTGCTTGCACTTGAGATAAGTCTTTATTGTGTTTAGATGGTCTCCTAGTCTTACTCTTTGCTAGGGACATACAAGGAAAAGTTGAAGTTTGCAGATGCTTTGTAATGTGCAACAATGCTCATGGAATCCCCTTCCCCCTCTAATCCCTTATATAACAGCCTACCCTAATGGGATATCATCCTTGTATTCCTGGAATAACCTTTCATGGTCAAGGGCTACTATTTAGACTTTTCTAGATTGGATTTAAATGTTTTTGCATCTAAGTAGAAAAAAACCCAAACACAGTTTGTTGAACACCCTCTACGTGCCAGTCCTGTGAAGGTAACAATGCAGTGATGAGAAAGGCGATGTAGTCCTTGCCTCAGGGACTTTGAGGGCTGACATAAGTACAGGTGCTCCCTTTCTCTGTTGGGCTGTGCGTCCCCCAGCACATCTTGATTCTGTGATGGCCTTTCTGGGCCGTCCTTGGACAGGCATCCCCCTCGGCCTCAACACTGCCTTTGGTCATGCCAGGCAAGCCCGTGGATGACTCTTCCCTGATGCTTTCTTCCTCTCAGCCACACCCGACACGTATCTTCTGTCCTCTTCAGTGGTAGGCATGGCTGTTGCCATGGAGGCAGGAGCTGGACTGGGGAAGTGGGGGCGAAGTGGGAAGAGCAGTTATGCTTTCGATTGGCCAGAGTCGCTGTCACAGGAGGAGTTCACCTGGGTCTTCCAAAGGGTGAGGTGAGTATGGGGTCCTGGCAGGTGCTAACTCAGCAATGGCCTCATTCCTGGGTGCCCTTTGGGCTGCCAGCGGAGGACAGGGTGAGTCGGGGCTGAAGGCTGGGTCACTCGGCTCCTCCTGAGGGGCCACCTGCAGTCAGGTAAGCCTGTAGGAGAACATTGACCCGTGCTTCCTTTCCCTGCTTTGCCTCTGGTTGCTGTGCAGGGATCTGCCCTGTGTTAGGGCCGCCATTGCATGATAGCATGTTCCCGGATGTGCTCCTTGGGTGACGTTATGTCACCTGCCATCACTCCTGCAACATATTTGAGAGTAGATGTACATACAAGAACTTAGTGGTGGTGGGCAGCTGACTTTGTAGCTTTTTTCTTTTTTAACTTATATTTTTATCTACTTGACTGTCTTTGTCCTTAAGTGGAGACTTGCTGTTTCAAAAGGAATAGGCATTTTTAATGTTTTTTAGATATATGCCAAAATGATATCCAGAAATAGCATTCACACTTGTACCAGCCAGCTTCCCACCAACACTGATTTTTATTTTGAAATAGTTGCCCATTTGGTAAGCGTAAAACGTGTTCACCGTAATATTTTACATTTCTTTGATTTCTGATACAGATGTTGGCTCCTGTCACTGATTTTAGGAGCTGTGTATTAATGTCCTTTATTTTCATGAGGAGCCACTTACTTTTTTCTCACTGCTTTCTAAGACCTATTAACTGTCATCTATGCTGCAAAATATTTTTCCCCCTCCTTTTCTGGTTTGCTTTTATTCTGATTAGTTTTTATAGCGTGGAAAATGTGTACCGTTTTTATTTTCACGTCTGCTGCGTAGCCGTCAGTGGTCTCTGCCATTGAATCTGCTCGAGCATTCTCCTGCCTGTCCCTGTTCTTCACTGTTGTAAACAGTGCTTCTGTGAACACCCTTGTGAACTGTGTCTGTGCTCATGGGCACATAGGTCTGTCAGTTCGAGTTCAGAAGTGGAATCGCCAGGATAGCGAATGGCATTGCATTTATGTACTAATAGTTGCTAGAGTTGTGAGTGCTGTTTCAGCTTGGAGCTGCAGTTTCCCTAAGTACTTCTTGGGTCTGAGGAGTTTGAAAGTTGATTTTTGGGGGTTTTCTAAATTGCCTATCATATCATCTGCAAACGGCCAGTTTAGGGTGTGACCTTGGACTCAGACCAGGGTGGGGGTGGGGTGGGGTGGTGGACAGGGAGGAGAGGAGACCCCTCAGCATTAAGGTGGTAGTGCTGCCAGCACCCACTCAGTGGGCAGCATGGTCTCGAAAGACCTCCACTAGTGCTTTTGTTTATCATTTTGTTTTAACTGTGAATTTATTTTTTTGACTAGTTAATACATGTCATGATAAAATAAAAACAAAAGGGGAATATACAATGAAAAAGTTAAGTCGCCCTTCCTCCCCTGGCCCCCAGTTCCCTTCCCCAGGGGCAGTCACTATTAATCACTATTTTTTTTTTTTTTTTTGCGGTACGTCGGCCTCTCACTGTTGTGGCCTCTCCCGTTACGGAGCACAGGCTCCGGACGCGCAGGCTCAGCGGCCATGGCTCACGGGCCCAGCCGCTCCGCGGCATGTGGGATCTTCCCGGACCAGGGCACGAACCCGTGTCCCCTGCATCGGCAGGCGAACTCTCAACCACTGCGCCACCAGGGAAGCCCATTAATCACTATTAACAGTCTCTTCTGTGTCCTTCCAGAAACCGTCTAAGTAAATGACATCTGTTTTTATAATTCCTTAGAATGCTGTGCACATTGGTGTGTCCCATTTTGCACTTAACTACCTTAGAGGTCGTCTCATATCCATTTATTTACAATTGCCTCGTTATTTTAAAAGGTTTCATAATCATAAACATAACCATATTTTGCCCATTGTCATAACAGTACTTCAATGAATATATTTTTGCACGTATGTCATTACATAGCTCTGGGATAAATTCATAGTAGAGTTAATAGGACAGGATATTACATTTTTTAATTTTGATAAGTAACCAATTTGCCCTTTATAAAATGTGCAGGATATGTGTATCCAGTTTTTTCTTCACACAACATATATGTTATCTATCTTTATGATTATTCTGTTCCCAAGGCCCGTTCTTACTCTCAAATGAATTTCCTCTGCCATTGTGGGAAGGAGTAGGTAAGGCCCAACTGTTTTTCAGGTTTTTCTATTAAAAATCCTTCCTTTTTCAGCGCCCTTGCAGACCAAGGGCTGTTTCGTCGGCCTGGTCAGAAAATCTTGAGCACATTTAACAGAGATCACATTTGTTGACTCTAGTCCTGAATTTGAATTGAGGAAAGGAATAGGTGAATTTTCAGCATACAAGTTGGCATCTACCTTGTGACAGGATGTTTATGGGTGTTCACATGGTCATATTATCAATGAGCAGGAAGTCCTCCGTCTCTTTTCTGTGCTCTGGAAGGGTTTTTATAACATGGTAAATACTTCGCTCATGGAAATTTTATGGGAAGTTGCTCCTTCGGTCATTTCATCTTTTTAAATGTCTTCCCTGGATTTTCCTCTGCTTCCTGAGTCAGGTTTGCCAAATATTTATATTTTCTTAGCAAAATTGTTGCTTCCTTATCAAACTTTTTAAGCCTTACAGTTCTTAAGTATAATTTTTACCTACTGGTGCTTTATGCTTCAAACACATGCCTAGTGGGAAGAAAAATTAATGCGATTAGAGAAGTATGTATACAAAGTCAAAGTTGTCCCTGTTTCCCAATTTCATTGTCAGGTTAGAAGATCCCGTCCCTGCTCCAGGATTATAAAAATTAATCTTTTATTTATTTTGATCTTAGTTTTAGCATTTTCATATATGTTGTGACCTCTTTCCCCAAGTGAATGATTGGCTAGATCTCCTGTTACCATTATTATTTATTGAAGTAATCTATATGCATTCCTTACTATTTTTTAATGCCACTTTCATAGAATTCTACATACTCAGTTGTGTACATACAGTAAACTTATATTACAATTCTTAAATGAATCAGTCTTCTTGTCTTTTTTGGTCCTTTTTTAGGTGGTTGGTTTATTGCTTTGGCTTTGATGGTATAAACAAGAACATCATTTGTTACTTTTTTGTCGTCTTTCTGCCTTTAGGCATCATACTAGAAAAGAACTTTCTTAACCCTGAGATTATATTAAGATACTTCTTTTTTGTGTGTGGTTTGTTGGCCTTTTGATGTATGAACTTTCAAAATATTGATCCAAGTGAAATTCTTCCAGGTCAACTTTAGAACCATTGTGAAGTTCCCCAACATTTATATTCTTTGAAATTCCACTAGGTAGTATAGGGGGTATTTAGAGCTTTCATATGCTAGATCCGTATATCTTCCATGATTATCCTGTGTCTCTCTGGTTATTGCCTTTTCTATTGCCATATAATGTATAAGTTTGTTCCTATGGGTGCTGTCTTCTTCTGTTAAATCTTTTGTATTTTTACAATGGAGTTCTTCCTGTTTTTTCAAATTGGTTATTGTCGGTCCATATTTAGGGAGTCTGTTATAAATGGGTTTCTTACTAAATTATTATTACTATTATAAGGTCTGTTTCCACTGATTTGCAATATCTGAGTGGACGGTCTTACATAAGAGAGTGATAATTTTATATCTTTCTTTGTTCATGCCCCAGATTTTCTTGTAATTGGCTGAAACTCTGTAGAATGATGTTCATTAGCCATAGTGTTAAGACTGTTATGTCTGCTTTTATAAGTGAGTTTGGTCTGCAGTTTGCTAGTGCTCTCTTTGTCTTAGATGTTTTAATTATTCTGGTTTCATAAAGAAAATTGGAAAGCTTTCTGCTTCTTGTCTCTGGTTGGTCTATATGACACGGGAATGGGCCTTTTCTTGAATATGGTATCTAAGGCCTCACTCCCAATGCTCTCTTGGTCCACAGCCATTTGGAGAGTGAATTCTCTGACACTCTTTACATTTCTTCCATGTTTACTTGTCCATGTATTTCTTTAAAATGTCTGCAGGTCCCTGGCATTTTGACTCTGTTCCTGTGGATAAGAACACTTGTTCTGAAGTTCCAGAAAGGATCCTATTCCCAAACAGGTGATTTACATACCCAAGGGTGTCCTGTGGCCTCTGAGAGGTGGGGCTGCTGTCATCTAGGGGACTGGAGTTCTCTCTGGAATTGGATGCCACAGAGCAGGCTTGGGCTCCCTGCCCGCCCCTCTGTCCCGCACAGGCCTGCTGGCTTTTGAGGGCCCTGCTCTTGTCACGGCAGTCCCTCTTAGCCAGTTGTTGGGTAAACTCGACTGTGTTCTCTTGTCCCAGCTGTCTCATCAGCTCTCCAGAGCCTGGACGCTTGCCCTTTCTTTCCCCTGCCCAGCAGGGTGTTGTCTAGTGTCCTGTTTGTCATCGAGGAGGGCAGGGCAGGCAGGGCGGGAGTGGCAGGGTCTCCAGGGTCTCCGAATGGAGGTACATCTGTGTAGTTGGTGCTGAAGCTCCAGAGGATGATGCAGAGAGAGTGGGAGGGCAGTTTACACGGGGCGGAGCGGAGCCCACCACTGTCTGGAGAGAGTCCCCTGCATTCATGCCCAAATGATGAAGGCTACTTTGAGACTGAATAATTGAAACATCTTTTGTTTTCTCTTTAGACATTAAAAAAAAATTCTTTTTAACTTACTGGTTTTTCCTTTTAAAACAAAAAGAATTTTTGCTGCATGTGGTTTTGTTCTTCTCTGGAAGTAAAGCCAGAAGTACAAAACTGTCAGGTAAGTTAATTCACCCAAACCTAGATTTCTTTCCTGTATTGCCTACTTTCTTGCTCCAGTTGTGGCTGACCACTAATAACAAGGCTACATAATAGAAACCACATGCAACTAAAATGGTTTAGGTGAAGGGAAACGTATAGCCTTAGTTGGTTACGTTAGAACAAAAGGAAAAGGGAAAATCAGCTTTTATACTTGGTCTAAAAAGTTTTCTTAAGAAGGGAGGGAGCAGATACTAAAGGACAAGTAAGGAAATAAATGATACAGAGGATTATCAAAGTAGAAAGCTGGTTCTGTGGAGGCAAGCTAGATATTTGAAAAGATTGATAAAAGCAGGAGGATGTGCAGGGGTGTGAAGAAGTCCTATGGTCGCTTGATCACTTTCTCACCATTGATATGAATAATAGGTGTTTATCACCTGTGTAGGGTTTCTGTGGGTTCACTGGTACTTCCTTTAACCTTCCCCCTCTGTGCTAGGCAGCGCTGTAAGAGAGCTCCACATATACCGCACAGTGCTTCCCATGCCTGTTTGTCGGGAATACCAGGAAGGGGCTGGTAGAAAAGTGGGCAGGTGAGGGTAAGTGAAATGCCAGGGTGTTCTTTTGGAAACAGTGCTGCAGAGCTTAACCCAGAAACTGCACTGTGCTTCTGCAGGCCTGTAGTAAGAATGCATGCCTGTGTCTAAAACCAGTTTTAAAATGGGTTTGCGTACATTATCTTCAACATGCTCTATCAGTGTTGATACCTGACTCTTCCAGTGATGGAAAAGTTCGTCTCTCATCCCTTTACCAGAGTTTACAGTGGGGGCATAGGCACGTGAGCTCAAATATTTAAGACTAAATGCAGCAAGTGCTTGGAACACTAGTAGAGGAAGTGAGTCTCGGGAAGGGTCCCAGAGGACGTGGTGTTAGCACGAGCCCAAGGCTGGGCTGTGGGGCAGACGCTCCTCAGAAGGGTGGGCACTGCTGACGCAGGGGTCCTGAGCTTTCCTGCAAACTCAGATGCTGTCCAGCCACTCTGGCCAATAGAACTTGCTCCCACGAGGGCGATGTTCCGTGTTGTGCAGTAGGGTAGCCACTGGCGCTTGGAATGTAGCTGGTGTGACAGAGGAGCTGAACTTTTAATTTCGTTGAATTTTAACTTAACAGCAGCGCGGGTTCAGGGAAATTATTAAGAGCACTTGCAATCGCATTACCCAGAGCTGAGCACTTGTAACATTTTTCTGTGGTCTTCTACCTTTCACGTGTTGTATGCTGTTTTAACAACCATGTTAGGGGAAGAAATGCTCAGAAATGGCAGAATTGAGCCCCTCACGACCCCCTTTCCGTTTTTGCTAAGAAAAAATACCGACATCCCATTTTAGTAATGGCCAGCACCTTGGGCATCCCCATGTGCTGTGTGCTGGGTGGTTAGGCCTTTTAGGTGTATTGGCTTATTTAAGCCTCACAGTTCTAGAAGGGGTGTAGGTCTGTTGTTCCCATTTTGTAGATAAGGGCACAGACGGCAGGACGTGGGCTGTGTGGCCCAGGGTCACAGAACCAGTTAGTAGCAGAGCTCACTCCTCACACGGGTGTGTGTGGTGCTTTAACGCCTGCCTGTGCATGTGTCTGTGTGTTGGGGTTTGATGCCTCTCTTCTGCCCTTGGCCTGTTCACAAAGCACTGTTGGTGCCCTTGTCGGGCAGCCCCACACTGCTGCCTGGTCCTCGACTTCTGGGACATGTGTATGTCTCCTTACGATCCGCAGGTCCCTGAGTACTGACTGTCCCAGGCTGCCGCGTCTTTCCTGTTGACTCATGTTGGGTTCCTCCAGTGAAAATTTTCCTTAGAGAGATGCTGCCTCCAAAGTACTTGTCTGCCACCAAACCCAAGAGGTCTTGGGCCCCAAATCTGTGTGAGCTAGACAGTGACTTGTCTCAGGAGCCGGATGCCGCCATAGGAGAAGCCGCCACTGACTCTGAATTCTTTCATCAGAGGTTTCGGAACTTCCTCTACGTGGAATTTGTCGGGCCTCGGAAGACCCTGCTCAAACTCCGAAACCTCTGCCTCGATTGGTTGCAGCCGGAGACTCGCACCAAGGAGGAGATTATCGAGCTCTTGGTCCTCGAGCAGTACCTGACCATCCTTCCAGAAAAGATCAAGCCTTGGGTGCGTGCAAAAAAGCCAGAGAACTGCGAGAAGCTCGTTACTCTGCTGGAAAATTACAAGGAGATGTACGAACCGGAAGGTGAGCGGGAGAGGAAGGCGGAGCTCCCTGGGGTGCCCCGCGCAGTGCCCCTGATGTTCTAGGCCGATCGTCCTCTTCGCGGGGAGTGGGGGACTGCCCTGCCATAGGACGTAGGTGGCCTCCCGGCCTTTCTGCCCACAGCGTGCCAGTTGCACCTCCCTCCCCAGCTGTGACAGCCCAATGAGAGCCGGTGCCCCGTGCCCCCGCGGAGCAGAATCCCTCCTGGTTAGGATGCGAGAGGGAAGGAGACCGTGGGCCTCTGACTGGAAGGGAGCCTGCACACACCGCGCCCTGGCCCAGGCTCTGGAACAGGGGCGGGGGCAGGGTGCACCCCAGCAGGTTGTACCTGGCGCTGCCATCGGGAGGGTCACAGCCTCGTTCCTGCCCAGCAGGGGCGGAAGGGCGGGGCGAGAGGGTCTGACCACTGCAGCAAGGGGTGGGGGCCAGCCGGGGGGGCTACTTAGAGGGGACCGGCGAGCACGGACGAGACCTTAAGTCGTGTGTGGTGCCCTCTCAGACGACACCAGCAGTGATGCCCACAGCGAAGGCAGCATGAGCCGGAAGGCAGCAGAGGCCCCGCCGCCACACTCCGCCTGCTGCAGTGAGTAGCCCAGTCGCCGCGCCATCCAGGCCGCGCAGGACTTCCCTGGGGCAGGGCTGCTGCTCAGAGGTCTGAGGGGGAAGGAAATCAGTGAGGATGGAAGGAGTCGTTCTTATGTCGAAGCAGACACATGTGTGGCGTGAAATACAACTGTTTCTCTTAATGATGAGAGAAAATGTTTAAAGCTATGTGAATTTTGCAGTAGGCCGTTTCAGGTTGTGTCCACAGCCTCCCAGGAGGGGCAGAGTTCATCACCCCTTTGCCTCCAAAGCTGTTTTATTTGTTAAAGGTTCTTCGGTGAACTTTTTGAAGGAGCGTTGCTTTTGGGGCAGGTGGGTGTTTCATTTCTTTGGGGTAAAGTTACGTGCACATTAAGACTGACTGGGGTAAGCGAGGCGGTGGAGGGTCTGAAGTCCATTTTCCCGAACGTGGACCTGACCACGTGGGAGTTGGGAGACCAGGAGAACCTGAAGGGGGAACCAGCTCCTCAGCTCAGTGTTAGCCCTGACTGAGACCAGGCCCGCCTAGGCAAGGCCCCCAGAAACTGGTCCGGGGCCCGGGTGTCGGGTTGCACTTGGGACCCCTGTTCAGGATCCGTCTCCTAGCATCCCCTCCAGAGGGGTATGTGCACGTGAAGTGAGCGCACTCGTGTCAGGACACGTGCTCAGCTCCTGAAATGTCTGCTTCCTCAGGTGACCGGGACTGGGACCGGGACTGGGACCGAGACTGGGACCGAGACTGGGAGCGAGCCCGCGAGCGGGAGCACCGGAAGGGCAGAGGCAGGGACCTGGAGTCCCGGGCCCGCTGGCCGTACGCCCGGAGCCCCAGGAGCAGTAGGTCCTCCTCCGACTGCTCCCCAGTGCGCGTGCCAGGTTGACTGTGCCTTGTTCCCTCATGACGCCTGTTGTCTTCCAGGGTTTCATCAGCGGGATCTTTCCCTTCCTCTGATGGAGAAAGTGACTTTTGCAAAGGAAAGAGAGCACAAACATCGGGACTCTGTGATGGATTACGAGACAAGATCACAGGTATGCTTAGGTCTCCACTCATTCTAGGAAGGCTGTCTTCATTTCATGGCAGAGATGCCTTTCTTTCCCGAGAGGCTGAGTTATCTGCCCGCTAGAATCCTACCTGGATTGGGGAGAGCCCCAGCGACTCCCCAGGAGCCTGTCCTGTCCCCAGGGGTGACTGGTGGCTGGGGAACTGCTGCCTGTTTTCTGGTTCATCTACGGGATCAGAGGAGCACTTTTCCGCTCAGCGTTTGTGTCATGTGGTGCGTCGTCCGCAACGGCTGTTCCTCCTGGGCCAGGGAAGCCCATCGATCCTGCAAGTGTTTCTGGTCCTCAGTAGGGAGCCAGGAAAGTTGCACATCCACAGAGCAGACTTGGGGGAGAGCAGAAGGCCCCGGGGCCTGGAAGAGCTGGGTCTGGAGCCTGGCTCTGCCACCTGCTACCTGTGCAGCCTCAGACCATTAACGAAGCCGAGCCTCGGTTTCCTCACCTGTGAAGTGGGCGGGCTGTTGTGAGGAATGGGTGAGAGTCACACGTAGATGGAACCGGCGCAGTGCGATGCCTGGCACGAGGGAGGCGCTGTGGGCATCACTGGCTGTGGGTACAGGGAAGACGGGCCTTGAGAGAGAGGGTCACGTGTGACACGGCAGCGTGGAGGAGGGTGCGGGGCCTGCGGCCCTGGGTGCATGGTGGTGACCAGGCGGGACCCGTCCTGGGAGCCTCCTGTCTTGTAACAGGAGGGTGTTCAGCAAGCATGCGGGGAGTCTCTGTAGAGAGAGATGCTGTGCCTGACGCTGGCTGTCCAGCTCGCTCTTAAGGAAGAGACAGGGTAGCGGACTGTCACAGGGACAGGAGCAGCTGGCCAGGTGCCCCCTGGGGCGGGGGATCCCAGGAGAGCCCAGCACAAGCCCCGAAGCGGCACCAGATGAAAGCCAGAGTGGGTGGAATGCAAGGGCAGAGGTGCAGTCTGTCCCCAGTGCCCCGAGATGCGGTAACGGTACTCCCTGTGGCGGGGTTTGAAAGGTGGGGTCAGGTGACAGAGGGCTCTGAATTCTACCCCCAAAACTCTTGTCATTTGTCCTGTGTCCTGGAGGCAAGCCAGAACGCGCAGGTGTGTGAGAAGGAGGGGGATGGCATCCCGTTACTGAAAGCAGAGCTTCTGCGGCAGCAGTACCGATGGGGGAGGGGATGTGGAAGGGGGGGAGGGGATGTGGAGGGTGGGCTGGGTCGGAGGTGACCCCGGTGCTCCAGATGTGTGTTATGACCTTGTCCCAGGGAGAGGCCTCTATGTGTGGGACACACTTAGTTTGTCACTAATTTTGGTTTCTTATTTGGAGAAACCAAATTGACCAAATTTTAGGAATCCAGATAAAAACATTAAATCGTAGAAACTCTGAAGAAGAAACCTCTTTAGTGTGCATTTGCCCCCACGAAGTGATGGATGTCAGGGGTTTCCAGTTAACTGCTCTGTGAGCCTGGGACCAAGCGTTCACTCATCTTCAGGGAAAACAGGAACTGCGGGTGTCCTTATTTGGGGGTGTTAAAGTACTCTTATGAAATGAAGGTGATAGCAGATTGGCAGTGGGATTGTGTCTTATTTTGCTTTTCAAATGCCCGTCCTCGCTACTGGAAAGCGTTGGTCCCCTGTGTGTGGTCCAGAGGTCTGGGAGCCACTGGTTCCTCCTACCTTGGTGTCATAGAAATAACAAACAAAGTTCTCATCTTCCTTCAGCATGCATTGTTCGTGTGTGTAGGTCATGTGAGGATGCAGCAGTGTGGGTGGTGTTCTCTGGACAGCATCTGTAACAGGGAACGTGGCGGTGGCTTGTGCCACCTTAGATCCGTGGTTGATCACAGATACAAAGAGAACAGCTGCTTAGGGCTACCCACTTGAATAGGTCAACTTAATTTAAGTCAAAGCAGCATTTTTATTTCCTAGCAACAACGTAGTCCAAAATTTAACATACATTACATTTATGTTACTCAGATTAGCCAAGCGGAGAGAAATATATGAAAAATGCCCCTTCCCTTTTGCCATCGCCCTTTGGCGTCTGTTAGCACCAGGGCTGGTGCCCTTCTGGCACCCTCAGCCCCCCGGGGTCTTGACCTCATCTGCTCTCTGGCAGCCCGCAAGTTAGGAGTTCTGGTTCCCTCCCTCTCCCACCACAAATACATCTGTGCTCCCAGCAGGCTTCTCCCACTTTGCAGTAATCCAGGGCTGAGGCCTTAGGATGGAGGCACTATCGGCCCCGAGCCCAGCGGGGTGCCCACTCTGGGGAGCCGCCCTCTGACAGGAGGAGACAGGCTCCCACCAGAAAGGGTGGCCGGTGGTGGTCCCAGCCGATTTTGCAGTGAGTGCTTCCTGATCTTTTGTAGTGTGTTGTCCTAAAAATCCTAAGGCCTGGCCTGGTAAGAGTTCGTTTTTGAAGTTCTGCTTAGTGTTGGTGGTGGCCTTTTGCTTTTTAATCACTGCACATTGGCAGTTGTCTTACAAATGAGGCTTTCCTCATAGACCCCAGTGCCTGTGCCTGTTTATTTTTTTCAGTAGGCGATGCACCTGATTGTGTCTTTTTGTGTGTGTGTGTGTGTGTGCATTTGTGCATGGCTGTAATATCTGTGCCACTTTCCAGAACTGTAGCAAATTTAATATCAAAATATCTTTACCTAATAGTTCAGTAGTGACAACAATTTACCTTTCGCTTACACGATTTTTCTCCATGCTTAAACAACAAATCACATCGCAGGACATCCACTCCCACAGTGCTACAGAGCAGGCCGATGCCCTTCTCTCCATTTCACAGATGAAGGACCTGAGGTTTGGAAAGACGTCTGCTCCCAGGGTTGCTCGGTCGTAAACGGTGCATAAGCTCCTTTGACCCTGGAGTCTTCTCTGGCCCCACAGCCTGTGGGCTTCCCACGGCTCCACCTCGCGCCTTGAGTCTGTCTCCAGGCTCCCTGGGACCACGACTCCCCGAAACTAGTGACGTTCTAGTGCAGCAGTGAGAAGAGGTCCTGTGAGGTCCTGTGCAGGAGGCTGTCCCGCGTGATGTGGGGACTCCTAAGATGCTTTGCAAGGGAATGTGTGTCAAAGCAGAAAAGGCAGCTGGGAGAGGAAGGTGCTCTGTGCTTAAGGTCACCCCCGGGTTCTTCAGAACTTGTCCATACCCAGCAGGGCCCACAGTGTACGGCGGAGGCGGACACAGGACACAGCGGGCCTGGGGATGGAAGCCGGTCACTCTGCTGACCAGGTGTCTGGAAACGCTGTGTGCAGTTGACACTGGGCCTGTTGAAGCTTCCCACCCCTGTCCGGGCCAGAGTCCCACCACCACTCACCACCCCACCCACGGCCTCTGCGGTCTTTGCTCACCATCCCAGCCCACCCTGAGCTGTCCCCCCGCTAAAGCCGCTTAGCGCTGACTCTCTGCCCCCACCTTGTTGTTTACTGTTCTCTGGTTGTTTCTCTCCAAACAAATGGTAAGCTGCACGAGGGCAAGGCATATGTGTCCACGTCTTTGGGGGCTTCCTCAGAGTGTAGCACCAAGGTAGGTGCCGAGGAGGTCCCTGGTAGAACCTGACTCGGATCGTTCGGAACCCCAAGCGGTGTGAGCACTTGCTGCACACCGTGTGCGCGTGTGTGTGTGGCTCCCATGCCGCCAGCGTTGTCCTGTCCTTGTCGCCCACGGGAGTGGACTCCACTGAGGAGAGGTGTGCATTTGCTGTTGCAGGATGCGGTGTCGTACCAGGATGTGGTGGCCCTCACCGAGGACCGGAAGCCCCAGAACCCGGTTCAGGACAACATGGAGAACTACCGGAAGCTGCTCTCGCTGGGTGAGCGCTGCTCTCCCGGCCTGGCCCCTCAGGCTGCTGCACGGAGTCAGGGTCCGCAGTGTGTGTGGACTCGAGGGGTCAGAGGCCCTCAAGCGGCTCCCAGCCCAGCAGAGGCATAAACGCTGAGGCCGTGTTTTACGAATCCTCTGGCTTTGGGGGAGGAGTGTGTAGTGTGGGGTCCGGGAGCCCAGGAGACAACTCTGGCCCCCAGGAGTGCTGACCCTGGAAATTTAAATGCTCATTGCGGATGGGGTTCCAAGTTCCAGTTTGGATTCCCCGGGAAGACATCTGGCTCAGGTCCTAGTAGGCGGTTGGCTCTGCAGGAGTGTTGTGTGGGCAGTGGAGCCTTGAGGAGCTCCCGTGTTTGGAGACCAGGTGGGGAAAACAGGCACGAGTAGGAGGAGAGCCAGGAAGCCCAGTGAAAGGATGTCAGGACTGAGGAGGTGGTTACGAGAAGGGGAAGACTGAAAAGAACGCAGTAAATTTAGAAGGCACTCGGAGGTCTCTGTACAAACTTCTAGGTGGAGTCAGGAGAATTAACTAAAATTCAGACCAGCAGAGGCTAAGGAATGAATAATAAGGAAATGAGACTGCAGACAGAAGACATGGTAGGGCTTGGATATGGGCCCCTTCACACTTCGTGGCTGAGAGAAAGACAGACATCATTTATGGTGATGAGCCTTGGTCCCCAACTCGAGTGTGAGATGTTGTGTTCTTCCTGTGGACAGGGGTTCAGCTTGCCGAGGACGACGGCCACTCGCACATGACCCAGGGCCACTCGTCACGGTCAAAGAGAAGTGCCTACCCGAGCACCAGTCGAGGTGAGCGCGCAAGGCCCCGTGGAGTGGCGCTTGCACCAGTGAGATGGGAGCCGTCCGCACACACTGACACATGATGATACACAACTGATGCACAAAGACACGAGCATTGTACAGTTTATCTTCACACCACCATCACGGAGGTCCCAGTGTTACTTTGCACAAGTACGGGGACGAGGGAGCATTTACATCTGGGATTTCTTTTCAGGTCTGAAAACTATGCCTGAAACCAAAAAGTCAGCCCATCGGCGGGGGATCTGTGAAGATGAATCTTCCCACGGGGTGATAATGGAAAAGTTCATCAAGGACGTTTCGCGCAACTCCAAGTCGGGAAGGGCAAGGGAACCTAGCGATCGGCTGCAGAGGTTCCCCAGGAGGCCAGACAGTGACTGGAAGGAAGTTCCATTCAACAAGAGGGAGTCGGTGATTCAGGAGAGGGGCCATGAAGGGAATGCCTTTGGGGGAGGAGGCTTTAATTTGAACTCAAACCTTGTTTCCAGAAAGAGAGTTCTTGAGAGAAAAAGGCGCTATCATTTTGACACAGATGGGAAGGGCTCGATGCACGGTCGGAGAGGTGGTGCAAGGAAGCGGCCCTTTGAGCGCAGCGAGGTGAGGAAGGCCGCTAGTGGGAGCAGCCTTAGCGCGCCGCCCGTCCCCCAGTTGCAGCCCTTTGACTTTGGGGCGACGCCCTATGTGTGTGATGAGTGCGGGAGGTCCTTCAGCGTGATTTCGGGGTTTGTGGAGCATCAGATCACGCACACCAGGGAGAATCTGTATGAGTACGGCGAGTCCTTTCTTCATAGTGTGGCCGTCAGTGAGGTTCAGAAAAGGCAGGCCGGAGGGAAACGCTTTGAATGTAAGGAGTGTGGGGAACCCTTCAATAAGAGCGCCGCCCTGGCCGAGCATCGGAAAATTCACGCTAGAGATTGCCTTGCGGGGTGTAAGGACGAGGAGTACGAGGAGCCCTTCATGCCCAGCCCAACCTTCAGGGAGCTCCAGAAGATATACGGGAAGGACAAATTCTATGAATGCAGGGTGTGCAAGGAAACTTTCCTTCATAGTTCTGCCCTGATCGAGCACCAGAAAACCCATGGCCGAGATGACAAAGGTAGTGAGCGTGGGGAAGCCTTCAAACCCAGCCCAGCGCTTAACGAGCTTCAGAAGATGTATGGGAAAGAGAAAATGTACGAGTGCAAGGTGTGCGGGGAGACCTTTCATCACAGCGCATCCCTGAAAGAGCACCACAAGATCCACACCCGAGGAAACCCATTTGAAAACAAGGGCAAAGTGTGTGAGGAAACCTTCATTCCTGGTCAGTCCCTTAAAAGACGCCAGAAAACCTACCCAACGGAGAAGGCCTACGACTTCCAAGATGGTGGGGATGCCTTTAGGCAAAACTCAGACCTCATCGAGCATCAGAAAATTCATTCTCGGAAGAACCTCTTTGAAGGCCGGGGGTACGAGAAGTCTGTCATTCACAGTGTGTCCTTCCCCGAATCTCAGAAGAGTCACACTATAACAAGGCCACCTGAGGATGAGGAAGACAAGAAGGCATTCACTGTCAGCTCCAATCCTGATGACAGCCGGGAAGCCCTGTCCTACGAGAGGAACCCCTATGAGAGGTCTTTCATTCACAGCTCAGCCTTCCCTGGGGCTCATAAAAGTCACAGCAAACCGAGAGTGATAGCAGAGGCGACCGTTCAGAGCTCGGGTGCCACCGAACACTGGAAAGTCCACGCTGGGGAGAGTACCTCTGAAAGAAAGGGGTATGAGAGGTCCGTCATCCACAGCCTAGCTGCTTTCAGGCCTTCCCGTGGTCGCGGTGGAAATGAGCTCCTTGGATGTGACGAGCAGCAGGAGTCCTCCGCTTACCTCTCAGACCCTTGTGGCCAGCCCCAGAAGACCCTTGCCCTAGAGAGCCCCTATGCAGGGGGTAAGAACAACATCTTCAAGGGCTCTTTTGTGCACGGTGCATCCCACACCGTAACTCAGGACAGTCTCGCTGGGGAGGGCCCCAGTGGATGGAAGAAGGATGGTGAACCATCTGTTCCCAAGTCAGATGTGCGCGAGCATCAGAAGGCTCGTGCTAAGAAGAAGAACATCGAGCGTAGGATTTATGAGACCTCTGTAATCCACTCCCTGCGTTTTGGTGAACCTCAAACGTTTCACCCGAGAGAGAAGTTTTACGAATGTCCGGAGTGTGGAGAGTCCTTTGTTCATAGCTCCGACCTCACTGAGCATCAGAAGATCCACGATAGAAAGAAGCCCTCTGGAAGTGAAAACTACATACGATCTGTCATTCGCAGCATAGCCTCCACGGATCCTCAGACCAGTTATGCGGGCCAGTCAGCACAGATGAGTTACGCTGAAGAGCCAGCTCAGACCAGTTACGCTGAACCACCAGCTCAGACCAGTTACGCTGAACCACCAGCTCAGACCAGTTACGCTGAACCACCAGCTCAGACCAGGTACGCTGAACCACCAGCTCAGACCAGTTACCCTGAACCACCAGCTCAGACCAGTTACGCTGAACCACCAGCTCAGACCAGTTACGCTGAACCACCAGCTCAGACCAGTTACGCTGAACCACCAGCTCAGACCAGTCACGCTGAACCACCAGCTCAGACCAGTTACGCTGAACCCCCAGCTCAGACCGGTTATGCTGAACCACCAGCTCAGACCAGTTACACTGAACAGCCAGTCCGCAATGAATGTAAGGAGTGTGGGGAGTGTTTTGCCACTGTTGAAGACCTTGGCATACATCAGAAAATCTATGCCCGAGAGAAATTCCATGGTGGGGAGCTGTTTGGAGACTCTGTGATTCAGAGTGTGGGCCTTGATGGACCTCGGCAGGAAGAGCCTCGGCAGGAAGGGCCAGACGAGCCAGACGAGCCTGAAGACACCATCTATGGGTGTAAGGACTGTGGGCTGGGCTTCGTGGATCGCACAGACCTCAAGGACCATCAGAAGGTGCACGGCAGGGAGTACCTCACCGATAGCCGCGAGCACGCGCATTCTGTGACGCACACCCCTTCTGTCAGCGAGTATCAGAAAGATTACATTGGAGAGCAGCTTTACGAGTGCCCGGCATGTGGGGAATCCTTCGTTCATAGCTCATTCCTTTTCGAGCATCAGAAGATCCATGAGCAAGACCAGTTTTACGGCCACAGGAGGTATGATGAACCCTTTATGCAGCCCTTGGTCATTAGCCCGCAGCGGCCTCGGGCCCCACAGAAGAGTCCTCCTGCTGGGACGTCCCTGCAATGCCAAGTGTGCGGACAAGACTTCATCCACGGCTCTGTCCTTAACGAACACATGAGAGTCCATGCTGGAGACAGCCTGCTGGAGCAGGGCCAGGGGAGCACAGATGCGGTCAGCCCAGGCTCGGCCCCCACAGACCTTCAGAGAGACCAGGCCAAGGACAAGCACTATGAGTGCGCGACCTGTGGAGAATCCTTCCCCAGCCAGGCCGACCTCCGGGAGCACATGAGGATTCACGAGAAGGACAAGCCCTACGACTATGGGGCCACCTTCGTCCATACCTCCTTCCTCACCGAGCCCCCCAAGAGAGATTCACCCTTCTATGAGTGCAAGGACTGTGGCAAGTCCTTCATCCACAACACAGTCCTCACGAAGCATCAGAAGCTGCACCTCGAGGAAGAGGAAGCAGCAGCAGCCGCCCAGGAAGTTGAAGCCAACGTCCTCGTTCCACGGGAAGTTCTGCGGATCCAGGGATCAAATGTGGAGGCCGCAGAGCCGGAGGTGGAGGCCGCAGAGCCGGAGGTGGAGGCTGCCGAGCCCAACGTGGAGGCCGCCGAGCCCAACGGGGAGGCCGAGGGGCCGGAGGGGGAGGCCGCCGAGCCCAACGGGGAGGCCGAACAGCCCAACGGGGAGGCCGAACAGCCCAACGGGGATGCTGATGAACCAGACGGGGCAGGGATCGAAGACCCAGAGGAAAGAGCCGAAGAGCCAGAGGGAGATGCGGATGAGCCGGACGGTGCAGGGATCGAGGACCCAGAAGAGGAAGGTGACGACCAGGAGATCCAAGTGGAAGAGCCCTACTACGACTGCAGGGAGTGTGGCGAGACCTTCACCTCCAACTCGGCCTATGGTGAGCACCTGAAAACCCATGCCAGGGTGATAATATTCGAGCCTGGAAGCGTCTACGGGGAAAGCTCCCACTACACCGAGCACGCCAGCACCAGCAGCAATGACAGCGGCAGGGCTGATGACAAGTACTTCAAGTGTGACGTCTGTGGGCAGGTGTTCACTGACCGCCTGTCCCTGGCCAGGCACCAGAACACCCACACCGGCTGAGGACTTGGGTGTCAAGGTTGGAAAACCTTCACTAGGACTGGACCCTTACTAAACTACAGATAATTGGAACCAACCCACGATGATGTCGGAAGGAGGCTTCCCTTGGCGTATACACACCTGACTTTGAACATCAGACAACTCAGCCTGGAAAGAAACTGAAGGTGGAGACTCCTTCGGACTTAGCTCTTCCCCATCAAACATCGGCGTATGCATGTGGGAAAGCCATAGCACACGTCTTACCTTCCACCCGAGTAACTGCATTGACGGAAAGCTGGAGGGGTTTTCAAGGCTACAGAAATGGCCCACATCTGTAAATGACACTCCTGGAACCTATATATAATGAATGTTTCCTGAGATGTATATAGAATAGCAAATCATAGCAAACAGTACTCATATTGGGACTTAATATGGTATCCAGTTACAGTTCACTTGCAGAGGTACCTTCCTTACCTGGTACTCTTTGATTTTTTTTTCTTTTTTTTTTTTTTTGGAGGAGGAAGAGAGCAACAAATTAGAATATATTTGTAAGCATCTTAGATCCTTAGAAAGATTTATTGTGCGTTATTTGAATCCTATCCATATTTTTTTGAGTAATTGACTGTGTTGTTCCTTACTCTTGAATATTCCCGTAAAGGTGTAGGCATGAAAGATAAAATGTCTTTTCCGCTTTGCTGTTTGAAAGGGGAAGTACTTGGAGCTTCCTTTTCAGCCATTCCGTCTACACTAACACTTTGGAACCTAATGCTGTGTAAGCCTTTACGATACGTGGATTGGCCTTTTGTAACCCCAAATTGATTGGTTGCCACCTTGTACTTTGCAGTGGTTCTCATGCAAAAAATAGTTCCAAGTTTTGTTATTTGTTTTTAAACCAACTTGATGTCTGTAGGATAGTGAATTCACAAAAGCTGAAGCTTCTCCCTGTGCATCTTGCGTCTTTGCCTTTCAAGAGTGGTTGCAGCCATCCCTAGATCGCGCGCGTGCCTGATGAGGTTGAGAACCGTGGGGGCTCTCATGTAAGTTAGGACGGGGCTGCTGCCTCATCACTCCCTTTGCGCGCTCCCTGCCTTAAGCGACAAGTAGCAACGGGGCTTCGTCCGTGTGTGCCGCTACAACTCAGTTTTTGCACCCTGGGCGCCCAGGGGCGAGTATCCTTAGAGCTTTCTAGCGTGAAACTTAATTCTCGTCTTTACCTGTCTGACCCTAAACCCCGTGTCTAACTTGCATTTAAAAAAAAAAGCTTTCTTTACAGTCAACTCGAGCTTAACGTGGACTCAGGTTCCCTAGCAGCCTTAATTTGTTTCGTTGCCATCTGTCCCTTCCTCTTAAAGAGTGCCCCCCTAAATAAGCAGTTGTCACCTATCCTTTAGAGCGTCACGTCTGTCTAGTCGCCTCGGTTGCCTGTGTGATCACAAGTCGACCTCACAGCTCGAGGTTTCCTGTGTCCTGTTCTGTGGACCACCTGTGCTCCCTTTGCTTCCCCGCCCCTTGCATAATGACAATTAAGAACTCTTTTTGGCTTTGAGTTGGCTGGAAAAAAAAAAAAAATTAAAATTAAAAAAAATTTTTAAAGAGGATCTGGTAGATTAAGGGAGCAGAAGATAAGAGCTAGATTATTTGGGCGAGCAAAGTTAAAGTACCTGCTGGGGAAATGTGTTTAAATCTCCCTCTCCTAGGTCTGCACGGTTAGGGCTCGGGGAGAGCATATCGCAGCTGGAAGGAATGCCAAAGTCGAAGGAGGTTGGTAGGGTGAGAGCAGGAAGCAGAAAAGAGTAAGCCAAAGAAGGGGGAGTCCTGATAACGTCTCCAGACCTCGGAGGGTGAGGAAGCAGTTGGAAGCAACATCAGGAGCGGGGATGGGAAGGCCAGGATGGGAAGAATGAATGAGCAGGGTATCCTGGGCCTCTGAGAAGAAGGCGCCGTTTTGATGGCATGGTGTAGGCGAGGGCCAGCTGCATGTGAAGACCCGAGGTTGGACACCTGAGAGAGCTGAGGGACAGTGAGGCACGGCCTCAGAGGAGGACCCTGAGGTGGGGGCCAGCGTCAGTGTCGGTGGGGTGAACCTGTGTTCACCACTGTTGGCAGTATTAACTGGTAGAACCCTTCAGAAAGCCACTTGCCAAATGTCAGGGTGTCCGTTCCAGCCTTTGCTTAGTGAAACATTAGGAACAACTTAATGCCAAAAATAGGAAGACAATTAAGGGAACTTGTCGGTGGACTCCTAATGCAGCTGTTTAAAAATGATAATCATGGAGAGTTATGTAGCAACATGGAAATATATTTACGGAATACTAAGTGGAAAAAACAGGACACAGAATTATATTTATACTACAGTTATAACTGTTTAAAAATGTATGCTTATAGTCAAAAGCTGTCGTGGTGGTGGTGTTGTAGGCTTATAGTCGAGCATTATTTTCTTAAATTCCTTGAATGTTCTTCTTCGTAGTGTTACTAAAAAGTTTATAATCACGTTTCCATTGTGAACATAATTTGAACTCATTATCAGGCACTTGGAAAATACAGAAAAGTGGAGGGAAAAAAATCCATATACCCCCCCATCCAAAGACAGATATACTCCTCACTGTATTGTTCATCCTCGTTTCTGTGCACAGGTTTATGATGATAACTGTGTCAAATGTGTACTCAGAATAACTGTTACCTTTGTGGAATTATGGTTAAACATTTCCATCTTAATGTTTTCAGATGTTCCTTACAGTAGTGTCCTGATAACAAAGCTTATTATGTTTGTTTCCATTACAAGCATAATACGTACCCGGAGGAATAATTGGAAAACACAAAGTAAATTAGAAAAGTCGCCCATATCCCCAACACCCAACAACTACTGTTCACATCTTGATCTGTTTTCTCCATCTCATGTCAGTGCACAAGCTTGTGATTATGACAGTGTTGAGTACATGTGCATAAAGTCTAAAATGAAAAAAATATGGAAAATAATTAAAAGAGTATTGTCGTTATGGGATTACGGTTAAACGTTTTGTCTCAGATTCCTTGAATGATCTTTGGTGTTTTGGTACTAAATCTCACGTATGTATTTTTCCATTACAAATATAGTACATACTTATGGCAGACTTCGGGGAGATTCAGCAAAGCAAAAGAAAAGAAATTCATCCATATTCCCGACACCCAACAACCATTGCTGTTGACACCTTGACCTGTGCACAGTCTGATGACTGTGGTGTTTGTGATGAGTATGCAGAGGGTCAAAGATGGGAAGAGACACAGAAAGCAGTGAGGAAGTGGTGTGTGGTCATTGTGGGATTACAGTTAAGTATTTTGTCTCGGTTACCTGGGACAGGCTTTCTCACAGTGTTTTGGGAACCTACCTTTATTACATGTATTTCCATTATAAACACGGTATGTGTTCATTACAGAGACTTGGAAGTTACAGAAGTGTAGAAGAGAAACTCGCCCATATTATCATCATCCAAAGACTGTGGTTAACATCTTCATATATTTTCTTCATCTTGTTTCTGTGCACAGGTTTTTGGTTTGTTAATATGGTTGTGGTCGTTCTATCTATCTGTAATAGTGTCAACAATAAAAATAAAGTTAAAAATAAGATACTTCTCAGTCTCTTCTTTTGTCCATTTTAAGTGTTTGGGGTGGTTAAAAATCCCAAAACTTAGCGTCTCCTTAGGCCTTTAGGGTTAGTTTACAAATCTTATTCCAGTTTTAATTATTGCATATATCAAGAGTTACTTCTAAGGGATCTTTTAGTACTACACGATCCCACATTTTTAACTGCACGAATAAAATTAAAACATATATTCCAATAGTGTTTTTTTTGTTTTTTTTTTTTTCTGCGGTACGCGGGCCTCTCACTGTTGTGGCCTCTCCCGTTGCGGAGCACAGGCTCCGGACGTGCAGGCTCAGCGGCCATGGCTCACAGACCCAGCTGCTCCGCGGCATGTAGGATCTTCCCGGACCGGGGCATGAACCTGTGTCCCCTGCATCGGCAGGTGGACTCTCAACCACTGCGCCACCAGGGAAGCCCCTCCAATAGTGCTTTAAACTTGATAATAACCGCAACAAGTATGCTTCAGTTACTTGAGTCTGCATTTAAAATTTTAATCCTATATAATATTTTCTCAAAAACAAGAATGATCCTGTAACATAGAAAACACGTTGCTGTTGTGGAGTCTCTTTAAAGTGTCCATCCCTCACTCTTCCGTGAGGTTAGATGGTTACCCCTGGGGGTGCCTGACTGACTCCAGGGTGGTCACAGCATCGGTGATCCTTCTACGATAAGGGGCACCAGCGTCGGTCACGGTGCGAGGGTAAATTCTCTTTTAAGACTACGAAAGGAAGTCTAGGAAGGGAAGGAAGCGAGGGTCGTTGGAGTTGCTTGACGGGCATTTAGGGAATTCTTTTCTCCACCCGCACCTCACTTGCAGGGGTAACTATGCCCCTGCCATGTTTATTCCCTGAGGTTTGACCCTTCCCTGGCCTCAGCTGATTGGTACCCATGGGTTCCCCGTGTCCAGTCAGACTCGGACTGAGGGCCTGGTCACACAGGCTGGGGCTGGGTGTGTTGGTGAACAAGGCCACGTGCCAGAGGGAAACTTGGTTCCTGGTGCTTCACCCACCCCAGTGCCTTGGGGATCCTGGCTGAACTGCCTACCTTTGGGTTCCCTAAGAAGTCCTGCCTCATTACAATAATCGTCCTTGCACTTGAGCTGGCTTTGTTGTTAGTGTAGTGTTTTGCTGTTTTCAGCAGCCCCAAATCATTTCCCCTTTCTGGGAACCACCGAGTCTTGTGGGAATGCCACAGTGCCCTGCCCCTTCCCTGTCCAAAGGCTGAGCCCTGTGCCAATCAGGCTCCCTGAGCAGAAGGGCACACAGAAGTCATCCCAGTGGCAGCACTGACCATACATGAGTTCCTGCTACAGAGATAGCCAAGAGCTGTTCTGGTAACTGTCCTTCCTGAGGCCTGATTGTTCTTCCTTTGATTCTCTGAGTACCCATTATCCTTCCAGGCTATTCCTTACTTGCTTTACTTGGCCATAGATAGTTATTTATAACCCCAAAGAGTCCTAACTGATACAGAAATGGATGCAGAAATGGGTTGGAGATAATAAACCCTGAGGGAAATTGGGATACTTGGAAACATTCAGTATTGGGCCTTGGAATGGGAAACTCAAAGACCAAGGCATGTGGCCTTAAAATATTTAAGTACTGCCCATGGTCGGTCATCTGGAGTCACCTGCTTCCTGGGGTGAAGGGCTTGATAGCAGCTGTCACAAACAAATCCAAAGACTATGAAGGATGTCGTCAGGGAGCTCAGCTCCGTGCTCTGTGGTGACCTAGAGAGGTGGGATTGGGGGTGGGGGTGGGGGTGGGAGGCTCAAGACAGAGGGGATATATGTATGCATATAGCTGATTCACTTTGTTCTACAGCAGAAACTAACAATACTGTAAAGCAATTTTACTCCAATTTAAAAAAAAGACTATGAAGAGTGTTGAGATCAGAGTTACAGGTGGGTTTCTACCTTTAACCTGCAGGGCTCTGACTTTGGTCAGTTAAACCCATAGCCTTGCCCTATTCCCAATGTGAAAAGCTTGGGCAGCCCTAGGGAAACACGATCCTGGCAATCAGAATGGTGGGTCTAGGAGACTCGGAAACACTGAGACCACCCTGAAGCTCCAAACCCTTGAAAACACTCCGCATTCACCACTTCCATCCCACACAGAGGAACTCGTGGGGGCTGCCCGTGGGAGGGGCAGCCGTTGAAATGCTCTCTGATGTTCTTGGCAATGGGAAGAAACTGAGTATTGAAAAGGGGGCCGCTTCTCAGAGGAAGCATGGCTGGTGTAATCGGATCCTGGGGGGGCTGGGAGTCCCGACACAGATTCATGGATGTGATGCCCCCACAAAGGATTTATATAACAAAATAAGCCAAAGTCTAGGTCCAAAAGAGGCTGACTAGGGCCACCATACTGGAGTCACAACGTCCTTGCGTCTGTTTATAGACAATGTCACTAGAGTCCAGGGACCCTTGAGGAAGGACTCTGTTAAACATAACACCTGTGCCTTATGGAGACAATCCATTTGTTGATAAACAAACCTTCCAAGGACCAGTGGATGTTGCATCTAAACAAACACTCATCCTTGGGGTTGGGAGCATTGCAAGGTGAACAGCAATTAAGATGTAATGTGCTGTCTGCAGGCAAGCCAGCTCCCGAGAACTGGGCTCTACATCTCCTAGTTGTACCTTCCTAATTCTTCACTTGGTTTAACTCATTCCTCCCCTGGGAAGGCATGAGTGAGGATGAAGCCAGGACTGGTACTATGTCCACCCTCCAAACAGCCAGACATCTGGGGGTAGGTTGATCACACCAAGCCCCTTTCATCACAGAGAGGGCAATGTTTTATCCTCAATGGAACAGTGATGTGTTCTGGATTTAGATGTTCCTTTCCCTCCCCACCAGCCTCTTCTCAACATCTGTGGGCTTCCTGTGTGTTTCATACAGCACTTAGGCACCATATGTAGCAGTCATCCATCAGAATGATGCTCATGACAAGCATCCACAAAACCTCGATGACACCCAATAACTGTTTATTTCTCGCACATCGAGGATCAGATCGGTGAGAGGGCTCTGCTTACCTTGGCTGGGCTTGTTCATGTGCCTGGGGATTGGCTGGCTGTCAGCTGACGTCGGCTAGCAATAGCTGGGGTTGGGAGACACAAACAACTCCCGTCCTCCTGAGACTAGTGGACCACCTCCTTATGGTGGCGGCAAAATGCAAGAGAACAAGTGAAAATACCCAAGGCCTCTTGAAGCCTAGACTTGGAACTAGTATACTGTCACTTTCATCTCATTCTGTTGGCCAAAGCAAGTCCCTTGGGGTGGGGAATATACTCCACCTTTAGGAAAGGAGTTAAAGCCACATGACAGAGAGGAGTGAAGAATCAGAGACATTAATGGAACCTCAATACCTTGCTGTTAACCAAGGAATTCTCTTCCCATGATTTATATCCCACACACCTGTATAATCCCTAAAAAACATCCTAGGTATATCCTAAGGAAAACTAAGCCATGGTCTTCGATGAGAGAAGCCACCATCTGACTTTGGAAAGCTGTCTTGCCAAATGTGACATATGCCCCAAACCTACTGTCTGTAGTTGGAAGACAAAAGTCCAGGAACAAAGAATTGAAAACAGAGGTGTACTTCCTTCCATTGCATCTCATTACCCAATCTCCAAATTCTTGTTTCAGGGAGCCTGTTGATTTAGAACTCTTACTATCCAAGGGAACTTTTACAGCTGGAGACACAATAGTTCCATATAACTGGAGCTAGACTGTCCCCTAGCCTTCTGGGGTTCCCTCTCTGACCACTAGACAAATAGGCAAAAAGAAGATTATGATGATAACTGAGGTTGGCCCTAATTAACAAGTAGAAATATGGTCGGTCACTGCTTATTTTGATTATCTCTTGTCATGTAACAATTCCAAAACTTAGTGACTTAAAATAACAACCAACAATCATACATTTGCTCACAGTTCTGCAGACTGGGTTGGACCCAGCTAGGATCTTCTGCTGTCTTGTCTACAGTCACTCATGTGTTATAGTCATATATCTGGAGACTCAACTAGGGCTCCCTGAAGGGTTGGCTTCTCTCTTGCCTCAAGTTGAGAATTGCTGGCTGGTGAAGAACTCTCTAAGTCAAATCCAGCCCATAAAGACTGGAAGAGGTAGCTACTTGTTCAAATGTACAGAACAAAGCAAACCTACAAGGAACATGAATAATCAGGAAAACACAGCACAATCAAAGTAAGAAAACAAATCTCCAGTAACCAACATGGTAGAAATGGAAATCTGTGAACTGTCTTACAAAGAATTAAAAATAATCATCTTTAAAAAGCTCAGTGAGTTACCAGAGAACGTGGGTAGACAACCAAATGAGACCAGGGAAATTATACATGAACAAAATTAGAATATCAACAAAGAGAAACAAACAAGCAAAAGAACCAAGTAGAAACACTGGAGCTAGAGAATACAATAACTGAACTGAAAAATTAATTAGTGGGGTTCAGAAGCAGAATTAATCAAGGAGAAGAAAGAATTAGCATACTTAGGGGCAAGTGATTCAAAATTTTCAGTAAACAAAGCTACAGTAATCAAAACAGCATAGTACTGGCACAGAAACAAACACAGAGATCAATGGAACAGAACAGAGAATCCAGAAATAAACCCACACACTATGGTCAATTAAACCATGACAAATGAGGCAAGAATATAAAATGGAGCATCAATAAATGCTGCTGGGAAAACGGGACAGCTACATGTAAAAGAATGAAATTAGAGCATTCTCTAACACAATATACAAAAATCAACTCAAAGTGGATTAAAGACCTAAATGTAAAACTGGAAACCATAAAACTCCTAGAAGAAAACATAAGAAGAACACTCTTTCGAGCCCTGGTCTGGGAAGAGCCCACATGCCGCGGAGCAACTAGGCCCGTGAGCCACAACTACTGAGCCTGCGCATCTGGAGCCTGTGCTCCGCAACGAGAGGCCACAACAGTGAGAGGCCCGCGTACCACAAAAATAAATAAATAAATAAATAAATAAATAAATAAATATTAAAATACTAGTCCCAATACCACTATTACACTTAAAATAATTTCTTAATATCTCCAAATACCCCGTGTTCAAATTTCTCCATCAGAAACGGCAATCTATTTTAAAAGTGCTATTTTAAATCTATTTTTTAAATTACTCATATAAAATGAGCATAAACTTGTGATCTTGTTGAACGCAGTTTTTTTTTGTTTTTTGCTTTTCATTGGATGCACGTAGCTCTTGGCTGCACAAGGCTGCCGAGGGGTGCTGGAAGTTTTGAGGCAGGGTCTCTAGGGACCTCTATGCTATTTAATACTTTGCCTCCTGGTAAGGGGATGAGGTGCAGAGCGTGAAGGCCCCCTCTCCCCCATGCTCCCTCCATCTGCAGGAACCCAGGGCTGGGGTGAAAGGAGTGAGGCGTGCCACTTCTTGCTCCCACCTCCGCCACTCTGGCGTCCCTCGACCGCCCCCTTCGGTCTCGGGACTACATTTCCCAGAGGTCCTTGAGCTCCACCCGGGCTCGAGCTCCTTAGCAGACACGGAGCGACTAGCGCGGCGAGGCGCGGTGCCTTCTGGGACAGGTAGTTCGGTGGGCGGCTCTCGGAGCGCTTTGGTCCAGGTTTGAATTCCGCCCACCCGCATTCGGCTCGGAGGGAAGGCAGACAGTAGGACGAGCGGTGAGTTTTCGGCAGGGAGGATGGGAGGTGGGTTGGGAGAGGAACAGTGTGTGTGTGTGTGTGTGTGTGTGTGTGTGTTGGGGGGAGGGCTCTGTATTGGCCAGTGGAGGAAGCGGGGATGGCTCGGCTGCGCGCTAATGGGGGTGACAGCGGGCGGGTCCTCGGCCACCCCTTCCTGACCTGTTGTGTCTCTGAGGGTGAAGGGTCTGGGCGTGGGTGTGAGTGAGTGACTGGCTTGCCAGCAGGTGACGATGTCAAGGTGGGGGGGGGTGTGGCTCTGCGGGGGTCCGGGGAGTGTGTGGCCTTGTCTGTCCGTCCCAGGGCGGGAGATTTTAATGGGATTCCACACAGCACGAATTCTGACTTTGGGAGGCGTCTGTGTGAGTCTGCGTCTGACTCTGCGGAGTTGTGCCCAAGGGTGTGCATTTTTGTCTGACAGGTGGAGTCAATGGGTACTTAGGTGTGTGTGTCTCTGTGTGGGTGTGTGACTGCAGCAGAGTCTGATTGTGTGTCTGAATTTGGGGAGCTCATGTCTTCACTATGCGAGGGGCATGCTAATCTGATGGCGGTGGCAGACGGTTATTAAGGGGCCTCCAGGACCCTGGAGGGGTCAGTTGGGAGTTAAGGGAGCCACTTACGAACTTGGCCGGCTGGGGGCATGGTTGAATGATTTGGAGGGAATACCTGAAGCAGTTTAGGGGGCGTTGGAGCTGCGGAAAGAGGGTTCTCGGAGGACGCATATGAAGTTTTGGGAATGAGAAGGGCTTTTGGAAAACGGCTTTTGAGCCAACAGTGGTTATGCACATAAGTGTCCGGCTGTCAGGGGGGCTGGGAGCATGAATGGTCCGCACATGTGAAAGGAGGCAGCTTCTGGGCAACGGGACCTGGGTCTGTCCTGGGTGTCAGCCAGAGGGAATCGTGTGTCTGGAGGGTGATTTTGAGTTTTGAGATGTGGCTGCAGGTGTGTTTGTGTCTTTATGCCCCAGTGTCCAACGTGTTTATCTGGAAGCTGTGTGTGTGTGTATGTCTGTGTGGGTGTGTCTGCGTGGGTTACCTGTGGTTTGAAGTTGTGTGAATCTGAATCTGCACATTTGTAAGTGGGGAGCAAGTGGGTTTTATTGTTTTTAAAAGGCTTGCAAGGCTGAGGGGGTGACTCCGATTTTCCAGGTGTGTGTGTGTCTGTGTCTGTGTGTCTGCATGCCTGTATTTCTGTGGATGGATTTCTGCATATTTGTCTGTCTGATCTGCTAGGAGCTCTCAATTTTTTCAAGCCTACAAGGCTGAAGGAGTGATTCTGAGGTTTAACGTGAGCCATTGTGAGTAGGAGCTGGGGGGCATCCAAAGCAGAGTGACAGGGGGCATCTGAGGTGAGAGGCTACTGGGGGGTTGGGTCCCCAGGTGAGACTGAGGGTGGACTCTGGAGTGTCAGGCAGAGGAGGTCTGAGTATCCCATAGGGTGCCCTTTGAGCTCTAAGTGTGCAGACGTGTGTGTCCTGCGTGTGTGTGTGCCTGGTGTGCCCAGTATTTGAAGCTGTGTGTATATGCACATTTGTGTGTGTGTGTGTGCACGTGCCTGAGTGTTACTGAACCTCAGGTTGTGTTACTGCCCATTTGTGTGTATTTGAGGATCTACAAGTGGGTCTTAATTTGTACAAGTAGAACACCGAGACCGAAGGGGTGTCTCTGAGTTTCTCAAAGTATCCCACTGTGAGTAGGAGTGTGAGTCCTGGGCAGGAGACCACCTCGTGGGAGGGAGTCATTGTGCGCCTGATGGTCCTGCAGGACCCACCCTGTCCCCCAGCCACCCCCAAGGGGTCCCCAGGCCCCAGTGCCTCTGATGCATGAGCCTCTGTGCCTTTCCTAGGAAGGCCTGGCCTGGGCAGTGGGGGAGGAGCGCTGGGGGAGGGGACGGATTCTGAGGCCCAGTAGGAACCCCTCAGTAACAAGGATAGTGATGCTGGCAGGCTGGGGGCCTTCGTGGAGGAAGAGGCCCCCGACACTCCCCCCTAAAAATACAATTGTAGCCAACACTCTGACGCCTGTGCTGGTGTCAGAGACTGTTTTAACCACCTGACTTGTGTTCGGGGGCGGGGGTTGGGGGTTTGTGCGTATCACTGAGCAACTCATTCCCATTCATTCACCCAAGTTTGTCCACCGCCTCCTTGGGCATCTCTGGAGCCAGCGCTGCTCAGGTGCCGAGGACAAGCCCTGAGCAAGCCCGCCCGCTCCTGCCCAGCGGCCCAGGCAGAACCTAGGTCGGGAGGTCAGTCCCGAGGCCACAGCTCTGAAGGGTCCTGTCATCAGGGCGGGGACAGTTTGGGGCCAGGGCAGCGCGGGGTCGCGCTGCAGAGTCTCCTCGGGGATGTGCGGTTGCGTTCGCGGCAATGGGGCGCAGGAGCTGCTGCCTAGGAGCCCCTGAGACCCGATGGTGCCCGCGGTGGGGCCCCTTGAGGAACCCGCGTCTCCCCTGAGGGCGGTCGGGATGCTCAGATCCTTGTGAGCCACGGGGCGACTCCAGGTCAGGATTCCTCTGGCCACTGGGAGGAGGGAAGAGTGGAGGGGACAGAGGAGGCTGGGGTGTCAGTAGTAGGGGTGGTGGGGACTCCATCCAGGACAGGTGGAGGAGGAGCCCGGGTCCTGGTCCTGAGGTTTTAGGGGGTAGGACGGGCAGATGGGGGACTCTGTACTTGGATGGAGGAGGCCGGGGTATGGGGGGAGGGGATACTTCGGGAGAGGTCTTTTCGGGATCAGGGGGCCAGGTACGGAATTGGCCTAAAAGAATAACCAGGGCTTCCCTGGTGGCTCAGTGGTTGGGAGTCCACCTGCCGATGCAGGGGACGCGGGTTCGTGCCCTGGTCCGGGAGGATCCCACATGCCACGGAGCGGCTGGACCCGTGAGTCATGGCCGCTGAGCCTGCGCGACAGGAACCCGTGATCCGCAGCGGGAGAGGCCACAACAGTGAGAGGCCTGCGTACCACCAAAAAAAAAAAAAAAAAAAGAATAACCAGAGGGCCATTCAGGGGACGTGGAGCCCCTCCTGCAGGCTTTGGGGGGGCGCCTGAGGAAGCTTATGGAGATTTACTTAAGAGAAGGACATTTGGCAAAGGGCAGTGCAGCCTCCAGTGATTCTGCGCGTGCACTTGCTTCGCTGCGGGTTAGGGCTGGGAGCATGCCAGGGGCGCCCATCTTGGGGGGGGGCAGCCTCTGGGGGTTGGGCCATGGGTGAGACTGGGGATTGGCCCTTGGTGTCAGCCAGAGGGGAATTGTGTTGGAGAGGGTGACTTGTATTTTCAGGTTGTGCATCTGCCGTTGTGTGTGTCCCAAGCGTGTGTGTGTGTGTGTGTGTGTGTGTGTGTGAGTCTACTGGTGGGTCTCAATTTTTAAAAATAGGTCTGTGGGCTCCAAGGGTGTCTCAGAGGTTTTCAGAGAACATCATGGGGTGTTGGAGTGTGCGTGTGAGTCCCTGATGGGGGATCACCAAGTTCCTGGGGGGTCATCGTGTGTCTGATGGTACTGCCGGGCCAGCCCTAACTCCCCAGTCACACTTGAACTGGCAGCCAGGCCCTTGTGCCTCAGCTGCTCTGAAGCATGAAGCTCTGTGACCTGGGGATCTTCTTCCATAAGGTTCTGTCTTCCCTGGAAGACCTGGCCCAGAACCAGGGCCTGGATGGGTGGGGGAGGGGCGCTGCGGGAGATCAGAGGTCAGAGGCCAGGTTGGAAGGTCCTGGCATCAGGGACAGTGATGCAGGGAAGGTGGGGGTGGGAGAGGAGGTGGAGGAAGAGGCCTCCTAACCACCCTCCCCCCCACCAATAACAACAGAGTTGGATCCAACACATAAACTGCCTGACTGTGTGTCAGGCTGTGTTCTCAATACCTGACATGTGTTTAATCATATTCAACCCTCCTGTTTAATCATTCATTGTCCTTATGTTTATGGAGGGGACACCTGACAGCACACCCGCTGAATCGGGGCTTGTTAGGTAAAATGCAGGATGCATACTTAAATTTGAACTCCAGACAAACAAAGAAATACCTTCCAGTGTAACCATGTCCCAGATATTTCTTGCCTATACTTAAACATAACGTGGCAAAATAAATAAAGGGTGATTTTTTTATGTAGACCCGTCCCATGCAGTGTTTGGGAGCTACTTATACTAAAGTATGGTTTGTGTATCTGAAATTCAGATCTCAGTTTGCTGTGTATTTCTTGTAATCTTGTTGTCGTTAAATCTGGCGAGCTTGATCCTTGAGGTCTCTCCGCTCGTGACTGGAAGGCTGGAACCCCCCAGTGCACCCTCCAGACACACTGGCCCAAGTCCTGCCCAGGGTAAAGCTGGGGTGGAGGCGGGGTCCCAGGACCCCTCAGCTGAGCCTGCTGCTAGGCACCCTTGCTGCAGTGCTGGCCGCTCGCTCCCCAGGGGCTGTGGTGAGGGGTCTGTGGACCAGCCCCCTCGTCTTCACAGCAGTCCTGAGAGGCCATCCCTTGAGCATCCTGTACCAGAAGAGGCCCCCGAGGACAGGGAAGAGGGGTCCTGGTCTGAACCATTTGGTCAAGCTGCAGTGTAGCCTTAGGACACAGCTGAAATACAGCACTGGGAATGCTGGCCATGAGTGTGCTTACTGAGTGCCTGCTGTATGTCAGACACCACAGGCCCTTTTGATATAAAGTTAACTGAGCTGCACCTTCAGGCCCCAGCACTTTGTGTCATAATTTTTCTATTCTTAAAGAGGCATAAACCCCACACCCATGATCCCTGCCCTTGCCCTTGCCAGGCACCATGGCAATCGCTCTCCCCACATCACACACTGGGCCTTGGAAGCCACTCTAGGAGGGAGGCATTGCCAACACTTCCCCTTGGATGTTGGGGACCTGGAGACTTGAGGAGGGGATGGAGCTGTCTGAGTCCATCCGACACCTGAGAGCAGTGCTGGGGTTCACACCCAGGCCATCTGGGTCCCCAGCCCAGGCACTGACTGCTCTGGTCTCCTGTCCATAGGGAGCACCTGTGGTGTCACGATGCTACCTCTCAGCACCATCGAGGGCCAGGAAACGGAGGCGGTGCAGACCAAGCCACCGGAGAAAGGAGGTGAGACACACACGGGGTGGAAAACTGTGGGCAGGTGGCAGTGGGGAGGGTCTCCAGGGCACGGCTGATGGGGAAGTGTTGACCCTGAAGACTGATCCCAACCCCAAGTAGCTCCCACTGGCTCCTGCTGGGAAGGGAGGGCCCTGAGGGGCACCCAGGATGGAACATCCCTGACATCACCTGATGTCAGTGCGTCCTGTCTCTCCCCTGTTCAGAGCCTACAGCAGTGTCTCCTGGGAGCTGAATGCATTGGAGCTTCTTTTTGTGGCCTGGACACCCCTGGTGTCTTACCCCAGCCCCTTCACTCACTGACATTCCCCGTCTGTTCCCTGTGAGACTACAGGATGCAATTTAATGCATGTCTGCAGGCACTGCTGTGCAACGTCCCTAACCTTTCTGTGCCTCCGTTTCCTCATCTGTAAAATGAGATGATAATAGTAGTTATTTCAGGGAGTTATAATGAACAACCAGACAAGCTAATAATTGTAAAATGCTTAAAAGCGTGCCTGCCACATCGCAAGTACTCCTCACATATTAGCTCTTGTCAAGGGTTCGTGATGAAGATTTTATTATTATTGTTTCTCAAGCCTCAGAGGGCAAGATGGCCTCATGCCTCTTTCCTCCTCCCTCAGCCCTGCCTTCTGAGGTTCCTGATGATCTGCTGAGCAATCCCTCCAAAACGGAGGGAACGATGTCAGCCAAACTCCTGCCGATCTGTCCCTTGGTAAGTCTGCTTGTTTCCTCGCTTGACCAGAGTCCCCTGGGTTCTGAGAGGAAAGGCACATCTACCACCCCCTCTGCCCAGCAGAGACCCTTGGGTGGCTCAGTGCCCCTTGTACCCTTGAGGATGTAGCCCCAGCTCTGGGGGATGGTTTTCTTGGAGATGCTGCCCTCTTTCCTGCCTTCTTTTCTTTCCTAATTCCTGCCTCTGCTCCAAGGTCACCTCCTCCATGAAGCCTCCCTTGCTCACTTTGGCCTCATTTCTCTCTAACCCCTTGCTTTGCTCAGTTTCCTCAGCGTTATTATTGCTACCTGAGGGCACACCTGTATCTGTGTGTTCATCATCTGTGTTCCCTACTCGAGTGGTTCTTGGGGAGCAGCAACCTCCTCTGTTGTTCAATGGCATATCCCCCTGCCTAGAACAGATGTAGCCAGTGTTAGGCACTGTATACACATGGGCTGATTAAGTGAGGGAATGAGTTACGTAAGGGTCCCTCCTGCGTAGGCAGCTGTGGCTTTGTCCACCTGGACACCATTCCTCCTTCTGCTACTAACACCCTTGATTTTTCTTGGGGGACCACCTGTCTCCATGCCCTTCGGATGGATCTGATCCCATCCTCAGACCAGCTCCAGGTATGCCCCTGACCAATCAGAGCCAGCAATGCAAAGGTTCCCTATGATTGGTTCCAGGCTGGGCAGGTGACTCAGCCTTTGCCAATGAGGCGTCTGCTCTGTGTCTGGGATCCTTAACAGGTGGGGGCGGAGTTTGGAGCGGCCCTGATGGGGAACCAGGGGTGCCACGGGGAGAGGTCAGGGGAGGCACAGGGTGAGGATGCTCGCAAGAACACGTTTCCTGTTAGTGCCTGCAGCAGTCCCAGGGAGGACTCTCTAGAAATGTTATTAGAAAAGAATGTAAGAGTCACAGATTTTGCAAAGCAGTACAGAGATCATCCAAATTCACCGATTGTTAATATTTTGTATTTTCATGTTCTCTCTAATATATATATTTATATATACATTCCTCAGTCTATCACCTTAGATATAGAATATACTCTTACGTAAGTGTGGGACTCTTGTAACATTCAGGCTTTTGTCCTTATGCACACTTTCATCTGATCTATGTCCGTGTTCCTGTTTTGTGAATTAGCTACATACTACCTTTTCTTTTCCGTTCTTTTCCCCACAGCACAAGGTCCGTTCTGGTCCAGGTATTGTGCTTAGTAATGTATCTTTAGACCTCTTTAATCTGGAAAATCTCCTCAACCTTTCTTGCCTATGACAACTTTGAAGACCAGAGTCACCTCACCCCATATTGTTTTATTTATTTATTTGTTTGTTTATTTATTTTTTAACCATTTCCCCGTGAATGAGATTCAGGGTAGCTATGATCTCTGGAATACCACCTACGTGATGCCCTGTCCTTTTCTAGACATCACATCTAGGTGCACACGAGGTCTGTCTGCCATCATTGCTGATGTACTCGGAAGAAATACTTGTCCGATTCCTCTACTGAATACTTTCTGATTTTGTTTTCTCCCTGCAGCTAGTTAATAAGAGGTCAGTTGGGACACATTTTTCATGAAGCAAAAATCTTAGAAGTGGACAGCATTCTGTTTGGCCCATTTTGGGTACTTTGCCCACCACTGAACCAACCATCAGCTGAGGGGATGCAGGACCCTAATTGCCCCAGCCTGGGTCCCATGACCATGGGACTGTGTGGGGTAGAAGGTCCTTACCTTTCCCCAAACTCAGAGAACAGAAGTATGGATGAGGAAGTGATTCTCAACCAGAGGCAGTTTGCCCCCCTGCAGACATCTTCAGTGTCTGGAAACATCTGTAGCTGTCACAGCTGAAGGGGTGATGCCGCTGGTGTACAGCGGGTAGAGGCCAGGGATGCCTCTCAACATCCTGCAATGCACAGCGTGCAGCATCCCCTGCAAAGGATGATCCCGCCCCACAATGTCCGTGGTGTGGATGTTGAGAAACCCACACTAAGGCCATTTTGGGGAAGAACTGTTTTGCAAAGATGAGGGCACTGAGTAGAAGAAAACCCCTCTCACTAAGCAGCAGGCATTGTTAAAGACACTTTTCTTGGATCATCCTGTTCAATCCTCACGACTCCCCTTTGAGAAAGCACTTATTTATACTTCATTATACAGAAGTGTAAACTGAGGCAGGGGAAGGTCAGGTCGCTTGGCCCAGGATCCCCAGCTGTTTGTAGCCAAGTTGGAATTCAGCCCCAGGTGGGCTGCCGCTGAGTGCACGTGCTCAGCCCTCACACTTGGGAGAGGGGATGCTACCCAGGGCACTAACGTTCTCCTCTTTCTTCTGTGTTCTCGTTCCTTTAAGCCAACTGTTTGCTTCGCCTATTACTTGGAAACGGATGACTCTGACTCTGATTCCCAGTTTCCTCCTGAACCTTCGAAACCTGGCTCGAACTGCACCTCCCCTTCCAAGCCTGGTGCAGAGTACGAGGAGATCCAGGCATGGGAATGTCCCCTGTGCTGCCTCAGCATCCTCTGCCTTTCCTAATACCCGAGGTCCCTCTGCTTCCCGCTCTAGACCCCGTGCTCCCAAAACATGCATGCTGGGCTACTGTGATGTAAAATTCCAAAATATAGCTGCTTAAATATGCCAAAATTGATTTGTCCTCCGTGTTGGTGGTCTGTGTGTAACCTCTCGGGGCGAAGGTGTAGACACTCTTTGGAGTTGGGCAGCCAGGGTCCTTTGACCTTGGTGCTCTGTGCCACATGTCTGGAGAGGGCTCACCCCCACGTCCCATCCACATTCTGGCTCAGGGGAAGGGGAGAAGGATGAGGGAAGGGGAAGACACACTTTAGTCCTTCAAAGGGCAACTCCTACAAGATGCCGGATCACTTTTCCTCAAACCTCATTGGCCAGAGCATAGTCACATGACCACATCTAGCTGCAAGAGATGCTGGGAAGTGCAGTCCTTAGCTGGGCAATCCTGTGTCACCTAATTGCTTCTATTATTATAGCAAAGGAAAATGGCTATTGTGTCCCTACTGATTGGGTCTGTTAAGTTAATTTATCCTCAGCACCAGACTGTAATGAATACACGAGTGAGTAAGTGTATTCTTCAGTTCTGTATCTCTCTCCCCTTGACTAGGATCTCCTCCATTTTTACACAAATATTTAGAATAAGGAATATTTCGGGACTTCCCTGATTAAGACTCCAAACTCCCAATGTAGGTGCAACGGGTTTGATCCCTGGTCAGGGAACTAGGATCCCCTATGCGGCATGGCTTGGCCAAAAAAAAAAGGAATGTTTCTTGAGCACTGACCGTGTAAGTGGTAAGCCCTGAGCTAATGTCTTTACACTTTTTGATTCCCTTAATCCTCACAACCACGTGACAGGTTCTGTTATCTCTCTTTCCAAGACAAGAGAACAGAGGCACAGAGAGCTCATGTCACTTGCTTCAGGTCACACAGATCACAAGTAGCCAAGCCGAGATTCACACCCAGGCAGGCTGGCTCCAGAGTCTCTGCCCTTAACCATCATGGTAATAACCTCACACATGTGGACACTGGGACTTCCCAGATGGTCACACAACTGTGAGCGGAAGAGCATCTTCCAACATTCATACCTTCCAAGATTCATAGCGTCCATTCACTTACCTCTTCAGATATTGCATAAATACTCGGAATATGCATGTAGCACTTATGTTTAGACACAGTAATGCCACTTAACTGCAACAACAACAAAATCCACAGAAATGGTCGACTGAAGTGAAAATGTACAATGTGAGAGCTGTGAGTTTCCATTTTGTGTGGGGTTTACTGAGGACCATAGCCCAGGAGACAGCCGCTCTGCTCCACAAGGTAGGTAGGAGGTCAGGTTCTGTGTGATTTTGGAGAACGTGTATGTGCAATGACGCACACCGCTTGGTAGAAGGGTACTGTTAGTCACAAGGAACACATATGTCACTTATGATTTTAGCCCTTTTCTAAGTATGAGAAGATACAAGAATAGTGGTTTTTAAAATTTCCTCCTGAAAATATCTAACTCTCTGAAAGCCTTTCTGCCGGTTTTCCCAGAGCATAGAGTACCTCAGCCTGATCTTCACTCTTAATTACTTTCCAGATGTATTGTTGGTATCAACTGAAGCAGTTAATGACTTCATTTTTGTAGAAGTGGGTGGTGGGGAACCTTCTTTTGTTGGCAGTGCCTTCCTCTTGGTCATAAATTCAACCAAGGTTTGGGAGGCATTTTATAGCCAAGTTCTCCCTCAGCGCTAGTAAGGTTTGTTGCTAGCTCAGGCGCGTATTTAACCGCTAGCCCATTCAATGTGTTATTGCTGGACTATGCCCTGTTAATGGTAGCCATACATGTCTCTGGACCACCTATCTTACTAGTCCCTTATGGTCCAGGAGATGGTTCCCTCTTGTTGCTTCTTCCCATATCTAGCATTACACTATTACGATCACTGATCTCACGTGGAACTATATATTTGATCAGTTGTTTCAAGGTGCCTAGGCATCATTATATTTATTGGAGGCTCAGTCACACAATTCTATTTTATTTTTTTTTAATATTTATTTATTTATTTTGGCTGCATCAGGTCTTAGCTGTGGCACATGGGATCTTTGTTGCAGCATGCAGGCTTCTTAGTTGCGGCACGCATGCGGGATCTAGTTCCCTGACGAGGGATCGAACCCGGGCCCCCTGCATTGGGAACATGGAGTCTTACCCACTGGACCACCAGGGAAGTCCCAGTCACACAATTCTTAATGCAAGAAATAACAATATTGTAAATAGGCAGAATACAAGCAATATAGCTAGTAGCGTCATAAGTAAATGTTTAAGACAAGAAATTCCAGTAGGTGCAGCCCAGCATATCCCAGGTCGTTTGTCCCTGTCTGTTACATACCAATCACTAACTTTAAGAGAAATGATATATTAGCATCGTTCATAAAGCACCCAGCCCAATTCCCTGTAGTCATTAAGCTGATTATCCTTAGTATGATTTAATTTTCCTCCACATAAGGGAAACCCTTAAATTTCAATGACCATACCCTGATATTTGCAATACAAATTCATCCTGTAACTGAGGGACAGTCCCTCCTAAAAAACAGAAAGTTATATTCTTTGACTGAAATTTTCCTCATTGCTCTGATTGAGCTTGAGTAACTTTTAAAGATGATTCATTTAAAAAATTTATTTTATTAAAGTATAGCTGATTTACAATGTTGTGTTAATTTCTGCTGTACAGCAAAGTGATTCAGTTACACGTATATATACATACTTTTTCATATTCTTTTCCATTATGATTTATCAGAGGATGTATTTATTTATTTATTCATTGCTGTGTTGGGTCCTCGTTGCTGCACGTGGGCTTTCTTTACTTGTGGTGAGAGGGGGCTACTCTTCACTGCGGTGTGCGACCTTCTCATTGCAGTGACTTCTCTTGTTGTGGAGCACGGGCTCTAGGCGTGCAGGCTTCAGTAGTTGAGGCATGTGGGCTTAGTTGCTCCATGGCATGTGGGATCTTCCCCGACCAGGGCTCGAACCCATGTCCCCTGCACTGGCAGGCGGATTCTTAACCACTGCACCACCAGGGAAGCCCTATCAGAGGATATTGAATATAGTTCCCTGTGCTATACAGTAGGACCTTGTTGTTTATTCATCCTATATATAACTTGCATCTGCTAATCCAAAACTCCCAATCCATCCCTCCCCCAACCCCCTACCTTTGGCAACCACAAGTCTGTTCTCTATGTCTGTGAGTCTGTTTCATAGATAAGTTCATTTGTGTCATATTTTAGACTCCACATATAAGTGATATCATATGGTATTTGTCTTTCTCTTTCTGGCTTACTTCACTTACTTTGATAATCTCCAGGTCCATCCATGTTGCTGCAAATGGCATTATTTCATTCGTTTTCATGGCTGAGTAGTATTCCATTGCATATAAGTACCACATCTTCTTTATCCACTCATCTGTCGATGGACATTTAGATTGTTTCCATGTCTTGGCTATTGTGAATAGTGCTGCTATGAACATTGGGGTGCATGTATCTTTTTGAATTATAGTTTTGTCCAGCTATATGCCCAGGAGTGGGATTGCAGGATCATATGGCAACTCTATTTTTAGTTTTTTGAGGAACCTCCGTACTGTTCTGTATAGTGGCTGCACCAATTTACATTCCCACCAACAGTGTAGGAGGGTTCCCTTTTCTCCACACCCTCTCCAGCATTTGTTATTTGTAGACTTTTTAATGATGGTTATTCTGACCAGTGAGAGGTGGTACCTTATTGTAGTTTTTATTTGCATTTCTTTACTAATTAGCGATGTTTAGCATCTTTTCATGTGCCTGTTGGCCATCTGTATGAAATATGATTCATTTTTATGGCTATGGTCAGAGCAAGTAGTTTGATTGGCTAAGTGAGGGGGTCCCATCTTGTAATATGAGTAGTGGCCCAAATAAAGCAAAGACAGTACAAAAAGGAAAATTACAGACCAATGAATAAAGGTGTAAAAATCCTCAACAAAATATTAGCAAATTGAATATGATAATATATAAAAAGTATCATACACCAGGATCAAGTGGGTTTTATTCCAGGGATTCAAGCATAGTTCACTATCTGCAAATCAATCATTGTGATACACCACATTAACAAAAGGAAGTCTAAAAGTCACATGATCATCTAACAGACACCAAAAAAGCATTTGGCAAAGTTCAACCTCCGTTCATGATGAAAACTCTGATGAAAGTGGGTATAGAGGGAACATACCTCAACTGAAAAAAGGACATTTATGACAAACCCACAGGGAACATCGTACCAGATGGTGAAAGCTGAAAGCATTTCCTGTATAATCAGGAAGAAGACAAGGATACCCACCCTCACCACTGCTATTTTACATAGTATTGGAAGTCCTAACCACAGCAGTCAAACAAGAGAAGGAAATAAAAGGCATCCAAATTAGAAGGGAAGAAGTAAAGCTGTCACCATTTGCAGATGATGTGATACTATATACAGAAAACACTAAAGTCTCCACCAAAGCTATTAGAATTACAACAAGGTCCTACTCTATAGCACAGGGAACTATATTCAATATGTACAGCAAAAATTAACATTGTTAATCAACTATACTTCAATAAAAAATAAATTAAAAAAGCTATTAGAACTAATAAATGAATTCAGTGAAGTTGAAGCTTACAAGATTAATATACAAAAATCTGTTGATTTTTATACAATAGTAATGAACTATCACAAAGAGAAACAAGAAAGTAATCCTGTTTAAAATGGCATTAAAAAGAGTAGAATACCTTGGAATAAAGTTAACCAAGGAACTTAAAAACCTATACTCTGAAAACTATAAAACATCGATAAAGGAATTGAAGATGATAAAAAGAAATGGAAAGGTACCCCATGTTCATCATTGGAAGTATTAATATTGTTAAATGTCCATACTAAACAAAGCAAACTAGAGATTTAATGCAATCCCTATCAAAATACCAAGGACGTTTTTTCACAGAACTAAAACAAATACTAAAATTCATATGGAACCACAAAAGATCTTAATTGCCAAAGCAATCTTAAGGGAAAAGAATAGAGCTGGAGTAATAATGCTCACTGACATTGGACTATACTACAAAGCTACAGTAATCAAAACAGCATAATACTGGCACAAAAACATACACATAGATCAATGGAACAGAATAAAGAACCCACAAATAAACCCGCACACATATGGTCAATTAATCTATGACCATAAAAGGGCAAGAATATGCAATGGGGAACAGAAAGTCTCTTCAATAAGTGGTGGTGGGAAATTTACACACTACATATGAAAGAGTAAAATTAGAACATTTTCCCACACCATATACAAAAATAAACTAAAAATGGATTAAGGACCCAAGTGTAAGACCCAAAACCATAAACTTCTGAAAGAGGACAAGGCAGAACACTCTTTGACATAAATCAGAGCAATTTTTTTTTTTGGATCAGTCTCCCAAAGCAGAAGAAATAAAAGCAAAAATAAACAAATGGGACCATATTAAACTTAAAAGCTTTCGCACAGCAAAGGAAACCATCAACAAAATAAGGACACAACCTACTGAATGGGAGAAAATATTTGCGAATGATGTGATGGACAAGGACTTAATTTCTAAAATATACAAAGAGCTCATACAACTCAATATCAAAAACAAACAAACAACCCAATCAAAAAAAGGGCAAAAGACCTAGATAGAGATTTCCCCAAAGAAGACATACGGATGGCCAACAGGCACACGGAAAGATGCTCAGTATCGCTAATTATTAGAGAAATGTAAATCAAAACTACAATGAAGTATCACCTCATACCGGTCAGAATGACCATCATCAAAAACTCTATAAATAATAAATGTTTATTATTATAAATAATAATAAGTGTGGAGAAAAGGGAACCCTCCTGTGCTCTTAGTCGGAATGTAAATTGGTGCAGCCACTGTGGAAAACAGTATGGAGGTTCCTTAAAAAACTGAAAATAGAGCTACCATATGATCCTGCAATCCCACTCATGGGTATATATATATATATACACACATATATATATTAAAAAAAAGAAAACACTAACTTGAAAAGATACATGTACCCCAGTGTTCATTGCAGCATTATTTACAATTGCCAAGATATGGAAGTGACCTAAGTGTCCAACCCCACATGAATGGATAAAGATGTTATACACATATAACATCTCACACACACACACACACACACACACATATACACACACACACACACACACACACACACACACACACAAAATGGAATACTACTCAGTCATAAAAAAAGAATGAAATTCTGCCATTTGCAACAACGTGGATAGACCTGGAAGATATTAGCCTTAGTGAAATAAGTCAGACAGAGAAAGACAAATACTCCATACTATTACTTATATGTGGCACCTAAACAATAAAACAAACAAATGAACATAACAAAACAGGAACAGACTCACAGATGTAGAAAATAAACTAGTGTTTACCACTGGGGAGGGGAGGAGGGGCAAGATAAGAGTAGGGGGTTAAGAGATACAAATTACTATGTATAAAATAAATAAGCAACAAGGATGTATTATACAGCACAGGGAAATATAGCCATTACTTTGTAATAACTTTAAATGGAGAATAATCTATAAAAATATCGAATCACTATGTTATTCATCCAAAACTAATATATTATATATCAACTATAGTTCAATAAGAAAAATAAATAATGGCCCCAACAGAAGTAAAACTTCTTTCTTCTAGAATAAATTTCTTAAGGGCTATCCAATTGGAGTCTTGCACGGGAGAAATCCACCAAGATAACCCAGTAGTAGATGCAGTGGATGTGGGTAACTGACCATAAACCCAACGACTGGAATAATCTTTAAACTCTGCATAGGATTGTGCTAATGATAGCAAAACATTTCATTCACATGCAAAAGTCCTCACAATCAAAAAACAGTATAAATAATCATACGAGTCAGGTCTGGCATCTTGGGATAGCCGTCTACTTCTGATGCCATCTTCTTTTTGTCCTGGTCTGAATATAATTTCTCCTGTGTTTGAGCATCGTTGTGAGATGAGGTTAAGGTCAGCAGTCCTCTGCATAGACCAGTCATATTCCACCTGCAGTATCTACAGATTTGGATGGTTTCCTCTCTTCTCAAGGACTCCAACGTGTCTTGAGATTCCTCCACCTACTAGGAGGTATCCTTCCTTATTTACCTGGTAGTGTTGCTGGGAACTCTGAAGCAAGGTGCCAGGTTATTTTTCCAAGGGGCTTTATGGCTCCATAAAGTTCACCTTGGTTCTTTAAAGCTGTCTAGTCATATCTGATTCTCTGCATATTCTTAAATATGACATGCCAGTCAAAGCAATGGTAATAAAACAAGTGTTTCCATTTATGTCCTGTTACAAGGAGAATAGATTCTTATTGAACTTATGCAAATAACTATGTTGTCATAAAACTAAGAATACTAAGAGTTTCCAAATGCTGGAAGGATCAGGTAGAGAGAAAATATAAATGTTTCTGCTTACAAAGGTGTAATTTACCAAATTGCTGTCATAATTAGTTGAAAGTGAAATGCTTCCTTATGTCTAGAAAACAAAGATTAAAAGCCAGTGATATTTCAGACAAAAAGCCATAAAAATTAAAAACATATTCATCCCTTCACTGAGTCCTATGGAACTAATCCTTGTTGATCTTAATCTTGTGTTAACAATTTATGAAGTCATCAGGTTTTCCATTTGAATTCTTTAATTTCTTACCCAGTTCAGTGGTATGATTCGAAAGTTATCAGAAATCTGTATCTGTCAAAAAGACATTTCAATGTAAACAAATTAAACATAAAGTTCAAAACAGTTTCTCAGCCCCGCCAGGCACATGTCAGTGGCCAGATGTGGCCAGAGGCTACCGTACTGGACACTGCAGGTACAGAGCATTTCCATGGGCACAGAAGGGTCTGTCTCAGGACTGCTTTAGATCTCGTAGGCTATCAGAATTATCACAAACTGTATCCCCCAGAAAGTGAAGATGTGGGCTTGGGCTGTGAGAGACTGAAGAAGCACAGCCAGACGGAGCATCTTATCAATGGCTCTTGGAGACTCCTGGCTCCATGCACGGTCCTCTGGGCAGTTTGAGTCTCAGGGTGGCCAGTGCCCTGCCCGCAGGACAACCCCTCTGCCTGGGGCAGATTAACCAGTCGGTTACTGACAATGTTGGATAAATGCTAACATTTCCTGGGCACTTTCCACCTGTCAGATATGGTGCTGAGCACTTTACATAGATGATCTCATTTACCCTTCACCAGAGTCCTAGGAAGCAGGAACTAATATGATCCCCAATTTGTAGGAGAGAAGAACAAGCTCATGAGAGCTTTTTAAAAAAGATCATTATTTCAGGTTTTGAACATAAATCAAGGCTCTATGGCTATTTTTTATATTACACTTTTTCAACTTCACGGGATTCAAATTTTCACAAACTATATCTTTAAAAAATAAAGTATCTGTTTTCATTTCTGCCCAAACTGCCCCTTTTCCAGGAGCAGCTTGGCTTTATCTACTGTAGGAGCTGGCACAGAAAATTCTCTTGGTCAAGGGTGGGCAGACTCTGGCCATCCAGCCCACAGCCTGTTGTGTAAATAAGGGCTGTTGTCACAAGTACACCCATTCCTTACCTAACGTCTGGGCTGCTTTCATGCAAAGTCTTTTAGCTGCGACAGAGACTTATTGGTTCAGAAAGGCTAAAATATTTGCTGTGAGACCTTTGACAGAAAAAGGTAACTGACCGCTGCTTCTGAATACCTTCAGGATACATAAATAAGATTGAGCCTAAGGGTGTGCTAGGGACTGGATGTGGAAGACCAAGGAGTGGTGGGCGTCCTTTTCTTTTTCCTTTTGGCCACACTGTGCAGCATGCAGGGTTGAATCCATGCCCCCTGCATTGGGAGCACAGAGGCTTAACCACTGGACCACCAGGGAAGTCCCTGTGGGGGGCGTCTTGAATGACTTCATGAATTCTGGCTTGAGCCACTGGAGGTGCTGGGTTCCAAGTTGAGGATGACTTGGGAGGGACAGAAGTAGGATGATAAGGGTTCATTTAATTTTGGATGTGTTAAGTTGAATTATAGCCAAATAAGCCTTAGCAAGCACAGGGAGTGTGCATTAAATCTACAAATATTTAATTGACCTTCGTGTCTGTCTGGTTTTTCAAATTACCTTAATATTCACCCATTCCCTCTTGTCCAGGAATCTGACACTGCCCAGTGAGTTCTGATCTGCAGGTCAAGCTTGAAACTTGATAGTCAATTAAGTCATTCATTCATTTATTCCAAAATCTTTTACTGACACCATAAATAAAGTCAAAATTTGAATAAGAAATGGATCAAAAGTACATTCAGTACACATTACAGAGGAAAGATCAATATCCTTAATATATAAAGAACACTTACAAATAGATAAGAAAAAGACCAATGACCCAATCAAAAATTGGTGAGATATATGAAAAGGTAATTCATAGTAAAGAAATGAAACTGCTTCTAACCATGTTTTCACCCAGCAGTTGGTAAAGATTAAAAAATATGTTCAAAAAATAATAAAAAATGTGTTCATATACTGACTTGGCCTCTCCAAATGCATTGTTAGTTGGGTTCTCATCTGGCACTCTTTGCATAGAGCACTTTGGCAATAGCTGTCCCCAAATTTGAAATGCACATACGCGCTGATGCAATTCCTTCAGTTCTAAAACCTATCCTGAGAAGCTTCCGGTTGTGTGCAATGACACATTTTCAAGGAAGGTCATTCCAGTAGTGTTATTAGTAAGGAAAAACCAGAAGGCACCCAACTATCCAGTCTTAGGAGACCTGGTTAAACAAATCGTGGTAAAGTCATTCAGGGGAATAGTCTACCACCATCAAAAAGAATGAGGCAGTTCTGGATGGACTGATACGGCAAGATTTCCAAAATATATTCGTTAGCTAAAAAAAGAAAACAAAAGCCAGAGTGTGTATAGTAGGATATCATTTATGTAAAGAAAGAAACAGGTGGCTGGTGGCAGATGAAATATATTTTTTATATACACACGTGCATATACATGTATAATTACACCTATACATTAACATATAATTAAGCATACAAATAAATGAATACATATTTATGTCTGAAAGCATAGATAAGAAATCAGTTAATGCCAGTGGGGATTAGTCTAAGGAGGGAACACGGTGGGGAGAGCTGGAGGAGGAGACATACTCTTTTCCGTGTGTTTTATGCTGTTGGAAGTTTTCGCCACCCTTGCAGAAGCCGCAGGTCCTCTACATCCACTTCCCCTTTCTTCCAGGACCTTAGAACCCTGAATCTCAGCTGGGATATTGCTACCTGAACGAAGGACAGCACTTCTCCCCTATTGTGCTGGTAGTCCGTTTGATTAAGGTCTGGCCCGTGAGGCATAGGGTAAGGACCGTCCTTACCAGACAGCCCAGGTGGGGTGTGTTTCTGCACCTGTGTGCCCATCCGCAAGTGAGTCTCAATTGTTACCAGCAGACCTGGGAGGCTGAGGCGTTATCTCGGGGGTTTTGAAGGTACGCCGTTGTGAGTAGCAGTGAGTGTGTGGGCGTCTGGGAGAGGGGTCACCGCTTGCCTGGGGGTCACTGTGCTTCTGATGATACTGCAGGACCAGCCCCCGGCCCCCAGTAACCGCTTCCCCCGACCCAAGCATCCAGGCCCTTGTGTCTCTGCTGCTCAGAAGCATAACTTGAGGCTCTTCCCTGTCAACCCGCACCTCCCTTCTCCTGGAAGACCTGGTCCAGGACAGAAGGCTAGACTTGTTGGGGAGGGGCGCTGGGGGGAGGACGGCTATCTGGGGCCCAATTGGAAAGCCCAGCAACAGAGACAGTGATGGAGGGAAGCTGGGGTCAGAGAGGAGGTGCAGGACCAGGATTTCCAGTCCTCAAACCCTGACAATATTATACTTTGTTTCAGGCGCTGTTTCAGTCACTGGACCTGAGTATCTATGTGGACAGGAAAGGGGCGGTGGTCGTGAGCGGCTCCTTTCGCGCTTTTGTCTTGCGCGTCCCCGGGCACGTTTTCTGGACCCCCTGCAGGATGCCAGGGACCAGCACTGAGCTAGCCCGCCCCGCCCCTGCCCCCCGGGAAGCCCGCGCCAAGTCACAACCCGGGAGGGGAGGGCAGTCCCGCCGCTGCCGCTCTGAAGGGTCTGCGCCATCTGTGCGAGTGCGCAGTAGGGGGCGGGGGGCGGCGGGGTGGCGCTGTGGGGTCTCTGCGGGGAGGGCTGGGGCGCCCAGCCAAGATGCGCGGGTGCGTTCTTGGCAATAGGGCGCAGGAGCTGCTGACTAGGAGCCCCTGAGACCAGATGGTGTGCGCGCTGTGGAGCCCCTTGAGGAACCCGCGTCTCCCCTGAGGGCGGCCAGAGTCCTCAGACCCTTCTCAGCCTCGGGGCGACTCCTGGTCCGAGGATTTCTCGGGCCACTGAGAGGACAGAAAACTGGAGGGGACCGAGGAGGACTGGGCTGTCCGGGTTAGGGGATGGCTGGGACTCCTTCCAGGTCAGGTGGAAGAGGAACAGGGTTCCGGTCCCGAGATTTTAGGAGGTAGGAGGCTCAGATCTGGGGACTTCGTAGTTTGATGGAGGAGGCGGGAGGTATGGGAGTGGGACACTGGATAGATCAGTTGGGGGTCGGGGGCTAGTTACCGAATTGACTGAATAGAACGTAGGAAAATGACTTGGGTGGGGGGGAGTCCAGAGGGCATTTGGGGAGTGGGGAGGGTCGTGAAGCCCCTCCGGAAGCTTTTGGGGGAGCCAGAGGAAGCTTGTGAGAAGGGCGCTTGGAAAAGGGTTTTCGAGCCTCCAGCGATTTTGCGCGCCCGTGCCTGCCTGAGGGTGGTGGCTGGGAGCTTGCCGGGGGCGTGCATCTTGGAGGGGCAGCCTCTGGGGTATGGGCCCTGGGTGAGACCTAGGGCCGGTCCTGGGTGTCAGCCAGAGGGGATCATGTGTCTGGAGGGTGATTTTCAGCTTTGAGATGTGTCTGCAGATGTGTTTGTGTCTTTATGCCCTGCTTTCCAAAGTATTTGAAAATATGTGTTTCTACAAGTGTGTGTGTGTGTGTGTGTGTGTGCGTCTATGTCTGCCTGGGGTGTCTGCTGTTTCGAGCTCTGTAAATCTGAATCTGCGCGTTTGTGTGTGTGGATCTGTGAGTGGGTGGCATTGTTTCTAAAAGGCCTGCAAGCTGAGGGGGTGTCTCTGATTTTCTAGGAATGTCTGTGACTGCAGTGTGGGTGTGTGTCTGCAGTGTGTGTATGTGTGTCTGTGTGTGTGCACGACTGGGTGTTGCTGAGCTTTTGGATGGATTTCTGCATATTTGTCTGTCTGATCTGCTAGTAGGTCTCAATGCTTTCAAGCCTACAAGGCTGAAGGAGTGATTCTGAGGTTTAACGTGAGCCATTGTGAGTAGGAGCTGGGGGGCGTCCAAAGCAGAGTGACAGGGGGCATCTGAGGTGAGAGGCTACTGGGGGGTTGGGTCCCCAGGTGAGACTGAGGGTGGACTCTGGGGTGTCAGGCAGAGGTGGTCTGAGTATCCCATAGGGTGCCCTTTGAGCTTTAAGTGTGCAGGCGTGTGTGTCCTGCGTGTGTGTGTGCCTGGTGTGCCCAGTATTTGAAGCTGTGTGTATATGCACATTTGTGTGTGTGTGTGTGTGTGTGTGCGTGCACGTGCCTGAGTGTTACTGAGCCTCAGGTTGTGTTACTGCCCATTTGTGTGTATTTGAGGGTCTACAAGTGGGTCTTAATTTGTACAAGTAGAACACCGAGGCCGAAGGGGTGTCTCTGAGTTTCTCAAAGTATCCCACTGTGAGTAGGAGTGTGAGTCCTGGGCAGGAGGCCACCTCGTGGGAGGGAGTCATTGTGCGCCTGATGGTCCTGCAGGACCCACCCTGTCCCCCAGCCACCCCCAAGGGGTCCCCAGGCCCCAGTGCCTCTGATGCATGAGCCTCTGTGCCTTTCCTAGGAAGGCCTGGCCTGGGCAGTGGGGGAGGAGCGCTGGGGGAGGGGACGGATTCTGAGGCCCAGTAGGAACCCCTCAGTAACAAGGATAGTGACGCTGGCAGGCTGGGGGCCTTCGTGGAGGAAGAGGCCCCCGACCCTCCCCCCTAAAAATACAATTGTAGCCAACACTCTGACGCCTGTGCTGGTGTCAGAGACTGTTTTAACCACCTGACTTGTGCTTGGGGGCGGGGGTTGGGGGTTTGTGCGTGTTGCTGAGCGACTCGGCCCCGTTCATTCACGTGAGTTTGTCCACAGATTCCCTGGGCATCTCCGGAGCCAGCGCTGCTCGGGCGCCAAGGACAAGCACTGAGCAAGCCCGCCCGCTCCTGCCAAGGGGCGCAGATAGACCCGGGTCTGGAGGTCAGTCCCACGGCCGCAGCTCTGAAGGGTCGGCGCCATCAGGGCGGGGGCGCAGCGAGGGGCGGGGTGCGGGGGGAGGGTGGCGGCCGGATGGCGCTGCAGGGTCTCCGCGGGGAGGGTGGGGCACCAGGCAGGATGCGCGGGTGCGTTCAGGGCAATGGGGCGCAGAAGCTGCTTTCTAGGAGCCCCTGAGGCCCGATGGTGCCCACGGTGGGGCCCCTTCTGGAACCCGCGTCTCCCCTGAGGGCAACCCATGTCCTCACGCCCTTTGAGCCTCGGGGAAAGTCAGGGTCCTATGATTTCTCTGGCCACTAGCTGGAGAGGAGACTGGAGGGGACAGAGGAGGCTGGGGTGTCAGTAGTAGGGGTGGCGGGGACTCCGTCCAGGACAGGTGGAGGAGGAGCCCGGGTCCTGGTCCCGAGATTTTAGGGGGTAGGACGGGCAGACGGGGGACTCCGTAGTTGGATGGAGGAGGCGGGAGGTATGGGGGGGTGCTGTAAGGACACTGGAATGGTCGGGGGGCGGTCAGGGGGCCAGGTACAGAATTGGCCAAAGAGAACATAGGAAAACTATCTGGGGGGAATCCAGAGGGGAGTTTTGTGGACAACTTGGGGCAGGGAGCCTTTTAGAGGCGTTTGGGGGTCCGCTGAGGACACATATGATGATTCGCTGATGAATAAGGTGATTGCAAATGCAAAAGTGTTTTTGAGCCTCCAGTGATTCTGGGGGCTCATGTCTGGCTGCAGGTGGGGGCAAGACCTGGCCCAGAACCAGGGCCTGGATGGGTGGGGGAGGGGCGCTGCGGGAGATCAGAGGTCAGAGGCCAGGTTGGAAGGTCCTGGCATCAGGGACAGTGATGCAGGGAAGGTGGGGGTGGGAGAGGAGGTGGAGGAAGAGGCCTCCTAACCGCCCTCCCCCCCACCAATAACAACAGAGTTGGATCCAACACATAAACTGCCTGACTGTGTGTCAGGCTGTGTTCTCAATACCTGACATGTGTTTAATCATATTCAACTCTCCTGTTTAATCATTCATTGTCCTTATGTTTATGGAGGGGACACCTGACAGCACAAGAGGTTAAATACCCGCTGAATCGGGGCTTGTTAGGTAAAATGCAGGATGCATACTTAAATTTGAACTCCAGACAAACAAAGAATTACCTTCCAGTGTAACCATGTCCCAGATATTTCTTGCCTATACTTAAACATAACTTGGCAAAATAAATAAAGGGTGATTTTTTTATGTAGACCCGTCCCATGCAGTGTTTGGGAGCTACTTATACTAAAGTATGGTTTGTGTATCTGAAATTCAGATCTCAGTTTGCTGTGTGTTTCTTGTAATCTTGTTGTTAAATCTGGCGAGCTTGATCCTTGAGGTCTCTCCGCTCGTGACTGGAAGGCTGGAACCCCCCAGTGCACCCTCCAGACACACTGGCCCAAGTCCTGCCCAGGGTAAAGCTGGGGTGGAGGCGGGGTCCCAGGACCCCTCAGCTGAGCCTGCTGCTAGGCACCCTTGCTGCAGTGCTGGCCGCTCGCTCCCCAGGGGCTGTGGTGAGGGGTCTGTGGACCGGCCCCCTCGTCTTCACAGCAGTCCTGAGAGGCATCCTGTACCAGAAGAGGCCCCCGAGTACAGGGAGGAGGGGTCCTGGTCTGTACTACTTGGTCAAGCTATCTTGTAGCCTTAGCACAGGGCTGGAATATGGCACTGAGAATGCTGACCATGAGTGCACTTATTTAGTGCCTACTGTATGCCAGACTCCAGAGGCCCTTTTGATACTCAGTTAACTATCATGTTCACCTCCAGGGTCCCAGCACTTTGTGTCATAATTTTTCTATTCTTAAAGAGGCATAAACCCCACACCCATGATCCCTGCCCTTGCCCTTGCCAGGTGCCATGGCCATCGCTCTCCCCACATCACACACTGGGCCTTGGAAACCACTCTAGGAGGGAGGCATTGCCAACACTTCCCCTTGGATGTTGGGGACCTGGAGACTTGGGGAGGGGATGGAGCTGCCTGAGTCCATCTAACATCTGAGAGCAGTGCTGGGGTTCACACCCGGGCCATCTGGGTCCCCAGCCCAGGCACTGACTGCTCTGGTCTCCTGTCCATAGGGAGCACCTGTAGTGTCACGATGCTACCTCTCAGCACCATCGAGGACCAGGAAATGGAGGAGGTGCAGACCAAGCCACCGGAGAAAGGAGGTGAGACACACATGGGCTGGAAAACTGTGCGCAGGTGGCAGTGGGCAGGGTCTCCAGGGCACGGCTGATGAGGAAGTGTTGACCCTGAAGACTGATTCCAACCCCAAATATCTCCCACTGGCTCCTCTTGGGGAGGGCGGGCCCTGAACTGCCCCCGGTAGTTCTATCTTACATGATGATAGTACAACATCAAAACTAGCCCATGGCTATTGGCACAATCCATGTGTATTTTTCCATGTATTTCATCACATGTGTAGTGGCCTGTAACAATCATACAGGAGACAGAAAATACCTGACCATTTCCTGCAGAGGCATCCCCACAGGCAGCTGCATATCAGCTGTCCCTTCCTCCTGGACACGAGCTCCCCAGGGTGCCACTATCTCCAGAGCCCCCTGTTGTCTTACCCCAGCCCCTTCACTCACTGACCTGCCCTCTCTGTTCCATTTGGGCCTTCAGGATGCAATTTAATGCATGTCTGCAGGCAATGCTGTGCAACCTCCAGCAAGTGTCCTAACCTCTCTGTGCCTTCGTTTCCTCTCTAATGTTGGATTAATATACTACCCATCTCAGAGACTTATTATGAAGAACCAAATAAGATAATCCATGTAAAATACTTAAAAGCATGCTTCACACATAGCAAGTACGCCACACATATTAGCTCTTGTCAATGGTTTCATGATGAAGGTCTTATTATTACTGAGTTTCTCAAGCCACAGAGGGCAAGATGGCCTCACGAGTCTTTCCTCCTCCCTCAGCCCGGCCTTCTGAGAACCCTGGTGGGGCACCAAAGAAGCCCCCCAGAAAGAACGCAAGAGTGTCAGCCAGACGGGTGCCGATCTGTCCCATGGTAAGCCTGTTTGCTTCCTCCCTTTCACCAGAAGCCCTTGGGTCTGAGCTCAGGCATATCTGCCACCCCCTCTGCCCAGCAGAGACCCTTGGGTGGCTCGGTGCCCCTTGTACCCTTGAGGATGTAGCCCCAGCTCTGGGGGATGGTTTTCTTAGAGTTGCTGCCCTCTTTCCTGCCTTCTTTTCTTTCCTAATTCCTGCCTCTGCTCCAATGTCACCTCCTCCATGAAGCCTCCCTTGCTCACTTTGGCCTCATTTCTCTCTAACCCCTTGCTTTGCTCAGTTTCCTCAGCGTTATTATTGCTACCTGAGGGCACACCTGTATCTGTGTGTTCATCATCTGTGTTCCCTACTCGAGTGGTTCTTGGGGAGCAGCAACCTCCTCTGTTGTTCAATGGCATATCCCCCTGCCTAGAACAGATGTAGCCAGCGTTAGGCACCGTATACACATGGGCTGATTAAGTGAGGGAATGAGTTACGTAAGGGTCCCTCCTGCGTAGGCAGCTGTGGCTTTGTCCACCTGGACACCATTCCTCCTTCTGCTACTAACACCCTTGATTTTTCTTGGGGGACCACCTGTCTCCATGCCCTTCGGATGGATCTGATCCCATCCTCAGACCAGCTCCAGGTATGCCCCTGACCAATCAGAGCCGGCAATGCCAAGGTCCCCTGTGATTGTTCCAGGCTGGGCACGTGGCTCACCGTGGCCAATGAGGCGTCTGCTCTGCCTCTGGGATTCTTAACAGGTGGGAGGGGAGTTTGGAGCGGCCCTGATGGGGAACCAGGGGTGCCACGGGGAGAGGTCAGGGGAGGCACAGGGTGAGGATGCTCGCAAGAACACGTTTCCTATTAGTGCCTGCAGCAGTCCCAGGGAGGACTCTCTAGAAATGTTATTAGAAAAGAATGTAAGAGTCACAGATTTTGCAAAGCAGTACAAAGATCATCCAAATTCACCAATTTTTAGCACTTTTTCTATTTTCGTGCATTCAGCCCTGATACACACTTTCATCTTATCTCTGTCCACATTCCAGTTTTGATAGTTTGCTACATGCTGTCTGCTTGGTGTTCTTTTTCCTCCTACACAAGGTCTGGTCTAGGGCAGGTATTGTGCCTAGTAATGTATCTTTACTTCTCTTAAAAGCTAGAAAATCTCCTCAGCCTTTCTTTGCCTCTATGGCACTGAAGATTTTGAAGTCCAGAGTCACACCCCGCCCCATATTCATGTTTTATTGGGTTTATTTTTTACTATTTCCCCATGAATGAGTTCCAGCATAGCTATAATCTCTGGAATACCACCTAAGTGATGCCGCGTCACTCTCATGACATCACGTCGAGATGCACCCTAGGTCTGTCTGCCGTCACTGGTGATATGAATTTTGATCCATTCAACCAAGATGCTTGTCCCATTTCTCCACTTGATAATTTCTGATTTTCTTATTTCTCCATGTAACTAACTTGTAGATGAACCAAATAACCTAGAAGCAGAGACCATTCTGATTGGTCCTTTCAGGTCCTGTGCCCACCACTGAACCAAGCATCCGCTGAGGAGATGCAGGACCCCGGTTGCCCCAGCCTGGGTCACATGCCCATGGGAGTGTGAGGGGTTGAAGGTCCCTACCTTTCGCCAACCCCGAGAACAGAAGCATGGGATGCAGCAGTGATTCTCAACCAGAGGTGTTCCCCAGGGGACACCTTCAGTGTCTGGAAACACTCTTGTTTGTCACAATTGAAGGGGTGATGCTGCTGGCATCTGGGGGGTAGAGACCAGGGATGCTGGTCAACGTCCTGCAATGTCCAGGACGTCCCCCCCGACCCCTGCAAGAAGGATCTGGACCCACAGTGTCACTAGTTTGGAGGGTAGGTAACCCGGAAATAGGGGAAAGGACGATCCTGCACAGGTGATTACACTGAGTGGAGGGAAAGCCTTCCTGTCCACCCTGAGCCTCCCAGCTGGGAGTGCCAGCCTGGTGAAGCTGAGAGCACAGACTCCAGAGTCGCAGTGCTGGCTTCAAATCTGGCCTCAGCCACCACGAGCTGTGGGACCCGGAACCAGTTCCTGAACTTCTCTGAGCCTCGGTTTCCTCATCTGTGAAATACGGCAGTAGGAACACCCCCCTCACAGGGTTACTACGAGGATTAAGTGAGTTCACATTTGTGCTGTGCTTACAACGGTGCCTGGGATATAAGTATCTGTCACATGAATGATGGGAGATGTCTGTCCCCTGAGGAGGTTATATACTCACTTCTAATCCTGACTGCCTGATATCCCCCGCCTCTATGTCTGATCATAAAGAGTGAGAAAACTTACTGGTCCCTCCCTACCTCCGTTACCTCATCTGTAGGATGGAGAAATAAGAACAGAGGCCACCTCATGAGGATTAAATGGAACCTGACATGTCATTCATGCAGCAGAGTAAATACTCAATAACCACTGGGTAGAAATAATAGTCCTCTCAGAAATTACTGCAGCTACATACTGCCAGCACCGTGGGAGACACTTTATATTGAAAGGAAGTGTTTAATTTTTTTAGGAAAGCAGATGGTTTTAAGAAAGCAGCAAAGCAAACGTTGTCACAGCTAACGGGTTTCCAGCTCTCAGTAAGTGGCAAACATTGTTAAATTTAAAGATCCTTTTCTAGGATTACCTTGTTCAGTCCTCACACTCCTCTATGAGAGAGCAGTTATTTTTATTCCTTTATACAGAAATGTAAACTGAGGCCAGGGAAGGTCAGGATGCTTGACCCAGGATCCCCAGCTGTACGTGGCCAAGTAGGAATGCAACCCTAGGTGGGCTGCCCCTGAGTGCACGTGCTCAGCCCCCAAACTAAGGGTGACTGGACACTACCTAGGCACTAACATTCTATTCCTTCGTCTCTGTTCTCTGTCCTTCCAGCCAAGTGTTTGCTTCACCTTTTACATGGAATCGAATGACTCTGACTTTGAATCACAATCTTCTTCTGAAACTTCGAAACCTGGCTCAAAGCGCACCTCCCCTTCGAAGCCTCGTGCAAAGTACAAGGAGATCAAGGCGTGGGAATGTCCCCTGTGCTGCCTCAGCATTCTCTACCTTTCCTAATACCTGAGGCTCCTCTGCTTCCCACCCTAGACCCCGTGCTCCCAAAACACACTTCCTGGGCTACTCTGGTGTAAAACTCCAAAATACAGCTGCTTAAATATGCCACAGTTGATTTCTCTCTGATGGTGATTCTGTGTAAACTTCCAGGGGGGAAGTGTTACAAACTGGTGGATTTGGGCAGCCAGGGTCCTTCAACTTTGTTGCTCTGTGCCACCTGGCTGGAGAGGGCTCACCCCCCACACCCAGACCACATTCTGGGTCAGGGGACGGGAGAGGGGAAGAGGGAAGGGGAAGACACACTTTAGTCCTTCAAAGGGCAACTCCTTCAAGATGCCCAGATCACTTTTCCTCAAACCTCATTGGCCAGAGCATAGTCACATGACCACATCTAGCTGCAAGAGATGCTGGGAAGTGCAGTCCTTAGCTGGGCAATCCTGTGTCACCTACTAGCTTCTATTATTACAGCAAAGGAGAATGGATATTGTGTCCACCGCTGACCAGGTCTCTTATGTTAATTTAGCCCTGACACCAGGCTGTGATGAATACATGAGTGAATAAATGTACTCTTCAATACTGTCTCTCTCTCCCATTGACTAGGATCTCCTCCATTTTTACACAAATATTTAGAATGATGAACCTTCGAGCACTGACCATGTGGTAGGCACTGAGCTAATGTCTTTACACATTTTGATCCACTTAATTCTCACAACCATATGGCTGGTTCTGTTATTATCCATCTTTCCAAGAGAAGAGAACAAAGAGGCACAGAGAGTTCATGTCACTTGCTTCAGGTCACACAGATCATAAGTAGCCAAGCCGAGATTCACACCCAGGCAGGCTGGCTCCAGAGTCTCTGCCCTTAACCATCATGGTAATAACCTCACACATGTGGACACTGGGACTTTCCCAGATGGTCACACAACTGTGAGTGGAAGAGCATCTTCCAACATTCATACCTTCCAAGATTCATAGCGTCCATTCACTTACCTCTTCAGATATTGCGTAAATACTCGGAATATGCATATAGCACTTATGTTTAGACACAGTAATGCCACTTAACTGCAACAACAACAAAATCCACATAAATTGTCGATTGAAGTGAAAATGCACAATGTGAGAGCTGTGAGTTTCAGTTTATTTGGGGACTTACTGAGGACTATAGCCCAAGAAGCAGCCTGTCAGAGAGCTCTGAGGAACTGCTCCAAAAGGTAGGTAGGAGGTCAGTTTCTGTGTGATTTTGGAGAAGGGGTCCATGCAGTCAAGCACACATCTCAGCACACGGTTCCTGTTGGTCATGAAGAACAGACATCTCAGTCAATGATTTTAGTGCTTTTCTAAGTATGGGAAGATGCAAGAATCTTGGTTCATAGTATTTTTTTCCTGAAAATATCTAATTGTCTGAGGGCCATTTCTGCCACTTTCCCCAGAGCATAGAGTGCCTCACCCAGGTCTTCACCCTGAATTCCTTTCAGGGTGAACTGTAGGTGGTATGGAATGGTGGGCAGCATCCTTTAGTTGGCAAACTTCAGGAGCAAAGCCACAAGGGGTCGTGGAGGTGTCTCTGCTGAGGTTTCTGGGCTCCTCCAGATGCCTGGTGGATGCTGGTCCTCAGCTCACCCAGGCTGGCTTCTCTTGGGACACTGGGGAGACCTGGCCCTGCTCCAAGTATCTTTCATCCTCCAGCAGGCTTGCCTGGTCATGTTCATCCTCATGGCAGGGGTAAAGACGCAAGAGAGAAACAAATACCAGTTTCACAAGTACTTTTCAAGCTTCTGCTTGAATCACATTTTGCCAGCATCCCTTTGGCCAAAGCAATTACATGGCCAAGTGCAGATTCAGAAGAGGAGGACACTAAACACTTAGGGGGCTGCAGGTTTGGACATGGGGGAGGGTAAAAAACTGGGGCCATGTTTGCAACCTACCACAAGGCAGGATTGTGATCATATCCCCAACCTGCATTGGCTCCCACCTGTTAGAACACAAGAGGATTCACCAGCCAGGCACCTGGGAGGGAAGCCAGGAATGTGGGAGAACCTTCACCTGCCAGGTGGCCCTTCTCAAGCGTCAGAAAAGTCTCTGGGACAATATGTTATCAGTGTGAGGGATGAGGAAAGACTTCCTGCGTATGCCAAGTGTTCAGAGTCATCAGAGCATGCTTCCCAGATAGAAACCCTACAGGTGTCCTGAGTGTGGGAAAGCTTTCCCCAAGACCCACCTCCTAATAATCACGGGAAATTCCACATGGCTGGGAAGCCGTGTGCATGCACCAAAGGTGGGGTCCTTCGGGCAGGTCTCCTCCCTGACGCACCACCAGAAAATTCATGTTGGAAAAGACTGTGAACTCTCCCAGTGTGAAAAGACCTTTAGCTGGAATGCACGCAAAACCCCCCAGTGCAGGTAAAATGAGGGAACCTCTGTGGGTGGAATTTTCCTTCATTTCTCCTCAGAAGTTTGCTGGTAGATCAGAAGTTCTCATTTGGGGTGATACTCCACTGCCCCTCCTGGAACTTCTCCACAATGTAGGGATATTATGGTTGGTCCAACGTGGTGGTGCTACTAGGCTCTCATGGGCAGGGGCCAAGGATCCTCTACACCTCCCCCAATGCACAGGCACAGCCCCTGCACAAGGAATGTTCTGGCCCCAAACGTCAATAGCGATACTATGGGAAACTGCATTTGAGAAGGAATTCAGTTTAATTTTCTTGCCCACAGCAAAGTAACCATGAACTTCATATGGCTACTTCAACGTAAAGGAGTCAAACATAAATAAAATTCGGAACAGAGTTTCTCAGCTTCTCCAGGCAAGTTTCGGTGGCCAAATGTGCTCAGGGGCTACCATACCGGACCCTGCAGGTGCAGAACATTTCCACGGGCACAGAAGGGTCTGTCTCAGGACTGCTTTAGGTCTCGTAGGCTATCAGAATTATCACAAACTGTATCCCCCAGAAAGTGAGGATGTGGGCTTGGTGCTGTGAGACACTGAAGAAGCACTTCAGACAGAGCATCTTATCAATGGCTCTTGGAGACTCCTGGCTCCATGCACGGTCCTCTGGGCAGTTTGAGTCTCAGGGTGGCCAGTGCCCTGCCTGCAGGACACCCCCCTCTGCCTGGGGCAGATTAACCAGTCGGTTACTGATAATGTAGATAAATGCTAACATTTCCTGGGCACTTTCTACCTGCCAGATATGGTGCTGAGCACTTTACATAGATGATCTCATTTACCCTTCACCAGAGTCCTAGGAAGCAGGAACTAATATGATCCCCATTTTATAGGAGATAAAAGCGAGGCTCTCATGAGCTTTTTCAAAACACCATCGTTTAAAATTTTCTACCAGATTCAAGACTATGTGCCTGTTTGTATACTATGCTCTTTCCATTCACAGGATTCAATATTACACTATTTTTTCAATATTATTTTCATAAAATATTTCTTTTTTTTAAAGACATGCCCGTTCAGTTTTCTGCTCAAACTGCCCTTTTGCCAGAGAGCAGCTTGGCTTTATCTACTGCAGGGTCTGGTACAGAAAATTCTCCAGGTCAGGGATGGGCAGACTCTGGTCATCCAGCCCACAGCCTGTTGTGTAAATAAGGGCTCTTGCCACAAGTACACCCATTCCTCACCTAACGTCTGGGCTGCTTTCATGCAAAGTGGAGTAGCTGCTACACAGAGCCGATGGCCCAGAATTCTAAAGTATTTGCCATGACATCCTTGACAAGAAAGGTGACTGACCTTGCTTCGTATAGATGCCAAACTGAAATCAATACGGGTGGAGGTGTGAGAATGGTTAGAAAAAGGAGGGAAAATCGTGAACTATTGGGACTGTGATGCACAGTGTAAAAGATATTTTGTGTTTGAGTCCAGGGCACAGGCTGCATACATGTGTTCCTCCGTGTGTGGCGTGTGTTTGTTCATATTCGAAGAACAAGTTTAGAAATACTACGTACTCTTATTTCCTGCACAAGTAATTCTCAACCACTAAAAACCCTGCCCAGGGCGACCCTCTAAATTGCTTTCCCTAACGAACGAGGACGAAGAGGCCCCCGACCCTCCCCTCTATTAACGGAATCGCAGCAAACACGCTGACGCCTGTGCTGGTGTCAGAGACAGTTTTAACCACCTGACTTGTGTTTGCGGGCGGGGGTTGGGGGGTGTGCGTGTCGCTGAGCAGCTCAGCCCTGTTCATTCGCGCGAGTTTGTCCACCGCGTCCCCGGGCATCTCCGGAGCCAGCTCTGCGCGGGCGCCAAGGACAAGCACTGAGCAAGCCTGCCCGCTCCTGCCCAGCGGCCCAGCCAGAAGCCGGGTCCGGAGGTCAGTCCCGCGGCTGCAGCTCTGAAGGGTCTGCGCCATGCGGCGGGGGCGCAGCGCGGGGCGGGGGTCGGCGGGATGGCGCCTCGGGGTCTCCGCGGGGAGGGCGGCGCTCCCAGGCAGGATGCGCGGGTGAATTCTGGGGAGTGGGGTGCAGGAGCTGCTGCCTAGGAGCCCCTGAGACCCGATGGTGCCGGCGGTGGGGCCCCTTGAGGAACCCGCGTCTCCCCTGAGGGCGGTCGGGATGCTCAGGTCCCCGTGAGCCGCGGGGCGACTCCAGGTCCGAGGATTTCTCTGGCCACTAGCTGGAGAGGAGACTGGAGGGGACAGAGGAGGCTGGGGTGTCAGTAGTAGGGGTGGCGGGGACTCCGTCCAGGACAGGTGGAGGAGGAGCCCGGGTCCTGGTGCTGAGGTTTTAGGGGGCAGGACGGGCAGACGGGGGACTCTGTAGTTGGATGGAGGAGGCGGGAGGAACAGGTTTGCTCTGCACACCAGAGAAGCCGGTCGGGTATCGGGGGTCAGGTAACGTACTGGCCAAGTAGAAAATCGGAAAATGATACTGCAGGGAGTCCAGAGGGTAGTTTGTGGGATGAGGAGCGGGGAGCCCCTCCGGTTGTGTTTGGGGGTTCGCTGAAACGCACAAGAGGTTTGCAGATGAGAAGGGCCTTTGGAAAACAGCTTTTGAGCCGCCAGCGCCTCTGTGCGCCTGCGTGCTGCGGGTGGGGGCAGGGAGCCTGTTGGGGGCACGCATCTTTGAGGGGCAGCCTCGGGGGCATGGGCCCTGGGTGAAACTGGGGATGGGCCCTGGGTGTCAGCCAGAGGGAACTTGTGTTGGAGAGGGTGATGTGTAATTTCATCTTCTGCGCCTGCAGTTGTGTGTGCCCCGAGTGTGTGTGTGTGTGTGTGTGTGTGTGTGTGTGTGTGTGTGTGTGTGCATGTCCAGGACTGCCTGTGAGGAGGGTGTTCAGTACTGACAAGCACGCGTGCCCACCTGAGTGGCGGGGGTCTCTGAGTTTCCCTGGAGTGTGTCTGCAGGTGTGCTTGTGTCGTCATGCCCTGGTTTCCCCAGTGCTCACCTGAAAATGTGTGTCTCTAACAATTGTGTGTGTGTCTGTCTGGCCGGGTGTTCCCGCCCTTTGACGCACCTTGTATTTGCACGATTATGTGTGAGGGTCTGTGATGGGTCTTGTTCTTTAAAGAGGCTTAGAGGGAGAGGTTTGACTCTAAGTTACCAGACAGTGTGTCCTGAGTGTGTGTGTGTGTGTGTGTGTGTGTTTAATCATATTTAATCCTCAGGCTTAATATTTATAGTCCTCATTTTCATGACAGCGCAAGAGGTTAAATAACCCCTGAATCAGGGATGGCAGGTAAAATACAGGACACCTGCTTAAATTCGAATTTCAGATAAATAACGAATTACCTTTTAGTATAAGTATGTCCTGAATATTTCATGGGACTTACCTACACTTAAACATAATTTAGCAAAATAAATAAAAAATGGTTTTTATGCAGACATGACCCATGCAGTGCTTGAACATCCTTATGGTAAAAAATGATTTGTGTATCTCAAATTCAAATCTCAGTGTGCTGTGTATTTCTTGTGATCTTGTTGTTGTTAAAATCTGGCGAGCTTGACCCTTGAGATCTCTTGGCTAGTGACCGGCAGGCTGGAACCCCCCAGTGCACCCTCCAGACACACTGGCCGAAGTCCTGCCCAGGGTAAAGCTGGGGTGGAGGCGGGGTCCCAGGACGCCACAGCTGAGCCTGCTGCTAGGCAGTGTTGCAGCAGTGCTGGCCTCTCCCCAGGGGCTGTGGTGAGGCGTCTGTGGACCGGCCCCCTCGTCTTCACAGCAGTCCTGAGAGGCAGTCTTAAGACTTAAGACTTAAGCCTCCTGTACCAGAATGGGGCCCCTGAGTCCAGGGAAGCGAGGTCCTGGTCTGAACCATTTGGTCAAGCTGCCTTGTAGCCTTAGGACGGGGGTGAAACATCGCACTAGGGATGATGGCCATGAGGTGCACCTGTTGAGTGTCTGCTGTATGCCAGACACCAGAGGCCCTTTTGATACTCAGTTAACTGACATTCCCCTTCAGGGTCCCAGCTTTCTGTGGCATAATATTTTTTCATTTTTACTTATTTACAAAACAGAGGCAGACTCACAGACTTAGAGAACGAACTAACGGTTACCAGGGGGGAAGGGATAGTTGGTGAGTTTGGAATTGATGTGTACACACTGCCATATTTAAAATGGATAACCAACAAAGACCTACCGTATAGCACAGGGAACTCTGCTCAATGTTATGTGGCAGCCTGGATGGGAGGGGAGTCTGGGGGAGAATGGATACATGTATATGTATGGCTGAGTCGCTTTGCTGTGCACCTGAAACTATCACATTGTTAATCGGCTATACTCCAATATAAAATAAAAAGCTTTTTTAAAAAGGTAATATTTCTTCATTGTTTAAATGGTCAGAAACCCCACACCCATGATCCCTGCCCTTGCCCTTGCCAGGCGCCATGGCAATCGCTCTCCCCACATCACACACTGGGCCTTGGAAGCCACTCTAGGAGGGAGGCATTGCCAACACTTCCCCTTGGATGTTGGGGACCTGGAGACTTGGGGAGGGGATGGAGCTGCCTGAGTCCATCCGACACCTGAGAGCAGTGCTGGGGTTCACACCCGGGCCATCTGGGTCCCCAGCCCAGGCACTGACTGCTCTGGTCCCCTGTCCATAGGGAGCACCTGTGGTGTCACGATGCTACCTCTCAGCACCATCGAGGGCCAGGAAACGGAGGCGGTGCAGACCAAGCCGCCGGAGAAAGGAGGTGAGACACACATGGGGTGGAAACCTGTGGGCAAGTGGGAGTGGGGAGGGCCCCCCGGGGAGACCTGATGAGGAAGTGTTGACCCTGAAGACTGATCCCAACCCCAAATATCTCTCACTGGCTCTTCCTGGGAAAGGAGTGTCCTGAGGGGCTCCCAGGATGGAACGACCAGACATCACCTCATGTCAGTAGGTCCTGTCACTGCCCTGCTCAGACCCTTCAGTGATCTCTTGAGAGCTGAATGAATCTGGGCTCCTTTCTGTGGCCTGGACACCCCTGTTGTCTTACCCCAGCCCCTTCACTCACTGACATTCCCAGTCTGTTCCCTGTGGGTCTTCAGGATGCAATTTAAGGCATGTCTGCAGGTGCTGCTGTGCAACCTCCAGCAAGTGTTCTAACCTCTCTGTGCCTTGGTTTCCTCATCTCTAAAGTGGGATGATGAGAGTAGCCATTTCAGAGAGTTATTATGAAGAACCAAAAAAGATAAAACATGTAAAATACTTAAATACATGCCTGGCACAAAGCAAGTACTCCACATATATTAGCTCTTGTCAGTGGTTTCACGATGAAGATTTTATTATTATTGAGTTTCTCAAGCCTCAGAGGGCAAGATGGCCTCATGCCTCTTTCCTCCTCCCTCAGTCCTGCTTTCTGAGAACACTGATGATCCACCAAAGAAGCCCATCAGAATGAAGGGAACGATGTTATTCAGAGTCCTGCCGTTCTGTCCTGTGGTAAGTCCGCTTGTTTCCTCCCTTTGGCCAGAGGCCCCTGGGTTCTGAGAAGTCAGGTACATCCACCACCATCTCTGCCCAGCAGAGACCCTTGGGTGGCTGGGTGCCCCTCTGTCCATCTCTCATTCCGGATGTGGCCCCATCTTGTGGGGGATAGTTTTCCTTGAAGATGCTGCCCTCTTTCCTGCCTTCTTTTCTTTGCTAATTCCTGCCTCTGCTCCAATGTCACCTCCTCCATGAAGCCTCCCTTGCTCACTTTGGCCTCATTTCTCTCTAACCCCTTGCTTTGCTCAGTTTCCTCAGCGTTATTATTGCTACCTGAGGGCACACCTGTATCTGTGTGTTCATCATCTGTGTTCCCTACTCGAGTGGTTCTTGGGGAGCAGCAACCTCCTCTGTTGTTCAATGGCATATCCCCCTGCCTAGAACAGATGTAACCAGCGTTAGGCACTGTATACACATGAGCTGATTAAATGGAGGAATGAATTAGGGAACGGTCCCTCCTGCGTAGGCAGCTGTGGCTTTGTCCACCTGGACACCATTCCTCCTTCTGCTACTAACACCCTTGATTTTTCTTGGGGGACCACCTGTCTCCATGCCCTTCGGATGGATCTGATCTCATCCTCAGACCAGCTCCAGGTATGCCCCTGAGCAGTCAGAGCCAGCAATGCCAAGGTTCCCTATGATTGGTTCCAGGCTGAGCAGGTGACTCAACCTTAGCCAATGAGGCATCTGCTCTGTCTCTGGAATTCTTAACAGGTGGGAGGGGAGTTTTTGGAGCGGCCCTGATGGGGAACCATGGGGGCCCCGGGGAGAGGTCAGGGGAGGCACAGGGTGAGGATGCTCGCAAGAACACCTCTCCTGTTAGTGCCTGCAGCAGTCCCAGGGAGGACTCTCTAGAAATCTTTTTAGAAAAAAAATGTAAGAGTCACAGATTTTGCAAAGCAGTACAAAGATCATCCAGATTCACCAATTGTTAACACGTTTTCTATTTGCATGTTTTCTCACATATATATCATATACATATACATTATATATAATATACATATGTATTCCTCAGTGTGTATGGCCTTAGAAATAGAATATTTTCTTTGGTAAGTGTGAGACTGTTGTAACATTTGGGCTTTTAACTCTTACATGCACTTTCATCTAATCTAATGTCCATATTCCTGGTTTGTTAGTTTAATACCTAATGTTTTTTTGACGTTCTTTTTCCTCTTACACAAGGTCTCGTCTAGGCTTTTTAGTAATGTATCTTTAGTCTCTTTAAGCTGGAAAATCCCCTCAGCCCTTCTTTGCCTCTTACAACACTGACGATTTTGAAGACCAGAGTCACACCCTGCCCCATATTGATGGCTTTTTATTTTGTTGTTTTTGTTGTTGTTTTGACCCATTCCCCCTAATGAGATTCAAGGTAAGCTATGATCTCTTCAATACCACCTAAGTGACGCCCTGTCCTTCTCAGGACATCACATCTAGATACACATGAGGTCTTGCATGTGAGAAGGAATTCAGGTATAATTTTCTTGCTCTGCAACACAGTAATCACCAACTAACTGCATGAGACTACTTCAATGTAAATGAATCAATCTTAAAAAAAAATTCAAAACACGGTTTCTCAGCTGCTCAGGGCAGGTTTAAGTGGCCAGATGTGGCCAGTGCCTACCGCACTGGACAGTGCAGATACAGAATATTTCTATGGTCACAGAAGGGTCTGTCTCAGGACTGGGTTAGATCTCTTAGGTTATCAGAATTATCACAGAGCATAGCCCCCAGAAAGTGAGGTTGTGGGCTTGGTGCTGTGAGACACTGAAGAAGCACTTCAGACAGAGCATCTTATCAATGGCTCTTGGAGACTCCTGGCTCCACGCACGGTCCTCTGGGCAGTTTGAGTCTCAGGGTGGCCAGTGCCCTGCCCGCAGGACAACCCCTCTGCCTGGGGCAGATTAACCAGTCGGTTACTGATAATGTTAGATAAATGCTAACATTTCCTGGGCACTTTCCACCTGTCAGATAGGGGGCTGAACACTTTAATGATCTCATGTAACCTTCACCAGAGTCCAAGAAATAGGAACTAATATGATCCCAATGTATAGGAGAGAAACCCAAGGCTCATGAGAGCTTTTTTAAGGTTGTTATTTCAAATTTTGTACATCATCAAGACTCAATGGCTGTTTTTATATTACACTCTTTTCATTCTCAGGATCCATATCTTCATAAAGTATTTCTTTTTTAAAAGAAAAACAACAAAGTGTATCTGTTCACGTTTCTGCCCAAACTGCCCTTTTGCCAGAGAGCAGCTTGGCTTTATCTACTGCAGGAGCTGGCACAGAAAATTCTCTAGGTCAGGAGTGGGCAGACCCTGGCCATCCAGCCACAGCCTGTAGTGTAAATAAGGGCTCATTAGCACAGCCACGTCCATCCTCAGGTAGGGTCTGGGCTGCTTTCCTGCAAAGTCCAGTAGCTGTGACACAGACCTGATGGTGCACAAAGGCTAAACGATTCGCCATGACATCCTTGACAACAAAGGTGGCTGGTCTTGCTTTGCATAGATGCCAGACTGAAGTCAATACGGGTGAAAGTGTGAGAATGTTTAGAAAAAGGAGGGAAACTCTTGCACTACTGTGAGTGTGACACAGTATATAAAAGATATTTTGTGTTTGGGTCCAGTGTACACGCTACATACATGTCTTTGTAGGTGTGTGCGGCATATATCTCCTCATATTCAAATAAGAAGTTTAGAAACAGTACTTACCCTTATTACCTGCATAACTGATTCTCATTCTGTTAAAGCCTGCCCATGGCGACCTCCTTAACTGGTTCCTCTAACGAATGAGGCCCCCGACCCTCCTCCCTAAAAATAAAATTGCAGCCAACACTCAGACACCTGTGCCGGTGTCAGAGACTGTTTTAACCACCTGACTTCTGTTTGGGGCCCGGGATGGGGGAGTGCTTTGCGTGACGCTGAGCCACTCAGCTCTGTTCATTCCTGCGAGTTTGTCCACAGATTCCCTGGACATCTTCGGAGCCAGCGCTACCCGGGCGCCAAGGACAAGCGCTGAGCAAGCCCGCCCGCTCCTGCCCAGCGGCCCAGACAGAAGCTGGGTCCGGAGGTCAGTCCCGAGGCCGCAGCTCTAAAGGGTCTGCGCCATCCGGACGGGGGCGCAGCGCGGGCCGGGGTCGGGGGGAGGGGAGAGGGGGCGGCCGGATGGCGCTGCGGGGTCCCTGCGGGGAGGGCGGGGCCGCCTGGCCAGGATGCGCCGGTGCGTTCGGGGCAATAGGGCTCAGGAGCTGCTGCCTAGGAGCCCCTGAGACCCGATGGTGCCCGCGGTGGGGCCCCTTGAGGAACCCGCGTCTCGCCTGAGGGCGGTCGGGATGCTCAGATCCTTGTGAGCCACGGGGCGACTCCAGGTCCGAGGATTTCTGTGGCCACTGGGAGGAGGGAAGAGTGGAGGGGACAGAGGAGGCTGGGGTGTCAGTAGTAAGGGTGGCGGAGACTCCGTCCAGGACAGGTGGAGGAGGAGCCCGGGTCCTGGTCCTGAGGTTTTAGGGGGTAGGACGGGCAGACGGGGGACTCTGTAATTGGATGGAGGAGGCGGGAGGTATGGGGGTTGGTCTGCACACCTGAGAAGCCAGTTAGGTGTCAGGGGTTCGGTTATCTCACTGGCCGAATAAAAATATAGGAACATGACTTTGGGGGGAGCCCATAGAGCAGTTTTAGAGGAGGAGCGGGGAGTCCCTCCGGAAAGGTTTGGGGGTTCACTAAGAACGAATAACAAGGTTTGCAGAGAAGCGCGCTTGGAAAACAGCTTTTGAGCCTCCAGCGCCTCTGTGCGCCTGCGTGCTGCGGGTGGGGGCAGGGAGCCTGTTTGGGGCGCGCATCTTTGAGGGGCAGCCTCGGGAGATGGGCCCTGGGTGTCAACCAGAGGGAAATCGTGTGGGAGGGTGATGTGTAATTTCAGCTGGTGCATCTGCAGTTTTATGTGTCCCGAGTGTGTGTGTGTGTGTGTGTGTGTGTGTGCGCGTGTGCGTGCGTGTGCAGGATTGCCTGTGAATGGGGCGTTCAGTACTGACAAGCAGGTCTGCCTGCTTGAGTAGTGGGGGTCTCAGATTTCCCTGGAGTGTGTCTGCAGATGTCGGTGTGTCGTTATGCCCTGGTTTCCTCAGTGTTCATCTGAAAATGTGCATTTCTGTGTGTGTGTACCTGGCCGGCTGGTCCCACTCTATGATGCACCTTAAATTTGCACGATTATGTGTGACAGTCTGTGATGGCTCTTAAGCATCTTAAAAAGGCTTCAAAGAAGAGGTTTGACGCTAAGTTACCAGATAGTGTGTTCTGAGTGTGTATTTAATCATATTTAATCCTCATGTTTAATCATTTATTTTCCTCATTTTCATGGACGGGAAAGCTGACAGCACAAGAGGTAAAAAACCCCTGAATCGGGGCTTGCCAGGTAAAATACAGGATGCATACTTCAATCTGAATTTAAGACAAATAATGAATTACCTTTTAGTATACGTATGTTCCAAATATTTCATGGGACTTGCCTATACTTAAACATAATTTAGAAAACTAAATAAAAAATGACTTTTTATGTAGACATGCCCCAGGCAGTGTTCGGATATGCTATACTAAAAAATGATTTGTGTATCTAAAATTCAAATCTCAGTTTGCTGTGTATTTGTTGTAATGTCTTTTTGTTATATCTGGCAAACTTAATCCTTGAGATCTCTTGACAAGTGACTGGCAGCCTGGAACACCCCCAGCCCACCCCTTCCAGACACACTGGTCCAAGCTGGGGTGGAGGCGGGGTCCCAGGACCCCACAGCTGAGCCTGCTGCTAGGCACCCTTGCTGCAGTGCTGGCCCCTCCCAAAGGGCTGTGGTGAGGTGTCTGTGGACCGGTCCCGTCATCTTCACAGCCGTCCTGAGAGGCAATCACTTAAGCATCCTGTACCAGAAGGGGTCCCAAGGCCAGGGAAGCGAGGTCCTGGTCTGAACCATTTGGTCAAGCTGCAATGTAGCTTTAGGACAGCGCTGAAATACAGCACTGGGAATGCGAACCGTGAGCGCACTTATTTAGCGCCTGCCACATGCCAGACACCACAGGCCCTTTTGATATCCAGTTAACTGTTATTCACCTTCAGGGTCCCAGCTTTTTGTGTCAAGATATTTCTTCTTTTTCTTAAAGGGGCATAAACACCAGACCCATGATCCCTGCCCTTGCCCTTGCCAGGCACCATGGCAATCGCTCTCCCCACATCACACACTGGGCCTTGGAAGCCACTCTAGGAGGGAGGCATTGCCAACACTTCCCCTTGGATGTTGGGGACCTGGAGACCTGGGGAGGAGATAGAGCTGTCTGAGTCCATCCGACACCTGAGAGCAGTGCTGGGGTTCACACCTGGGCCATCTGGGTGCCCAGCCCAGGCACTGACTGCTCTGGTCTCCTGTCCATAGGGAGCACCTGTGGTGTCACGATGCTACCTCTCAGCACCATCGAGGGCCAGGAAACGGAGGAGGTGCAGACCAAGCCGCCGGAGAAAGGAGGTGAGACACACATGGGGTGGAAAACTGTGGACAGGTGGGAGTGGGGAGGGCCCCCCGGGGAGACCTGATGAGGAAGTGTTGACCCTGAAGACTGATCCCAACCCCAAATATCTCCCACTGGCTCTTCCTGGGAAGGGAGGGCCCTGAGGGGCACCCAGGATGGAACCTCCCCGACATCCCCTCATGTCAGTGGGTCTTGTCTCTCCCCTGTTCAGAGCCTGCAGGGGTGTCTCTTGGGTCTCCTGAGAGCTGGAATCAATCTGGGCTCCTTTCTGTGATCTGGTCACCTGCCTGGACTGGCCCTGCATCCAGTTGCCAGGTCTAGGGGCTACGAGGTCATTTGTTTGGGATATGATGGAGGCCTGACGCAAGGATTTAGCTGAGGGGATGGGCAAGAGTGGGGTAGGTTGTGGACCCTGCTGGTGGCTTGGTCTCATGAGTGAGGGATTCTGGGTCTGTTGGGATGCTTCCTTTCTGAAACGTCTTACTTTGCAATAATTTTATATTCACAAGAAGTTGCCATAGTAGCGCATAGAAGTTCCATGGACACTTCATCCCATTTCCCCCAGTATCTTTATTTTATATGATGATACTACAACATCAAAACTAGCCCATGGATATTGGCACAATCCGTGTGTGTTTCTACTTGTGTTTCATCACATCTATAGCTGTGTGTAACCATCATACAAAACAAGATACAGGCCACTTTTTTAGCTACCTACTCCCTTACCAGAGGTAGCTACTTTCCAGCTTCTTGTCCAATCTTCCAGAATGTTCTATGCTCACTCATGCAGACAAGGATGTGTATCTGTTACTATGTATTTATGTCTGATGCACTGTGTGTACTCTATATGCCACTGCCGGTTCCTATTTTGTCTTCTTTCATTTAATTCTGATCTGACACTTGGTATCTTCCAGTCCCAGTCCCAGTGCTTTCCAAGCACCCAATCACTCATGCTTCACAACTCTGTGAGGTAAGGACAGTGATTGCCCCCTTTTGCAGATGGGAAATCTGAGGGGTGACAGGGATGAATGATTAGCTCATGCTGGGATTTGAAGCGTTTGGCCTCGGGGTCTTTGACCTTAAGCTCTGTGTCCCCTGTCCATCTTGGGGACTCTTCCCCACAAGATGACAACTTTGTGTTCCAGCTGTCTGGCATTCCATGGTCTGTCTGTCCTGTCCTGTAGTTTATTTAACCTGGTTCCTGCAGGTGGCCATTCGGGTTATTCCCAGTCTTTGAGGAAGACAATAAATGCAAGTAGAGATAAGATTATAGTTGGGTCATATTGCACACAGGGGAATATACCCTGGACAATATGTTTAAAAGGGGGAATGGCTGCATCAAAGGAGGATGTGCATTTGTAATTTGGTGAGTTTGACTGAATGGTCCTCGGTAGAGAGGCGGATTTCCATTCCCAGCAGGAGTGTAGGAGTTTCTAAGAAAATATCTGGATTTGTTGGTAGCTTTGAAATATCAGGAGACTTCACTCTAAATCAAGACATCTGTCTTCTGTGGGGAAACTAGACAATTTTCTGGAGGGGCATCCCCACAGGCAGCTGCATATCAGCTGTCCCTTCCTCCTGGACACGGGCTCCCCAGGGTGCTACCATCTCCAGAGACCCTGTTGTCTCACCTCAGCCCCTTCACTCACTGACATTCCCTCTCTGTTCCCTGTGGGCCTTCGGGATGCAATTGAATGCATGTCTGCAGGCGCTGCTGTGCAACCTCCAGCAAGTGTCCTAACCTCTGTGCCTTGGTTTCCTCATCTCTAAAGTGGGATGATAGTAGCCATCTCAGAGTTATTATGAACAATCAATTAAGCTAGGATGCGTAAAATACTTAAAAGAGTGCCTGGCACATAGCAAGTACTTAACACATGTTAGTTCTTGTCAATGATTTTATGATGAAGATATTATTATTGAGTTTCTCAAGCCTCAGAGGGCAAAATGGCTCATGAGTCTTTCCTCCTCTCTCAGCCCTGCTTTCTGAGAACCCTGATGAACCACGAAAGAAGTCCACTGGAATGAAGGGAAGACTGTCATTCAGAGTCCTGCCGATCTGTCCCATGGTAAGCCTGCCTGTTTCCTCCCTTCAATCAGAAGCCCCTGGATTCTGAGAGCTCAGGCACATCTGCCAGCCTCTCTGCCCGGCAGAGACCCTTGGGTGGCTGGGTGCCCCTGTGCCCCCAGGGATGTGGCCCCATCCTCTGGGGGATGGTTTTCCTTGAGGATGCTGCCTTCTTTCCTGCCTCCTTATCTTTCCTAATTCCTGCCTCTGCTCCAATGTCACCTCCTCCATGAAGCCTCCCTTGGACACTTCCTCCCCATCTGGATCTAACCCCCTGCCTTGCTGAATTTTTTTCAGAGTAATTATTGCTACCTGAGAGAATACCTTCTATCTGTGTGTTCATCATCTGTCTTCCCTACTAGAGTAGTTCTGTTGGGGGGCGGGCAGGACCCTGCTCTGTTGTTCAATGACATATCCCTGTGCATAGAACAGATGTAACCAGCGGTAGGCACTGTACACAGGTGGGCTGATTAAATGGAGGAATGAATTAGGGAACGGTCCCTGCTGAGGCAGGCTGCTATGAATTTGTCCACCTGGATACCATTCCTCCTTCTTCTGCTAATACCTTTGATTTTTCTTGGGGGACCACCTGTCTCTATGCACCTTGGATGGATCTGATCCCATCCTCAGACCAGCTCCAGGTATGCCCCTGACCAATCAGAGCCGGCAATGCCAAGGTTCCCCATGATTGGTTCCCGGCAGGGCACGTTGACTCAACCTTGGCCAATAAGGCATGTGCTCTGTCTCTGGGATTCTTAACAGGCAGGAGCGGAGCTTGGAGAGGCCCTGATGGGGAACCAGTGGGGCCACGGGGAGAGGTCAGGGGAGGCACAGGGTCAGGATGCTCGCAAGAACGCCTTTCCTATTAGAGCCTGCATAGTAATGTATCTTTAGTCTCTTTAAGCTGGAAAATCCCCTCAGTCTTTCTTTGCCTCTTATGACACTGATGAGTCTGAAAATCAGAGTCACACCTCATACAATGTTGATTGCTTTTTTGGTTCTGTTTTGTTTCATTTCTTTGCTTGTTTGTTTTTTATGCTGTCCCTCTAATGACATTCAGGATAAGCTATGATCTCTGGAATACCACCTAAGTGATGCCCTGTCGTTATCAGAACATCACATCTAGATGCACCCTAGGTCTGTCTGCCATCGTTGGTGATACGAATTTTGCTCCACTCAGCTGAGATGCTTGTCCCTTTTCTCCACGGAATACTTTTGATTTTTGTTTTCCCCATGCAACTAACTAATGAGGTATCAGTGGGGCGACACTATAGATGAACCAAGTAATCTAGAAACAGAGAGCATTGATTGGTTCATTTCGGGTCCTGTGCTCACCAATGAACAAATCATCAGCTTAGGAGATGAGAACCCTAAATCTCTCAGCCTGGGCCACATGCCCGTGGGCAGTAGAAGTTCCCTACCTTTCCCCAACCACAAGAACAGAAGTATGGGATGAGGCAGCTATTCTCAACCAAAGGCAGTTTATCCCCCAGGGGACACCTTCAGTGTCTGGAAAATTTTTCTTTGTCACAGCTAAAGGGATGGTGCTGCTGGCACCTGGTGGTAGAGGCCAGAGATGACGCTTAACATCCTGCAATGTACAGGATGCCCCCCCTGACTACAAAGAACGATCTGACCCCAAAATGTCATTACTGTGACACTAATGTTCTCTTCTTTCTTCTCTGTTCTCTTTCCTTCCAGCCAAGTGTTTGCTTCACCTATTACTTGGAACCGGATGACTCTGACTCTGATGCCCAATTTCCCCCTGAACCTTTGAAACCTGACCCAAATTGCACCTTCGTTCCTCTGCCTGTGTTAGAGTTTCGTGAAATCAAGGTGTGTGAATGTCCCCTGTGCTGTCTCAGCTTTGTCACTGCTTCCTAATACCTGAGCTCCCTCTGCTTCCTGCTCTTGACTCAGCACCCTGGAATCATGCATGCTGGGCTACTGTGATGTAAAGTCCCCAAATACAGCTGCTTAAATAAACCGAACTTGATGTCTCTCTCATAGCTGTGGTCTGTGTGTAAAACTCCCCCAGCCGGCGTATTGCATTCCCGTAGAGTTGGGCAGCCAAGTTCCTTTGACCTTGGTACTCTGTGCCATGTGGCTGGAGAGGGCTCACCCCCACATCCCATCCACATTGTGGCTCAGGGGAAGGGGAGGAGGATGAGGGAAGGGGAAGACACACTTTAGTCCTTCAGAGGACAACTCCTACAAGATGCCCAGATCACTTTTCCTCAAACCTCATTGGCCAGAGCATAGTCACATGACCACATCTAACTGCAAGAGATGCTGGGAAGTGCAGTCCTTAGCTGGGCAATCCTGTGTCACCTACTAGCTTCTATTATTACAGCAAAGGAGAATGGATATTGTGTCCACCGCTGACCAGGTCTCTTATGTTAATTTAGCCCTGACACCAGGCTGTGATGAATACATGAGTGAATAAATGTACTCTTCAATACTGTCTCTCTCTCCCATTGACTAGGATCTCCTCTATTTTTACACAAATATTTAGAATGATGAACCTTCGAGCACTGACCATGTGGTAGGCACTGAGCTAATGTCTTTACACATTTTGATCCACTTAATTCTCACAACCATACGGCTGGTTCTGTTATTATCCATCTTTCCAAGAGAAGAGAACAAAGAGGCACAGAGAGTTCATGTCACTTGCTTCAGGTCACACAGATCATAAGTAGCCAAGCCGAGATTCACACCCAGGCAGGCTGGCTCCAGAGTCTCTGCCCTTAACCATCATGGTAATAACCTCACACATGTGGACACTGGGACTTTCCCAGATGGTCGCACAACTGTGAGTGGAAGAGCATCTTCCAACATTCATACCTTCCAAGATTCATAGCGTCCATTCACTTACCTCTTCAGATATTGCATAAATACTCGGAATATGCATGTAGCACTTACGTTTAGACACAGTAATGCCACTTAACTGCAACAACAACAAAATCCACAGAAATTGTCGATTGAAGTAAAAATACACAATGTGAGAGCTGTGAGTTTCAGTTTATTTGGGAACTTACTGAGGACTATAGCCCAAGAAGCAGCCTGTCAGAGAGCTCTGAGGAACTGCTCCAAAAGGTAGGTAGGAGGTCAGTTTCTGTGTGATTTTAGAGAAGGGGTCCATGCAGTCAAGTACACACCTCATTACAAGGCTACTGTTGGTTGGGATGAACGGACATATCAGTTAATGTGTTTAGTGCTTTTCTAAGTATCGGAGAATCAAAGAATCTTGGGTCATATTATTTTCTCCTGAACATATCTAATGTCTGAGGTGTAACCAAGCCCAGGACTGGTCACTTGCTGCTCATAAGCTAATAGCTCAAGAGGCAAGTGTCAATAGAAAGGAAAGGTGCTTTAATCAGGAAAGCCGACAATCTGGGGAGATGGTGGACTCATGTCCAGGGACCAACTCCAAAGATTCTGCTCAGCCTTGACAGGTTTTAAAGGGAAAAATGGAGGAATCTCAGTGAATCATCGAGGCAGGAGATTGGGCTCTGCGTCATTCTCCATTGCATGCGGAACTGGCTGAGTCTCTCTTCAGATGTTATCTTGCCCGCATGATCTGCCGGCAGGATTGCTTAGGGGCGCTATTGGGGGTAGAGAGCCAGTCATACTTCTTTTTATCTAGGAAAAGAATCGACAGGTTAGACAAGGCATGATGTGCATTCAGGAGAGAATATAAGTCAGGAGTGGGTTTCAATTGCTTAGTGATCTCATTCCTCTGATTAGGTTCTTTTAAGGTTAGAGGGGAACAGAAATGGACAAACAGGAAAGGGCCAAGAAAGCTGCATTCAGAGGGACCTTTCTGCCACTTTCCCCAGAGCACAGAGTGCCTCACTCTGGTCTTCACCCTGAATTCCTTTCAGGGTGAACTGTAGGTGGTATGGAATGGTGGGCAGCATCCTTTAGTTGGCAAACTTCAGGAGCAAAGCCACAAGGGGTCGTGGAGGTGTCTCTGCTGAGGTTTCTGGGCTCCTCCAGATGCCTGGTGGACGCTGGTCCTCAGCTCACCTAGGCTGGCTTCTCTTGGGACACTGGGGAGACCTGGCCCTGCTCCAAGTATCTTTCATCCTCCAGCAGGCTTGCCTGGTCACGTTCATCCTCATGGCAGGGGTAAAGATGCAAGAGAGAAACAAATACCAGTTTCACAAGTACTTTTCAAGCTTCTGCTTGAATCACATTTTGCCAGCATCCCTTTGGCCAAGTGCAGATTCAGAAGAGGAGGGCACTAAACACTTAGGGGGCAACAGGTTTGGACATGGGGGAGGATGGAAAACTAGGGCCATGTTTGCAACCTACCACAAGGCAGGATTGTGATCATATCCCCAACCTGCATCGGCTCCCACCTGTTAGAACACAAGAGGATTCACCAGCCAGGCACCTGGGAGGGAAGCCAGGAATGTGGGAGAGCCTCCACCTGCCAGGTGGCCCTTCTCAAGCGTCAGAAAAGTCTCTGGGACGATATGTTATCAGTGTGAGGGATGAGGAAAGACTTCCTGCGTATGCCAAGTGTTCAGAGTCATCAGAGCATGCTTCCCAGATAGAAACCCTACAGGTGTCCTGAGTGTGGGAAAGCTTTCCCCGAAGACCCACCTCCTAATAATCACGGGAAATTCCACACAGCAGGGAAGCCGTGTGCATGCACCAAAGGTGGGGTCCTTCGGGCAGGTCTCCTCCCTGACGCACCACCAGGAAATTCATGTTGGAAAAGACTGTAAACTCTCCCAGTGTGAAAGCGCCTTTGGCTGGAATGCACGCAAAACCCCCCAGTGCAGGTAAAATGAGGGAACCTCTGTGGGTGGAATTTTCCTTCATTTCTCCTCAGAAGTTGTCTGGTAGAGCAGATGTTCTCATTTGGGGTGATACTCCACTGCCCCCTCCTGGAATTTCCCTGCAAGTTTGGGGATATTTCTGGTTGTCCAAAATTGGTGTTGCTACTAAGCTGTAATCGGTAGAGACCAATGATCCTCTAAACATGGTGCAATTCACCAGAAAACCCCCTGCACAGAGAATGTTCCGGCTCCAAATGTCAATGTCAATAGTATCATTACAGAGAATTGCATTTGAGAAGGAATTCAGGTATAATTTTCTTGCTCTCCAACACAGTAATCACTAACCAGCTGCATGAGACTACTTCAGTGTAAACGAATCAATCTTATATAACATTCAAAACAGAGTTTCTCAGCTGCTCCAGGAATGATTCAGTGGCCAAACGTGGCCAGTGGCTACGGCACTGGGCAGTGCAGATACAGAAAATTTCCAAAGTCACAGAATGGTCTGTCTCAGGACTGCTTTAAATCTCGTAGGCTATCAGAATTATCACAAAGTGTAGCCCCCAGAAAGTGAGGATGTGGGCTTGGTGCTGTGAGACACTGAAGAAGCACTTCAGACAGAGCATCTTATCAATGGCTCTTGGAGACTCCTGGCTCCACGCACGGTCCTCTGGGCAGTTTGAGTCTCAGGGTGGTCAGTGCCCTGCCCGCAGGACACCCCCCTCTGCCTGGGGCAGATTAACCAGTCGGTTACTGACAATGTTGGATAAATGCTAACATTTCCTGGGCACTTTCCACCTGTCAGTTATGGTGCTGAGCATAGAAGATCTTATGTAACCTTCACTGGAGTCCTATGAAATAGGAACTAATATGATCCCCAATTTGTAGGAGAGAAACCCGAGGCTTATGAGAGGTGTTTTTAAAGCTTGTTATTTCAAATTTTGCACATATATCAAGAATCTATTCTTATTTTTATATTACACTCTTTCAATTCACAGGATTCAAATTTTCATAAAATATATTTTTTAAAGTATATATGTTCGCATTTCTGTCCAAACAACACTTTTTACAGGAACTTCTTGGCTTTGTCTACTCCAGGTTCTGGCACAAAATATTCTCCAGGTCAGAGATGGGCAGACTCTGGTCATCCAGCCCACAGCCTGTTGTGTAAATAAGGGCTCTTGCCACAAGTACACCCATTCCTCACCTAACGTCTGGGCTGCTTTCATGCAAAGTGGAGTAGCTGCTACACAGAGCCGATGGCCCAGAATTCTAAAGTATTTGCCATGACATCCTTGACAAGAAAGGTGACTGACCTTGCTTCGTATAGATGCCAAACTGAAATCAATACGGGTGGAGGTGTGAGAATGGTTAGAAAAAGGAGGGAAAATCGTGAACTATTGGGACTGTGATGCACAGTGTAAAAGATATTTTGTGTTTGAGTCCAGGGCACAGGCTGCATACATGTGTTCCTCCGTGTGTGGCGTGTGTTTGTTCATATTCGAAGAACAAGTTTAGAAATACTACGTACTCTTATTTCCTGCACAAGTAATTCTCAACCACTAAAAACCCTGCCCAGGGCGACCCTCTAAATTGCTTTCCCTAACGAACGAGGACGAAGAGGCCCCCGACCCTCCCCTCTATTAACGGAATCGCAGCAAACACGCTGACGCCTGTGCTGGTGTCAGAGACAGTTTTAACCACCTGACTTGTGTTTGCGGGCGGGGGTTGGGGGGTGTGCGTGTCGCTGAGCAGCTCAGCCCTGTTCATTCGCGCGAGTTTGTCCACCGCGTCCCCGGGCATCTCCGGAGCCAGCTCTGCGCGGGCGCCAAGGACAAGCACTGAGCAAGCCTGCCCGCTCCTGCCCAGCGGCCCAGCCAGAAGCCGGGTCCGGAGGTCAGTCCCGCGGCTGCAGCTCTGAAGGGTCTGCGCCATGCGGCGGGGGCGCAGCGCAGGGCGGGGGTCGGCGGGATGGCGCCGCGGGGTCTCCGCGGGGAGGGCGACGCTCCCAGGCAGGATGCGCGGGTGAATTCTGGGGAGTGGGGTGCAGGAGCTGCTGCCTAGGAGCCCCTGAGACCCGATGGTGCCGGCGGTGGGGCCCCTTGAGGAACCCGCGTTTCCCCTGAGGGCGGTCGGGATGCTCAGGTCCCCGTGAGCCGCGGGGCGACTCCAGGTCCGAGGATTTCTCTGGCCACTAGCTGGAGAGGAGACTGGAGGGGACAGAGGAGGCTGGGGTGTCAGTAGTAGGGGTGGCGGGGACTCCGTCCAGGACAGGTGGAGGAGGAGCCCGGGTCCTGGTGCTGAGGTTTTAGGGGGCAGGACGGGCAGACGGGGGACTCTGTAGTTGGATGGAGGAGGCGGGAGGAACAGGTTTGCTCTGCACACCAGAGAAGCCGGTCGGGTATCGGGGGTCAGGTAACGTACTGGCCAAGTAGAAAATCGGAAAATGGTACTGCAGGGAGTCCAGAGGGTAGTTTGTGGGATGAGGAGCGGGGAGCCCCTCCGGTTGTGTTTGGGGGTTCGCTGAAACGCACAAGAGGTTTGCAGATGAGAAGGGCCTTTGGAAAACAGCTTTTGAGCCGCCAGCGCCTCTGTGCGCCTGCGTGCTGCGGGTGGGGGCAGGGAGCCTGTTGGGGGCGCGCATCTTTGAGGGGCAGCCTCGGGGGCATGGGCCCTGGGTGAAACTGGGGATGGGCCCTGGGTGTCAGCCAGAGGGGAATTGTGTTGGAGAGGGTGATGTGTAATTTCATCTTCTGCGTCTGCAGTTGTGTGTGCCCCGAGTGTGTGTGTGTGTGTGTGTGTGTGTGTGTGTGCATGTCCAGGACTGCCTGTGAGGAGGGTGTTCAGTACTAACTAGCAGGCCTGCCCACCTGAGTGGCGGGGGTCTCTGAGTTTCCCTGGAGTGTGTCTGCAGGTGTGCTTGTGTCGTCATGCCCTGGTTTCCCCAGTGCTCACCTGAAAATGTGTGTTTCCAACAATTGTGTGTGTGTCTATCTGGCCAGGTGTTCCCGCTCTTTGACGCACCTTGTATTTGCACGATTATGTGTGAGGGTCTGTGATGGGTCTCATGCTTCTTACAAAGGCTTAGGGGAAGAGGTGTTGACTCTAGCTTATCAGATAATATGTTCTGAGTATGTGTGTGTATTTAATCATATTTAATCTTCATGTTTAATAATTTATAGTCTTCCTTCATGGAGGGGAAAACTGACAGCACAAGAGGTTAAATAACCCCTGAATCAGGGCTTGCCAAGTAAAAAACAGGATAGTTTCTTAAATTTGAACTTTAGACAAATAATGAATTACCTTTGGGTATAAGCATGTCCCAAATATTTCATGGGTCTTGGCTATACTTAAACATAATTTAGAAAACTAAATAAAAAATGATTTTTATGTAGACATGACCCATGCAGTGTTTGAACATACTTATACTAAAACGTGTGTTGTGTATCTGAAATTCAAATCTCAGTTTGCTGTGTATTTCTTGTAATCTTGTTGTTGTTAAATCTGGCGAGCTTGATCCTTGAGATCTCTCGGCTAGTGACTGGAAGGCTGGAACCCCCCAGTGCACCCTCCAGACACACTGGCCCAAGTCCCGCCGAGGGTAAAGCTGGGGTGGAGGCGGGGTCCCAGGACCCCACAGCTGAGCCTGCTGCTAGGCACCCTTGCTGCAGTGCTGGCCACTCGCTCCCCAGGGGCTGTGGTGAGGGGTCTGTGGACCAGCCGCCTCGTCTTCACCGCAGTCCTGAGAGGCCATCACTTGAGCATCCTGTACCAGAAGAGGCCCCCGAGGACAGGGAAGAGGGGTCCTGGTCTGAACCGTATGGTCAAGCTGCAGTGTAGCCTTAGGACCGGGCTGAAACACAGCACTGGGAATGCTGGCCATGAGTGTGCTTATTGAGTGCCTGCTGTATGTCAGACACCACAGGCCCTTCAGATATCCAGTTAACTGACATTCACTTTCAGGGGCCGAGCACTTCGTGTCATAATATTTCTTGTTTTTCTTAAAGCATCAGAAACCCCACACCCATGGTCTCTGCCCTTGCCCTTGCCAGGCACCATGGCAATCGCTCTCCCCACATCACACACTGGGCCTTGGACGAACACTAGAGGGAGGCATTGCCAACATTCCCCTTGGATGTTGGGGACCTGGAGACTTGGGGAGGGGATGGAGCTGCCTGAGTCCATCCAACATCTGAGAGCAGTGCTGGGGTTCACACCCGGGCCATCTGGGTCCCCAGCCCAGACACTAACTGCTCTGGTCCCCTGTCCATAGGGAGCACCTGTGGTGTCACGATGCTACCTCTCAGCACCATCGAGGGCCAGGAAACTGAGGAGGTGCAGACCAAGCCGCCAGAGAAAGGAGGTGAGACACACATGGGGTGGAAAACTGTGGGCAGGTGGCAGTGGGGAGGGTCTCCAGGGTAAGGCTGATGAGGAAGTGTTGACCCTGAAGATTGATCCCAACCCCAAATATCTCCCGCAGGCTCTTCCTGGGGAGGGGGTGCCTTGAAGGACACCCAGGATGGAACTCCCTGACATCACCTGATGTCAGTGCAACCTGTCACTGCCCTACTCAGAGCTTCAGGGATCTCCTGGGAGCTGAATGAACTTGGGCTCCTTTTTGTGGCCTGGACACCCCTGTTGTCTTACCCCAGCCCCTCCACCCACTGGCATTCCCTGTCTGTTCCCTGTGGACCTTTGGGCTGCAATTTAATGCATGTCTGCAGGCACTGCTGTGCAACCTCCAACAAATGTCCTAACTTCTCTGTGCTTTGGTTTTCTCTTCTCTAAAGTGGGATGATGAGAGTAGCCATCTCAGAGAGATATTATGAACAACCAAATAAGCTATGATGTGTAAAATACTTAAATGCGTGCCTGGCACAAGGAAACTACTCCACACATATTAGCTCTTGCCAGTGGTTTCATAATGAAGATTTTATTATTATTTTCTCAAGCCTCAGAGGGCAAGATGGCCTCATGCCTCTTTCCTCCTCCCTCAGTCCTGCTTTCTGAGAACCCTGATGATCCACCAAAGAAGCCCATCAGAATGAAGGGAACAATGTTATTCAGAGTCCTGCCGTTCTGTCCTGTGGTAAGCCTGTTTCTTTCCTCCCTTTGACCAGACTCCTGAGTTCTGAGAGATCCGGAACTTCCTTTGCCCAGCAGAGACACTTGGGTGTCTGTGTGCCCCTTGTCCCTCCCTCATCCCAGTTGTGGCCCCATCCTGTGGGGGACAGTTTTCCTTGAAGATGCTGCCTGCTTTCCTGCCTTCTTTTCTTTACTAATTCCTGCCTCTGCTCCAATGTCACCTCCTCCATGAAGCCTCCCTTGCTCACTTTTGCCCCATTTCTCTCTAACCCCTGCCTTCCTGAATTTTTTTCAGAGTAATCATTGCTACCTGAGAGCATACCTGTATCTGTGTGTTCATCATCTGTGTTCCCTACTCGAGTGGTTCTTGGGGAGCAGCAACCTCCTCTGTTGTTCAATGGCATATCCCCCTGCCTAGAACAGATGTAACCAGTGTTAGGCACTGTATACACATGGGCTGATTAAGTGAGGGAATGAGTTACGTAAGGGTCCCTCCTGCGTAGGCAGCTGTGGCTTTGTCCACCTGGACACCATTCCTCCTTCTGCTACTAACACCCTTGATTTTTCTTGGGGGACCACCTGTCTCCATGCCCTTCGGATGGATCTGATCCCATCCTCAGACCAGCTCCAGGTATGCCCCTGACCAATCAGAGCCGGCAATGCCAAGGTCCCCCATGATTGTTCCAGGCTGGGCACGTGGCTCACCGTGGCCAATGAGGCATCTGCTCTGCCTCTGGGATTCTTAACAGGTGGGAGGGGAGTTTGGAGCGGCCCTGTTGGGGAACCATGGGTGCCACGGGGAGAGGTCAGGGGAGGCACAGGGTGAGGATGCTCGCAAGAACACGTTTCCTATTAGTGCCTGCAGCAGTCCCAGGGAGGACTCTCTAGAAATGTTATTAGAAAAGAATGTAAGAGTCACAGATTTTGCAAAGCAGTACAAAGATCATCCAGATTCACCAATTGTTAATATTTTTCTGTTGGTATGTTTTCTCTTGTAAATATAATATGTATATTATATGTATATAATATGTATGCTATATATATGTGTATATATTCCTCAGTGTGTGTCACCTTAGAAATAGAATATTCTCTTATATAATGTGGTTTTGAAGACCAGAGTCACACCCTGCCACATACTAATGTTTTTTGCTGTTGTCGTATGTTGTTGTTTTTTACCTTTTCCCCCAATGAGATTCAGGGTAGCTATGATCTCTGGAATACCATCTAATTGATGCCGTGTCTTGCATTTGAGCAGGAATTCAGGTATAATTTTCTTCCCACCAGCACAGTAACCACTAACTGCATGAGGCTACTTCAATATCAATGAATCAATCTTAAAAAAAATTCAAAACACGGTTTCTCGGCCGCTCAGGTTTCAGTGGCCAGATGTGGCCAGTAGCTACCGTACTGGACATTGCAGATACAGAACATTGCCATGGTCACAGAAGGTTCTGTCTCAGGACTGGGTTAAATATCTTATATTATCAGAATTATCACACAGTGTAGCCACCAGAAAGTGAGGATATGGGCTTCGTGAGAGCTTTCTTATTTTAAGGTTGTTATTTCAAATTTTGTACATCATCAAGACTCAATGGCTGTTTTTATATTACACTCTTTTCATTCTCAGGATCCATATCTTCATAAAGTATTTCTTTTTTAAAAGAAAAACAACAAACTGTATCTATTCACGTTTCTGCCCAAACTGCCCTTTTGCCAGAGAGCAGCTTGGCTTCATCTACTGCAGGAGCTGGCACAGAAAATTCTCTAGGTCAGGAGTGGGCAGACCCTGGCCATCCAGCCACAGCCTGTAGTGTAAATAAGGGCTCATTAGCACAGCCACGTCCATCCTCAGGTAGGGTCTGGGCTGCTTTCCTGCAAAGTCCAGTAGCTGTGACACAGACCTGGTGGTGCACAAAGGCTAAACGATTCGCCATGACATCCTTGACAACAAAGGTGGCTGGTCTTGCTTTGCATAGATGCCAGACTGAAGTCAATACGGGTGAAAGTGTGAGAAAAGTTAGAAGAAGGGGGAAAACAAACTGCTGTGACTGTGATGCACAGTGTAAAAGATATTTTGTGTCTGGGTCCAGCACACATGTGCTTCTATGTGTGTGGCATGTGTTTCTTCATATTCCAGTAAGAAGTTTAAGAAACACTACTTACCCTTATTACCTGAACAACTGATTCTCTTCCACCTAAAACGTGCCATTGGCGACATTTTATATTGGTTTCTCTAACCAATGAGGATGAGGAGGTCCCCGACCTCCCCCAATAGTGAAATTGAAGGGAACACTCAGATACCTGTGCTGGTGTCAGAGACTGTTTTAACCACCTGACTAGTGTTGGTGGTCAGGGGGGTTGAGGGGGTGTGCGTGACGCTGAGCGACTCAGCTCTGTACATTCCTCGGAGTTTGTCCACAGATTCCCTGGACATCTTCGGAGCCAGCGCTGCGCGGGCGCCAAGGACAAGCACTGAGCAAGCCTGCCCGCTCCTGCCCAGCGGCCCAGACAGAACCCGGGTCCGGAGGTCAGTCCCGCGGCTGCAGCTCTGAAGGGTCTGCGCCATCCGGGCGGGGGCGCAGCGCGGGTCGGCGGGATGGCGCCGCGGGGTCTCCGCGGGGAGGGCGGCGCTCCCAGGCAGGATGCGCGGGTGCGTTCGCGGCAATGGGGTGCAGGAGCTGCTGCCTAGGAGCCCCTGAGACCTGATGGTGCCCGCGGTGGGGCCCCTTGAGGAACCCGCGTCTCGCCTGAGGGCGGCCAGGATGCTCAGACCCTTCTGAGCCGCAGGGCGACTCCAGGTCCGAGGATTTCTCTGGCCGCTGGGAGGAGGGAAGAGTGGAAGCGACAGAGGAGTTTGGGGTGTCAGTAGTAGGGGTGGCGGGGACTCCGTCCAGGACAGGTGGAGGAGGAGCCCGGGTCCTGGTCCTGAGGTTTTAGGGGGTAGAACGGGCAGACGGGAGACTCTAGTTGGATGGAGGAGGCGGGAGGAATAGGTTTGCTCTGCACACCACAGAGGTCAGTCAGGTAACGAATTCGCTTAATGGAACATAGGAAAATGATTTGCGGGAGAGTCCAGAAGGTAGTTTGGGGGGTCGGGAGGGGCAGGGAGTCCCTGCAGATGGGTTGGGGGTTCACTAAGGACGCATAAGAAGGTTAGCAGATGAAAAGGGCACTTGGAAAACAGGTTTTGAGCCTCCAGTGCTTCTGTGTGCCTGCGTGCTGCGGGTGGGGGCGGGGGGTGTGCTGGGGCGATTATCTTAGAGCAGCGGCCTCTGCGGATGGGCCCTGGGTGAGAATGAGCGTGGGCCCTGGGTGTAGGCAGAGGGAAATTATGTTGGAGAGGGTGATGTGTAATTTCAGCCTGTGGGTCTGCGTTTGTGGGTGGCTAGAGGGTGTGTGTGTGTGTGTGTGTGTGTGTGCGCGCGCGCGTACGTCCAGGACTTTGTGTGAGGAGGGCGTTCAGTACTAACTAGCAGGCCTGCCCACCTGAGTGGTGGGGGTCTCAGAGTTTCCCTGGAGTGTGTCTGCAGGTGTGCTTGTGTCGTCATGCCCTGGTTTCATCAGCGTTCATTTGAAAATGTGTGTTTCCAACAATTGTGTGTGTGTCTGGCTGGCTGGGTGTTCCCACAAATTGATGCCTCTTGTATTTGCATGATTAAGAGTGAGAGTCTGTGATTGCATCTTACACTTCTTAAAAAGGTTTACAGGAAGAGGTGTTGACTCTGATTTTCCAGATAGCGTGTTGTCAGTGTGTCTGTATGTGTGTGTATTTAATCATATTTAATCCTCATGTTCAATAATTAATTTTACTCATTTTTCTGGAGAGGAAAGCTGACAGCACAAGAGGTTAAAGAACCTCTGAAATGGGGCTTGCCAGGTAAAATACAGGATGCTTACTTAAATTTGAATTTCAGACAAATAATGAATTACCTTTGGGTATAATTATGTCCCAAATATTTCATGGGACTTGGGTATTCGTAAACATAACTTCGTATATCAAATAAGTGATTTTTATGTAGACATTTACCATGTGGTGATTGGGACCTATCATGCTAAAATATGATTTGCCTATCTCAAATTCAAATCTCAGTTTGCTGTGTATTTGTTGTAATATTGTTGTTAACTCTGGCAAACTTGATCCTTGAGATCTCTCAGCTAGTGACAGGCAGGTTGGAATCCCCACAGTGCACCCTCCATACAAACTGGCTGAAGTTCTGCCCAGGGTAAAGCTGGGGTGGAGGCGGGGTCCCAGGACCCCACAACTGAGCCTGCTGCTAGGCACCCTTGCTGCAGTGCTGGCCTCTCCCCAGGGGCTGTGGTGAGGGGTCTGTGGACCGCCCCCCTCGTCTTCACAGCAGTCCTGAGAGGCAGTCACTTGAGCATCCTGTACCAGAAGAGGCCCCCGAGGACAGGGAAGAGGGGTCCTGGTCTGAACCATTTGGTCAAGTTGCCTTATAGCCTTAGGACACAGCTGAAATACAGCACTGGGAATGCTGACCATGAGGTGCACTTATTGAGTGCCTGCTGTACGCCAGACTCCAGAGGCCCTTTTGATACCCAGTTAACCGACCTTCACCCATGATTCCCAGCACTCTGTGTCATAATATTTCTTCTTTTCCTTAAAGGGGCACCATGGCCATCGCTCGCCCCACATCACACACTGGGCCTTGGAAGCCACTCTAGGAGGGAGGCATTGCCAACACTTCCCCTTGGATGTTGGGGACCTGGAGATTGGGGGGGGGATGGAGCTGTCTGAGTCCATCCAACACCTGAGAGCAGTGCTGGGGTTCACACCTGGGCCATCTGGGTCCCCAGCCCAGGCACTGACCACTGTGGTCTCCTGTCCATAGGGAGCACCTGTGGTGTCACGATGCTACCTCTCAGCACCGTCGAGGGCCAGGAAACGGAGGCGGTGCAGACCAAGCCGCCGGAGAAAGGAGGTGAGACACACATGGGGTGGAAACCTGTGGGCAAGTGGGAGTGGGAAGAGCCTCCAGGGTAAGGCTGATGAGGAAAGGTTGACCCTGAAGACTGATCCCAACTTCAGATATCTCCTAGTTGCTCTTCCTGGGAAGGGAGGGCCCTGAGCGGCACCCAGGATGGAACCTCCCTGACATCCCCTCGTCAGTGGGTCCTGTCTCTCCCCTGCTCAGAGTCTTCAGGGGTGTCTCTCGGGAGGTGGAATCAATCTGGGCTCCATTTTGTGGCCCGGATACCTGCCTGGACTGGCCCTGCATCCAGTTGCCAGGTCAGGAATTGCAGGGTCAGGTCATTCAGGTGGAATATGAAGGAGGCTTGACCCAAAGAGTCGGCAGGAGTGGGGTGATTCCTGTGAAGCCTGTGGATCCTGCTGGTGGCTTGGACACATGAGTGAGGGCTGTTGGTTTTGCTGGGATGCTTCCTTTCTGAAACGTCTTACTTTGCAATAATTTTATATTCACAAGAAGTTGCCATAGTAGCGCATAGAAGTTCCATGGACACTTCATCCCATTTCCCCCAGTATCTTTATTTTATATGATGATACTACAACATCAAAACTAGCCCATGGATATTGGCACAATCCGTGTGTGTTTCTACTTGTGTTTCATCACATCTATAGCTGTGTGTAACCATCATACAAAACAAGATACAGGCCACTTTTTTAGCTACCTACTCCCTTACCAGAGGTAGCTACTTTCCAGCTTCTTGTCCAATCTTCCAGAATGTTCTATGCTCACTCATACAGACAAGGATGTGTATCTGTTACTATGTATTTATGTCTGATGCACTGTGTGTACTCTATATGCCACTGCCAGTTCCTATTTTGTCTTCTTTCATTTAATTCTGATCTGACACTTGGTATCTTCCAGTCCCAGTCCCAGTGCTTTCCAAGCACCCAATCACTCATGCTTCACAACTCTGTGAGGTAAGGACAGTGATTGCCCCCTTTTGCAGATGGGAAATCTGAGGGGTGACAGGGATGAATGATTAGCTCATGCTGGGATTTGAAGCGTTTGGCCTCGGGGTCTTTGACCTTAAGCCCTGTGTCCCATGTCCATCTTGGGGACTCTTCTCCACAAGATGACGACTTTGTGTTCCAGCTGCCTGGCATTCCATGGTCTGTCTGTCCGGTGTTCTAATTTATTTAACCTGGTTCGTACAGGTGGCCATTTGGGTTATTCCCAATCTTTGAGGAAGACAATAAATGCAAGTAGAGGTAGGATTATAGTTGGGCCATATGGCGCACGGAGGAGTACAACCATGATAATGTGTTTAAAAATTGAAATGGAAGCATCAAAGGGGTGTGCATTTGTAATTTTGACGGGTTGACTGAATGGTTCTCCATAGAGAGGCCGATTTCCATTCCCAGCAGGAGAGTAGGAGTTTCTAAGAAAATATCTGGATTTGTTGGTAGCTTTAAAATATCAGGGGATTTCACTCTAAATCAAGACATCTGTCTTCTGTGGGGAAACTAGACAATTTTCTGGAGGGGCATCCCCACAGGCAGCTGCATATCAGCTGTCCCTTCCTCCTGGACACGGGCTCCCCAGGGTGCTACCATCTCCAGAGACCCTGTTGTCTTACCTCAGCCCCTTCACTCACTGACATTCCCTCTCTGTTCCCTGTGGGCCTTCGGGATGCAATTTAATGCATGTCTGCAGGAGCTGCTGTGCAACCTCCAGCAAGTGTCCTAACCTCTGTGCCTTGGTTTCCTCATCTCTAAAGCTGGATGATGATAGTAGCCATCTCAATTTAGCTATGATGTGTAAAATACTTAACTGCGTGCCTGGCACATAGCAAGTACTCAACACATGTTAGTTCTTGTCAATGGTTTCATGATGAAGATCTTATTATTATTGAGTTCTCAAGCCTCAGAGGGCAAGGGGGCCTCATGCCTCTTTCCTCCTCTCTCAGCCCTGCTTCCTGAGAACCCTGGTGAGCCGCGGAAGAAGTCCACTGGAATGAAGGGAAGACTGTCATTCAAAGTCCTGCCAATCTGTCCCATGGTAAGCCTGTTTGTTTCCTCCCTTTGACCAGAGGCTCCTGGGTTCTGAGAGGTCAAGTACTTCCACGACCCTCTCTGCTCAGCAGAGACCCTTGGGTGGCCAGGTGCCCCTTGTCCCCCCCAAGGATGTGGCCCCATCTGTAAGGGATGGTTTTCCTTGAAGATGCTGCCCTCTTTCCTGCTTCCTTCTCTTTCCTAATTCCTGCCTCTGCTCCAATGTCACCTCCTCCATGAAGCCTCCCTTGCTCACTTTTGCCCCACCCCCCTGCCTTGCTGAATATTTGTCAGATAATTATTGCTACCCGAAAGCATACCTTGTATTTGTTTGTTCATTCTGAAGGGGTAGGAACCTGTTCTGTTGTTCAATGACATATCCCCCCTGGCTAGAACAGATGTAACCAGCGGTAGGCACTGTACACATGTGGGCTGATTAAATGAAGGAATGAATTAGGGAACGGTCCCTGCTGAGGCAGGCAGCTGTGGCTTTGTCCACCTGGATACCATTCCTCGTTCTTTTGTTAAAACACTTGATTTTTGGGAGGACCATCTGCCTCCATGAACTTTGGATGTGTCTGATCCCATCCTCAGACCAGCTCCAGCTATGCCCCTGACCAATCAGAGCCGGCAATGCCAGGGTTCCCTGTGATTGGTTCCAGGCTGGGCACGTGACTCAACCTTAGCCAATGAGGAGTCTCCTCCATCTCTGGGATTCTTAACAGGTGGGAGGGGAGTTTGGAGGGCCCTGATGGGGAATCAGGGGGGCCGTGGGTAGAGGTCAGGTGAGACACAGGGGCAGGATGCTCGCAAGAACACCCTTCCTGTTAGTGCCTGCAACAGTCCCAGGGAGGACTTTTGAAGAGGTTTTCTTATTAGGGAATAGTGTGAGAATCAAAGACTTTATGAAAACAGTACAAAGGTCATCCAAATCCACCGATTGTTAACACATTTTCTATTTGCATGTTTTCTCTAATATGAATATATATAATACATGATGTTGATGGTGCTCAACATCCTGCAATGTACAGGATGCCCCCCTTCCCTGAAAGAATGATCTGACCCCAAAATATCATTAGTGTGACACTAACGTTCTGTTCTTTCTTCTCTGTTTGCTTTCCTTCCAGCCAAGTGTTTGCTTCACCTATTACTTGGAACAGGATGACCCTGACTCTGATTCCCAATTTCCTCCTGAACCTTTGAAAACTGACCCAAATTGCACCTTCGTTCCTCTGCCTGTGTTAGAGTTTCATGAAATCAAGGTGTGTGAATGTCCCCTGTGCTGTCTCAGCTTTGTCACTGCTTCCTAATACCTGAGCTCCCTCTGCTTCCTGCTCTTGACTCAGCACCCTGGAATCATGCATGCTGGGCTACTGTGATGTAAAGTCCCCAAATACAGCTGCTTAAATAAACCGAACTTGATGTCTCTCTCATGATTGTGGTCTGTGTGTAAAACTCCCCCAGCCGGCGTATTGCATTCCCGTAGAGTTGGGCAGCCAAGTTCCTTTGACCTCGGTGCTCTGTGCCACGTGGCTGGAGAGGGCTCACCCCCCCATATCCCGTCCACATTGTGGCTCAGGGGAAGGGGAGGAGGATGAGGGAAGGGGAAGACACACTTTAGTCCTTCAGAGGACAACTCCTACAAGATGCCCAGATCACTTTTCCTCAAACCTCATTGGCCAGAACATAGTTACATGACCAATCTAGCTGCAAGAGATGCTGGGAAGTACAGTCCTTAGCTGGGCAATCCTGTGTCACCTACTAGCTTCTATTATTACAGCAAAGGAGGATGAATATTGTGTCCACTGCTGACCAGGTCTCTTATGTTAATTTAGCCCCGGCACCAGGCTGTGATGAATACATGAGTGAATAAATGTACTCTTCAATTCTGTATCTCTCTCCCATTGACTAGGAGCTCCTCCATTTTTACACAAATATTTAGAATGATGAACCTTCGAGCACTAACCATGTGGTAGGCACTGAGCTAATGTCTTTACACATTTTGATCCACTTAATTCTCACAACCATATGGCTGGTTCTGTTATTATCCATCTTTCCAAGAGAAGAGAACAGAGGCACAGAGAGTTCATGTCACTTGCTTCAGGTCACACAGATCATAAGTAGCCAAGCCGAGATTCAAACCCAGGCAGGCTGGCTCCAGAGTCTCTGCCAACAACCACAAAGTCGAAGCTGTTGACTGAAGTAAAAATACACAACATGAGAGGGGTGAAGTTCAATTTTACTTGGGGACTTACTGAGGATTAGAACCAGGAGATAGCCTCTCAGAGAGCTCTGAGGAACGGTTCCAAAAGGTAGGTAGGAGGTCAGTTTCTGTGTGATTTTGGAGAAGGGGTCCATGCAGTTAAGCACACATCTCAGCACAAGGTTCCTGTTGGTCATGAAGAACAGACATCTCAGTCAATCATTTTAGTGCTTTTCTAAGTATGTGAAGATGCAAGAGTCTTGGTTCATAATATTTTCTCCTGAAAATATCTAATTATCTGAGGGCCATTTCCTCCACTTTTCCCAGAGCATAGAATGCCTCACCCGGATCTTCACTCTGAATTCCTTTCAGGGTGAACTGTAGGTAGGACTGGAGAGTGGGGAGCATCCTTTAGTTGGTAAATTTTAGAAGCAACAGCCACAAGGGGTCGTGGAGGTGGTTCTGCTGAGGTTTCTGGGCTCCTCCAGATGCCTGGTGGACGCTGGTCCTCAGCTCACCTAGGCTGGCTTCTCTTGGGGGACTGGGAAGACCTGGCCCTGCTCTAGGTAACTTTCATCCTCCAGCAGGCTTGCCTAGGCATGTTCATCCCCACGCAGTGTTCAGGGCACAAGACAGAAACAAATAACAGTTTCTCAAGCACTTCAAACTTCTCTTTAAGTCACATTTTGCCAGGATCCCATTGGCCAAAGCAATTTTCATAGCCAAGCACAGATTCAGAACAGGAGGGCACTGCACACTTAAATGTCAAATGGTATGGACATGGGGCAGGGTGGAAAACTGTGGCCATTTTTGCAATCTACCACAATGCAATTCTGAACACATTCCCAACTTCCAGTGGATTTCCATGTCCTCTCCTGGGCCGCGTGGGGGACCAGTCCCTCGGTGAACAAGGATGCTGTCTGGCGGTACAGGAACCAGTGATCTTCAAGGACGTGGCCATGTCCTTCACCCAGGTCCTGCTGGAGCTGGTTCAGAAGGACCTGTACAAGGACACGTTATTGACAACTGTGGGAATCTGAGCTCCCTGTGTAAGGACGGCCTCCCCCAGTTCAGACAGGGCTCACCAGAGCTTGGTGGTCTGGTGATTCCAAAAGGCTATAAAGTTTCCAGAAGACACGGATGAGCTCCAGCCCCGGACTGGCCTCTAGCACCGGGATTTTGATGGTGTTGGCTCTGCTCCTGGTCTCAAGACAGCTTCCAGGAGCCCCAGGAGCACCAGTGCTCTAATTCACTTGCAACAGGAATGGTAGACTATTTTGGTGCTTGTATTCCTCCCAGGAGTCTGACCTGATCTGATTGGACCTGGCTTCATCACATGACCACAGCTAACCAATTACAGTGGCCAGAGAGATAAGGTATGAGCTGATTGGCTGATGTACGCAATGGGGTGGGCTCTGCTGCCTGGGAACTACTTGGATCTCCATCCTTAGAGATTTGAGCTGGTGGGGTGGAAGGTGTGGGTAGGTCAAGGTAGTTGTGGAGGCTGGGGAGGGAGTTTCCCCACGTTCTCTCTGGAGGTCCTTTTTTTATCACACGGTTGGTCTTTCTATGCAAACATTTGGTCTGGGTTGCATGCTGGGAGGCATCTCACTCTTCTTTCCTTCTTTGGAGCCAGGCATCAGGTTTTCAAACCAAAGTTGACCACCAGGTTGGAGCAAGGAGATGATCCTGGTGTCAGGGAGAGAGATGTCCCTGGAGCCCCCCAGCGAGGTGATGTGGAATCAACGTGAGCAGGAGAGAGAGCACTGCAATCTCCATGGGAAATCCTCCCTAGATGCCCCTGGGGAGGTGAGACTAGTCTGCAGGACAAGTTTCCTTCCAGGATGGCTTTTCCATTCTTCCAGCCCGAGAGATCCTTCCACTCTCATGTTCTCATCCCCACCCTTCTTCCTTGTCCTGCATCCTCTGTATCAGACTCCTTGGGTGGCAGGTGACAGAAACCCTGACTCAGGGCCTTGGCACTGGCTGTTTCCTCCATCTGCAGGGCCCCTCCTCCAGGGTTTCTCTGCTGCTGCTTCAGCCAGCACCTTTTAATTTTCCTCCTTGTACGCATGTATTGGGGCCTTCATAGTTTACAAGATATTTATGGCAGTTCTTTCGTGCTGGCTGGTTTTAAGATTATCACCAGTTTACAGCCCTCTGTTACTTAGGAAGGCATCCACCCATTTCTGAGTAGTAAAATTATCACCTACCAGCTTCTTCGCCTCAAGAATATAGGAGAACATATAGAGAGTTTTCTCGTTCAGATAATACACACATTTCATAAGAATCCCAAACAGTAACAAGGTGTATTCATTATAAAAACAAACAAACAAACAACCTCTTTCTCACTCCAGCTTCTACTTCTGAAGTTCTAACTTTGTTGATATTTATAACCTATCCAGCTTGAGATATTTCAATAAATTAAAGTTTTGTTTTCCAAAACCAGATTCCAGTGGTACAAGTATACATCCATCAGAATGACTAGAGGAAAAATATGAGAGTTGGTGAGGCTGTGAAACCCCTGGAACTCTCATGCATTGTTGTGGAAGGGTAAATTGGTGCAGCTCTTCAGAAGAGAAAACTAGTGGCTGTCGTCTAGGAGAATTGCACCTATACATGCTCCAATCCGAATAACTCCACAGTGTGGCTGGGGGTCACTGTGTGTCTGATGATTCTGCAGCCCCCTACCCCGCCCCCCTCCCCATGACCCGGGCATCCAGGCTGTTGTGTCTCTGCTGCTCAGAAGCATAACCTGTGGCTCTTTCCTGTCAACTCGCACTTCCCTTCTCCTGGAAGACCTGGTCCAGGACTGGGTCCAGGTGGGTAGAGGGGGAGGGGCGCTGTGGGGAGGATGGCTGTTTGAGGCCCAGCTGGAATGCCCAGAAACAGAGACAGTGAGGCAGGAACGCTGGGGTCAAAGAGGAGGTGCAGGACCAGGATTTCCAAACCCTAGTAACGATAAGTTGTAGCCAGCATGACAACTTTGTATACTTTGGTACAGGCACTGTTTCAGTCACTCGACCTGAGTATCTATGTGGACAGGGGAGGGGCAGTGGTCGTGAGGGGCTCCTTTCGCGCCTTTGTCCTGCGCGGTCCCCGGGCACGTTTTCTGGACTCTCTGCAGGATGCCTGGGACCAGCACTGAGCTAGCCCGCCCCGCCCCTGTTCCCCGGGAAGCCCGCGCCAAGTCACAACCCGTTCGGGAGGTCAGTCCTGCCGCTGCAGCTCTGAAGGGTCTGCGTGTGCTCGGGGCTGGAGGGCTGATGGGGGTCGGGGCGGCAGTGGGATTGCGCTGAGGGGCTGCAGAGGGAAGGGGAGGGGTCTCTCGGGGAGGGGGCTCCCTGAGAGCGCGCGCCAAGTGCGTTCAGGGTCTGGGGGTCTCAAGGGGCGCTGCCTAGGAACCCGGGACCCATGTGGCGGGCGCGCCGGCTAGTCACGTTGAGGACCAGGGAGTCACCCCAGGACGGCCAGCAGTTCTTGGTCCAGTTGAGCGCACAGGCGACTCTGATTCCCGTGGATTCCTCCTGCCACCTAGAGGAGAGAAGACCGGAGGGACAAGACAGGACGCTGGGTCCAGCAGGGAGGGGACAACGGGGGCTCTGTCTTCCTGACTGGTGGGGAGCACGGGTCCAGGGGGTATGGGGACAGCGACAGGGACAGTGATGCAGGGAATCTGAAGCCCCGGAGAGGAGGTGAAGGAAGCCATCTCCTGATACTCACCCCCTAATAACAATAAAATTGTAGCCAACCCATAAATTGCCTGTACAGGTCTCATACACTATTTCAGTCACTTGACATGTGATGTGGTTCAGGATACCCTATGCCTAAATGTGGCACCTGGCATATTGAAGCTGAAGGGGTTTGAGAAAACAGCCAAAGCAGGAAATTCACTCTCACCTCTCCTTTCCCCTTCTTCCCTGAAACAGGTCATAAATCCCTCATGGGAGACGTGCCCTCCCTATACCAGGAGGAAAGGAGCATCCTTATCTCCAAAGAAAAAGGAACGCTTCCAAGAAGAATCCTAACACACAGGCCTTGCTAAGTTTCCACCAGGTTATTACACTTACCTCCTATTCCTTAACCTCTTACAGTCTTCCACAACTGTCCACGCCCTATCAAACCTAGCATAAAATACTCAGGTCTGTTTCTTTGGGTCTTCATTTCCTTAGGAAGGCTCTTGTGTCATGTAAAAGTTATATTAAAACAACTTGTAGGCTTTTCTCCTGTTAATCATCTTTGTTAGTTAACTTTCAGACCCACCCAGGGACCATAAGAGGGTAGAGGAAAAAACTTTCCTCCACTACGCATGTATTTAATCATATTTGATTCTTATATTTAATAAGTTACTGTCTTTTCATTCTGGAGGGACAAACTGAGGCTCAGAGAGTTTAAATGACCTCTGAGTTGTAGATTTCCAGATAAGGAGGGCACTTTTGGGGAATCCCCCCACCAGTAGTTTGTGTGTTCCGACTTTGTGAGACTAGGCTTGACTCTGCAAGAGTCTGCACGTGTATACCTAAAAAGTCATCGCCAAATCTCAGGTCATAGGTTTTTCTCTTACGTTTTCTTCCAGGAGTTTTCAAGTTTTGGTTTTACATTTAGGTGTGTGATCCATTTTGAGTTAATTTTTGTGATGGGTATAAAGGTCTGTGTCAAGAAATATTAACCATTATGTCATCATCATCATCACTACCATGAACATCATTATGCATAAAATAATTATTGCACGTTTCAGTATGCTTTCCCCGCATATCTTGAGCCCCTGCCCGATAAATATTCTTTAGTTAAATACAAATGGCTCCTAAACACAGGAAAACATGTTCTACCTTGCTCATGAGAAAAGAAACATAAACTAGAACTGCCTTGAGTTTCTCAACATTGGTTTTGGAAAATTTGAAAAAGCATCATATAACACTCAGAATGCAGGTTTGCTCACACAGGCTGGTGGGGGTCTAAGCTGCAACAGTGTCTATGGAACGCAATTTAGAAATCTCTATCAAAATGACACACACATGTGCACTTTGCCTCAGTGATTCCACTCCAGGGGATTTATCTTCCTAGCAGATTTACACATCTCGGAATGACTGAAGGTCAAAGTTATGCACTGAATACTGGTAGCAAAGGGCTGAAAACAACTCAACCACCCAGTAGTCAGGAATGGGTTAAATAAATCAAGTCACAACTATACAGCAGAATCCAAACAGCTGTTCAGAAACAGTGGGCAAATTCTCTTTGTACTGATATGAAAAGCTCTCCGAGGTATACTGGTAAGTAAAAAAATGAAGGCACAGAATACTGTGCAAAGTCTCCCACCTTTTGTATAAAAAAGGGAGGAAATAAGACCATGAGTATTTTTGCAAACATAAAAATATATGTATTATTTTTGGACAAATATATAATTATACGTAATAGTGAATCTATGTATCATCATAATGATAGGTGTGTTATATATTACTTAAGTACACATTTTATGTTACAGTATATATCATATTGTGCAAGTGTCATACATTGTATTATATCTTTACATTTTAAATTTATTTATAAGATATATATTATATTTATATATTTAAAATATTTTATATTTTAAAATATATTTATTTGTATTACAGATATATATGTACAGAATATATATTATAGTATAGATACATGTTTATAATATATATCAATGATAACCAGACGCATCTGTGTGTATAATGCACAAATACATATACATATAGATCTACTTATATATACATAAAGAAATTGTGGAAGGACGCTGAAAACGTTCATGCTTTCATAATTATTCAATATAATTATTCATAAATATTTAAATAATTGCACTGGTTACCTGGGTGTATGTGGTTTATGACATTAAAAAGTTGGTGGGTGAACACCACACACTAAAATAAACTCAAAATGGATTAAAGACCTAAATGTAAGGCCAGACACTATAAAACTCTTAGAGGAAAACATAGGCAGAACGCTCTATGCCATAAATCATAGCAAGATCCTTTTTGACCCGCCTCCTAGAGAAATGGAAATAAAAACAAAAATAAACAAATGGGACCTAATGAAACTTAAAAGCTTTTGCACAGCAAAGGAAACCATAAACAAGACCAAAAGACAACCCTCAGAATGGGAGAAAATATTTGCAAATGAAGCAACTGACAAAGGATTAATCTCCAAAATTTACAAGCAGCTCATGCAGCTCAATATCAAAAAAACAAACAACTCAATCCAAAAATGGGCAGAAGACCTAAACAGACATTTCTCCAAAAAAGATATACAGATTGCCAACAAACACATGAAAGCATGCTCAACATCACTAATTATTAGAGAAATGCAAATCAAAAACTACAATGAGGTATCACCTCACACCAGTCAGAATGGCCATCATGAAAAAATCTACAAACAATAAATGCTGGAGAGGGTGTGGAGAAAAGGGAACACTCTTGCACTGTTGGTGGGAATGTAAATTGATACAGCCACTATGGAGAACAGTATGGAGGTTCCTTAAAAAACTACAAATAGAACTACCATACGACCTAGCAATCCCACTACTGGGCATATACCCTGAGAAAACCATAATTCAAAGAGAGTCATGTACCACAATGTTCATTGAAGCTCTGTTTACAACAGCCAGGACATGGAAGCAACCTAAGTGTCCATCGACAGATGAATGGATAAAGAAGATGTGGCACATATATACAATGGAATATTACTAAGCCATAAAAAGAAACGAAATTGAGTTATTTGCAGTGAGGTGGATGGACCTAGGGTCTATCCTACAGAGTGAAGTAAGTTAGAAAGAGAAAAACAAATACTGTATGCTAACACATATATATGGAATCTAAAAAAAAAAAAAAGGTTCTGAAGAACCTAGGGGCAGGACAGGAATAAAGACACAGACATAGAGAATGGACTTGAGGACACAGGGAGGGAGAAGGGTAAGCTGGGATGAAGTGAGAGAGTGGCACAGACTTATATACACTACCAAATGTAAAAGAGATAGCTAGTGGGAAGCAGCCACATAGTACGGGGAGATCAGCTCGGTGCTTTGTGACCACCTAGAGGGGTGGGATAGGGAGTGTGGGAGTGAGATGCAAGAGGGAGAGGATATGGGGATATATGTATATGCATAGCTGATTCACTATGTTATACAGCAGAAACTAACACACCATTGTAAAGCAATTATACTCCAATAAAGGTGTTAAAAAAATTGGTGGGTGGCACACACACACACACACACACAAACGGTGAGCAGACTTTCCACTGCATACTGCTTATTTAATTAAAAAAAAATTTAAACCATCTGTTAACTATTGAAAAAATTACTAAAGCATTTACAGGAAGCAGGTCTTCCGTCCCCTCCAATCCAGCCTGGTTCTCGCGTGCCCCCAGCGGAGCCGGCCGGAAGCGGCCTGCGTTTCCCGCGCAGCCCTCCGGCCGCCCTACAAGGCGCACGCGCAGGCCGCACATAGCGCATGCGCCGCGGGTTTGGGCGCCAAGTCCGAGGCCGAGGGTTTCAGTCAGGCGGCGGCGGCGGAGGCGGCGTCGGGCTAGCAAGGTGAGCGCGCGCTGTCCCGGGTCGCACACTGCGGGAGGCACGTGGGGGCACGGAGCGGGCTCGTGGGCAGTGGAGGCGCGGGCCTACCTGAGGCGACGCTGGGGGGGCCGGGACCCTTCACTGGGAAGTCGACGGGAAAGGCGCTAAGTAGCGGCCCTGAGGGGAAGAGGTGGGAGGCGGCGCGGGCGGTGGTCGGCTCTGAGGAGGACGCGGCGGCCTCCCTGCCCCTCACGCCTTGGCCTCCTGCCAACGACCTCCTGGCCAGAAGGCTTTCAGGCCTGGACGGTCCGCCCGCCCCCGCCCTTCCCCACCAAACACCCTCCTTTCCCCTTGAAGATCTTCGCCCACCCCTCCCCTTCGAGGACCCCCCTTCCCCTCAGAACATCCTCCTTCCCCCTTGAGGACCCTCCCCCCGCCCTCCCCCCAGAACCCCTCCTTCCCTCTTGAGGACCCCCACCCTCCCCTTCGAGTACCCCCCAGCCCTCCCCCTCCAGGACCCCTGCCTTCCTCCTCAAGGACCCAACCCTGGCCCTTCCCTTGCTAGAGCACCCTCCCTCCCCTTGAGGATCCCCCCTCCTCCTCAAGGATTGCCCCAGCCCCCTGCCCTCCTCAAGGACCACCCTCCCTTTTGAGGACCCCCCCAGTCACTCCCCCCCCGTAGGCCCCCTCCACTCCGCATCCAGACCCCACGCCCCCTTAAGCCCCCACCTCTCCTCTCAAGGCCCAGCTCTCATACTTGGCCCTGCCTTTGGCCGCTCTGCCCTAACTCTCTCCCAGCTCCACCCCCTTTATCTACCTCAGCTCAACTCCTTCATTCTGCTCCCCCCTACCTCTGTCCCACCCTTCCTCTCTGTGTTTTTCCCCCTTGCTCTGGTTCCACCTCTCCTCTCCCAGTCCCTTACCTTCCCTCTACCTCAGCACTGTCCCCACTTCTGCTGCTCTACCTCAGTCCCACTCTGCGTCTGTCCGCTGTGCCTTGGCCCCTGCCCCTCCTTGCTGCTCCTCTCCCCCATCTCAGTCCCACCCCTCCTGTCTGTGTTCCTTCCCCTTGCCCCATGTCTCCTTCTCCCTCAGCCCTGTTCCACCTTCTCCTCCACTTCTGTCCCAACCCTCCTCTCCGTATCCTTCCCCTCTGTCCTGGCTCTGGACCCCTCCCTCTCCTCAGTCCCGCCTCTCTTTTCTGCTGCTCCTTTACCTGAGTCCTGCCCCTTCTTTCTGTGTGCCTAGCCCGTGCCCCGGCACACCCCTCCTTTCCCAGATTGGCAGCTCTTTTCTGCGCTTCCCCTTTAGCTTGCCCCACTCCTCAGCTCTGCCCCTGCACTCTGCCTTGCCTTGCTTTGCTCCCTTTCTCTTGCCTCAGCACCTCTCTTCTGTTTGCTCCCTTCAGTCCCTGCTTCCTCCTCCCACCACAGCCTCTGCCCACCTGGGATCTCTTGGTCTCCGCCCCCTTCTCCCTCCACTCTCATCCCCATTTCTCTGGAAGTTCTTCCCTACTCAGAAATCAAGCAACCTACCATCACTCATACATTTTTTTTTAGGAACTCTTGAGCTTTTTTTTAGTGTTTAACATATTAGCTGCTTTTGTCACTACCTTCTAACATGCTTCCCTGGAGAACCGGGTTGCGGGGGCGTGGGCGTGGGGGTGAGATAGAAGGGGCTATTTGGGTAGAAAGGATAGAAAGTATAAATACTACCTTTCTCCTTTCAGGAAATTTACTTGCTGCCCTCTTTCGTTTCAAAATTCATAATATTTTTGCATTAACTTACATAATACATCTATTTTCGTCTTACTATAAAACATGTTTCTTAATAGTAGACTTAAAAATTGATTCTTCAGGATGGTATGCCTCGTGATTTTCAGCTCCCACCTTATTTAAACCTTACAGCAACATGAGAAAAAAGTCTTTCTTCTTTTTCCTTATTTTCACAGATGAGAGAAGCTAAATTTATTTATTTATTTTAAATTAATTTTTGGCTGCATTGGGTCTTAGTTGCTGCATGTGGGCTTTCTCTAGTTGTGGCGAGCAGGGGCTACTCTTGGTTGCGGTGTGCGGGCTTCTTATTGCGGTGGCTTCTTTTGTTGCGGAGCATGGGCTCTAGGTGCGTGGGTTTCAGTAGTTGTGGCACACAGGCTCAGCAGTTGTGGCTCGTTGGCTCTGGAGCGCAGCCTCAGTAGTTGTGGCGCACAGGCTTAGTTGCTCCGCAGCATGTGGGATCTTCCCGGACCAGGGCTGGAATCCACGTCCCTTGCATTGTCAGGTGTATTCTTAACCACTGCACCACCAGGGAAGTCTCAAGAAAAGCTAAATTTAGAAAGGTGCTACTAATTACCCACGTTTCCACATCATTTTGTGTAGATGGCTAATGTTCCAAAATAAAGAAACCATTTACTTCCCGTATGTCAAGTAAATATTTAATAATGAATGTTTAAAGTGGAAATGAAATTATTCTTCTAAGGAACTTTTTGGTGAATGGAGAAATCAGAAGTGCCGTTATGAATTATTTTAAAAATAATCGAAACAGGAGTGGTGACTTCCCCTAAATTTGATATATAACCAAAATTAACAGCTTTCAATAGTCAGGAAAGAATGAAATAAATTAGGCATTTGTTTCAGGAGATTCCCAAAGTCCCACAAACAAACTGATAAAACTCTAAAGGAACCAGGAGTAAGAAAATAATAAAGATAAGTGAAACTAATACGTGAGAAAACAAAAATAATGGCATTGGAAGTAGCAGCTGGTACTTGGGATGCGTGGCAATAATGAAAAAAATAGCAGTAATTAACAAAAAAGACAAACTAGGAATAAAGCAACATTGATTATAGACAGGATAAAGTTGTGTACTTAGGATATTTCAAATTCTCAATCGTGTTAATATATTTCAACTTCAAGCAAATGGATGATTTTCCTGGAAAAGTATTTTTTAAAAATTGGATTCAAGAAATAGAAAACCTGAGCAGACCAATGAGCATTACAAAGCACCGAACAGAGTCATTAATTGGTTGACATCAGAGAGCCTTTTGCCCAGATGGCTTTAGTGGTATCAAGAGTTAAAAAATAAAGTTTGAGTAAAAAAAATGTTAGGAAGAAAAACAATGTGCCAACAACTACTGAGGTATGTGGTTAAAAGTTGGATGATAAGGGGTGTAGGATTAGGATAAGACTGAGCTCCAAAAGATAAATATTTAAGGGAAGCAGAATCAAGAATTTATGTAAAAGAGAGAAAAGGAGGGATGCTGAGGGTGCCCTCTGAGGAGACAGAGCCATGAGCTTCTTTTCAGTACCTGTGTCCTGGAGGGCCTTGACTGTTCAAGGTCTTGCTTTCCCTCTTTGGGCCAGGAGAAAGGATTGTGACTCTCTGCTCTAGCTTTGGACCTGGCTAGTCTTGGGAGGCAGGCTGGCAGGATTTCACAGTCATTTCCACTACTCCTTTCTCAGGATCCTTCCCTGGAGGCTGCAGACCTAGAAATTCAATTCAGGGGGGCCTCATACATCCCAAGAAGGAAGCGATAGCAAATTTAATAATTGGTGGTAGGTGGGAAAGGTTTTAGAAAAAATTATACTCTTCTCATACCTTATCCCAGACTAAATTCCAGCTAAAGAATTAAAATGAAATGTTTAAATAAAGAAATAAGAAAATATATTTAAATATTTAACTGATCTCTGAATGGGTAGTGATAAATTGGACTTTGAAATATTAAAATTCTATGAAGACTAAAGAGAAAGTGTGGCATGGTTGGAATTTTTTTTTAAGCAAATAGGTCAAAGAGTGAATATCCTTTATTTATATGGAGCCTTTACCAATCAGCAATAGGAAAAAAGGGCAAAGGATAGGAGCAATGTATAATTGGCCAATAAATCTGAAAAAAGTAGTAAGCTCTATTATTAATCAAAGGAAATGCAAAATTAAAGAATAAAATATATCTTTAATTTGTCTTATTGGCAACAGATTTTGAGAAATGATAATGTTCTTGGCTGGCAGAACTAGTTACATAATTTGCAGGGTGGAGTGCAAAATGAAAAAGTGGGGCCCCTTGTTTAAAATATGGAAAGTCTCAAGACAGCAACAAGAGAGCATTAAATTAAGCTTGAGCCCTTCTGAGGCTCTGTGTGACTGCACTGGTTACATGCCCATGAAGCTGGCCTATTGACGTGCAGGGTGGGTATGTAATCTTATATATTGAGATTGGAAGAAGAAATTGGTGGAAGCCTTTGGGAGGAAAATTTGGCAGATTGTGTTAAGAACTTTTTAAAAAGTTCATACCCTTTGTCCAGGTAATTTCGCTTTTAGGAATCTGTCCTAGAAGGGAAATATCAGAGATGTGGACAAATACTTAGTTTCAGTGGTGTTCACTCATTATGATTTATAATAATGAAAACCAAAAATGCCTTCAAACAGAAAAACTGCTTGTCATATAAATCACAGGTGCATGTTTTTTAGTGGAGAGGAGAAAAGAAAAAAGGAAATGTTTCCCCCAAGTGGCAATTTTGTTCGTGATTTCATAGAGTGCAAATTTTATAGAAGAAAAGTATTTTTTATTTTCCTGATCATAGAAGATAGAAGGTTCATTGTAGGACATTTGAAATTAGGAAGTAGTTTTGAGAGAGAAAGTATAAAATCACCAGTAAAAATAATTTGTAGTCTCACTGCTCATAGATAACCCCTTTGGTGTGGTATTTTGGTTTACTTTCCAGTTTTTTTCCTGTGCTTTATATGGTTGAGTATACATTCTATATTCAAGTTTGTTTCCTGCTTTTTCACTTAATATTACAACCTAGATATTTCCCCACGACTATAACACAGCTAAAAAATTTTTAGTCAAATATAATACAGAAAAAGGCACAAACCATTAGTATATAGCTCAGTTTTCACAAAACGAACATACTGTGTCCATGTCATGAGTTCCTGGATTAAGAAAATAGACCATTACCAGCTTTCCAGAAACGTCTTATGTTGTCCCCTCCCAGTCATTACCACTGCCCCCCGAATCTCAGTCCCAACTGTTACCACCATTCTGACTTCTAACACCTTAGACTTGTTTTGCTTGTTCTTGACCTGTGTACAAATGGACTCATGTAATGTGGACCTTTTTTTGAGCCTGGTTTCTTTTACTCAACAGCAAGATGCATCCATATTCTCAATTCTGTTTAGAATTCCACTGTTATGAATATACCATTCTGTGGTTCTGTCTCCTCTCAAACGCTTGACTATCATCTGAGTTTTTCATTTTGAATATTCTGGAGGGTGTGTAGTGATATCTCATTGTGGTTTTAATTCAGATTTCTCTGATAACTAATGAAGTTGAGCCCTGTTTCATATATTTACAGCCATTTAGCTGTCTTCTTTTGTGCAGTACCTGCTCAGATCTTTTAACCTTTTTGCTCTTGTTTTGTTTGCCTTTTTCTTACTGATTTGTATGATTTCTTTATATATTTTGCATATGAATCCAGTTCTTTGTAGGATGTATGTTTTGTAAGGATCTTTCCTCATTCTGTATTAACTCATTTAAATTCACTTTTTTTTTCTTTTTTTTTTTGCGGTATGCGGGCCTCTCACTGTTGTGGCCTCTCCCATTGCGGAGCACAGGCTCCGGACGCGCAGGCTCAGCGGCCATGGCTCACGGGCCTAGCCGCTCCGCAGCATGTGGGATCTTCCCGGACCGGGGCACAAACCCGCGTCCCCTGCATCGGCAGGTGGACTCTCAACCACTGCGCCACCAGGGAAGCCCCAAATTCACTTTTTTAAGTGACATTCTTCTGTGATCCATCAGTTAGTTCAGTTCATTGTGGTTTGGGGTTCAAGCCTCTTTTCCCTTCACTGCCATTTCTGAAATTTTTCTAGCCTGTGCCTGTGGATCTTCTAGACCTGGTACTGTGACTGAGGCAGCATCCTGTCTGTAGATGTGCAAATCTATGTGAATGTTCATTTAGACATTTGTGTGAAAAGAGCTAACTTCCTTTGCTTCAAATAACCTCTGCTGTCCAGTCCTAACTGTGGAAGCCATTTGTGAGTCTCTCCGTGTAATTTCTGGAGGTCCTGAGGTTTCTGAATCCTTTCTTCATCTGGTACAACTCTGCACACCATCTTCCACAGCAGTGTGTTCTGAAACAGCCTGCCTTTTAGAGTATATCCATCCTTTGAAGGGCCAAGCTGTAAAGATGCTGCACATGACAGGTTTTGGATATCTTGAGGAATCCCCAGCTCATTCATCTACACGATCAAGAAAAAAATCCAGAAACCATCTGCATAAGAAACCTAGGGGCTCTGAAAGTTTCTCACCAAAAGTTTAGGCATTTTCAATACCTGTCAGTGACTGGGCCTCACCAAGCTGTGAGCCAAATCCAGGAGCTCTGCTGGCAATGGCTGCAGCCAGAGACCCACACCAAGGAGCAGATGATAGAGCAACTGGTGCTGGAGCAGTTTCTGAATACTCTGCCAGAGGAGGTTCAGACATGGGTGAGGTCAAAACAGCCCAAGAGCAGCAAGGAAGCAGGAAACCTGGTGGCAAACTTGATCCAAGCGTGTGCGGAGAGAGGTGAGAGAGGAAAGAAGCAACTGGCTGTTTGCATTTATTGAACATTTGCTGTATACCTGGCATGTAATAGGGAGCTTAATAAAGATTTGTTGAATGACTGAACAAATGAATTTTATAATCCAGTCTAATCTGCCTAATCTTGTGTGAAATGGAAGAAATTAGGGGTTTGGCTTTTGCTTATTTATTATTTCTCTAGGAGTACCCCTTCCCTCCAGCTTTGTTCCCCCTCCCCTCCACATTTCCTATTAAGCCTGAACTTCAGTATCAACACAAAAGACCACACAGCCAAAAAAAAAAAAAAAAGAGGGCGTAAAATGTGGGAGATATGAGGCCTGGAAATTTAACTTCTGTTAAAATTTGACTTGTCTCTTAGAAACTCAAGTTACTAGATTGGAACTAAGGGCATTTCAATAATGAGAGAAGAAAGCTGTTCACTCCTAATAGTCCTTTGAATAAAATTGATACTAAAAACAAAGTATTGTTTGGGTGTATATAGAGAGAGACAAGGAGAGAAAGACAAGGGAACAAGACTTGGGTGTGGACCAGTGGGATGGGTTAATTACATTTAAAAGTATAAACAAATTTGAAATAAACATGAGGGTCATGCATGGCTGAATACTGATGTATCATGAATTAAGGATTCTGATCAGTCCTGTGCACCTGCATTCCTTAAAAGAATTTTGAAGATGTTAATAGTGAACATGTTGGACACTTAAAATGTACTACATTCTAGGTATTTTATAATATTCATTTACTTCTCTTAATAGCCCTTGAAATAGGTATTACCCTCCTTCCATAAATGAGGAGACAGAGGCACAAAAACGTTGAATGACTGGCCCCTGGTCCCACGGTTAGTAATTGGCAGTCAGGATTCAGCTGGGAGGCTGGCACCAGCATCTGTGCTCTTAATCACGGTGTTACACTGCCTCCAGTGGACATGTGGGATATTGTCCCACGTTGGTTTTAAACTTGACCAAAGGCACAGCCTTTGATGGAGCTGGAATTCAGGGGAAAGGAAAGAGCTCTCTAAGATATGAGAAAAAAATTACAGATTAATGAAAGATACACTTAGAAAGAGACTGCAGGCAAGGAAGGCCTTCAAGGTTCAAGTTTCTGTAGGGAAGGTGGTGGTTGTATTCTAGATCAGTGAGTGAAAAAGATGTAGGGAAAGCTTAGTAATAAGAGTTGCCATTTTAAAAAAATGCATGCTGTGTGCTTTACATATGTAATGTTTAATCCTTACAGGAACCCTTAGAAGTAGAGGTCTTATCATTTTCATGTTACAACTGGGAAACTGAGGTTCTCTGGCAACTGAATGGACGGTGAGGCTAGGACCACTGATATAAATAAAGAGGAACTCCTGCTTTATTTTGAAGGTACTGAGAAGCAATGGAAGAGTTTAGAGGTGGAAGATAACCAGAACTCTTTTCTGGAACTTGCCATATTGAGCTGAGAAATGATTTCTGTGGTCTTTCTCTTGTCATAGGAAGTCCAGGACTGCTGCTCCGTCCCGTGGCAGGACAGGATGGCGTGGGGGTGGCAGGCTACTCTCTGTGCCTATGGGCGCTGCCTGACTGGACTCAATTCCATGGTCATTTCTGCCCCCTTCTAGGTTTCCCTGCTCGGGACTCTGTCCTTGCAGAAAAGAGAAACACCGAAGAACAACAAAAGAAGGGCACAACGATGTTTGACAGTATACCATCTGCTAGATCTCAGGTGAGTCGGGCTTTCTTCTGATTTAGTTCTCCAATATGGGGACCTCACCTTCCTGATTTCCAGACATTCCCCGTCTAATTAAACCACATCCTCATTTCCTCAAAGTCTTTATATAAACATCACCTAACTGAGCCTCTTCCTGGCTTTCGTATAAAAAATGTTCTTCTGACCCTTTGTATTCCCCTTCCCTGCTTTATTTTTCTCTGTCACACTTATGACCACCCCACATACTATATCTTTAACGTTGTTCCTCTTTTCCTATCTTTTGAATTAATTTTTCATTGTTTAGTATTCCATTTTATCTCCACTTTTGGCTTAGTCAAAACCACCCTCATGTGGTTTGTACTATTATTATGCTCCTTTTTATATATGAAATAAATGGCAGCTATTACAGGGACATGATACTGTTGTGAGGTGTTTTTTTTTTAATTTGCTCAATGTTCTTGTTAAATCACATTTTGAAACCTAGAAGAAATTAATATGCTACACTTCCTTTAGAACCAGAAAAGAATTCATGGGAGGGAGGTGACGATTAGGAAAAAAATTGTCTAAAAATGCTCCTTGAGGGAGAGATGGGGGGAAAAAAGTTGAGAAACACTGTCCTAGATGATCTATTCCTGAGAGTAGCCCTCTGTCCTTACAGTGTCCATGTCAAGGATCCCAAGTGAAGATGCCCACAGGGACTACTGAGGTAATATAAACGAATACCGTATGTAAGTGGGTGGATTATGACAAACTGGGGGGGCACCTGCCGCATCTAAGGGGAAGCTATGACTCGGCTTCAGCTGATGGCACCGTGTGAGAACGTGGGTCCCGATCCCCAGATCTCCTGATTTTCTTAAAGAGAAGCCAAAAATCCAGTTAATAATTTGAAATATACAATTTTTTTGGTGTTGGCAGCTAATATGAATTTTGAAGAAAGAATTTAAAAAAACACACGTGAGCCAAATAAATCCCTCTATAGGAGCTGGGCAGCCAGTACATGCCCTCTAGTTTAAGTCATATGTTCATTGATCTGCATAATGTTTCCATAAAAACACAAAAGATGTATATTAGTAAAATGGGTATCATAGTCTTATGTAGTCTTCTAATATCTGCTTTTTAAATTCACCCTTCGGTTACCAAAATTGTTGCATGTAACTGTAGTTAATTAGTTTGTATTGCTGGAATACTATTCCATGGTATGACTATACCATAATATATTTATTTCTTCTACTATAAATGAATGTTTGGGTCTTTTCCATATTTTGGATGTTATAAGACAGATGTTATGAACATATCTATCTCCAAGTACACATGAGCAAATATACCTAGGAACAGAATTTCTGAGTCCAAAGTGGTTTACTAATTTACATTTCCCTTAGCATCTTCTAAGAGGCCCCAAGGGTCCACATTTAAGATAATATTTTGTATTGTCAGACTTCTTAATTTTTGTCAGTTGAATGGGTATAAAATCATACTTTGTCATTTTGAAATGTATTTTCTTATTTATTAATAAGATCGAATATCTCTTCATATTTATGAGCTCTTTGTGTTTTATGGATGAGTCACTGAGGCTTAACCTATCCATTCTCATAAAGCTTGTTAGAAAGAACCAGACCCAGAATCTAAACCCAACTGTCTCTGATTCCTGAGGTTGAGGTATACTGCTCAGCTTTTAATTATTTGCATTTTTTCTTTCTTTATAAAGTGACTTAAAAGGATTTTTCTCCTGCAACCCAAATCTGTCAAAATTAGCAGGAACTATCTCAGAAATGTTCTCACTTCTCTCAGACTATAAGACAAAGAAAGGTATCTTTCTAAGTCCGTAGAAATAATCTAAGTGGATTAGAACACTTGGATTAGAAGGTTTCTGCTGGTCTGAACATCTGCTTCATGGTCAGTCCCCTCTCATCAGGCACCTTTCCCCCTCCTTGGGATAATTCCTAGATTTCAATCATTTAGGAGTGTGTCTGGTATTTTAGGGGCTGGTGACTTTCAAGGATGTGGCTGTGGACTTCAGTCCAGAGGAATTAACCTACCTTACTGCTGCTCAGAGGAAACTCTACCGGGAAGTGATGCTGGAAAATTTTAGGAACCTGGTCTCCCTAGGTAAGCTGTGATGACCAAAATTGTCTCCAGACATTGCCATATGTCCCTGGTGGCAAAATCATTGGAAACAGGCTTTATTTTTCTTCTGTTTAAATTTGCATTTTCCTTATTATCTCACCGTCTTTATAACCCAGGTTGGGAGTTCCTGTGGGTACAGGACAGAACCCCCAAGTTGTGAGTCTCCTTCTTCAACAGGGTACCAGTTCCCTAAACCTGACATTATCTCAAGGCTGGAAGCGGAGGAGTCACGTGCAGTGGAGGAAGACAGCAGTACAATGATATGTCAAGGTGAGTAGTGAGACAGGAATCGTGGGAAGACAACCCCGGTCAGCCAGGAGGGGCCTGGGAGCTGTTCCCCAAAGCCCTCTCAGCTCAGGGCGAAGGTTGGTAAGTGCTCTCACCTCAGGGGTTCATGCTGCTTCCCCACATCACATGCACTCAGTACTTCTTTCATCTCCTCTCTGAAGCTCATCTCTTCCTGCAGCATGAGTTCCTCTCCTGCGCAGCTCCAGGGAGGCCAGTTTCCCTTTTCTCTAGTGTTCCAACATGAATGAATGCATTCATTCATGCCTTTCCTCTGGCAGCTAGAAATCAGAGGTCTTTCCTCTTTAACTGAGACAAGCAAAAAACCTTGGCGTGATACCACTCCTTTTTCCAGCCCCACTCAGGGGGTTGCCTTCATAAAGCACAAACTTTTGACCAGCTTCTTACCACCCTCAAAGGAAAATCCAAACTTTTAGCAAAACATTTAAATCCATCCCAATCTGGCCTAAAATTCACATCCCACCCTCATCTCTCACAGATATTCCAAGTAGAAACCTGTGTTGCTGGCTCCCCAGGACTGTGTATTTTCACAGTTCAGTGTCTTTGCTCAGGATGTTTTATAAGCTTGCCACCCGCTTCACTGCTTACTGAGCCCTAATGCCATCCCCTCCGTTGAGTTTTTCCTGTTCCTAAATGGAATCAACCCCCACCCCCATCTCTTCTCCTGTAGTCATTTATAGCTTGATTGGGGTCCTTTTTACAGACTTATTATGACCATCTGGTTGGATAATGCTTTGCTCAAAATAGACATTTAATAAATGGTGAATTGAAGGGAATGGGGTAAGATTAGAGATTGGGAGCCAAGAAAAGAGTTAGAATCCTTTTGCTTTATTCTGAGCAAGAGGTTGTTGACCTGTTTACTCCAGTGTTTCCCTAATGGTCCTGTAGAAATATGGTAATAGGCGTTCTTTAAAAAAAAAAAAAAAAAAAAAGTGTTCCATGATGAGATCAGTTAGAGAAATGCTGCATGCTATATTTCCCCTCTTCGGAATTTGAGATGCCAATTAAAGGTTCTGAAGAGTCCTACGGGATTGAAAGCTGCTTGACTTGGATCCTATGGTATCTCCCACATTGACTTGACAGTGGAATCCCTTTATTGCCACAGCTATTAGTTGCTTGGAATAGTAGTAATTTGCCAAGCGTGGTCTGGATGCAAACAAACCCCAATCCCAGCTCTTTCTCTGGTTTCCTCCTTGTTCTCCTGTCTGTGTCTCTGGCATCTTTGTCAACGTTCAGTCCTCCTGGATGGTCTCTTTTCTGCCTCATCCTCACCCTTCCTTGCTTACTGTCCTTTCCATCCTCCCATTCTCTCCTTAGGTTCCCAGAAAACTCTCAAACCTCTTTAAGAACTGTTCTGCTATGTTTGGTCTCTTTCTTCTGTTTCTACTACAATGATGTGTCTCTCTGAGTAAAAATAGTAGAGGAACTTTTACATTGCTTTTAGATTGGGAGAAAAAACCTGAAACCAAAGATGTAACTCCAGAGCAAAGCCTGCCTATAGAAAAACCATCCTCAGGGGCAGGAAGACAGGATTTGGACGTAGGTAACTTCTGGTGTGTCTGTGCAGAAGAGTCTTCTCCCGATGATCCATTGGGTTTGCACCAGGTCAAACAGGAGAAACTTTTGAGTCCGGTAAAAATGAATGACCCCAAGACCCTTCCTCAGGAAAGAAGCCATGACTGTGATCAATTTGAGAGACGCTTAGATCTTACTAAACAGTCAGAGGGTCTTCTAGGAAAGGATCCCCAGGAACGCACTCCTCCTGGAATTTGCACCAGTCCCCAGCCGGTAGACAGCAGGCCTTTCGTCCAAGAGAACAAACACAACAGACGTGAATTTTGTGAAAGAAGCTTTAGTACCCAGTTGGCCCGTGAGAGACACGAGCAGATCCATACAGGGAAGAAACCCTTTGAATGTAAACAGTGTGGAGAAGCCTTCTACTTCATGGCACACCTCACCAGACATCAGAAGACTCATTCACGTGAGAAGTCCCCCAGGTGCAATGAAGGTGGAAAGTCTTTCACTCAGCGTGCAAATATCAATGGCTGCATAAGAATTCATAGTCAGGAGGACTACTATGAATGTTTCCAGTGTGGCAAAGCTTTTATCCAGGATGTGCATCTTTTTCAACATCTCAAAGCCCATGAGGCAGCAAAAGCCCTTCCACCCACCTTGCCCCGAAACAAGACACATTTAATTCGATATCAGCGGAAACGTAACCATGTCGGAGAGAGAGCCTGTCAGTGTTGTGACTGTGGCAGAGTCTTCATTTGGAATTCCCATCTCATTCAGCACTACAGAATTCATGCTCAAGAGAGGCCTTACCAGTGTCAGCTGTGTGGGAAGTGTTTCAGCTTACCCTCCTGCCTCACTCAACATTATCAACTCCATTCTCAAGAGAAACCGGTTGAGCGCAGTTACTGTTGAAAAACCTTGACTCAGAACATTCTCAACACTTTTGACCTTCCCCTGGAGAGAGACCCTTTGAGTGCTCTGAATATGAGAAGGTCTTCCACCAGCCCTCACACCTTGTTAACAACTTGAAGATTCTTCGTGGTGTGGTCAGAAAACAGAGAATGGTTGCAAGAGGTTAAAACAATCTTTTTGCAAAGGGAGAGTCAGCACATGTGTCAGTCACCCAGGCAAAAAACCTTACAAAGAATATTTTTGTTGCATAGTAAAGAAGCTAATAGATTTTGCCCTTCTTTGGTGTTATCCATAGAATGGAGAACCTTGATTTTGACATCCTGACAGAAAACTTGCAACTGGTAGTTGGGCTCCAGACAGGAACTCTGTTGGCTAAGTTACTACAGAAGTGTTTACATACAGTATCTTTACCACATGGGATGTATCAGCAGAGGGCATGGTAAAAAGATTTTTGAGGTGTGCCTATGTTGATTCATCCACAAAGCTGAAGTAATTGGTAATATGTTTACACAGTACTTGTTGATTTACAAAACATTACCAAATATATTATTTGATCTTTTAAGGAATGCTGCATTGTACCTAGTATGAGGATATTTATTTCATTTTTACAGGTATAGCAAACTTGAAACTCCAAGTTGTCATTTGATTTAACCTGGGTTGTAAGTGATGGGGTAAGAACTGAACCCCAGTGTGGTTTGGTTAGGTTTGGCTTTTGAGATTCCATGAGATATTTATTTTATATCTTGATGCTCAACCCAGGTTTGTTTTATTCCTGCCATACCCCTCTGAAGAATAGGTACAGTACTATACTGACTGCAGCCGTCTTCCTTTTTAGTAATCCCAACATTATTTCACATTAAATCAGATGGGGACACTTGTAGTATAAGGGGTTCAGAAAGCTTTTTTTTTTTTTTTTTTTTTGGCGGTACACGGGCCTCTCACTGCCGTGGCCTCTACCGCTGCGGAGCACAGGCTCCGGACGCGCAGGTTCAGCAGCCATGGCTCACGGGCCCAGCCGCTCCGCGGCATGTGGGATCTTCCCGGACCGGGGCATGAACCCGTGTCCCCTGCATCTACAGGTGGACTCCCAACCACTGCGCCACCAGGGAAGCCCCTGATATCTTTTTTAAACCTAAAAAATCTAACCTTCTCTAAACATTAGTATTTTTTTCCTCCAGTTTTTATTATTTGTAAAATATACTTTAACTATTATTGAATTTACTTTGATGTATTATGTGAAGAAAAAAATTATCCCCCATTGTTAATTGCCCCAACATCAATTTTAGTAAGTGATACATAGTCATAATATTTTATTTTATAATACAGCTCTGTATCTGGATCATCCACTTTGTTTCATTGTTTTGTCACCCTATTATATCATAGATCTGTATTCTTTTTAACTTTTATAGCCTCGTGAGTTTTCTATCACTGTGCCTTTAAGAAGTTTATTTATGTGTGTTATATTTATATGAGAAAAATGAATTTTATTACTCTTCCAGATGAAAAGTTGTTCAACAATTAAAAACAGCCTTTTGATGATTATTGAAGTGAATTTATAAATGAATTAGGAAGAATTAACATTGTTACATTTAAACTTAGATCCAGGAATATGATATTGTTCTTTTATGTACTCAAGCATTTTTATCAGCCAGCAAAGTAAGTTCCCCTTAGTTATTCCTACATACTGTTGCAGTTGTAGGTTTCTTTGTGTAGGATTTTTCTTTTTTTGTTATAATTCTCAAAAATCCAGCATCCCAGAAATGGGGTTCCTTCACTGTTGCCCCACTACATGCATTCAAGCTTGCCAAACCCGACACTTCCAGCAGTTGGGGGCCACAGATGCTCTTAAAGGAAAATGCAGAGAAGCATAGCAGTATGTGCGCGCGCGCGCACACACACACACACACACACACTTATGAATACCACCACCTCAGAAGGATCAGCCATACACCCATCTGGGCCCCAGCTTTGAATCTCCTACCACTCTGGGTCTAGGGCTGGTGCCCAGACCATCTGATAGTCAGGTCTTCTCCAGGTGAGACCCTGAAGGAGGGATGAAGTACAGGTACATTGCCATGGTACCCAACCCACTTCAGCCTTTCAGGTGAAGAGACCCATTTGGATTCATTAACTATAGGTGTGTGGGTTTTGTTTTTTGTGCTTTGTTTTGGGTTGGGGTTTTTTTGTTGGTTTTTTTGTGGGGTTTTTTGGGTTGTTGTTTGTTTGTTTTTTGGCTGCACTACGCAGCTTGCAGGATCTTAGTTCCCCGACTAGGGATCGAATCCACTCCCTGTGAAGTGGAAGCATGGAATCCTAACCACTGGACTGCCAGGGAAGTCCCTCCCCATAATTTCTCTTTTTAATATGGTATAAGATATGTGTTTAATAAACCCAAAATCTTTAGTGTTTCTCTAAAGATGACAAAGTATGTAAATTTAGACATGTTTAGCAATGAATGTTTCAGTATTTTTATCTTAACTGAAAATGATCTGGATGTTCAGTGAATTCCCATCATTTAATTTAATTTAGGAAAACTCTAAAGTTTCAAGTTATCAAACATCTGGAGAAATTAATTTTAGGTAGACATACCGTAAAACAATCATTTTTAAAGAATTCATGTAAAAATTTTAATCCCATTGATCTCTATTTCATTACCTATGAAAATATCATCATACCAAGTTAATTTTCTTGCTGACAAATTTTGTAACAAAGATAACATGAACTTACTTTTAGTAAACCTAGGAACAATTAAAGTATTAATACTTAATGCTGATAACCCTAAAGACGTGTCTATATTAATCAAAGCAACAACTTAGGCTTGTTTTCATTTATTAAAGAGTAATTGTATATCACATGATCCTTTAAACATTTGGATTACTTTTTTGTTACATTTAAAAATACTAATTTGTAAGTGCTTACTTTTAAGTCAATAGAGCTGTTTTACAAATTCATATTGATAATATCATCTGTAGGTAGAAACAGATCACATTTATAACATACGTAAACATACATACATCCAGATAGACACAGAGATCTCATAGTTTTCCTGCTTGAGTTTTAAAAGTCCATTTTTTTTAAGGTATTAGTTTCTACTAATTAAGCCAAGGCTGTAGTCTCAGGCAGCATGGGCTGTGTTTGCATTTCAAGGACATGATAAGAGTTATAACTTCAAGCCTTTTCCTAGGAGTACTTTTGTCTCTGAGGGTCAGAATTTTGAAAAGATGTTTTATCAAGCCAGCTGTGTTTAACAGTGCATGCAAAATTAGGTTTGGAATGTCAAAAAAAATTTCATCTTGGCCAATTTAGGGTTAGGTAAATATCTGTAAGTATTGGCTCCGTACCAATTGTAGAAGCCAGCGGGAGCTCCAGTGGGTGGCTGCCTGTCCAGAAGCTGGGAGGCTTTAGAAGCACAATCTCCTGCTTTCTTTTAGTTTCATTTTACTATAAAGTGCAAATCTAAATTTAAATTTCCAATTTTAAGCCACATTTAAAAAGTCAGCCAACCCAGTTCACTGCAAAATTCCTTCCAGGCCTTCCTGCCTGGACCTTCCCCCAGGTCCTCTGCCTAGGACACCTACTGGCACCCTCTTAAGACTCCAAGTCTTAAGATAACAGCTCAAATAAAAGTCGTGGACCATCACTTAATATAAGGAGACCCAGGTATCAGGAAAAACTCACCAAATCACCTGAAGGGTGCTGTGAAGCCAGAGGGGCTCAAGGGGCCCATGCTTGTTACAAGCGTGGTCTAAAGTAGACCCCAGGTGACCTCAGGTGGGTTCTTCTGATATCCTGCTAACTACACCAAAGCAATGTTAATGAAAATAATAATCTGTAGAAGAATAGGAAAGAGTTTTGTTTATTATAGAAAAGAGTTTTTATTTTTATAAGCCAAACTGAGGGCCAACCTGAAAGCCATCTTCCCAGATTACTCTTGAGAAGCTGCTCCAGTTTTCAGCAGTTTTATATATTGTCAGAACAAAGAACATTAAACAAGTCAGGGTTATATTTCTTCAACGTTTCAAAAAAAAACCAAACAGATCAGCACATACACAGCGAGTCAGTATGGCCTTGGCACCCGGGAAGGGAGTCTTTATCATTAAAGGAGGAAAAGGAAGAGAGGCACTTAATCTTTATTTTTAACATGGACATTCTTTACTTCTGGTCAGTGTGCCCTTAAATAATTAAAGCAGATGTACAACGTATATACGACAGGCCACAAACAGGCTATTTTAAGTAGCATAACATTCAAGTTAACTCAGGTATAAGCCTGAATGACTTCCCTGTATCTCAACGTGTGAGCATTTCTTTTATCAACAGCCACCACAGGGCCCTGCATACTAGTGGACAGCCACCCTGGGATTTCCCCTGCAACATTCAGGATCACCCCTGAAACCTTTGGGCCCCACATGTGAGCGGACAGCCCCCACAACTTTCCATTTCCCATCCTGTATTTCCCGACATCTTGATGCTCACAGGAGTTTCCTCGGTCTGCTGGCTGGCTCTGCCAGTTGTTGGGCTGCACCCCACAGGCCTCAAGGCCTGAACTTGCCCGGCCTCAAGACCGAAGAAAGAGCCCGGAGTCAGTAACAGAGACATCAATGGTTTAATGGGTTGGGGCGCTTACACGTCTGAAGCAACACCTCACCGTGTGTGGCAGATGGCGGGCAGGATATGGTGTCTTCACTCCGTGGCGAGGAAGGGGAGATTGCCAGTTATGGGGGAATTAACATCAGGTGGGCTCATTGGTTACCAGGGAAACCAGCAGAGGAGCATGACCCTCACGGCCCGTTTGATAAGAACAATCATCAGCTGGGGCTTGGGGCAAGTGTAGGAAAGTCAGTCATGTGCGTGAGTGTAGGTGATGCAGGCACTGGTCCAGCAGGGATGTAGAGAGAGCAAGAAAACAGCCACCTTGAGTGGCCTGGCCATACAGTATGCCTTCTAGGATTCTGTCCTGATTCATGGATGACAATGCCACTAAGTGGGGTGAAAACTGGGGAAGATGCAGGTGTGGAGGATAAATGAAGAGCTCTGTGTAGATGTGTGAAGTCTGGAGTGCTTGCTACATGTCCATTCAGTGTGATTCAACGATGGTCTATCCATTCACTAACCAATTGTTTATTGAGCTTCTATTATGTACAGGGAGAATCTGGTCTGGGTCAACTGTGTGCTGGAGCATGCTAGTACCAGCTCACAAGAGCTAATCGTTAAACATTCAAGACTGTTGCAAATCGGTCATTAAGCTATCAGTAGCTTGGCATTGGCTGTGGTGAGATTGTTTACACCATGGAAATTGACAAATGCTATTTTTTTTTCCCAGAGAGTTGATTTATCAGCACCACAGTAAATAAGCCAAAGTAATGTCTGTGTTCATGCAGCCTTCATTCTAGTGTCAGGGACAAATTTTAAACAAATGATTATAGAATAATTAAAATTGCAATGCATATTTTGAAGAAATGAGAGTGATGAGAGTATAGAAGGAAAAATGGGCTAAGTTGGCCAGCAGGGGGTGATAAGGAAGTAATGCTTGAACTGACCTGAAGGCTGAACAGCATGTTTTAACATGGATCAGGATGTGTTCTATTGATGAGGTGTCATGGTTTGATTGGCAGTATCTTTTTCTTCCTTAGTGGAACTTAAAATAATGGAGTATCTTTCAATGAATGGTGGTTTAGATTCACTAGCAGGTATTAATCTGATTCAGGAAGGGGTGTCTGAACTGGATTTGTGGGGCCCAAAGATTCCAGGCAGGTGTTGCAGAAATGACCATGGAGATAGGAAACCACCAAGGCTCAGGGATCCCAGCCCCCGGACCCCAGCTCACACCAGGGAAGCTCTGATTTTTGTGTTTTGCTGTTCTGCTTCATATTCGTTCAGAAAAATACACATTGAACACCTAGTGTGTGCCAGACACTACGACACACAGGCGATACAGTACTGAGGAGACCAGAGCGCTGCCCTCGGGGATTATATCTGAAGGAAGGGGATGGGGATTCGGGGCAGAGCAAGCAAACTGAATAATTAGGTAATTTCAGAAGGATGATAAATGCAATGGAGGTAACAAAACAGGATGCAGGCATGATGAGTCACCTGGAGGAGATCTGCTTTGGATGGCAGAGCCACAGAAGGTCGTTCGGATGAGGTGACCTTGGAGCTGATAGGGAGTTGGCCACTCAGGGGTCTGGGGGTTACACCAAGCGCCTTGATGTTTTCTGCCTCAGACAGTATATCTCAGGTAATCGTGGGAGTGACACCCGTCACCTTTGCTGTATTCTATTTGCTAAAGTTAAATCACAGTTTCCTCCCACACAAGGGGAAGGGATTATACCAGGATGGGACTCATTGGCATGTGCCTGCCAACCCCAGGAATCACCAAAGACTTGCCTGATCTGGCTGGCTGGTCACATGCCAATTTATGTCTCTCCCAGGGATTATGCATTTGATCAAGAGGTTGATGTTCTCAAGTAAAGGAGAGCTCTTCAACCCTCAAGGATATGTTGGTAGCACTGCAACCCTCTCCTAAAAACTCCCAAAGAAATGTCTCAACAAGGTAAGATTTTTTAAAGTCCTAGAGAAATACAATCCAATCTCTATCATTAAAAAGCAGAACACCCCCCCCCGCAAAGTAGAACCCCAAATGGTTCTGGACCCAAAATATTGGATCCTTTCTCAACCCTCTGAACTTTGGGTAGATTGCCTGTCCTATCTGAACTTCATCTTCCACATGTAAAATGAAGAGGATTTTATAAAGAGTGATAGAGATAATGTATAAAAGTGACTAGTACAGGTGGCCTGGAAAAAAGGGAAGAATTGGAAGCACAACAATAGATGGAATAAAAAATAGTGGCTTGGGGACTTCCCTGGTGGTGCAGTGGTTAAGAATCCGCCTGCCAATGCAGGGGACACTGGTTTGAGCCCTGGTCCGGGAAGATCCCACATGCTGCGGAGCAACTAAGCCCATGTGCCACAATGACTGAGCCTGCACTCTAGAGCCTGCGAGCCACAACTACTGAGCCTGTGTGCCACAGCTACTGAAGCCTGTGCACCTAGAGCCCATGCTCCGCAACGAGAGGCCACCGCAATGAGAAGCCCACGCGCCGCAACGAAGAGCAGCCCCCACTCGCCGCAACGAAGGCCCAATGCAGCCAAAAATAAAATAAATTATTTTTAAAAATGGTGGCTCATCAAGAGATCAGATGTGGAGGAATGATTAAAAAATAGTAAATACTGTTCTCTCCATTTTTTTCTGGAGCTTTATCTGAGCACATGGCACCCCAGCTGGAGACATTTCCCAGCATCCCTTGCAGGTCAGAGTGGCCATGTGACTAAGCACTGGCCAATGGGATGTCAGAAGAAGTGATGGGTACAACTTCCAGGTCACATCTGAAAAGCACTCTCCTTGCCCTCTACTTCCTCTGTCTTCCTTCCTGCAGTTGGACTGAATGAGTTGCTAGTAAGCCTTCTCCTACCACGTGGATAAGGAGACTGTATGGGATGGTACAGCAATGAGATGGGAGGAACCTGGTCTCAGGATGACTTTGTGGTGTAGAGACACCCATGTTTACAGGAAAGAGAAAAAAAAAAAACCTTCTGTATTATTTAAGCCACTGTTGTTTGGTCTGTTAAAGCAGCTGAACCCAAAACCCAACCAATACAGTGCTATCAGGTAAACATTAGAGAAAGAAAAATGTATCCCTGATGTTCTCTTAGGAAGGAGCCACATGAAGACCATGTCTCTGCAAGTACGATATGGACTGTTTTTCTTCCAGAATAGTTGCTTCTTCTGATGAACTCACTGACTTGCATTTCAGACAAATATTAGATGGAAAGTGTGTACCACTAAGCATTAGAATCATTTTGAGCAGGTCAAGGTGTGATCACTTGTGGGAGGTCCATGGAAATGGATGAGCTGAGCAGAAAGTCCCCTAGTGGACTCACACTCCAGGATACAGGGTCATTGGTGGGCTTTGGGATGAAGTGACCCCTTACCACAGTTGTCGTTCAGTACCCACAGGGGATTGGTTCCAGGACCCACCAGGATACCAGAAGGGATGCTCAAGTCCCATAGTCTGCCCTCCATACCCACAGGTTCTGCATTCACGGGTTCGACTAACCAGGGATTGTAAACAGAGTACACGATCCACGGTTGGTTGAATCCGCAGATGTGGAGCCCGTGAATACCAAAAGTCAACTGTTTTTTAAATTTTTCTCTCCCTCTTTCTACCTTCCCCTGTGTATGTACAGTACCATTTGCCTAAATTAAATGCACCTTGGGCACGTCTCCATTTTATCCAGCTGCCTACTGGGGCTTCCTGCATGAATCAGCATCAACGTTGTTGTCAACTTTTTGGGCCACCCAGTGTGTTCCTGGTGGTCTCTGGAGACATTAACACCTCCACTAAGACCACAAGGAAAATCCTGTGAGGCTGGATTTCTGGGTCACTCCATGTCTTAAGGTGGCACCTGAAGATACAGCTTCCGCAGGGATCCCTTCATGTCCTTGTTCTTCAGGCTGTAGATAAGCGGATTTAGGGTGGGCATGAGGATGCAGTAGAAGACGGCAGCTAGGCGCCCTTGCTGAGGGGAATATCGCGCGGTGGGCTGCATGTAGGCAGAGCTGCCAGTGCCGTAAAACAGGAGGACGGTGGCCAGGTGGGAGGAACACCTGGAGAAGGCCTTCCAGGGGCTGGCTGCTGAGCGGATCTGAACCACCGTGGCCAAGATGCGCACACAGGACAGGACAGTGAGGCTAAAGCAGCTGATGATGACGCAACCGCTGGCTGCAAATCCCGCAGTGTCGTGGACACCTGTGTTGGCACAGGCTAGGCGCATGAGTGGCGGGATGTCACAGAAGTGGTCAATCACGTTGGGGCCGCAGAAGAGCAGGGAGAAGGTGTTGGTTAGGGGAGGGCAGAGAAGAGGAGCCCACTGCCCCAGGCCGCCGCCACGGAGACACAGGTCCAGGGCCTCATGGCTGCCCCGTACACCAGGGGCCTGTAGGTGGCCAGACAATGGTCAAGCCATGGAGGTGATGAGAAAACACTCTGCGGACTCCAGGCAGACAAAGGCAGAGTTGGGACATGTACGCATGGAGGGAAATCTGCCCCGAGCCCAGCAGGGTGGCCACCAGGGCCCGGGGCAGGGTGGTGGACACGGAGCAGATATCCACCAAGGAGAGGTGTTTGAGGAAGGAGTACAAGGGCGTGTGCAGGCGGGCGTCCAGCGTCACGGCGGCGACGATGGAGATGTTCCCCAGAAACGCGGCCGGGTAAACCAGAAGGAAGGCAGCAGCGCTGAGCAGCTGTATCTCAGGGACCGCTGAGAAACCCGGAGGAAGAAAACGGGCACTGCCTTGAGATTGGTCATGCTGTGTCTTCGGAAAAGCTCGCGAATGGCAGGGGATGCTCAAAAAGCAGTGCATGGGGCTTCTCTGGTGGCGCAGTGGTTAAGAATCAGCCTGCCAATGCAGGGGACTGGTTTGAGCCCTGGTCTGGGAAGATCCCACATGCTATGGAGCAATGAAGCCCGTGCGCCACAACTACTGAGCCTGTGAGCCACAACTACTGAAGCCCACGCGCCTACAGCCGGTGCTCCACAACAAGAGAAGCCACCGCAAAGAGAAACCACCGCAAAGAGAAGCCCATGCACCACAACGAAGATCCAACACAGCCAAAAATAAATAAATTTATTTTTTTAAAAAAAGTAAAGGAATAATCATGACTCTCTTTATAAAGCATTTTCTCGTCTGTTGCTATGTTTAATATCCATAAGGACTAAGGACCTCCTGGGGATAGATTTCACCTCCATTTTACAGATAAGATAATGGAGGCTCACAAAGGTTGAGTATCTTGTCAGTGATCAGAGATGTAGTAAATAGTGTTAAATTTTCCGTTTCCGGTTTTGCAATTTCCCAATTGCTCCTTACTGGCGCTCAGAGCAAGAGTCAACCTACAGCAAAGTAGCATTGGCTCTAGGGGCCCTAACTGTATATGCTCTCCCCCTTTGATCAATTTATTTCTGCATGGATCATGGTCTCTAAAAGCTGTTTCTTTCTTACATAGATGGAGAGGTCTCTGGACTTGGGCAGTATGTCCAGAGTGCAAAAGTTTATCCTACTGGGTTTATCTGCCAGGCAAGGCATAAGGATTGTGCTTCCTGACTCTCTACCTGCTCACCCTCCTGGAGAAAACGCGCATCATTTTCCTTGTCTGCAGTCATGGTGAGCTCTGAAAGCCCATGTACTTCTTCCTGGGCAACCTGAGCTGCCTGGAGATGTGCTACATGTCAGTGACCATGCCCAGCTTGCTCATGGGGCTGAGGTCCGGTGCATGCCATGTGCCCTTCACAGCCTGCATAGTTCAGCTTTTTTTATTCATATCTCTCATTGGCACCAAGTGCACCCTCCTGGCCTCCATGGCCTATGACCACTATGTGGCCATCTGCCACCCACTACCCTACCTGCTGCTCATGAGGCCCCAGATATGCCTGGGTTTAGCTTTGTCCTCATGGCTTTGTGGGTTGTTGGTCTCGGTGGTCAAGATATCATGCATCACCAGCCTGTCCTCCTGTGGCCCCAATGTCCTCAACCAATTTTTCTGTGATGTCTCCCCTCTGCTCAACCTGTCCTGCACCCACGTGACCCTGACAGAGCTGGTCGACTTCATCTCTGCCTTCGTCATTTGCAGGATTCTGCTAGTTGCTCTGGCCTCATATGCGGCCATCAGGAGGGCTGTGCTCCAAATGCCTTCGGCTGCTGCCGGCAGCAACCCCTCCACCTGCGCCCCCAACCTGACTGTGGTGGACATCTTCTGCTCAGTGGTTCTCTTCACGTATTCCCGCCCCAGCCGTGTCGAACCCACTGACCTCAACAAGTTGCTGTCTGTCATCTACACGGTGGCCACGCCCATGTGCTGCCTGATCTAGTCTACTGCCTGCGGAACAAGGAGGTCCACGCAGCGCTGCGGCCATTTCCTGCTCCTGACTTTAACACTTTCGTGGCCAAAACACGTGCACAACTTTCAAAGGCAAATAGAAATCCGGAGGAAAATATTTGCAACATAACGTATAAAGACTTCTTTAAATAAAGGAGAAAAATATGAAGACCCCCACCGAGAGAAAAACCAAAAGGAAAATGGTCATGAACATCAAGCCTATTGAAGGAAACATGTAAGTGGCTGATAACCTACAAAAAAGATGTGCACGCCCTCTAGTAATCCAAGAAATGGAAATTTACTCCTTGCCCACTGTAAAAAAAAGTATAATACAAAATTTAAGCACAAGAATTTTTATTACAACACTGTGAAATTTGGAATAAACATTATTTTATTGGAAATTTTTACAAATAACTCCAATGTCCACCAACGTGAAATTATTTAAATATGTTACATTATATACATAGTGTGAAATAACAGGCATTCATTAAAGAGATTAAACCAGACTTGCAGATACTGCCATGGGGAGACAGTAAGTTGTTTAGTTAAAAATGAAAGAAGCAGTATAAGAGTATGTCAAAGATTTGTAAAACAATAATAATAGACTAATTGCAGTAGTTATTTATGTTAATAACTAATAACCTAGAAAAGAATCTGAAAATATATATATCAAAGAGTTATTAGCTATGTTTTTAGGCATGAGACCACAGGGGACTCATATTTTCTATTTTATACATTTGAATTTTTTGCAATAAACTTGTATTACCTTTATAATTGAATAAATATGCATTTTATAAGAGAAAACAGAAATTCAAAGAAAGACCTTCTATAGAATGACTTACTACCATACTAGCATATTTTTCATTTTTATTTTAAGTAATAAAAATTCGTGTTGGGGGACTTCCCTGGTGGTTCAGTGGTTAAGACTCCGTGCTTCCGCTGAAGGGGGCACAAGTTCCATCCCTGGTCGGGGAACTAAGATCCCACATGCAGAGTGGTGCGGCCAAAAAGAAAAAAAATAAAATCGTGTTGACAGTGCCTCAAGGGAAATGAACATGTTCTAGTGTGTTTTGTGAGAGTATATGTTGGTACGTTTTAGAAGGGCAGTTTGCTAATAAATACAAAAAGCCTCGAGAATCTGAATGGCCTTGCATTCATCCATTCAACTTTGGGAATTTATCCTGGAGAAGAAAGTAAAAGATATGGGCAAAAGTTGACCTACAATGATACCCATTCCAAACTATTTGCACAAAGACAAATAACCCAATAGTTCATCCAAAAAAAGACAATAGAAATGGCCAACAAACTGTGGAATAATATTCAATCTCCACCACAACTAAAGAAATGAAACTCAAAGTAATAAGATGCTCCCCCCTGGTAGTGGAGCATCTTTTAATTTGCTCAGAGCAAATTAAACCAAAAAAAATCCTTTGAGAGAACCCAGTGTTGGTTGGATGTGGGGCAATGTACCCTCTAAGACTACTGTGGGAATGCAGATTGAGGCAGTGTTTTTGGAAAACAATTGGCCAATATTTATCAAATTTTAAATTCACAATCACTTTGACACAGCTATTACCATTTTATCTTCATCTTCACTGATGTTTCCAGCTCTCTACCTTCCAGGCTCTTTATGCATGGGTGGGATCATGTGAGTGGTACTGGCCAATGAGTAATATGTCACTTCTAGACCAAATCATTTAATTCCTGGTGTGAGACCCTCCAGATCTCTCTTTTCTGTTTGGCATGGTGGCAAGCAAAGTTCAAGACTGACCTTTTCCACCTGAATTCCGACCATGGTTAGCAGAACACCCTTTAAAATGGTCATAAAAATTCTCTATATGCAAATCTCACAGATACATTGCTAAGTGACAAAAGCAGGATGCCAAATATGATCTGGGAAACGGAAGAGCTTGGTTCCAATTGTTTGGAAAAATTTGTGCCACCAAAAATTTTCATGTTTCCTCTTTCCTCAGAAATACTCCTCTTTTCAAAGCTCCACCTGGCCAGGTGTGGGAGCACTTTGAGTCTGTGCTCTTTGCCCATGGTTCTTCTCATCCCCAGGCTGCCATCCTTCCCAAGCCCTGAACCAATAATTGTGGTTGTTGGCCTGGGTTGGGGGGGCGGGGGGGGGGAGGTTGCAATGCTCTAGTTGGCCAGCAGGTGTTACATGCCTTCCCCTAGACCCAAGAGCCGCTGTGGCCAGCTCACTCAAGACATAAGGGCAGAGCGTGGGGTAGCGTTTCTCCCCCAGTGGAGTATGTGACTAAAAGGACACCTCTTTAGGTGATAATGGAGTCAAGGAAATATCAGATTCTACTGCAGCTAAAATTCCATGAGGGAGATGCATCCTAGAACAGGGAAAGGGGCAGAAGACAGAGATTACAGTGATTTTTTAATATTGAAAAATAATCTTATTATAAAAGCAATACATGCTTGCCACACACACAAAAATTTTTTGACAAAATACAATGAAGTGAAAATGAAAGCAAAGCCTTCCCAAGGTCTGCCACACACTGGCAATCGCCATTAGCATTTCATAGTGTTGATTTTCAAATTCTTTCCAATATACATACATACACTCATTGCATTACAAAATCAAAACGTAATTATACTGTCCATGCTGTTTCCTAACCTGAATTTTCCACATCACGATATATAATCGACATCTTTCATGGAAGTAAATATACTTACAAAATTTGTTTTTCATGGCATTGTAGGATTCCATGTGTAGCTGTGCCTCAGTTTAACGACCCCTCTATTGTTGAATAGAGGTTTCTCCCAACAGCTCTCCATTAGAGGCACAAAATGCTGGGACTTCCCTGGCGGTCCAGTGGTTAAGACTCTGCGCTTCCACTGCAGGGGGCACGGGTTCCATCAGGGAACTAAGATCCCACATGCCGTGTGGCATGGCCAAAAATTTAAAAAAAAAACAAGAGAGAAAAGAAAAAGAAGCACAAAATGCTATGAATATTCTCGCAATTACATTGTTGCAAGCATCCTAAGTTATTTTCTTGGCAAAAAATCCTTAAAATGATACATTGTCAAAGGCCATGAACATTCAGATCTTAATGCATATTGACAAATTGCCCTCCAGAAACATTATACCAATTTCAGATAATAACTTTCATGATTGCTGAAATTTGGGAAAAAATTCAATTCCTTGAATTTTGGGGTGTGCATCCTCATATGCAAACATCTGTAGCTAGGTCTAGAATTTTTGTCTTTACATTTTTTAATTAGAATTTTATTTAGAATTTTACTCTAAATTTTTACATTTTTATTTATAACTATATCAGGCCTCCATGTCAATATACAGAGATACAACTAATTTTTAAAAATTGCTTCATAAGGTTTCACAATATGGGGGCAACATAACCTATTCAGTCATTATGTTATTGGTGAATATTCACATTCTTTCCAGTTTGGGCCACTTAAAACAATGCTACAATAAACATCCTTGTACATGTATTTTTACAGATCAGTGCTTTAATATTCCTGTGAGATATCTGCAAACGTGGCGATTCTGGGTCCAAGTGTAGCCAGAACAATTCAGATTTTATTTATTTATTTAATTTATTTATTTTTGGCTGCGTTGGGTCTTTGTTGCTGCGTGCAGGCTTTCTCTAGTTGCTGCAAGCGGGGGCTACTCTTCATTGCGGTGCGTGGGCTTCTCATCGTGGTGGCTTCTCTTGTTTCGGAGCACGGGCTCTAGGCGCGCGGGCGTCAGTAGCTGCAAGCATGCAGGCTCAGCAGTTGCAGCATACAGGCCCTAGAGCGCACAGGCTTCAGTGGTTGTGGCACACAGGCTCAGTAGTTGTGGAGCTTAGTTGCTCTGCAGCATGTGGGATATTCCCGGACCAGGGATCGAACCCGTGTCCCCTGCATTGGCAGGCGGATTCTTACCCATTGCGCCACCAGGGAAATCCCCACAATTCAAATTTTTAATAGGTGATACCAGGTTGTTCTCCAAGAAGGTTTTAACAATTTATGCCACCACCAGCAATGTATGAGAGAGAGAGTGCCCACTTTTTTAAAACCACTTCAGTTCTAGGTGTTAACAATCATTTGAATTTTTCCTGATCTGGTACAGTGATGGTACAACATTGTAACTAGCATCTTTCCTGAATATCAAGGAGACTTATTAGATTCATTGCTCATTTGCATCATCTCATCTATAAATTGCCATTTCTAATTGCCCTCCTTACCCTGACATACATATATTTTTAAAGTAGGGTATTGAACACTTTGAAAACAGTTTGACAGTTCTTTTTTTTTTTAACATCTTTATTGGAGTATAATTGCTTTACAATGGTGTGTTAGTTTCTGCTTTATAACAAAGTGAATCAGTTATACATATACATATCTTCCCATATCTCTTCCCTCTTGCGTCTCTCTCCCTACCACCCTCCCTATCCCACACCTCTAGGTGGTCACAAAGCACCGAGCTGTTCTCCCTGTGCTATGGGGCTGCCTCCCACTAGCTATCTATTTTACGTTTGGTAGTGTATATATGTCCATGCCACTCCCTCACTTTGTCACAGCTTACCCTTCCCCCTCCCCATATCCTCAAGTCCATTCTCTAGTAGGTCTGTGTCTTTATTCCCGTCTTACCCCTAGGTTCTTCATGACATTTTTTTTCTTATATTCCATATATATATATATGTGTTAGCATACGGTATTTGTCTTTCTCTTTCTGACTTACTTCACTCTGTATGACATTTGCAAATATTTTCTCCCATTCTGAGGGTTGTCTTTTGGTCTTGTTTATGGTTTCCTTTGCTGTGCAAAAGCTTTTAAGTTTCATTAGGTCCCATTTGTTTATTTTTGTTTTTATTTCCATTTCTCTAGGAGGTGGGTCAAAAAGGATCTTGCTGTGATTTATGTCATAGAGTGTTGTGCCTATGTTTTCCTCTAAGAGTTTTATAGTGTCTGGCCTTACATTTAGGTCTTTAATCCATTTTGAGCTTATTTTTGTGTATGGTGTTAGGGAGTGTTCTAATCTCATACTTTTACATGTACCTGTCCAGTTTTCCCAGCACCACTTATTGAAGAGGCTGTCCTTTCTCCACTGTACATTCCTGCCTCCTTTATCAAAGATAAGGTGACCATATGTGCGTGGGTTTATCGCTGGGCTTTCTATCGAAATTGAGTTATTTGTAGTGAGGTGGATGGACCTCACTACAGAGTGAAATAAGTCAGAAAGAGAAAAACAAATACTGTATGCTAACACATATATATGGAATCTAAGAAAAAAAATGTCATGAAGAACCTAGGGGTAAGACAGGAATAAAGACACAGACCTACCAGAGAATTGACTTGAGGATATGGGAATGGGGAAGGGTAAGCTGTGACAAAGTGAGAGAGTGGCATGGACATATATACACTACCAAACGTAAAATAGAGAGCTAGTGGGAAGCAGCCGCATGGCAGGGGGAGAACAGCTCGATGCTTTGTACCACCTAGAAGTGTGGGATAGGGAGAGTGGTAGGGAGAGAGACTCAAGAGGGAAGAGATATGGGAAGATATGTATATGTATAATTGATTCACTTTGTTATAAAGCAGAAACTAACACACCATTGTAAAGCAATTATACTCCAATAAAGATGTTAAAAAGTGATTTCTCCTGGAGTATTCTACCTGATACAAGTGGAAGACTTATAATTAGTCTAAGTTTCAAATAAAAGCACATCTATACTAAAAAAAAAAAAAAAAAAAGGGTACACACAACTCTATATAAAATAGATAAGCAACAAGGATTTACTGGATAGCACAGGAAACTGCATTCAATATCTTGCAATAACCTATAATGGAAAATAATCTGAAAACATATGTGTATAACTGAATCACTTTGCTGTACCCCAAAATTAACACAATAATGTAAATCAACTATACTTCAATTTTTAAAACTTTTAAAAATTATCATGCTGTATACCTTAAATATATACAATTTTCACTTAAAAATTAAATGACATTAAAAAGAAGAATTAAAGAGGACCTACATTAATGGGCGCATGTTATAAACTTGAGTAGTCAGTAATTTTCACTTTTCATTTTTACCTATATTAGTCTGCACATTTTGTGTCATCCCAGTCAAAATCCCACAAGGGTATGTGTGTGCATGTGTAAGTGTGAAACTAAGCAAACTGAATCCTAAAATTTATATGCGAAGGTAAAGGACTAACTCTAGTAGAAAACAATGCTTCTCTCAAAGCTACAGAAAGTAACAATAAGGAAATCTGACCAGTGAGCTAGCAAAGAGAGCCAAGAACTGAGCCAACACACAAATGTTTATTTAATCGATAAGAAAAAATGGCATTGCAGAGAAGTGAAGAAAGTAAAGGCATTTCAATAAACGGCCTTAGCCCAATTCACCACTACTAAGAGAACATGAGGGGACTTCCCTGGTGACGCAGTGGTTAAGAATCCGCCTGCCAATGCAAGGGACACGGGTTCAAGCCCTGGTCCGGGAAGATCCCACATGCCTCGGAGCAACTAAGCCCGTGTGCCACAACTACTGAAGCCCACATGCCACAACTACTGAAGCCCTCGTGCCTAGAGCCCGTGCTCTGCAACGAGAAGCCACGGCAATGAGAAGCCCGCGCACCGCAACGAAATGTAGCCCCAGCTCTCCGCAACCAGAGAAAAGCCTGCGCGCAGCCACAAAGACCCTAGGTAGCCAAAAATAAATAAATAAATAAATAAACAAATTTAAATTAAAAAAAAAGAGAGAGAGAATGTGAAATTTTCTCAAGCTCAAACTCTTCTTAAAATTATGTGCCCTCTATCATATACATATATCGAAACTAACACAACGTTGTAAATCAACTATACTCCAGTAAAATTTTTTTAAAAAGGTAAAAGACCAAAAAAAAATATGTTCTAAAGGAAGAAGGAAAAGTAAATTCAAAATCAATAAAACTCTTAGAAGATGGTAGGAGGCACATTGCTTTGGGGTCTGTTTAGACTTGGAAACAAGCGCAACTGGTTTAATTATATAAAAACTAAGCACTCTATCACACATACACAGTGAAAGGACTGAAAAGTCAAGCTATAGTGTGGGAAATTGTTTGCAACACATATCTTTGAAAAAGAGCTCATATCTTGAACACAGAAATAACGTCTCTAAAGCAAAAAGAGGGAATTGCCTGTTTGTCCAATGGTTAGGAGTCTGTGCTTCCACTGCTGGGAGCCCAGGTTCGATCCCTGTTTGGGGAACTAAGATCCCACAAGCCGCGGGGTGAAGCAAAAAAAAAAAGAAAGAAAAAGAGAGGAAAATACTTCAGAAGAAAACAGTGGGGAAGAAACTTAAATTAGCCCATCAGAAAGAAGAATATTGAACTGCCATTCAATAGATGAAAAAATACACAAACTCGTTAGCAATCAGGAAAATGCAAAAGAAAAACATAATGAGGTACAACTACAGCCAACACCAAACCATGCTTACTGCCAAGTTTTGGAATGGGAAATAGATGGAAATACTCATTCACTACTGCTGGGGGTCTAAATCGGTCGACTGTGGCAATAAAATTGGCAGTATCTACTAAAGGTTAATGCACACAAATTTATGACAAAGCAGTGCCACTCCTACATGTGTATTTAGGGGTAATGCATGGACTTGAGCACCCAGACACGTACAAGAATATTTATAGCAGCGTCAAACCAGAAGCCACACAAATGTCCATTAACACCAAAATATGAGAAAAATTTAACCAAAAACAAAGGCAATGAGAAAAAAAAAAGAAAAGAAAAAATAAAATAAATTAAAAATGTCACCTTCTTGAGATAAAATTTCATTGTAAAAAGATGGACCTAAATGATGGGGGGAAAAAAGCAATGAAAATGACCAAATAACACCTACATTCAACAACATAGTTAAATCTCACAAATGTGTTGAACGAGATATACAGAAACATATAATGTACGAAGCCACGTATATGAAGTCCAACAGCAGCTAAAACAAAATTATACTGTTAGACACCAGTATTGTACTCATGTCTGGGGGGAAGCAAGAGGGTAGTGAGGAAAGGAATCAAGAAAAAGTCTTTGAACATAAGAAAGTGTATGATTTTACTAGACAAGGGTACGGTTATATGTAAAATATTATTCGTTGCATTGTAAAATCTTGTCCTGTGTACTTTTTCTAGATGCGTTATTTTTCACACACACAAACATTTTTTTAATTAAAAAAAAAAAAAAAAAAAAAAGCCTGTTTACTTTCCTACGATTCAAGGGCGCCATCTAGCGACCTCACAGGCACTTCATGAACTCAAAAGCATTCTCTAAAATTGAAACAAAATAACCGAGATACTTTTGTTACTTCGTATTTTTAAGGGTTTTTTAATATGACTTTTTCCCCAAATTATGATAATCATGCACACGGCCTTGGAAGTCTGTAGGGCTTTGGATATACAGCACAATGTTCTGTGGGATTCCTGCAGCCCTGGCGTGGACGTGGCTTGGGGATGGAGTGTAAGCTGGGTTTCACATCCCCACATCACCTCGGACGGTGCCTACCGGCAGCGTGAAATATGCACACCGTGCCCAGCAGCCCTGACTGTCAGCGAGGTCCTCGGAACATCTGCCCCCGATAGATGAGAACGCTGGGCTCAGAGACGGGAGGGTTCCTGGATGTCTGGTCCTGAGCCCCTGTTTCCCACATCAGCCCCCTATCCTGCCCCCGAACATCCAAGGAAAGGTAAAATGGGCCACCTCCAGTAATACCTGCTACACACCTGCTTTTTCTGTCCTCAGACATCGACCCTCTCATCTTCATTGTCACTGGATTCCTGTTTCCCTGATAAAAGTAGCAACAAGAAGAGAATATTTTAATAATTTCATAGGAAATCAGGAAGAGTTGTTATCTTTTCTCTTTGGATCTTTTCAATTCCCAGTGAGAAATATACACCAGCAGAAATCCAGAAACTTAGCTCCATTCTTTGTGCCATCGTCCTAAGAGTTTACATTCTGATGGGGGAACACGCAGTAATGAAATAAGCAGACAAGAGAAGCATCAAGTTTGTGATGGAAACAAGGCAGAGGTATGCACGGAGGGCCTCTGGAGATGACAGTCAGGGTGGACTTCCCTGAGGAGGTGACCTCTGGCCAGAACCCTGAATGGAGACAGGAAAGAACCACATAAGGGCTCAGGGGAGGAGGGGCGGGAGTAAGAGCAGGTGCAGAGGTCCTGGGGTTGGTTCTTTGAAGAGGCAGAGAAGCCTTTGTGCCTGGAGCCCAGTGACCAAGGGGGAGATAAAGTCAGCAGGGCCTGGCCGGCCACAGAAGAATTTGATATTTATTCTGAGCAAAGAAGCCCCTGTGGGGTTTAATCTGACTCGTACCTTAACTTCATTTCCTCCGAACATTTCTTCTGTCTGCTGAGTGGAGACTTGAATGGGACTGAAGGGGAGTGGAGCGGACAGGAGACAAGGGAAGGGGGTATTGGGGATTCAGGTGAGACACCTGAATGAAACACCTGGATGGGGTAATGGGGAAGGTGGAAAACATCAAGAACATTGGCCGCTTCTAATCCTGCCTCAGACGTCTGTGCAGGGAGATTACAGATAGTGTAAAGAGAACTTGGTCTATGGGACCTCGGGCAGCAGCAGCCACTCCGGGAATCATGGAGTTGGGGTCCCTGGGGAGATGTCTGCTGGGAAGTTCACCTCAAACCTCTCACCCCAGTTGCGGGGGAAGGGTTAGGAATTCCTAACACGAGCTGCAGGGGAGGGGATGGACCTAACTCCCCCCCCACGCCCCGCAACAAATCACTGTGTGTGTTCTTTCTCTCAATTCCTGAATTCCTTTCTCTAAGTCGAGCTTCCTCCTGCAGGTTACCATGGCAACAAGGACATTCCATCCTCTTAAAGATGTCTTTGATACACGTGTATGATATTCTGGAATATGTGAAATTATAGAGATGACAACCATATTGGTTGTTGACAGGGGTTAGGGGAAGAGACAGGAAGTGACTATAAAAGGGGGAAATGAGGGGCGATTTGGGGGTGGTGGAGTCATTCTGCATCCTGATTTGGGTGGTGCTGGTGGTATTGAATCTATGTGTGTGTTAATACTCATAGAACAATACAGCAAATAAAGTCAACATTTTTAGAAAGTGTTGGTTCAATACTGGCAGCCATTAAAAAAATATGTTGCAGAAAAAGTCTTAATGACAAAAAAAATAGTTCTTGGTATGTGTAGTTAAGTGAAAAAAAAAGCAAGATTACCAAATGCTATACACTGTATAATCTCTTTTTTTTAACATCTTTATTGGAGTATAATTGCTTTACAATGGTGTGTTAGTTTCTGCTATATAACAAAGTGAATCAGCTATACATATACATTCCCCCATATATCCTCCCTCTTGCGTCTCCCTCCCACCCTCCCTATCCCATCCCTCTAGGTGGTCACAAAGCACCAAGCTGATCTCCCTGTGCTATGCATCTTCTTCCCACTAGCTATCTATTTTACATTTGGTAGTGTATATATAGGTCCATGCCACTCTCTCACTTCGTCCCAGCTTACCCTTCCCCCTCCCTGTGTCCTCAAGTCCATTCTCTACTCCTGCATCTTTATTCCTGTCTTGCCCCTAGGTTCTTCATAACCATTTTTTTTCTTTTTAGATTCCATATATATGTGTTAGCATACGGTATCTCTTTTTCTCTTTCTGACTTACTTCACTCTGTATGACAGACTCTAGGTCCATCCACCTCACTACAAAAAAACTCAATTTCATTTCTTTTTATGGCTTAGTAATATTCCATTGTATATATGTGCCACATCTTCTTTATCCAGTCATCTGTCGATGGACACTTGGGTTGCTTCCATGTTCTGGCTATTGTAAATAGAGCTGCAATGAACATTGTGGTACATGACTCTTTTTGAGTTATGCTTTTCTCAGGGTATATGCCCAGTAGTGGGATTGCTGGGTCATATGGTAGTTCTATTTGTAGTTTTTTAAGGAACCTCCATACTGTTCTTCATAGTGGCTGTATCAATTTACATTCCCACCAACAGTGCAAGAGTGTTCCCTTTTCTCCACACCCTCTCCAGCATTTATTGTTCATAGATTTTTGATGATGGCCATTCTGACCAGTGTGAGGTGACATCTCATTTTAGTTTTTATTTGCATTTCTCTAATGATTAGTGATGTTGAGCATCCTTTCCTGTATTTGTTGGCAATCTGTATATCTTCTTTGGAGAAATGTCTATTTAGGTCTTCTGCCCATTTTTGTATTGGGTTGTTTGTTTTTTTGATATTGAGCTCCATGAGCTGCTTGTATATTTTGGAGGTTAATCCTTTGTCAGTTGCTTCGTTTACAAATATTTTCTCCCATCCTAGGGTTGTCTTTTGGTCTTGTTTATGGTTTCCTTTGCTGTGCAAAAGCTTTTAAGTTTCATTAGGTCCCATTTGTTTATTTTTGTTTTTATTTCCATTTCTCTAGGAGGTGGGTCAAAAAGGATCTTGCTGTGATTTATGTCATAGAGTGTTCTGTCTATGTTTTCCTCTAAGAGTTTTATAGTGTCTGGCCTTACATTTAGGTCTTTAAATCATTTTGAGTTTACTTTTGTGTATGGTGTTAGGGATTGTTCTAATTTCATTCTTTTACATGTCACTGTCCAGTTTTCCCAGCACCACTTATTGAAGAGGCTGTCTTCTCTCCATTGTATATTCTTGCCTCCTTTATCAAAAATAAGGTGACCATATGTGTGTGGGTTTATCTCTGGGCTTTCTATCCTGTTCCATTGATCTATGTTTCTGTTTTTGTGCCAGTACCATACTTTCTTGATTACTGTTGCTTTGTAGTATAATCTGAAGTCTGGGATCCTTATTCCTCCAGCTCCATTTTTCTTTCTCAAGATTGCTTTGGCTATTCAGGGTCTTTTGTGTTTCCATACAAATTGTGAATTTTTTTGTTCTAGTTCTGTGAAAACTGCCATTGGTAGTTTGATAGGGATTGCATTGAATCTGTAGATTGCTTTGGGTAGTAGAGTCATTTTCACAGTGTTGATTCTTCCAGTCCAGGAACATGGTATGTCTCTCCATCTGTTTGTATCATCTTTAATTTCTTTCATCAGTGTCTTATAGTTTTCTGCATACAGGTCTTTTGTCTCCTTAGGTAGGTTTATTCCTAGGTATTTTATTCTTTTTGTTGCAATGGTAAATGCGAGTGTTTCCTTTATCTCTCTTTCAGATTTTTCATCATTAGAGTATAGGAATGCAAGATATTTCTATGCATTAATTTTGTATCATGCTACTTTACCAAATTCGTTGATTAGCCCTAGTAGTTTTCTGGTAGCATCTTTAGGATTCTCTATGTATAGTATCATGTCATCTGCAAACAGTGACATCTTTACTTCTTCTTTTCCAATTTGTATTCCTTTTATTTCTTTTTCTTCTCTGATTGCTGTGGCTAAAACTTCCAAAACTATGTTGGATAATCGTCGTGAGAGTGGACAACCTTGTCTTTTTCCTGATCTTAGTGGAAATGGTTTCAGTTTTTCACCATTGAGGATGATGTTGGCTGTGGGTTTGTCATATATGGCCTTTATTATGCTGAGGTAACTTCCCTCTATGCCTACTTTCTGGAGGGTTTTTATCATAAATGGGTGTTGAATTTTGTTGAAAGCTTTTTCTGCATCTATTGAGATGATCATATGGTTTTTATTCTTTAATTTGTTAATATGGGGTATCACATTGATTGATTTGTGTATATTGAAGAATTCTTGCATTCCTGGGATAAACCCCACTTGATCATGGTGTATTATCCTTTTAATGTGCTGTTGGATTCTGTTTGCTAGTATTTTGTTGAGGATTTTTGCATCTATGTTCATCAGTGATATTAGCTTGTAGTTTTCTTTCTTTATGATATCTTTGGTTTTGGTATCAGGGTGATAGTGGCCTTGTAGAATGAGTTTGGGAGTGTTCCTCCCTCTGCTATATTTTGGAAGAGTTTGAGAAGGATAGGTGTTAGCTCTTCTCTAAATGTTTGATAGAATTCACCTGTGAAGCCATCTGGTCCTGGGCTTTCATTTGCTGGAAGATTTCTAATGACAGTCTCAACTTCAGTGCTTGTGATTGATCTGTTTATATTTTTTATTTCTTCCTGGTTGAGTCTCGGAAGGTTGTGCTTTTCTAAGAATTTATCCATTTCTTCCAATTTGTCCATTTTATTGGCATATAGTTGCTTGTAGTAATCTCTCATGATCCTTTGTATTTCTGCAGTGTCAGTTGTTACTTCTCCTTTTTCATTTCTAATTCTGTTGATTTGAGTCTTCTCCCTTTTTTTCTTGATGAAGCTGGCTAATGGTTTATCAATTTTGTTTATCTTCTCAAAGAACCAGCTTTTAGTTTTATTGATCTTTACTATTGCTTTCTTCATTTCTTATTCATTTATTTCTGATCTGATCTTTATGATTTCCTTCCTTCTGCTAACTTTGGGGGTTTTTTGTTCTTCTTTCTCTAATTGCTTTAGGTGTAAGGTTAGGTTGTTTATTTGAGTTGTTTCTTGTTTCTTGAGGTAGGATTACATTCCTATAAACTTCCCTTTTAGAAATGCTTTTGCTGCCTCCCATAGTATCACCTATTTTTAAAACTGAGTAAAACCAGATGTTGACAGCAACATCCTTCATCCCAGAGAGAATGTGGAAAGCACATAAATGGTCTTCAGTTGAGGATTCACTAAATAAATGTAAGGTGTAATTTAGGTACTTGCCACCTTTGGACTTCTTTTACCAATAAGGGATAGAGAGATTCAAGCCATACTTGGGAATACATTTTAGCATGATAATAATTATGCGTGAAAGGGGTTGACCCTGAAAGATGTCTGGAAACAACATCCCTTAAGGAGTAGTTGAAAGATCTTTGCATCTATTTTTTATAGAGGAGGAGTGTGTGCAATTCCACTAGTGTGTGTGACCCCAGACTATATCCGATCACTTATATTTATGTGTGTGTGTGTGTGTGTGTTATAGATTACCCAAAAAGTGAAGCTAATTTCCCACCCTTTCTTGCATCCACCTGTCTTGCAACATTTCCATTTTCCCACTCCTTGAATCTGGACTGTACCTGTAGTTTGCTTTGGCCAATAGAATGCTGTGAACATGGAAATGCATCCACGTGGAGCCTGGGACTCAAGTGGTGTTGCAGACTCTGCTCACACTCTTGGAACCCCACCCAGCTGCCATGTGGACAGGCTCGGGCTAGCCTGTTGGAGCAGAAATGAGCCATCGCAGGTGAGGCCACCTTAAATGAGCCAGTCCCCAGTCAGCCCGTAGCTGACCAGTGATGCATGTGTGGGCCCAGAAAGACCAGAAGAACTGCTCAGCTGAACCCAGCCCATGGCTAACGAACTAAACCACAGCTGTTTATAGCCTCTGTATTAGTTGCTAGGGCTGCTGTAACAAAGTACCATGAACTGGGGGGGCTTAGGAAAGAGAAATGTATTGCCTCACGGTTCTGGAGGATGGAATTCTGAAACCAAGATATCAGCAAAGTTGGTCTTGTGGGAAGATCAGTTCCAGGCTTCTCTCCTTCCCTTGTGGATGGCCTGTGTCGCTTTACATCATCTTCCTTCTATGCCTACCTGGCTCTGTATCCAAATTTCCCCTTTTTATAAGGACACCAGTCCTATGGGATTAGGACCCACCCTAATGACCTAATTTTAACTTGATTTCCTCTGTAAAGTCCCTACCCCCAAATAACATTCTGAGATACTGAGGGTTAGGACTTCAAAATATCATTGGCGGGAGGGGATGGGAGGGAGACACAATTCAGCTCATAACAGGTAAATATAACTTTATAAAGAAAACTATTTTAAAAATCACATTTATCACTTATATGTGGAATCTTTAAAAAAAAAAAAAGACACAAATGGGAATTTCCCAGCGGTCCAGTGGTTAGGACACAGCACTTTCACTGCTGGGGCTCACGTTCAATCCCTGGTCGGGGGACTAAGATCCCACAAGCCACATGGTGGCCAAAAAAAAAAAAAAAACACAAATGAACTTATTTACAAAACAGGAACAGACTCACAGACATAGAAAACAAACTTATGGTTACCAAAGGGGAAAGGGGAGGAAGGGATAAATTAGGAATTTGGGATTAGCAGATACAAACTACTATGTATAAAATAGACAAACAACAAGGTCCTACTGTATGGCACAGGGAACTATATTCAATACATTGTAATAAACTATAATGGAAAAGAATCTGAAAAAGAATATATATATATTCAGTTTTATATATACATATGCAAATATATTTATATATAAATATATGTATATATAACTGAATCGCACCAGAAACTAACACAAACTTGTAAATCAACTATACTTCAATAAAAAATAAAAACAAAAATATTTAAAGGAAAAGAAACTTGAGCTGTTTCCATTGCCCATTATTTGAGGAAAATGTCCCCTCTCATGATTTCAGCAAGGATGGACAAGTATCCATAAACCCTTAAGAGTGAAGATACTATTGAGTTGGCCAAAAAGTGGGTTCGGTTTTAAGCAAAAATAAAAGACACATTTTTCATTTTTCCCACGAACTTTACTGAAAAATATATTCATTAACTGAACAAACTTTTTGGCCAACCCAATTTCTATCACTGGAGTAAAATCACCACTATTTTTCATTCAAGAAAAAGTATTTTTTCTTGGTATAAATTGAACTATTTCTGCTTTTCTCTGGTAAAATCATACTTGGTGTTGTTGTCTATCCAAAACGAGGCTAATGTTAGTTAAAAACCACCATGGACTTCTGCTTCTGGCCAAGTTGGAGTAACAGGGACCAGATTTTCCCTCCCTTATGAAACAACCATAAAAGGGGCAAAACATAAAACATAGTGCTTTTTAAGACAGTGCACATCAGGCCACAAAGGACAGTGGGACATGGGAAATGCATGAAGGGAGCCCTACCATTTCCCTGGCTTACTATCTTAAGAGCGTTTCTAGGTCACGGTGCAGGGGGAGGAATCCAGGCAGAGCCCTGTAGACCCCCTGAGTTGAAGAGATGGAGCTGAGAATCCAGAAAAACCAACGTGGCCTGAGTTCCTAGGAAAGGGTACTGAAGCGAATAGGGCCACCCGGAGATCTGCAGAGGGTCCCCCTTGAGCACTTAGCAGAACCAAGGTTCAAGGCCAGGGAAAGAACTTCCCAAAAGGGTTAAGGAAACAGTGTTCAGTACTCACACCAGGCAGGCACACGTAGTATCATAAATGCAGACTATTGCAGCTTTCTTTTTCTTTTTGGCCGCGCGGCATGGCATGCGGGATCTTAGTCCCACCACCAAGGATCAAACCCCGGGGCCCCAGCAGTGAAAGCGCTGAGTCCTAACCACTGGACAGCCAGGAAATTCCCTCTTCCAGCTTTAAAAGATATAAAGCACAGCAGCGATTGCCTCGCACATTCAGGAAGTGTTCTTAGCATGGCCCACAAGAACCTGAATTACCCGGCCTACACTTCAGCCTCATCTCTGGGCCCTGCCTCTGTCTCAGTCAGTTTATTGCCAATAAACTGCTATGTAACAAATCGACCCTCCACTCAGTGGCTTGCTCCTGGCTTACTCCTGTTGAAGCCCAGAACCACTGTATGAGAAGTTCTACTACTCTCGGTCCACTGTGCTGTGAGGAGGCCCAAGCGAGCCACATGGAGGTGTCTGGCCAGTCCCAACACCCACTGCATGGAGAAGAGCCAGGCCCCAGATGTATGGACAAACTGAGCCAACCCAGCCATCCCTGGCTCCCTGGCCACCCCGATAAAGTCCCACTGTGGGGCAGAGATGGAGCCCTCCCTCTGTGCCCTGCTTGAATTGCTACTAATAGAACGTTTTTTCCTAATAACCACAGAATAATGAAATGAGCATAATAAAATGTTTTTCTTCATAATACTTCCACATCATATACTTGAATAGAAAGGTCCTTTCCTGTATTTGAGTAATCCCTGCCTTTTTTTAAAAAGGGGGGGGAAGCTTTTTAGTAAAAAAAAAACCCAAAAACCTTCAGCCTTCTGAGCTCCCTACATGGTTTATGAGGAAAGTGTAAGAGGCGTTTTTTATTTTTATTTAAAAAAATTAATTAATTAATTTTTGGCTGCACTGGGTCTTCGTTGCTGTGCACGGGCTTTCTCTAGTTGTGGTGAGTGGGGACTACTCTTCATTGCGGTGCGTGGGCTTCATCACGGTGGCTTCTCTTGCTGCGGAGCCCGGGCTCTAGGCACGTGGGCTTCAGTAGTTATGGCACGTGGGCTCAGTAGTTGTGGCTCACGGGCTCTAGAGCACAGGCTCAGTAGTTGTGACACATGGGCTTAGTTGCTCCACGGCACATGGGATCTTCCCAGACCAGGGCTCGAACCTGTGTCCCCTGCAGTGGCAGGCAGATTCTTAACCACTGCGCCCCCAGGGAAGTTCCCTGATGTTTTTTAACTATTTAAATGTAAAACTAAACCAGAAAAAAATTTTAAAACCTTGGTGGCTTAAAACAAAAATCCTTTCTTCTCATGCTTACAGGTCTGTGGATTGGCTGGGAGGCTCTGCTCCATGAGTCCCAGGCTTGGAGGGGCAGTGGGCGTGTTCTTACCATGCAAGGCCAGAAGCTTCCAGAAGGATGAGAGGAAACCCACAATGCCTCTGGACATCTACACATAAAACAAAAACTTGAAAGGTAAAGAAAGCATGTTTCCAGTGGAGTGAGGGAATGGGGGGAGGTGTAAAATAGGGGTATAGGATTGAGATACAAATTACTATGTATAAAATAAATAAGCTACAAAGACAATTGTACAACATAGGGAATATAACCAGTATTTTATAATAACTATAAATGGTGTATAACCTTTACAAATTTGAATCATTATGCTGTACACCTGAAACTCATATAATATTGTACATCAACTATACCTCAATTAAAAACAATAAAAAGCAGGTGTCATGGTTTAACGGGCAGCCTTGGGAGTATGTAAAATAATATAGTATCTCACAATCTGTAGCATGTGGATTCTGGTGACATACATACGTCTTCCCATTGTATATCCACACGTTTCTCTGCTTTCCCAACTATCTAAAAATGAGCTTGTGCCCATTTCTCTAATGGCCGAAGGAAGGATTTATGAAGGCTAATCCTATGAAGGGAATAATTTAGGAAGCCTAACTCTATGGAGAAGCACTTTACAAAAACAGCAGGCCAGGGCTTCCCTGGTGGCGCAGTGGTTAAGAGTCCGCCTGCCGATGCAGGGGACACGGGTTCGTGTCCTGGTCTGGGAGGATCCCGCATGCCGCGGAGCGGCTGGGCCCGTGTGCCATGGCCGCTGGGCCTGCACGTCCGGAGCCTGTGCTCCGCAGCGGGAGAGGCCACAGCAGTGAGAGGCCCGCGTACCGAAAAAAAACACAAAAAAACAAAAAAACAGCAGGCCAATAGTGACTCTTATGTCGAGTTCTGTACTATAATCGTTTGCCCATGTCAATGGATTTGTCACCTTTTTCCCTCTGGTCTAGAATTACATCATATCTCTGAGACAAATGATTTCCATGGCTTAAGGGTGAACTGTGGGTTGCAAACTCCAGCTCAAGCCCTTTCTGTGCTGTGTGGCCTGGGGTGACTCACTTAGACTCTCTGATCCTAAGGGTCTTTTTACCCTCACCTGTGGACTCCGCCCCTCCTTGAAGCAGAAGAGTCCCGCCCCCATATTACTGGCCCCGCCCACCAGGGCGCCCAGGTCGTGGTGAGCGGAGCTCGGGTAGACACGCCCAAGCCCCGCCCCCAGCCGCCCTGCCCTCCTCGGGCTCCCGGAGCCGCTGAGATTCATCATCCCACTGTGTACGGTCGCACGTCCTTCTGGGACTTGTAGTTTCCGTACACCGGCGCTGCGGGCCCGAGTCACTGTGCAGGCGCAGCGCGGCACCTTCTGGGAGTTGTAGTTCTTGACGGACCCGAGCGAGCCGCAACTCTCCCAGTGCGCACGCGCAGTCCGGGCCGGCCTAGCGCTTGGGCTAGTTTGTGGTGGCTGATACCTTGACCTGTGTGGCCCGCACTTCCGCGCCACCGCCGGACGAGGGGTCACCGGGGCTCCGCGTGGGCCGGATAGGCCAGAGACCGTGGAGAAACTGACCCAAACCCGCCAGGCTCGGCGGGAGCCGCCCAAGGCCTTCAGAGATGGTCCTGGAGGCGCGGGCGCCGCGGTGCGCATGCGCGATTGTGTGTACGCTTGTCTCCTGTGTGTGTGTGCTTGTCTCCTGTGTGTGTGTGACGGTATGATCCCGACTCCAGCGGCGTGTTCCTGTGCGTGTGAGTCCTGCCCTGCGTGCCACTCCAGAACTTTGTGCCGGTGCGGGCGTATAGCTATGTGTGTCACTGTGCGTGTAGGCCCGCTTGTCCCATCTGTGCATGAGACTTCATGTGAGTCCGTCCCCAAGTGTCACCACATGTTTGCACGTGCCTGACCCTAGCGGCCTGTGCCTGTGAATTTGAGCATTTGGGGACCTCTGCCTATCTGTGACTTTGGGCATGTGTGGAACTTGTTCTCCTAGGTGGGTGTGAGGTGTATAATTCCACACCCCTGGCTGTGCAACTGCGTAGGGTGGCTGGGTGGGTGTGCCTGCCAGCATGGAGCTGGATGGTCAGGGTGTGCCTGAGTGGAGGGCTGTGCACAGGATATTGATGAGAGACACTGCGAGGGTGGGGGTGCTGCGTGTGTGTGTGTGTGTGTGTGTGTGTCTGCGCGTGGGGGAGACCCTGCAAACCTGCGGCTCTGGATATGTGCGGAGCTCTGCCCACCGCATGACTCTGTGTGACTAGGGGTGCCACTGTGGGTGGTGACCCAGGCCAGGCCTGCCCGTTGAGCAGGGCGGCATGTGTGACTTCGTTGTGTGTGTACCCATGTGTGCATGGGCAGGCGTGACCGCAGACGCGCTTAGAGTTGAGTGGGTGTGCGAGACTGCCTGCCTCCTTGTGTATGGGAAGGACTGTGCCACAGCATATGGGTGACTGTGTAAGGGCATCTGAGGGCCAAGGCAGGGGGTGGTATAACAGCCCCCCCCCCCGTGTGGGTGCATGCAACTCCATGTGTGTGTCTGTGTGTGATGTGACATGTGTCTGCCTCTGAGCATGTCTCTGTCTCCCTTTTGGTTGCTTGCTTGTGCACCTGACTGACTGGCCCAGGTGTACCCCACCCTGAATCCACTTACCTTCCCCACGTGCACATAGAGGAAACACCCTGCGTTCTTGCTTTACCCACCCACGTGTGCCTGCCCCAGCATCTTCCTTCAGGGGTCCCTGTTTCTTTTCCTCACAGATGCTGACTGGACCCACTGAGGCATGTGTGGCCACGGCAGGAGCCACAGCCTGAGTGACATGGACAGGACCCGATGCTCCCAAACCCACGAGGTGGGTACCACTGCCTGCTCTGGGGACCCAGTCAGGCCCCACTCAAGCCTGAGGGCTGCCTGTGGGAGTGGCACCAGAACTGGGACTGGCCCCATTTGGGTCCCACCAGCAAAGTTCTCACCTCTGCACAAAGACCCTGCATGGTCTGGCCCTCACCCTGCCATATCTAATCTCCCCTGTTCTCCGCCTAGGTCACTCTTCTCCAGCGCCCCCCAACCCTGCCCAGCCCCTTAACTGTTCCTCCATCACCTCCATCATGGTCCTGCCTTAGGACCTTTGCACTTGCTGGGCTCACGGCCCAGAATCCTTGCTCCATAACTTCCTCCAAGTCTTGGCTCACTGAGCCCTGCACTGGGGGACAAGCATTCCAGGTAGGTGGAACGGCCAGTGCAAAGGCCCTGTGGCAGGAGTATGCCTGGAGTGTTTGTGGAACAGGGAGGAGGCCTCTGGCTGGAGCAGGGTAAGCCCAGAGCAGGTGAGGGTGTTGTAGAGGCTGAGGTCAGGGAGATGCTGTGCAGGCCATGGAGAGGAGTGTGGCATTTATGGAGCCAGTAGTGATTTTTTAAAAAGTATTTATTTATGTGGCTGCTCAGGGTCTTAGTTGCGACGTGCGGGATCTTTAGTTGCGGCACGTGGGATCTTAGTTCCCCAACCAGGGATCGAATCCGGGCCCCCTGCATTGGGATCTTGGTATCTTAACCACTGGACCACCAGGGAAGTCCTGCCATTAGTGATTTTAATTGGGAGAGAGAGGAAGAGGAAAAGCTCTGGAGCTGGGCAGCCCAGGTATGGGTCCTGGTATTGCCACTTCTGGGAGCCTCACTGAGGAATAAAAGAGCTTAAAGGGTGATGGGCACATAGGTCTGTGTTCAACAGGTGCTGGTTATTTTGGCCACTATAATAATACACCCGAGTTGGCTTCAGAGTGGCCGGGACCAGTGCCTCTTAGATGTTCCTGTGCCCACAAACCACCCGGGGCTCTTATCAGAAGGCAGATTCCAAGTTACCAGGCCTGGGGAGAGGCCTGAGCTCTGCGCTTGTCCCGGGCAATGCTGATGCTGCTGGGCCTTGGGCTAGGGCGGAGCAGTGTTGATTTCAGAGTGGAAATCAGGATCTCTGTGTTGACGGCTGTCGTGCTCTGTGTGCTAGTTAAGATGAAATGTCTCCTCCTGGTCTGGACATGTGGCCCACCCACCCGTGAAAACTTTCACTGGCTTCCTGTACCTGCTGTGCGTGTACACCTTCCTGTACACCTGCTCGTCGCCACCTGTAGCTCGTCTTTGCTGGGGTTGGGGTGGGGAGCACCAGGGGGATGAGGGGAGCTCAGAGCCTTCTGAGGGAGGCTCAGGCTCAGCCTGTGAGTGTGACTTTACACACAGCAGGGAGCAAGCTGGAAGCTGGTTGCGGCTGGGGGGAGACGGACACAGGGCCTCTGGACCCACGGGAGCAGGGTCTTTCAGGGAGGGGTGTGCTGCTGGTGATACCAGGAGAAACTCATCACCCCTAGGATGGCCCCCACTTGGCCCACCCACCCCAGGGGGCTGAACCCAAAGCAGGTCACTGACTGCTCTCCACACGTGCACATAGTCACAGGCACCAGGGATTAGGACTTCAGTACATCTTTTGCATGGACGCAATTGAACCCATAACAGCAGGGTTTAGAAACAGTTTTGGTTGTCACACCTGGGGGCATCCAGTGAGTAGAGGTCAGGGACGCTGCTCAACATACTACAAGGCACAGGATGGTCCCGCAACAAAGCATGATGTGACCCACACTGTCAGTAGACAGACCTTGCACTGATCTTTTTCCAGCCCGGGACAGGTGACAAACCTGTTTGGTTTTTTGTTGTCATTCTTTTTTTCTTTCTTTCCTTCTTTCCTCCTCTTCCTTCCCTCCCTTCCCTCCCTCCCTCTCTTTCTTTCTCATCCAGTAATGAAGATGTGAAATCGAGGCAGCAGCTCACAAAGCCGGGATGGAAGGACTCTTGACGGTTGCCGTCCAGCAAGACTCTGAGTTGGAAGAAACCCTGAAACACGAAGGTCATTTCAGGGATGGCCAGGAGAACCAGGAGGTCCACGAGGAAGACCCCACGGAGGACTGCATCCCAGAGCATGATGAATGCACCAGAACCACCAGGACCAGATCGAGCCCCACAGCTACCCAGGCTGACTGCAGGCCCCAGAGGCACGGTGCACCAAGAAAGAACCCAAACCAGAAGAACACAGACGCCAGCGCAGAGGAGGAGGAGGAACGAGGTGGTGGCACCAGAAAGCCGTGGAAGTGTCAGGACTGTGGAAAGGCCTTCAGCTACTGCTCGGCCTTCACCCTGCACCAAAGAACCCACACAGGGGAGAAGCCGTTCTCCTGCCCCGACTGCAGCAAGGCCTTTAGCCAGAGCGTGCACCTGATGCTGCACCGGCAGACACACACGGGTGAGCGGCCCTACACATGCGGTGAGTGCGGCAAGGCCTTTAGCCAGGGCTCCTACCTGGCAGCGCACCGGCGCACACACACGGGCCAGCGGCCACACAGCTGTGCAGACTGTGGTAAGGCTTTCATGCGCCCCACGCACCTGGCGCAGCACCGGCGTGTGCACACAGGCGAGCGGCCCTTCGTGTGTGGCCAGTGTGCCAAGACCTTTCGCAACCGCTCCTCCCTGCTGGAGCACCAGCGCATCCACACGGGCGAGAAGCCATTCGTGTGTGCACAGTGCGACAAGGCCTTCCGCTTCTCCTCGGCGCTCATCCGCCACCAGCGCACGCACACTGCCGAGCGGCCCTACGCCTGTAGCCAGTGTGCCAAGGCCTTCACGCAGATCACGCACCTGGCGCAGCACCGTCGCGTGCACACAGGCGAGAAGCCCTACACGTGCCCCGAGTGCGGTGCGCCCTTCAGCCAGAGCGCCTCGCTGGCCGAGCACCGGCGCATCCACACGGGCGAGAAGCCGTACACGTGCGCGCAGTGCGGCAAGGCCTTCACGCAGGTGTCGCACCTGAGCCAGCACCGGCGCATGCACACTGGAGAGCGGCCCTACGCCTGCCGGGACTGCGGCCGCGCCTTCAGCAACCGCTCGCACCTGGTGCAGCACCACCTCGTGCACACGGGGGTGCAGCCCTACAAGTGCCTGGAGTGCGGCACCACCTTCAGCCACGTGTCCTCCCTAATTGAGCACCAGAAGGTCCACACCGGAGAGAAGCCCTACCGGTGCAGGGACTGCGGCCATGCCTTCAGCCAGGGCTCATCGCTGACGCTGCACCGGCGCACACACACCGGTGAGCGGCCCTACGCGTGCCCTGAGTGCGGCAAGGCCTTCAGCAACCGCTCCTACCTGATCCAGCACCACATCGTGCACACCGGGGAGAAGCCGTACGAGTGCAGTGGCTGCGGCAAGGCCTTCGGCTTCTCCTCCGCCCTAATTCGACACCAGAGGACACACGCTGACGAGAAGGTGGGGGACACCTTTGCCCAGTTGCCACACCTGACTCAACACCTGAGCTCTGACCAGGAGGAGGAGCCTGTTGACGGGGGTGGTCCTGCAGAAACCGTGGTGGACCAGCCCAAGAATGAGGGCTGAGGGCTGCCAGGGCCTCCTATAGGCAGGCACCCTGCTGAGCCTTTTATACCTTGTGCTCGGGCTCTCAGCACTAGCGGGTAGATACCCTACCATCCCCATGTTGCCGATGAGGAAACCAAGGCTCTGGGAGGCTCCGTGGGGTGCCCGAGATCACACAGGAAGGATGTCACAGGGTCAGGACTGGACCTCGCATCTACCAGACTCACCTCCACCACCTCCCTGGTTCAAAATTCTAATTGTGACCCATGAAAGTAGACCCGAAGATATATCTGTGGGTCTCTGGTCGGCCTTTTGATCATTTTATGACTGAGTAGACATTTGGTCCACACATTTAAATAAAAGGTTCAGTTCCTTTGGTGCAGTTGGCATGGTAACAGGGAGCAGGGTCTTAAGAATAAATGTGGGGACTTCCTGGTGGTGCAGTGGTTAAGAATCTGCCTGCCAATGTAGGGGACGTGGGTTCGAGCCCTGGTCCAGGAAGACCCCACATGCCGCAGAGCAACTAAGCCCATGCACCACAGCTACTGAGCCTGCGCTCTAGAGCCCGTGAGCCACAACTACTGAAGCCTGTGCACCTAGAGCCCGTGCTCTGCAACAAGAGAAGCCACCCCAATGAGAATCCCACGCACCACAACGAAGAGTAGCCCCTGCTCGCCGCAAGTAGAGAAAGCCCGCACGCAGCAATGAAGACCCCATGCAGCCATAAGTAAATAAATAAATAAATTTATAAAAAAATAAATGTGGATCCCTAGGACTGAAACAGTGCTTCCAAAATTAGAGAAAAATGAGCAGAGAACTCCAGGGCAGGGAAAGTTGTTTTAGAAGGAAGCACCTCTCCCCTGACAGACCTGTGGAGGGTGATTTTTAGAGTGGACCCCAGTCTTTTTTTCAGTATGAGGAAACACCTCCCCTTTCCAGATGTTTTCCCCCAACTCAAAGTCCTGACTTTCATGGTTGTCTCTGTTAGCTCTTGCCAAGTAACAAGTCGCCCAGAATGTCCATTTAGTGTTTCCCATGCAGGGTGGTGCTGGAGGTCTGGACCAGTTTCATTCGATGTTGGGAAGGGGAGGGCCCACCATACCAGCCTCTTTCTCGGACCTCTGGGAGTGTGGGAACGTGTAAGCACCAGCGATTGGCCACAGAGTGGAGGTGGGACTGAAATCAGAGCTGATCCTCAGCGGCTGTCCACACCTTGGATTTACATTACTGCCACCACCTTTGTAAACTCAGTGCCTGCAGGACAGCCAAGTGGACTGCAGGTGTTCCCACAGTTGGGATAGTCTGGCATTAGCAGCTGTGTGGCTGGCCTGGAGTCTGGGCTGCTTCCGCTGCAGTCCCAATACCTGACTTCAGTGGATCAGTGTCTACAAATCTGTGCTTGTAGTTTTGTGAACACAGCACCTGAGGGACATCTGGGCTGATTTCTTGCCTTCCCGCAGTGGAGGCAGGGCCGAGGGCAGTGCCAACAACAGTGTACTTTGTGAGCCCACACGACAGGTGACAAGTGACACCACAGCGTGCTGCCTGATGGGCAGCTCCAACTGAGGAATACTCACTGACTCCTCTCCCATCCCACCCCCGTCACACCACAGCTTAGTAATGGGTCTGGGGGCCTCTACTCCAACAACTAGGGAGCATGCCCTTACCCCAACAGGGCAGTGAAAACCACAGATCAAAGAGGAGGCCCCACTCACCATCCAGGGCAGGCTCTGGTCACCGCAACACCAGTCACACCCCCTGTCAAGCAGATAATGGCCAGCACACACGGAGGAAAGACGCAGCAGGCATCCATATAAAAGCAGCCCTCGCACCAAAAGTACTAAAACCACGCAGGCTACACAAGGACATTCCATATAAAAATAGCCCTTGGGAGTTCCCTGGTGGTCTAGTGGTTAGGATTTGGTGTTTTCATTGCCATGGCCCACGTTCAGTCCCTGGTCAGAGAACTGAGATCCCGCAAGACATGCAGCATGTTTAGCCAACATAAAAACAAACAAACAAAAAAGCCCTCTAAGACCACAGTAGATAACTGTTCCTCCTAAACCCATAGGGTAAGAGAAATATAAGTAAAATGAAGAAGCAGAGGCATCACTCCAGATTAAAAGATCAAGAGAATTCCCCTGAAAGAACAAACAATGAAACAGACCGCCTCAGTCTAGTAGACACTGAATTTAAAAAAGGAGATAATGAAAATACTGAAGGAATTAAGAAGAGATATTGATAGAAATGCAGATTACTGTAAAAAGAAACTAGAAGCTATAAAAGGAACCAAGAAAAATTTAAAAATTCATTTGGTGAGATGAAAGATGAGCTACAGACAATAAATAGCAGATTGAATATGGAAAAGAATGAATAAGTGATCTGGAAGATAGAATAATGGAAATCTCCCAATCAGAGCAGCAGACAGAAAGCCAAATGAAGAAAAAAAAAGAAGAAAGCAATATAAGAGACCTATGGGATAATATAAAGCATGCCAATATATGCAAAATAGGGATACCAGAAGGAGAAGAAAGAGAAAAGGGGATTGAAAATGTATTTGAAGAAATTATGGCTGAAAATTTCCCAAACCTAAAGAAGGAAACAGATATCCAGGTACAGGAAGCACAGAGGGTCCCAAACAAGATGAACCCAAACAGACCTACACCAAAACATATCATAATTAAAATGGCAAAAGTTAAAGAGGGGATTCTAAAGGCAGCAAAAGAAATACAAAGTTAATTACAAGGGAACCCCCATAAGGCTATCAGGTAATTTCTCTACAGAAACATTGCAGGTTAGAAGGGAGTGGCAAGATACATTCAAAGTCCTGAAAGGGAAAAACCTGCAACCTAGGATACTCTACCCAGCAAGATTATTTAGAAGAAGAATAGAATAGAAGAAGAGATAAAGAAATTCTCAGATAAGCAAAAAGTGAAAGAATACAGCAATAGTAAAACCTAGCCCAAAGGAAATATTGAAAGGCCTTCTCTAAATAGAAAAGCAGCAAGACTCTATAGGAAAGAGAAAATCACAACTGGAAAGTAAATCACTTAAATAAGCCAGTGCACAGATTTTTTAAAAATCAAAAAAAATTTCTGCAAAATTTTCTGTGAAAGTGCTGATAACCACAATGAATGGCAGAAGGATAAACATGCAGATGTAAAAGAGGACATCAAAATCATACAATGTGGGGGAGGAGAGTAAGAAAATGTAGTGGGTTTATTTTTTTTCAGAAGGTGTTTCAGCTTATATGACTACCAGTCCAAGCAAGTAGATATAGGAAGATGTTAACATACTTGAAAAACAGGGTAACCACAAATCAAAAAACATACAATAGATTCACGAAAACCAAAAAGAAGAGAACACAAGCATAATACAAAAGAAAATCATCAAACCACAAAAGGAAAAACAAAAAGAAAGGAACAAAAAGAAATACAAAATCAATGGGAAAACAAGGTTTAAAATGGCAATAAGTACATATCTATCAACAATTACCTTAAATGACAATGGACTAAATGCTCCAATAAAAAGACATAGAGTGGCAGGTTGGATTAAAAAAAAACAAAAAAGCCTACAATATACTGCCTACAAGAGACCCACTTTGGGGCAAAGGACACACATAGATTGAAAGTGAGCGGATGGAAAAGGATATTTCATGCAAATGGAAATGACAAGAAAGCAGGGGTCACAATACTCATATCAAACAAAACAGAGGCTATAAACAGGAAAGATAAAGAAGGACACTATATAACAATAAAAGAAGAGGATATTACACTTGTCAACATATATGCACCAATATAGGAGCACCCAAATGCATGAAATTAATACTAACAGACATAAAGGCAGAAATCAATGGGACTACAACACCCCACTCACATCAATGGACAGATCTTCCAGACAGAAAATCAATAAGGCAACAGAGATCCTAAATGATACAATAGAATAGTTAGACTTAATTGATATTTTCAGGACATTACATCCAAAAGAACCCAGAATACACATTCTTTTCAAGTGCACATGGAAAATTCTCTAAGATTGATTACATACTAGGGCATAAAACAAGCCTCAACAAATTTAAAAGAGTATAGAAATTATTTCAAGCATCTTTTCTGACCACAAGAGCATGAAACTAGAAATCAACCACAGGAAAAAAAAATGAGAAAAACAACAATTACATGGAGAATAAACAACATGCTACTAAAAAACCAATGGGTCAAGGAGGAAATCAAAGAGGAAATTAAAAAATACCTTGAGACAAATGACAATGAAAACAATCATACAAAATCTATGGGAAGCAGCAAAAGCAGTTCTTAGAGGGAAGTTCATAGTGATACAGGCCTTCTTCAAGAAATAGGAAAAATCTCAAATAAACTAACCTACCACCTAAAAGAATTAGAAAAAGAAGAATAAACAAAATCTAAAGTCAGCAGAAGGAATGAAATAATAAAGATCAGAGAGGAAATAAAATAGAGATTTTTAAAAGCAATAGAAAAAAATCAATAAGACAAAGAGCTGGTTCTTTGAAAGGGTAAAAAAAATTGACAAACCTTTGGCCAGGCTCACCAAGAAGAAAAGAGAGAGGACCCAAATAAACAAAATAAGAAATGAAAGAGGAGAAATAGCAACTGATACCACAGAAATGCAATAAAAAAAGAGAATACTATGAACAATTATATGCCAACAAATTGGACAACCTAGAAGAAATGGACAAGTTTTTAGAAACATACAGTGCACCAAAACTGAATCAAAAAGAAATAGATAATTTGAACAGAGCAATCACTAGAAATAAAATAGAATCTGTAATTTAAAAAAAAAAAAAGACTTCCTACAAACAAAAGTTCAGGACCAGATGGCTTCACAGGTGAATTCTACCAAACATACAAAGAAGAACTTATATACTAATCCTTTTAAAACTCTTCCAAAAGATTGAAGAGGAGGGAACACTCCCAAAGACATTCTATGAATCCAGCATCACCCGGATACCAAAACCAGACAAAGACACCACCAAAAAAAGAAAATTACAGTCCAATATCTTTGATGAATGTAGATGGGAAAATTCTCAACAAAATATTAGCAAACTGAATCCAACAACACATAAAAACGTTTGTACACCACAACCAAGTTGGATTCATCCCAGGGTCACAAGGATGGTTCAACATACACAAATCAATCAATGTGATATACCACATCAACAAAAGAAAAGAAAAAAACCACATGATCATCTCAATAGATGCAGAAAAGGTATTTTATAAAATTCAACATCCAGTCATGATAAAAAGTTATGAAAGTGGGTATAGAGGGAACATATCTCAACATAATAAAAGCTGTTTATGACAAACCCACAGGCAAGATAATACTCAATGATGAAAAGCTGAAAGCCTTCCTACTAAAATCTGGAATCTAACACAACATTGTAAATCAAGTATTTACAAGTATACTTCAATAAAACAAATAAATAAAATTTATTTTATTAAAATAAATAAATAAATCAATAATAAATCAATAAAATAAATTTAAAAGCACTGAACGACTCTGATAAGACCAGCCCTAAACATGTAAATGAATAAAAGCATCAGCTAACTCAGATAATGATGAACGTTATGAAGGGGATTTTAAAAGGTATGGGGAAGTCATTCTGCATTTTACATGAGTTAATTTGAATTTAATGCTAACTAAAATAGCCTGTTTGTGGCCTGTCAAACATGCATTGTACATCTGCTTTAATTATTGAAGAAAAGGGCACACTGACCAGAAGTAAAGAATGTGTTAAAAAGAAAGGTTAAATGCCTCCCTTCCTGGGATGCCAATGCTGGTCCTCCCTCAATAAGACTCCCTTCCCAGGTGCCAAGGCCATACTGACTCTCTGTATACTCGCTGTATACGCGCTGGTCTGTTTTTGTTTAGTTTGGTTTTGGTTTTGAAACCTTGAAGAAATGTACCTCTGACTTATCTAATGTTCTTTGCTCTGACAGTATAGAACACTGTGCTGAAAACCATGCTTCTCCCGAGAAATTTCTCAGAATAATCTGGGAGGCTGTCTTCTGGGCTATAGTCCTCAGTTTGGCGCAAATAAAACTCTTTTCTATTTTTATTATATATTTATTGATTATTTTCATTGACAAGGCGTTGGTGGCATTTGCGGGGCTGCGCAGCTCTCTCCCAGGAGATGAGAGGCTAATGACAAAAAGGAGCCAGCCCAGGGGAAAGTTTGGGGGAAGACTGCTCACTCCTGCTGGTCCCTGAAGCCTGGCATTTGGAGGATGGGTGTGGGAGGTGGGGGAGGCCCCTGTATCAGCAGAGGGGACCCACCTCAGGTGAAAGGTGGGATGCAGACCGGACACACGAAGACACGCTGTGCTCACACACACCCCATCACAATCACATTCTGGACCCTGCCCTTCCCCCACCGCACATCCCCCAGTTCTGTTGGCTGACAACCGGGAGAAACGAACTCCAAGGACCACACCACCTGCCCCGCCCAGAGACAGCATCAAAGTCCCCCGCGGCCCCGCCCCTCGCCATAAGCCCCGCCCCGGCTTGCAACTGCTCCTGCGCGCTCCAAGCCGGGAGCGACTCCCAGAAGCCCTTGGGGCGCTGTCCTGTCTAGCGGCGCGGCCTGTACTTCCGGCCAGACTCGGTTACTATGTGGACAACCACCTGGGCAGCCGCGGTCCGGAAGGGCCAGGAGCCGCTGACTTGGGGCCGAGTCGACGGACGCTGTGTAGGCCCAGACGGGCCCTCTCCTTCCCGCCCTCTCTCCTCTTGGCGCCGCCGGGACGCCGGCCGGGACTCCGTTTCCCAGAGGGCGCCGCGGCTGACGGACGCGCTCACTTCCGGCGGCGGCCCGCCACCTGGGTTCCAGCTGGCCAGGCAGGGTGGTGGGCTCGGCGGCCGGCCGGGCGGGGCCGGCTGGGTGCCCGGCGTGCCCGGGCGGGCTGGGTGTGTTTTCGCGACCCCGGGGGCGTGTGCGCGCACGGTGGTGACATGCGGGGGACGGCGAGCGCGCGGGCCCGCGGCCTGGGATCCCCACCGCAGCGAGGCGTCCCCCGCACAAAGCCAGGAGCGGGCCGCGGCCGGAGCGCGGGGACCCCGGTTGCTTTCCCTTGCCCTGCCCGGGGAAGGCCGCGCGCAAGGAGTGGCTTCACATCCAGGGGCCAGCGGGGAGCGGCGACTACGGGGCCTGAGAATAGAGGTGAGTGTGACAGGTGGCCCGGCGGGTGGACGGGGACGAATTCATCCCCTCAGGGTGAGGGGAGGGTGGGGTCTGGGACAGGAGGCTTCTCGGGGCCCAAGTGCTAGTGAATGGCGTCCCTGGACTCCGGGGCTGTTGGATGGGGCCATCCAAAGGCCTGGAAATTCAACCCGAGAGCATCAGTCCGCGGTACAGGATCACTCTAACCGGCCACCTCCCTGTTTCAGGGCTCCTAGAGAGAAGACACCACCCCCCCTACCCGTGACAGCCCCTAGTAGAGTAGCGACCACATCCCAGGTGACCCTTCAAAACTGGTCCCATCCTACTCATGCTCGAGCATTTGACGCTCCACTTGTTGAATCCGTTTCAGATTTACAGCTGTCGTTTAAGACTCAGCAGGAAGGGAGCGTGGTGTAGATCTGGCCTGTAGCTACTTCTCTCTCTTCCCCCAGCTCTGCCTTCCAGGGACACGGCCTTTGTCCAGGTGAGGAGACACAAGCAGGAGGCGGCAGGGACAGAAATTGAACGGCAAGCCACCTCCCAGGTGAGTTGGCATTTCCTCTGTCCTCTCTGAAATGCAAGCTTGCTTTTCAGGACTTAATAATGTTTATTTTCTTTCAAAAGTTTTCAATCTAAGAGACCTGTCAGGGGAGCTGGTTCCCATTTCCTCACATTCTGGTGAGTGACGGGCTACAGGGACAGCCCAGGGCCTCCCTCCCTGCTTCCTCTTCATCCCACTCAGAGTTCGTTCTTCATTGAAGAAACGATTCAGCCCCTCCCTGTGCAGCTTTTCTCAGAGGGACTCTGACGGAGCAGAAAGGTACTCCTTAGCGCAAACAGGACAGCCCCTTGTGTTGTACCTGGTGTGCTTGGTACTCTCTTTGTGCCAGCCCCTGGAGAGACAGATGGCTAAGCCCCAGCCCCTGCTCCCAAGGAGCTCACAGCCTGTGGGTGGAAAGTCATGGAAGCATACAAGGTTCTGAGTGTGAGTTTTAGGACCAGGTACTGTGAGAGTAAGCGGGAGGAACTCTTGGCTCCTAGCTGCCTGTCGGGGAAGAGTAAGGATGTGATTTCTGAGCCCCATGTTTTGAAGGGAGGGGAGAGGTTTGGCAGACAGAAGAGGAAAGGGCAGCCCTGGTGCAATATGGAAGGCTGTCTTTTCCTCACTTGATTGCGTTCCTTCTTAGAATGCTAATAAATTCTTTGTTTCTGTCAGCTGTGTCTCCTAAATATGTGATCGCCAGCTCATAAACGTATGAGCTGGGTTCCAGTTGCCCAGACTGCATAGATTACCAGTGATCTCCATCCACATTACCAAAGGCAGTGCTCAGTTCTTCGTCTTTCTTGATTTTCTTTGGCACTTGACGACCGTTGGCGTTTGAAATAGTTCAGGGGTTGGCAGGCTTTCACTGTAAAGGGCCAGGTAGTAAATATTTTAGGCTTTGCAGGCTGTGAGGTCTCTGCTGCAGCTACTTCCCTCTGCCTTGTAGAGCTAAAGCAGCCACAAAAAATATGTAAGTGATTGGGTGGGGTTGCGTTCCAATAAAATTTTACTTACAAAAACAGGTAACTGCCACCCCCTGAAAGAGCTCGCCCTGGCCCTCCCACCTTCCTGACTTCTCAGCTTTCACTGCTGGTTCCTCCTCACCCTCCTGACCTACAGCTGTCCCTGTGCCTCTGGGCTCTGTACTTGGCTCTCTCTTCTTGTCTGTCTGCAGCACTTTCCTTGGGGAGGTCAGCCCATTCTTGTCTGCACAGACCAGCCAAGCACTGACTTCTCCCAATCCGCCTTTCCAGCCCAAATCTCTCCTCTGAGCTCCAGGCCTCTGTGTCCAACTGGACTCCTCCACATGAATGTCGAATAGGTAACACAAACCTAATACATCCAGACCCAGGTTCCTGGGGTTCCCCCCGACAATTGCCTCTGTCTCTGTGGCAGTTTCATGCTCTGAGTTACTCAGGTCAGAAGCTCTGCTGTCATTCTTGTCTCCTCTCTTGCCCTCACCTCCCACGTTTGGTCCATTTGCAAATCCCGTCAACACTGTTTTCATGTTGTACCCAGAATCTGACAGTTATCACCACTGCCACCACCGCGTCGGTCCTCATTATCTTGCCGTTGGCCCCGTCTACTCATGCTCCCCATGGTCGCTTCCCAATGCAGCAGCCAGAGGAGTCTGTTCTGCCACTCTCTGCTCAAACGCCCCAATGGCTTTCCCAAATGAAGGCCAGCTCCTTAATGTGACTGACAGGGCCCCGAGTGACCCGGCCCCCTGAACTCTGACGTGTGCTACCACACTCCCCCGTCACTCACTTTACTTTCTCAAAAGTTGCCTTCTCGTTTTCCTGATCACTGTGTCTAAAATTTCAGAGCCTCCCACCCAAATTCCTCACATCCCTCTTCCTTGCTTTACATTTTAAGACTCTTAGCACTTTTCAATATACTATATACTTAGTTTATCTGGTTTTCTCTTGTCTGATTCTCTTGTACCACAAAGTACATTTGACACAGGCAGGGATTTTGGATTCTTTTGCCCCAGCGCCTGATATGGAAAATAGGTGGTGGATGAATGTGTGAATGTAGTCTTAAAGTTCTCCTGGAGCCAATGTTTCACTATTTAATATAGCATTACAATGATACTTTTTATACCTGAAAATGTGCATTATTTCTGATCACTTTCTATGAGTATATTCCCAGAAGTTTTTCATTCCTGTGGATTAAAGTTTACCAAAGTTACATGAAAGCAAAATACTTTAAAAATTATATGTGGATGGAACAGCAGTAGGGTCTCAAAAGCTAGAATTCTAGATTTTACTTTTTTACTTTAAAAAAAAGTAAACTTTACCCCCATCAAAAAAATTATTACAGAATTTTCATTTGTGTATTTTAAAAATTAACTGAATTGAATTGAACCAAAAAAAACCCCTTTGATGCATTTTTTTTCTGTAAAATACTTTTTTTTTTTAAACTAGTTTGTTTGTTTTAATTTTTATTCATTTGTTTGGCTGCACCAGGTCTTAGTTGCGGTGTGTGTGATCTTTAGTTGCAGCACGTGGGATCTAATTCCCTGACCAGGGATCGAACCCGGGCCCCCTGCATTGGGAGCATGGAGTCCTAACCTCTGGACCACCAGAGAAGTCCCTCCTGTAAAATACTTTTTACTCTTTTTTTTCCTGTAAAATGTTAACACAAAGTATTTTTCTGTAAGGATAAGGTTGCTTTTTGGTTTTTATTTGTTTTTAAAGTTCATCTCATCTTTATTATGTTTGAGAGTTAAAGCACCAGATCAATTTCATATTATCAGTACAGATTCTGTACCTGTATGTTTCCTCCGTGGTGTAGTATGACCCTGTGAAACCCACCTGAAAGTCTGCACGTCTGTATGATGGCAACAGGAATAAGACCAGGACCTGCACATTCTCGCTGTGTCCTCACATGGTGGAAGGGGCTGGGGAGGTCTCTGGGGCCTCATCTGTAAGGACACTAATCCCATTCATGAGGGTGGGCCTCCCAGAGGCCCCCACCTCCAAATACCATCACACAGGGCATTAGGATGTCAACATAGGAAGTTTAGGGGGACACAAACATTCAGACAAAGAGCTGACAAAAGTCATTGATTCCGTATATAAGGAGCAATCTGTATAAACTGGGAAAATGTCTTAAAAGGATATGCACATACTGTTACTTTGGGGTCCCTCTGGAATATGAGATTGGAGAGATGGGGAAGGGGATGTTTCTTATTAAGAAGAAAAATCAAAACCAAAAAAACCCAGTTGCCAAGTATAAGAAAATATTTGAACTTGTATTCTTCTCTTTAAGGGCCCCCAAATTCCAGTTTTACCAATAACAAAGTAGTAACAAATGCTAGAAAAATAGGCAGCATTTTCTCTGGCTCCAACAGACTTATAAAGTTACTGTAAAGATCCTGTGAAGATATTTTAAAAGATACTGTAATTTATATACAATTTATATACTACATATAATGTATATATTTTGTTTCATTTAGTAAGGAATATCAGAAAGCTATTTGAATATCTGAAAAATTTAAGTACAAGACTTCCCAGCCAAGGAGTAGGCAGTTAGAATTGTAAGATTGGAACCTGAAAAAACCCATCATTCATTCATTCATTCACGCTGTGCCAGGTCTCAGTTGCTGCACGTGGGATCTGTGTTGTGGCATGCGAACTCTTAGTTGTGGCATGCATGTGGAATTGAACCTGGGCCCCTGCCTTGCGAGCACGGAGTCTTACCCACTGGACCACCAGGGAAGTCCCAAAATCCCATCTTTTAGAATTGGGTCAGAAAAGAAGCAGAAAAGTAGCCTCTGTCTCAGCACCTGTGTCTTTGAACGCAATTGAAAATGTTTGCCAAAAAAAAAATCTGCATTGAAATGTTTTGTTTGTTTTTAAACCGCTTTGTTGAGGCAAGATTGACACATAGAAAGCTGCACATTTTTAATATGTACAACTCGCTGAGTTTGAGGGTAAATACATACTCATGAAACCAGCACCCCCATCAAGGCCATAGACTTATCTATCAGTTCCCAGAGTTTCCTCCCTTCCCTCTTTAGTATTTTTACTTTTTTGGCAGTGAAAGCACTTAGCATAAGACCTACCTTCTTGGCCGACTTCAAGAATGCAGTGCAGGGAATTCCCTGCCGGTCCAGTGGTTAGGACTCCGTGCTTTCACTGCTGACGGCCCGGGTTCAGTCCCTGGTTGGGGAACTAAGATCCCACAAGCCATGGGGTGTGGCCAAAAAAGAAAAGAATACAGTGCAGTATTTTTAGCTATAGGCACTGTGCTGTACATTAGAACTCCAGAACTTACTCATCCTGCATTACTGAAACTTTGTACTCTTTGATCATCCCCATTTCCCCCTCCACTAGCCCCTGGAAGCCACCATTCTACTCTCTATTTCTAAGAGTTGGGACTATTTTAGATTCCACATATAGGTGAGATCGATCATGCAGTTTTTGTCCTTCTCTCTGGCTTATGTCACTTAGCATACGTTTCGAAATGTTTGGGTTTTCATATACCTAAATATTTCCACTGCTGAGTCTCGCGCAGTTTTCAAAACTTGAAGGCATTTAAAGAACCGCAGGTGCAAAATGCAGGTCAGTAACAGATCAGGGTGAACAACTCGGGGAACGAGAGCCAAGCCTGCCTAGTGAGGTAAGCGCTCCTGCCAGCCACTCAGCCAGCAAATCCGTTCCTCTGCCTTTGAGGCTGGGTGCACTCACTTGAGGACTTGCTGCTGTGAGCTGGCCTGCATTTGAGCACGTCTTTGCTCAAGGCTGACTAAGCAGTTCCCGGCTGTTTCCCGCAAGTGTTACCAGGTGTTTTCTGTGTTTTATGGGGCCTTGGCGTCTCCCGCTTAGGAGAGCCCTGCATCGGGACTTCACCATCTCCACACAAAGCAAGATACCACTCACAGAACCGTTTACACAGTTCAGTTAAAAATCTTCAAAGTTGGTGCAAGTTAAAGAACGTGTGATAGTATTATATATTATTCAACAGATAACAAATCTCCAAGGCGCTTTCGTTGCTGGTAGAATTTAAATGGAAAGGTTGAGCCGTGGGTCAGAGTCGGCAGAGCGAACGTTCATTTGGTGTTTACAAGGCACCTCACGTTCTGAGCGCCGTGCTTGTGCTATCCTTTTTAACCCATGGCACGGTCTGTGAGGTTGGTTTTATTGATGTTTCCCTTTTAAACATGGGCAACTGAGACGTAGAGGGGTTAAGTAACTAGCCGAGGTTTCAGAGCTGGTGAGTGGACAGAGTCCTTAATTCAGCCTTCGGGGTAGTTGGACTTTTTTGCTTCCTGATTTGAGTCTATGCTTTTGAAAATCCCAAGGCTGCCAGATATTTAAATATACCTTCTGTTAGCCTCAGATTCTGGGGGTCAGAGTTTGAATTGAATAAATGTTCAAAATACATTAGGATGTATCAGCATTGTACACTGAAATCATAAAATTATGCCACATAAAATTCCACCAGCAGTGCATGAGTAGCAGACCCAGTCGTAAACGGGCTTGCAATGCCTCCTCGATACTTGCCCGCTTCTCTGAGATGGTACCTTGATTCTTTTTTTGTAATTGTGGTGTAGTTGACAACATAGTGATTCACAATTTTTAAAGGTTATACTCCACTTATAACTATTATAAAATGTTGGTTGTATTCCCTGTGGTGTACAATACACCTTGATTCTCAAAGGCATCTTATTAATGAAAAGCTTTATCGTATTTTTCATTCTAATTATACACTCATCTTTATTTCAGAAAAAAAGAATTCGGTTAGTTTGTTTTAAATGAACATTCAACCTGTGATGAACACTAAAAGCAAATAGAAATCCTTAGAACACAGTTTGGGGTTTAGTCATGTGATGTTCACCTCCAGGTTTATTTCCCCATTCGTTTTTTTTTTTTTTTTTCCCCGGGAGAAAGAAGAATTTATCATTACTTGCAGGAAGTGATGAGAACACCGGGGATCTTTCCCAAAGCAGTGTCTCCTGTTTCCCCATTCTTGTGCTGATCCAGGGCTGGATGTCCTCATGGACTGTCCTCTTGGTAAAAAACGCTCTGGTACCTGTTGTGCGTGGAACAATTTAGCCTCCGTTGTTTATTGTTTCTAATTGATGTCACATATTTCTCTTGTATGTACCTCCTGTCACCAGCACAAAATTGCGAGTTCTCCGAGGGTAGAGGCTCTCTATTTTTCTCTTTCCTCTGAAGTTTACAGTGTAATGAGGCCCGCTGTCCAGTAATTAACTAGATATCCACATCACTGGGTATTTTCCCTTACATGTATAATCTCCTACCTAAAATGAAGGGGGTAACCCTTAGGCCCCTATATTAACTTGCAAGGACTGCCATAAGGAGAACACCACAGGCTGAGCAGCTAAAACAACAAACAGTATACCGTTCTGGAGGACAGAAGTTTAAGACCAAGGGGTGAGCGGAGTTGGTTTCCCCTGAGGCCTCTCGTTGACTTGTAGACAGTCGCCATTTCGCTCTGTTGTCACATGGTCCTCCCTCTGCGCTCACCCATCCCTGATTTCTTCCTCCTCTTAACAAGAATACCAGTCAGATTGGATCAGGGCCCAACCGTGTGACTTCATTTAACTTTTAGTCACCTCTTTGAAGGCCCCGTCTCCAAATACAGTCACCTTCTGGGTATGGGGGGTTGGGGCTTCGACTTGTGCATTTGGGGGGCAGGGCCTGAGCACTGGTCCAGCAGGAATGTGCTTTTGTCGTTTCAGAGCTTGGTGACATTTGGGGATGTGGCTGTAGAGTTCTCCCCAGAGGAGTGGGAGTGGCTGGACTCTGCTCAGAGGAGTCTGTACAGGAGTGTGATGCTGGAAAACTACAGGAGCCTGGTCTCGCTGGGTAAAGGCCCCCCCTCCCTCCTCATCACCACACCCTGCACCATCCTCTTCCTTCAAGCCAAGGACAGACCCACAGCATGACCACGTCCCGTTTCTTCTTACATATTTAGGACTTTGTGTTTCTAAGCCCAAAATGATCTCCTCACTGGAACAGAGGAAGGAGCCCTGGGCGGCGAAGAGAACGTTGACAAGAGGCGGGTGTCCAGGTGAGCATGGGAGACCCAGGTGGGATGAGGCCATGGCAGTCGCAGCTCCGCGCCTTCAGACACCTGGGATCATCAGCAGCCTTGAGCCTCTGGCCTGGAGGGAAAATCTAGGCCTGGGCTTTGCAAATTCTCCTTCTCCCCATCTCTTCTCTCCACCTCTGCTTCCCCCCCAACCAAGTGTAACTTTTTTGTTTGTTTGTTTTTGTGGCCATGCCACGCAGCCTCTGGGATCTTAGTTCCCCAACCAGGGATCAAACGCGCTCCCCCCTGCAGTGGAAGGCAGGGTCCTAACCCCTGGACCACCAGGGAAGTCGTGTTACAATTCTTGTAACTCTTGTCCTGTCCTCTGGATCTCATGTTTTCCCAGCACCCGTCTTACCCTTTTGCTTTTCACACTTACACAGTCGTCACTTTCTTTAAAAATCTTCAGCTGATTCTGATGTAGGTTTTACTATCTTATTTCTCTTTGATGAAATGACTTTCATTTACAGACTTCTTTTAACTGATTGTTACTGCACGTCAGCTTTGAGTGAGCCCACCAGGTGCTGGCTGGGAAGATGAGCATAAGCTGTTAGAAAACTAACCATCCCGTAGGGGCGATAAGACATTTCTGTACACTTAAGTGCAGTAGAAAGTACTGTCCTACATATGATTAGTGTAAATAGGTACCTAAGAGGAAGAAAAAAGTTATTCCCGGTTTCAAGCCAGGGAAACAAGGTACAAGAGTAGAGCCTTGAGCAGAAAGGTGAGAACGAGAAGAAAGACATTGGTAGTTCAGGAGAGGATTTGTGTTGAGCCGTGATCCATCTGGGGTCCAGGCGGACTTCCCCCGTGCAAACAGGCTGCACACAGGTGGGCGACTGGCTCTCAGAAGGAAAGGACACTGATTCTGATTTGATGGTATGTTCCTGCAGATATTGTGATGCAGATATCATCATATTTATACCACTTGGGAGTACAGAGATTTCAACCACAACACTATTTCTGGAATAGCAAGTTAACCAAGTAAGACAAGGAATCAGAATTACAGATTTCTTTTGGAGGTTCCTGTAATAGGAACTGACTACCATTTCTAAAGAATTGAGAATCTTGTAAGACCTCTTTGTTCAAAGCGTACTTCGGCAGAAAAGTTTGTATCAACAGGACAGTTTACAAACTCTGACGACTCACATGGGTCATCGTATGGCCCAGGAGAACTGGAATGGCGTTTTGGGGAAAAGTTTTCCATTTATCATGGTACTAAATCACATTCTCTGAGCAGTTTTCTGAGACAGAACTGTTTTTTTCCCTTCTGTTGACCCTTCTTCTGTTGCTGAGACTGTAGTTGATTTTGAAGACTTGTACTTTTAAGGCCAGAATCTGAACATTGGTTAGTTAGCATTGTAATCAAAAAAAAAAAAAGGAGACGTTAGTTTTTAAAAACAAAGAGAGAGAAGAAATTTTTGCTAAATAAAATGGAGAAAGAGTCAAAGTGAGACTTCCATAATAGCGCTGAGATAAGGATCATATAGCATTTCCTTCAATAGGCTCTGCCCCTCTTTGTCTATTTTGGCCACATTTTATCTTAGATTTAAATCTCTGTGAGCTCTCTCACCTCCTGCACTTCGATCTCTTTCTCCAGTCTCCTGCTAAAACCATAACATGCACTACTTGGTCAACCTTTAGGTGTGAAAACTCACATTGTGTCCTTTAGGGTTAAAGCTACACAAATTTGGGAATGGAAGGCCAGTTGGTCATATAAAACAGCTTTCGAAACAGTATACTTTTTTTGAGGATTTTTTCCCATCTGATTACATTTTGGAAGATTTCTTCATACTGGTATATAATCGAAGAGATATTTACCTTCTTAAAAATATCTTTTAGACTCACGGGCTCTGCCAAAGACCAAGGAGTTATCTTCAAAGAAGAGCTTCTGTGAAGAAAAGTCATCCCAGGCGGTGCTAATGGAGAGGCCCACAACCTACAGTCTGGAGTGCTCCGTTCTAGGGGAAGACTGGGGTTACAGTGCTGTGTTGGAGAGGCATCTGGTGAGTCAGGGTGTAAATGGAAGGGGAGACACGCTTACAGATAAGTTGCATGAGGTAGACTTGGCGAGATTCCTAGTAAGGCACTTACAGAGGCAGTGCTGATGACTCCCAGGAGCTTCCTTGTGTCCTTCACAAAGAAACCCTTCCTTAGGAAAGCGATCTTGTCTGCAGTAAGTGTGGGAGAAGTTTCCGTTGGAATCCAGGGCTGCATACCGACAGAGTGTCCCCCCAGAAGAGAGAGTACCTGCAGTCTTGATACACACAAGGGGGAACACTGGGTCACAGCAAGTCGTAAACAAGTCTGTTTAAATCAGAAATGTTCGACTTGTAATGGATGTGAGAAGACTTTGAATAGGATCTCAACCCTTCCTTTTCATCAGAGATTTCATATGAGAGAAAAACCCTCTGCAGACTTAATTGAACGTGTGTTGAACGTCAGGAAGCCTCCAGTGAACTTCAGAAAATCCATACTCTCTGTATCTTCATTCTCCTCCAAGAAATTATAGATTCTCCATGGCACAGTTTCCCCTATTTTTCTTTTCTTTCCCCCTAAACATATACGACATAGCTAGCTCAGTCGTCAAGTGACCGGCATCACTCAGAACCTAGTGAAAATTCTTGGTACATCACAGCATGTGGATGCAGCCCACCCCACAGAGCCATCGTGGGTTCACGAGCACGGTTTGATGAGAAATGTGTTTGTACCATTTCAGGGCTTGGTGACCATCACGAACATGGCCGTAGATGTCTCCCAGCAGCCAGACCCAACTCGGAAGAGTTTCTGTAAGAATGTTGTGTGGGAGGACCACAATCTGGGGGCAGTAGGTAAGGATGTTCCTCTCCGAAATCTGAAACTTCAGGAGCCCCCACTTTCGTTCCTCAGTTTTGAATTGTGTGTGGGGGTGGGGGGTGGGGGGGGGTGGCAGGGTTGTCTTCCAAAGCACTGGGTTGAATTTTTACTCGCAATTCTTAAGAGTGTGACGTTTGTAGAGTTGAGAGTTAGTATCTCTGTCATACTTGAAGCATCAACTTCAATATCCTTAAAATACTCTTCACTTTTCTTCCTGGTCCTTCCTGTAATAAAGCACTCTTCCTTCAAAGCCAAGGAATTGGTTGTCCATTTAAGAATGCCAAGGGTATGACTGAAACCACTGTCTTTTCCCATGTGCAGGACATTGTGTGTCTGAGCCAGACTTGGTCTCTTTGCTGGACCTTGGGAAGGAACCCTGGGTGGTGAAAGGAGAGCTGGCAAGAGGCCCATCCCCAGGTGAGCGCGAGAGGCCTGGGGTGGAAATGCCACTGCAGGCCAGAGTGTAGTTCTCACCAAAGAGGCCAGGTGCTCCCTAACGTACAGAGAAAGCCCACCACGTCCTCGGGTCTGGAAAGAAGATTGAGATCCGAGCTTTGAAAATTACATTATCCTCCCCTCCCCTCCTCCCCTCCCTCCTCCCCTCCCCTCCTCCCCTCCCTCCTCCCCTCCGCTCCTCCCCTCCCTCCTCCCCTCCCCTCCTCCCCTCCCTCCTCCCCTCCCCTCCTCCCCTCCCTCCTCCCCTCCCCTCCTCCCCTCCCTCCTCCCCACCCCTCCTCCCCTCCCTCCTCCCCACCCCTCCTCCCCTCCCCTCCCCCTCCTCCCCTCCCCTCCCCTCCCCCTCCTCCCCTCCCCCTCCTCCCCTCCCCTCCTCCCCTCCCCTCCTCCTCCTCCCCTCCCCCTCCCCTCCCCCTCCTCCCCTCCCCCTCCCCTCCCCCTCCCCCTTCCCTCCCCTCCTCTCCCCTCCCCCTCCTCTCCCCTCCCCCTCCTCTCCCCTCCCCCCTCCCCCTCCCCCTCCTCCCCCTCCTCCCCTCCTCCCCTCCTCCCCCTCCTCCTTCCTCCCCTCCTCCTTGCCCCCCCACCCCACCTTCTCTTGGTTGATAACTCCTCCCTGTAGCTCTGCTCCTGTCCTTGGCCACTCAGACATGGATCAGCCACTTGGTTCTTTAAATGATCTCTTCCAGACCCCGAGGGTTTCTGGAGCTGTCTTCCAAAGGTCTGATGTTCGTAGTCACATGGCCACTCACTTCGTGATGCATCCATTCCTGTAAGAACCACAAATTGAAGGAGGGAGCCACTTGGCTTGACATTGGCAGGCGATTGGAGAATGAGGGAATTTACACTTCTGTCCTCAGCCATCAAATATTTACATCAAATATGACATGTGCATGGATGACTTGCATAAACCAGAGCTTGTGAAATTCCCAACATGGCCTTAAAGAGGCAAAGGACAGGGTTCCCCCCAGAGAATCCTTGTCTGGGTTGGAGAGGGTGGCCAGGTGGATTGCAAGAAGACGTGGGCGGAGGGCCGTTTCTTCGATACACAAGGAAGGAAAAGAAACTTCTTTTGAAAATAATGGTTTTCAGAAAGTGTAATCCTGTCACCTGTCTGGGAAAGGAATAGAAAATCATAACCTGTAATCACAATATGTTAACAAGACAACTTCAGGCCCTTCAAGCCCTGATGAACACATATGTTGTTTTATGTGGTAGAAATAGAGTTCGCGTTCTGTCCTGCGTACCAGTGTTTTCACGTGAGTTCCATGTTCCGTGTGCCACTGCTCAATTAGGTTGCGTCACATTTCTTGGTGTTAAAAATATAACAGGCACCTTTATGTTAGTGAAGGCTGTACATTTTGGGGATGCCTGTATCCCTGGAAGTGAAAATCTGCTGAGCTCTGAGAGTTTTCTGTTCTAGTGACTCTAGCAATGGCCAGATGACTAGATGTATGGGTTTAATTGCATCATCGTAGCATTGGGTAGTTTGGTGAAAATGTTTAGCTTATTATTTGGTGAAAGATTATAGCCTAAGGTTATTTTTTTATTATGAAAATGAGTTGAATACTTTCCTCAAATTTTGTTATTGTCTTTATCCTTTTGTAAAATGTCCCTCATTTATATCCATTTCTCTATTTGTGTCTTAAATTTTTTTTGTTTTTGATCTTTTTTTAATATTTGGCTGTGTCCAGTCTTAGTTGTGGCATGCAGGATCTTTCATTGCGGTGCGCGGGCTTATCTCTAGTTGTGGCGTGTGGGTTTTCTCTCTCTGACTGTGGTGCATGGGCTCCAGAGCATGTGGGCTCTGCAGTTTGCAGCACACGGGCTCTCTAGTTGAGGTGCACAGGCCCAGTAGTTATGACCACGCAGCATGTGGGATTTAGTTCCCTGACCAGGGTTCAAACCCACATGCCCTGCATTGGAAGGCGGATTCTTTACTACTGGACCACCAGGGAAGTCCCTATTTTTTTGTTTTTTGGGGTTTTTTTTCCTTTTTTGGCTGTGCTGCACAGCATGTGGCATCTTAGTTCCCCAACCAGGGATCAAACCCATGCCCCCTGCAGTGGAAGTGCAGAGTCTTAACCACTGCACTGCCAGTCCAGTCCCAGTGGGGTTTTTTTAATGTGAACATTAATTTTTTAATGTATTGTTTCAAACTATCTTTTACATATGGTAATAAGTATTTTTCTTTTCACTAGAATTTTTTAAGTTGTACATAAAATCTTTAAAAATGTTATATAGTCTAATATATTACTACTTTTATGATTTCTCCTTCTATTTGTATCCTTAGAAAGTAGACAGAAACTTATATCTAAGTGGCTCTCTAGTATTACAATATATGGAAATACCATAATTTACTTAACTAATTTACTGTTGAGGATATTTGAACCTTTAGGTTTTTTCTGGTTTTCACCTGTAATAAACTGTGGTCCAGTTTGTTCATATCTCTTTGCATGATCAAAGTATACATGTCTTTTAAGTTTCATGAACATAATAACAGGCTGTAACACCATTGGTAAACAATATATGAGAATACCTGTTTCCATACATCTTCACTAATAGTATTTTGGGTTTTTTTAAATATTTTCCAAGCTGTGGGGTGAAAATTGAGTTTTGTTTAATTTTTATTTTGCAGACTACTTGTGAGGTTGTGAATACATGTGTTTAAATCCATTCAGGGTTTATACTCTGTTAGTGATGTCTTCATGCCCATTGCCCACATTTCTGCTGGGTCATATTTCCTTGCTTGTATATAGCATGAATGTAAATCCTGTTTTATAAATGTGATATTTTTCCCCCAATTTCCTGTGGCTTGAAAGGTTGCATGTGGTGTTTCTTGCTATCCAGTATTTTAGATTGGTAGCTTCATTTATAGAAGCTTTAGCTTTGATTTTTGTTTCATTCATGGTTTTTTGTTTCTGTTAATAGATATATTACTCCCATTTGTACTGTACAACAAATTTGTTTGGTCTTGTTTCTGTTGCTTATTTAATTCTTCCTTGTTTCTCTCCATGAATACATTATTAAGTCTTTCTATCCATGAACACAGGATGTCTTTCCATTTATTTGGCTCTTAATTTTATTAAGCAGTGTTTGTAGTTTTCAGTGTACAGTCTTGCACCCTTTAAGGTAACTTTTTTCCTCAATAATTTATTCCTTCACTGCTATTTTTCATGGAATTATTTTCATAATTTCCTTTTCAGATTGTTCATTCCTAGTGTATTGAAATACAGCTGATTTTTGTGTGTTGATCTTGTATACTGCAGTTTTGATGACTTGATGTATTAGCTCTAATACCTTTCTTGTGGATTGTTTAGGGTTTTCTATATATGGGATGATATCATCAGCAAGTACAGTTTTTTTTTTTCCTTTCTAATTTGGATGCCTTTTATTTCTATTTAATTGCTCTGGCTGGAACTTCCCAGGTATCTTTGTCTTGTTATTGACCTAAGAAGGAAAGCTTTCAGTGTTTAGATGCCATTAAAAAAAATACTTTATTTTCCTTTTTTAAAGATCATCTTTTCCCAAACATCTGGCTCTCTGCATCATCTCTCTCCCCAACACCACTTTGATCTCTGTACATTTATTGTGATATAGCTCTACTTGCACAAGTTTTTGGTACATGCTAAGTGATTTAGCAAAGGGATTTCAGACATAATCATTCCTCCCTGCAAGCTTGTAGTCTGAGGTAAGCCATATACCCGATCAGTGGTGTGTATGATGTAATCAAATATAATATCAGCACTCACTATTTTTATAGAAACAGTCTTTCCAGAATGAGAAATTCCATTACTTAAATGGCCAGAGAAGAAGTGACGATTTTGTCAGGCTTGCAGAAGCAAGCAGGTCAGTGTAAAAATGATTTCTGTGTGACCGCTGAACTTTAGCCATCAGTTGGCACTGTAGGTTCTGTTGAAATCAGTCAAATAAGATACAGTTGACAGAAACACCATTTCTGGTTGTAGGGGAGTGATTGGGCTTTCAGGACTCTTAATGAACGTCATAGAATACACTGTCCTTTTGTGTTTGGTGTGCTTCTTGGAACAACTTTGGTGACATGATGACTGCCCTGGCATCAAAGCTGCATAGCCAGGGGTGAGAAAGGGTGAAGAGAATGACTGTCATAGACTGTATTTTTAGGTGATGTGATTACAGAACATTTTTCCGACTCCTGATGCTTCTGATGTGTGACTGATTCCACATACATTTATCTTTTTTTCTATTCACCTCTCTGGGTTCCTGTATGAATCCAGTCTGGGGTCGTCTTACATACATTGTAGACTGCATGTTCACATGTTTTAGAGGTGCACAATTTATGTGGTTTAATTAGGGTTTAATTCACCAATTAGTGAGTTTCTTCACAGTTTTCCTTTTAGTAGATTCCTTTTCTCCCAGCCTATGATAAAAGAAATGTTTGTTTCTTTTCTTGATATCTTTCAGGCCAGCAGTCTATACATGAGACCCAGGAGTTATTTCCGAAGCAGGATTCATTTGCTGAAGTGGTAACGGACAGAACTTCAAACACTAACCTAGAGAGTTCCACTTTCAGAGGAAGCTGGGATTCTGAGGGTCTGTTTGAAAGGAAGCTGGCAGGTCAGAAGACACAATTCAGGCAGGAGGCAGTCACTCACAACAAAACTCTCTCTAAGGAAAGAGAGTGTCCGTATAACAAATCTGGAAGATGGTTCCACTTGGACATTTCAGAAGAGAGAGTTCACCGCTGTGATTCAGTTAAGAAAACTTTCCCCCCAAGTTCAGTGGTAATAAAACATGCAGGGATCTATGCAGGAAAAAAACTTTTCAAATGTAATGAATGTAAGAAAACCTTTACCCAGAGCTCATCCCTCACCGTGCATCAGAGAATTCATACTGGAGAGAAGCCCTATAAATGTAAGGAATGTGGAAAGGCCTTCAGTGACGGCTCATCCTTTGCCCGACATCAGAGATGTCACACCGGCAAGAAGCCCTACGAATGTATGGAATGTGGGAAAGCCTTCATACAGAACACATCCCTTATCCGTCACTGGAGGTATTATCACACTGGGGAGAAACCCTTTGACTGCATCGACTGTGGGAAAGCCTTCAGTGATCACATCGGACTCAATCAGCACAGGAGAATTCATACTGGAGAGAAGCCCTACAAGTGTGATGTGTGTGACAAAGCCTTTAGGTATGGCTCATCCCTGACTGTCCATCAGAGAATTCACACAGGAGAGAAACCGTACGAATGTGAGGTGTGTAGAAAAGCCTTTAGCCATCATGCCTCACTCACTCAGCACCAAAGGGTGCATTCTGGAGAGAAGCCTTTTAAATGTAAAGAATGTGGGAAAGCCTTTAGGCAGAATATACACCTTGCTAGCCATCTGAGGATTCATACTGGTGAGAAGCCCTTCGAATGTGGGGAATGTGGTAAGTCCTTTAGCATCAGTTCCCAGCTGGCCACCCATCAGAGAATTCATACCGGAGAGAAGCCCTATGCTTGTAAGGTCTGCAGCAAAGCTTTCACCCAGAAGGCTCACTTGGCACAGCATCAGAAAACTCACACAGGAGAGAAACCCTATGAGTGTAAGGAGTGCGGGAAGGCCTTCAGCCAGACCACACACCTTATTCAACACCAGCGAGTTCACACGGGAGAGAAACCCTATAAGTGCATGGAATGTGGGAAGGCCTTTGGCGACAACTCCTCCTGCACTCAGCACCAGAGGCTTCACACTGGCCAAAGGCCCTACGAATGTATTGAATGTGGGAAGGCCTTCAAGACAAAGTCGTCCCTCATCTGTCATCGCAGAAGTCACACTGGGGAGAAACCTTACGAATGTAGTGCGTGCGGCAAAGCCTTCAGCCATCGGCAGTCCCTTAGCGTCCATCAGAGGATTCACTCTGGAAAGAAACCGTATGAATGCAAGGAATGCAGGAAAACCTTCATCCAAATCGGACACCTCAATCAGCACAAAAGAGTGCACACGGGAGAGAGACCCCACAACCATAAGAGAAGCAGAAAGGTCTTCAGGCAGAGCACACACTTTGCACATCAGAGAATCCACACTGGAGAGTCACCTGCACGCCCCTCTTTACCTGCTACATCAAATCCTGTGGATCTGTTACCCAAGTTTCTCTGGAATCCACCCTCACTCCCATCACTATAGTCCTGAGACATTGTGGCTCAGATAGACCACTCCAGCAGTTTAAAACCTGTTCTCTCTCTTTCTGTCTATTCTGTTCTTGTCCTGTACAAGTTTGTTCTTCACATTGTTGCAGTTAGAACGTGAAGATTTTTGTTTTAAGTGAAAACAATTCATTTACTCCTCATGTAAACACTTATGTTGAGATCCTTCATATTGATTAATGCATAAGATGTGTGTAGCACAATGGCTGGTCCATACTAAGCGTTCAGTAATGTTAGCTCTTTTAAAAACATTGTTTTCAGACATTGAAAAGTTACCATAGGCAACTCTGACTGAAAATGATGCATAGAATGAAGCTAAGAGAAGCCGGATATTAGGTCAGGAACAGGCGTTTCAAGACAGTGAGGCTTTGCCCGTTCTGGTTTAAAACTTGATTCCATAATGTTGAGTTAGTATTATAGCTTTTCATTTATCTGCATAAAGTGTAAGGTGCTGTGACCTTGTTGGTGAGAAAATTACATCTGACAACAGTCTTAGAAAGTGTGTAGAGAACATGGGTGAGGAGGCCACCTGGAAGAAAAGAACTGAAACAATCAGAGGAGAAGACAAGGTTCACCTGCGTACATTTAAACCTTCTGACATGTATTAGAAAATTTGGCAAGATTTGATCATTTAAAGTCACCTGGGCTTATGCGTGAATTCCATTAAAGTTTCAAAGAACCACTAACCTTGAGGCAGACTAATCTTGACTATGACTCATGGCCAGAGCCTCACTGTTTCGTATGGCCCATGATCTGAATTTTAAAAATTATTTTAATGGAGGAACAAGTGAATAGAATAATAGCTTAAGACAACATGAAAATTATATGAAATTTAAATTTCAGTGTCCGTAAATAAAGTCTTATTGGCTCACAGCCATGCTCATTTGTTTACATATTGCCTAGGGCTGCTTTCACTCTACAATAGCAGACCTGAGTAGCTGCAACAGAGACAGTATTGCCTGCAAAACTTCAAATATTTACTCTCTGTCCTTGTGCAGAGAAAGCGTGCCGACTCCTGCTCCAGTGCAGAGAAAAATACACAAAAGGTTCTAATTATTTTTATGAGGATAATACAACTCTCCCATCAAAAACAAGGAAAACTATAAAGCAACTTATGAATAGAGGTGAAAGAATGTTATTAAACTGTTGAACAATAGGAAATGTCAATAAAAAGAAATACTATATTTTTCTAGATGAAGTAATACTGTTAAAATGTTTGTAAATTGTCACTCCCAATAGAGTCTCAGTAGGATATGTTTGCTCTGACAGTTTTAGCTGAAAACCACACAAGGAAGGATGATTTGTCAAACATAGCAGGACGTTTAAAAAATGTTTTGGTGGGACTTCCGTGGCGGTCCAGTGGTTAGGACTCTGTGCTTCCATTTCAGGGGGTGCGGGTTTGATCCCTGGTGGGGGAGCTAACCTCGCCTGCCGCGTGGTGTGGCCAGAAAAAAAAAAAAATCGTTGAAAAAATGTTTTGGTATATAATAAGATTAGCGTTTCATTATTGGGGAAATGATGTTGTAACAATTGATTATCCACTCTCCACAAAGAGAAGCATACCTAGACCTTACAGAGAAATATAATACAGTTGTATTTATCGGCTCTAATTATGAAATAATATGTTAGAGGCGAACACAGAAAGGAGGAAGGCTCTACTGAGTAGGACATGGAGCCCTGGAAGACATGAAGAGAGTAAGCTGGCCTGTACAAAGATTTAAATAAACTTCGATATGGTGAAACGTGTCAAAAAAGATGTAAGAGGCAACTGGCAGAAAATACACACAACACATGAAAAAATATGTCATTTAAGAACAGAGTGCTATGACACAAAGCAGTCGGGGAACTAGGCAGTGCTTACCAACAGGCGTGTCACAGTGGAAGAATTCGAATAAAGAAAATTTGTTAGGTTCTTAACCTTGTTGCTCAGAAAATTACAGATTTAAAACGAATCTTCTTGACTCGCAGATGGATTAAAATCTAAACTGCAGTTAATTTCCCATACTAGTTATTGTGGCAAAACAGGAGGTTGTTCATCATTACCAGTGTAGATTTGTCTCCTCCTGTTTGGGGTGGCAATATGGCATGACCTATCCACACTATAAATATGCATTCCTTTTGAAACAGTAATTCTAGATCTAGGAGTTTCATCCCAATGGAATAAATATATAGATATAAATAATGTTTATTGCAAAATCTTTTTAATTACAATAAATAGGATTTCAGTATCCTGCCAAGCAGATTGATTAAATTGTGATTATTCAATACAGTATTGTCCAGTTAGCAGAAAGAGATTAAGCTCTACATATGCTCCTATGGAGTATTGTCTGTCTACAATATATTAAATGCAATATGTGATTTGCAGAACTTTATGTGTAAAATAATCTTGTAGTCATAGAGTCAAAATTAATATTGAATATATATGTGTGCGTGTATATGTGTGTGTGTCTATATATATATTTTTTTCAGTATATATGTTGAAATCTGTTTTTGTCTTTAACACATGCTTTTCCTAGCTCTTTGTTGTCACTTTGCCTTCATTCTGTATTGTACTGTTGGACTGCCAGTCACACATGGCTCTAATTAAGCCAGTCAGGTTTTTCATTCTTTGTATTTTGACCGGAGACATGAGGCAAATATTAGGCTTTATGTATGGGCCATAAGGGATGTTTTCTTTTAGTATTCATTTTGATTGGTTGGACCACTTGTTGTAACAGCTATTATAAAGATATGGAAGATCACTCCTGGACTGCAAATATGTGGAATTGAGTCATCCTTTGGCAGCAGCCTAAAGATTTCTGCATCTCTACCTGTCTGATCCATTAAAATGATTCCTGCATCCTCACATCCTAGTTTTGTTTAGTTCTTTAAATCTTCAAGGTATCTGGTATCCTTTCAATATTTAACTTCTAAGCTGGAGTCATCTTTTATTCTCATACAGAAATTGGTACTAGAGGATGATTCTCAGACTACAGAGAAGCAGAATATTAAGGGCTGATTGAAAGAGATAGGTTAAAAGACAGAGAAACTTGTAATCCTGTGTTGTGTTAGGAAAGGATAGTCATGATGTAGCAGGATCATAAGCTCACTGCACACAAGGGGCTGGATAGCTCTTACCAAAAACTAAAGGCAGTGAGCAATGCTAGCTCCAAAAGTAAGTGTGATGCTTGTTTACAATGAAATTAGATAATTAAAAGTGAAAGGCCACTTGAAATTCTGACCTTAAGAAAGGCATTGAAGTCAGACCTTTCTATGATTGTGTTGGGAGTCTTCTTAAGTGCTTCTAACCACGGGGCTGGCAAATCCTGAAACCCAAGTGCAACAGTAGATCCAGGTGTTTGCTGAGCTATGATACTTACTGAATTCCCAACCTCGCCACTTCTCTTAGATGAAAGTGAAGTGTGGGGAAAGATTTGAATCCATGTAACTGGAATGGGGCTATCACGAAAGAGTCAAGCATCTTAGAAAACTTTTGACTTTCTCAAACCTTAAGAAACCTCCCTACTTATTTTCTTTGCCATACATCTGTGACAAAACTCTTGAGTCTGCTTTTCTAGTCTGGAAATGCAGACAGGGAGGAGATTCATGTCATCCAGAAATATTTAATATCCTTTATTATATCAAAAATCTAGGACACATTTTTGGAAATGTCATCTCGAGGGTTAGAATTTACATTGCATAATATATAAGGACTTAAAAGAATTCAAGAGTTTATAGTGCTGGATTGGATCATTTATGTCCCTACCCCTGACTTATCTTTTGCAAGTTCCCCTGTCAGGTCTAGTAGTTTTTCTATGTTCTTTTGACATGAAGTACCAGCATATTAAAAATCTCCTGTCTCCTTTAGGTACTGGGATTTCTCATGACAGTGATTACATTTGGAAAGTGTACTGAACTAGGGCATGTGCAATAGCTGGAGTATAGGGCAACAGGTAATCTTGAGAATAAAATGAAATGTCACAATAAACACAGAAATCCTAAGAATGTTCTGATATCTGATATTTTTACCTTATTTCATTGATCCCCAAGGTTGAAACTGCACTAGGGTTTTGTTTTAGTTAGAAGCACTCCATGGCATGGCATCCAAGTCCCACATCGACTTGAGTCAACAGAAAGGAGACTGAGTACTCTTGAAAGATTGTAATCAGTAGCTGAACATTTCTACTGGAATTCCTGAATGACGTATTTGTGCAGAGTGAGGGCTCATGGGGGAATTCTTATGTAGTGTAGCTTGTAGCAGGTACAATGACCACAAACCCATATGGTTATTTTCCAAGGTCCTGGGTATGTAGCATTTGTTAATGATACCTATGATATGATTAGACAACTGCCCAAAGTTTGTGCTTCCCTTTCTGTTGCCTGAAAGTCGATTCCGGAATGTGACTGCCAAGGCACATCCTGCATTACTCAGCCACTATTGCTTCCAGTTCTGGCTGTGGTTTGAACAGGAAACGTGTGTCACTCTGGGCTCGGTTATTAAGAAAAGGATGTACCACCCAGATGGAAGAAGAAGAATCTCAATTGTATGGGACGGCAAAACTGCAAGATGGAAGAACTCTGGGCCGCTAAACCGCTATTTGGAGGAAAGCCATCAGTCACTCAGGAGCAACAGCAGTGGATTATTATGTGAGTGAAAAATAAACATATGTGCAGGTAATGACACGAGTTTTAATTGTGATAGCAGCTGCTGTAGTTCTATCAATGTGGTATCTTTGACTACTGATAGAATCCCTTTTTTTTTTTTTTTTTTTTTTTGCGGTATGCGGGCCTCTAACTGTTGTGGCCTCTCCCGTTGCGGAGCACAGGCTCCGGACGCGCAGGCTCAGCGGCCATGGCTCACGGGCCCAGCCACTCCACGGCATGTGGGAACTTCCCGGACCAGGGCACGAACCTGCGTGCCCTGCATCGGCAGGCGGACTCTCAACCACTGCGCCACGAGGGAAGCCCAGAATCCCTATTTTAACTCACTGAATCACAGAGTAAGGGCTGTGATAGTATGTTCATTAGCTGTTGTGTAACAAACTACGCTAAAGCTTAGTGGCTTAAGACAAACATACATTTGTCATCTTACAGCTTCTTTGGGTAAGGAATCCAGGCATGGCTCAGCTGGGTGCCTATGGCTCCTGGGGTCTCTCAACAAGACAGCAGTCATCTGAAGGCTTTATGGGAGGAGAATCATCTTCCAAACTCATTAAAACTGTTGGCTGGCCTCGGGTCCTTGCTGGCCTTTGGCTGGACACATCAATTCCTTTCCACATGGGCAGCTCACAACATGGCAGCTGGCTTCCTTGTAAGTGAGCAGGCAAGAGAAGGGTACCCAAGGTGGAAGCCGAAGCCTTTATGTAACCTAATATTACAAGTGGCATCCCCTCATCTTTGTACTTGGTTAATTAAAAGTGGGTCACTAGGTCCAGCTCACTTCCAAGGGGAGAGGATTACATGAGGTTATGAATAGCAGGAGGCGGGGATCATTTGGGAGCCACTTTAATGGATGCCTACCATAGTCTGCCCTCCGGCCCCTGGTGACTCATTTCCCTTCGGCATACAAAACAATCACCGGCTTCCAAGGCCCCTCCCCAAATCGCATCTCATTATAGCATCAGCTCAAAGTCAAGAATCTTGTCATGTAAATTAAGTACAGATGCTGATGAGGCTCATAAGACGTCGTTTCTTAAGTACAGTTCCTCTTGCTCTGTAGACCTTTGGAAATAAATTATCTGCCTCCCCTAGACCCCAGAGCGCGCGCGCGCACACACACACACGCACACGCGCACACACACCCGCAAGTGCACAAAGCACCAGGCAAAATCCAAATCTCCGCTCTTCTATCCCGAAGGCTCCGCCCCTAGACCCGCCTCTCCTAAGCTCCGCCCACTTCCCTGGCTTTCCCCTTGCTCAAGGCGCCTGCGCGCTCCACGTTCTTGCGACCCCGCCCACCTTCTGCCGAGGCGCGGGTGAGCGGCTACTCGGGTCTCGGCTCTCAGTGCCTGACAGCTGCTCCTGCGCACTCCGAGCCCGGCGACGGCTCCCAGAAGTCTCCGGGGCTCGGCTTCTTTCGTGGAGGCCGTGGGACCCAGAAGCTAAAAGGCTTCTAGGTAGCTCTGTTCCTGACCAGGAGGCACCAATAGGGGACAGAGGGCAGTGATCACCAGGCCGCGGGGAGGAACCCTGCCTAGCAGTGTAGTCCTCAGATTTCAGAAAGCCGCCGCCACCCCTGTCTGCACTACGTTTCCCAAGGGCCCTTGCGCTGAGAGGACGCGCCCACTTCCGACGAGACTTGAAACCCGGACGTGAGCGAGTCTGGCCGGTTCTGAGGAGAAAGTCTGAGTGGGGCGGCGGCAGCGGCTGAGCCGGGCACAGAGAAGCGCCGAGAGGTCAGCGTCCCGGTCTGCATGTTGGGGCGGCGAGGTCGTGAGCGTGCGCGCGTGATTTGGCGACTGTGACCGTCAGCGCGTGGTGTGTGTGTGTGTGACCGGGAGGAGGAGGCAGGTACGTGTGTGAATGGGGGGGGAGAGTGTGTGCGGGTGTGAGATGTGACCGGTAGGGCGCAGAGGAGGCAAGTGTGTGACTGGGGCCCGTGTTTCTGCGCGTGTCTTTTGTGCACCTTGCACGTCCCAGCAGCGTGTGAGCGACGGCGTGTATTGGGACGAATGAAGGATTTTACGTGGCTGAGAACTGGAAACGCCTCCGGAGAAGGCCACCCCCCGACACACACCCCACACCCCAGCCCCCCACACACCCTGACTCCACCACCAAGAACCCAGTGTGGCCCAAAGCCCCAAAGCCCTGGAGTCCTGGGAAGGCACCTGGTTGGGCCGGTGGAGCTAGTTAAGGTCGGATTTTAACAAACAGCACCGCGAAACAGAGGAAAGCTTCAAGTGAGCTTTATTAGGGAGCGCTCCCGGGCGAGGTTCATTGGTCCGAGAGAAAGGGGCCAGAGAAGTCGCACCCGGGCGAGGATTGGGCAAGATTTTATAGGGGAAGAAGGGAAAGGGGTGTGGTGAATCTGGGAGGGTGCAGGGTATTCCTTATTTGGTGGTCTTTTCGGGTATCCTGGGGGACAGTTAGTCCCGCCCCTCGAAAGGCGGGAAGGCTGGACTGGGTTCAAAGTCCCCAGGGCAGTTCCTGGAACTGGGTGGTCCGGAATGTCTCCAGGGCAGTTTCTGGAACTGGGTGGTCCGGAGAATTTCGGTCTGATGCAACCTGTGAATCTGATTGTGTTCCCCTGCCTTGGGCCAGTTGGCCTTACATCCCGACATCTTTGGTGTAATGGGGCGGCGTTCTGATCTCTGACTACTTCATGCTGAATGGGGGCATCGAAAGGGGAGTCGGGCGACCAGAGGTCCGAGGCTTAGGGGGGTTCTGTAGGAAGCAAAGTGTAAGGACCGAGGAGCATTTGGGTTGTGGCCACCCGAGAGACTTCCTCCATGCGCCTGCGAAGGAACCTAAGAAAACGGAGCAAACGTGAGCAAGATACAGATGAGAATTAAGGGGCCTAAGATTGGTGTTAGCCAGGTATAGAGGGTGGATCGCCACCAATCGGGAATTGGGGAGGTGGACTGTTGTGTTTGCGTTGGAGTTCTTCTCTTAAGCGATGGAGGGCTTTTACGTTGTCTTCGACGAGTCCTGTTTCATTGATGTAATAGCAGCATTCCTCCTGTAGGAAGAGGCAGGTACCTCCTTTGTCGGCCGTCAGGAGATCCAGGGCTCGTCGATTTTGGAGGGCACCTCGGGCTACTGAGGTGATCTGGCGCTGGAGGGAGGTGATGGAGGCGGCAGAAGCCTCGATGGCTAGCTGGAGTTTTTGTTCTAGGTCACGGGATGTTGAGACACTGTGTGTTAGGGCTCCTCCCCCGATGCCCGCAGCAACGAGAGAGGAGGCGAGGGAAATACCTGCGACCATAGGGAGAAAGATGGCCCTTTGGCCCTTAGAGAGGTCGAGGGCCCGCATGAGTGCTATCAGTTCAGCCCTTTGAGAGGTTGTCCCTTCTGGGAGGCGGTTGGCCTCGATAATGGTTGAGATGGTTACTACCGCGTAGGCCGCCCGTCGGCATCCGTCAGGACTGAGTATCGAACTACTGTCCACAAAGAGAGTGCGGTCCGGATTTGAAAGAGGGGTGTCAAAGAGTCCCTCTCTTGGTGGTTTGAAGGGTTCTATGACATGAGGGCAGGAATGGGATGGAAACCCCCCGGTGCCAGAGATAGGCACGAGGGAAGCCGGGTTCAGGTGAGGGGAGAGATCAAGAGAAATAGCTGGGTTTTCAATGAATAGAAGGTGGAACTCCTGGATGCGGGAGGGGCCCAGGAGGGAGAGAGACTTGTGGCCTAGGAGGTCGACCAGCCGGTGGGAGGAAAACACGGTTAGTGGGTGGGCCAGAGTCAGTTTGAGTGTTTGGTCAGTTCGGCTGCCGCTGCTAGGGCCCGAAGGCATGGTTGCCATCCCCGAATGGTTGGGTCCAGCTGTTTGGAGAGGTAAGCCACGGGACGGTAGGAAGGCCCTACAGGCTGGGCAAGGAGTCCAGTGGCTATTCCAGCCCGTTCATCCACAAAAAGGTGAAAAGGTCGGTTTGGGTTGGGCAGAGAAATGGGAGGAGAAGATATCAGAGCGTTACGGAGGGTGAGAAAGTCCTGTCAAAAGGCAGAAGGAGAGGTGAGGGGTCCTTGAGGGGTTTCTTTAGCGGCTAGTATAAGGGTTTAGCGAGGAGAGCAAAGTTAGGGATCCAGACTACTGGGTGGAGAGGAATTATGGCCTCATTGATTAGTCGGAGGTCCTGGACCAGGCGATAATCCCCAGAGGCCTTGCGGACAGGCAGGATGGAGGTGTTGCAGGGAGAGTCCGTGGGGATGAGGAGTCCCTGGTTTAGGAGTCTGGTGATAATAGGTTGTAGGCCCCTAAGGTGAGTCTCAGAGATGGGAAATTGGGGCATTAATGGAAATTTGGAGGGGTCCTTTAGGCGGATGAGGGCGGGGGAATGGTGTGTTGCTATTATGGGCTTAGACGTATCCCAGACTTGGGGACTGATTGGGTTCGGTGTGACTGGAAGAGGGGGATAGGAGGGGGAGGGTTCTAGAGACAGGCCGAGAAGAAGAAGCAGGAGTTGGGAGGAGGGGACCTTAGGGTCAAGTCTAACCAGCTGGAGGGAGGCCCCTAAGTGGAAAAGGACATCTCGGCCTAGCAAGGGAACTGGGCAGGATGGTATGACTAAGAAGGAATGAGTAAAAGGGAGTCCTTCGATATGACATGGGAGTGGACCGGTCTGGAGTGGGAAGGATGGTTTGCCATCAATACCCATGACCGAGATCTGGGAAGGAGAAACTGGCCCGGAATAAGTAGGCAGGACCGAATAGGTAGCCTCCGTGTCCACCACATATGAGATGGACGTACCCGCTACCTGTAGCTTTACCCTGGGCTCGGCGAGGGTGATGGGGGTCTTCGAGTCAGGGCGCCGTCAGTCGTCAGCCAATCCCAGCAGTTCGAGTGGTAATGCCGTTGGGTCGGCCTGCCCCCCGCGTGGAGACGCTGAGGGAGGGCCAGTCGTAGGGCAGTCACTCTTCCAGTGGCCCGTTAGCCCGCAGCTGGGACAGGGCTTAGAAGGAGGTCGGGGATTGGGACATTGGCGAGCCCAGTGACCTTCTTTTCCGCATTTGAAGCAGGCCCCCGGCGGGGTTGCCTTTTGCGGACCCCGTGGATGCCGGCCTTAGGGCGGCTACAAGAGCTTGGGTTTGGAGGGCCACCTTCTGGTGCATCCGAGCCTGTCGGCTGGATTCTGCCAAATCCTCACGGCCAGTATAGACTTTAAAGGCCATCCTTACCAGATCTCGAATAGGGGTCTGAGGGCCGTCTTCTGCCCGTCTTAATTTCTTTCGGATGTCCGGGGCTGATTGGGTGATAAAATGGGTGGCTAGGACCGCTGCCCCTGCCGGGGTGTCGGGGTCCAGCCGGGTGTAGAGAGTTAAGGCCTCTGTAAGGCGATTGAGAAAGATAGCTGGATTTTCGTTAGGTTCTTGGGTTATCTCTTTTAGTTTTTCAAAATTGACTACCTTATGAGCGGCAGCCTGCATGCCAGCCAGGAGGCATTGGATCATGAGGTCGCGTTTACGACGGCCATCTTGGCCATCCTGAGAAGTCCAGCCTGGATCGGTGCCAGGTACGGCAGTCGCTCCGACAGGCATGGAGTTGTCGGTAAGGTGAACCTGATCTGCATGGTTTCGGGCAGTTTGAATTCCTTCCCTCTCGTCAAGGGTCAGAGTAGAAGATAGGACCACAAAGATATCGTGCCAGGTTAGATCGTAAGCTTGAGAGAGAGAGCGAAATTCTTTAATGTAGCGGGAAGAGTCGGCAGAAAAGGAGCCTAATCGCTTTTCTATTTGAGAGAGATCTTGGAGAGAAAAGGGAACATGAACTCTAACTAATCCTTCCGCTCCTGCTACCTCCCTCGGAGGGCAGAGGAGATTTGAATCTTGGGAGTCGTGAGAGCGTGCATGTGTACTAATTGGCAAGGGGCGTGGGAGGAGAAACCATCGAGGGAGGTGGGGGAACGGTTGGAGGGGACGGAGCAGGTTCGGGAGGAGGAGGGACCGCCTCAGGGTAGGGTGGAGGTTGGAGAGGAGCTCTGGAGGGGGGAGAGGCGAGAGATTCGGGTGGGTCAGCTAGTGGAGAGGGGTCATCGTCAAAGGAAATTAAGGGCTTGGATGTAGGAGATGTCTGTTTGGCAAGAAGGATCTGGGAAGTGGAACAATCGAGGCAGAGGGAAGGGCGGGAGCGCAAATACAAGAAGGCCTGAACATAGGGAACCTCGGACCATTTGTCCGTCCTGCGGCAGTAATTATCTAGATCACGGAGGATGTTAAAATCGAAAGTCCCTTCAGGATGGATTGTCTAGAGGATATTGTGGCCAGGCCACAGTGGAATAGAAAATAAGCCGTCGGCGACGGAGATCTTGGGAGAAACCGAGGGCTGTAAAATTGGCTAGGAGACACCCCAGGGGCGTCTTAGAATCTGGTTTCGATTGTGAGGTTCCCATGACCCCCAGTCTGTCCCTGAGTGAATGGAGAGGGAGAGAGGCGTCCCTGGTCTCAGTCTCCAATTCACGGCAGGTCGGAGGGCGGTCAGGCGATTGGGACGTCTCCACAGTTGCCCGAGGCCCGGAGAGAGAACGGAGGAGTCCCTGACGCGGCCGCGATTAAGGACGGGGAGTCCGGTGGGCAGGGACTCTGAGGGTCGGAGGGAACAAGGGAGGGGGACTTACCCCGTTTTCTGCCGGATCGGGTGGATGAGTAGAGGTTCCCTGGTTGTCTCCTGGGGGAGGGGAGGGGCGGTCCGCGCGGTAACCCGCGGGGCTTGGTACCCCTCCCGGGTTTCGGCACCAAATGTAAGGTCGGATCTTAACAAACGGCACCGCGAAACAGAGGAAAGCTTCAAGTGAGCTTTATTAGGGAGCGCTCCCGGGCGAGGTTCACTGGTCCGAGAGAAAGGGGCCAGAGAAGTCGCACCCGGGCGAGGGTCGGGCAAGAGTTTATAGGGGAAGAAGGGAAAGGGGTGTGGTGAATCTGGGAGGATGCAGGGTATTCCTTATTTGGTGGTCTTTTCGGGTATCCTGGGGGACAGTTAGTCCCGCCCCTCGAAAGGCGGGAAGGCTGGACTGGGTTCAAAGTCCCCAGGGCAGTTTCTGGAACTTGGTAGTCCGGACTGATGCAACCTGTGAATCTGATTGTGTTCTCCTGTCTTGGGCCAGTTGGCCTTACAGGGCTGAAGCATTTCTTGCCTGCCCCACCTGGATGGTGTGGAAGTCGGGACACTACACACGTCCACGGGACTAAGTATGGAGGTAAGAGTGGCAGACGGCCTTGGTATGGCTGCAAGAGTGAAAATTAAGGTTTGGGGGTGCTGTTCCTGGGCCCAAGTGCTGGAGGAAGATGTCCCTGGCCTCAGAGTCTGTTGGACCCAGAAGTCCAAAGATTTGGACGGTCATCTCGGGCCAGAGTGTGGAGCTGAATTCAAGGAGGGTTCTTGACTTGCCCAGAGTCTCCTGACCAGACACTCCCCTTCCAGGTCTGTCTGCGTATCTCCAAGGACCCAGGGGAGAGAGCATTCCCCATTAGAACATTACCTCTGAGTGCTGTGCTGCTGTTCAAGGAGGACCTCAGTATTTAATATTTTTATTTTTTAACCTGTTAGAGTCCTGTCCTACATTATCACTGTGGGATGAGACTTGGGAGGAAGGCGAGATTCACAGCTTCGTCTGGAAGTGCTGAGGGATCCCAGCCTTTCCATGGCTTAGTCACCTTTTAGTAGATGAACAAAAATACTCCCCCATTTCTATCTCACACTTCTCTGTCTCCCGCTACCCCCGCCCCCAGCCAGAGTGAGTAAAGAGAGAGAGAGAAGGGAAAGAAGCACTGCTCATAGCCCTATTGTTCTTTGCTTGTTTTACTGCATGCAGTAACAATAGGTAATATTTACTGAGTGCTTACTGTGGCCCAGACACAGTTCTAAGACCTTTTGGGTGTGTTAACACCAAACCTCACAACATTATGAGGTGGAAACTATCTTATCTCTTTTTTATAGATGAGGACACTGACGCATAGAGAGGACAAATAATCACTAGTAAGTGGAGGAGCCAGGATTCACATCGAGGACAGGCTGACTCCAGAGTCCCCCTCTGTACTGGCCCTCATGTAATCCCCTTGAATTGGGTATTCTTAACCACTTTTGACAGTTTAAGAAGCTGACCCTAAGAGTTCAGATCCCAAGACCTCCACTGCGCAAGTTTTTTTTTCTTAAACTTTCTGACCCAGTTTCTGTTATGTAAAATGAAGATGATATTCTATACCTCATAGGACTGTTATAAGGATTAAGTGAGCTCATACCTGTAAAGCACTTTGTGTAGTCCCTGTCACATAGTAACTAGTGCTCCGTAAGTGTTCATTCTTATATTCATCATTATAATAATGCTTTGGAAAAGCAGTGGAGTTTAGTGGAAAGAAACCAGAATTAAGTCAGGTATTTTTATTCTCTTCCTGATTGAAGAAACTTGGCTGGAGGGCTGGGGGTGGGGTGAAGTGGCAAGGGACTTCAGAGCTATAGTTTGCTAGAAAAGGAGAGCCTGAGTCTCCTGACAGTTTTTTGGTCCAGCTATCCGTAAGCCACATGGACTCTGTTGTAACAAAGGTAATACCTCTTTCTGGGGAAGATGGCTTTTTTCAAATCTGATAGACTCTTTATAAGTCCTGAGTAGTTAGTTGCACATGAGGTGTTTTTCTGTTATATTCTGATGTCTGCTTGAGCATATAACTTGGCTGGTAGAGTCACGCAGACAGGTTGATGACTGGGCTCCATTGTTTACAAGCTGTGTGACTTGTGCAAAAGACTTCACTTCCCAGAGCTTTCACGTGTGAAACAGTGACAGTATTCCCTATTTTCACTGAAGGTCGTGAAGGTCACATCAGAGTATGAATATATGCAGCACTCCTAATACATCTCTGTTGTTAATGAATGGGTGGCTTTGAGCAAGAGAGAGATTGTCCTCGGCCTGAAAATCCAGAGCAGAGCAGAACCCCAGCTGTAAATTATTGGTTTCCCAGGGAGTGCCTGGATTGTGAGAGGAGGGTGGAGTAGGAATAGGGGAGTGAGAACAGAGGGATCTGAAGGGAAAAGTTTCTAGGTTGTGATTATTCGAGCTACTCACCGTTCCTAGAGTCTCTCACTAGTCTCTCACCGTTCCTTTCTCTTCCTCCCAGCTGTGCCCTCTCAGGATGAAGCCCTTCTCCACATGAGGAGCCAGGAAAAGGAGAAGGTGATGGGAATTGAACTTCTTAAAGCCATGTCCCTGGTTAGTATTCCCTTGCTTTTCAGGACTTGGTAATGTTTGTTTCCTTCTGAAAATTGTCCCACTTTGGGGCCTGGCTCCTATTTCCTCTCTTTCTGACGAGTATTGGTGCTATAGGTAGCTTCAAACAGCCCAATACACTCTTACAGAGCTTCCTCTTTTTCCTATTCAATGTTTATTCTTCACTCAAGAAATGACCCACTGTGAGCCCTTCCCTTGTACTCTTTTTTTTCATAAGTATCTGACAATACAGAAATACAGTCCTTAGAGGAGATTTGAGAGCCACGATCTGCCTAGTTCCTAAATCCCCATCCTTGCTCTCAGAGAGCTTACTATCTGTTGGAGAAATGAAAAGGTAGCAAACATTTATTTTTACAGTGTGATCAGTGCTGCAGGTAGAGAGTGGACTTCCTGTGGAGTGGAGGGGAAGGGCCATTAATAGCCCGATGAGTGCCTTTGGGTGAATTACAAAAAGGTGCCCCTTCATCTGTACTGATGAAGCTCTGTGATAGGCCACAATCTGGCAGAAGGAAATCTGCTTAGTTTAGCTCCTTTTTGCCATCTTCGTGAGAAATCCTGCACAATGTTACTCGCTGTTGGAAGGAGGAGGCGTTGGGAGGGCTTGAGTCACAGAGGAAGGGATTTCTGAGTTGCATATTGAAGGAAGTGGAGGAGATACGCAGGTGAGATGGGTGACATTTTCGCCAGAGTAAACAAAGATTTCCCCTCCCTACTTGACTGGAGCCATAGTGTCTTAAAATGCCAGGGAATATACTACATCCTTTTTTCTTTCTAGGATGAATACCATAATCTATTTAATCAGCCCTTTGTTGTTCCATAGGTAAATTGTTGCCAATATTTTACTATTTAATAGAGAGCGTTGCAGTTATCATCCTTGTATTTGAATTTTTGCCCTCATCTCTGATTTCTTTGGACTAAATTCCTAATTTTTCATTTCTTGCAGATTAGAGTTTCTCACACTTACTCTACTCCAGAATGTTTTTTTTTGTTTTTTTTTTTTTTTTTTTTGCGGTACGCGGGCCTCTCACTGTTGTGGCCTCTCCCGCTGCGGAGCATAGGCTCCGGACGCGCAGGCTCAGCGGCCATGGCTCACGGGCCCAGCCGCTCCGCGGCATGTGGGATCTTCCCGGACCGGGGCACAAACCCATGTCCCCTGCATCGGCAGGCGGACTCTCAACCACTGCGCCACCAGGGAAGCCACAGAATGTTTTTAATATTAATATCTTATTGACCAATAATAGAACCTTAAGAACTATAATTCATGTTCTGATTAAACTGCTGAACAAGTGTTACCAGCAAATTAATTATTATAAAACTATAAAAATTGGTACATAAATTTTAAAATCTAATCAAATGAAAACAACTTATAATATTAAAATTGTTTTATTTTACATCAAAGACACAATAAGCAACTTAAAGCAAAATACCTTCTTTAAAAAAAAAAACAGATTTAATGCCACAACATGTACTACCAATGAAACTTGTTTCTTAGAGCATATATACATTTTAAACAAAAGCATTATGGTTATTGGTCAGAAGAATATATTTTAAGAGTGCCAGAGTATGGTATAAAGGTTAGTAACAAGGACTCTGCAACCAAACTGCCTGGGTACAAATTCTAGCTCCACCATATACTAGACATATCACCTTAATTTCAGTTCCCTCAACTGTGAAATGGGAAAAATAATAGTACCAAATTTATAGGACTGTTGTGAGTATTAATGAGTCAATATATTTTAAGTGTTTAGAAAAGTACTTGGCACATAATAAGCACTAGCTATATGTGCTACTGAAGAACTACAATATGATGTTTAATGCACAAGAAGCACTGAATATCTGGAATGTTTATATTTCCAATGGAATATTAGTTTTTTTGTGGGTTTTTTTTGGGTTTTTTTTTGCAGTACGCAGGCCTCTCACTGTTGCGGAGCACAGGCTCCGGATGTGCAGGCTCAGCGGCCATGGCTCACGGGCCTAACTGCTCCGTGGCATGTGGGATCTTCCTGGACTGGGACACGAACCCGTATCCCATGCATAAGCAGGCGGACTCTCAACCACTGCACCACCAGGGAAGCCTTGGAATATTAGTTTTAAAAATAACAACATTTTTCACTGAATTTGGGAGAGTCCTGGTTCTGGGTAATGGACTAAGCACGCTCCACCTGTCTTTCCCACTGAAAGCTAGGATGCATGCATGCATGAAGCATGCATGCTCCAGAATGCATGAAGAAGCAATTTGAAGTCTCTAAAAAGTACATAGGCAGATTGGGAAAGAAGCCCAAAATGTGAAGTCCCACCAGACCTGCAGTGTGATTACCTTTTTTTTTCCTTCCAGTATCTCTTTAACATGGATTCAACAAGCACAGAACTCAGAAGTAGGCATTGGCGTGGATAGAAAGAACTGCAGGGGAAACTTTCTAGTTTAGACTCAAGAAGTGGGAAAGGGATCTAATGCTCAGAATGAGGGGGAGGGGAGCAGAAATCTCCCTTTTAAAGTGGTAAGTGCACAATGGAATGGAATAAATAAGGCCCAGTTATCTGGCCAGAGAACGAAAAAGAGGAGCCCCCTGGGAAACAAAGTACTGGAGAGATCCCAGAGAGGGAGGAAGTCACCCACATCAAGTTGTTTATGATCTCCTAAGCAGCTCACTCTGAGCTGCTCGTGTATGTATCTGACCCTGAAGAGCATACCATAGTCTATGAGAATGAACTAAGGTCTCAGACTGGCCTTAGACCAGGCTGGCCACTTACTGGTAAGTAGGACAAAGGTGAATATCACTGCACAGAGTTGAAAATGGAACTGCTGTTGAAACCACCACCCACAGAAGGCTGGTTAGAACTTGCAGCCTGAAGAAAATATCAGCCAACATTCTCCATAGAGAATTTAAACAAGACGTAGAGTCTGATAATATCCAGAATGTCAGAAATATAATCCAAAATTATTCAGCTAATGAAAAACTAGGAAAATTTCAATTCATAGGGGAAAAGGCCACCACCGGATACTAACGTTGATGTGACACCAATGTTGGAATTATCTGATAAAGACTTTAAAGCAGCTGTTATAAAAGTGCTCCAACAAGTAAGGTTGAACATTCTTGAAACTAGTGGAAAGATAGTCTCAGCAAAGAAATAGAAAATATGAACAAGAAATGAAAAATGTAGTAACCAAAATAAGGTCACTGGATGGACTAGTGGCACAATGGAGATGACAGAGGAGAGAGTTAGTGAACTTGAGGATAAACAGACACTATCTAATCTGAATAACAGCGAGAAAAAAGATTGAACAAAGCCTCAGGGTCCTATAAGACAATACCAAAATGTTTAACATTTCTATCATTGAATCCCCCCAAAAAGAGGAGAAAAGGAAGTGTAGAAAAAATATTTGAAGACATAATGGCTGAAAAATTACCAACTTCAGTGAAAGACATAAACATGTGGGTCTATAAAGCTCATCAAACTCCAATGTGATGAACCCAGAGAAATCCCTACCCAGAAATGTCATAATCAGACTGCTGAAACTGAAGACAAGGGAAAAAAAACTTCAAAAGCAGCCAGAGAAAAACAGTGCTTAACATGCAGGACAACAGTGATTTGGATAACTGTGGATTTCTCATCAGAAACCATGGAAGTCAGAAGTCAGAAAAGTAGAACAACTTTTAAAGTGCTCGAAGAAAAGAACTGTCAACCCAGAATTCTGTGTCCAGTAAAAAAGCCTTCAAGAAGGTGAAATAGTTTCTCTTGTGAATGAACACTAAGAAAATTCATAGACAGATTTTTAAAAGAATTACAAAAGGAAGTTTTTCCAGTAGAAATTATATCAGAAGGGAATTTGGAACATTAGGAATGAAGGAAGTGCAACAAAAATGGTGAATATTTATATGTAAATGCAATAGACTGTTCTTTAGAAGTATTTAAAGTGTCTTCAACAGTTGAAACCAAAACTAATAGCTTAGGTTTGCTGAGCTGGACAGGATTTGAACATAGGTTATCTGGCTTCAGACACCATGTTCTTAACTACTATAGCTTACTGAAATTAGTAAAATAAAATATAGGTAAAACGTTTATTGAAATACTAAACCAAATGTATCACCTCTTCCTGGCCTCCTGCTCTTCTTTCTTTCCCATCTCTCCTTCATAATTATCATAGGTAAAAATTCTTGAGTACTTAGCCAGGTAGTGTGCCTGTTACTTCATTTAATTCTCACAGTGCTACCATGAGGTAGGTACTAAAATTATTACCACTTTTTTAGGAGGGAAATCTTGAAGCACACAGAAGTTAATTGACTTGGCAAAGATCACCCAGCTAGTAAGTGACAGAGTCTGAATTCTTTGGAATAATAATAATCTAACCTTTTTCTCTGGTTTTATTTAAAACTCATTCTTAGATGTTGGTATAAGTGAAATCACAAAAAAAAAAGAAAAAGAGGAAGAAATGAAAAATCTGCCATCAACCATAGAACTGGCCTCACTTCATGGTTGGTTAGAAATTCAGCCCATGTAACAAAACACAGGTTACC